>NC_091745.1:54285627-55698127 GCF_043380555.1 Nothobranchius furzeri
TCATCATTTAAAAAAAGGAGTTCAGATAATACTCTGTACTCAAGTAGCCTTCTAATCAAATACTTTTTTTCTCTTACTTGAGTAATTTCTCAGACAGCTAGTTTTACTTGAGTAAAAGGTATTGAAGTAGTGCTGCTCTTACTTGAGTACAGTTGTTGGTCGTTTCGAGGGTATTACATGTACTAATTATAGCAGCATAAATGTGTTATATTTTCACACAACTAAATAAACCCACTATATCAGGATAGTTGTCCTTGGTTTGTGTACTTCCAGTGAGTTTTGCAGATTAGAGAAAATGTCATCAGGCAATAAACTTGTTAAATTCATAATAATGCGTTTAGAGTCAATCTGTTGCATTGGCGACCAAATCTTATCTACCCCTGGGAGCTCCATAATGCACAGCTTCATTTCAATATGGGGGTGTCCGCGGCATGGTTAATATGCTGGCAGTGGGCGCTGCGGCTGCACTATCAGGTGACGTGTTAAGAAAGAAGGAAAACAAACTTTTATATTGAATCTCTCAAAATAAGAATCATGAGGTGCTTCACAATAACAACAATAAAAAGCAAAGTGTAAAAATACTTAAGAAATGATTAAAAATATGTTTAATATGAGGAAATAAGAAAAAATGTGATAAAATTTAAGAAAAGGAAGAGTGAAGATGAATAGGAACGAGGGAAATTAGTGGATCCCGGTAAAGGCAGAATAAGGGTAGAAGCTGGAGAGGAAAGCTGTGGAAGTGCCTTCGCACCAAGAGTCTTTCAGACACCTTCGTTGCATTCTCCCTCAACCCAAAGTCCTCACATCGTGCATTTTAGCTAAAACGCTAACGTCTACTTGCCTTGCATTGACTGTAGAGTTGTGGGTGATGGCCACGCAGATGTCATGAGATTTGAAGTGTTGCTGCCTTTCACAGACACTTTTGCAAACAGGATAGACATCTTATATCAACTGTCCCCTTTAAATTCTTCAATTATCCAAAATATGCCCTTATTGCTGACTTTGTCTTCTTTGAGGGCTGATAAATGTGTTGAGCGCTGCCATCTCCTCCTTCGGCCATTATTTCAGCTTCAGGAAAGTTTTGGTTGTAAACTACAAAGTGTGGATGTGCAGCAACTTCAGCAGATGAGACAGTGGTTGGTAAGGGTCACCGCGCCTACACTGCCGACACGGTAATCCACAAGATAATTTTATTTTTTTAAAGCAAGCTGGTTATTGTTATTGTCAACATTTTTACCGGGATTTACCGCTGCACCAGTTACTGTGACATCCGTAGTGTGTACCACAATCACTATGGACCAGATGAAGCGAAGGAAACAGTTGTCTCAGGAGATTATAAAGAAAATTATAGACGAGCTTGCTATTGGTAAAGGCTATAAGACAATCTCCAAGCAGCTAGATGTTCCATTGACCACAGTTGAACATATAAATTTCAGATCCATGGGACTGTAGCCAGCCTCCCTGGAAGTGGCTGCAGGAAGAAAATTGATGACGAATCAAAGAAACGGATATTCCAAATGGTAACAAAAGAGCCCAGAAGAACTTCTAAAGAGATGCAAGATGAACTTCAAGCTCAAGGAATATCAATGTCAGATCTCACAATCCATCATTGTTTGAGCCTAAGTGGACTACTTTAGAGACGACCAATGAGGATGCCATTGACACAAATAATTAAAAAGACCAGAATATGCCAAACTATATGTTGACAAGCCACAAAGCTTCTGGGAGAATGTCCTATGAACAGATAAGACAAAAATGGAATTTGTTGCCGAGGCAGATCAGCTCTATGGTCACAGATGAAAAAATGAAGCATATCAAGAAAAGATCACTGTTCCTACTGTGAAACATGGAGGAGGCTGTGCTATGTTCTGGGGCTGCTTTGCTGCATCTGGCACAGGGTGTCTTGAATCTATGCAGGGCACAGTGGAATCTCAAGACTATCAAGAGATTCTAGAGATAAATGTGCTGGCCAGTATCAGAAAGATTGGTCTCAGTCACAGGTCATGGGTCATGCAACAGGACAATGTCCCAAAACACAAAGCTACGAACACCCAAGAATGGCTAAGAGGAAAACACTGGACTATTCAAAATTGGCCTTCTTGCCCTAACCACAATCCTATTGAGCATCTTTGGAAGGAGCTGAAACATGCTGTCTGGAAAAGGTACCCTTCAAACCTGAGACAACTGGACTAGTTTGCTCATGAGGAGTGGGCTAAAATACCTGCTGAGAGGTGCAGAAGTCTCATTGACAGTTTGTCACATTATTTTCACTCTTTTTGTAAGGGTACCATCATTTTTATCCAGACCTGTTTCATGAGATTATTTTTTTAAATAGTTTTTTTTGAAGCATGGTTGAAAAGCATTGTCTGACTTTCATTGGATTCAAGTTCTTTCTGTCATCACGGTGGGTTTGACAGACGGGTACCAACAATTTTGTCCATGTCTGTAGCTGTGTATAATGACCACATTTTCCTTTTAGGACTGTGTGTTAGGAATTGTCCAGTCTTACCAATCTGTGTTTACCATTAGTAAGAACTATGTTGTGATAAAGAGTCAACATTCTAGTAAATAAGCAACACAATGAGTTGAGATCAAGAAAAATAAATTATGTTTTTCATTGTTATATTTCTATTAAAGTGGTGATTTTGGTAAAGAAATGTCTCTGATCATAGCATAGCTGATAGAATTAATCTAATTCATCAACTGTTCACATCTCAGGGTAAGAATAGATGTTTTTGTAGCAGCACCTGTCTGTCTCATACGTTGATTCTTCCCCTAAAAGGTGTGTGTGACTTTTTACACTCACTATTCACTGAGTCTCACTAAAGTGCTAAAGTTGCACTTACATGAAGAGGGTGCATTTGGAGTGCATGGAGACTCATTCATCAGACCTTTCTAATCTACAGCTTCACATTGGTTGAATCAGCCATATTGTGTTCTACTATAAACAGACTTGTTTGTGTACAGTCTCTGTGGAGGTCAGAGCAGAGGGAGGGTGTGTTTCAGGATGTGTGAGGAATGTCATGCAAAGTTTATTCTCATACTCTGTCTGCAGTGGTGTCTTGCTGTCTTACCCTTGTATTGATTTAGTGAGTTTGGAGTCTTTTCCTGTATGTTGCCTGTAACAAATGATCACAGGGTGCTACTGTTGGAATTTGGAGGTAAGCTGTGACAACCTGCAATTACACTACAGCAAATACAGTTGGCCTGGGACAAGACAGGAATGTTTTGTTTTGGGGCTAATACAACTTATTTTTAAAAAGTTCTGATTATTTAGGCTTATGTGATTAGTTCAGTAACAATTGTAATAAAATGCTACAGTAAACAGCTGGCCTTTATGGCAGTCAAAGTCACGCCCATCTACTTCCAGACCATGGGTCACCTACTGACTACCTACGTGACATGGGTTTCTCATATGATGAGACACCACGAGTTTAGCAAAATTCACATCCTAGTTCCAAAAGGAGCATTACACATGGAAGAAAAAAACATTATAAATCTGGCCATGTGGAAAGTGGCAGCAAAGCCTCGGAGAGAAGAGATTGTGTTCTGAGGTCATGTGTGCTACTTCTGATTTGTTTTTCAGAGTTTTTACAAGCTTAGTGCTTCTTTAGATTGAAACTACATGTTTGGGTGAACACGACAAATATAAACGAACAGTTAAGTTGTACTTTGCCCAAAAAGTTGCAATGTTCCACAATACTGACATGGCTAATTAGCTTAAACTCAACTATTTACATGTCATACAGGCATGTTTGCGTTTTAACTATTACATAACTAGAAAACATTAACACAAGTTTTCAGGCCAACTATTTTCAAGACCTTTCAGGTTTCTACACAGTGTTTGTGACTATTTTACATCAAAGTGTATTTATTTTATTTACATTGAAACGATCTACAGTGAAATAATGAGCAGGGTGTGGTTCTGAAGCATGAACGGTAACCCCTCTGTTGTCTGAAGGAAATGGCTTTTATCATGCAGGAAACTATCTGGGTTGTAAATGTGTTTGTGTTTCATTCCAAGATGGTGCAAAAGGGAAATTAGGTCAGTTTTCAGTTGTATATTTAAACGTTGGTATAATACTGAGGAGCTTATTAAAAAGTGTCAAGAAAGTAATTATTGACCTCAACATCACTTAACAATATTGTTCAACAGGCATTTAATGCATCTTAACAGAGAAACATTTGACTGTAATCATAAATGCACACAATGATAAATGGTAAATGGCCTGTATTGGATATATCACCTTCTAGAGACCTGGAGCCCCCCAAGGTGCTTTACAACACAATCAGTCATTCACCCATTCACACACACATTCACACACTGGTGGGGATGAGCTACGATGTAGCCACAGCTGCCCTGGGGTGCACTGACAGAGGCGAGCACTGGCACCACCGCTCCCTCCGACCACCACCAGCAGGCAAGGTGGGTTAAGTGTCTTGCCCAAGGACACAACGATTGTGACAGACTAAGTGGGGCTCGAACCTGCAACCTTCCGATTACGGGGCGAGCACTTAACTCCTGTGCCACAGTCGCCCACAATAATTAAACATTCCATATTTCAGTACTTAACCTTGAAAATACATATTTTCAGAAAAGGCACTTGAGCCATTGCTCCGCCTTCTTCTCAAAATTCTCACACAGCAATAGATTGCAGGTAATACCCTTCCTACCCTTGGGGGCAGCAGTAGCTCAACAGGTTGAGCGGGTTGTCCATTAATCGGAAGGTTGCAGGTTCGATCCCAGCTCCGGACAGATAATTCTGCTGTTGTGTCCTTGGGCAAGACACTTAACCCTCCTTGCCTGCTGGTGGTGGTCGGAGGGACCGGTGGTGCCTGTGTTCGGCAGCCTCGCCTCTATCAGTGTGTCCCAGGGCAGCTGTGGCTACATTGTAGCTCATCACCGTCAGTGTGTGAATGGATGAATTATACACTGTAGTGTAAAGCGCTTTGGAGTCCTAACTCTGATAGGCGCTATACAAGTGTGGATCATTTATCATTTATCATATTCACCGAAGTCGGCACGTGGGCTTCAGCAAAGTGTCGATCAAGGGTTTAAAAGGGGCGGGGTCAAGGTCAACATTTGAAAATCAGGATAATAATAAAGTTTGTTGTCTTAAACTTACAACCTTGTGACTTCTGTTACAACATTTAAATGGGCTTCATTGGTTTTGTTAAATATCTTTCATATAGCAAATGTCCTTTAATCACCAGAATTAGAGACTGAATTGTGCTTTGATTGCTTTTACTGCTTACGTTTTCAACAAACGTGTTTCTGTTTCAATTTTGGTGAAACCTGTTTTATAATGAGGAATTTTAATTTCACATTTCAAAATCTTGCTGATCAGAATCTTTTGGAAAACAGAAAATACAAAAGCCGAAAGAAAGATGCCTAAAATGTTGAACTCTCGGGAAGCATAACCTTTAAATAAATTGATTAATTTCAGCTGTACTCTTTCCCATTTAATGGATTTACCTCCTTATTTGAGTGCAGTTAATGTGTGAATAATGAAATTAATGAACTTGGATGCAGTTTAAAGTCTGACTTGTTGCTTATTTGGTCATAAATGTTAATTCTTCATTTCAGATGTGGTTTGTGTCAGTGTTCACACTTTGACTTTAAACTTTGAATACATCTTACTCATTAAAAAAAACTAAATGGGTGTTTATATTTGTTTTAACTACACACACACACACCAACATACACCAACACACACACACACGCACACACACACACACACACACACACGCACACACGCACACACGCACACACGCACACACGCACACACACACACACACACACACACACACACACACACACACACACACACACACACACACACACAGACGAGGTTGTGGTCTGTTTAAGAGATGGGAAATGACAATGACAATTATAACATTCCTTTAGTGGTATTAGACATAATAATTACTGTCACTGATATTCTTTTCCGATTTCAGAGCCTAAAAATCAGCTAATTTTTCTTCAAACTCTCTGTGTACACGGTGCTTACATTATCATCTCTATTAGCTACATCATAAATTTTGTTTCCATCCTGACCCTACTAATTGAACATAACGGCATTCCTCTGACATACTTATCCTCAAAGGAAGTGCGTCATGCATCGTTTCCCCTCTGTTGTTGAGCTATTCTTGGTGATGGTGGAGCCCAGGGGAAAGTCCTTGCTGTACAGTCAGGCTGATCCCCAGCTGAGATTGGACTTAGTGTCTCCTTCATTGTGAATGAGACCAAACTGAAGCCAAAGTATAGAAACCAAAACCCTGAAACACTAACTCCCTCACATGAGCTGGGTCTTGTTTGTGCTGGCCGTTCTGCTTTCAGTTCAGACCAAAAAGGGAAGGAGGGAAATAAATTCTGTGAATAGTTTTCAGGGTTTCAAAAACAACCACAGAGCCAAGAGTTGCTCATTAAAAAGAAGAGCACTTGGTTTCAAGAGGTGAACACAGCACTGAAATAAATTCTGCTTGCTAAAGGTGTGTTCTTGCTGTGTCGTATTTCTAATTCCATGCTGTAGTTCTTTTTTAAAACACAGAACAGTTTTGTTACCTGTTTTCCCGCTACGTTTCGTTTGCGGCTGTAAACTTCCTCAGGCTGACGCTGTTTGCCCATATGGTTAATCCGGCATTGCTCCTGGGCGCTTCCCTGTTGAGGTTTTCCGGGCATGTCCAATCAGCAGGAGGCCTAAAAGGAGGCCCAGGAAATGTTAGAGGGACTATGTTTCTCACCTGGCCAGGG
This sequence comes from Nothobranchius furzeri, assembly GCF_043380555.1. Taxonomy (NCBI): domain Eukaryota; kingdom Metazoa; phylum Chordata; class Actinopteri; order Cyprinodontiformes; family Nothobranchiidae; genus Nothobranchius; species Nothobranchius furzeri. Next base: position 54,292,382 of record NC_091745.1, read on the forward strand.
AACGCCTTGGGATTCCCCCGGAAGAGCTGGCCCAAGTAGCTGGGGAGAGGGAAGTCTGGGCCTCTGGACTTAAGCTTGGTTTATGCTTGACGCATTCACTTTCCACTTGGTGATGCGGCTCACGGATGGAATGCGCTTAACAACTTGCAGCGTTTATGGTTCATGCGGCTTGTATCTGCGGTGAGCCAATATTCTCCCAAACTGAACGAGCAGCATGGAGCTCTACAGCATGCATCCAACACTACACCATGGTACAAGTAAAAATTACTGTTTACAACAAGGCATTCCAACATTTTGAACAGCGCCCTCGTCTTTTCCGACAGTGCGAGCTATTTCTCTCCAAGAATTATTAACAACATGTTGATCACGGCGATCTTTGAGAGCTGAATCATACAAATGTCTGTATTTACGAACCTCTGCCGTACTAGTTCTTGCCGGTCTGCCATGTTTTTCCGCATCCGACCGTCTGCATGGTTAGAAAATTTCCTAGGTGCGCGTTGTGGAAATTTTGGGCCGTGCGGAGGCGCGGTGGAGGGGCGTGGTTGTTAAAATGACGCAAAATGACGCAACTTCTCCGCGCGGAGCCGTGCGGACCTCGCGGATGCGTCAAGCATAAACCAACCTTTAGGCTGCTGCCCCCACGACCTGACACCAGATAAGCGTAAGAAAATGGATGAGTGGATGGATGGATGGTAAAATGTAATATCGAAAGAAAAAATTGTTTCTTTTTTTCACATTTAAAATCTTAAAACAACTATTACGGCAGTACTACGTTGCTCTGCTTGGATACTGGAAAATTATTGTGAAACTTAAACGCTGTTCTCTAACTATTTTGAAAGAGTCTGTTTAACTCAAACAATCTACTAGAGACCACAGCAAAATAAAATATAAAAAAGAGTGAGTGAAGGATCTTTTTAACATGAAACTTTTGTTCGTTCAGTTGAAGGTCTTAAAAGGTTGTTGAACAGCCTCTGTGGAAAGGCTGTAAGTGATGTTTAAAAATAAAACTCAGTAAAGGTTTAGTAGCCTACTTGTGTTTATTTCATTCATCAGACTCTGGGTTAATGTGTCAGAGGCCCTGCTGTCATTTCTGAACAGGTGTTAATCAGTAACCGTTACACCTGCTTTAGTCTGCTGTACTCTGCTGATATTTACTCTCCAGGCAGGATATGATTCATTGTTCATTAGGACTTTTAGTTCTTCTACAATATATGCATTCACATAGCAAGTTTGAAGCATTTCTATATCGTTTTATTTGGATGAATAACTTTGGAACAAAAAGTATTTGGTTCTTTTGCTATTTTATTCTCTGCTTTAATAGTTTTGGGCAGTAAGTTGTCTAATGGAACTTTGGATTAATTTTCTTACTCAGCTACAATTTGTAAATATTGTGTTTCTGTAGAATGAGCGACAGCTAAAATCTGCCAAAACACCCTGCAATATTTTCTAGTTGTTTTCAATAACAGGTGTGTGACTACCACCTTGCAACTAAGGCATGTTGTATCTGCTAGAGGGACCAACTCCTCCATGCTGGTTGACTTTCAACAATTCCTGTTTCAGAAATGGGATGCTATATTTTCCACAGTAAGCTGTGACCAAATGGGTAACCAGTACGATGAGGACGAGCCAAGCTGTTTTGACTGTGTATCAATCTTGCACACACTGCTTTGGCCCCTCAAGTTTTACTGATTGGTGATGGAAAGTGATTTCCAGCTGGATAATATTGCAGAGAAGTATTGCATGATGCTATTTCTGGAAATGGGGCATTGCTACTTTTTATCAATGATGCTTATTGCATGGGTTCCAAATCTTAACAAGTTTTATGTCATAGTACAGATGACCAATCAGGGTTTATCCAACTATATGTTTGCAGTTAAGCTTTTATTTTTACTACAGCCAAAAACCCTTGAGACCATTTTAGGTTTAACTTTGTTGCCCTTAAACTTCACATATTTGTTTTTCTTCATTGCTGAGCTGAAACGTTAGCTCAGTCTCAAGTGTTTTATCTCCACATGAGCTGACACATTCTCCGGAACAGAGGCATTATTATCATGGAGGGCGGCTCTGACCTGTGCAGGAGGAGGGGAGGGAGACTCCCTTTCTGTTGATCTACACAGCGTGGCATGCTTGACAGAAAGAGCGAAGAAAGAACTTTGACAAACTGAGATCAAAAAGAAGAGAAGTCAGCTGTTAAAGGAAGCTGTGAGGAAAACCCGTTTGAACTCTTGAGGTTCCAAAGGTCTCAGGATTGTAAAACTGCAGCATGGAGTCCTTCTGTTCAAGTAAAGGTAAGCCATGGCATGGACAAAAACGCAAATGAAAAGAAAGAAAGGAGACAGACTACAAAGCCAAGAGGTAAACTGATACAGGTGGAGACAGAGAAGAGGGATAGTGAGGGAGAGAGGGAGGGTTTTGAGCATGCACATGTGGATAGGAAAGCAAATGGCACACAAAACAGTTCAACGGGTGTCTTTAGAGGTGCTATCAGGAACAACATGGAGGGTTTTGGTAGATTCAGCTAATCTTTTCATACATTTTACATTATTCATGATTTTGTGTCATTATTAATGAGCAAATATCTAAGACATACAGAAATTTAAACAGCTCATTTGACTATTTCCTTTGATTGTGATAACTCAGCACCTGAAATACAACAAAGACCTGAGAGGCCAAGAGCGATAGCAGACATGCAAAATGTACTACGGTATATAACATCAGGTGTAGTGATAAAATTAAACAATCCTGTTTAGCCCTTTAGGCCCTAGGCCTTTTTTCTTTGAGGCCTGGTACCTCCCAATTGGGACCTTTGGAGTTTCATGTCCCGTGTCAGTGATTGTTTGCATTCCCCAAGCACAGCTACAGCTACAATCAAAACAGTTTAGATTGTAAACAAAGCAGTTTTTGGATTTTTATACATTAAGATAAAATAATACTTGAACTTTATTTTGAAAGAGCAGCCCTGTGTGAAAGTGCTGACCGGATGGAGGTTGTGAGTTCAAATTCCATTTAGGAAATTTAGTCTATTGTTTTATTTACTCCAGGGGTCCTCAACTACATATGTTCAAGGTTTTTTTTTTCAGCAGACACCAGTGAAGGTCAGATGCTCTTCTAAAGTAAAGTTCAACTATCATTGTATCTTAATTTAAGACAATTTAAAATGGCCTTGTTTCCCATCTGGGCTGTTTGACTGTGGTTTTAGTTGTGTTTGGAGAATGTGGACAGTTGTAGATATTTGGGACACAAAACTGTAGAGGCCCCCAATTGGGAGGTGTTAGGGTTAAACAGGTTAGTGAATGGATAGCATAATGGATTTGTTGTTGTTGTTTACTGTACATTTTTGAAGATAATCTGAACCAGTTCAGTCAGTTTATGGCAGTTTTCTTCAGATTCAAAGTAGACATTTGATGCCTGAGACATTCAGCTTTTTTATTTAGCTGGAAATGTCTGTTATTTTGGTTTGACTGCTGCATGATGGGATGCTGTTCAGATTATTACAAATAAACTGTTTAATGTATTGAAAAGATATTGCTGTCACAATATCAAAGTGTGCAATATCAGTATTGAAAAAAAAACATCTACAATAACTCAATTAGTGCTATGCACTTTACATCTAATCAAACTTTTGTGCCAATCTGATGGAGACCCACTACCCTAGACACACAGCTAGTTCAGGTGACCGTGGTCCACATGGAGTGTGTTGTGAGCATACTATTGACATAGTAGAATGAGTTGAATGGTATTTATCACAGTTCACCTGTTTAGTAGAATTGGAAAGGGCTTACAACTGCTTCTCCATAGGAATTCCATGCGGATGCTATGTGGTGTAGAGGCCACTTCAAATGGTTTAGCAGACCCGGTACAACCATATAGGAAAGGCTTTGGCCACATTGTAGCCATTCATTCAAGCTACTTACACCAGGACCCTTGTCTCCATTCCTGTTTGTGATGTTCATGGACAGGATCTCAAGGAGCTTTAATGGAGAGAGGGATTCTGGAATGGGAACCTCATGGTCTCATGTTTGACTTAAACAGCTGGCATCTTTATGCCATGATCTTCAGAATTAACTTGAGTGTAGCTAAATGTGAGTCAGCTGAAATGAGCATTAGTTCCTCCAAATCTGAGGTCGACAAAAGGTGTAACACTCTTTTTAGGTTGGAAGTGGGTCTGCCTAAAGTGGAGGACTTCAAGTCCTGTCAGAATGGAGGAAGAGAGAGAAACTCAGCCGAAAGGCTAGGAAATCATTTACTGGTCTGTCTTTGTCCCAATCCTTGTCTAAGGTCAAACGATTTGAATTAGAACCATCGACATAAATATATGATTAGAACCAACTGAGCCTGAAATGAGCTTCCTGCATTGGGTGGGCAGGCTAAAACTTAGAGTTAAGGTAAGCAGACTCCAAATTTGAGGGAACCTAAAGTAGAGACACTTGATTTTGTAACTGAAAGGTGTAAAACAATGTGGTTCAGACATTTGACAAGGGCACATCTTGGTAGTCTCCATCAAGCCATTTTCTGGGCATGTTCCACTGGGAGGAGACAATGGGGCAGACCCAAATCTTACTGACTGGATTCTATATATTGTCTCTACACAACCTCACTCATGTATATCTTGAGTGTTGTGCATGGTAAAGAAGTAAAGCAAGACAAATCATCAAGAGCATCTGGAACTATGGATGTCCGATATTATCGACCATTGAAACAACATTGTCATATTTAATATCAGAAATTGTTGGTATCAGTTTTTACTCTTTTAATGACACAACTTATACCTGATTTTACATAAACTCTTCAGCTATACTTCTCTTCTCATTCAAAATGTCAAAGTATGATGAGCCAAGGTTTATCTTTTGAGATATTTGTGTTTGTTTGGCACAGCTTACGAAGAAGTAGAAAGTTTCCCTATGTAGTTTGTCTGGGTTATCACAGTGAGAATTTGATCAAGTTTAAGTATGCATTATAGGAGATATGTGATGTTTGTTACCTAGAAATGTTTGGTTTTCTGTTAAAGCTGTTGTTGATGCTGCAACACTCAACATTTTCTTTTTATAGATACTGGTATCAGTTTGTAGTATCAGAAATTAATATTTAAGACTTTAGGCAGGTTTCCACTGTTGGAAGTTCAGGGTCATTTTACCAGAACTTCCCAGCATTAACGTGTCTCAATGAACCGTTTACCAAGCCATTGTCAGGAACTTTCAGAGTACCTGAACAGGGGCAGGTACTCAAGGCTGCGTGGAGTGGCTGAGCAGTACTTTTGGTTAACTCACACCGATTGGTTGTAACTCAGTATCCCGGGAAAGGTGGAATAAGTAGAAAGAGCAGAATAAGGAGAGGGTGGTGATGAAGATCAAACCAAAGTCTGATCAGGTGACTTTTCAGCTGTTTTTTTTAAAGGAGACCACTGAGTCCACTGATCTCAGGCTCAGGGGGAGAGAGTTTCAGAGTTAGGGCCCACAGCAGCAAATGATCTGTCACCTTTGGTCTTTAGCCTGGTGCGCTGCATACCCAGTAGATTTTGGTCACTGGACCTCAGGGACATGCTGGGGGTGTAGGGACTGAGAAGATCACCAATGTATGATTGTGCAAAATTTATTTAAAAACATTTTTAAATGGCAACATTTGTTGCGTCAAAAGGCTGCACGTAGGCAGTAAAAGTAAAAGCATTCACAATAAATAAAAGAGCCAACAAAAGCATTTGAAGAATATAAGATCACAGGCAGAAAAGGTCAGCTAATCTCAGCGTCCAAGATGGAACATAGGGCTGAATAAGGTTGCACAGATATGAGGAAGCCAGCCCATGCAGACATTTAAAAACAAGCTGCATTATCTTAAAATACCAAGCTTAAAAGGAGGCCAGTGAAGATCATCCAGAACCGGAGTGATGTGATTGTACTTTCTTGTCCCCCCAAGAAGGTAAGCTGCCGCATTTAGGACATTCTGTAAGCGACCTCAAGTGGACTGTGGCAAGCCGATGTATAACACATTACAGTAGTCCAGCTGTGAAGAGATCATGAATAATAGTTGCAAATAGATCAAGAGGAACATTGACCTTCATCCTACTTAGCAAACTCAGTTTTAATAAGCTTGCCTTCACCACCACACTGATCTCATCTGCAAAGATGAGACCTGAGTCAAAAACAACCCTCAAGTTCCAAATTGTGGGATGTGCTTTTTGGCGCTGATCTGTGACCTCACTCGCTGCTGAAGAATTCGGGATTTACTAACATCTGTGCAAAGTCCTGTGAAAGCTGAGTTTGTATGGAGAGAAAAATGGGCAGGGCCATCGTATATCTTGGTCAAATTCCCCCCTCCGAGAAATTACTGCCTCATATCTGTGTATTGGATATGGGTAACAAAAGCTAAAATGTCGAACATCCCTATCTATTACCCAAATCAGTTGGTCCTCTGTTTATTTTCTGTAAGTCAAATGGTGAGAAACTTGAGACAACTTTGACCAAAGCTGGCCTGTCTGGCATATTTATCCATTTTTCAAATTTGCTAAAATAAATCGTGTTAAAAATGGTAGTTAGAAGAAAATAGTTTGCATGTCTCTCAAACCCCAGGGAGTCGTGGAGGATGGCTGCTTATACTGGGCCAGGTTCTGTTGGAGGTGTCCTCCTAAAGGGAGTTTTCCTCTCCACTGTCGCTGCATGCTTGCTTAGTATGAGGATTGCTGTAAAGACACTGACACCAGTCAGTAACTCGATGAAATCTGCTGGGTCTCCTTACATAAGACGCTTTTAAATAATTGGCATAATGAACTGAACTCAATTGGAATGTTTACTTTGTGGAGTGGATTGAGATGACTCTTGTGGTGATTTGGCGCTATACAAATAAACTGAATTGAAACTGAACTGAATTTGTTAAAAAGAAGAAGAGAAATATTTTAGAGAATATTTTTGACAGTAAAATACTTTAACGCTTTAATTCTCTTTTTCTATTCCAATACCAATAACAGCTGCAAAAAAGAGAAAAGAATTAGAAATAAAATCATAACATAAAATTAATATTTTATGATCAGTGTTGCTGTCCTCACCACGATATAAACATTTTATTTCAAGTAAATTATTAGTTTGAGACCAAATTGCTAAAAACAGTTGGGTAAACGTATTGTTATTATTTTATTTACACATTTAAGACAGTTTGACCTAACTGCAACAGGAGTTTGCACTACAGTCTCACAAATGTCACTATTTATTTATTTTTTCAATCAAAATAAGTAAACTACTTAACCAGGTCATATATAAAACAGTATGTAAATGTACCAGCTCAGTTTGATTGCAACTTTACATTCCCCTTGCCTTTTTGTGCCTCCAACTGTTGGCCAAGAGTCACAGTCCAGCGAGATACTGATTTAACCCTCTTAAGATACCAGCCAGTGTAGCTGCTGCATGTGTTTTGGGTTTTTGCTGCTCTCTACAGGGTTTGTTCTCAGTGAGTTGCAGTATTTAGCAGCAACTAGCTACATCTAGCTAAAATGGACCACCTAATACAGCACAGGTTTAATAGAAGATGCCACAGTATTACTGACTGACAGAAGGTGTTAATGCATCATGTAAATCAGCAGCGAGTTGCTTCATTGATCGAGAATGGAAGATGAGTGTACATGTCTGACCTCATAATGCTACAGCGAGCTCGTTGGCTGTGTGGTGCTGTTCTGATTTACTGCTGCCTAATATCCCCATTTATGTCGCTGTTTCAGCAGACTGGGCAGTACATTACCTCTGAACACGCTGCTGAGAGCTGCTGACTCTCACTCCAGAACCGACACAGGAGGCTTTTTCTCTCCCTCAAAGGCCTTTTTGCTGTCACAGTCTGTAAAATTACCAAGAAAAAAGTTTCCACTGAGTGTCCATTGAGCCGCTGCCAGATTCAGAGACCTCCCACCGATTGAAGAAGTGCTCCACTGTTAGACCATGTTTGAGTGGCTGGCAGAGCTTTTGACTGTCTGGCTGCAGAGAAAATTGAAAGTTAACAGCAGCTTTTCTGGAGTTGCGGTTGTTGGTGGAAATGATTTCTGGGTTTTTCAGAGCAAGTCACCTCCATCTAGTGGGAGACAGAGGTGGCAGCAGGAGTAGTTGATAAGAGCACCTTCCTTTCTCCTTTGCTCTATGGAACCGCCTGATGTTCTTCTCTCTGAGTGACTTATTCTTAGCCTCAAGGGTAACTGCGTTGTTACATCATCATCATTATCATTTCTAAGTCACTTTAGATGCAAGTACCTGCCAAATACATAAACATAAAATGAACATAGGTTAGGTTTTAATGGTTCCAATAATTGGTGAAATAATACTGAAGTTCTTTACAGACACTGGAGAATTATGATGTGATTATTATACCCATAGAGTCTGACATCTTATTTTGTTTTGCTGCTTCGATCGTTTTGATTAAAAGATGAAAGAATGGCAAAATTCACTAAATTAAAAGGAAATGTATTGGTTTGGGAGGTTTTTGTCACAGTTTAGACGTTCCGGTGCTCATCGCCCAGCAGGCCACATGAGACGTTGAAGTATGTTATCAGATTTCAGCTGCGCAATCTTTGAGCACAAGTTGTCACAAATGATAAAGCACTTTAGATAATACGACCTACTTAAGTGGAGAACTCATTAACAAAGTAGATCTCTAGTTGTTTTCCGTGGTGATTTACTTGGGAAAGTTTACTTAGGGTTTTCTGGAAACTGAAATTGAAGGTTTTCTAAAATAAAATAATGGAATTTTCTAAGTGATATCCAGAAGAGGATACTAAAAGCATGGTTTTGTCAGGTCAGAAACATTTCTTTGATATGATTTTTACATGTTAACATGTTGTTGACTGGCTGCAGACATCCAGGAAATGTGACCATGAGGCACAAGGGAGAATCTGATTGCTGTTTCCGGAGGCTTCTTCATAATATCCTGTTGCTTTGAACACTAGAAAAGTCAAAGTCAACACATTTCATGTCTGAGAAGAGCTCTTTAACTGGGTGTTACATCTTTAGGATGTAGTTTTCTCAAATACAGAAATAAAGTAATGAATGTTTAGGGGAGATAGATGGTCATAATAGAAATTTAACACCATGCAAATTGCCAGCTGTATTACTTACTGGTCAGACAAGGGATCTAGTTGATGCTCTAACTTGTCTAGAGATAAAGCTGATTTGTACTTCTCCATCAGCTTTGCAAAGGAGAGACACACACACACACACTGACAGACATTTTGCTCTCGGACTTGTCCCTCCCCTGGGGAGTATTGCAAAGTAAGTCCCTGTCAGGACAACAGAGGGTGTAGCGCTGTTCTGTGGTATCATGCCACCAATACACTCGTGTATCTGGTCCACAATAATGTATTTAGCAATGTATTTATGTAATTCAGAGACTTTATAACGCGGACAAATTTGTCCTTCATTCTCTTCCACCTCTAAACCATGTTCTAGACCCACATTCCCGTCATTTCCAGCCATAAGAAAATGTTTGCTCTGTATTTTGTACTCTTTCAGTCAGTCCGCCAATACATATCTTTTTTCTGTTTGATGGGGGAATGGTGGTGCTGTTGACAATTTTACAGGAAGCAGGGTCCGTCTCAACACTTTCGATGGATGTTTAAAAATGTGGGCATGTCTCTGTCACCCTCTATGAGTCTGGCGGAGAGCCCTTGCTCAGGCACATAATGGCGTTTCTTGTCTCCTCACCGATGCAGACGGAGAAGTGTCAGTTGGGCTTAAGCAACACAGGAGTACCACAGGGAATGTTTTTCCCTTCCTGTTCACATTTTAAACCTTCTGATGTTTAATAAAACTCTGGCTCAACCACTTAGAACATTTTTGACTCTTATAAAAGAGCAACAGGATGGTCAGGGCCCAGGGGACACATGTGGAGGGGGCGGGGCACATGCATCTGCAAACATCAGAAAGATGTTGAATAAATAAAGGAATGGGAAAATTGCTTCACAGCCCTTAAAACATCTGGAGAGGAGGTGATAGAGGTAGAGAATGATATCTTACATAGAAGTTAATAACAACAAATTAATCTAGAAACCCCAAACCAATGGGATGAGTGGACAGGCTATACTTGTGGAGGAAGCTTAGGTCCTGGAGCTCTTTCATCAGCCTGTTGTAGCAACGCATTCTCACTCCCGAAGCGTCGACTGCCTGAACGTCGGTTTCCAACGTCCGCGGTAAAGCGAACATTTCCCCGACATTTAACCTCTAACCTCTTGCTATTTAACCTTCCCCTAAACCCCCACCCTAACCTTAACACAGTTGCTCATTCTAAACTTCATCGGAAAAACTCTTGGTCACCCAGTGCCATTTTTTGATGCTTCGGGAGTGAGGATGTGTTGGTTGTAGCCACGTCTCTGTGTATTGTTGTGTATTGTGTATTGAGTATTACCTTCTCAGTGGCCTAGTGGTAGAGTGTCCATCCTGGGACTGGGAGATCGGGGTTCGGGGTCATACCAAAAACATAAGAATCCCTCCCTGCCTGACACTCACTTTGAAGTGGTTGGATTGGGGGATTAAACCACCAAATATAGTTCCCGAGCACAGCCACTGCAGCAGGTCACCGGTCCCTGTGGGCATGGGTCAAATGCGGAGATGAATTTCACCAGTATGGGATGAACTCACGGGAGTTTAACTTTAACTTTATTGTGGTTTGTTGTAGCATCACTAGAACAAGTAATAACAATGTATTCAATAACCACGTAATTAAGGCTGCTCTCTTATTGCTTGGTGGAGAAAACACTGCTGATTCAATTCGATTCAATTCAAGTTTGTTTATATAGCGCCAAATCACGACAAGCGTCGTCTCAAGGCACTTCACATAATAAAACATTCCAATACACGTCAGTCCATTAAGCCAATCAGAAAAAAAAGTTTCCTATGTAAGGAACCCAGCAAATTGCATCAAGTCACTGACTAGTGTCAGTGACTACAGCAATCCTCATACTAAGCAAGCATGCAGTGACAGTGGAGAGGAAAACTCCCTTTTAACACGAAGAAACCTCCAGAGGATCCTGGCTCACTATAAGCAGCCATCCACCACGACTCACTGGGGATCGAGAAAACAGAGCAGGCAGACACACACGCACGCACGCACACAAAACACACACACACACACATACACACACACACACACACACACACACACACACACACACACACACACACACACACACCAAGTTATGTTTTTATGGTTAAATTGTGATTTCTTAGTAAATATTCTATTTGGTGAGAGATAAACTTTATTGTATTTATCCTAGTGGATCTATAATTAAATTGTAAACTATTAGTAGCACATTCAATGTCAAGTAAAATGTTATTATTAGGAGAGGGAAAATGTTGAAATGGTTAGCAACAGTGTTCCCCTCCATGAGGCCACCACAGCTCAGCAGAACATCATTGTAGATTCTTCCAGGGAGAAAAACAGATTAAAAAAAGTTAATAGCTGAAATTGCAGGAAATAATGCAGTTAAAGAGCAAACTGTAAAAGAAAGTAGTCGAGTAGGGAAAGTGGTCAGTGTATCCTCCAGCAGTCTAAGCCTATAGCAGCATAACTACAGAGATAACTCTGGATAACCTAGCTTTTTAGATGTAGGCATGTTGGAGGCAGGGCAAGGGAGAGCCGTCTTTACCGACTGTACACTCCACCTCCCTCTACTTCCCCACTCGTCCAGATCTAGGCTAACATCAGATTTTAACCATAGGCCCTATCAAATAAAAATGTTTTAAGCCTAGTCTTAAAAGTAGACAAGGTGTCTGCCTTACAGACTAAAGCTGGGTTCCACAGGAGAGGAACCTGATAACTAAAAGATCTGCCTCCCATCCTGTTTTTAGATATTCTGGGAGCCACCAGTAAACCTGCAGTCTGAGATCGAAGTGCTCGGTTAGGAACGTATGGAACAATCAGTTCACTGATGTATGATGGAGCTTGGTTATTAAGAGCTTTATATGTGAGAAGGAGGATCTTAAAATATATTCTTAATTTAACAGACAGCCAATGTAGGGAAGCTAAGACAGGAGAGATCTGATCTCTCTTTTTAATTCTCATCAGAACTCTAGCTGCAGCATTTTGGACAAGCTGAAGACTTTTAACTACATTCTGTGGACTTCCTGAGAGTAATGAATTACAGTAATCCAGTCTTGATGTAATAAATGCATGAACTAGTTGTTCAGCATCACTCCTGGGAAGGATGCATCTAATCTTAGCAATATTCCGAAGGTGAAAAAAGGAAATCCTACAAACATGTTTAATGTGGTATTTGGTGTGTATAAAGGGAGGCCAGTCCACAACATCCTCACCTTTTTACACTGGAGGGAATATGGCGCACCTTTTCTAGACCACTGTCATGTCAATCAGTAACAAATGAAGCTGTGCTGTCTGGCATTTTTACCCATTTTTCAAATTTTCCAAAATGAATCATGTTAAAAATGGTAGTTAGAAGAAAATAGTTTGCATGCCTCTCAAACCCCAGGCAGTTGTGGAGGATGGCTGCTTATACTGGGCCAGGTTCTGTTAAAGGTGCCCTCCTAAAGGGAGTTTTCCTCTCCACTGTCGCTGCATGCTTGCTTAGTATGAGGATTGCTGTAAAGATACTGGCACCAGTCAGTGACTCGATGCAATCTGCTGGGTCTCCTTACGTAGGAAACTTTTAAATAATTGGCATAATGAACTGAACTCAATTGGAATGTTTACTTTGTGGGGTGAAATGAGACGACTCTTGTGGTGATTTGGCGCTATACAAATAAACTGAATTGAAACTGAATTGAATTTGTTAAAAATATAAGAAAAGAAATATTTCAGAGATAATTTTGACAGTATAATACTTTAACGCTTTAATGCTCTTTTTCTATTCTAAAACTAGTAACTGCTGCAAAAACGAGGAAAGAATTCGAAATAAAATCATCACAATAAATTTAATATTTTATGCTCAGTGTTGCTGTCCTCACCACAATATAAACATTTGATTTCAAGTAAATAACTAGAGTCACTATAAATATTTACCATAAACACTTAGACAGTGATAGTCAGCTGTTGAAACCTAAACCAGGCTTAGACAGATCCTATTTTAGAGGAGGGTATTTCCTGGATCCTCAGTGTCATGAGGTGATTATTTAGCACAGTGTTAGTTTGAACATGAGTATTACAGTCAGGGTTGGTGTGCAGAGTCTCCATGTTACTCCCACACATAAGAACTGTACTGGTCCCTCTGCTCAGAGGTGGGCCATGTGGGTGGTGAAGGTCCAGTCCGGAGGGGGTGACCACTGTAAATCTTTTCATCTAAAATAGCATCACTAGGTTTAAAGTTTTAACTCTGTTGTCTTTCTGTGTTTCTGTGTCTGCTTTAGTTTGTTGAAGCTCATTTCAACGATTGTGAGAGAATATGTGAGATCAATAGAGCTCATTTAAAACAAGATCAACTGAAATTTAATAGTACCTGTGACTTATTTTTCAATGCAATGTTTGAATCCTTTTATTTAGGCGCTAAGAGAATCCAAGGCCCAGTAGAAGCACTGGAGCAAAATACAACTCAAAAACACTTAATGGAGGCAAATTCAAAAAACCTGAAACTCAAGGCAAACACACACCGACAGCTACAAAACGCTGACAGGAGGGAGAGACAAGACAGGGTTTGATACACAGAGGAAAGCAATCAGGGAAACAGGTAGTGGGTGTGTGGTGAGTGTGAGCTGAAGGGAGGCAGGAGAGACTGTAACTAAGTGGGGAAGGAACATTAAAATACTAAGGGGCACAACTAATCTTAGATAATCTAAAACATACAGAAAACCAAAGATAATTGGGCTAATAAATCTGAAACTAGAAACACCAGAACAAACAAGAAACACTCGGGCTTTGACGTGGGACACTAAAGAGATCAGAACCAATACTGGGGACATTAATAACGGAGATGGGTAGACTAAATATGAAGTGAAGTGACTAGGGGTCACATGGGGAAGACCTGGACAGGGCTGGGGACCACAGGGACAGAGAACATGACACATATAAATATTGTTAACAATAATGTTTATAATACCATTTGACTGTGTTACTGTTATTCTTTTATATTGTGGCTACACATCATTTAACATTTTAGTCAGGACCAACTTTACCAGTTGCAGATTTTTAAAACATTTAATGAAAACGTACTGCTATTGAACATTGCTGTTGTTCTGTCTGTCCAGCAGATGGTGATATCAGGCAGCAAATGATAGATTTTCTAACTGAACCGATCACTCGCAACTCTCAGCGCGACAATGCAACATCACAGAATGTCCCTTTCAGCTTGCTTTGAAGTTGAGGAAAATGTTTAAAAATATATATAGTTTTAGTTCTGCTTATTAACCCTGTTGATGTATTTTGAAGAATGGGCGGAACATGAGTCTAAATGTCATTCATTGTGCCACAGTTCCTTTCTTGTAACACCTGTGTTTCTCATTTTGTTTTGCAGGTGAGTGAGCGTCCCCCCTGCCTTATGCTTGTTGGCGCCATTGTTGTTGGAGGATGATGGGATGCATGAAGCGCTCAAACAATAAGTACTCTGATTGTATAAACTAAACTGTGGAAGTCAACACACACATACTATTAATGAAATTGAGATGAGACATCTATAGGATCCCTATCACGATCTTTCTTTTGCTGGGGTGAAAAAAGACAAGTAATTAAGAGTTTAAATGTCTTTGTTTCACTTCCATACTCTGAGTGTTGGACAGTATGTGTGATATCTCAGAAGATGGGTAGGGTTGGGTCAAAATGTGCCCTAACAGGCCATCATTCTCCTCTGAACTACATCTGGAATGTGTTTTACAGCCAGCGTGATAAAACCGTGGAGGGGCAGGAACTCCAGGGTGTAGTTTAGCCCCTCTCACTTTACAACTGGGCTTTTTGGATTCACATGCCTTAAGGTGGGCCATGAAACTGACTATGTGTTTACAGCCCTTGCAGAGAAATACCAATGTAGTGAAAACTTGCCACCTGCTTCTGTGGGTTTTATTGTGTTTTTGGAACCATGGCTGAGTGGATATTTAAGGGCATGGGTTGCGATAACATCACAGATAGCTGTGCAAATGTGCAATCACAAGCCTAGGTGGGGCAAACAATGACTGTTTAGATACTGTAAGCTTCACTCGTAACGCGTGTGCTTTTATTCCTCGTGTTGGTTAACTCTTACAGAACTCTCACTGGTGTCCTGGGATGCATCAGGGGTCATGTTTCCTTACTGCAGGGGGTACGGTTACTATGACCACACCTTAGAGAAAGACTTGTCCAGTTTACAAAGGGAGCTATAGATGATTATCACAGGTGATCCAACTGGTTTGCATGTCTCTTTTCAGGGACTGTTGGTGTAAAGTTTCTTTTATACCCTGATAGGCCTAATTCATCGGCAGAGCCTGTGGTTCAGGGAGGCAAAGACTGACGTCAACCTTGTATTTAATCTTTTAGTAATGAGCCTTCCAGTGGTGTGTGTGTGCTGGTTCTATGATGGTACTAATTCATTCACACAGTCCGAGTGTAATGCACATGTGTTTAAAAGCTCATGTTGTTGCTGTGTCATTAGGGGTGGATCCACAACCATCAAGCTGCTTTCAGAGTTGTCAGGAGGTGAAACTTGATATTCTCCTGGCTTTAGTTCCACTGTTTTTCTGTCCCCACACGAGCCTTAAGGGCACATCGATGTCCGTTTTTTAACTGTGATGTCGGTTTATTCCATTTTAATGTGCCACTGGCAGTAATTGAGTCTGCAGCATTGTTCCTTCTTGGAGCAGCTCCTCCTCATTGGTGTGACTTACCGTGGAGGAAAAGGAAACTTGGCCATTGTTTGTCCTGTTATTCTGTATTTAAAGACTGGAGTTTGGGTTGTAGGTGTCAGTGGAAAACAGGATAAGGAAGGCTAAATGCCACGGCCTGCAGAAACAGGGCCACATAAACTGGGGGTGGGACTGTGGTGTGAACTACTAGCCAGTCACTGGAGCTTGACCCGGGTAGAAGAGTTTTTTACTTTAAATGTACATGTCAACAGAAATCACCTGATGCTTTATTGATTGGAAGTCTGTGTGGCGTCAGGTCTCCTCTTCAACGTGCTGTGTGGATTAAATATCAAATACAATTATGGAAACTAATCAGTTTGCATACTTAATAAGTTCAGGAGCCACATAACGCTTTATCTTTTGTTTCATCTCCAGCGCTTCCCTTCTGTTTTGCATGTGCGTCAGGTGATGAGTTGGTTTGTTTCTTCACATTGTTGCATGAGGGGACATGCTGGCTGCATTTTTGCTCCAGAAATTACATACTGCTGCTTAAATGGCAGGTAACTAGAACATTACTGAGGTTGATGTGCACACTGTTAGCAAATACAAGGGAAATCCTTGAACAAACAGCCACATTTTCACCACACACTCCTGCAGAAGGTATGTTGCAACCATTTCTCTCTCTGGACAGCATCTGCTTTCATTTCTTATTGAGCTGGGGCTGGACTCTGTCCTCACCTATCAGGACAGGGATTCAGGACGTCTACAGATAAACTAAAAATCAATTTTAACACCCCCAGTATGTTTTTAATGTTGCCTTGTTTCAAAGAAATAAACCTCAAAGAGCAGCAGCATGAATCAGAGTCAGCTGACCTCTGTAACTGCTGCTAAGAGTCTCTCCTACATGAAAGAGTCACAAGAGACCTGTCATGGTTGAGTTCACTCAGTGAAAGAAAAATTAGGACAGTTCCAGATAATGATGGTGCCTGTAACTTAAGCGGTGGCAAAATGGGCCTTTTCTCTGCTCACACATAAACTTTAGTTTACTGCACGTCTCACTCTGGTGAAGGAAGCAGCTCAGATTTTCTGTTTCACTCTGAGGAGAGAAGGAATGCAACTGATTCATTCTCCCCACTCTGGAAGGTTCTGTGGGAGTGGGACTTGTAAATCAAATGCCAGTGTGTGCGTGTGTGTGTATGTGTGTGTGTATGTGTATGTATGTGTGCGCGTGTGTGCACGAGCATGTGTGTGTGTGTGTGTGTGTGTGCGTGTGTGCGTGCACGCATGCACATGTGTGTGTGTGCGTGAGTGTGTGTGTGTGTGTGTGTGTGTGTGTGTGTGTGTGTAGGTGTGTGTGTGTGTGTGTGTGTGTGGACTATGCCATGTGTTTGGGTAAAAAGTCACCTGAAGTGTATCTGCCTGTATCTAATTTAGATCCTGCTCGTCAGGACACCTGGCTAAATCTAAAGTGAAGCCTGGTCTCTTTGGGTTTGAAGACAAATGTCCACAATGTGTGAGAGACAGGAAGTCCAGAGTCCAGATCCTGTGTCTGGTTTGTTGTGTGATGACTGGTTGCCCCTGGCAACAGCAGCAAGGCTGTGTTCACCAGGACCTTAACCCTGGACAGTGTGGGGTGTTTGCCAACCTGTGAGCTGTGTTGCTGTGGTAACCACAACCGCCTGGGCCACTCCCATTTCTAGTTTGCAGATGTTAAGTCATACGGCAACTATTCAAATTGTTATTTGCTTTGTCTGGCTTTGACATCTACATGAATGACTGCACTGCATTGTTTTATTATTTCAGGTTTATATTTTTGTTTTGCATTTATGAAGCCAGTGTTTATGCATCTGTAATGTGTGTATGTGTCTGTGTGTGGCACAAAAGGACTGGCTATCGCTGCCAGTCCAGCCACTCCCTACAGCCATTTTACACCCTCTGGTCCGCTCCATTTTGTAACAGCCAGACTCAGTAGCTGGTTGTCTAAATGCAACTTATTATAGTTATTGCATTTCATTCTTCTCATTGCAGATGTATTTGTTCCAGTGGGTACAGAAAATATTTTTCATTCTTTGTTATTTTGCAGCCACTCACTAAAATAGTTTAAATGCACGTTTTTACCTCATTAATGTACACACACAGCACCCCATATTGACAGAAAAACACAGAATTGTAGAAAATTTTGCAGATTTATTTAAAAAGACGAACTGAAATATCACATGGTCCTAAGTATTCACACCCTTTGCTGTGACACTCATATATTTAACTCAGGTGCTTTCCATTTCTTCCGATGGTCCTACACCTTCATTGGAGTCCAGCTGTGTTTGATTACACTGATTGGATTAGGAATTAGGATTAGGATTAGACTGATTTGATTAGGAAAGCCACACACCTGTCTATATAAGACCTTACAGCTCACAATGTGTCCATCCATCCATCCATCCATTTTCATCCGCTTGCCCGGAGTCGGGTCGCGGGGGGCAGTAGCCTAAGGAGAGAGGCCCAGACTTCCCTCTCCCCAGCCACTTGGGCCAGCTCCTCCGGGGGAATCCCAAGGCGTTCCCTGGCCAGGTGAGAGACGTAGTCCCTCCGCTGTGTCCTGGGTCTACCTTTAGGTCTCCTTCCGGTTGGACACGCCTGGAAAACCTCACCAGATGCCCGAGCCACCTCAACTGGCTCCTCTCGATGTGGAGGAGCAGTGGGTCTACTCCGAGCCCCTCCTGAATGACCGAGCTTCTCACCCTATCTCTAAGGGAGAGCCCAGCCACTCTTCGGAGAAAACTCATTTCGGCCGCTTGTATCCGCGATCTCACAATGTATGTCAGAGCAAATGAGGTCAAAGCAACTGCCTGAAGAGCTCAGAGACAGAAGTGTAGCAAGGCACAAATCTGGCCATGGTTGCAAAAATATCTCTGTTAAATTTAAGGTTCCTCAGAACACAGTGGCCTCCATAATCCTTAAAGGGAAGACGTTTGGAATGACCAGAACCCCCACTAGAGTAGGCCGCCCAGCAAAACTGGGGGAAAAGAGTCTTGGCGAGAGAGGTAAAGAAGAACCCAAAGATCACTGTGGCTGAGCTCCAGAGATGCAGTAAGGAGATGGGAGAAAGTCAACCATCACTGCAGTCAGAGCTTTATGGCAGAGTGGCCCGTCAGAAGTCTCTCCTCAGTGCAAGACGCATGGAGTTTGCTAAAAGACACCTGAAGGACCCTGAGATGGTGAGAAAAAAGATTATCTGGTTTCTGATGTGACCAAGATAGAACTTTTTAGCCTTAATTCTAAGAATTATGTGTGGAGAAAACCAGGCACTACTCATCACTTGTCCAATACAGTCCCTACAGTGAAGCATGGTGGTGGCAGCATCATGCTGTGGGGGTGTTTTTCCGCTGCAGGGACAGGACGACTGGTTGCAATTGAGAGAACAATGAATGTGGCCAAGTACAGGGACATCCTGGACAAGAACCTTCTCCAGAGTTCTCAGATCTCAGACTGGGCTGAAGGTCTACCTTCCACCTTGACAATGACCCAAAGCACACAGCTAAAATAACCACGGAGGGGCCTCACGGTAACTCTGTGACTGTTCTTGAATGACCGAGCTAGAGCCCTGACTTAAACCCATCTCTAGAGAGACCTAAACATGGCTGTTCACCAATGTTCACCATCCAACCTGACAGAACTGAGGATCTGAAAGGAGGAATGGCAGAGGATCCCCAAACCCAAGTGCAAGAAACTTGATGTATCTTTAACAAGAAGACTCATGGCTGCATTAGCTCAAACGAGTGCTTCTACTGAGCAAAGGGTCTGAATACTTAGGACCATGTGATGTTTCAGCTTGCCTTTTTTAAAACCTGCTTACATTTCTAAAATTCTGTGTTTTTCTGTTGCGTGTTCATTAATGAGGAAACACATTAATTTATTTGATTTTTAACAAATGGCTGCAATAAAACAAAGAGTAAAACATGTACGGGGGTCTGAATACTTTCTGTACCCACTTAAATCTGCCTTTAAAAAACAGTTAACACTTCTTCTGAAATGTGCGTTTTAGACCACAAAATCAAACCACTTCTAAAAGTCTAAAATGTCTTCATTAATTCAATCAGTATTTTACATAACTGTCAACATGACACGGAGACCAGACTCATCTGCTTGTTAAATGATCTGAGATGATTCAAAGTTGACAGTAGCAGCACAAAGCGACCATAATGTGGTGTTTACAAGACAGAGTAGAGGCAAGTCTGACGTTTTTAGCTGCTTTCTGTGATCTTGTTCCTCTTTACCAGTGGCTGTGCTGCTGCAGAATGTTTACGGTGTTATCCAGCCTATAGTGGAGCTTTGTGGTTGGGCTGTTTCTTATTTAGTTTCATCCCAGTTCTAAATTAACAGTGATTTTAACAACTCAAAGCATGCTTAATTTAAACTGAAGAAGAAAAAAGCTGCATGGGTGAATTTGACATTTCTCAGCGGTGCAAAGTGTCTTCTGGTTGTTTGTTGTCTATCTCTATTTAGTTTCTTTGTCCTCTCCTTCCTCCTTTGTACACCCTTCGTCTTAATCTCTGGAACTGTACTTTGCTGGGTTTTATGAACAAAGAGCCTAGTGTGTATCTCTCTGCTAGCTGGAGCCAGAATAAAGCATGGGTGCCTTCAGATATATTGGACATAGAGCAGGGTATCCAGGGCAGCAGAAAGGATGTGTCCGGCCTGGCATGGGCCTCAGATTTATGGTGTAGATGTTTCTCTGCATTTATGGGACAAAGATGAAAAGATTCCCTTGTTCTGCTTTTCTCACAAACACTCTCCACCCTGAAAGTACCCCTCCACTCCCATTCCTTCTCTTTTTTAGCTCTATCTTGCATGTCTGTCGGCTTGGTCGGGCAGTGGGTCTCACTGGGGTGAAAGGGAATAGTACCAGTGTGGCGCAAGCAGAGAGAAGGTGTGGAGCCACTCGGGCCTTTGCAGAATATGTCATTTCAAAGTAGCTGGGAGAGTGGAGATCTCCTTGGAGATCGCTTCTGGCTCAGCCCTAAAAAAGGTAAGAGGATCTAATATGGAAGGACAGGGGAGGCAAAATTCAATGTGTCACAATTTGCACTCAGAGGAACTGATTAGAGACTTGAATGCAACTTGTGCAACCCCCTTAGCTCCTAAATGGTGTTTTGCATCTTTAGCATGCTGAGTCTGTTCCCTGGCTGCTGTTTAGCTGAGCTGGCATACAACTCTTTGCTTGGGAAAGAACAAAACTAGTAGTGAGCTGGTTCACAGGTTCTGTCCAGATCTCACTGCTGGAACTTGTTTACAGAACAAAGTGTTATTGTATTCTGTCTGTGGAATTTACCACAGAGATCTGGTTCCATTTATGTTTTATGTTAAAAGAGGGAAAATGTGTTTAGTGTTGTGTGCAATATTCTGGACAAACACACGTATTTCAATGAGTTTTATATAATTGATTCAAAACGCTGAAGCCAGTTAAGTTTAACTGTTGCGAAAGTCTCTGTTTAACTCCTCGTCAGCAGGCTACTGTCAAGTTTGTAGACTGGAAGGTTTGTGACATGGTTAGGTGTCCTCTGCGAAACACATGGCAGGCAGATTGTTAGAAAGATTAAAGAAAACAAAACAAAACAAAAAAGCTGAAGTCCTCCAGCTCGTTCTGTGATGCTGTTGTTTTCCCTGACTTCATTTCTTTCCTCATTGAACAAGGAAGACATCGATGTGATCTATGACTTGTGGAGTCGACATCAACAAAGACTTCTATTCAGTTCTTACTTCTAGCTCAGGTCATGTTTTATGAAGCTAGTTAAGAAAAGTATAAATCTGAGTGTTTTCTACTGACGATAACATAGCCCTTTTGTTGATTCAGAGGGATAAATTCATCCTTACAACAGTGTTATGAATGTAGGGCTGCAGCTATTGAGTATTTTAATAATCTATCAAGTCCTCCATCGATTAATGGAATATTCTACTTGATGACATTTCAAATGAAACAAGATTGGTTTGCTGCTAAAAATATGAAAATAAAACAACTAAATAATAATAATAATTGTAATGATAATGTGTATTGAATTTATGTTGTCTAGTTCTTTCCCAGCTGACCACATATTTTAGTTTAGGTTTGTATTAATTTTACTCATCCAGGACAAAATAGCATAACTAAATATGTGATCAGTAGAATTATTTCATTAACATGTTCAGTAGTAAGCTATTGGAAATGCTAATAACATTTCATTCTGGAAACAATGTAATTATGACATATCTATTATATTATGTATGGGTTGGCAACATAATCTAATCTGTTCAGATCTAATCCAATCTAATTCAAAGACAAAGTGTTTGTGCTACATGTTACAATGGCTTGCTATAGCCGTGCTGCGGTGTGCGGAGCAGACGCGAGTTGCAGTCTCCATGTATCTGCTGCAGCTCTGCTCCATTCTAGCCCTGCAGCTGCAGCTCTGCTCCATTCTAGCCCTGCAGCTGCAGCTCTGCTCCATTCTAGCCCTGCAGCTGCAGCTCTGCTCCATTCTAGCCCTGCAGCTGCAGCTCTGCTCCATTCTAGCCCTGCAGCTGCAGCTCTGCTCCATTCTAGCCCTGCAGCTGCAGCTTTGCTCCATTCTAGCCCTGCAGCTGCAGACGTCCACAAATAAACAGGGTAGTGGGGATTGTTCTTCTGCTTGTAGAGTTTAGTCATTCACAACCATCGTTTTTTTCTGAACCCCACACAATCATGTACGTGCTGTACGCTAACATTAGCATTATCCAGTGCCCGTAGGCTAACTCTTGATCCCAATGTTTGGACCAGTTCTGCCTTTTACCATGGTTTGTGTCTTCGCTGGTTCCTCTTGTTTCCTCCACAGCACCTAGATCACCACCTTGTGCACCAGTGAAATATGTTCAGACTGTGGTGTGCACATTTAATGAAGCTTATAATCAGTAAAAAATGATTTGATGAATTTAACGAATCGAACCAGTGGGTGATTCATTTCAGCCCTAGATGAATGCCAGACACCCTTCTTACCTCCCCCGCAACACACAGCGCTGCTTTATTTGTAGTCAATGTGAAGATAATCAGTTCTATAGATTTACTTTAAATATTTAAAACCTACAGTTTAAATAGTTTATTTTTTTCAGCTGGAAATGAAACTTGTGGTTCTTCTGAATAAAATGGTACTGATGTCCACCAGATCCTTTTCAGCCTCACATGCTCAGTTTAACGGTTAGGACTGAGCAGGCTGTGACCAGAACATCAACAGCTGTTTTGGGTAATAACTGTGGATATTCACACCTCTACAGTGCTTCACTGAATATGGGTGACTATAAAACATTTGTGTGCACCAAGAGCTTTTTGGTAAACACTTATGTCAATGATCTCTTTTTAACAACTGCTGCTAAAGTCTATAAACTAAACTGTGACACCATAGCCTCCGTATAAAGCTGTTAACTATACCTCTGACTACGTGCGATTCCTGGGCCAGGTGAAGGAGCTCTAACCTTCTTCAAGGTGTAAAGGCTTTTCTTCTGGATAAAACTAACTTAGACCAAACTAAAGGACTTATTCACCTTCCAGCCAAGTTACAGAAACTTTGACACTTGTTCAAAAAGCTGTAAGAAACAGGTGACTGTGACTGAAGTGCAGCTCTGGCAACTCATTCCTGAGCTGTGAGACCTCAACAGAAAAAGATTGTCACCTTTAGTTTTAAAGTTGGAACAAGTCACGACCATTGAGACCCGCCGTGTTAGAGGGTCTCAGATTGCATTCAGGTTCATCACAGGACAGATTTATATTCTAACGGTTTCCCTCTTTTCTTTTGTTAAATAATACATCTGGGTGTAGTTTTGCTCAGATAATGTTAACTTTTTTATTGTTTGAGCAAAAACTAAACAATCTAAATAAATTAAAGACTAGTTTAAGATTATTGCTCTACATGAATGGTTGCATGTTTTACTTTATACATTATTTATTATGTCAGTGACAAAAATATCATTTAATTGAGGAGGATGAGGAGATTGTGCTGACCTTTGCTTTTACAGGAAGAGACAGGAGTTGCCTGGGTCTGATTTCAATATGGAGGACAAGTGTGTAACATCAATAAACCCTCCAACCACTGGACCAGTCTGAGCCAGTCTCCAGCTACCAGCGACCATCAGCTGGTGGTGACAGGTCTATTCTGGGACTTGGGGAGGTCCAACAGAACAGAAATAGATTCTTAAGCAGAAATTTACTCCAATAACCATCTCTACTTTTATCTGATTCAGTCAAATACACCGTTCTGACTTCACAGCTGTTGTATCAGTTATAGTTAGTATAAAGTAACCGTTCGGATATGGTTCAGTGGCCCTGAGTGGGATTATTGGAGTTTAAATGTTGATTACACATGCATTATTACACAGTTAAAACTGTAGAAATAAACACGAGCTTTTTTAGAAAATATCTGCACACGACCCAGGGATTTGATGACTCAGCACAACTGTATTAATGTTGCTCTGAAGGCTTAACTATAATGCATTCAGACATTAAATGTGTTCAATCTCCTTTCAGCTGTCAGATAACAGCTAATTAATAAGGCACACACTTTAAACCAGGCAACTAAAGGTTATTTCTGTGTAACAGTTTTAATTCATTTTAAATGTGCCGTGTTTGTTTTTAGAAAGCTGTTCAAAGATCAATTCAATGGGCCGACCACTTTGTTCAGGCTCCCATGTAGACTTAGAATCTGATGGTAGCAGAAAATGGTATAACACTGGCTTGCGACACACACACACACACACACACACACACACACACACACACACACACACAGGTCTGCTGAACTATAAAGGTCAGCATTTCCAGAAACAACTCTGATCCAAATCTACTCCCACTCACTTTGCGCCCTATACCTCCAATGCAGCTAAAGGCTATCTAAGTCATCTCAGGTTACTGAAAACCCATCAAGAATATGAACTCACATTTTGATAGTTATTTTAACAGAGCCATGATTCAGAAAAAGCAAACTGATCCGATGCATCATTCTGCTCTCTGGTTTTCCCAGAAAGTGAAACTGGTGTCTGCTTTTATAGTCTCTTTTCCTACGTTGTTTCACTTCCTCTGACAGTGATGTCTTCATTCTCTAGACTGGCTCATTTACATTTTTCTTCAGAATGCATTATATGTTTATTTTAAACCAAATACGCACCTCAGTTTAACAGGGCTGTGTTATCTGAAACCAGAAATGGACATCTTTAAGTCTGTTCCATTTCACCTAGTTCTCCAGGGCAAAACGGGCCTGGGAATGTTTTCAATAGATATCCGTTTTACTGCTAAAATGAGTCAGAGGCCTTTTGTTTTAAGGTCTACCCAAAGCTCCGAGGCTGCTTTTTAAAATGATTAACAGCCATGCTAATATTACTCACATTCACAGCTCTGCACACGTCTGTTCTGCAACAATACCAACACTTTGTCTTGATCATGTCAGGCATATCGCCACATGTCACTGACTAAACACTTGTTTCGTAATGCCTAATTCCTTTTCTGAACATTCCTGCCTTCATCTGCACTCCCATCCCTCCTCGCTGCCTTTACACACATTGCCTTAGGTCCTAATCCTACCTGCTGTAGGTGGAGTATTTCTGTACACACCTCGAGGTATCAACCCGTTGTCTGAAAAAAGATGTCTTAGACAACTAAAGGAACTCACTCTTATGCATTATTACTTATGTGTAATATGAAACCTAAACTAAAATTATTAACCTAATCTAATCCCTAGGGTCAACTTCAACACATTTCTCTTTTTGTATTTTATTCTGGGAATTACCCAGAAATGTTTTAGGCATACGTTAACGCAGCGTTGCTGCAGAAACTTTGTTCAGCTGTCTCCGTTTAGTCTACTGTTGACTGAAAAGCGGATATGTTTTTCTCTTAGGCTAGGCTGACTTCATTTGGCTGTTGCCATGGTGAACCAAAGAAAAACATTGAATGTGCAACGGGGAGGTTTAAAACACTCACTTGCTCCCTCCAACTATAATTTAGCACCTGAATGACTGTGTTTGAGCGGTCTGAGTACTCTGCTTCTCCATGTATCCATGTCTTGTCTGTGGGACGAGCGAACACGTGCTCCCTTGGTTTAAACAGCAGTTGTCAGGCTCCCTTCCAGTCTTTCTGGCAGGGAGACGACACTGTCTCTGACACTGAAAGACGAACAGGAGACAGATGTACAGAAGAGAAAAGTGATCTAGAGATAGAAATCGAATATCATGTTCTATGGAGAGCAGAAAAGACCAGCTATGGAGCACGGTTCTTTATATAGGTGGTGAAAAACACATTCTTGGTGCAAAAGTAGAAGCTAAGGTTAGCTGTCTGAAGCAGCAGCTCCACTTTAGAGGGCTTTACAGCCTGTTGCATCACCTTAATCTTGGAGACCACATAACAGACACATATAAATAGAAAAAAAATTCAGTGTTAGCTTTGTGAGATCAGAGATGCAACATATCAGGCTGCCATATCATACCCTCTTAAAAGGTCTTTGCCTTTTAAGAGAATCTAAAACACTTATAGATTGTGTTTAATGATTTAAAGAGGGTGTGTGGTTACCTCAGAAAGCAACACCTTGAGTACAGAATAAACGATTTCTAGTGACACATGATCGATTTCTAGTGACACGTGATCCCTGAAAAGTGTCAAACTGAACAACTTGCACTCCTAAATCTACGTAAAGCTAATTGCCCCAGGAGAAGATAAGTACGCCAACTGCTTGTGTCCTGTTATCATCACCGATGTTAATGTAGGGCGTCCACTGGACTGTTGTTTGCCAGCCGCCTGTAGGGATCACTTAGTTGTGTGTGTGTGTGTGTGTGTGTGTGTGTGTGTGTGTGTGTGTGTGTGTGTGTGTGTGTGTGTGTGTGTGTGTGTGTGTGTGTGTGTGTGCTTGTTCATCTGTGTGTGTGTATGTGTCAAACTAGGGGTGTGTCTTTAATGTGTGGGTTGGTGTTTCTGTACAAGTTAGAGCAGCAGAACATGTGCTTCTGCACAATAGTTAGACTTTGCTCTGCCTTTATTTTCCTCAGTGAGATCATGTTTTTTTCTTCCTTCTTCCTCCTCTACGATTTCCTTCTGTGAGGTTTTTTATTTTTTTATTTCTTCGTCTTGGTTTTTTTTCCCTAAGAATAAGAGACACAAGGTAGGTGGAGCCGGACAGAGAAGTGTGCCACACTCCCCCCCTCTCTCTTTCTCGCACGCTGCCTTTCTTCCATTCTGTCATTGCCATTCTGGCTGAACAGACAGTGTTCATTCCCTGCCACACTAAACGCTGAGGGAACGACACACATCTGACTTTTGCTAAAAGGAATCTTCATTTTCTTCACGGAAACTAAAAGATCATCAAG
This sequence comes from Nothobranchius furzeri, assembly GCF_043380555.1. Taxonomy (NCBI): domain Eukaryota; kingdom Metazoa; phylum Chordata; class Actinopteri; order Cyprinodontiformes; family Nothobranchiidae; genus Nothobranchius; species Nothobranchius furzeri. Next base: position 54,319,447 of record NC_091745.1, read on the forward strand.
ATCACCAGGAAGAGACAGTAAGAAAACGTTTAATGCTCTTTGAATTTTTTAAAAACTGATTCTTAAAAACTTTTTTAAGAACCGAGAAGCACATGACAGCTGGTTTTACAGGATTCTTTAACACCTGTGACTCTTCAGTTTCACCGTGTTTGATGTTCATAACTTTTTAATCTTTTTTTTTTTTTTTTTGAGAAAGTTTACTGTCTTGAAGCACAATGGTTGCTGGAATGCTGATGCCCATGCGGGACCTAAAGGCCATCTATGAAGTCCTGTTTCGAGATGGTGTCATGGTGGCCAAGAAGGACAAAAGGCCACAAATAAAGCATGGTGATGTACAAAGTGTAAGCAACCTGCAAGTAATCCGTGCAATGGGCTCCCTTAAGTCCAGGGGTTATGTGAAGGAAACGTTTGCTTGGAGACATTTCTACTGGTACCTGACCAATGATGGCATTGTTTATCTGCGTGACTACCTCCACCTGCCCACTGAAATAGTTCCAGCCTCTTTGCAGAGGGTCAGGAAGCCAGCCGCCACTCTGGCTTTTGCCCATCGGGCTCCTCGGGTCCAATCTGTACAAGGTCCCACGTCTTATGTTCCCAAGCCAGGTCATAGCAGTGAAGCAGAGAGTCAGGAAGCACTTGCTGAGCGTCATGGTTACCGCCATAAGATGGTGGATTCTGGAGAACAAGATAAACACTCTGACAGGACCCCCAGGTTCAGGGGTCGTCCACTGACTTCAGAACCAATGAGATCAAAACCGTTACTGGAGGATGAGAAACAGCGTCAGCCTCTTTACAAGAGGGGATCAAGATTTGATCATGAAGTCAAATCCACAGAGGAGAATACTTGGAAGAAAGTGACTCATCAGGAGTCTAACGAAAGGCCTGTAGCATCACAGGAGAGAAAAGCTGTGGAGGTTGACAAGAGGAAGGTGCCAAGTTCTGTTTCTGTTCAAACAGAGGTTTTGAAGCAGGATGCATCCCAGACCACTCTGATCTCCTCCTCAGCAGCTGTAGCATTATCTGTTGCTGCTGCTGTGGCTGCAGGTGCTTCTACATCAAAGATAACAGGAAGCTCGACTACTGCTGAAACAAATAACGAGATAATGATGAAAGGAACGTCCGAGATTGCTGACCAAAACGTCTCCCAAAAGTTCAGTCAAGACATCGTACGCAGCTCAGCAGTAAAATTGCATCCTAAAAAGGAAACCAAAGAAATGAAAACAAAACCTGCAGAGGTTACTGTTCCAGGTAAAACGGCAAGTAAAATAGTTGAGCCCAAACTAGTCCCTTCAATGGAATCTACCCAGGAAGCATCCAAGGTTGTTAGCCAAGCCGCTGTCGCCCCTGTTGATACTGAGTTGTCTGATGTTAAAGAAGGACAGCTTAAGAAAGAAGAGGTTAATAAGGTTTCACTTAAGCCCCTGGAAACGAAGACAGAAACTCCAGTGAAATCTAAAATAGAGTGTGATGTCACAGAGAAAAATATGAAAAAAACACAGAAGAGCAGCAAAACTAAACATGCAAGCAGCATCAGTAAAGCAGTGGGTACCGCGGGTGCATCAGACAACACCTCCAACACTCAAGTCATCCAGGAACCATCAGTCCAGGCTAAAGTAACACCGCCAAGTGTGACTGGAAAACCTAAAAAAGATGAGGTGTCGCTTAAAATGACATCCGAGTCCTCAGCACCTGGAGTTAAATCTGCCCCTGACACTACAAGTGCCTCAGCACCTGGAGTTAAATCTGCCCCTGACACTACAAGTGCCTCAGCACCTGGAGTTAAATCTGCCCCTGACACTACAAGTGCCTCAGCACCTGAAGATCCAACGTTTCTGACACAGAAAGTTACAGGCATAGAGATGAGCACAAAACAAGAAGATACAAGTGTAAAAGAAGCCTTACATGCCAGTAAAGATGGATCACTGCTGCCAGAAGAGGTCCCTAAAGGATCAGAGAAGAGCCTTGAAGAACTACAAGATGTTGTCCAACTAACTCAGACTGCTGATGAGGTGATTAAAGCTACACAGCAGGCATCTGAAGGCACCTCCAAATCTAAAAGAAAGAAAAAGAAGTCTCCAGGGGAGACACCCAAGAGCCCTGATGCTGTGGAGTCACCTGAGTCAAAGAGAAAGGAGGAGGAACCCTCTGGAGATAAATTCCCAAAGGGAGTAACTACAGAAGACATCATCCCAGTTATTACGTCTGTGCCCTTAACTGGGTCTGCCTCCATGATGAAAGCAGGTAAAAACATGGCTGAATGTAAGGTAGATGCTAACAAGGAGCAAACATTAGAAATTCCTACAGAAACTAATGGGAAGGTAAAAGTAGAGGTCATTAGAGCATCTAACTCTGCACCAGAACAGGCATCACAGCCAATAGGTGCAGTGCTTGTTAAAGATGTGCGAGAACAGACGAATGTCAGCAACATCACAGTAGGATCAATACGCCCCCAAGGTGAAATAAAAACAACGTTGGCTGATGTGAGGCCGAGTAAATCAGAGGAAGTGTCTGCCCCCAAAAAGGAAGCACAAACAGCCCAGAAAATAAGTCAAGTTGAGCTCGTTCAGGCAGGTACTGAACCTAAACCTACAGAGGCTGATAAAACTGAGAAAAACAGCCAAAAAGTACAGAAGACACCCAAAACCAAACATGAGATCAGCACCAAACCTGTGAAGTTCACTGATGCATCAGATGTCACCTCCAACACTCAAGTCATCCAGGAACCATCAGTCCAGGCTAAAGTAACACCGCCAAGTGTGACTGGAAAACCTAAAAAGGATGGGGTGTCGCTTAAAATGACATCCGAGTCCTCAGCACCTGGAGTTAAATCTGCCCCTGACACTACAAGTGCCTCAGCACCTGAAGATCCTAAGTCTCTGGCACAGAAAGTTACAGGCATAGAGATGAGCACAAAACAAGAAGATACAAGTGTAAAAGAAGCCTTACATGCCAGTAAAGATGGACCACTGCTGCCAGATGAGGTCCCAAAAGGATCAGAGAAGAGCCTTGAAGAACTACAAGATGTTGTCCAACTAACTCAGACTGCTGATGAGGTGATTAAAGCTACACAGCAGGCATCTGAAGGCACCTCCAAATCTAAAAGAAAGAAAAAGAAGTCTCCAGGGGAGACACCCAAGAGCCCTGATGCTGTGGAGTCACCTGAGTCAAAGAGAAAGGAGGAGGAACCCTCTGGAGATAAATCCCCAAAGGGAGTAACTACAGAAAACATCATCCCAGTTATTACGTCTGTGCCCTTAACTGGGTCTGCCTCCATGATGAAAGCAGGTAAAAACATGGCTGAATGTAAGGTAGATGCTAACAAGGAGCAAACAATAGAAATTCCTACAGAAACTAATGGGAAGGTAAAAGTAGAGGTCATTAGAGCATCTAACTCTGCACCAGAACAGGCATCACAGCCAATAGGTGAGGCAGCTGCAGTGCTTGTTAAAGATGTGCGAGAACAGACGAATGTCAGCAACATCACAGTAGGATCAATACGACCCGAGGCTGATTTAAAAACAATGCTTGCTCCTGTAGAACCAATTAAATCAGAGGAAGTAACCGTCTCCATAAAGGAAACACTTACAGGGCCAAAGACATGCCAAGTTGAGCTTGCTCAGTCAAGTGCTGAACCTGAAGGGAAGTCACCATCAGAATCTCAGATCACTGCTGAAACTAAATCTCAATCAAACACAGAGAAAGATGCAGAGGAGCCTTCAAAGGGGAAGAAGAAAAAGAAAGGTAAAAAACAAGTTACAACACTGCCTAAGGACACAGTTAAAGATCGCCCTGTCACGGCCTCTGAAGTGACAGAAACCAACGTTCCTTCAAAGATGACTCCTGAAAGAATGTGCTGTGAGGAAGTCAGGCAGGCAGCAGCTGTGGGCTCTGAGGCCCCAGCAGACAAAGGGGAGGTGGAGCTTTCACTGCTCACGGCAGAAAAAAACAAGCAGGAGGTTCCGAAACCAGAAACATCTTCCAATGTGAGGAAAGCACCCACAGAATCAGAGTCAGCAGCTCCAGCAGAGGCTGCTGAGGCGCGGGCCAGCCCTCTAGTCGAGCAGCAGGAGCCTCCCAGAGTTGCACAACATTCAGCCAGCCAGGCAGCAGAGTGCAGCACACAGGAGAGGCTGTCTTTCTGTGAGGCCTTAAAACACGAGGAAGACGAGAAGAGGAACTTGGAAGAGGACACACCCTCTGCTACTGCCACACCCGTAGCACAGCCTGACCAGTCTCATCTGCTGGACACCTGTGAGTCCAAACATCTCAGCACAAGCGAAGCCACCATGAGGAAGAAGATTGTGGTGGTGGAGGAGATAGTTGAAGTAAAGAAGATCCTCAGTCCTGAGGCTGCTGGAGAGCAGGCCCCCCCTCCACCTGTCCAAACTGAGGTGGAGGGAGAGGAGCTGGACATGGATGTTCTGGAGGAGATCGCTATAGAACGAGCTCTCTTATCAGGGATCAAGGTGCAAGGAGCCTCATCTGGGACTGAGTGGGACCACTCGCTGGCCGAACCCGAGGAGAAGACATGGCCTAACTTTGTTGAAGGTTTGTTTGAATCATTTTGACCTACTTCCTGTCCTGTCCTAATCTAGATTCCCACCTTCTGTGAACGTTTGGATGCTTTGGCAGGGATGACAGCTCTATTGTTGCTCCACACTGCTCTGAGTAAACTATTTTACTCTGTTGGTGGTTTTGACTTTTCCTCTAAAGGCTTGTTTGAATGGGTTGAGTCGAGTCGTTTGGGATGTGGAGACGCTCTCTCTTTAGCAATCGTTTCAATGTGGGAGTGAGAAGAGACTGTTGACATGTGGCTGTGATTTAGTCATGCGTGTGTGTGTGTGTGTGTGTGTGTGTGTGTGTGTGTGTGTGTGTGTGTGTGTGTGTGTGTGTGTGTGTGTGTGTGTGTGTGTGTGTGTGTGTGTGTGTGTGTGTGTGTGTGTGTGTGTGTGTGTGTGTGTGTGTGTGTGTGTGTTGAAAGAGATGAAGCCTTGGTTCATGCGTTTTGACACACATTCCACACAGACGTTATCACTTAGACTGCACAAATGTGAAACTTAAAGGTTAAAAAAGGCTGTTTTAATTGCAACATTTATCACAAACTAATGTAAATTATTGTGCACACTGCTTCACAGTTGCTGTTTTCTTTTTAGGACCTTCTAGAACATTCTTTAAAAAGTGAAACCTTTTGGGTGGAGAATCCATTTCAGTTGGAGTTCAACTGCCTAATGCTGAGAGGAGTAATCTCTGGAGTTTCTCTGAGAGTTTGCCAAAGTGATTATGCACCAGCCATCAGTCCAACAAGGTGGGGCTGTTTGTTGGGATTCGGCCTCACTGGCTGTCTGCAGAGACGGAAGGTGTGGTTCTCGTGGGAGTATTGCTCCACTTGTATAGTTTTTTGGCTCGGGTTTACATTCTGTGCTTGTTTTTCTTCTTTACTCAGTCTGTTATTTATTAGAGATAAGCACACCACTGCTTACCATTAAGTAATGGCAAGTGAATAATATTAGAGGGATGGTGGCGGTGTGAGAAGGATACAGAAAACGTTCAGAACAGATCTAGCTCAATGATGTTCATTTTTTATTAAAGGATAAATTATTCCTTTTTAGCACTGACATATTTCGAAAATATGCTTTTATTTTACTTTTAAAAATAGAAAAAGTAGTTTTATACTTGTCATTCTTTAGCTCTTAGAGTGATAGGGAGGAGCTGCATGGGCGTTGTCTACTGTGGATGTCAGCTACAGACTGAGTCAGGAAGTTGGGATAGTTGTTCTCTGCTTCATGGGTGTGTTTGTTTGGATCCACACGTGACAGAGGATCTGCTTTCGATTAGCAGCCTGGCCTCTTGATTCAGTCTGTGTTACTCATCAGGAAAAAGTCGTTCTTTTGCAGCAAGAGAAAAACATGTTTCTCCATGCAAACATCATGAAGCCCATCATTCACTCAACACAGTTTAATTCATTGCTGCGTTTCAGAAACTGTAAAAAACGGTTGCGTTGACAACAGAAACATTAAAATGTGTGCGTGAGGCGAGAGTCTGATGTGTGACATTCACACCAAAGGACACAGCGGTGCACTACTGACATCTGCTGTCCATTAGCATCTCTGTCCAGAGGAGGTTTATTAAAACCTGCATCATTTAGAATGAAGCTGTATTCTTCTGCTCCTTTAGGATTTACCTTACGTTTAGTGTTAGAATTCCTCGCTGATGGATAGATGTGGTTTTCCAACAGTGCCTTTTCAGCTGTTATCATCTACGTGTGGTATTCATGGTATGCTGGCTAATTAAACGGCTGTCAACCAACTCAGTTACTCCCGGGAATATTTCACAGTTCGGCACGTCCCCTTTTATCATGTTCAGTCATTTTCTGTTCCTGTGAATCAGAGATGTGAACAACAGGTAGTGAAAAGTGTTTTAATTAAAATCATTTGCCCCAAAAATGTGCCTATTTAAAGGGAATTTACAGCGTTTTGAATTTTTATGCTCGCGATTGCCCCCTCAGGCCAAAAGCGTAATGGCAGCTGCAATAGTAGGCTCGTGCACGAGGCGCGCATGCTGTACGTGCACACTCCTAAACGAAAATAACAGCTGAGACCGTCAGCTCCGTGTGTGTGTGGCCCGGAGGACAGAGGACAGGAGAACTTGCAGCTAATTAATTAAATAATTTGGTTCTGTATCTTTCTCTTCAGCACAGCCGACAAAAGTTTAAGATGGGTCAGTCCTCCTGCATGCTCTTGAAAAATTATTCCAAAATGAAAGTTGAACCCACATCTTTTTTAGTTGTGAATTCAATGCCGTTCGGTGAGTCTCAAATAAAAATGTGGGCATCTTACTGTAAAAAATATACCATTAATGTAAAACAGAAACTCTAAATAAACTAAGTTCACATCCAGAATTGAACCCGGGTCTTCTGCACAAAAGTCCGACGTCTTACTAGGCAAGCTACCGTGCCAGTGACATCACTTGTATCTGTACCAGTTAAGAACGGTTCGGAGGGCGATGCCTGAGCGTGAACGCGCATGAAGCAGTCTGCTCGACCCAAGCAGCTCTCTTTTTCTGTGATTTTACAGAAAACTAGGCAATCACAGTAAAAATGCCAGGGCTCATTCTACAGGACCAGGGCATTGTATTGAGAAGAAATTTATTATTTCTATACATGTTTTGGCTGTCAAATTTCCATAATGTCCCTTTAACCCTCTGGAGGCAGGCGTTTCAGATTCGCAATGTTGAAACCTACCAACCTGGTTACTCCACATGCGTATTTCATGTGCAGTTTTTAACTCAGAAGTACCCTGAAGGACTTAGTTGTTCGTCCTTTTATCGAAACTTGTTTAGAGCCTGAGTGGGTTAAACCAGATGATTTGTCTTTTAAAGGAACGGTTTGACGTATTTTGAAAGTAGCAGCGTATCGCCCCAAACACAAGCTTTACAGCTTGGAAATGACTGGACATGCATGTGTGGGTGTTTAAACTCTGCCCACTCGTGGCACCAGAGGCAGTTAAACTAAATGACATCCCAGACATGCCTCAGAGCTCCTTCTTGTTTTCAGCTCTGAAATTATGCCCACTGTCAGATGGAAATGAACAACCGCAGTGTGCTGCAGCTCTGTGCCTTTCTTTGTGCCTTTCGGAACATCATTTTCATGGTGTGACTCACTCTGAAGTCCTCTGAGAAGTAGGAATCTGACTTTTTGGGCTAAAAGACATAAAAAACCAGGGACTTAATGACAGTCCTAACTCACCCTGTCCGTGAGAAGATGTTGTTGTGATCTGGCAGCTTGAGTCGACTCTCCTGCTGCCGTTTGTGCTTCTGCCCAACACCAATGTTTGGCCCAAACTGGCTAAGTGACTTTAGCGGCTGTGCGGTTTCTCTTTCTGCTGAGTCCAGTGGTGAAATCACTTCTAGTGCTTTATTATGAGTGTCAGCACATAGCGGCATATCTTTTAAGAACTGGGACATGAACACACCAAACCAACACTTTTCTGTGCCCTGATGCTGAAAATGTTGACTTTAAAATATTTTGTGTACTGAGAGCATGACCCAAGACCAATCCGACCTTAGGTCTCTGGACTGAAGCATTTGTCAAATGTAGTTAGATAAGCGTTTGGCAGGAGCTTCAGTATGAATCTTTGAACTGCTGCGCTGATACTTGGTACTTAACATCTGATTTGTTGCAGCAAAAACTGCTACAGGCAAAAAAAAAGTGATGCAGAATCCCAAATCTGTCGTAGCACTGCAACAGTTAATGCAGCACGAACCAGGATCAATAACACGTGGAGAATATTACGGGTTTGGCCAAGATAGTTATACTGTTAGTCATTTCCCAGCCGGATTGAGGAGGCTGACTTGCATGACTTCAGTTCTGTGAAAAAGCTGAAGGAAGGATGTTTGTTTTTCTTAAAGATCCAGATAAAGGGGCGATGATGACAGAGGAGATACGTGCCCACCCTGTAATCGGAGGGTTGAGCTGCTGGTAGTGGTCTGAGGGACCACTGGTGCCGATGCTCGATGACTCGCCTGTCAGTGCGCTCGGGGCAGCCGTGGCTACGTTGTACCTGATCACCACCGTGGTGTGAATGTGTGTGTGAGTGGGTGGGTGACTGTCACCTTGTAGAACCCTAAAAGAACTATTTCAAGGTCATTTGCCTTTTTTTTTCTTCTGTAGAGCAGAGGTGACCATGTCTAACTTCTGGTTCTGTTAAAGTAAAACTGAGTCAGACGCTCCATCTGTTTGATGCAAGCTTCAGATAGCTGTTCCAACTTGAACGAGTGTGTGAGTGGAGTCCTGGTTGAGTTGCGTGAGTGAACGCAGCATGTTGAGGGAGGAATTCCACGCCGTCCTCTCCAAACCTCCTTCCTTTGATTGGGATGCTCTTCATTTCATCCCTGGCCATTTGTAGTAGCATTGTCTCAGTGAGGGGGAAGCCGGTCCCTGGATAAACGCTGGGTGGAAATGCCTTTGGCATTGCACAGAAATGGAGCAAATTGTCAACACTTGGAATTGCCCGAGCATTATATCTAATGGGACTCTATATTTAGAGAATGTGGAGCATTAGTGTAATCCCAAAAGCAGCAGGTGGAGGTCTGGGCCTTTAAAACCTTTGTGAGGCTGCTCTGATAGAGCAACGATCTCATCAGTGTTGGAGCTCACTTTGCATATTTAAAGATATTTCTGTCTGCTTTTCCAAATGTCGATGCTGAACGTAGGGAGTTGAAGTCATCCCACCTACATCCATCAGGAATCTTGTTAGTTCTCATGGACACACCGACAGGATTGTAGTTGGGATATACGTTGTTTAATATCATTGGTATTATCGATCAGAACTGATCTTTCACAATCACTGCTGACTATATTTTTTCTCATTAGAGACTCTGCCCATTATGAATCGAACCTACTCGAGTGGGACCTGACACGGGGCTGTCGGGGCTGTGATCTGAGACTTCATATCAGATAATTGACCTGCCGCCGTTCTCTTCAAAGGGAGAAGCTGAGAGGGTGGTGGTGTCTGCTTATGTCTGCTTATGTCTGCTTATGTTGGGGAGGGGAGGCGGCAGACCTGACAGAGTGGACAGCCAGAGAGCTTCCATCAGTTTCTAACTGTGACTCTGTGATCATCTGGCTCTGTTGGGTATTTATAGCCTTCTGTCAGCTCCAGCCCTCGTTTCCCTGTCTCAGCTGCCCACCCCCCACCATCCCTCCTGCCCCCCTCCCCAGAGTTCAGGGTGTTGTCCCTCCCCGACTACGGGGAGCAGGTTGACGGATCCAAGCAGCAGGCAGAGCCTGTCAAAGTTTAAGACAAGAGGGAGCGAGGCAGCACGGAGCAAACAAACAGGAGTGTTGCTGGTCCTCCTCATTCCTCCTCATTTCCGTTCGGCCAGCTGCCTTCTCCTTCTCCTTCACCTTCCTCCTCCTCCTCCTCCTCTACTGTCCCTCTGCTATCTCGTAGATGAAGATCATACCTGGTAGGTTGCCATACTGTTTTGTGGCGTGTGTCTGTGTGCTGGCTGCTTTTGGCAACACGCAGTGTGAAGTCTTGTGATCTCAGCCGCTGCTCCAACCGGACAGAAGCTTCAACCACAACCTTCAGCGACTACAGCACTGATTAATTTCTGTATTTAAAACGTAGCGGGCTGAGGCATTACTTCCTCCTCTTTTATTTTTACTATTGTATTTGTCACTGTCAGAGGTGTCCACCCCCGGCCGTCTTCAGACATCGGATGGTAACAAACACACGGCTTTGATCTGTGATCACTGGATGATTTTAGAACTTTTTGTCCACATGTTGTGTTTCAGTGAGACAGCAGTGTGTGTGTGTGTGTGTGTGTGTTCAGGCTATTTCAGACTTGTTATCATGCAGCATAACACAAACACATCCCCTGAAGTACATCCAGTCTCCGTGTTGATGAAACCATAAACGGAGGATCCATGTTTGACTTTTTCTCTGTTTCATCCCAAGAGTTCACTTCTGCTGTGTGGACCTGTTACACACCTATCAGATGCTGTTTCCCACATGACTAAAACACTTCACACTAAGTAAACAAAGTCTGATAATGATGGCTTTACTAGGAGACAGGAATGTAGATAGCAGCCCAGGTAACGACATAAAGGGAATTAAAGGGTGCGACTCACAGATGAGTATCAGATCATCAGGAAAATAGATTATGCTTATGATCAGTAAGCAGAGACAGCAGTGTTAGTTTGGTTTGGACCAAATGTGTTGTTATTGATTCTGTTTTTCACCATGTTTTGGATAGTTTACATGTTGTTATTGTTTATTTTGCAGATGTTTTCAGATGTTCAGAAGCTAGCCACCAGAAATACCAGACAACATCTTTATTCTTTACGCCACTGGTTAAATAAACATTCACTTAATAGTTTCCCTAAAAGTATCTTCAATTACTTTTCAGGTTAATAAAAATAAATTAACATTTTTGGTAACTACTTAAATATGAATAACACATGTTATTGTTATTAGCCACAAAATGAACAGGATAATACATAAATGAAATATTTTGGTGCCACAATATTAACTTACTTATGTATTAATTCATATTGTGTATAAGAATACAATATAAGCATTAATCTATATTAAATATATTTACAAATTTAAACAGATTTATGTAACATTAAACAAGAAATAATGTTCTGATGTGAAACAACACAGGAGAATAAATCAAACCCACAAAATAAAATAAAAATATTCATGAAAGCTTTCCTAAAAGCTGATAGAATGGAGAAAAAATGTAGGTATTCAGGTAAAACACTGATGTTTTGCTTGTTTTACTTGAATTTCTAATGTGAAGAACTAGAAATACTAGAGTGAGAAAACTTTGAAATCACTGAACGATTTTTACAGACATCAGACCCAAAATGACCCTCCTTCTCCTGTAGACACATACATGAATGACCTTGTTTAATTTTGTATTTTTACCAAATATTAACCCAGCTCATGTCAGCTCTGACCCACCGGTCTGCAAAATAGTCATTTTAAAGATCCGACATAAAAGCTGAAAAGCTCAGGAAGGTAAAATCTGGTAGCTTTACATCTTTCCGTAAACACTTCAGGGTGAACAACTGTCAGGAATGTCCTCTCCATGCCAACGCTAACCCCCTCCCCCTGCCACTGAAGATCCACCTGTCACAGCAGCCTGGACTCACCCCCTCTGGCCTCCTTTTGCCTGAAAATTCCCCTATAACATCTCTACTGCCCCAGTTTGGAGACACTTTTAGAAAGCTGCTGAAAAACCCATTAGAGGTGCTTATGGCAGGAAGGTGATGCATAAATATTTACAAGTTGGTCAGATTAGTTGCGACAAACCCTTTATTTCCCAAATGCACATGTATTTACTTGATCGATGAGTTCTGCTCTCTGGTTATGTTATCCTCTGAGTCATAGTGTTTAAATACTAAAGCAGCGCTCATGATGATAATAATACAAAATAGCGCTAATTTGTGAAAGAGGAACAAAATCTACCGTATATTCTCATCTTAGATTATCTTCCAAGCATCTATTTTACTTTCAGAACAAAAACATTCACCTTGTCTGCAATTTGATAGTTTACCTTAATTTATTAGCCAATAACTCAAATGATGGATGTTGAGAAACAAAAAAGCTGAAAAAAAAGTTATATCCAGATTATAAACATTTGTAACTATGGACTGGATGGATGAATATCACACCTGAAAAGGATCATCTACAGTCTAGAGCTGGTACACTTTAATGCAAATTCTTCACGTTTCCCTTTTCTGTAGAAACCAGAACAGTTTCAGTTGTGTGACACGAGGACTAAAGAGGAAACAAGATCCAAGCGCTGTGATCCAGGAGAGTTTGTCCCATTTATTCTGCTGATTTTCTGAACTGAACTCGAGGGTGTTTCTGTAGTAGTCAGGGTATTCTGTCTCTTCATTATATACATTTATAAGGTGAAATGTAGTCATTTACCTTCGTGTTTTGCAGGGGTCACTGTTTCTGAGATAACACACCTTTTTTGTGTTTACACTCCCCTTTAGTCCCAGATGTTGATGGTGTTTACATGTTTTACTCCCAGTGGCCAGCTGGAAGAGCCTGTTTCTCTGCTACAGTCCTGCCCACTGACTAAAGAGTGTGTTTGTGTTCAGCTGTGAGGGTTAGGGTGTTAGGTCATGGTGCAGTTTCCTAGTGTGCCCCGAGTTATGATAGTCTGATCAGTTTATAGTGAAAACTCACCTTGGAGAAAATGTCTTCACTCATTTCTTCTCTTTTATTCCAGGTGTGTGTGTGTGTGTGTGTGTGTGTGTGTGTGTGTGTGTGTGTGTGTGTGTGTGTGTGTGTGTGTGTGTGTGTGTGTGTGTGTTCCATATTGCAATTTTTTTTATTATCTGTCACAGCAGCCACTCCCTTAGCAAGCTACCACCCTTTAGACTGACAAAAGATTCTGTTCATTAGAAGCTGTGATTATTTAGTTTGACCCTAAATAAACATGACGCATCTATGTAGAAGAACTTCTGCCAGATGGTGGAGGCTGGATTACACCCAGTCCTTGTAGCATGGCCTCCAGTGCTTTTATCTTGGCAGAACACACACCCTATTGTTGCTTTCATCATAATAGCTGAAAACAGCAGAGATGAAATCTTGGGAACGTGTTGATATTATCTTATCTTTGCAGGAAGAATGTGGTGAAACCTCATAGTTTTGAGGAAACGGATTCTTAGAAGAATTTTAAAAGATAGTATTGTTTAGAATGTGGTTAACTCTCTGGAGGCAGGCGTTGCAGATTTGCAGCATTAAGACCTACCTACCTGGTCACTCCACATACGCATCTCATGAGCATTTTTTAACTCAGAAGAACCCCTGAAGGACTTCGTTGTTCGTCCTTTATTCAAAACTTATTTTGAGCCTGTGAGGGTTAATCATGCAAAAGATAGCAAAGTTTACCTATAAAATATTTGAACGTGTTTTATCTTTTTAAGAACAAATGTCTATTATTTGCTGATCGGTGGCTTCATGTTTTCCTTCTCTCTGACATTCCTCTCTGCTCATGTTCTACTTCTGAAATATGGGCTGCTGTCAGTGTTGGTCTCTGATGTTCTCATGGGGCTTCTAGGTTAAGCTGTCCCCCTTTCACCATTCGACCCTCTCTGCATGAGCTGCCATGAACAGACAACACACATAAAGCTTGGTTTATGCTTGACGTATTCACTTTCCGCGCGGTGATGCGGCTTGCGGATGGAACGCGCTTCACAAATTGCAGCGTTTTTGGTTCATGCGGCTCGTCTCTGCGGTGAGCCAATATTCTCCCAAACTGAACGGGGCAGCATGGAGCTCTACGGCATGCATCCAACACTACACCATAGTAGAAGTAGAAATGACTGTTTACAACATGGCATTCCAGCATTTTTAACAGCGTCCTCATCTTTTCCGACAGTACGAGCTATTTCTCTCCAAGAATTATTAAAAACATGTTGATCACGGTGATCTCTGAGAGCTGATTCATACAAATGTCTGTATTTACGAACCTCTGCCATACTAGTTCTTGCCAGTCCGCCATGTTTTTCCGCATCCGACCGTCCGCGTGGTTAGAAAATTTCCGAGGTGCGTGGTGCGGAAAGTTTGGGCCGTGCGTAGGCGCGGTGGAGGGGCGTGGTTGTTAAAATGACGCAACTTTTCCGCACGGAGCCGTGCGAACCTCGTGGACGCGTCAAGCATAAACCAACCTTTAGGCTCCTGCATCTTCTTCTAGGGTAGTCTGAAATAAGGGATGTTGCCATTAATCGATTAGAAATGGTTTTGTTTTAGGAACCTGTAAGGAATTTTTTTCTCAGGTATAACAAGCTGAAGAGCTGGTTGTTCCTGGTAGAACGTTTTCTCTACAGTTCTCCTGAACAGAAACTGATTGTAGATTGTCATTCAATTTTATTTAATTTTTTTTTAACAATTGCATGAAAATCATAAAGCATAAAGGTTAAAGTTAAGCTTCAACAGAGCTGAGTGGTCCAGGATGGTCCTGACTCCAGCTCTTTCTTTGGCCTGGTTTGTGGAAAAGTCGATACTCTTCCTGGAAACACCAAGAAGTCCCAAATAATCCTATACTTACTGCACTGTGTGTATGTTTTTACAGCCCTTGTGACTGTAGGTAAGCCTGAGCAGCTTTCACCACTGGGGTCTTTGCTCAGAAACCAGAGGGCATTAGTCATTTCACAAACATGAAACCTCGCTGCAGGAAATCAGAAACCAGAGACAAACTTCTCGTGTTCTTTGGGAAAAATGAACAAGCATTGTGAGATGAGTACTCGCATGGAGTTTCGTGGGAGATGGTGATTTATTCATAAGCTTCCCATAGAGACACAGCAAGTCTGAGGCTGCAAGTTTATATAAATACCCCCAGTGACTTCCAGTCAGGATGGGTCCACACTTACTGGTCTCAGCTGTTTTATACAAAGGGTTTCCCTCACTCAGTGAGCTTACATGCACATCTAAGTTGATCTAAAATAATACACCTGGAGCCTTTATCCTTGTTTATATACGTTAGAAAAGTAAACTGTCAAATGAAGCTCTTTCCACTCCAGCACAGTAGGTGGCAGCACACGTCCTTTCTCGTCTGCATTCTTCTGGTTAGCCTTTAGCAACACAAATAGTAAACAAACGCTGATTTTATCTACTGATGCAAAAAGCCTGAGCTATATTTAAAAACAACCATATAAATTAGAACAACGTTCTCAGAAGAGAAACCAGAAAATAGACAGAAATACTCCAAAAGGCCTCAGACTGCTTCTAAAGAACTTTTATTCACATCAGAACAAACTGTCTTCATGACTTAGCTTGTCTATCATTACGTGTTTATTTCTGCTCTGTTGTGTTACATAAAATATAATTTTAATAAATAATCCAGATTTTCTGTTACTCATCCTTTTCTTAATAATACATCACTACTCTACTTGTGATTTCATCTTTAATGTCCGGCTGACAACTTCTCTGTTTTCTTGCCTTTGTCATAAGTCTCCATTTAACATATGGTGGCTGTTTGTTGTCACAGCTGCTTATGGCAGCCATGTGTTCGCTCGAGTCTGACCTCTGCTGTGTGTTCGTTCAGCTCCTGAGAAAAGACCCAGAATCTGTTGATTCTGTAAATAATGTAAAACTCACATAGGTCAGGTCTTTGCCTCTGGTGTCTGAAATGACTCATTTGCTGGAGTCATATTGTTGTCCTGTTTGTTGCTCTAATAGTTCACGTATCTAAGTTTTACGAAATTAGATTTTGTTGTCATGACTCGAGGGAGATGTTTGACCCAAGACATGCAGAATCAACACGACTTCACTGGGTGAATAAAATAACTTCTGTATTTTAAAATAGGAACAAAAAGTGCACTGGTAAATCCAGTGAGGGTGTGCCGTTTGGCTTTGGTCCATATAATAGTCCAATATGTGCGGGAAGGTGGGTAGCCAAGGTGAGTGCAGGAGGAGGTTCAGCGGGCTGAGGCGGGTGAGGCAGCGGAGATAAACGGGCAGGTGTTGAAGAGGAGGATGGGACGTGGTTCTGGAAATCCGAGGTTCGAGCGGCGAAAGAAGTGTGTAGAGTGGAGTATCCTGAGCAGAGTAAACAAACAGGGTTCAGAGGAGAATCCAAAAGCGTAATCTAGAAAAACAGTCCAAGGTTCAGAGCCAATAATCCAATATCAAAGTCTAACAAGCAAACGAGCAAACAGTCGAGAGGCTGGGGCTACCTTACAGGTGCAATCATCCGGCGTAGTGTGGTGTCTCCATCCTCCCTTTATACCCGACTTCCAGATTGGAGATTCGGCACACCTGCAGCTCCCTCCGCTCCTCACCAGTGGAAAATTTCCTCAGAGATTGTTATTGTGGAAAGAGTGCTCACCTCAGCTCAGGAACATGACATTTGTTCCACAAGTATTGTAATACAAAGTCTACCATAAGTTAGATATATCACCTCTTCTTCTTCTTCTTCTTTTTCTTTTTCTTCTTCTTCTCCATCTTCTTCTTCTTCTCCGTTGTCTTTTTCTTTTTCTTCTTCTTTTTCTCTTCTTCTCCTCTTTCCTCTTTTTCTTCTTCTCCTTTTTCTTCTCTTTCTTTTTCTTCTTCTTCTTTTTTTCTTCGTCTTCTTCTCTTTTTCTTCTTCTTTTCTGTTTTCTTCTCTTTTTTCTTCTTTTTTCTTCTTCTCTTCTGTTTTCTTCTCTTTCTTCTTCTTTTTTCTTTTCTTTTCTTCTTCTTCTTCTTCTTTTTCTTTTTCTTCTTCTTCTCCGTCTTCTTCTTCTTCTCCGTCTTCTTCTTCTCCATTTTCTTTTTCTTCTATTTCTTTTTCTTCTTTTTTTCTTCTTCTTCTTCTTCTTTTTCTTTTTCTTCTTCTTCGTCTTCTTCTTCTCCGTTTTCTTTTTCTTCTTTTTTTCTTCTTCTTTTTCTCTTCTTCTCCTCTTTCCTCTTTTTCTTCTTCTCCTTTTTCTTCTCTTTCTTTTTCTTCTTCTTCTTTTTTTCTTCGTCTTCTTCTTCTTCTTCTCTTTTTCTTCTTCTTTTCTGTTTTCTTCTCTTTTTTCTTCTTCTTTTTTCTTCTTCTCTTCTGTTTTCTTCTCTTTCTTCTTCTTTTGTCTTTTCTTTTCTTCTTCTTCTTCTTCTTCTTCTTTTTCTTTTTCTTCTTCTTCTCCGTCTTCTTCTTCTTCTCCGTCTTCTTCTTCTTCTTTTTCTTTTTCTTCTTTTTTTCTTCTTCTTTTTTTCTTCGTCTTCTTCTTTTTCTTCTTCTCTTTTTCTTCTTCTTTTCTGTTTTCTTCTCTTTTTTCTTCTTCTTTTTTCTTCTTTTCTGTTTTCTTCTCTTTCTTCTTCTTTTTTATTTTCTTTTCTTCTTCTTCTCTTCTTTTCTTCTTCTTTTTCTTCTTCTTCTTCTTCTTCTCTGTCTTCTTCTTCTTCTTCTTCTTCTCTGCCTTCTTCTTACTTCTTTATGCTTCCAATGCTATTCCCACATATTTGTATGGAGTTTTATTAGATGGATCTCCAGATCTTAACGCTGATAACAGATTTATTGTTAAGGACGTAATGCTTCACACGTCCTGAAGCTAAGAGTTTGTTGAGTTTGTAGAGCCTTGGGTCGTTGGATAACTGATCTGAGTAAAGGGCATCAATGCAATCTGTTGCTTCAGGGGAACCATTAGACAACATGTAGCATCCCTCTTTTAATATGTTATAAAAAGAAGTTGACATTCTGCCACTGATAAGAGCCATTTAGAAAACACTGATTTAGATTGGATGGTAGAACAACACACATCTGAGTTTAGAGATGGAACATCATAGTTGCTGTTTCACTTTTTACTTTTGGGGGGAACTGGCAATGGCAGAAAGGGTCAGAATACTTTATAACACAGATCTGTATGGTTTGTTGGGACAGCTTGTGATGGTTTTTGTGGTTAATGAGCCAAACGATGAAACAAAACAGCCTCTTGGTGAGAAACATGATTTACCTGTCTGCTGTATTTCATTTAGTCCACAACTGAAGGGGCAGGAACAAAGAAGCTGCTAGAAAGTTGTTCCTGTTTGCTGCGTTCACACCACCTGCTCAGGTTGGCTAAAATCAAAGGGACCTCAGCAGCGTCCATGTGTTGACGTCAGAATCATGGGTGATATTTTACGCTTCTACAAAGGGCGGCTGGGACACCTGCACACTAGGCTGTGCTGTGTAGGTGAGTGACTGGATAGGGAGGGTTGAGCGGATTCAGAGGGGACTATAGAGACTACACAGATTATACGTTATTGACTCAGCCGTATTGGTTTTATGATGTTTTAATGATCTCTTGTTGCAGCACACAATGTTCTTCCATAATAAGTACTTGGGATTCAGTGTTGAAAGAATTGTTCCTTATAAACCTTTTTAAAACTGATTTGTTGCCTTGAAACAAGAAACCAGAGTAGAGAATCATTGCATGGTACATTCTGAAGCATGCTTTATTACAAAGCATCTGGAATGTTCCTGCCAGATGCTGCTTTTATTATTACTCACACACGCTGCACATGCTTTGACTGTAGACAGATTCTTTAGTACACCTGTGTCTAGCTGGGAGAGGCTTCTGTCAGCCACTTAGGTGTTCTGCAGATGGTTCTAGACATGCCTTCACACCAGAGGTTCTTGTTTTTGAAGCTCATGGCTTGAATCGAAACAGCTTCTAATGTCTCGTTTGGGGTTGAAGGTTGGGGTTAGATCAGAAATGAGTGTTTCTGTTTTGGTTTTTACTCAGAAAGAAAAATCCCTCCTGGTTCGCTTATTCTGATCCAAGATGTGCTTTTCTGAGCTGTCACCCCTACAGAATATCTGGAAAATGTGTTTTTTTCTATGCAAATACGATCAGTTTGATTAGATCAAAATTTTATGTAAGTTTATACTTTTTCCACCTAAAATCTTGCATCAATCTGGTGTCTCAAACATGATTTATTTCAAGTTTTGTCCAACTTGCACTAAATTACTATTATTGCTTGATTGGTGGATTGATTTAGATTCAGAATAACTTCAGTTCAAAGTAAAAATCCCCAATCTTGTGCTTCTTTTTACGTGTTTGACATAAATCAGAAAAACCAACAAAAATGTATGTTTGCAAACCAAAGAAAATGAACTCATTATTTTCCTCATTCCTCTGGAGTTTGAATTTGAAATTAAAAAAATAATAATGTTATTAGTATTTAATTTATTTTGTAGCGAGATTTTATCAATAATGGCAGCATACTTTTGGTCATTGTGGTTGTTCTTTGGTGCCATCTAGTGGCCAAACGTTTGAGTTCCCTCCACCAGTTGAACATATTTGGTGCAGGTTGGTGTGCTCCGGGAGGCTCCTCTGGAGCAGCAGTGCCTGAGAGTCACTTTCTGTTTCTACTTGTTGCCATAGAAACTTCTCCTAACTTCTCGTTTTTCCACATTTACACAGCTCTTTGTGGCTGGAAGTACAAAGGCTTATAGAAATACCACACATGGTACATCACATGAAAATTAGGAAGCCAAATTTGTAAAGGAGTGGGAATGAGAAGTTCTCTTTATGCAATAATCATGTGACAATAACCCAGTTGACTGGCACACTCTTTATTTTTGAAACAGTGCCAGATTCGACTAAATGTCAGCAGCTGTTATTGTATTTAGAGTTGTTACCTTCCTGTGAAGCCAATTGGCCAGTTGAGGGTTAACTTTAGACTTAATAAAACAGCTGATACATTTTTCAAATAGTCTAGCAATCAACATTGTACACTAGAACTAAAAGATACAGATTTTAATTTAAATTTCTTAATTACTTATACACAATTTACACTTTTTGTAAAAGTCACTATTTTTATTCCATTTAATTCTAATTTAAAGTTCCTGAACGCGTTTCATCTCTCTCTCCTGCAGAGGGAGACACGTGCATTAGTTGTGCTGCAGAGCCTCTTCATCACCTCTTTCTGTCTGATCCCCAGAAATTGAAGATCAGCGAGACACAAGGCCAGATTTAGAGAATCCTCCTCTGAGTTCTCTCTAGTGCGGGATCTATTTAAAAATCCTGCTGCTACCGGCTGTCCAACGGCCTGAATTAGCTTTTCAGTCAGTTACCAGTTTCATCCATGGGAACTAGTTATGCTGCAAGCATCCATCCTTTAAAGCCCTTGTGTCACTTCAGACTCACGCTGTTAGACTTGTGAGAAAAGTGAGAACATTTAGGAGATTTTAAAATGTTCTGTTTTACTTGACATATTATATGCACCGTTTTAATGCTTCAGCTTGTATGCTTCATTTGAATCAGTTCATCACAATTGTCTTTCATAGGCTGTGTACCGAATCATTATTTTAGGTCTAGTATAGACTTTTAAATGACTCGCCTCTACTGGCTGAATCATAAAGTTTGCACCTATAGATCCTGGATATCAGTGCCTTTGATCTTTATGAATCCTAACCTTTAAACTGACAGTCATCTTGCCAGAGTTCTCTTTACAGTGTTTAACAGAAATGTGATCTAGCAGATGATTCAGCCTGTGGTTAATGGATCCTACCCCATCCCTCACACACACGCACGCACACACACACACACACACACACACACACACACACACACACACACACACACACACACACACACACACACACACACACCTCAGCTTTCTAATATCACTCCTCTTTAGAACAAACTAGGTGATAATGATGGGCGGGTTTTACGCTGGTGTTATCAACATTCATGATTATCTCTGTGGGTTTTTCATCACTTAATCCAGCAAACGCTAAATTTACCAAGAGATCAAAAAGTTAAATGGCTGGGATGAGAAAATTAGGATGGAGGAGATGGTGAACAGGGTTAACCGTGTATGGGAGGCTGTTTTTTTATCTTCTAAAGTGAAAGGTGTTTCCAGCCTGCCCTTTTTGTAAACCTTGTAATTTCTCTGCAGTTCAGCACTTTCAGAAACCATAATGACACATTCTCAGAATTCTTTTAACCTCTAATTTGTTTGTGTTGTTGTTTCCAAGAGCTTAAATGTAGGCTGGTCTTTTTCCAAGTGTCTGCAAGCTCCACCACATCTTCACGCTGCAGATGAAAGGTATTTCATCAAGAGCTTAACAAAAGTAAGGCTCCTGCTTAGTTCGATGTTGATTCAATAATATAAACAAACACTAATATAAGAAGGGCACGAATCAAGTCTGTGTAGCCTCGGTGGCTAAATGTGGCTGATGTTAGACTAAATGAATGAATGCACATATTATCTTTGTTAGTAACTATAACTATTTACATTCAATTACACTTCTAACAAGTACAGTCCAACTGCTGGATTTTACTGGATTTTCAGTAATAAAGGCAACATCTCACTTGGCTATGATTTTGGCAACAAGTTAGATACAAAATTCTGAGAAAATACTCCAAATATCTCTCTCTCTTCTCCTCTCCTCTCCTCTCTTCTCCTCTCCTCTCCTCTCTCCTCTCCTCTCCTCTCCTCTCCTCTCCCCTCCTCTCCTCTCCTCTCCTCTCATTAAAAACGGTTTGCTCCATCTGGTTTTGATGAAGCCAGAAAAGGCAGCAGCGTAATAAGCATGTTGAGAACTTAATGATATGTCTTCTTTTGGGAGGAAACATCTCATGACTAAGATGTTCCACACTTTCTACTCCGTTGCTCATTTTGGTGCCCTTCAGGGGCGTGTCCAGGGAGTGGTCTGGGGTAGCACATGCCACCCTTGGAATCTGATTGGCCACCCCAGGTGCCACCACACTAATTTTCCTTTAAATTGTCTCGCAGTTTAAAGGTAAATTGACATTTTTTTAGCTATAATAACTTAGTTGTCATTTGTATTTATTTTGGTTATGGGTCGGCATATAACATAAGTTTTGCATCTTTCTGTTCCTTTTTTTTTCTTGCAAACCTGTTTTGTGTTTTGTTTTTATTTGTGAATAAATGAAAATAAACTTAAAAAAAGACTTTTCATTGTCCTCAAAAGGCTTGGGTGTAAAACAAAAGAGCATGACCATTGGTGCCACCATGCTCAAAGTTGCGCCTCACCTGGGCCACCCTATTTTAAAAGATCTGGACACGCCACTGGTGCCCTTCTAGTGTTCCCCAGCAGGTTTCAAAAGAAAGGCTTGTGTAGGTGAAGGCACGGGTTCCAAAGCAAGGACCTCACTTATTGTCTACTGTTACCTGTTCAATTATAGATCAGGAACCAAAGAGACTTTATTCTTATTTTATACATATAACAATCGTTGAAGTGGATTTATAGTTTCAGGGTGCATATGGGTTTTACAGTCAGATCCTGTCAGTTGTAAATTCTTCTAAATTCTTGCTGCCTTTCAGATTTTATTGCTCACTGACGTACCACACCTTCATTCCAAAGCATGCCCTGACATTGAAGAGCTACAAAGGCGTGTCTCCGATTTTGTAAATGTGGTTCAAAGTACTTTTACACACGCATGCACGCGCATGCACACTGACACATTGGATGTGTTCATGTTCATACAGGCTTTGCTCAAACCTTTTCACTCAGGCAGAAAGAAGATATTTTCTGATGCCAGTTTAAGGTGGAGAAATGGGATATATCAGCACCCAGAGGCTGCAGGGCAGGCTGCAGCACACAAAGACTTGCTCAGCCTCTCAGCACAGACAGGAGAACATTACTGGAGGGGTAACAGTAAATGTAGGAGCTAACTAGGGCTCTGCTGTCTGTCCGCAGCATCTGAAGGACTATACCCTGAAACTTGTTCCACCCTGAAACCTCTTAAAGAACCACAAGGAAAACATATCACCCAACACCTCTAGTTTTGGAAAACTGACCAAGTTATAAACATTTTGTATTTGCTACCAAAGAAGTGGATAAAAATATTCTTTAAAAAAACACACCTTCCCCACGTATGTTGGCATCCATTGGTACCCGTATGTCTCATTAGTATAACTATAACTTTAAGACATGTGTTTGATCAATGTACCAGATTTACATGTTGCTGCATTTTAAAAGCTTAAAAAACTTTGCATTTAGCCTAATATACTTATTGTGGAGTCAGAGGTTGCCAAACAGAAAATAACATACTAAGAAATGCCTTTAAGCAGTGATTTGTTCAGGATATTTGCATTAGTCTGTCCATTTTTTTTCTAGAGAATGACTCTAAATTAGAAATACTTCAGGAATGTCGTGACTGAGACTGATTAATCAGTGTAACTGTGTGAGTCTTATATATTTTATTCCTCTGTAAATATTTTAATTTGTTCGTTTAAATGTCATTTAATATTATAAAAGCATAAAAGATCACCAGGATAAACATTTATGACCTTTTATTGTGCCTGTGATTCGCTGTGTGCTCCGTTGCACAAGCTGTTTAGTAATACAACACTCAGGTTACCACACCTCGACCCCACCCGTCACTTCTTCCTCTCTGCTCCCTGCAGGAGGAAGGGGTGTGGCTAGAGTCCTACCCATGTCCTCCTAACTCCGGCGTCACTAAACACACATTGCACATCTCTCACAGGGACCGGCCCAGACTGCATAGCCCACAGGCACTGTTTGCTGTGAAAGAAACAGAGTGATTGGTCGAAAGAAAAAGAAGGGAGAGGAAAAAAAACAGGCAGGGAAACAGAAGGGCAGAGTCAACCCATGTGAGGGACAGAGAGGAGGTTAAGAGAGGATAGAAATCATAGGTTTGAGACACGGGTGGTGGGACTTCGGCCACATGACTGCACCCTCTGGGAAGGACTGAGGGCCACAGACAGAAGCAAAGGACACAGAAGGTTCCATCAAGGGAAAAACGATAAAATCATCATCTGGATTACTGTTTTGTGAGCTGACCAATAGTGACAATGACCTCTCAGCAGCAGAGGTACAGGAACTTCTCCACCGACAGCCTGGGCAGGGAGAGGATGCCCTCAGACGAGTCTTATTACCAAGGGATGCTGAAGGCGACGGATGGCCGGAAAGGTATACCAGAATGGCTCCAGTTGATGTGGGAAGCCTGTACACTTTGATCTAATCTGTTTGTTAGTGGGTGAGAAGCCAAAGGGAATAATGGTGTCTTTGAAATAAGTGTGCCAAGTTTCAGTGTCTTAAATAGATGTAGGAGGTTCCTGATGGATGGCTGTTGGTCATGAGGAAATTTTTAGTGGGGCTTTTATTGTCTCTGACAACCATCAAATGCAATGTAATGTTTTTTTATTTTACTTTTAACAAATGATAAAAGCACAGTAACACTGACTGGTCAGTTCTGTGGGTCAGGGAGGATCCTCCCCCCTTAATGC
This sequence comes from Nothobranchius furzeri, assembly GCF_043380555.1. Lineage (NCBI taxonomy): Eukaryota > Metazoa > Chordata > Actinopteri > Cyprinodontiformes > Nothobranchiidae > Nothobranchius > Nothobranchius furzeri. The sequence goes on from NC_091745.1 coordinate 54,343,644, forward strand.
ATCAGTGTCCTGTTTTTGGAACTCAGTAGCTGTTCTTGTTGTTCATGTGTGTTTGGGTGAGTGTGTCACTGTAGCTATGGTCTGTTTGTCTGAAGCTGTTGCCAGATGGATGATATCATTTCATTCAGTGTTCCTCTTTTTTTCCTGTGAAACATATCAAGATGCAAGTCTTCAAAAAGAAGTCTTTAGTTTTTTCATCACCCAGAATAGTCTTGAAAAGGACTAATGAGTGCTGGTCATTATTAAGACAAATATGCATCACAAATGGTCTGTATTAGGAAGTATTGCAGTGATGCAAATCCGGGAACTTTCACTCAGGAACCAGGAATTTGACTATAAACAAACAAATTGTTAGATTTAGATCATGCAGCCCGAGTGTAACCCCTTTAGAATGATTGAAACAAACTTTTGTTTTCAATTCCCAGATAAAACCACATTTTCAAAACAACAACTCCTACTTTCCTTATTATCTTCTTTAATAACTTTACAGTTATGAACGTCTAAAGAGTAAGCATCATGAAGCAAAATTATGGCAGGTTTCCAGGTTCTTTATTATTAAAGGTGCCACCGAACCACAAAGAATCACTCTGGCATGAGGAAACGTGGGGCGTGTTAATACATGATAATGAAACCTCAAGTTAAAACGTTCATCACTGGATAAAATGAGTAGTTTATTATTATTATTGGTAACACTTTACAATAAAGTTCCCTTTATTAATGTTAATTAGTGCATTATTATGAAAACCAAAATGGAACGCCACCTAGTGGTTTGCTGCAGTTTGTTATAAGTCCCGCCCCTTCGTGAAAACATTTGGGATGTCTCCTTGTCCAAAAAGAGAAACGTCCCTCATACGTTTATCCAGTCCCCCTGTTGTGTTGATACCTATTCAGATACCCATTTTCCCTCTGCACTGAAGGGACAGCACTAGGACCAATCAGAGCAACGAACAACATGACGTATTCATCACCACAGTAATCAGTCTACGGGGAAGTCCACCATACACCATCAAAGAAGAAGAAGAAGCAAATACATCGTTTTAAAAATAAAGGACTTAAGCCCCTCTATCTGCTCGCGTGTCTAAGAAAACCTGAAGTCCAAAGATGATCCCAAAGCTGTTTCAGCTCCGTTCCTGTGCCGATGCCATCTTTGTAGTTTCCCTCTGACACAGCTCTGATGCTAAGCCCGCCCCACTTCTTCACAGTGATCGGCCCCACCTAAAATAGTTCAGTCCAACGTTAGACCTGTTGACGGAGCGTAGCTAGATCGACCCACAGAGCGAAACCTTGTTGCCATTGCTACAGTTCGTCTAGAATTTGAGGCTAGTATTTTGTATTTGACTCTACAGAACACCATGGTTCTGTGCTGGTTAGGAGGCGGGGCTTTTTCATCCACGTCCAGAGTGCTCACAAGACAATATATGGAAGTTATCCTACATGAGACATTTTACACAGTGGAAGCAGTGGCGGTTCTACCATCCATGGTGATAATTCGTTCTGGGAGATCTTTATTGTCATTTTGAGCAGGATTTTCTAGTACTGAGCCACAAACTCTGTATCTGCTTGTTTATGTTTGGTTACATGATAACTGAAGACTGCTCAGCCCGTATTTGATGAATGGCAACCCTTCACGTAAACAACAAAGTTTACACACATTACAGTTGTTGATGATGTACAAACAGTATGACAAAATGCAACACTTGCAGAATCCACCGTCAGCACTCTTGACTTGACTCGTTAGTGTGTTTGAGCTTCCTGTCACCAGATTTCCTCTCAGTGTAACTTTTTCTCCGCGTCACAGCGAGTGGAACCACAAGGGTCATGTAGTTAGGCTCGGGCATCAGGTTAAATATAACCACGGATGGTTAAAGTTTCAGTTGGGAGTGAATGAGCTATCCATGGCAACGCAGTTCCACAACACGCTTGGATTTTCTGGCTGCCGTCAGAGAAAACAAGTGTTGCCTACGGGAGTGAATTTTATGCTGGTGTTGAATCAGTGTTCGTTGTTTTTCATTGCTGGGTGTGGTGAGATAGTCAGATCACACCCTGACAGCCGATAAGGTGGGGGACTTTGTGTCGTGTCAGTTCTGACATGGTGTGACCTGTGTTAGATGGACCTGCAGCACATCAAGTCCAACGGAGTCATGTATGTAGTGATATTAAATCTAACTTTAAACCACTTAAAGTAATGTCATTAGAGGCAGAAACAGACAGCCACATTAATAAGAGTTGTTTCAAAAACACACCTTGTGGGTTTCGCCCCGAACATCATAACACTAGCTGATGAAGAGCCAGTTTGTTGTCTTAGTGGGTGTATTCAGTACCTACATCGTGTTTCTGCATGTTGAGAGCCTGCACTCTGTAATAGTTAGACATACCACGATCCAATCACAAAGGTCACCTTCAAACTTGAACTCACAAATCAACGTTGTGAAGAAATCGTTTCATCTTTGGGTTTTTTCTCAGAACTTTGGTGAAACATAACTCTGCAGACTGTAAATTGTTTTTAGGCTAAGGGTTGATCAGCTGAAGGAGCCTGAGTCAGATGCAGGCGTGCGAGAGGTGTTTTTGGATTCTGTTTGGACAACAAAAACCAGGACTCCGGTATTTTTGAGATCATACGTGATACCACAGACACATATACGTAGACGCCCTGTGGACTGGAACTGCCTATTGGAGCTGCCGTAGTAAAGAAAAGAAAGAAAACAGTCTTTTATGTAGCGCCTCTCAAGATAAAGATAACTAGGTGCTTCACAAAAACAAAAAATGTAAAATATAAAAAGATTAAAAAAAAATTTTTAAATGAGAAAATTATTATTTTGATTGAGAAGGTAAGGAAAGGGAGAGAGAGAATGAATACGAATTAGGGGAATCAGTGGCCACTCGCCATCTTGGATGGGTCTCCCTTCGCCCCCAGTGCATTCATTTCTACCGAGTAAGGTGCTTAGCCAACTGAAAACAAATTTTATTATGCTTTTTGACAAAATTAGACATATAGTATGGCATGATAATTAAAATATAGATATAATACAAAATAAATCAAAATAGTACGCTAGTTGTTGCAACCGTATGCTGCATAGCTGCTCACACTGCACTGACTCCAGTTGGGTTTGGAGAGTGGGGAACCCACCCAATATGGTGGGAATGCTGCTAAGCTCTGCAGCATCCAATGGGTTGTCTACATATTCATGTCAATGCCTGATACACCCTGTGCTTTTGTTTTATTTTTTTTTTTCTGCTACATGTGGTTGATAATAAACAGAGATTACTGTGTGTTGCAGATGAACGGGATCGAGTACAGAAGAAGACCTTCACAAAATGGGTTAACAAGCACTTGATAAAGGTAAAAAGGTGTTCCTTTTCATCATGCATGCATTTGATAGCGTCAACTTTATTTAAGGAGAAATAAATGGAGTGTGACCTCTAGTTGTTTGCTTAAACCCTTTATTATAAATATCAACACAAAAGCAAGTGCATGTTTTAAGCAATAGGATTTATAAAAAAGTGTAATACTGTGGAACCTTATATTTAAACATGCCAACATATTTTAAATTTAATTTAATTTATTTATTTTTTTCATTTCAGTGCATTTTCACTGAAATCTAGAGACTTAAACATTCTGTGTCTGTCAGTGGAAGGGCTAAACATGCCCTGGTCCATCTGAGGGTAAATCTTCCTTAGTTTCATTTATAAACAACAGGAACTGAGTCTGAAACCTTTTACCTAGGATGCTCTTTCTAGTGTTTAATAAATGTTGCTATTTGCATATTTAGAGGTAATCTATTTTACCCTAAATGAAAAGAGGAAATGAGAGATGTATGTAAATACATTAGAACACACTCTAATGTTTTGTAAAGGACTATTTGTCAGTAGATGTTTTTTCTTTCCCTTTTTTAGTTTGTAGTAAGAATAGTTAAATAAATTCGAGCTGCATCAATGAAACTTGACTTGAGTGCAGATTTAGATTATCATTTGATTCCACCGAGGTACCAGAAAGCTTTTAAGAGACAGACCGTCATCATCGTTATTTCAGTCCGTCACTCAGCTGTTCATTGTCCGTATCTCTGCACATTTTATCACCGACACCCCACCCCCCACATTACCTGGCCAGTGTTTGTTTCATATTTGGTCACCAAGAGTTCACCAGGATGGGGAGGCTTACCAGAAGCCCTGCCTGTCATCAGCTGAGAGGCTGTGTAAACCCTCCATCAGCATCTACTCTCACCTACTTCATTCTGTTCACAAACTTTGGCCTGAAAGCCCACCAATAGATCACCCAGTGAAGGCGGTAAACGAGTCAGGAGGAGAGTCAGGGGAGACCCGAGTTCCTTATCAAAGCTGAAAACGCAGCCTGGGTTTGACGACTCCCCTCCCTTAGAGCAGGGGATTGTTCCTCCCAGGGAACTCCCCTCAGCGGTACTAGACTCACAACCTTGTGACACTAAGGCCTCCTCATACGTTCTATATTCAGTTCGCAGACATAGGCCCATTCATTTCATTGAAATGGAACAAGAGAGGAAATAAATGACGCAGCGAGTGTTCCCCTTTCCATGAACGTGCATGCCAACGTATTCCACCACAACAAACTGCTGCAGTGGCTCCTTTTTGTGTCTCTGTGTATTCACTGTGAATGGTGAGTCAAACATCTGGACCCACTTAGCTTCCTCTGTGAAGGCAAAATCTGTTCTGGCCCTAACGCCTGCAGGGGTCAGAGCCAGCAGGAGCACATGTGCTTCAAACTCCTGGGTTTGGGTGGTTTAACTGCTTTCATGCACGTCTGAAACATGGACCGTTTCATACGCATTCACATTATTGTAATCAATGCAGAAAAATGTTATGTAATTCTAGAATACAAGTGTTTTATTTATTCAACTTTTAGATATTTTAGATTTGCTGACAATGACACAGGTCTGGCAGGCTAAGTGTTAACTCCAGAGCAGAACCTGAGAGACTGCTCTGAAAGGTTAAACTGTTGTTAAACCCATTAATGACTTAATGGTTGACTTGGGGGACAGCAGACTATAGGTATGTATGAGTCCTGAGGCTCTACTAACAGACCCCGGATTGTTGTCTCCTTCACGTCCATTTGTTTTATAGCAACACTAAATATGTTCCCGGCTTCTCCCACCTACAGGTTGAAAGCAGATTTACAACTGTCCCAGGTGGCTATTGCTAACGAGCCACCTGATACAAAATAAGCCACAAAGTAAAAAAGATCCACACTGATGGACAAAAAATGTTATTGCAGTCCAGTAGCAACAAAGCCAGGTCACCATCAGTCTGTGATTTTGTACCTTCCTTAAGCTCCTTCTAACTCGTGTAGGCCGTGCCGATGCTCACTCCGGCTTTAGCTCTTTGCTTCACTTCAAAAGATATTACTCCCTTCCTTTTACTTCCAGGCTCTGCCCTGATACCAACAAAACAAGAACAATCCTCTTCTTCTTGTTGTGCTTTTTTTTGCCAATCAGCGAAATGGAAAAGCTAACTGCTAACCTTTACATTAGTGCAGTGTCTGGTCAGCAGCGGGCTGTCCAATGCCAAAGTTTCTCTCTCAAGAACCACTGTAACCAGTTTTTAAAGCAATAGTTTCAAGTGTTAAGATCTCTTTAGTGTAGCTTTAAGTTACGTCAGAGTGGAATGTCATTTCCTGTGAATCGGTTCCTCCGTACAATTTGTGTCCTTCATGTAATGAAAAAATGAAATCTAGGTTAAAAGGACTTGGACAAGTTAAAGTTAGAATCATGCAGATGCTGGATCACATTATGTTAATGGTAAAAACACGTCATTACTGTCATGTCACCTGTATGTTGTAAGGAACCGTTCAGAAGGTGTTGTATTTTTACCTCAGCGTGTGTTTTTAAAGAGTTTTTCTTTCAGCACCAGTCTTACAGAAGGTTTGCACTCTCTGCTGTGTGCAGAACAGTCATTAAGATGTGGCGGTATATGTTTTTGTTTGATTAGTTTTATTTACCAAGTGAGGGACCAGAAAATAGTGTTAAAATCACAAAACTCAGTACTAGAACAGTGAAAGTGAACCAACATGTATGTGGTTTATAATTCAGATTTTATTTAAAACATTTCTGGGGGGGGGGGGGGGGGGGGGGGGAGTGACTTTCAAATGTGCAAACTTCTGGTGCTGTTGTGTTTTTGGAGTGTAAAGAGTGACCCCTGGTGGCCACAATTTATATAGCTCTAAAATATTTGATGTTGGTTTTGCAGACAGAAGCATTGGGAAGGGGTTGATTTACAAAACTAGGCCATCACTGCTGTAAATGTAATATGAGAGGCCTCACCATTTTCCCGTGAGCTAATCACCAGGATGAGAAATAACGTCTAGTTTTGTCAGAAAATGGGTACTTAGTTCAATTCTAACAAATACGATGATTTTGTGTTTTATTCATCTACCAATCATCTCCACTAAGCACTGGAAGGTAAAGGTAGGTAGCAGCATGCCGACAGAGGACTGCATTTCTGTGTGTTGATTTCTAGCTGGCATGAAGACACGTCCCTCCCTCACTCATCGTTTTCCTGTTCTCCCTTCATCCAGGCTTGAGTTTCCTGGCACCACTTCACCTTTTTTTGCTGTTCACTCGCTTCTGTGATTGGTTGCAGGTTGTGGTTGCACCACACCCTTTGATGTGTGGATCATAAATTCATGCTAGTCTGTTAAACGCTGTCCAAAAAATTTCCAAATTGAAATCTTTCTTATGGTGAGTTTAATATTCACCTTTTTCTTAGTGCTATCGATCAGTGTTGACAGATGCTCTTTGGCTCCATCCAGCTGTGCATTCCTGTTTACAGCTGTGCTACATCACAACTGGAACCGCTTCTGTTGCAAAAGGTTTTTAGCCACTTGTTTTGCCATCATTCTTGGCCTAAGTGACAATGATAGTAAAGAATATGTCAAAGTCCCAAAACTGGAGTGCATGGTGTTGGACGAATTAGAAAATACCAGGAAATTCTTCTTTATTTTTATTTTATCTGAAGACAATAAAGCACAAACAAGCACTGCAGTCTAAAACTCCAAAATTACTTCACTCATTTCTGAATTTAATAATTTCTGCTTTTGATTGTGGTGATTTTTTTCTTCTTTTCACGTGTTAGGCCCAGCGCCATGTGACTGACCTGTACGAAGACCTCCGTGATGGACACAACCTGATCTCACTGCTGGAGGTCCTCTCTGGAGAGACACTGGTGAGTTTAACGTCTGCCTCTGAACAAAGTGCCTGAGCTCTGCATCCTTTTTCTTTTGCAGTCCACTAAAAGTCTGACTGAATCCTGACTCAAACAACTGCATTATCATACTATTAACCTTACACGAACCTGGCTAAATGTATGTTTTCTCATCAGTCATCTTTGTTAGCTTAAATCGTTTTATTGCTCGACGTTTGAGCACTAATCCAGAAACGAGCTGTTTATATGTTATGTTTTGTAGTCCGATTGCTCTGAAGCTTCTGCTAAAGCTGCTGTTCTTCATCACTCCTACCACCAGCGCTGCTCATCTACTGAACGCCTTCATAACTCTGACACATTAACATGATGGGTGAATCTGTCTGATCCTGTTCTTTTCCACTCCTCTTTCTCTTGTTTCTCTTCTCCTTTACTTTAACCTTTGTGCTCTGATCTCTGCTGCCTGATCTTTGCCTGCTTTTCGTCTCGATTTGCTCGCTCGGGTTAGCCGAGGGAGAGGGAGGTCAGGAGCATCCGCCTGGTGAGTGGCTTTGGGACTTTTTACCCCGACAAGTTATTCACTTGCACCCTAGCAGTGATTTGGCTCTGCATGGCCTCCATAGACGTCTGTCTTGATGATTCATCCTTTTTTTTTTTGGCTTTTTTATTCCAGGCTTTAAGCATGCATCTGTTGAAGTTGTATAAAACATCTTCTTTTATTTTTTTAAAGCATTTACATTGTTTTAGTTGAGCGTTATCTGGCTACATGTGGGATTTTAGTTGCAGGTTCCCAATATGAGCAGAAACTTTCACAAAATTATCCGTTGTTTTCTTATTTGCAATAAATGTTCCATTTATTTCAGGGGCATGTCCAGGGAGTGGCCTGGGGTAGCACATGCTACCCTTGGAATCTGATTGGCCACCCCACTAATTTACTTTTAAATAGGCTTTTCATTGTCAACAAAAGGCTTGAGGGTAAAGCAAAAAAGCATAACCATTGGTGCCACCCATGCACAAAGCTGTGCCTCACCTGGGTCACCCCATTTTAAAAGATCTGAACATGCCACTGATTTATTTATTTTTTGTCATTTTCTTTTCTAATACCATCGACTCTCTACCAGTGGGACATTCTGTGCCAGTTTCCAGCACCAAGACTTCATACTGTAACCAAACTCTACTTTCTCCTCCTCAGCCCAGAGAGAAAGGCCGAATGCGGTTCCACAAACTGCAGAATGTACAGATCGCACTCGACTTCCTCAAACACCGGCAGGTATGAAGCCAAAACCATGTAAAACAAAACAAGCCACTCCTGTTCAGAATAATGTGGCTGATTTCTTCCTCAGGTCAAGCTGGTTAACATAAGAAATGATGACATCGCCGATGGGAACCCCAAGTTGACCCTGGGGTTAATATGGACCATCATCCTCCACTTCCAGGTCTCCTCCTCTGTCAGTGTCATGTTTCATTATATTATTACTCTTATCCTCTGTCTGGGATCACGGCTGCTGTTTCCCCATCATCTCCTTGGAACAAATGGACTGGGCTCTTCGAGTCTCCTCTCGCAAGACATTTCCTAATCAAGCCACGCTCATCATAGTCACATCATCTTAGAAATAACACACTAACGTTTAAGTCATCGACATATAAAAGGAAACAACTCACCATTCTGGGCGTGCTAGTGTGAGTCACTCCTTTTTATTTTTCCAGAAGGGAAGGAGTGTCTTGTGGAGTATCCAACTTTTTCCCAGTCACACCCAAAGCTCATTGCCAAGAGTTGCCAGGCACAACTCCCTGGACATCAGCCTAGAAGCCTTGGTCTCATTTCGTATAATGACCTGTTTGGGTTTAAATTCCTAAAAGTCAAAGCTCATGAGATTATTGAACAGTGTGCCTTCTAGATACAGTGTCTTTATGCTTGCATACAAGGGGGAATAAAAGGGATACAGCTCATTACCAAAGCTTAGAGGGATTAAATTCCCCTGTAATCACTTAATGCTGCGTTTAATCCCACAGGCTAATTATCTTCAAGTTATTAAAGCTTGTAAGAAAAACATAAAGGATGAGCAGTTATATGATCCCATATAGAACCACCACATATTTGTTTACATACCAGACTGAGCTTATATCATGATCTGTCCTGTGATTAAATACTTAAATCCTTATAATTATATAAAAGCAAATACAAATGAGAGGTGATTAAGGGCATAAACAATCAGAGGAAATCATCACACTGCTTTAAATTTGAACTCTGAGGGTGTTGAGTGATTCCATTTAATTGGATCTTTTGGTTTCTACTAATGGCTTTATTTTTTTCCACAATCCTTCGGCATAAAGTATCTACTGATGATCGGATCGAGTTAACGTTCTTCGTGTGTCTCAGATCTCAGACATTCAGGTCAATGGCCAGTCCGAGGACATGACAGCCAAGGAGAAGCTGCTGCTCTGGTCCCAGAGGATGACAGATGGCTACCAGGGCATCCGCTGTGATAACTTCACCTCAAGCTGGAGGGATGGCAAACTCTTCAACGCTGTCATACACAAACACTAGTGAGTCTGGAACACGATTCGCTGTTGATGCCAAGTTTATCAAATAAAATGCGATACAAGCTCAGACAGGCACGCTCGCTGCAGGTCGTGGCACCGGCATGATCCCGTTTTCCTTTTAGAGTTAACATATGTGCCCCATGGCTCTCCGGCACTGACAGGGTAACAGTGCTTCTTTGTTACATTTTTTGCAGGGTCCTGAACATTTGTACATATAATGTAAAACTGGGAGTTTGGAAAACATTCACATTATCATTTTAAAGGGACTCTTTAATGAAAACCTGCCTCTGTAAATTTACACATGAAACCCACAATCTGACCATTTTTTTTATCATGACTGGTCTATTTAAAGGAAAACCGCCTAGCAGCATCATATAGCCTAATCAAACCACCTTCTGCTGTGCGTTCTAATGCTGCTTAAATCTAAACAGAAAAGCTGAATTGTTCATTCATGATTTGATGCATCCCACACACCACCTGCTCCTGCAGCTTTCATTTAAAACCTGTATTTAAACTTTTCTTTAAACCATTTTCTGTTTAAATATATTAAAAGGTGGCTTTCACTTATTCTGCTTCCTTTATAAGCAGCTTATGAAGCTGAAGAAGCTGCTGAACATCCAGTATTGAACAACCTAATCCCAAGCCCTTGTTGTGTGTTTCCTGTAGTTGTGTGTCTTTGTAGCAGACTTAGTGGTGTTTAAGTGCTTTGTGTGTTTGCATCCTGGGACGTGCATTTACATTTATTTCCCAGGAAGATTCGACAGTGCAGGTAACCACTGGTTTGTTTCTGAGCAGCTGCATTCATGCTAAATCTAGAGCAAACAGGAGAAAAGCACGATTACGTTTGCATTTCTTTCCAGCGATTAGATTAAAAAGAATGTACCTGCAGGGGCAGGTTTCCTTAAACTGGCACTTCTACCAGTAACTTTTCTTTTTCATGTGAGACTCCTGAGGCTGGGCTTTTTGCTGCTTTTCATAAAGGTCAGGGGTGTGGTGTGTGTGCATGTGGGCGTAACTGTATAAAGTTCTGTTCTTCGTGAAAACTGTGGCACTGCTTTGTGACGATGCATTATCTGGACAAACCGGAGCAGAATACAGTTTCTGTGCACGCCTCCGACCTGGAATCGAAAACTGGTTTTAGCTCCATTTAAACAAGCCGGATTTTAAAGCGCTGTCCTGGACAAGTTGCTGTGAGACATTCTCATCTCATCAATCTGTCAGGAAGTTCCAGAGGAGACTAAGAAGATGACGGTCTCCTGAGAGGACCCCAGGATGGATTTACGAGTAGCGATCGAGCCTGTCGGGAGTGTCTTTGACTGAATCCACGCACTTGTAACTAGAACCGATCCAGCACCATCTTTTTACCTACTGAGGATTATCCTGTTGAAAATAAAATGCTTAGCATTAAAAGAAAGTCTAAAAAGAGAAAAGGAAGCTTGGGCTTTATTCGTGGCGTGTCAGGATCTGTCAACGATGTGGACACTCGTGTGGTCATGCTGTGTGAGGACATCCCATCAGAGGCTTCCTCCAGGGACTCAGGTCGGGGTTCTAATGGCTCAGGGGCCCATTCCAGCAGCGACGAGCTGGGCCATGGATGGAGGTCTCGTAGCTTCCATGGAAGAGAGGCGCAAAGCCTGAGCAGCCTCTCCAGACCAACTAAACAACACTCTGTCTGTGAAGTCCGTCATGTGGAGACCTCTCCTGTGTTTGGCCATCATAATCTACGCCTTCAACAGCTGTATGAGTCAGTGCTTTTTACTGAATGCTTAAATAAGTGTATTTGAAACTAAAAGTAGTGGAGTACACGTGGACGGTGATAAATGGGCTGAGAGTGTGTGATGCTGTCAGTATTTAGAGACTTGAACTTTTGTCTCCTGTTGGAGTCAAGCTGCGGCTGGTTTCTGACTTAAAACGTGTCAGCTAGGATTCTGTTAGCTACTCAGTATATTACATTCCTGCTATAGATGCTCTGACATGTGCCAGGAAGATTCAAACACCCAGAGGACAAAAAGGCAGGTGCTCCTGTAGGTTTTTTTCAGAAAGGGAACAGGTGGGCCCTTTGACAGCATTTAGCCATTGGCACAAAGTCTTGCACCCCTCTGCTGCTGCCATGGCCTTAAAGCCTGCGAGGTGATGAGCTGCATTAGTTCTGTCAATCGGATTTTCTGCAGTATTAAAGACGTACGGTCTTCCTCTTTCTACTGGTGTCTGCCTGTGCTGCAAGCCAACATTGTTTTGTGTTAACTGGCAAAGGGTTAAAGGTCACAGTGTAAAACAAGCATCCATTTTAAGTTATTAAATATCATAAGTATCAAACATGATACATCTGAAAATATAGCTTGATGGTTAACTTTTTACTTTAATGCATAAACGTTGTTTTCACAGCCCCAGACTCATCGACATGGGCAAAGTGTATCGACAGACCAACCTGGAGAACCTTGAACAAGCCTTTGGTGTGGCTGAGAGAGACCTGGGAGTGACCCGTCTCCTGGACCCTGAAGGTATGACGGGCCAGTATCCCTTTCAACGAAACCACAGTCAGTTGTTTTTAAAGACATGTAAGACAATTCGTTTTGAATCTTTCAGATGTTGATGTCCCACACCCAGATGAGAAATCCATCATCACCTACGTGTCATCCTTGTACGATGTCATGCCTCGCGTTGATGCCCACGATGGTCTCAGGGCCAATGTAAGCCACGTATGAAAAGTTGTGTAAAGTTTTGAAGCTAAGAGTCAGTATGTTGGAATAAACTGGACCTAAAGGGCCGTGTCTCATGCCGCCTTCCATTCCATAGTTAAATGGGATGTTTTTCTAATATGGTTGGTGCCAAGACCTCATGCTGTCAGTTGGATAGAGATAGATAGAGTTCATGTTGGTGACGACTATAAGCCACTACAACACCCAACTTTAGCTCTGTCTGTTACATGTTTGGAGTTCCAACATTTTTACTCCACAGCAATTAGCAAATTGTTGTATTTGCTAATGGTTGTGGCGGCCATCTTGAAATGACATCAGCCCAAAAGTTGATTGAAGACTTTGAGGGTTTTGCTTGTATCATTTGTGTTTCCCAAAGTGTTTTGCCAACAAATACATAAGTAAAAATGTATCACTCAACATTTTTTCTGTCTGGCAACAGACAAAAAAAAAAAAAAAAAACACTTCAGAAATTAGGATCATGTGGGCCTTACAGGAATAGAAGGAAGGGTATGGAACGTATGAAGACCTAACCCTACAAATAATGTATGATATGATCATCACTACTGATGTTATCATAAAGGTGAGAGTAACTGCACAAAAATGTAATCTGAAAAATATGGTGCCTGCCTCTTGTCATCACGGTCTACCCCTTCTACCATCAACTTCTTCAGACACAAAAGATGGATTGTTGCTAGCTAATTGAATAGAGTGGTGTGTGATTTTCCAACATGGTGACGCCAGAGGATAAGGATCCTGCTGTTTGTTGTTGTCAAACTCTCATGAGTCTGTCTGCTGTGCTGGCTCACAGGAGCTGGAGCTGCGCTGGCAGGAATACTATGAGCTGGTGACCATTCTGCTCCAGTGGATCCGCCACCATGTTACCATCTTTGAGGAGAGGAAGTTCCCAGGAAGTTATGAGGAGATAGAGGTGAGTAATTTTGAAGTTTATTTATTTTTTCTCTAACTCAAAAGTGTCTCCACTGAAGTCCTCTAAATGAAAATGTTCATCAGAACATTTAAAACCTTTCATGGACACAATGATTTATAATGAATGAGAGGAAACGTGAATAGATGTTGTTCAAAGGGCACTCTTACATAACGTCTGACTGTGGGTAGCTAAACAAAGCCCGCAGGTATTGTGCTTTAGTGCTGCAGCTAACATGTTTTAGCAGTCTCCAACTCTGCCAGCACTCTAACATGAAGAAAAAACAGCATAAATAAAAACTAGACTTCTTATTTTTTTTCTTTCAAAAAAAGTGGATGTGTCTGTTTTTAAAAACATCAAATGGGTTAAATGTGGAGCAGAAGTAGTGACATGGTGTGACTGTGTTGGAGGCTTGATTAGATTTACACCAGTCATGGGAACATGATGAAGTCAGTGTCTTCAGCCTGCTGTTTACTGGACACTTTATACCTGGTCATGTGCTACTGCCAGTAAACCTTTTCTTTCAGGGAATTCATGTAAGTGGTGTTGGGTTAATGATTATCAGTAAAAATCTGTTGACTTTAACAAAGTACACTTGAAGCTTTGCTGTTGAAATGCAGTCTTTTGTAAACTTTAAGACATTTTAGGATAATTTTCACGTGTGTTTCAGTGGAAATTGTTAACTTACTCTCATGGATGGCTTCCTGAATGGCCTCTGTTTAAAGAAACTTACTTGTATCCAGCATGACTGACGAGCTAACGGCTAGTGTGAGTGAAACAGCTTTGCACTACTGTTTTCATTTACTGTTTTTGTAAAATAAATGAATAAAATCCTGTCAGTTCTGGTGCTTGGATGCTGCTCAGGTCTTCAGTTGTACTGCTGCTGATTATATTTACATTTGTAGCCACCCATATAATTGTATGTGATGTGGAACGAGCTGTAGTGCAAAGGTTTATAGGCGAACATTCATATCAGCCAGAATGAAGCTTTGAAGGTTTAGTTGTTTTCAGATGGCAGAAAACACTTTGGTCTTGGCCTGAGCTCAGACTAGCCGTTAGCTCATCCATCCTGGTGGACTAAAAAGGTTAATTTATTTATGTACAGCTGCTACAGCAGCAATTTTTTATGACCTAAACAAACACAAACTGCAAAAAAAGGAACCACTCCTTTAACCCAGGTTACGCCTAAAAGAAGAAAAGATAATTTGAAGTATTAAATACTTTTGTGCATTTCTATGTTCAGCTTCTTTGGCGCCAGTTTTTGAAGTTCAAAGAAACCGAGCTTCCAGTAAAAGAGTCTGACAAGATCCACTCCAAACAAATCTACCAGTCTTTTGAGGTAAGCTGATTGTTACTTTTTCTATACACAGTCAAATATTTATAGTAATAACTCGAGCTATCAAATGTTGACATGTCCACAGAGTGCAGTGCAAGCTGGTCAGGTGAAGGTCCCCCCAGGCTACCATCCCATTGATGTGGAGAAGGAGTGGGGGCGACTCCACGTGGCCATCCTTGAGAGGGAGCGACTGCTCAGGATTGAGTTTGAGAGGTTCGTAAAGTGGCAGATGTGGAACAGTTTATCTTTTCTCAGCTCCAAATCATTTGTATCCTGTTTCCCTTTGGCAAGGAATGCAGTCTGAACAAGTCAGAACTGTGCAGAAATCAATCTGGTCCCAAATTTAACCTCTAGACTGTTTCTACTTCACTAGTTTAGAGGCATCTGTAATCTAAACCTACAGTTATGAAGAATTAAAAGGTCAAGATTAGGTTATAGACAAGAAGGTGTGCTAAAGAATTATTTTAAGAAGAAGACGCCATTTCCTTGAAAACGTAAATACACAAATCCCGAGCTAATGAGAGCTAATGTGTAAATGACCTGGTTTTCTACTAAGGTAATGTTCTGAAGGGAAAGTTAAAGTCACTAGAATGTGTCTTAGTATCATAGGTTTTAACAAAGCTGCTGTGTTCCTGTCCTTTTCCAGCGTTTACATGACAGAGTGGAGAGAGTGAGAACTGTCGGCTCTGTGAATGAGAGTCATCAGCCTGTAGAGGGCTGTAGATGGATAAGTGATTGTTTTTTAATTGTTTTCTATTCCTGTCTGATCCAGACTTGAGAGGCTCCAGAGGATTTACTCTAAAGTCCAGATGGAGTCGGGTGTGTGTGATGACCAGCTCGCTCACCTGGAGAACCTGCTGCAGAAGGTTATTTGGTTTTTAGAGTTTGCTCCTAATCTGAATCTGTAAATTCAGACGAATATAAAACACTTCTTCACATACCTGACTGGATGTTTATTATAAACCTTTTACAAAAAATACTGTTCAGAAATCCTAAGGTTCTGTTCTTTAACACGAGATACGAACGGAGATGTTTCTATTAATATTGTTGCAGTGAAAAATCTAGCAAATGAAACGTCCTTAATGCAATTGGTGGAAATTCAGAACCTGTTGTTCGACTTCCCTCCAGGACATGGCTCTGCTGAACGCAGGGAAGCCAGCCCAGCACACAGCAGAGGTGGAGCGGGAGCTGGACAAAGCAGACAATGTGATTCGCCTCCTCTTCAATGATGTCCAAATCCTCAAGGATGGACGCCACCCTCAGGCTGAACAGATGTACCGCAGGTGGGTGTTCCATTCTGTTTGCTCACAGAGGACCAGGACACGAGTTTATTACCTAACAGAGAAACGGTTACATTTCTAATACCAACACTGCTTCTGTTTTTAATCTCAGAGTTTTCCACCTCCATGAGCGCCTGGTGAACCTTCGCAGTGACTACAACCTTCGTCTGAAGGTTGTGACATCTTCCCGTGTTCTCCAAACCCAGAGTACCCAAAAGGTGCGGCCAGAATTGGATGATGTGACCCTGCGCTACGTGGAAGACCTTCTGGCCTGGGTGGAGGAGAACCAGCAGCGCATTGACAAAGCCGAGTGGGGAACGGATCTGCCGTCAGTGGAGTCCCAGCTGGGCAGCCACAGAGGACTGCATCAGACCATCGAGGACTTTAAATCTAAGATTGACCGGGCCAGGACTGATGAGGTACAGTACCGAAGTAGGCAGCTCATAAAGTGGACATGTTGTACACTATCTCCATTTAATAACAACGACCCCTTTTGCCTGCTCTAGAACCAACTATCTCCTGTTAGCAAAGGCAAATACAGAGAATATCTGGGGAAACTGGACCTTCAGTATGGAAGACTACTGGTGAGTAATTCTACATTCTAGACATGTGTGTGAAGATCTCTTTCTGATTCTGTTGTCTGTTGTCTTATGGGGATTTTTTGTTTCCAGAACTCGTCTAAGTCCCGCCTGAGGAACTTGGATTCTCTGCATGCCTTTGTCACTGCTGCGACCAAGGAGCTAATGTGGTTAAACGACAAAGAGGAGGAGGAGGTCAACTACGACTGGAGTGACCGGAACACGAACATGACAGCCAAGAAAGAGAATTACTCTGTGTGTAATGTCTTTGCTTATTTAGAGTTTTGCATGCATGAACAAAGGTTTATGAGTCATTTTTGACCAACACATGTGCTCTTTGGACTCTTCAGGGTCTGATGCGAGAGCTGGAGCTGAGAGAGAAGAAGGTTACTGATATTCAGGCTCTGGGAGACACGCTGGTCAAGGATGGACATCCTGGAAAGAAGACAGTTGAGGTGACTAAAGATGCAGTGTATCCTCAAAAGATAAACCGTTAAGTACTAAGTCTCAAACTAAAACACCGTGTCACCACTAGGCCTTCACAGCTGCCCTGCAGACTCAGTGGAGCTGGATTCTGCAGCTGTGCTGCTGCATAGAGGCTCATCTCAAAGAAAACACAGCTTACTACCAGGTGAGCAACACAAACAGGGATGATTTTGATACCTTTTCCATAAACCTTCTGAGATACACGTGGTGTTGTTTCATAACTGTTCTGAGCCTCTCCTGTCTCGTTGCAGTTCTTTGCTGATGTAAAAGAGGCTCAAGACAAGATGAAGAAAATGCAGGAGGGCATGAAAAAGAAGTATAACTGTGATCAATCTACGACAGCTACACGCCTGGAGGATCTGCTGCAGGACGCTGTGGTGGGTAGATGAGCGTGCTCACACACGAGTGCGTGATTGATGTCTGGGACTCTGAGTTAAACAGAGGTTATAGTATTAATGTCTATTGGTTTGTTCCATGCAGGAGGAGAAGGAACAGCTGAATGAGTTTAAGACTCTGGTGGCTTGTCTGAACAAGAGTTCCAGGTCCATTGTCCAACTAAAACCTCGCAATCCCACCACCCCCATCAAAGGCAAACTGCCGGTTCAGGCTGTCTGTGACTTCAAGCAGCAGGAGGTCAGTATCATCACACAGCATAGCCTAGAGAACTAGACCAAATTCTTGTCTGGCTTGCCATACCTTTATTTAGTCTGGCTTTCCAGGCTACACACAGCAGTGACTTTTAAAGGCACGCTGTGTAACTTTTTATAATATTAAATAATTTTCTTGAGCCAGTATTTGCTAAAATGACCCTTTACAAGGTTAATGAAATGTGACTCAGACCCCCACCACCCTCCACGGCCAGAATATCGTACTTGCAATTTCAGTGTTGGTCCGGTCTGTTGGACATTGTGAAGTGGAGCTGACATACCTGGCATTGCAAGCTGCTTCCAGCACTTTTCCTGCATGTTTTAGATCATGAGCACAGCTGATTTGTTAAATTTAGTGATGAATCACTCCTGTAGACACTAACAAAGTCTGGGGAGATGTTGCAGCTGTTACAAATGCACAGCAAATAGATAAGTTTCACTTTTGGTTTTACTAGCAGACACTAGAGGGTGCTAAACGCAAGCCCAAACTGCATAGTATCATTTTAACACCTTTACAACAGATTCTGAACAAACTGCCTTTGATATGTTTTAGATCACGGTTCATAAAGGAGATGAGTGTGCTCTCCTAAACAACTCTCAGCCCTTCAAGTGGAAGGTTTTAAATCGATCTGGACATGAAGCAGTAGTTCCTTCTGTCTGCTTCATTGTGCCTCCAGTCAACAAGGAGGCTGTGGACAGCGTTTCCAGGTAAGAATCTAAACATGCTTAAAGAAGAACCTTTTCTGTTTTTTTTTTCAACCTCTGTAACGCGTTTTCTGAGGTTCAATCTGATTAACATCACACCTGTCCTACTGTAGTCTGGATGCAGGCCATCAGCAGACAGTGACCATGTGGCAGACGCTCCATATGAACATGAAGAGTCTGTTGTCATGGCAGTACCTGATGAGAGATTTCACACTGATACGCTCCTGGAACATCACCATGGTTGGTAGCAACAAGTGGAACTAAATCTGTTGATAATATTCAGCCAACTTTACAAACGACTTTAGGTAAAAGTACACTTCAGAGCAACGAGTGGAGCTGGTTCTAACCTCATCTCTGTGCAGCTAAAGACCATGAAACCAGAGGAGTACCGGCTGGTGATGAGAAACCTGGAACTCCACTACCAGGACTTCATGCGTGACAGTCAGGACTCTCAGCTCTTTGGTCCAGATGACCGCATGCAGATTGAGGATGACTACAACAAGTGCACCCAACATTTTGACGGTCTGCTTCGCTCCATGGAGAAAGGTAGGATGCCCTTTAAAAAGACTCAAAAGTCTTTTGTTTTCATTTTTTTTAGCAGGTAGAATAAAGAAATAAAAAAAAATTCTTGCATAGCACTCGTACAGTATAAAAATGTCCATTCACCTTTCAGGACAAATGGCTAGTAGGCTCAAAGGTGAGTAACTTAATACCAGCCAGATGCACCGAGCTGACTTGAGTACATGCTTTAGCACTTTGGACGGGATGCTTAAACACAAGCATTAGCAGCTATGGTTGGGGTCAGAAGTGTGTATGCATTCATCATGGGCAGGAATGTACGACTGGTTCTTGAGTTTTTAACGGTGGAATGGTTAAACAACACGTGACTTCCATCATGCTATTGTACACCTCCTTGACCTAGTTGCTAGATTGTTCTATCTTTCACATGTCTGACCAATAAACGATAGAAGAAATGTGACTTGCTTATGGGGGCAGCTGCAGGTTTTAGCCTCAAGATGGTCAGAACCTTCTCAGCCCATGGAGATATAAAACACAACTCACTGTTCCAGTTCATAGGAGTGCTCTGCCTTGATAGTTACTGGGTTGTTGCCAAACATTTCAACATACTTCCTTTCATCTGAGAGTGATAGATGAGTTATTGCTGCAAAGAGAAATCAACCATGATCACTAATGAGGTTATCAACCTTGGCCGTGTTCAAATAAAATACGTTGTGGAACCACTTAATACATGTGCACAGACACTCAAACACTCCTGTTTGAAAAGTATCATCACCATTCTTCCTTAGAAAAGCAAATGGGTAAAAAGCCAAAGTGAATGGCATCCATGCCCTTGGTGAGTGTATGTAAACATCTGACTCCCGTAGAGAAGTTTCATGTGTGACTGCATGTTTTGGCTCCCGGGTTGCTTTGTTTGGCAGCTTCAAATACCACCTTGGGCCACATTTACCTATTATTATACATGCAACATCGTTTTCAATGTAAATGTAGAATGTGATGCTATGTGTATTTGACATATATGCAAGCATTTAGAGATGTATGCTAAAAGGAATGTTGCGTTTACATGAAGTCACCAATGAGGCAACTTCCCAGTTTGTTAATATAAAACCTTATGTTTCATGTGTTTTCATGTATTTCATGTATTAAAACCAACAAAGCGATTTCTTTCTTTCTTCTTTTAATCCAAAACATGTTTTGTGCAGGTCAACAAGATGAGACTCTGTGTAAGAACTACATTTCGGAGGTCAAAGACCTGCGTCTGCGTTTAGAGACCTGCGAGGCTCAGACTGTGGCTCGCATCCGCAAACCAACGGAGAAAGAGCCTCTGAGAGAGTGTGCTCAGAAAAGAACAGAGCAGCAGGTAAACCTGGTGTTTCACATGAAATGATAGAGGAGACGGGTTTGGAGATTTTTATATAGTCAGGGTGATGATTCAAGTATGAGAATTAAGGAGCAAATGAGGCAGTGAGAAGTGTTTCATACTGTTTAATCAAAGTTAGCGATTACAGATCTCTTGACTGCGTTTCTGCTGCAGATGTTCTGGTTATTGGGGTTCTTGAAAATTTAAGCAGTGTGTCTTATCAAATCCCAGTATCAAATCAAATCATATAGTCAATTTCACACCCAAGAAGTTCAGTCCTTGGCAGGGACGAAATTTTGATTTCAGAAGTGGGGGGGACACAGCAGGCTTGTGCGGATTTGGGGTGGGGGGTGTTATGTAAAGACCCCTTGACACGTCACGTGCCCATCTCAATAATTTTTCCATCCTCTATATATATATATATATATATATATATATATATATATATATATATATATATCAAAGTTAAAAAATGTACAACTCTATTATTATTTTTATTTATTATCATTATTGAAGTGCAGTTTTGGCTGTTGACAATGGATAGGCCATTGTATTTATTGTTTTGGGTCTTTTTTATTGTTTTTGGTGCAACATTTTCTAACAGGGAGTGAGATTCCTGTTTGTTATTTTTATTCATTTAGAAGTTCTGGTTCTGGACATTTCAATGTTAAATTAAGGTTTATTTGTTGCATTTTAAAGGGTGTACTTGCATTATTATGATATATTAACATTATATTAGTGGTTATTTTGGTCTAGATAATGTTGACAATATCGTTTATCATCAACAATTTGTTGGACAAAATATCGTCCAGCAAAATTTGTTACATTCCCAGGCCTAGTCAAAAGTATAAAAATTATTTATACATAAACGGTCCCTCCTGAGATCTGGCCGTTTGTTCATTTGCTGTGTTAGAGGACATGCTGAACTAATGTTTTACACATGATCATCACCCTAACATTTGAGTGTATAAAAACATATTAAATATGTTTTTTCCCTTAAAAGTGTTTAAACAGTTGTTGCATTTCAACACACAAAAAATAAATGGAAAAAATAAGATAAATCTAATGAAAAGTGTACATCTTTGACATTAAGCTTAAAAAAATCTGTTGACGATGATGATACCGTTCATTTTTCAGAGCTTTTTAATGTGAAAATATACATTGCAATAGATAAGTTTACAATAAAGTTAAATGATAAAAGTTTTGAAGTTACACTTCTACTACTACTAGTAATAATAATTATGATGATAATAGTAATAAAAAAAAATTATTATTATAATAATACGAACAAATTGTGTCTGAGGAGTCAGTTATGTGGAGGAGATGAGTTTGTAAAAGTTAGTTTTGAGTTTGTGTGTGAAGGAGGAGGTGAGTCTGAGCTTAATGCAGGGGTGTCACATGTCCAACTTACGTTTTGACTTTGAAAGAAGTCTCTTATATCCACTTTTCGTTTTCTTGACATGCTGCCTCCTGGCTGTGCCTAACTACCAAAGACTCACAAATGAACACTTATTCAAATGTTATGTAATGGAAGCTGAGCTGAACTCTGATATTACACAGCGTCTAGTTGACGATGTGACTCAGTACCGGTGTTCCCTAGCGGCTCCAAACTAGCAAAACAACGTGAGCACGTTCTGACTGTTTACAACTTGAGTGACAGCAACAACAGCCAATAATACGTTAGCAAGTATCAGCAGAGCCAATAGATTAGCTTTTGGGCGGGTCTAATAGTAAACCGGTTTCCGTTTCGGTCCTAGTGCTCAACCAAATCCATTTAATGGAGCGTAACATTGTTTTTGGACGGAAAAAAGTGCAGGGGACCAAAACTGCCTTTTGAAAAAGTGGGGGGGACATGTCCCACCCGTCCCCCCCCAAAATTACGTCCCAGGTCCTTGGGGAATGACAGAGGGGCAAAAGTTATCCTGCTAGCTGCATCCACCATGCGCTGCAGGAGCTTAATAGAGATCTCTAAACCAGCTGGTGAGGATGTTTGTGGTTGTATCCTGCCGTCATCTGGCTTTGTTTCCTTGTAACCTGTTTGATGTTGTTAACTCTGATGTTTTTGTGTCATACAGAAAGTCCAAGGAGAGCTTGAAGGCCTTAAGAAGGACCTTGATAAGGTGTCTGTGAAGACTCAGCAGGTGCTGGCCTCCCCTCAGCAGTCGGCCTTTGCTCCAGTGCTGCGCTCAGAGCTTGATGTTACTGTGCAGAAGATGGATCATGTCTACATGCTGTCTTCTGTTTACCTTGAGAAGTGGGTTTCCAAGTACTTAATCAGATGAGCTAATGCATCATTTCCAAATTATTTTTGATCTTTTCAAAATACCATGTCTTCTCTCAGACTGAAGACCGTGGACATGGTGATCCGTAACACTCAGGGTGCTGAGGGAGTCCTAAAGCAGTATGAAGACTGTCTGCGTGAGGTCCACACTGTCCCCAGCAATGTCACGGAAGTAGAGACTCAAAGGACCAAGCTTAAGGTGAACACAATCGCGTTTGTAAAAGTGGTTGAATTGCCTCTGTGAGACAGTTTATAGTATTACGCACAAACTGAGTCAAACACGACAGGATATAACCACTGGAGCTCAGACTTCTGCAGATTAATTTGACCCTATGTGCTCACAACTCACTGGCTACTTTTGGATTTGGCATTTCCAGAAAATGCGAGTGGAGGCGGAGGGCCAACAGCCAGTGTTTGATTCCCTGGAAGATGAGCTGAAGAAGGCTTCAGTCGTAAGTGACAAGATGTCCCGCGTGCACAGCGAGCGCGATGCTGAGCTAGACCACTACCGCCAGCTGACGACTAGTCTCCAGGACCGCTGGAAAGCAGTGTTCACCCAGATCGACCTTCGCCAGAGAGAACTCGATCAGCTTGGTCGACAGCTTGGTTACTACCGCGAGAGCTACGACTGGCTGATTCGCTGGATAGCCGACGCCAAGCAAAGGCAGGAGAAGATCCAGGCCATTCCCATCACTGACAGCAAAACTCTGAAAGATCAGCTTTCCCAGGAAAACGTAAAAACCTTTACAGTAACAACCTTCTGGTTTGTTATGTAAAAAAAAAAAAAAAAACACTTAGCTAAATTTAATTGAGTTTCCTGTTTGAAACAGAAACTACTGAAGGAGATTGAACAGAACAAAGATAAGGTGGAGGAGTGTCATACGTATGCTAAAGCATACATTGATACTATTAAGGTGAGCATTAAAGATGACAGTCACATTAAAAGGTAATATTTAACATACAGGAAGCTTTTGCCTTTAACTAACGATGTTTTATTTGTGTAATCAGGACTACGAGCTCCAGTTGGTTGCCTACAGAGCCCAGGTGGAGCCTGTAACTTCTCCTCTAAAGAAAACCAAGCTGGATTCTGCTTCTGACAACATCATCCAGGAGGTATGTTCTTAGGGCTTTTATTCTTATGATGGCTGCTGCAGTGTAGGTACTAGAGCCACAGATGATGCTATTATAGTATCTCATTATTATAAATGGACTTTTGTACCACATTCTAATTTTACGTTTTGGAGTGGTGAGTCTCTAGGCCAAACAGTGCACGCTCAAGGTTTTCCTCACAAGTACAATACAGATCTGTTCTTTCTACAAATAAATTAGCTTTGTTCTTGGTAATTACAAGATAGTAATTCAACATCTTGCAGCAGGAACAATGACTAATATACAGTATAGTGTTGGTACAGACTGAGGAGCATATTGGAATTCAACCATGGCACATTATATTTGGTCTGCTTTTTCCTCTTTTCCAAATGTGTGTCCATCCATCAACAGTATGTAACACTAAGAACCAGGTACAGTGAGCTGATGACTCTGACCACTCAGTACATCAAGTTCATCACAGACACGCAGCAACGCCTGGAGGATGGGGAGGTACGTGACAACTGTCTGAGGGTCCCAAACAAACTAAACTCTAACTTTAACCTAACCAACCAACCAACCAACCAACAGACAAATGACTCAAACTCCCCACTGATCGCCAAGATGCATGCACAAACACACACACACACACTTCCTGCTTCTCTCTAATGCACATTTACTTTTAATGTACAGATGACAAAGTGTTGCTTTACACTAGGAATGCATGAAACACTGGCATGCTGTAGCAGGTCTATTAGCAAGAGATGCAACTATTTTAGGGCAAATGCCATCATGGCCTTACTTACAACATTGGAACCAAATCCAAAAATAACCACAAGCAAAAGCATTGCTTGTGTTTTATTTAGAGTGTTGAGGTGGATTGGGCATCAGTACAGTCCACAAGGCCTGGGAGTGCTCCTGGCTTATTTACAGTACTGTAGATTAATCAGTTAGAGGCTAATTAAGACCACCATGTCTAGACTAGGTAAATACATTCACGCATTCATGTTCATTCATTCTGAGTGTTGCGTCATAGTAGATTTAGAATGAGGGGTTCTTTCTTTCACTTTGTTATAGTTTCCTTTACTGTTTCATCCCGTTATCATTTTCCTAGAGATTCCACTCAAAACTATTCCATTTGTGGGTCAGTCTGGTTGTCACTGTCTTCAGCTTTTCTCTACCCAGATTCAAGGACTTCCATTCCTTTCTAACCCAGTGTTTATTTGTGTCCCTGCTCCTTTTTACTGCTTGCCAGTGCTTTGCCATGTTTGAACATATAAGAGGTAAAACTATTTGGTGTTTCAGGTACCTATCTAATGTCCATTTGTCGTCCCTGTCATCCGCGTGGCTCTCAAACTGCATTTTTACTTTCCATTCCATGTTTGTTTGAATTTCATTCAACTCTTCTGTAATGCAGTTCAATTGTTCAGACTGTTTAGCAGAATCTGATGTTCCTTCTCTAAATAAACAGCCTTCCTCTGTTTTTCTGACCAACACTGAGTTCACCTAAAGTTTCCACTTTCCTACATTTTACATTTGGTCTGAAATGGTGATTTAAAGAACCCCCACTGCATGGGATGAAAAACTTGTTCTGAGTGAGAAAATGACACTAACCTACACTTTATTTTGAAAATTTAACAAATATCCCTGTGCATAAAAGGGCATGTATGGGG
Organism: Nothobranchius furzeri; assembly: GCF_043380555.1. Classification (NCBI taxonomy): domain Eukaryota; kingdom Metazoa; phylum Chordata; class Actinopteri; order Cyprinodontiformes; family Nothobranchiidae; genus Nothobranchius; species Nothobranchius furzeri. The sequence goes on from NC_091745.1 coordinate 54,368,930, forward strand.
TATAAACAAAACCCCATCTGGTAGTGATTACACATCTAATCACTAGGTCTGTTGGTGATTATTTTTAAATGTATTTTCTAAATGCATTTAGAAAATAATGTTAGATGTTCTTGTTGACCAGGGTTCAAATTACAGGGGAGCTAATGGGAGCCTAGCTTACCTAAATGGTGACGGCTCCCCTAGAAGCCCTCAACTTACCCACCCAGGGGGAGCCCAAAAAGAGATCTTGTTTCAACCTATATGACATTATTTATATGGACTCAACATACCAGGGATTCTTTTGAGCAGAGGAGATGGAGAGAGCTGATTGTTGATGCGCTACAGGAAGCTATGTCCTGTGCACGGACACACAGTAACTTTCTCAAAGTGGCGCCACCCAAAAATATAATTATCACATGATTGTTCATGTCTGCTCATAGTCTCTGGTACTTTCTTTTATGCGGAGCTCATCACCCGCACTGTGGTGACTTTGCCTTGCTGGCGCGGCCATGCATTGCACACTTCTCTATTTTTGTGGATGGTGATCCCTTTGATTTGCTTAAATCAAATGTAAACCATGAGGTGAAAAGGTATGAAAATAGACACACCCCATCCCTCACCTCACTGGGATCCCCTGGAAGCCTCTGTGTGATTCGTACCCTGTTGTTGGCATTAATATAAGACCCATTCAGGGTTTTAGTTTTAGTGTGGTAGAACAGAATTGGACCTGCAGCTACAGTTGCATGCCGTGATTTTCTTGCTGTGCTGTGAAGTGAAATTTTGTTTCCATACATTAATTCACACATCCACATCTTCTGTTTTTCCCTGAATGATCTTGTCATGATTATTTAATTGCATCGTGAATTTAACATAATCTTAATGAATGTGCATCTAATTTGCATCTAGTGATTGAACTTTTCTTTGAGCTAATTTTAACATTAACATTGCCAAGGCAATACTATACATTAATGTGCTCTTAAACAAGTGTGTTTTGGCTGTGCTTACCAAAGTATTAACGATTTGAACTCACACTGTTTCGAGCTGGTTAATGTAAAAGTATTACCTTTACCCTGTCATGCTTGATTGTAATCCTTTCTTTACCATTTGCTTCCACTAATGCAGAAAGCTGCACAGAAACTGAAAGCAGAAGAGCAGAAAAAGATGGCGGAGATGCAGGCTGAGTTAGAAAAACAGAAGCAGTTAACTGAAGTGCACGCAAAGGCCATTGCCAAAGCCGAGAAAGAGGCTCAAGAGCTGAAGCTCAGAATGCAGGAAGAAGTAAGCAGGAGAGAAGTTGCTGCAGTAGATGCAGAAAATCAGAAGCAAAACATCCAGCTGGAGCTGCAGGAGCTCAAAAACCTCTCAGAGAAGCAGATCAAAAACAAAAGTCAACAGGTGGATGAGGCGCTTCAAAGCCGGATCAAGATCGAGGAGGAAATTCGCACCATCAGAACCCAGCTCGAAATTACTGTAAAACAAAAGGCTACTGCAGAAAATGAACTCCAGCAACTGCGGGACAGAGCAGCCAATGCAGAGAAACTCAGAAAAGCAGCTCAAGAAGAAGCAGAAAAGCTTCGTAAACAAGTCAATGAAGAAACGCAGAAAAAGCGTTTGGCAGAAGAGGAACTCAGTCGCAAGTCTGAGGCAGAAAAAGATGCTGCAAAGCAAAAACAAAAAGCTCTTGAAGACCTAGAAAACCTTAGAAGACAGGCAGAGGAGGCAGAGAGACAAGTCAAACAAGCAGAGCTTGAAAAGGAGAGGCAAATCAAAGTGGCTCATGAAGCTGCCCAGAAAAGTGCCGCTGTTGAGCTCCAGAGCAAGCACATCTCTTTTGTGGAAAAGACCTCAAAGCTGGAGGAATCGCTCAAGCAAGAGCACGGTGCCGTCCTTCAGCTGCAGCAAGAAGCAGCTCATCTCAAGAAACAACAGGAGGATGCTGAAAAAGCCAGAGAAGAGGCAGAAAAAGAACTTGAGAAATGGAGACAAAAGGCCAACGAGGCCCTTCGTCTAAGACTACAAGCTGAAGAAGAGGCGCACAAAAAGAGCCTTGCTCAAGAAGAAGCTGAGAAACAGAAGGAGGAGGCAGAGCGTGAGGCGAAGAAGAGGTCCAAGGCTGAGGAGTCTGCGCTGAAGCAGAAAGAAATGGCCGAGCAAGAACTCGAGAGGCAGAGAAGAATAGCCGACAGCACAGCTCAGCAGAAACTCACAGCAGAGCAGGAACTCATTCGACTCAGGGCCGACTTTGACAATGCAGAGCAACAGAGGACCCTACTGGAGGATGAGCTGTACCGCCTGAAGAATGAAGTCATTGCAGCTCAACAACAAAGGAAACAACTGGAAGATGAATTGGCCAAAGTTAGAAGTGAGATGGATTTACTTATCCAGCTGAAGTCTAGGGCTGAGAAGGAATCCATGTCCAACACAGAGAAGAGCAAACAACTCCTTGAAGCAGAAGCAGAAAAGATGAGGGACTTGGCCGAAGAGGCAAGCAAGCTTAGAGCCATTGCAGAAGATGCCAAGCATCAGCGGCAAATTGCAGAGGAGGAGGCAGCTCGTCAGAGGGCGGAGGCTGAGAGAATTCTCAAAGAGAAGCTAGCTGCCATCAGTGAAGCCACCCTTAAGAAAACAGAGGCTGAAATCGCCCTGAAGGAGAAGGAGGCTGAAAACGAGAGGCTCAGACGGCAAGCTGAGGATGAGGCATACCAGAGGAAAGCTCTCGAGGACCAGGCGAACCAACATAAACAAGAGATTGAAGAAAAGATAGTCCTTCTCAAAAAGTCATCAGAGGTTGAAATGGACAGACAGAGAGCATTGGTAGACGACACACTCAAACAGAAGCGAGTTGTTGAGGAAGAAATAAGAATTCTGAAGCTCAACTTTGAAAAGGCCTCATCTGGAAAACTGGATCTGGAGCTGGAACTGAATAAGCTTAAAAATATTGCTGAGGAAACTCAAAGAAGCAAGCTAAGAGCAGAAGAGGAAGCGGAGAAGCTGAGGAAGCTTGCCCTTGAGGAGGAGAAGAGGAGGAGGGAGGCAGAGGAAAAGGTCAAGAAGATTGCTGCAGCGGAGGAAGAGGCAGCCAGACAGCACAAGGCAGCCCAAGAAGAGCTTGACCGTCTGAGAAAAAGAGCAGAAGAGACCAAAAAGCAAAAAGATGAGGCAGACAAAGAGGCAGAAAAACAGATTGTTGCAGCCCAAGAAGCAGCCCTGAAATGCAACGCAGCTCAGCACCAGGTGCAAAGTGTTCTTGCTCAACAGAAGGAAGACAGCATGATGCAGACAAAGCTTAAGGAGGAGTATGAGAAAGCCAAGAAGCTTGCCAAAGAAGCAGAAGCTGCTAAGGAAAAGGCAGAACGGGAGGCAGCTCTTCTTCGTCAGCAAGCGGAGGAAGCTGAGCGTCAAAGAGCTGCTGCTGAGCAAGAAGCTGCAAGCCAAGCTAAAGCTCAAGAAGATGCTGAATTGCTGAGGAAGGAGGCTGAATTTGAAGCTGCCAAGCGAGCACAAGCAGAAGCTGCCGCTCTCATGCAGAAAGAGCAAGCCGACTCTGAAATGGCAAAGCATAAGAAACTGGCCGAGCAAACGCTAAAACAAAAGTTCCAAGTGGAACAAGAGCTCACAAAGGTCAGGCTTCAGCTCGATGAAACAGACAAGCAGAAATCTCTGCTGGATGAGGAGCTGCAGCGCCTGAAAGATGAGGTTGATGATGCTGTCAAGCAGAAGGCCCAAGTGGAGGATGAGCTTTTTAAAGTCAAGATTCAGATGGAGGAACTACTCAAGCTTAAAATTAGAATTGAAGAGGAAAACCAGCGTCTGATCAAAAAAGATAAAGACAACACCCAGAAGTTCCTTGCAGAGGAGGCTGAGAACATGAAAAAGCTTGCAGAAGATGCCGCCAGACTTAGTATTGAAGCCCAAGAGACTGCCCGCTTGAGACAAATTGCAGAAGAAGACCTCAACCAGCAACGAGCGCTTGCAGAGAAAATGCTCAAAGAGAAAATGCAGGCCATACAAGAAGCATCCAGACTTAAAGCTGAGGCAGAGATGCTCCAAAGGCAGAAAGACCTGGCTCAGGAACAGGCACAGAAGCTCCTGGAGGATAAACAACTAATGCAGCTGCGTCTAGAGGAGGAAACAGAGGAATACCAGCGCTCTCTAGAAGCAGAGAGGAAAAGACAACTAGAGATCATAGCTGAAGCTGAAAAACTCAGACTTCAGGTTTCTCAGCTTAGTGAATCCCAAGCCAAAGCTGAAGAAGAGGCTAAAAAATTCAAGAAACAGGCAGATACAATTGCTGCTCGTCTTCACGAGACTGAAATCGCAACAACAGAAAAAATGACTGCAGTTGTAAGACTGGAATCTGAGAGACTAAATACCACCAAGGAGGCTGATGATTTACGCAAAGCTATTGCAGACCTAGAGAACGAGAAGGATAGACTGAAAAGGGAGGCTGAAGACCTTCAAAATAAGTCCAAAGAGGTATTGTGTCAAAAATGGCATAGCAGAGCAGCTCATGTCATTGTTAACTGTCTAAATACTAACTCATTTCCTTCTCGGAATTTACTCTTTTCTTTCTGAGTATACTAATTTCAAATCTATATTTTTAATCTTGATAATGATTGTATAATTTTCTTACAGTGCACTGTGCTCATGCAGATCGTATCCCGAATGCCTCTTCATGTCCTGGAATGTTCACTCATATTTACTCTCATGCAACGTTCTATTTTAGTTTAAGAACCAGTCTACAACCTAAAAGCTTGAAACTAGCATCTCAGCGGGTTCGTTAAGTGCATTTATGTGTTGGTCCTTAAGTAGAAAGACACACACCCACAAACTAAGCTAAAACTCACCTTAGTTGGAAATCAAAGAGCTCTGCTTAGAGGAAAGAGTAGAGATGTTATTTCAACATACTTCTGTTGTTCAAGCATGAAGCCAAAATAAATTTACAAGTGCTGTATGCTGCCATGTTGTATTTTTGGAGCCACCGTGAGCCATCTGAACACTCACTCACTTACAAAATCATGTTTTTTCATAAAATAACTAGCTTCAACTAATAATCTTAAAAATATATATTATCTGAAGCATTAAACACATAAAAAAATACATGGCTGCTTAAGCAACAATGTGCAATGAGCATTTACATCAAGGGTCTGCGACTAGAAACCCTTACTGCAGCCAACCACCAGGTGGTGCTTTTGGTTTGTTTCAGATTAAACCTTTGCTACGTCTATATTATATGAATGTTTATCGTTTTTACTCACAGTAACCAGATCTTGAGCCATGACACAGTACCCAAGTATTAATTAATAATTTAATGAAAATAAAAACAAACTTTTTTATCACTCATGAGTGAAATTGTTTAGCCAGCAGCATAACTTTATTTAGGGAAAATTAAGACAAACTAGTATCTTTCTCACCTTTTTATTTAAATCATCACAATGTTTATTACATTTATTTCTTTTAAAAGTGTGAAAGTCTGAATAAACACCTAACATTCAATGACTCACCGACGAAACAAGCAGGGAAGCTGTTGTTTTAACTTTCAGGAATCAGCAGACAACATCCTGACCAGTAGAAGCTAACTGTTAGCATTAGCAATTCCACCACCAGAAAACTCCTCCAAGATGTAAGATGTCCAAAAATCAGGAAATAAGACTCCAGATACTGCTGTCTTTTGCCACTCTCTGCAGCAGCAGGCTTGTCGGTGCGGATCCAAGCGTTTCTGGGCTTTTTTGCCCCGAATACAGTTTGCAAGGCCTTAATTTCTGCCAGAGACTGCAAATGTATTGAATTAACGATGACACTAACCTACACAGAATCAGTTGGATTTTAATAACTTTTTTCCATATTTCATTAAGTAGAATTGCATACTTTCAAAGCCTATTTGCACACTTATTTTTCACAAGGCCCACAGTTGCACTTTAAAATAAAACATCTTCATGTTTCTGCTTTTTGCATGGCAAAGGTCACCAAATTTTTACGCAAACTGAAAATGTAGATTGTAATAACCAAATTAAACAAATGTATATAAATTATATATGATATATGATATATACACACACACTCAAACACTAATGTTTTCCAGTCTATTAACCACTTGCGTAGTGATAAATAGAAGTTAATATATTTTTTAGATTTGTTTATTGCACGTCAGCCTCAAACTCAGCACAACACCTTTATCAGAGAATATGAACAGCACCTTTATAAAAGGTCATAAAAAAACAAGAGTGCCATTTTAATGTTACCAGTGAAAATTTTAGGACCTGATGTATAAGCAGAGTGCATTGTAAAAAATGTTCTTTAAAATTTTCATAACTACAAAGTTTAGCATACATTAGTGTGTGTAACAGCTGGAAACCTTGTGTAACTTGTATTTTCTGTTTCCCAAATAGATGGCTGATGCTCAGCAGAAACAAACTGAACACGAGAAGACATTGCTTCAGCAGACATTCCTGACAGAAAAAGAGATGCTGTTAAAGAAGGAGAAGCTCATTGAAGATGAGAAAAAGAAGCTGGAGAGTCAATTTGAAGAGGAAGTAAGAAAGGCAAAGGCTCTCAAGGATGAACAGGAACGGCAGAAACAGCAAATGGAGGAGGAAAAGAAGAAACTCAAGGCTACCATGGATGCTGCCCTCAATAAGCAAAAAGAGGCTGAACAAGAAATGCTAAACAAGCAAAAAGAAATGCAAGACCTGGAGAAAAAGAGATTAGAACAGGAAAGGCTTCTTGCAGAAGAGAACCAAAAATTGCGAGAGAAACTACAGCAGCTTGAAGGAGCCCAGAAAGAAGCTGACAGTCAAACTGCGGTGATTCGTGTAACAACAGTTGAGACAACAAAGACCGTTTACAATGGTCAAAATGCCAGTGATGTTGTAGATGGTGTGGTTAAACCTGATCCCCTAGCCTTTGATGGCATCCGTGGTAAGGTACCTGCAAGCAGACTTTATGATCTTGGTCTTTTACCCAAAAAAGAGTTTGACAAGCTAAAAAATGGCAACACCACTGCTCAAGAGCTTGGAGAAACTGAAAATCTTAAAAGAATTCTTAAGGGAAACAATGCCATTGCTGGTGTTTTAACTCCTACTAATCAGAAAAAGTCAATCTATCAAGCATCAAAGGAAAAAATGATTACCCCTGGCACAGCGATGATCCTTCTTGAAGCACAGGCAGCCACGGGCTACATTTTAGACCCCATCAGGAATAAAAAACTTTCTGTCAATGAGGCTGTAAAGGAAGGTGTGATTGGCCCTGAACTGCACAACAAAATGCTGTCAGCTGAGAGGGCTGTTGTTGGCTACAAAGATCCATACACTGGTGGAAAAATCTCTGTTTTTGAAGCCATGAAGAAGGGTCTGATAGAGCATGATCAGGCTATCAGAATCCTTGAGGCTCAGCTTGCTACTGGTGGCATCATTGATCCCGTCAACAGTCACCGCGTTCCCAATGAAACTGCCTATAAGCAGGGACAGTATGATACAGAAATGAATAAGGTTATGGAGAAACCTTCAGATGACACAAAGGGATACTTTGATCCCAGCACTCAGGAACCATTGACATATTCTGAGCTAATGTCAAGATGCAAAACCGACCCCGAGACCAGTCTGTTATTCCTGCCAATCACAGAAAAAGCTGCTCAGTGCTCTAGTATATACACAGAAGAAGAAACCAAAGATGTATTCAGCAAGACAAGTGTCTCAGTACCATTTGGGAGATTCATGGGTAAAACTGTCACCATTTGGGAGATAATCAACTCTGAGTACTTCACTGAAGATCAGAAGAAGGACCTTCTTCGTCAGTACAAGACAGGCAAAATCACAATCGAAAAGATCATTAAGATTGTCATTACTGTGGCTGAAGAGAAAGAGAAGAAAAAAGAAATTACCTTTGATGGTCTAAGGGCCCCTGTCTCTGCCAGTGAATTACTTGAATCTAAAATCATTGACAAAGACCTTTACAATAAATTGCTCAAGGGAAATATTTCTGCCAAAGAAGTCTCTGAAATGGAGCCTGTCAATAAAGCAATGAGAAGTACAAACTGCATTGCAGGTGTACTCATTGACTCATCCAAGGAGATTTTACCCTTCTACCATGCTTTGAAAAGAGACATGATGAGGCCTGGGCTTGCTTTGAATATGCTGGAAGCTCAAGCAGCAACAGGATTTGTGGTTGACCCTGTTAACAATCAGAAGTACACTGTTGATGAGGCTGTAAAGGCTGGAGTTGTTGGTCCTGAGCTGCATGAAAAGCTCTTGTCTGCTGAGAGAGCTGTTACTGGTTACAAAGATCCTTACACTGGGCAGACTGTGTCTCTTTTCCAGGCAATGAAAAAAGATCTAATTCCTAAAGAGCAAGGTATTCGGCTGCTTGATGCCCAAGTGACCACTGGTGGCATCATTGATCCTGTAAAAAGCCTTCGTATTCCTCATGATGTAGCTTGCAAGAGGAATTACTTTGATGATGAAATGAAACGGGCCTTAAGTAATCCAAGTGATGAAGCAAAATGTTTCTTTGACCCAAACACAAAAGAAAATGTCACATACTCAGAGCTCTTCAAAAGATGTGTCACTGACAAGAAAACTGGCCTCTCAGTTCTTCCTCTTAGTGATGAAGCAATTAATGATAAAGAAGAGACAACGTACACTGAAGCTCAAACAAAAGAAGCAATGACTCGAGCAACTGTGGAGCTTGACTCTGGGCCCTTCAAGGGCAGAAAGATGACAGTCTGGGAACTAATTAACTCTGAGTATCTTACTGAGGATCAAAGACTTGATTTTCTAAGACAGTTTAAGTCTGGAAAGTTTACAGTTGAGAAGATAATCACAATTATTATCACCATCGTGAATGACAAAGAGGCTAAGAAACAAGAAGAGTCAAGCTTTAAGGGGCTTCGAGCTCCTGTTCCAGCAAGTGCCTTGTATGATTCCAAAATCATTGACAAACCAACCTTTGACCTCCTTCAGCAAGGCAAAACTACACCTAAACAAGTCAGTGAAAATCCAAATGTTAATAAATACCTGCAAGGCACAGAAAGTGTTGCTGGCATTTACCTGGAACCAACAAAGGAAACAATAAGCATTTATCAAGCCATGAAGAAAAACCTACTCAGGCACAACACTGGTCTTTCCCTTCTTGAGGCACAGGCTGCTTCTGGGTTTATTGTAGATCCTGTGAAAAACCAATGCCTGTCAGTTGATGAGGCAGTGAAAGCAGGCATTGTTGGCCCAGAACTGCATGAAAAACTTCTATCTGCAGAAAAAGCTGTCACTGGCTATAAGGACCCATTCACAGGCAAAAAAGTATCCCTCTTCGAAGCTATGCAAAAAGATCTTATTCTTAAAGAGCATGCCATGCCTCTGTTGGAAGCACAGGTGATCAGTGGAGGAATCATTGACCCAGTCAACAGTCATCGGGTTCCCACTGAGGTAGCATACCAAAAGAACATTTTCAGTAAACAAACTGCCATGGCCTTATCTGAACCATCAGCTTACAAGGCATTCTCGGATCCAGAAACTGACGAGAATGTAACCTACAAGCACCTAAAAGAAAAATGCCAAAAAGATAAAGACACTGGCCTCTACATCCTCCCACTCTCTAAACCTCAGTCTCCAACTGTTGTGGAGAAGACATATCTCTATACAGAAGAACAAACTCAAAGTGATCTAGCTGACACCAAAATTGACATTCCAATTGAAGGACTTGCTGATAAACCAATGAACCTATGGGAAGTAATGAATTCAAATTTGCTTCCAGAACAAGAGAGACTGAAACTCTTGGAGGAATATCGCTCTGGAAAAATCACTAAAGAGCGAATGATCATCATTATTATTGAGATAATGGAGCAAAGAGAGATCATCATAAATGACAGTCCACTGTCATACAAGACTATAAGAAGAAGGATAACCATTGAGGAGCTTTACAATGCCCGTATCATTGATTTAGAGACCTATAACCTTCTCAAACAGGGCAAGAGGGATATCCGTGACATAATGGAAATGGCCAGTGTGAAACAATATCTCTATGGCACAGGCTGTGTTGCTGGTGTCACAACAGAATCAAGCTTGAAGATGAGCATATACCAAGCCATGAAGAGGGGTTTCATTAAACCAGAAGTGGGTCTCACGCTTTTAGAAGCACAAGCTGCAACAGGATTTATTGTTGATCCGGTGAAGAATGAAACACTAACTGTTGAGGAAGCTGTCCGTAAAGGTGTTGTTGGGCCTGAGATCCACGACAAACTACTTTCAGCTGAAAGGGCTGTCACTGGGTACAAAGATCCATACAGTGGGAAGATCATATCGCTTTTCCAGGCTCTGAAGAAGGATCTCGTTCCAGAAGATTATGCCCTGAAAATGCTGGAAGCCCAAAATGCTACTGGTGGCATCATTGATCCAGAATTTCAGTTTCATTTGCCAGCAGACATTGCTTTGCAAAGAGGTTATATCAACAAGGAGACTAATGAGCGGCTGGCAGATGACATCAAAGGGTTCACTGATCCAGTTACTGATGAAAAACTATCGTATGCACAGCTTCTCAAGAGATGCAAGCTAGAGGGTGGATTACGACTTATCTCACTGGGAGACAAGAGACTGACCTTCAAGGGTCTGAGAAAACAGATCACATTGGAGGAGCTGATTCGTTCTCAAATTATTGACCAGCAAACTGTCACTGAACTAAACGAAGGTTTGCTTTCAGTGGAGGAGGTCAGCAAAAGACTATCAAGATACCTTCAGGGTACATGCTGTATTGCTGGTGTATTTTTAGAGTCAACCAAAGAACGTCTGTCAATATACCAGGCCATGAAGAAGAGCATGATTAGACCAGGAACTGCCTTTGAACTCCTTGAAGCCCAGGCAGCCACAGGGTATGTCATCGATCCAATCAAGAACCTTAAATTGACGGTCAATGAAGCAGTAAAAATGGGAATTGTAGGACCAGAATTCAAAGACAAACTTCTGTCTGCTGAGCGGGCAGTGACTGGTTATAGAGATCCTTATTCTGGCAAGACAATCTCTCTGTTCCAAGCAATGAAAAAGGGGCTTATCCTGAAAGATCATGGTATCCGTCTCCTAGAAGCCCAGATTGCCACTGGAGGAATTATTGACCCAGAGGAAAGTCATCGTTTGCCAGTTGAGGTGGCCTACAATCGTGGTTTCTTTGATGAAGAAATGAATGAGATCTTGTCAGATCCATCTGATGATACCAAGGGCTTCTTTGATCCTAATACAGAAGAAAACCTGACCTACCTTCAGCTGATGGAGAGGTGTATCACTGATCCTGACACTGGACTGGTACTTCTGTTACTGAAAGAAAAGAAGCGTGAAAATAAGACTTCTTCCAAATCCTCTGTTCGGAAACGCAGAATTGTCATTGTAGACCCAGAGACAGGCAAAGAAATGACAGTTTATGAGGCCTACAGAAAGGGGCTCATTGACCATCAAACCTACTTGGAGCTTGCAGAGCAGGAGTGTGAATGGGAGGAGATCACAATGACCTCTACTGATGATTCTGTAAAATCCTTAATCATTGACAGAAGGTCTGGTAGACAATATGATGTTGACGATGCCCTCTCACGAGGACTCATTGACCAGAAAGCTCTAGACACATATCGAGCTGGAAACCTGTCAATCACAGAGTTTGCAGACATGCTCTCTGGAGGTGCTAGTGGTTTCCGTTCACGCTCATCCTCATTTGGTTCCACTACCGGTTCAACTTACTCATCTACCATGAGCCCTATACCTTCTGTTAAACCACCTGCAATAAACTGGAATGACCCATCAGAGGAGACTGGTCCCATAGCAGGAATATTAGACATAGACACACTGGAGAAAGTGTCTATCACTGAGGCTATACACAGAAACTTAGTAGACAACATCACAGGCCAAAGACTGTTGGAGGCCCAAGCCTGTACAGGAGGTATAATAGACCCCACAAGTGGAGAGAAGTTCACAGTTGCTGATGCTACAGAAAAGGCCTTGGTAGATAAAGTCATGGTTGACCGCCTTAACCTGGCACAAAAAGCTTTCAATGGATTTGAGGATCCCAGAACTAAAGTGAAGATGTCTGCCTCCCAGGCCCTAAAGAAAGGTTGGTTGTATTATGAGGCCGGCCAGCGTTTCCTTGAGGTTCAGTATTTGACTGGTGGTCTTATTGAACCTGATATTGAGGGCAGAGTATCCATAGATGAATCCATCAGAAAAGGAACCATTGATGCTCGCACCGCCCAGAAACTGAGGGATGTCAGTGCTTATTCTAAATACCTAACATGTCCAAAAACCAAACTGAAAATCTCCTTCAAAGATGCCATGGACAGAAGCATGGTTGAAGAAGGATCTGGCTTAAGGCTTCTGGAGGCCTCCTCTCAGTCTAGCAAAGGCCTCTACAGCCCATACAATGCCAGTGGCTCTGGATCTGCATATGGCTCTCGAAGTGGCTCGAGGACAGGATCCCGATCAGGCTCCAGAAGAGGCAGCATTGATGCTGGCTCAGGCTTTGGCATGAACTTCTCATCCTCCTCCTTCACATCCTCATCCACCTACACTCGCAGATTCTGATGAGCTTGTCCTGTTCTTCATTGTAACTAAAAGCAAGCAATACTAATGCACTTCATAGTTGCATTTTCTAACACCAAAAAAATAGTTACAATAACAAAAAAATTATAATTTATTTATTCATTATATCTTGTAGTCACAACAAAACTTGCCTGGGCTTTTCATTTTATTATATTTTTTTTTTTCATTTTTTTATCTATAGTATCCATGTGGACAGCTGCCTCATGTGTGAGGGTATGGCAAAACTATAAACACAAAATATAAATCTATTCTGCTACAGATTGCAAAGTCAGATCATGTTTTCAAAGTAAAGCCTTATTATTCTGCTGTTCTAAGTAAACTATGTTTAGTTTTTACACCTGTTCAAATTATGTTTTCTAGTGCTTCCTGGAACTATTACTGTTTGCCTATCAAAAAGAAATTATTTTAATTATTCCTTTTTAGTGTTTGAGTTTTGACATTTTTTTGAAAAACAAATTATTGTTTTATAACTTTTTGTCTGCAGTAGTGATGACATGGTGACTCAACATAGTTCTAATGATTTTAACTAAAGCATCCAGATGCCTTAATGACTTAACTGTTTGTATAGAGCGTGAGCAGATGTTGTTTTTCTTTAAGTGTTTTATGTTGCCTGGTTTACTGTGTGCTGTACTGAATTAACTGCAGTACACTTTCTTTATGTAAAACACTACAAAACGAGATACACTAGAGTTCTTCAAAGAAAGTAAATCTGTGCAGACTGTTATGAAACTACTTCTCCTTTTGTCAGTACTTGTGGCCGTCTGTGGTCAGTGGACAAGTTAATTGCTTTTTTTTATACACTCCAAATTTTGGAATTCTTAAAACTTCCATCAACTAAGTGTTCCAGTTAAATCCCAAGGAGATGCCAGGCTCATTCCTGCTCCCCCTCACAGACCCGCCACCAGTTTAACTCCTGTAAGTGGACATTTTTATTTTCGTATTTTCTTCTTTTTCTTACAGTTCTGTGTTTCTTTAGTTTTCTGGCATCACACCACTAAGCTTAGGATTGTCTCACAGGCTACCATGGTGTCAAATAATCAGATTCATCCCATCAACTTTCAAACTCTTAACTACAACTGGTTTTCTGTCATTCTTTCTTTTCCCATAGCTGCATCGCTCTCTACAAATCCAACACGTGTGCACAAAAACTCAGTTGGACAGATCGTGTAGCCTCCCCACCATCGATGGCCTCGTGGGTCCGGGTCATCCTCATGCAGTAAACCAGGTACAGTGCTAGGCTGCTTTCAAATCCTTTGTCATTTTTTTTTACCATTTAAAGTTTAGTTTTGACCTTTTTTAATTTCTGTTCTTGATTTCTCTCATCGCATGTTTTGGTTCATGTTGTCTATGTTCTATGGTTATTTTCATTTATTTCCAGATCTGCCTTAGAGTGTCCTTTCTTCCATTGTGCATCACATTTGAGGGAAAGCTGGGACTGAGTCTACTTCATCTTGGGATGCTGCTTTCTGAAAACACTCTTTACTCATAAACTTTATTTATGTAATTCACTTGAATGAACACCAAAACAAACATTTATGGATTAAACTATTCTCAGATAATTCACTCCTTTATGAAAACGGGGACATTTCATAAAAAATACACCTTTTTTCAGTTTTCAGTTATGGTCCACTGATTACATTATTGTTTTATCTCTTCTAGTGAATCCATTTTTATCAAAGTTCCTGTTTCAGAAAATTTCAATTGTGTGAATGAATGTATTATATCATATTCACAACTTTCAGTTGATGTTTTGCCACATATTTGCTTTGTTTTGTGCTTTTTTTCTTCCACATTATGCATTTCTGAACACCTTTGAATTGATCGAACCATGATTTTGTTATGATGAATGTGCCTTGCATGTTTTACTCATTTTACAATAGACATTAAAAAAAATGTTTGTGTAAAAATATTTTAAAATGTTAGCGCCTGGCTAGCTTTGCCTTCAGGATAAATGTTTCTACAGATAAGAATTATTATTTTGCTGTATGTACCACTATACTGTTAATAAATGTGCTCTAAACTGGCACTCTTGCCATTCATGCACCATTCATCTTTTGGTTTGCTATTATGAATAAATTCATTATATTTCTGTTGCATGGCTTTAAATAGAAAAAAACAATAATGAGAAAAATGATCCTAACAGGTGGAGATATTGTAACTTTAATCAATGACAAAAAAAAATTAAATTTGTAAACATTCCAAGCCTCTTGCTGACAAGAGGTTTCCTCTCAAAGTGTTATAGGAACAATGCCCTAGTGTGAACATGGAAAATGTCCCACTGAGTTTTGATAGAAAGAAGGCAAGGCAGCTTTATTTGTAGTACACATTTCATACACAGCAGCAATTTAATGTGCTTTATTTGTAGTACACATTTCATACACAGCAGCAATTTCATGTGCTTTCCAGGTGCAAGATCAGTAATGACATAAAATATTAAAACTAAAATGACAACATAAAACAGGGGATTATGAAATCTAAGGTAAAACTACACAAAACTGGATGTAGGACATAAAACTAAAGGGCAAAGTTAAATGCTGAGCAGTTCCAGTGCAGAAGGTGCATCATAAAAAAAACATTCATTCCAAGGCTGATAAATACATGAAAATTTTCAATTTTGATTTCAAAGTTTATAAAGTTGCAGCAGATTTGAGGTCATGAGGAAGCTGAATCCATCTGTGTGCAGCATAGTGGCTAAAAGCAGCTTCACCCTGTTTGGTTCTGACCCAGGGTTCTACCAGCTTCCTAAGGACCTCAGAACCCTGTTGGGTGTATACACTGGAAAGAGATCCAACATATATTTTTTCCTCATGTCATTTAATATTTATAAAATAGAAATATCATTTTAAAATTGATTCTGTAGTTTAATGGTAACCAGTGTAGATATTTAAGAAGAGTGATGTGTTTTGGTTGTTGTTAAAGCCTAATTTATACTTCTCCCTCTGCGTCAGGACAGATGCACACAACGCCATTATCTGTCATTTCAGGGGCTATCTAACAGGCTCGCAAGGATGGAAGGAATTGAGCTCTCTTTTAAAAGCATCCATTCGATGAGACGGAGAACGCAAGCTTGTGATTGGTCAGGACATCGAAGTTGTCTACAGCAGTGGTGGCACCGGGGGGCGCTATAGCTACCCCTGGATTAGTCATTGCACCCCAATAGCATCCCTAAGTAAATATTAGATTTTTGTTTACAATTTAATTTTAATTTAACGTGTGGATGTGATAATATTTAACATACAAAACAAAAATAATCAGTAAATTATCATATAGATAGTAAAAATTTAAACCAAAACAGGAAATTGATGTTAACCTTTGACCTCATTTTCCACCTGCGAACGAGTGAAAGGTAGAGCTAGTGGTAAAATGGATCGGTTTTGTTGCCCAAATTTCCACGTGTTCTGTCAGGAACGAATGAATCTTTGGAAGTGATCTCAGACCCACAAAAACCTACGGATCTGGATGAAGAGAGTCAACCCTCAACCGCCGCAGCAGTCGAGGGTTTTGCCGCTGGAAATGCTAACACTAACGTTAGCTAACCTTGCAACACTATAGATGGTTTTCTGTGTGGCTGTATGCGTTTATGATGTCATGGAAAAGTCAGTGATTGTTCATATGTTTATGATGTATAATAATGATTGTTTCAGGTGTTGTTGAGGTTTTGTGCACACATGTGTATATGCTAGTGTTGAAGGTGTTTTAGAGAACAATAGGTATGCATGACCACTTCCTTCATAGCACCCTCAAAAAAAAGACTAGCTCCTTCATAGCACCTGCAGAAAAAAAATTTCCGGAGCCGCCACTGGTCTACAGCACTGCCATTGCACTCTCAAAAACATAGAGAGCTGAGGATATCTAGGGGCAGCTTGAAGAACACCTCACAGAAAAACAAAAATTATGAACGTTTCATTCCCCTGTGACTGGAGGAGTGAAAAGATACACAGCAAGCATTTTATTTGTGGACGAAAATGACGGGATACTTGGGTTTAGAGGTGACGAGCGCATGAAGAGGTGGAGGAGGATGAGCGACTAATTTGTCTGTGTTAAAAAGTCTCTTAAACACAGAAAAAAAAACTATAAACACACTATCTTGGACCGGATACATGACAGGATACCACAGAACAGCGCTACGCCCTCTGTTGTCCTGGTGGGGAATTGCTTAGCAACATTCCCCAGTAGACGGAGAAGTATGAGGGCAAATTGTCTCAGTGCGTGTCCTCCCTTGTGGAACTGATGGAGATTTATAAATTAGTCTTAAGACTCTAGCAGCAGCTTTCTGAATAAGCTGCAGTTGCTTCACAGCTTTATTGGGAAGACCAGTCAAAAGACCATTGCAATAGTCCAGCCTGCTGGAGATGAATATATGAATGAGTTTCTTTAGGTCCTGTCTGGACGAGACCTCTGAGTCTTGTTATTTGATGACGATGATAAAACGCTGATCTAGTCATAGCCTAATGTGACCAGTGAAGCTCAGGTCTGAATCAGGTATAACACAACTTACCAATCATAGACAATTGCTTTTGATCTAAAAGAAAAAAACATTTTATATATAAGCCCGAAAGCTCCACTTAGTTAACTTAAGTTGACTGGAAATTTGCCCCCAAAGTAGCTGCTGCCGGCTCCTGTTTCTTCATCTTTTTGAAAGTACCGCACTGTAGTCTGGGAAATGTTTGACCAAGGGAAGGCAACAAGGTACCTCCCATGAATCTTTGGTCAGTTAGCTAAATGGCAGACAAATGGAGGACAGATGCCTTTGTATTACATGAACATTGGAACACACCTTGGTGGTTTCTGATGACATATCTCTTCAAGACCATGGCACCAAGGCAAGGTTCCTTGCTATTGAGAAAAACCCAATAACATCAGTCTTGTCTTTGTTTAATTGAAGGAAGTTTGATTGCATTCAGTCTTAAACTTACTCCAAACACTGACAGAGAAAGTCTAGGCGGGGATTACAGTCACTAGGTGTTAGAACTAGGTAGATCTGCGTGTCATCTGCATAACTATGATAGATAATGTTATTTTATACGACCTGATCAAGGGGGAGTATAATGAGATTGAAGAGCAGTGCTCCAAGATGAAAACCTTGGGGGACCCCCACATATCATGGTGATCGTGATCACCAATATGAACAACATAACTTCTGTTTTTCAGATATGATTAGAAGCATGAATATCATTTAAAGCTGCAGTGAGTAATATGTGTGCTTTGTGTGTAAAAACAATTTACTTTTTTTCACCATAGAGCTCAGAGTAAGTATTGCAGCTACGGTAGACCAATCAATCAAAAAGGCAAAATGTCAAAAACCTCCATCTTTCACTCCAGCCATCCAGTCTGTTCTTTATAAATTGCAAGAGCTTGATAAAATATACAATTGCCAATCTCTAGCCTTAACCACACAAAGCATATTACTATTATGATGGAGCAATTAGTTATAATAACCTACCAGTCCTGATGGAAGCAAGCAAGTTCTTTCAGACCGCTCAATTCACACATGGAGGAGGGCTCACGTCAGCCAGGGAGTCCAGTGTCACGTGAATCTGGGGGAGCAGCAGTGGAGCAAACAAACTTGCGGCCTTTCAGCACCTGGCTTACAGATGAATGATGCCACGAGCCGAGGACACGCTGGTGATAAAGTAAACAATGTTAGCTTGGCCACCTGCTAGCGGATGGGAGAGAGATGGCAGTCTGCAGCAGGAGAAGAGACTTGAATAAAGGGAATTTTCTGAGGCGTCTTTAAGGAGGACGTTGGAACTGATACATTGGGACAGGATCAGGAGCTCCAGTATGAAGAAAAGACTAGTGAGGAACTTGAGGTGAGTTAGGGAGCTAGGGATACAGCTTGAAGGCTGGTGTCCAGCTGATAGCGGATGGGGAGCTCATCATACGTGGCTGCAGAGAGGACACGACAAGCTCCTGACACGTTTGACGTGTCTTTACATTTTTTTTATTTTGAATGTTATTCAAACTAACAAAGTACAGCAACGGTGTATCTATTTTCTTCTTAGTTGGTTTGGCAGACTGTATGCTTCCAGGGTGTGCTGCTACCCTCCGCTGTTAGTTTAAGGTTACAGTGAAAGTGCAAACGCAAAGTGCAGAGCTTGTATGTCCTTAAAGAGCTATCATATTTCAAGATGGTACACGGCCATGGAGCGTCAACCAGTTTATGTATTAAAAATGTTAAATTTCAAGCTGAGAAGAATACTTACAATAGATGTTGGTGAGAAATACTAATGAAAGAGGATAAGTTTGTGTACAAGATACACATACTTTTATAGTAGACAGGTAAAAATGTTACACATTGTAGCTTTAATACCTTAATTGGTGCTGCCTCTGTGCTGAGCTGTGGCCTAAAGCCTGACTGAAAATCAGCCAAGAGGGTGTTTGTCTCCAAAAAGTAGTTCAGCTGGATCATAACTGCTTTGTCAACAATTTTGTCAATGAACGGGAGAGTATAGATTCATCTGTAAGGGCAATGACATTTTTTGTATCATTCATAGAAAAACAGCTCAAATTCATAAATTGTAAAGGATGGTTGAATATCCCACCAGGTTTTTTTTCCTTGAAATTCTACATGCCAAAAATATTACGATGCCACTTCAGAAATATACAGATGAAAGATTTTATTGTGAAACAATCACACCCAGCTGCTAGTGCATGGCTTTGGTCATACACTTCAGATTGCCCAACCAGCCATTCCTCCCATTTCCGCATATTTCTCTTCTCCTGCTCCCTCACATCATCACACAAACATGCACATAGGACCTTGGGGGGTGGACAAGTCAAGGAGTGCGGGTGTGGACCCCATTTCTGCATTCCTGTGACAACCTGCCCCCCAATTTTAATTACACCTTATACAATTCCACCGACAACAATCCACGCAAACACACACTTAGGGCCTTGGGAGTGAGCACATTCAACGGCACTTGGCAGGGGGATTTCTCAGCCTCCTCCCGAGTGCCAGTGCCCACTTCCAATTTTAAAGTGCACTTAGACACCGAGGGCTGTGGGTGTAAGTGGGGTGGTGTGGTGGCATCCGCTGGCATAGGCCAGACAATGCCCGCACTGCCCGCACTGCCCGCTCACCACAGCCATGGAATACACCTCATCAACACACAACACTATAATGGAGCAGGCGGAGGGAGACTAGGGGTCTTAGCACACCTCTTTTGTTGCTTGGCTTCCTGGGGCTGGAGGCTAGGAGGGAGATCTGGCCTTCTGGTTGGGGTCTGGGGTGGTGGGTTGCCATGCTCAGCGTTGGGCGGGGGAGCCTACTCATCAGCACCCCAGCAGAAAGAGTCAAACTCTGGTTACCGGTGATGGTTGTACCCATGTGCAGCAGTACCGGGACCAGAGTGAATAGGGTGTGTATGGGGAGCATGAGTGGGTGTCCGGAGTGCATTTTTGTAAGTCTTTGGTTGTATGTGCATGTGTGAGCATGAGGGAGGGAGTGTGTGACTGTGTTTGTGTATGACTGTACATATCAGGTGGGGCCTTTGACTCCTCCCCTCTCCTGGGACTTCTTTTGATGATATAGATCTTCATCTCCACTCCCCCTGCCACACCTGGTGTGGGGTGTGGTGCCTTGGTCTACCTGAGTGTTCGTGGCTCCCGGGTCAGGGGGTTTAAAATCAAATCAACTTTATTTATAGAGCACTTTCACATGGCCAGAATGGACAAACAAAGCGCTGAAGCGTTTAAGATTTTTGGCATCTGCCTGATCAATCCCGGTGGCTGCCTGGTGGGGTCTGGGTCCCTGGGCTCTGCTGGGTCCCCGGCGGGGGTGGTCGCCCCTAGGTCCCGGGTCGCTGGGTCCCGGGCTCGGCCGGTTACGGGGTGGGAGGCTGCGGGCGGGCCTGTGGGCTTGCTGCTTATGTCTCCCGGGACTCTGCCGGCTGCTGGTTGTGGCCCCCCGGGGTGATCCTCTGTGCCTTTCGAGGGGGGCGGGGGCCTTTCTGGTTGCAGTCTCCTTGGGGTTCCTGTGTTCTGGGGCAGCGCCTGGATCTCAGGGACTTGGAGCTCCCCCCGTCTCCTGCGCATCTTTGGGGGGCAGATCTGTGGCCCCTCACACTCTCTATTGGACGCTCCTATTGTGAAACCTTACCTAAACAAGTGCGTGTACACACACAGGTGCTCACATGGTGCTCTCAAAAGTATGGGCTTGGGCACGTTCAACACATGTCTTAAGGCTGTCGTTGCCACTAAATGCACTGTGATTTATTATCGTATGATTGTTCAGTTAAACAATGTTGATTATATATTTCATCATCAGGTTGACGCAGTGATAGCTTGCTCCTGATTTATTGTTATGTGTCCCTTTTTTTCTGCTCTTTCTCTTTCTGCAGGTCTAGAAGCAGACTCTTGTTCATTATTGTTTATTTTTTTGGAACCCCCCCCTGTCCCTTTCTCTTTCACCTCTGACTCCGTGTCTGGTCCAAATTGCAAAGCATTCAAAAACAATAACAATAAAGTTTTAAGTATCAGGCGTGACATTAAAAGCAGACGTTTTGATGCTCCACCTGAGAGTAAATCTGTAAGGCTTGTTACCAGCATTCGGACATCAATTCTGTTTGCTTCACAGCCAGACAGGACACGGTTAAAAAAAAAAAAAGGATGGTTGAATATCCCACCAGGTTTTTTTCCTTGAGATTCTACATGCCAAAAATATTAAAATGCCACTTCAGAAGTATACAGAAAGATTTTATTGTGAAACAATCACACCCAGCTGCTAGTGCATGGCTTTGGTCATACACTTCAGATTGCTTTAGGAGACCACTGACACAATCGGTTTCTGCATAGGATTAAAAGGAAACATTTTTGATTAGATTTGTTTCCTAAACCAACATTTTCTTTCAAACAGAAATATTTCCATTTAGAGCATTTTTTTGGCAATAGCAAAAACTATCCAGTGTAATTAAAACAAACAAGTTCAAATATAACTGTTTGGTGGAAACACCCTAATTGTTAATCGCTGCTTCCATGCTTTTTCACATGCTTTCCACCAGCCTTTTACATTGCTGTTGGATGCATTCACGTCACTCTTATATGAAGCAGATCAGGTTTGATAGCGTATCAACATCCATCTTTCTGTTGATCACAGAGGTGGTGTTTTCAGGAAATTTGTCTTAATTTGCACTTTAACTAATAAGCCACAGAGGAATGTTCATGTGTGTTATTACTAACTAATTGGACAACTGCGGCGTTGAATGTCCACCCCGTAGCTGAAGGGTTGCAGGTTTTTGCCCCACTCAGTCTGTCACAGATGTTGTGTCCTTGGGCAAGGCACTTCAGCCTCTGCCTATGGTGGTGGTTGAAGTGACCAGTGTATGGCAGCCTCGGCTCTGACTGGTAGCTCCAGGCTAGCTGTGGCTAAATTGTAGCTTATCACCACCAGTGTGTGTGAATTGGTGAATGGCTGAGGTTGTAAAACTCTAAAGGGCACGGCCATTCGCTAAGTAGAACATGAACAGATTTTGTACATAGCTGCAGTCTTTTTTTATTTTATTTTATTTTTTGGCACAAATCGTTTATCTTATAAAACTATATCAAAATCAGTGGTCATTCCCTAAAATGTGTTGACCATTCTGTGGCTTTCATCGGTTGGTTTCACTGTAAAAGCAGCTGGTGGTCACTAGAGGGCAGTATTGGACTCACTGTTTCTCTGCAACAAGTGAAGGATTTGGGTTGAACACATTAACTCCAACACCAACTACATAACGTTATAAACCTATCAAAGACTTTTAATAAAAACGTGGCAATTTTATCTTCTTCTAATCAATCTGGATTTTATTTACATATATTACCATTTTAGTCAGTAACCACTCAGAGTCAAACCTAAACTAGAAGTTGTTTCCTGATTGTGGGATTAAAAAAATAAATAAAAATAATAACTCATGGCATGTTCCTTTCTATGCAAACACATTTCTCTCTGTGTGCCAACTTTAGCCCATGAGTTTGATGGAAGAGCCTGTCAACAGAAGCAATGAGGAATTTACCTTCCTGAATTCCTCACTCAGCTCCCTGGACAACACCGATGTCACACTTTCCCTCCCGGCTGGTGGCAGGGAGGTACGAGCACAGAGTAATGCATACAATACTCATGTGGATTTACTGTGCACCAAACGTAAACAAGGGCTGTAAAGTGGTAAGGCTAATCCTGTACATCAGTTTCTCTCTCACTGTTTCCTACAGGATGAGGGAACCACTTGGACTGGATCATCCGCACACACTTCACAGGGTCAGAAACATGGGTAAGTGCCAGTCAAATATTCACTCAGGACAAACAAAAGTTTTAATATGAAAACAAATGTAACAAGCTCAAAAACTGTTGTTGCCCAGTTAAACAATAAGAAGCTACTAAAAGTCTAATTCCATAAATCACTGCAACCACCATTGGTCACATCAACTCCACGGACTGTTGTCTCTGCATTTGGAAAAAACAGGAAAGAACAAGCTATAAGCAGTGAGTTCACAGCAATACATAAAAATGGAAAGCAACTAGATTATTTCAGCCCAGCAGGACCATTTAAAAATGTGATTCTTGAAGGTCCATTTATTTTTCCTCTAAATTTTTGTCTGATTAAACCCATAATTGACCGTTATCCTTTGCAATGTGATAGGTCATAGGTAACTGCATCATCCATTTTTAGACAAAGAACATTTGTTTTTGTTATGTTAGTTATCTTAGGCCAGTTTTGTACGTGTTGTCCTGCGTTCTTCTCTTACAGAGAGGACGTGAGCCAGTGGCAGTGTGAGTTCAGAGGTCATATCAGAGCCCTGAGGCTCTGGCTCAACAGCATGGAGAAGAGGCTGCCTCCTCCTGCTGGGGTCAGTCAGGTTCTGTTTACCTGTTCTTGTTTTTCATCACTTTCTGTTGGAGCATCAATAACACTCAAGTCATGTCTTTCACATCTTCTGTATATCATTTCTTTATTTTTTACTTGCAAAGTCATTAAATATTATCAAGCATCACATACTACAAACAGTTGGTTTTTATTCTATGGTATCATTTATAGTTTTTTTTTATTTCTTTGGGGGAAAACAGAAGGTGTCCAATGATGTGTTTCAGTTTTTTACTGTTTTCTTGCATTTTTAGGTGAGTTTTGGAGAACAAATAAGTCATTTGCCATGTTGGAAATGCCCTGGGGATCATTTCAGCAGCAGTATTATTTTCACTATAATAATAATAAGTTAATCTGCAAATGTTCTGCCATTTGTTTTCCTTCAAGCTTGTTTTATATTTGCATACATTTCCATCCAAACTCAGGAAAACTCAAGACTTTTAATCAAGACTTTGAGATTTCATATGAAGTAGAAAAAAGCTAAATAGCACAGTTGTGTACATACCTGTTTCTCAAAACCCATTTCTCAACTAAAAGGGAAAAAGTGAAAGTGACGTTTACTCATCCTGGTACTGAGGTGGTTCTGCTTCACTCCTGCAGGGAGATTTCTTTGAGCCACTTGGGGGAAAGAGGGGCTGGGTAACCGGACTCCTTTGTGCCTATAGCCTAACAGCCAGACTAGAGAAGAGCTTGGCACTGGAGGCCCTCTGCACACATGATCGAACACACTAAAAAGACATCAGCCTCTGATGAGGAAGAAAAAAGGGGCTAACAAAAAGACAAAAACTACAAAAGGCAGAATCTTTATTGGAAGAGTTTTCAGATCTGACTTTGTAGGGATTTAATCAACACAAACCCAAATCTGTTACACAACTATTTACACAAATATTTAAAGAAAGGCGTTCATAGCTGATTAGTCGTTTTATTGTGAGCTGAGTAAAAGGGCTTAGAACAGTTCTACACAGCTAAGCTGTGATGGTAATTACAGTACACATGTAATTACTGTTATCGACCCACAATACTGTCTGTTAACAAAATACCTCAAGAAGTGTGGGACGGATTTTTATGCAACTCTCAGAGAGCAATCACAGTAATCATTAAATGCAATCCATGTCTTACAGCAGTTCACATCACATACTCCAAATGTTAACTTGGGTTTTCATGTGCAGCTATTGACCCAATAAGACAAAAATTGGTGTAACACTATGATTTTGTGATAAAAGATTGTATTATTGTAAACTATGGAAAGTTATTTTGCATTGTCTTAGTAAATGTGATTATTTTATTATAAAATGCTTAACAGTTTTTTTATTCTAATGTGCAGAAACACTACTTTCCTTTTCTGTTCAATGTAACAGGTCATAATTAATGACTATCCTGTGTGAAAGAACATTCGCCATGTTATTTAATTAATTTGATATAGGGACAAAGGTGGCAGAGAAGTTAGGTACCCACCCTGTAACTGGAGGGTTGCAGGTTCATCTAGCGCAGTCGTTGTGTCCTTGGGCAAGACTCTGAACTTAACCCGCTTTGCCTGCTAGCGGTGATCGGAGGGACTGTAGACATTAGTGTAGTGTGCCCAAGGGCAGCTGTGGTTAATGTGTGTGTGTGCATGGGTGAATGGCTGTTTGTCTTGTAAAGTGATTTGGGGGGCTGTAGAACCCTAGAAGGTGCTATACAAATAAGAAAAGTTTACCATTTACATTTCTTGAGAAAATGTTTCATATTGAGAATGATGTGTTACACTTTTTTAATTGATTATTTGAGACCTAAGTGAAGGAAAATAGGTTTGTGATCTTTTAAAAACTCTGGCACTACTAAATGTTACATTTCCCTAAAGAGTACTTCATAATAAACATAGTTTTTGTGTGTTACATCCAAGAAAGCCTCTGTTTCCATAGAAACTACAGAAAGATGCACAGGCATGCCTTACAAAAGAAAGGAAACTTAAAAGTTTGGTACCACTTTGACCCCCTGTGAGATACTATGTGAAATAGGGGCATGTCTTTTTAAATCTACCATGCTTTTATCATGCTGCATCCGACCCCAGACCTTTGTCATGGTAATGCTATTAGTCTGTGGCACTGCTAGCTGCAGTCTGAACCAGAGGGACTTGTTAGTTAGCATAATGACGACATCCCTCTGCAGCCCCCAGTGAACAAGCCCTACAATCCACAGGAGAGTCACACACCTGCTCCTTCACACAAGACAAGCGCTGGCACAGCTGCTTTTCTATAAACACAAGGACGCACATCTGACTCATACTGGATTTGATGCATGCATGTCACAACATGGAAATATGCTAATTGTAAACATGAAACACTTAATTATAGGTATTGTTTCAGCAGTAGTGAGGAGGTACCCTATTGAGGCCAAAGAAGGCAGTGCAAAGGTCTACTGTAGCCTTTGTTCTTTTGTCAAATAAAAACAAAATAAACATGCAAGACATTTATGAAATAATGCATGCGCACCAAACATGATGTATTTTTTTTTGTTTAGTTTCAAATAATAGGCCTGGCAAAAGGTGCATGTCCTGTCATATGCATATAAAGAATGAAAGAAAACAATGTTTTACTGTATATAGCGCCTCTCAAGATAAAAAATCAAGAGGCGCTTCACAAGAACAAAAATTTTAAAAATAAAAAGATTTTTTTTATGTTTAAAACTATATCATCACTCATACATTTGGCAGATACATTTCCCAGCACAGGACCTTGAAGGTATATATCCTAAACTTGATGGGACCTTTAGCTTATGGATCAAAGCTGTTGTTTAAACTGATTTACTGATTTGGAACGCGGTCTGGTTGGTTACAAGATGTAAAATGAAAAGTTTTCATTCTGGTTGTTTGAAATGAGCATTAAAAGACCAACATCTGAGGTGAGGAGAAAAAGTGTTAGGGCCTCCGTACCATAAGACTGAAAATCAAAACACATGGTTTTAAAGATTTTTTATATGGTGACAGAGTAAAATGAAAGGTGAGTAAAACAAGGTCTTCTTGTAGGTTACGTTCAGAAGTTCCCGTCTTATTCTGAGAAGGGGAAGAAAGACTCTTTGTTGGTTGAAGGTTTCTGGTTGCATTAAGCCCTAAAGCAGACGCTGCTTCCCAAATAAGCCTTTTTACACACAATGCACCAACAGACCCTGGAAGAGAGCGAGAGATCACAGCCTGTCATTCTCTCCTCTCTCTCTGATGGAGGGCAAACACGACTGCTCTTTAAACACTTTTCCAAAACTTTAGGGTAAAAAATGTTTTATAGCTGTGAATAAACAAGATAAAAGACTGTTCTATTGTGCTTGTATAAGAATAAAGCAAATGTGTTTATTTTGAGTCAGACTGGAGTAAAATCATTGAACTACATCTTCTCTGCTGGGGCTTTTTTTTATTATGAGCCTGCTTCATTTCCCAGTAGAAATGCAGGCTTATGGCTGTAAATCCTTTCCTTGGGAAACCGTTAAAACACAAGCAGAGTTGATGATGAAGTTTAACCCTCTGACCCCAGGGAGCACAAATCTTTCCTATTACTGTGATTTCCAGTGTCCTGGCAGCAACGCGGGGTCCAAGCATCCCAGCAGGGAAGCTCTTCAGCTTTTCATCCACTTTCCTAGGAGGCTGCCTCCTTCCGTGATAAATGACAGTTTGCTTGCTGAATGGTGCTTCTGGTATTGACCCCAAAAAGGAACTCCTCTTCTTTCATTCCTAGTAAAGAGGGGTAATTACCATGCTCTGTGGAGGATCCACTGAGGGTTATTTAATCAGAAAGCAGCAGTGTTTAAAACAACTGGGGAGGGTACACAAAATGTTTCCCAGTGAATGCATTTAAATGTAAAACTCCAAATTTAATTTTCAAAAATTAGCATAACGAAATGTTTACAAATATAAATGATCATTTGACTTGCCAGCAGTCTTGCATTGTTGTTGTAACCCTGCATGTCTGTGCACCTAAAAATGGACAGGAGAGATTTTTGGCAAAAGCCAGAAGAGCAGAGGGGGCAGCAGGATGCCTCGAGAGGGGATAAGGTGTCATAGTTTTACAGCAATGTTTCCTGGCAGGGTGGTGACACATCCCTGCCAGTTTCACTTAGATAAAGGCTGAATAAACAGGGAATGTGGGCCGAACTCTTTCATTAAATGGGTGTCAACATGAACCTTCAAAGTGACACAACAAGTCTCCTCCCAGTAGGTTTATTGTACAGCTTGTCTACTACAAGTTTGTAATTTGCAGGGTTTTTTTTCTCTTTAAAATCCTTTATGAAAAGGGGATTCATCACATTTACAGAACACTAAAGCCCCCTTCAGACAGGCCATGAAAAACGGAAATGTTCAGGACTCTGTCCTTAAGACCTTTGTGTCTGAATACAAACATCCGGATAACGTTTTCCCTAATTAAACCGGACGACGCCCCTAGTAACAGGTCCGGACTTGTCACGGACAAGGTGGCTGCTTCAGACTGGTGAGGTCGAGTTCCGGACAGGGAGGAGGGGAAGGAGGAGGGGACCGGGGAACGCTGTGCGCACCCTAGTCAGCCTTTGGAGGGCTGAATGGTTTGCTGGTCCAAAATATCAATGGTGTCCAAACCTGGTCATGAAAGCCATCATGTAGGTGTTAGAGGTTCCTGTGCTCCAGTAGACCTTTTTCCAATAATGAGTGATAAACAGGCAGACTTGAGAACCTGTTGGAAAAATATTCAACCATTGAATCAGGTGTGTTGGAGTACAAAACATCTCAGACCTGCAGAACAGTGGACCTGCACTCAATTCAACTAAGTCGTGATTTTAAAAAGTCCAAATTGGGGTCAGTGAAAATCTTTGGGTGGTCCTTGTGGTTACTCTGGCTGTGCATTGCATGCTGCTTGATTGTTTTTCAGCAGTATAACACATTTCCTCTAACGCAGTGGTTCCCAAACTTATTTAGCCGCGCACCCCCTTCTATGTCCCGACCATGTCGACGCACCCCCAGCCCCCACATCAGGGCATGGCTATATATATATATATATATATATATATATATATATATATATATATATATATATATATATATATATATATATATATATATATATATATATACACATCAAGCTAAACAGACAGGGTTAGAAAATTGATCGACCTTTTTCCCCATCACTTTCATTTTTTAAATAGTAATTAATAAACATTCGATACCATTACAATTTACTTTGATTTAATTTTAAATAAATATTTAGAGTGCCCAGGTAGCACATAAACAATGCAATTTAACGGTTTTCTTAAAGTAGGAACGTTTAACCTGTGGCCAGAGCGCTCTCCTTCCTTCTGCTCTGTGTAAGTAAGTAAGTAAGTAAGTAAGCAAGTAAGTAAGTAAAGTAAAAGTTTATTTATATAGCGCCTTTCTCAGATATGAATCACAAAGCTCTGTACAACATGATAAAGATCAGGTCAAATACCTCTAACCAATAAAAACATCAGAAAAACAATAGCAGTGATAAACGTAGAAAATAAAATCATGAGTATAAACAAAGTGAAGGTGTGAACCCGAACAAAGCCATCTTTTTGAAACATT
Organism: Nothobranchius furzeri; assembly: GCF_043380555.1. Classification (NCBI taxonomy): domain Eukaryota; kingdom Metazoa; phylum Chordata; class Actinopteri; order Cyprinodontiformes; family Nothobranchiidae; genus Nothobranchius; species Nothobranchius furzeri. Next base: position 54,397,852 of record NC_091745.1, read on the forward strand.
TATGGAGAGAACGCCTGGATGAAAAGGTGAGTTTTTAGATGATTTTTAAAGACCTCTACAGTGTTAGAAAGACGTAAACCTGAACTGGTCACCTACTTGTGCGTAATCAAATGTCTATAGGGGAAAAAATGGAAAAGATATAACCATGAGGTTCACTTTTGCCTGAGACCGACTTATTGCTGTTTTATGGTGTGGCTGAATCTGCGATCCGCTGCCATGCAGACTGGAATAACAAATGCTGCAGTAACACGAGATGTGGTCAGGTTCGGAGTCACTGGCTGGAGCCATCCCAAAATAGAAGCTAATATCTTAATTTGACCTGGAATGAACAATGTTGTTATAAAACCTGAGGAGGCAGCGATCATTTCTGTCTTCAGTCTGACGGCGCGCCGGAGTTTGCGCAGCGTGCGCGCTTATTGAATCTGTGTGTGTGTGTGTGTGTGTGTGTGTGTGTGTGTGTGTGTGTGTGTGTGTGTGTGTGTGTGTGTCACAGCTGAGCTCCATGAGCCGCTCCAGTCACCGCGTCTCGCTATTGGCGCTATTTAAACCAATGTTGTAAAATTACTGCTGCCCAGCCCAGATGTGCTCACTTGTGCACCCGTGAGCCGTGGTTCCGCTGGAACGCGTCTGACCTCTGACGGACGCACTCTGAACTTCAGATCGTCAGTGCGCTGTTAATAGCCTGAATGGGAATCATTTCTTGTTATTTAGTTACATCCACAATGTTCTGTGTGTGAGGTTTACAAAGTCAGAACACCTGCATGAGACAGGTGTTAATTACAATCTGCCAGAATGACCTTCAGATTTCTCCAACAACGTTAAAAATGATCAAATACGGAACATATCGGCGTGTGCAGGCCAGAGCGCTGAAGCTCGGCACATTGTTATTATGAAGCTAGGGCACATGTGGAGGACACACGCGCGCGCGTAAAAATATACTTGTTTTCAATTACATTTATTGGGCCCACTTACTTTTTCTTAGGCCCACCCACAAATGAGTTTCTGGCTACGCTAATGGTGACATATGACAGACTTCTCTGAGCTCCGCAGCCATTACACTTTTCACCTCCTGCACCCCCTAGCGGCAGCTCTCGCACCCCCAGGGGTGCACGCACCACACTTTGGGAATCCCTGCTCTAACGTATTCCCAGCATGAACTAAATAATTAGCACAGATCATTAGTCAGGATTATCTCAAGGAAAATGTGATTGAGCTGCAGTTTCAGACATGAAACATTTTACTGTTACTTAAAGTGAAGAAGTTGTCATTTTGCACTGATAATGTTAAAGCTTAAGCATGAATGATAGGAGGAATATAATGTTAGCGACCTAAAATGATTCAGTGTGCCTCTTTGTTTTACGATGGAGGGACACAGCATTTATATCGGTTACCTAACCCTAACCGATATCGGTATATATCGGTATTGGATAAGAGTTAGATGATGTTGGTACGTTGGATATTGGTATAAAAGCTGATAATGAATTTTTATCATTATATATATATATATATATATATATATATATATATATATATATATATATATATATATATATATATATATATATATATGTTATTTATGTATTTTACTTATTTTTATTTTTTTTTTTTATAGTGAGCCTCAGGGCAATGTATTTAAACAATGATTTTCTCAAGAATGTGTTTATTGGCTTCTATATTCATGTCTTGATTAAGGAAGAATGAATTAATAAAGGCTGTGTGCTTATAAATGGGACTGATGCCTTTATAGGTAAAGCAAGCCACAGTGATGCCTGAAATCAATCTAACACATTACAAATACAATTTAACCACCACCACCACCACCACCACCAGGTAAACATCCTTTAAAACACACCAATAAAATAAATAGACTAGAACAAAAATGAAATAAATTTGTATTTTTCCACTGAGTTTCTAGCCTACATGAGTGTTGTAATATTATAATTAAAACAACATCAACAACTCCATGATAACCAGTAAAGGCCCCAGAGGTTAAATAACTTGACCCTTCAGGGTCATCCTATTCAGTTTGTCCACTGTGTCGGGCTTCAGTCTCATGGAACTGCGGTTGTCCTTTTTTCTTTGCTCTTGTTTCATTTTACTATATTTTAAAAGAGGGACAAAGATCAGAAAAATGACTCTTGTGGAATTAGATTATGACAAATCCCCAATTACACTAAACAAGTACTGGTTGTGTTTGGTAACCTAAAACTGCTTCCTTGATTTAAGACATGTCCTCAAAGAATGAGTTTTGTTCTTGCTGAAGCCGTTCTGGTAGATTTGCCTTTTCAGAAATGAAGTTTTTCTATAAACGTGTTGGTCAGAGGTCTGCACTCATAACCCTCACCCATAACTGAAATAACTAAAATGTTCACAGATAAACTGAAAGACAGTTCAGTTAATATGCAACAAGGTGAGCACATTGCAGTAGAGGAAGTGGTATGAATAAGACGTTTACAAGCTCAGTGGAAGGCAAAAACAAAACACAATGATGGCAGTTCAACTTAAAAGGTGAAACTAGATGCAAAACCAGATATTTCAGCCCTTGTGTTTAAAATTGTGATGATTATGGCTTATGAAAACCCCACATTCAAAGTCTCAGACTAGAATATTGTGAAAAGGTTTACTATTCTAGACTCAGTGTCACACTCGAATCAGCCAATGAATCCAGAACACCTGTAGAGAGTTCCTGAGCCTTTAGATCACGGGTGTCAAACTCAAATTCACACTGGGCCAAAATGAAAACCTGGGATGAAGTCACGGGCCAAACTCAATATTTTTTAATAAGCAACGGCAAATGTGCACATTTTCCTTTATCTACAGATATGAATGGTTGAACCTTTTCATTTAGAAACAAACTTATTTTTGCAGTAACACTGAATGTGGAATAACCAAGTTACACACGAGCATACCGATTTTAAATAAAGCACAGTGGTATTCGTTACTTATCTCTCCATTTAAAAAAAAATTCCTTAAAATCTGCATATATTCAGCATTTCTTCTTATTTTTTTATCTTTTGAATCTTTTAAGTGTTTCAATTTTATGTTTTCTTGTTTATTCTTTATTTTTTACTCTCCTTTGTTGCTCCTGTAATGAATGTAATTGCTGCTGGGACATCAAGCTTTCCCCACTGACGGACAATTAAGGGATTTTCAATTTTATTTCTATTCTTCTATCTGTAATATTTCCTGTTTTAAAGTAGGTGAAATCTTTTTTCACAGGCCAACAACATAAATAAAAAATAGTAACTCTCTTAAATGAAAATGCAATTGCTCACCTATTAACTTTAGCTTTAGCTTTGGAGCAGAAAAGGTTAATAAAACCAAAATAATTCAGTCCCAGTTTTCTCCACTCTGATTTCCTGTGATGCTCACCTGTTCCAGCCAGACCTGCACCTGTGGGGTTGGGCTCTGAGCTGAGGAAGGAGTTCATCAGTGAGAAACAGTTGCTCACACAGGTTTGTGCTGCTGGACATGGAGAGCATCTGGACCACACAGTTGTGTCGGGGAGGGGGATAAAAGCTGCAGCAGCCACAGAGCCATACTGACTTGAGCGTGTTGCTAAACTGGAGTTAAATCATCTCAGTCTGGAAGTTGGTTGGTGCGCCTTCTATGTCAGCAGCAACAGATTACCGAGCTGTTAAGATCCATTTCTGGGCTTCAAAGTTGGCTAATTGCTGGGTAAACTCGGTGCTGAGTAAGAGGAGTGTTTTCCGTTTTTAACGAGGCACAGTAGGGTAACGCTGCAGATGCTGATGCTAGTAGCATGGATGCTAACGACTGTAACGACATACCGGTTTTTCTCTTTGAAGCATCAACATGTTCCATCTTCGTTGAAACACCCTTCCTTCTGCATCAATCTTTCTCTTCCTGGACATTTTGAGATGATGTGTGGATAGTTATTTTCACTTGTTGCATTAATTAAACATGGAAGTGGATACACTGCAACCTAGTGGCGAGTCACTGCACTGGGAACACAATCGCCATACATTATGGGAAATGAAATTCATAGTCAATGTGTGCTTTGAAGCGGCATCGACTTATTTTAAGACACTTGAATCTCTCGCGGGCCACATAAAATGATGTGCCACATCTGGCCCACGGGCCTTGTGTCTGACATATGTGCTTTAGATGGTCTCTGAGTCTAAATTGAATTACTAAATTAATGGACTGTTGCACCATATTCTGATATTTCACCCGTAAAACTGCCAGCTTATAAAAGCTTTTTCAGCCTGTCTCTCACGGGTCTCATTGGGTTAAGAAAAAGTAACCAAGTTGCCCTTTTAACTTAAAGTTAAACTGAAATTATAACCAGCTCACAAGCAGGTAAGCTAGACTCTGTTAACAAGGTGATTACCTCCGTCTTTATACAGTCTGATTCACCCTCGCTGTACAAAGGAGAGATAACGCAGATCTTTCCTCCCTGCTGCTGTTAGACTCTATAATAGTCACTGCTAATAGAAGCCACAAATCTGTAACCTTCCACCTTTTCAAAACATGTGCAATATAACTACTACTCTCATCACCATGTTCAAGTAATTACCTGAACGTATTACTATGTACTCTTGTGCAATATCTTGTGTGCTACTGCTGCTATCCTGCTGTACCTGAGCTATTGCAATATTGCATTTTCCCCGCTGAGGGACTAATAAAGGTATTCTTATTCTTATACTGAGAACTCTGATTTAAAACTAAACATCGCCAGCTAAGCTGGGAAGCTTGATCCTTTAGCCCTGCTGTCAGAAAGAGACCGAAGGAAGGACGTTTGGGTTCCAGAATGGAGCTGACATCTAATCTGAGATGTTTTACAGTAATTAGCCATGGTTTGTTGGTGCTGCAGAGACTGCTGTACTGGCTATGAATGGAGAGCCAGGGGCTGCAGAGGGGATGGGGGTGAATGTGTGGCTGGGTGGATTGTGGGGTGGGTGTGGGTCCTCCTTTTGTAGCATGCACTTCCCTCTTTCTCCATCCTGAGAGGGAAGGGGCTCAGGCAGCTGTCACTTAACATGTGAATGTTTTGAGGGCAGCCCAGGGGTCTTTAGAAAATTCTTCATTTTTTTTGCATCCCTACCCCATTTTTCAAGCAGAAGCAGCATAGAGTTTGTGAGCCACAGTGCGACAGAGGAGGGGTTTTGTTGCATGAGAAGGGGGGTAACGTGGGACCAACACAAAAGAGCTCGAGGAAGGTAGAGGGGGCACTTTGCCTCTGAGCTGATTGGTCCAGGAACAACCTGGGCAGTGGCATGGGTGAGAGTGCAGCCGCTGTGGTGGAGCGGTTACTATCTGCCATCCATGTGAAAACTGCTCTTGGCTGGGAACTGTGGGAGTTCAGCTGAACCGTTGGAATACATTGTCTTCATCTGGGCGCACTATCCCATCGGTGGCGTTAACAGGGAAGGAATTCCTCTATCACAGCTCCCACAACAAAGAAGAAAGGGAGAGGAGCAGAGCTGGTGGGAGGAGAAGTGAAGTGAAGGCAGGGAGGGGAGGGAAGAGGAGAGGAGGGGTGCACTGGGAGAGGAGGGCATTGTTTGTCTGTGACTGTGGGCAACGGAAAAGCATGAGTTATCAGGACATGTGTGTGTTTAGAAAGTGTGTTTGTATGTGACTGTGTGTAAAAGACTGGACTTGTTGGGGGAGGGAGTGTGTGTGAGGGACCTACAGTATGGGATGTTGGAACTCTGAGACCGTTGAAAGGATGCCCCAACAAAGCTGGATTTTTTTCTTCTCCTTTCCCTTTGAATGGTGAATGAGGGTGAGCTGGATTCCTCTACTCACGCTGCTGGGTTCAGCTCGGCTTCAGGGTAAGTGGAACTCACGTGAGCTTCTAACCGCCAAAACTGTCCACCTCAGGACTGGCCCACACAGAAACTGCTTCTGGACTTTGCCTGTTCTTAGTGACCAAACCAGGGAACCATGGGAGTGTAAATATGATCCAATGCAGGTACTTTAAGACCTTTAACCTCATCAAAATAAAAGTTGAAAGATGGAGTAGTCCAGTAGTAACTACATCAGTATGAATGGGTCCTACTACTGTGAGTACATTAATTTTACCTCAACAGCTTGTTTTTGGTTTCTCCTCCTGATGATCCTGTTATCTCAGTGGACATGGAGCCCAGTAACTGCTTGTGTCAAGAGGAAACAGTGGATTGTACACTTTAAGGGCTGTTTGTAAGGAACATCTGACCTTGTACTAATATGAACCCTTAAATGTTATGAGTCTCTTGGGTAAAGGCACAGCTGCCATCTTTGATTAGAGACCACTTCCTCCCATAAGAGACACCAGCAGACAGCTATCAGACAACATTATGAAGCTCTCCGGTTGTGATTGATGATTATTGTTCTGCTGCTAATTACTAATCCACTCATAGCTGAATGGGAGTAATAGATAAACAAGATACATGAACATTATGCTGGAATAAACTGTCCACATCTGGTTTGATAAATGTTGGACATTATATGAGTACCAAATCATGAACTCCCTCTAACTATTTTGGTTCTTTTAATTTCAAATTCATCTTACTACACCACAGAGAGGCCCCGTACCATGGCTATAATCCAATTAATCCCAGAATGAAGTGCAGTCATAAATCATTGCTGAGAGCGGAGCAAAGCCCGCCTACAGGTTAAGTGCTGGAATGGTTGGGCTATCTGGAACAGGAAGGATGGTTTTCTCTTTCACTCCTTCTCTTATCATCAGTCTAGAAAGTGAGAAACAGAATCAGGTTAGACACATGGTGGGTTGGTCTAGTGGTGACCAACAAATAGGTCAACTCATTGTTGCAGTATATTGTGATGCCCAAAAGTCAGCTGTAACATGACTGCCTCCTGTTTTTTTAGATTTAGCAAAAAAAAATATATATATATATATATACATAAAAGATGTCCATATTTAGGCTGATTAGTATCCTGTTGCTGTTTTAATAATTTTAATGATAATAATGCATTAAATTCATCAAAACCCAAGGTCAGCTCACAGAAAAGATGATAAAAACGTACAAGCAAAATAACAATAAGATGAGTTATACCATAACATTACAAAAAAGTTTGTTTGTATGGATTGCTGCTTAGCACAACCTCACTGCAGAGACAACAGTGCAATTTACCAGATTACGGCTCGAGTGGTACAGCAACCAGGCACAGCACACCCCTCTGTTAAACCGTTAGCTGGTGTGTTTAAAGGCACTGACTCTGCTCTCCTTGGGAGACTGGAGGGTAGTGATCTGAGCTAACTCGGTAATCATTGATCTTGAGGCAGGGGCGTTGTCTGGGCACCACTCTGATCTGAGTGTATACTCCCCTGTGGACCCCCGGATGGCATCATCTGCTCAGCAGACAGGCATGATGTAAGTGAGTCCTAGTGCTTAGGGATGGGGTCATCTAATGAAAGTAGGTCATATTTAGGTTCTCCACTGGTTACACACACACACACACACACACACACACACACACACACACACACACACACACACACACACACATATATATATATATATATATATATGTATATATATATATATATATATATATACATATATATATATATAAACACATATATTACATCCTCCTAGGTTGCCGAGTCTCTTTGTCTTGCCTCATAAGCCCTAGACAAGGATAAGGATAAGAAATAGTTGCGTATTCAGCATAATGTGATCTGCCAGCAGCATAACAGCAACATGTCAGCTCATTTACATTTTTTCAGATCTTTCGTCCCAGTAGGTTGAGGAGCTAACATATTCCAGTTTCCTTGATTTTGCTGTTCCCCCTTGATTTTTGGTCTCCAAGCATGACTTTAACTGACCTGTATAATTGTGAATGGAACAGAGGGAGGAATTGGCTTCAACAGGAACCCTCCCTGTGATCTCCTGATAGGCTCACCTTCGATTCTCTGTGTCAAGATAATTACATTCACCTCTAACCTCTGTCAAAACAATGAAGGCACTGAACTGAGGAGAAAGCAGACACAGGGTTTAAACTGTTGGTAACAATAAGCGGAGTAGAATACTAATTTGGGGCAATAGGATGCTGACTAGCATGGTACTTCTGAACATTATCTATTATATATAGAACACCTGGTGACCTATTCTTAAAACCATTAATCTATAAGCACCATATCATACGGTCTAATATATTCAATAGATTAGACCTGAATAACGTACATTGGAGGTTCTGTTTAGTCCCTTCTACCCCATCCTCCTGTTGACACCCTCCAGAAATGAAGCGATGTCTGCATTTTTATGGCTGTCATACTTAATCACATCCTAACTGGGTTTCTCAGGACTGGTCCAAGCCGAGTTACAGAAAGGGCTGGCTGTTTGCCACCATTTTATCTCTGTGCCAGGCCCAACACCAGTATACTCGACAGGCTTGTCACATTGATTTTGAAGCCTAGAATATTTCAGTTGTTGATGTCAGATAGCACAGAGAATGTGTTTATAATAAAAAAGGAGAAGGATCTTGGCCTGGTTCCCTCTGGTCCTTCAGTGCCCACACAAAGGCAGCGTTGGAGCCTAAAGTTGGTACATGACTACTGAGAGACTTGTTTCGGCCTAAAGTCGCTTTATGGCAGTGATAAAAAAATTTTAAATTGCATTTAGTGACACACACACACACACACGCACGCACGCACGCACACACAGACACAAAGGAAGATAACAATTTACTGTTTGTACAAAATGATCAGTTGTGTAATGCTTGATAACTATGAGTCCCCTTGTTTTATTTTAGGTAGCTGAGGAATCATCCGCTTGAATGGCCGAGGGGCCTTACCTCGCCTATTACCTCTCTAGCCTGTGGGCTAAAGGATTATGGGTAACCTCGTCAGCCGGCCCAGCTGCCTGGGCCAGAAATCTAAGCAAGTGAGAACAGACGAGGGCTTCTTAAAGGAGTGCTACCAACGACGAAAGGAACGGCAGCCAGCCGAGAAACATGAAGCAGTCAAAGCGGATTACATCGACAAACTCGGGGAGGATGGAAACAAAGAAAAGGAGGTGGAAAAAGAAAAGGAGAAACAGGAAATTGAATATAAAAGGGAAGATGGTGCTCATACTCCCATTTCAGATGAACCCCTTCAAAGCTCTCCTGCTTCCACAATCAGAAGTAGCAGTACTCTGGAAAATGCCTGGCACAACAACCCTTCTCCAATAAAAACATCTAGAAATGGAACTCTAACAAGGAAGACAGTTCCTCTAGAGTTTGCAAGATCTCCCTTGGCTCATCCGGAAAAGAATGCTGCAGACCGGAGGGCCAGTTTCCAGAGGAGGGACTCGAGAGAAGGAAGCCCCTGGTCCTGGAAGACCATGGCATCACGTGAGGTCACAGAAGTGACTGAGGTGACGGAGACGACTGTCACAGAAATTGTGGAAGTGACAGAATACCCACGTGGAGATAAAGGAGGGAACCCCATAGTCACCAGAACTGTTAGAGTGCTGAACGGTGTTGCAGAGGAACTCGCTGAGGTTGAATCACCAATTATTAAACATGACAAATCTAATCAATTTTCCATTTCAGTTTTCTTCTTCTGATCTCTCCATTTTTCCTTCACCTCTGTCTTAAAACAATAACATGTGTGCGTCACTGGGTTGTGGGTCCAGGACATTAGTTTCAGGAAAAGGGAAATCACATAAATTCTCTTTACTTTGCAGCTCCAAAGGGATGGACACTCAGGTTCAGACCCAGATGGTAGTTTGGAAGGATGGAAGGTATGTTTTATTGTGTTTGCGTCCCATTACCAAAGCTGTTTATCTACTTACTTTCATTTTTACTTGATCTTTTTTCCCCCATCAGGGAACAAAATCTGCCTTGGCTCTGAAGGATGTGTCCACGGATACAGAGACATTCCTCCAGAACCTGGAGGCTTTGGTCACATGGGTCAGTGAGATTGAGGAGCTAACAGCCAGTCAAAAGCCTCCATCTTCAGAGGTTGAAGTCATCAAAGCACAGCTACAAGAGCAAAAGGTTTGTTTGACTAAATCACCATATATTATTATTTTTGTTGATGTAAAATAAACATATTGAGTAGAAAATCACCCTAAAGATTTTCCCTACCTGAGTCTTAGTCCATGAACACTTCCCGCTGAAAGAAGGCCTTGCCTGAAAAACTGAGAGGGCGGTGCTGTAGTAGTGGCTGACAGAGATTCTCAGAAAAATGAAATGATAACACACACACACACACACACACACACACACACACACACACACACACACACACACACACACACACGCACACGCACACACCAAAGCTTAGTTTATACTACTCCCTCAGCAAGTTTGCACTCACACGTGCACATACCGATGGAGAAGTATTCCTTTAATACTTCTTCATTGGTGTGTCAGTGCTGTGACACAATTCTCCTCCAGGACAACAGAGGGCGCAGCACTAATCTGGGTTATACTGCCATCGGCCTTTGTTATATTTTTTTGAAACTTGGTGCTGTTGACAAAGTTATAGGAAGCGGCATCCTGACCAATCACAGGCTTGCGGTCTATCGACAAATAGTCGGGAAAGGGGGTCTACTCCATCCGTTCTTGCATAACTGTTGTAGAGCACTTGCAATGATGGACAATAGCGCTGCATGTCTCTGCATCGCACCGCTGCAAACAGAAAAGTAAACTAGGCTTGACACACCACTCAGAAAAAAAACGCCATGATGCTTCCTGGTCTGGAGGATTTCTCTCCAACTCCTTCACCATAGGAAAGAGTAGATGGTTTTGGGAGTAAGTGAGCGGCTCTGATCATTCTGTAAAGGCTCAAGAGTAAAACATCCTGCTGTGGTGGTAAATCACCATGTACTGTTTTAGTCAAAAGAGATTAAGGCAACACTAATGGTTTTAGGCCCAAGATGTATATTTTTAATTAGATGCTATAAAATTCCAAAATAATGACTACAAATGTACACAGCACTATTAGAAACTCATTAATAGTTTATCAACAACAAAAGTAGATTTTTTTTACGAAACAAGAGGCAGAGTCTTATTTTCCACAATAACCTGTGCTCTATTTGCTGGTGAAGGGGTGGTGGTCATCACAACAATGAGCTTCTCGAAGACATTGTCTGTGCAGGTAGGAGGAGAACAGTTTGCCTTTCAGCTGCGATCCGGCTCCATTGTGAGCTCTATAATGACATGAAACCTTCCCAGATTCTGACAATGCTAGCTTGAAACCTGAGACAGGGCTTCCAGCTACAGACACACAGACAGACGCGACAGAAAACAGGCACAGAGCTTCAAACTAAATCGACTCTTATGTCTTTTCTTATAAATTTAACAGAAAAAATATATTTAATATTATTTGGTTTGGACATTTAAAAACCGTGGTTTGACCTTGCTTTTGCAGCTTTTGCAGCGCCTCTTGACTGACCGAAGGCGCAGTGTGAACTCCATGTTGCTGGAGGGTCCTCGGTTGGTAGAGGCCCACCCAGGAGAGGAAGGAGAGCAGGCAAAGGTCAAGCTCTCCACTCTCACACAGAAGTGGGAGACCCTGCAGCTGCAGGCAGAGAAAAGGTCAGACACTTTTATTAGTAATGCCCGACTGTGTTTGCCGAACGGCTCTGAGCAAACCTCACTGATTAATTATCCAAACTTTGTTAGGAGGGTGAATCTGGAGCTTATTCTGCCCAAAGCTCAGCAGTTCCAGGACGGCGTAGAACTCCTCCAACAGTGGCTCATATCTGTGGAGCAGACGTTAGCCGAACTACGAAACGCAGAGAGAGTGATGATGCACCTTTCAGAAGCCACAGATAAGGCCAAGGTTAGCAATTACCATTACTCTGATTAGCCATAACATTATGACCTACAGTACTGCTTAGCAGGTAACAAAATAATGACAACAAATTATTACTTTAACTTTTTGTTTCACTTTTCAATTTCTAATTTTTGCATCCCAGAAGGTTTGGACACCACTGGTTAGATTTTAAATATATATATATATATTTTATTTGTGGTGAATATAACAAACCCTTTGCCCTTTTAGGCTGTTGTTGATGAGATTCAAGCCCAAACAGCTGAACTTGTTAAAATACAGAAGTCAGCTGATAATTTAATGGAAGCCATTTCAGGTAATGTTTACTGGATTATGTTTTACGAATATGAAACTTAAACTTTGTGTAATTCTACTTTACTAGTACAAGGAAACTAGCTGATAAGGAGTGGCTGAGTTGTGACGTATCTGCCATTTTAGAGGAGGAAGCTCAGCAGGTACAGGAGAAGATGGACTCCCTACGTATTCGCTGCTCCGTACTCAGTCTGAGCAGTCTGGATGTGCTTCAGAGGCTAGAGCAGGCCCTGGAAGCCTCCAGCCGCTGCACCTCCAGCCAGGAGGACCTCCACCTGTGGCTGGGCCGTATTGAGAGGGAGCTCCTTGGAGCAGCAGGAGCTCAAACTCATTCAGGAGATGCGGTACTATGTGCAGCTGAGAAACAGCGGGTCAGTTATTTTTCACTAAACTCTGGAATATTCACATCTTAGGTTGTTGTAAACAGAAACGTCCCACCTGAGGTTTACTTTGCTGTAGCACATTAAGCCTCATCCCTTGTTGGACGCTTTGCTGGTGTTGAACAACGTCATGTTGTATATATTCTAACAAATGTATGTTTTCATCAGCTGGAGCAGGCTGTGGTAAAAGAGATGGCTTGGTTCAATAACACGGCACTCAGTCTTGAGAAGCTAAAAACCACTGATCTGGATCCAAAGGTCATAGCAGATCAACTCAATGAACAGAAGGTATGGGACACTATGGACGTTTAGACAACCTTTACAGTATCAAATACATTTTCACATCCATACGTTTATCAGAATTATGTATGGAACATGTAAAGGTTCGTTTTAATTTCTTGTGAGCAGATTTTAGCTGTAGAGATTCTTCAGCACAAGTTCAACATTGAGAAGATGGTGAAGATTGCAGAAATTCTGATGACTTATAGTGATGAAGGAGAAGCAGAGGATCTTCAGGTAACCCTTAACCTTTTTTCCTTATACAATTATCAGATTTAAAAAGGCTAAATATTACTTTTGGTTAAATTTCACTTCCACCCAGACCACCGTGGAGGCTCTACAGGAACAGTGCAACACCACCTCAGCCACCAACGCCCACGTGGTTCTGCAGCTTGAGCATGCTCAGTCGCTTCTCACCCAGTTCTCTGAGGGTCTTGCTGAGGTGTCTCCCTGGCTAGAAGAAACTCAGACTGTCGTTGGACAGCTCTCCCTGAGTACAATCAGCTACGAAGCATTCCGGGAACAACATGACCTCCTGCAGGTAAAAGATACTTACCCCTTTGTTAATTTAGAATTCTAGATTTATGCTTTTCAATCGTTTTGAACAAAACATTTGGTAAACTTTGTTGATAACAATGTTTGTGCACAATCTCACACATTATTACAAGATAAAATGTTATTAAAAGAAACCTGAATTGCAGCCTGTGTTGGGTTGGCTAATGTTAGCACTGATTGTCGTATGGATTTGGACTAATTGCATAGTGAATCAGTCAAAAATGTGCAAAAAATTTACATATTTGGCAGCCATCTAAAATGTGCATGATTTCCAAAATTAAAGTTACAGTTTACAGTGAAATAATCGCACAATGGTCTCTGTCTCATTCGTGCTAGAAGGAAGGTTATATAGAAAAACTATGGTGTGGCATGTGGGGGCATTTGGTCATTCATTGATGGTCAGCATGTGGCTGTGATGTGGCACGATCATGTGTTTTTCACAAAAGATTACACAACAGTGGTATAAAGGGGTGTGTGGGGATGGCTGTCATGGACGTGCTTTTAGATGGATGTAACTTGATTTTTATCCCCTTAAGTTTTTTCATGAGCTGCTCCAAAGTCTATCCCTCTCAGTCCCCATGAACTGTCTGGCAGTTTATACATCAGCTCTAGCGGCCAGAAGCTCCCAGATCTCTGTATCTCGCTAACAACTTTTAAAATTAGTGAAACATGTTTAGTTTTCAACTTCCTGTGTAGCACTCTTTTTCACTCGTCAGAACCTTCTGGCACTGATGTGTAACTGGGTATTTAGGGCAGAAGTAGCTCAGGAGGTAGAATGTGTTGTCTTGTAGTCAGAGGGTTGCAGGATCGATCCCGGCTCCCTGCAGGGAGCTCTGTGGTTGTGTCCTTGTGCACAGTGGAATTACTCCCCGGGCGAGGCCCCCCTTGAGCCCCCCCCCCCCCCCCCCCCCCCCCCCAACCGCCACCACCACCACCCCACCTGCACGAACACACACGTTTTCTACAAACAGGCATGTTTTATTAGAACGACTATTGAACATTCATTTTTCTAAGCTGCACATATTTACATTAAGTACTATGAAGTTGTCAGAATGTAAAGCAATATACATTATATACTGTATCAAAATATATAGAATCAAACATACAAAAACAACTAAACTAGCTAAATATTAAGAATATATGCACATAATATATAATAAATATTCTAAATAGCAAAAATATTTCACACATAACTAACTACAGATAATCACTACAACTTAGAACAGAAAACACAAACTAAAATTAAAACCTAACCTTGATGCAATGTCATCAATAATGTCATCATATGAAATCTGCTCCCCTACTGAGTGATTGATACTAATCAGAGCCAGGTTAGTGAGCCACCCCTGAAACATAGGTGACCTCAGGTATGACTTGATCAAGTTTTGAAAAGCTCCTCTCAGCTTGAGCCACAGTGACTGGCAGAGCAGTCCAAAAGTTGGGGTAGATCTCCAATAGATCTCATGATCCATAATATTTTAGAATTACGTCTGAAATTGTAATTTAAACTGACATAAAAAAAACTGTTGACTACCAAAAATGCCAACTTTTACAGAACAAATCATGTAAAAAATAATCAGTGCAGCCATCTGCAATAAATAAACAGGATAGTTAGTGGTGACTGGGGACTTTTCTTCTGCTTGTAGAGTTGTTTTATTTATTATTATGTGAACAAGATCAACATGTGTTTGTTGTTGTTCAGGCAGGCCACGGGCTGCAGCGAGCATTTAACAAATCCTAGTTTGAATCAGTAAAAAACGATTCAAGGAATTTATTTGAACCATTTGAATATTCGTTTCAATATTTCAGCCCTATTAGCTCTGTTAGCAACTAGTTGACTGAATTTAACCGTTAAAATCACAGTTAACTGGTTCAAAAAACTGAAAACATGCATCATGAGAGCGTACATACCTTTAACTTTCTCCTCTTTTTTTATTTTTTTTCCTGAATCGGGCACCTGGTGGTTTTAGCCTTTTTATGTTCATCTCTTCTGTTTGGCTCCTGACTCAGTAAGTTTCCTTTAGTCCGGAATAAACAATTTGACCTTGATGGGGGGTTACCACTAAATCCTTTTGTTTTTCCTTTTTTTATTCAGCCATTTCACACAATTCGGAAACACCTGAAAGAATGATAGGCCTGTGTTTATGATATTATGAATGAAATGTGCGTTAAATGGAAGAACATCAAGATGTGATTGACTTTAGCCATCTTAATACAGTTGATTCAGCCCCTACCCGCTCATTTCATTTGGACCCACCCAGAGGTGAATTCCCCTGCCGCACCCCTCCCCTTCCTGTTCTCCATACACACACGGTGCACGTGAAAGTTCTCAGTCAGCAGGAGCGCCTGCAGCTGCAGGGGGCGCCAACTTGCTGTTTCCAATCCAGACACTAATAGAAAACCTCGGTGCGGCGCAGATTTCTTTTTTTTTTTTTTTACTCAGCGCTTGTGCGCCCCTTTTGTGTCATGAAAAAATGCCGCCCCGGGCAACTGCCCTGTCTGCCCGTGTCTAAAACCGCTACTGCTTGTGCAAGACCCTTCACCCTCCCTTGCCTGCTGCTGGTTGGAAGGACTGGTGGTACATGTGCCCGACAGCCTCACCTCTGTCATTGTGCCCCGGGGCAGCTGTAGCTGCAATGTAGCTCATCACCACCAGTATATGAATGTGTAAGCGCTGTGGAGTCCTCTGAGTCAGAAAAGTGCTACACTAAAGAAACAATTAAACATTTTTTTTCCTTTGCTTGTCCAGGGTCTCAGAGAGTCCATAGCAGAGCACCGGCCTTTGATTGCGCGCCTATGTGTCACAGCGAAACGCTTGTCGGAACTAAACCCAGTCCAGGGAGATCGGTTCTACCAAAAAGCAGTGGAGGCTGAGGAGCAGCACAAAGCCATCAGAGACTGTGTCAAAGAGACCGCCACTCTTCTCGAGGAGTCTTTACCACGATTCACTCAAGTAAGAATGGTTCAAATGTAATGTTGGTAATGCAATATAAGTATTGTACACAGCAAATTCACTCAGTTAAACAGCTTCCTGTTTGTTTGGGATTCTACAGTTAAATGAAAGGATGACTCTCATCAAAGAGAGTCTTGACCGCCTGTGTGGTCGCATACAGACCCCCACTTCTCTTCAAGGCCTCACCCCGAGGATCCAGGAGCAGCTTCAGGACAACAAACAAACCCTTGCTGAGCTGTCCAAGCTGGAGTTAGGTCTCAACAGCCTCAAAACTCAGGCAGATGAACTGCTTGCAGACACCAAGGCAGCAGGGGATGGATCCATTGGAACAGGTGGCTGTTCTTCTCAAACATAACCCATAGTTACAAGTTATGTAGCTTTTTACTCTTTAATGAGGGCCCTGAGTAATACCCCCAATATTTCTGTGTTCTCAGCAATCCAGGGGCAAGTATCCAGCCTGTCCCTTCTATGGGATGAAACATATAAACAGGCGCAAGAGAGGGAGAACTGGCTGCTCAAGGTCTTGGATCTTTCTATGAAGTATTGGAGGGATGTCAGCGAAGTGATGACCGGTCTCAATGACGCTCAACAGGCTCTATTGGATCTCAATGCCAGTCAGGCAGACTCTGAAACAATCTGCCAAAGTCTTGAATCCATGCAGGTTTGTTCAGAAGCTCCTCAAAGATTAATCATAAGGAGCTAATTTCATAGTGAAACATATTATTACATAATCTGTTTGATCTTTTAATGTTTTAGCCTCTCAGGGAGTACATAGACAATTTACAGGGAGATTTGGACATCCTCGGGGTTCTTGGAATGGACCTGATGGTAGCATGCGGGGATACAGACAAACCAGATGTCACAAAGAGCATGGATGAAGTAAGTCGTTGCTATTTTCCGGGTCCTTTTGCCAATCCAGATGATGTGTTAACTAAATTCACACAAATCTGTTGTTTCAAAGCTTTATTGCACTTGGAACAACTTAAGCAAACTTTGGAGCGACAGTCACAAGAAGCTAGAGGAGTCGTTACAAATGGCTCTGCATTACCAAGACACCATGCAGGTCAGTACTGAAGCATGTGTTTACATACACAAACCTTTTAAATGTTCCACAATCATCAAAGCACATTAAGCTAGACTCTGGTTAGTGTAGTCTGAGCTGCATTATGTCGATCAGGCTCCTCACCTTGGCTCCACGTAGTGAGCTGTGAGGAGGGGTGTAGCGTGTGACAAGACCCAAACACGGAAGTGCTAGTGATGGGAGATGTCTGACACGCACTTAATCTAGGAACGCTGGTACGAGCCACAAGGATGTGGCGATGTTCCAGAAAGTAAAGGGAATGGGCTTACTGTTGGGAGGCTGCAGATGGTGTAGAGGAGCGTGGGAGCTCTGGAATCGCCCGGTGTGAGTGACGAGCTGTGACGATTAAACGAGTTGAGCTGTGGTTGTCCGACTTGAACTGAATCGGCGGTAACAGCCAGGGAGCCACCGGTCGAGGTGAGCATGGAAGCTCAGGTTGCACGATGTGAAGGAGTGAGCCGACACTGGAAAAGCTAAATCAACTCAAAAACACGCTACCGTGCTAGACGAGTTAACCAACCCGAACCGGGAATGGAACGCTAAGGCCACGGACAGAGAGCGATCCCTGAGCTACGATTGTTGTGAGGAACATCCTAAAATAGGGTGAGCACAGTGACGTGGAGAGGCAGAAACCAGTGCGGGGAATGCTGGGAAGTAGAGTTCAGGAGATGTCTGGTGTAGAGCGGGTGGCAGGACTGGAATTGTGACAATGTCATTCAGGCGTAGTCTAAAACTGCAGCTATTGTAAATAAGTGGTAGATCACGTTAGTCTCCCACATGGACACTGTATAAATTAATTAGGTTTGTTACTGGGACCTGGAAAGAGTAAATTAAGCAAATACTTTAACATTTAAGGCATTTTCCCCTCTTTTACCAGGGCCTGTTTGAGTGGTTGAAGTCAGCCGAGCTGAGATCCACAGAGGAGTTCATGTTAGGAACTGACCTGGAATCAGTCAAGGAGCAGCTATGTGATCTTAAGGTGAGCTCGTACAAAAACACACTCTTACAACCTGCTGTCAAACCAACTAAGCTTGTTTAAAAAGAAATAACAGCATGAATGAATAATTACATGGTATTTAATATTTAATTTGCATGGTTTTTCCCAGGAATTTAAACGGGAGCTGTACCAGAAGAAGATCGAGATGGAAAGTCTGGACCACCACTTTGTGTGTCGGCTGTCTCCTGGTTCAGAGCGCCCAGGCTCAATCTCGCCTCTGTGTGACTTCAGACGGCGCTGGGACAGCCTAGAGACAGAGACTGTGAACAGACAGGTGGGACACAAAAGCACCATTAATGCTGATGTTCTACTTTCTTCAACTCAATCCACTTTCCTAAAATGTTTAACTGCGTGTGACAAAATCTTTGAACACAACTTGTGTTTTACTTTCAGTTTTAACTACAGCATTTAAAAACTTTTCATCCATTTGTGCTTTCAGCATCAGCTGGAGTGTGCTCTGCTGGGTTTGGGTCAGTTCCAGAACACACTAGATGAGCTGCACACATGGCTCTCCCGAACTGCTGAACAGCTACATGCCAACCAGCCAATCAGCATTGACCTGCAAGCATGTGAAATAGAGCTGGCTAAGCACAAGGTTGGTGATGAGCTTTTTTATATCCAAAAAATCATCTCATCATGAATCTCTGACCTTCCGTGCTCCTCTCTTCTCACAGGTGCTACGAAATGATGTCATGTCTCATGTCCGCACTGTGGAGTCTCTGAACCAGGCAGGCAGGAAGCTGCTGGAGACTGGCTCTGGGGACAGCCCAAACAGTCTGCAGTCTCAGTTGGAGGAGCTGAATGAAAGCTGGGAGTTTGTTCGCTGTGAGACTGAACGCAGGCAGCTGGAATTAGAGAACAGACTAAGTCAGGTGAAGAAAACACCCTTCTGATTTTTGTTAGAATGAAAGAAAAAGTTTACTTATATTTTCTTTTGTACGTACATACAGTAGAGTAGTAGAAGAACGCAGTTTTCACCTCTGTCCAACTGCTGTTTAAAATCGCCATTTGCTGCCCTCTGGTGGTAACTTTCACAATTTTTACACTTGCTGCCCTCTGCAGAAATGCTTTGTGTGCAAGTGTGTGAGCAGGTTTGTCTGACTGTGTTATTGGTAAAGTATCTCATGGTAAATTTCCTGTATTTGTATAGTGCTTTTTTTAGGGTTCTACAACCCCCGAAGGCGCTTCACAACTCAGTCATTCACCCATTCACACACACGCTGGTGGGGATGAGCTACGATGTAGCCACAGCTGCCCTGGGGCGCACTGACAGAGACTAGACTGCCAAACACTGGCACGCTCGGTCCTTCCGACCACCCCGGCAGGCAAGGCCGGTTGAGTGTCTTGCCCAAGGACACAACCGCAACATTCTCTAGTGAGAGCTGGGATTTAACCTGCAACCTTCCAATTGCTGGACAACACGATCAACCTCATGAGCTACATTAACTTTTGCACCATAGTCAAATTTTTGAGCTTCACCTGTACTTTGGTTACTGCACACGGCTGTGAGAGAGAAACTGTCCCTCAGCCATAAAGAAAGCATGAAAAAAAAGTTAGTTTATTTCACTGATTTATTTTGGAATTAAACTGTCCTTTGGTCAAGTGATTGAAGGTGTTTGCAACTTTATAGTGTTCGTAAGAGTTCAGTATTCAGCCATCTTGTCACAGTCTCAGAGCACTACACATTGTGTAGAATTGTCTCCCATAGTTATACATGGAGTGCAGAATTATTAGGCAAGTTGTATTTTTGAGGAATAATTTTATTAGTGAACAACAACAGTGAAAGGAGCCAGTTGAGGTGGTTTGGGCATCTGGTCAGGATGCCTCCTGGACGCCTCCCCGGGGAGGTGTTTCGGGCATGTCCTGCCGGCAGAAGGCCCCCGGGTCGACCCAGGACACGTTGGAGAGGTTACATCTCCAATCTGGTCCGGGAACGCCTTGGGGTCCTGCCGGAGGAGCTGGTGGACAAGGCCGGGGAGAGGACGGCCTGGAGCTCCCTAGTTGGGATGCTGCCCCCGCGACCCGGACCCGGATAAGCGGAGGAAGACGAGACGAGACGAGAACAACAACAGTGTTCTCAATGAACCCAAAAAACTCATTAATATCAAAGCTGAATGTTTTTGGAAGTAGTTTTTAG
The DNA here is from genome assembly GCF_043380555.1 of Nothobranchius furzeri. Taxonomy (NCBI): domain Eukaryota; kingdom Metazoa; phylum Chordata; class Actinopteri; order Cyprinodontiformes; family Nothobranchiidae; genus Nothobranchius; species Nothobranchius furzeri. The sequence goes on from NC_091745.1 coordinate 54,418,283, forward strand.
TTTGTTTGTAGTTTTAGCTATTTTAGGGGGATATCTGTGTGTGCAGGTGACTATTACTGTGCATAATTATTAGGCAACTTAACAAAAAACAAATATATACCCATTTCATTTATTTATTTTTACAGTGAAACCAATATAACATCTCCACATTCACAAATATACATTTCTGACATTCAAAAACAAATCAGTGACCAATATAGCCACCTATCTTTGCAAGGACACTCAAAAGCCTACCATCCATGGATTATGTCAGTGTTTTGATCTGTTCACCATCAACATTGTGTGCAGCAGCAACCACAGCCTCCCAGACACTGTTCAGAGAGGTGTACTGTTTTCCCTCCTTGTAAATCTCACATTTGATGATGGACCACAGGTTCTCAATGGGGTTCAGATCAGGTGAACAAGGAGGCCATGTCATTAGTTTTTCTTCTTTTATACCCTTTCTTGCCAGCCACGCTGTGGAGTACTTGGACGCGTGTGATGGAGCATTGTCCTGCATAAAAATCATGTTTTTCTTGAAGGATGCAGACTTCTTCCTGTACCACTGCTTGAAGAAGGTGTCTTCCAGAAACTGGCAGTAGGACTGGGCGTTGAGCTTGACTCCATCCTCAACCCGAAAAGACCCCACAAGCTCATCTTTGATGATACCAGCCCAAACCAGTACTCCACCTCCACCTTGCTGGCGTCTGAGTGGGACTGGAGCTCTCTGCCCTTTACCAATCCAGCCACGGGCCCATCCATCTGGCCCATCAAGACTCACTCTCATTTCATCAGTCCATAAAACCTTAGAAAAATCAGTCTTGAGATATTTCTTGGCCCAGTCTTGACGTTTCAGCTTGTGTGTCTTGTTCAGTGGTGGTCGTCTTTCAGTCTTTCTTACCTTGGCCATGTCTCTGAGTATTGCACACCTTGTGCTTTTGGGCACTCCAGTGATGATGCAGCTCTGAAATATGGCCAAACTGGTGGCAAGTGGCATCTTGGCAGCTGCACGCTTGACTTTTCTCAGTTCATGGGCAGTTATTTTGTGCCTTGGTTTGTCCACACGCCTCTTGCGACCCTGTTGACTATTATGAATGAAACGCTTGATTGTTCGATGATCACGCTTCAGAAGCTTTGCGTTTTTAAGACTGCTGCATCCCTCTGCAAGATATCTCACTATTTTTGACTTTTCTGAGCCTGTCAAGTCCTTCTGTTAACCCATTTTGCCAAAGGAAAGGTAGTTGCCTAATAATTATGCACACCTGATATAGGGTGTTGATGTCATTAGACCACACCCTTTCTCATTACAGAGATGCACATCACCTAATATGCTTAATTGGTAATAGGCTTTCGAGCCTATACAGCTTGGAGTAAGACAACATGCATGAAGAGGATGATGTGGACAAAATACTCATTTGCCTAATCATTCTGCACTCCCTGTATTCATGGCATAATTTTTACAAAAACATAACTAAATTGTCATAAATGGATATAACTGAACATGAGCTGATGGGTTTCCCTTTGTGCCCTGAATTATTTAGCTTTCTGCGCATGTTTGTATCATCAAGTCAGATATTTCTGGGGATGCATGTCTTGACCATGGACGTAATTTTGGGGGGGGGGGGGGGGTTTGACATGTCCTCCCCACTTTTTCCAAAGTCAAGTTTTGACCCATGCACTTTTTACCATCCAAAACCAATATTACGCTATATTAAATTGACACTGGTTGAGCTCTAGGACCAAGCAGAAAACAACCATTTGTGTTGAAGCCCGTTTCCCATTAGAGCATACTGTAAAGATACCCCCCCCCCCCCCATCCCCTCCACTTCTAAAGTGAAAATTATTACGTCCATGATCTTGACAATTGTTGTCTTGTGAGTCTGAAACTGGAAAGTTTGGGAGTCACTTATTTAGAGAGCTACCATACTAGCGACCCATCACTAGTATGGCTATATCTCAGTCAGTTTTAGCGCTTTTAACCCTTTGATGCATGAATTATGAAATCTTCAACCATGATTTTTTAAACAATTTTTTTTCATTCATCTTTAGGTGTGAATGAAACAAATTTCAACAAATATTTTTGTAACATTTTGTTAATTTACAAATAGTTTATTACATGTCCATCTCAGTGGACAGCGTGCATTCTGAACATGGAATATGTTGGCTTGACTTGCTGAAGCTCAAATGGAGGGGCTCACATGCAATGAAGTCTTCAACAGCTGTGCTTAATAGCAAAAATAAATAAATAACAATTTTGAGTACATGTCCACTGTAGTGCCCATTATGCATCAAAGGGTTAAACTAGAAAATGATGTTTTGGTTGCTGAGTTTCATCTCCAATACATACTCTGAGTTCTAAAATACTGTACAAGCCCTTGTTATATTGTATTAGATCACACATAACATTATTTTCCCCCTGACCCAACTCCTATATTTCTCAACATGAAGTGATCTTAATATAGAACTCACTCATTCATTTTCTAAATGAACAAAATTTCATTGCACTGCTGTAAAAAATCACTTTCCTCAGTCACTACTACTGTTTGTGTCCTTATTTAAAGTTTGCTTTGTTTCATGTTAGGTGCAAGACGTCACCGTGGAGATTCAGGACCTTCTTCAGTGGCTGGATAACACTGATCTGAGATTAACCTCTTCCAAAACCATGTGGGGCATGCCCGATTCTGCAAGTGAAAGGCTCAGCGTACACCTAGTAATGCTCATTTAGTGTTAAAATATTTTATTAAAGAGACGTACTCATAAAAAATGACCTCACTGTCCATTGACTACATTTATTGTTCTCCTGCATCCCACAACAGGAGTTGTGCAATGAGATGGAGTCAAAGTTTCATGCCTACACACATGTGAAGAGTGCCATCCACAGGATGCTGGAGCAAAGCGACCTTGTGCGAGGGTCATGCACCGAGCACAGCTTATTCATTCTAGATCAAAAGTGGACCTCTGTTTACAACAAAGTACAAGAGCGCAAGGTAATTTAACTTTATAGTGTCTAGTCAAAAAAGCTGTCCGTGGTGACTTTTAGAGCGTGATTACATCCCAGGATGGTGCTCTAATTACAGGCGAAGCTGACAGAAGGCCTGCATCTGGCCAAGGAGTTTCACAGCAGCGTGCAGGAAATTCTAACAAAGATGAATGAGTGTGAAGAGTCTATCGGGCATCTTTCTCCTCCCAGCTTTGTTCTGGACACAGTGTCCACACAGCTGCAAGAACACAGGGTAAGCTTCTAGTAGTATGGTGGAGCAGGTGGTAGTACTGCTGCCACACAGCAAGAAGGTCACAGGTGTGAACCCTAGCTGCAGCTTTTCTGTGAGGAAAGTGCATGTTCCACCAGGCATGCATGACTTTTCTCTGGGTACTCCGGTTCTCTCCCACAGACCAGAAGCATTCATGTTAGATTACATCTCAATGAACAAATATAAACAATGTCATCACCCTCACAGGCTTTGTTGAATGAGGTTAACGCCTACAGCGAGAAGAAGACTTCTGTGGAGAACACAGGCCGCATGCTAACGGAGCTGAGCAGGAAGGAAGACTGTGATGTCATCCATAACCTAATCATGGCTGTTCAGGATCGATACAAAAAGCTCCACCAGCGAGCGTCAGAGAGAGGCAGGATGCTGGAAGAGGTGAAAAAGAATGTTAAACAGGTAAAAAAAAAGTGTTTCTTCCTGTTAAGCTACATTTGAAATGTGCTGAGGAGATGGAGATTACAATCAAATCTGTCTTTATCTGTCTCATTTCAGTTTAACGAATCTTGGCGGCTTCTTGTGGATTGGATGAGTGAGGTGGAGCAGACATTAGACACTCATAAAGAGATTGCTGCGTCCCACGATGAGATAAAGCAACAACTAACTGAACAGAGGGTGAAGCATCAATACAGTTTGATTGCACCTTTATGAACTCTCATACTTTAGTCACTTAATCACAGTTTCTTCATAATCAGGAGTTTCAGAAACTGCTAAGACTGAAGCGACCCATGTACGAGGCCACAATGAAGAGTGGCCGCAGCCTCCATGAACGAGCCCAGAGCAGCCGTGATCGGCAGCATCTGGAGAACCTGCTGGCTGAACTCAAGGACACATGGGACACCATCGGTGGCAAGTCCATTGAGAGGTGTGGACGGGTTGAATCAGGACATGTTCCTACCTTCTTATTAGCCATGTTGGTTCATGTGTTACTGAATGATTATTCTTATTCCTCAGACAACATAAACTGGAGGAAGCGCTGCTGTTCTCAGGAAGATTCACTGACGCTCTGCAGGCGCTGAATGACTGGCTCTACAGAGCAGAGCCCCAACTGGCCGAGGATGTCCCTGTTGGTGGAGACAAAGACACCATCAACAATCTCATAGACAAACACAAGGTACAGCTGATGACTGGTTTGTGATTGTTAAACCACATCAGAGCAGTGCATAGCTTACCTGCAACATGTGGTGTGCAACGTAACACTTTAACTCTTGAATGTCCACCTGAAGAACTGTCCTGTCTTATAGAAACTCATCTGCAGGTTTTTTTTTAAGGCCTTCCAGAAGGAGTTGGGGAAACGAGCTGGATGCATAAGGACCCTGAAGCGCTCTGTGAGAGATCTGACCAGGAGCAGCACTGCAGATGCTCACTGGCTGCAGGAGCAGATGGAGGAACTGGGGGGCCGCTGGGAGGCCGTGTGTACACTATCAGTCAGCAAGCAGGACAGGCTGGAGGCTGCGCTTCAGCAGGTACCACTCAAAACATAAAGACCTACAATGTTTAGCGGTAAAATCAGATTTCTGAGCTATAAAGTACAAATGTTTTAAAAATGTGTATCTTGCTCAGAAAACGTAACACGTATTCTTTTGACTATTTCAATAAAGTTTTTCTTCAAGGTTAATCTAGATAAATGTGCCTGTCATCAGACAAAACTCTTCCTCTCTTATCTTCAATTTTTCTGTTGTTCTCAGGCTGAGAAGTTTGATGCTATTGTTCACTCTTTCATGGAGAGGCTCACAGAGGCAGAGAGGATCCTAAAATACGGGATCATACCCGAGGAGGAGGGTGGTTTGCGTTCCTTCCACAAGCAACACAAGGTCAGTTACTTGGCAGCTCCCGAGAGGGAAATGCCTCGTTCCCATCTTATCGTCTCCTAGGAAGGCCAAATAGGCAGTCGCAGAAAAACGTAGGAATAGATAAGGAGTGAGAGTTTGGTTCAGGGACACATCAGCCCAGGTGAAAGGAGGACAGCTGTGAGCTTCAAGAAATGTTGTTGTTCTGGAAAAGAGCAGGGAGTTTTATATTCAACATTTTAAGCCACACAACATGATACTGGATGAAACTGAGGATATATTTCCCCTCCGGTCCCCTTCAGGAGTCACTGGCTGCTTTGCAGACTCAAGAAGCAGAACTAGAGAACATCCAAAATCTAGGTGAGGAGATTCTGGCCTTGTGTCACCCAGACTCAATAATAACGCTCAAATCTTGGATCAGCGTCACTAAGATCCGCTATGAGGAGGTGAGTGCTTTTGTGGTCAAATGACACAGAAACAGAAATGCCATTTAAGTCGCTAAGCACACGAGTCACAGTTGGAGACATGTGCAACATTTTCCTGAACCAGGTTCAGACATGGGCCCGGCAGCAGGGCCAGAAGATCCAGGCCAACCTGGCAGCTCTGGAGGCAGAAAAAGAAGAAGTCCAGAGACTACTGGACTGGATCTCATCAGCAGGGGAAGCTCTCAACCTCAAAAATCAGGAGCCTCTACCTGAGACCACAGAGCAGAACCAGGAACTTCTTCAGCAGCACACGGTACAGTTTGAGTCTCCCTAACATGCTGAGAAACTCAATAGCCTCATCTTCTCTACCAGAGCTTCTTTGTTTATAAATTAGTCCTTTCAACCCTCAATAGAAATATCTCCGTCCACACAAAAACAGTAAAAAAAACCCTGTCACATTACCAAGTATGTGTACGTGTGTGTGTGTATATATATATATATATATATATATATATATATATATATATATATATATATATATATATATATATGAAATATACACACATATGTATGTATGTACAAAAAAGAAATTGTTGTAAAGGATACTTGCAAAAAAAAAACTTGCGTTTTGCATCCTTTTGTGCTGCTATGTGGTTCTTTACTGCTTCTATTAACATTCCAAACAGGAAAAACACTCATCCTTACATCTCTTGTCAATGTTGGGAATTATGCGTCTGAAAAAAGCCTTTCAAAAAGTTTCAATTTGTGATGTCACAAATGGGGAAACTAGAATAGAACCACCTCTCGTGTGCTGCTGCTGGAAGAGCAGCGGCTGTACTCTGAGGAAATCGGAGCTTCTCAGCTTATAGCAGCCTGAGCAGGTTAAGGGTGTGCGTTGCCAGCTCTAGCTTGTTTTCCAAAAGTGACAGAGCCCTGAAACAGCTCATTCTTTAAAGTACAGAGACTGCTGATATTGCTTCATGTAAGAGAGATTCAGTTCTAATAATTTCATAAACATGCATAGTGTTAACCATAGAACTATTATAGCTTAAGATAAAAAGTCCTAATGCATCTCCTTTAAAGATTGAAGTTATTAACAACATGTATCAAACAGAAAAGCCTCAGCATTGCCCCAAAGATAAGTGTTTGCACAAAAAATTGGAATCAAAAATATACTTTTAATAAATAAAAGTATATAGAAGGTGATGTTTTGTCAGTACTTCTCTGTGTGTCCTTATTTCCACTGAAACATTTCTTATTTCATGTGCTGTGTAATCACTGATCAATGCTCTCTGCAGGTGTTCATGGAGGAATTGAACAAAAAGTTCTCAGATGTTGAACAAGCCACACACTCCTGTAAACATAAAAGTAGTCCCAAACACCAGGTTTCCCCGAGCAAGCGCCCACTCACAAGTAAGACATCATAATTTACATTCAGGCTGATGGCTTCATGACCAGAAGGTATCATCTGAAGTGGACTGATGCTTTGACACTCATGTGACTGATTCAGAGAGGAGAAGCACCGTGAAGCTCCCACCCATCATTCCGGTCCCCCTCGAACACCTGGACCCTCAGACCCCTCAGCTCAGTCAGCTGATCAGTCAGTGGCAGAAACTTTGGCGCCTGGCTGCGGCGAGACAAAACCGCTTGGAACAACATCAGCAAATGCTCAGAGAGGTTTCTGTGCCCTTATTAAATATTACTTTGTGGCCCACATTGAGCTTGGATTTGTGTTTTGTGGTTTGAGGCCAACAGACAGTGAAAGTTCTGATGTGTTTCTTGTTTTTCCAGATGGAAGAATTTGCTAACTTTGACTTCAATATTTGGCGAAAGCGTTACATCCAGTGGATTAGTCATATGAAGTCTCGGATTTTAGACGTGTTCCGCACCATTGACCGGGACCAGGATGGACGAATCAGCCTGAAAGAGTTCACTGATTATGTCCTTGCATCCAGTAGGACTCTCTTCTTGCCCCAAACTGTCAAACCAAAACTTCAATTCAGGCTAGATTTCTGAACTTCTTTTCCTCCTACTCCTTGATTGTAGAATTTCCAACCAACTCTCTGGAAATGAACGCAGTGGCAAACATTTTTGATTTGAACAGTGATGGCTTCATTGACTACTATGAGTTTGTCAGTGCCCTCCATCCCAGCAGAGATCCCTACAGGAAAACACTGGATGCAGATCAAATCAACGAGGAAGTAAGGACGCTGACACCTACATTTAAAAATGTGCGTTTAATACAAAACATGTCATTTTATTACATTTTTTTCATAGGTCAGCCGACAGGTTTCACTTTGTAACTGCCCCAAGAGATTCAACGTGGAGCAAATAAGTGCCAACAGATATAGAGTGAGTGTGCATTTAAACAAAAAAAACATGATCTGTACAAAAACCTGATCTATAACCGTGTGTGATGTATTTTATAGTTTGGAGATTCCCAACAGTTGAGGATGGTTCGAATCCTGAGGCACACGTTGATGGTCAGGGTCGGAGGAGGCTGGACTGCTCTTGATGAGTTCTTGGTTAAGAATGACCCTTGTAGAGGTTTGTATGAGCAGATGAAAGAGAGCTGGTACTACATCAGGTCCTAAGACTGAAGCAGATGGTTTGTATGGTTTGTATGGAAATATTTTAGAGAACTATTATAGATAGTAAAGAGATATTTGATTGGTTATTCCATGCCCCCCCATATCTATTTTTATTCACACCATTCAGCACATTTTTGTTTTAAGTACAGCTGATTCTGTACTTAAAGAGGCTTGTGAACCGTTATGAAGTGTGTTTCTATCTGAAAGTTACAACAGATAACATCTCGCCTCTTGTACTAAATACTGCACATAGCAGAGCCCATTAAGTTTCTTCAGGAACTTTACAGGTAATCTATCTACCTGTCTGTCCGTCCATCCCCCATGACCCGACCCCTGATAAATGGAGGAAAATTGATGGATGGATGGAAGATTGGATGGACAAAAGACCATTACGCTCAAATATTGTTCACAAATCTTTCTAAATCTGTGAGCACTTCTCCTTAGCTGAGATGGTCTATCCCATTTTCTCCATAAGACATTTCCCTCACAGGTGTGGCCTATCAAGTTGCTGAGTATATAGTATGAATTTTGCACAGGTGGGCCTTAGACTGTCAACAACAAAATACCACTCTAAAATGTGCAGTATGATCACACAGCACAATGCCACAGATGTCTTTTGAGGGAGCGTGCAACTGGCATTCTGACTGCAGGAATTTCTACCAAAGCTGTTGACCATGAAATTAATGTTAATTTCTCTACCATAAGGCATCTTTTGAACTTGAATAATTTCACATTGATAACTTGGTTGTTCAGTTCATTGTTTTAACAGGTGTGGCTGATAAATAACAGGTTTTATTGTGTTCTCTTAACTTCTGCTATCTGTTTACTGTCAACAGTAAAGGGTCGAACCAACCTCAAGATCAAAGAGAAGTACTTGTCGCCGACTGGAAACACTGCTAAGGGTTTGGCTGTGAGCAGATCCAACTCAAGCCTCAGCCTGTACAGCAGTGCTTCCGCTCCCACCAGCCCCATGACACGGAAAGTAAGCATGTATACTTTGCACATATTCACTTATGACACTTATTTTACGGAACCTGTCTTTACATGTAATAATTGTTCTACAACAGTGGTTCCCAAACTTATTTAGCCACACACCCCCTTCTATGTCCCGACCATGTCGACGCACCCCCCAGCCCCACATCAGGACATGGCAATATATATATATATATATATATATATATATATATATATATATATATATATATATATATATATACAGTTGTGGTCAGAAGTTTACATACACTTGTAAAAAATATAATATAATGGCTCTACTGAGTGTCCCGTTATTTCTAAAACTCTGATTTTTCTCTGATAGAGTGATTGGAACAGATACTTCTTTGTCACAAAAAACATTCATGAAGTTTGGTTCTTTAATGTCTTTATTATGGGTTAACAGAGAAAAGTGATCACATTTGCTGGGTCACAAATATACATACAGCAGTGCTAATATTTGGTTACATGTCCCTTAGCCATTTTCACTTCAATTAGGCGCTTTTGGTAGCCATCCACAAGCTTCTGGCAAGCTTCTGGTTGAATCTTTGACCACTCCTCTTGACAGAATTGGTGAAGCTCAGTTAAATTTGATGGCTTTCTGACATGGACTTGTTTCTTCAGCAATGTCCACATGTTTTCAATGGGGTTTAAGTCAGGACTTTGGGAAGGCCATTCTAAAACCCTTATTCTAGCCTGGTTTAGCCATTCCTTTACCACTTTTGATGTGTGTTTGGGGTCATTGTCCTGTTGGAACACCCAACTGCGCCCAAGACCCAACCTTCGTGCTGATGATTTTAGGTTATGTTGAAGAATGTGAAGGTAATCCTCCTTCTTCATCATCCCATTTACTCTCTGTAAAGCACCAGTTCCATTGGCAGCAAAACAGCCCCACAGCATAATATTCCCACCACCATGCTTGACTGTAGGCATGGTGTTCTTGGGGTTAAAGGCCTCAACTTTTCTCCTCCAAACATATTGCTGGGCATTGTGGCCAAAAAGCTTGATTTTTGTTTCATCTGACCACAGAACTTTCCTCCAGAAGGTCTTATCTTTGTCCATGTGATCAGCAGCAAACTTCAGTCGAGCCTTAAGGTGCCGCTTTTGGAGCAAGGGCTTCCTTCTTGCACGGCAGCCTCTCAGTCCATGGAGATGCAAAACACGTTTGACTGTGGACAATGACACCTGTGTTCCAGCAGCTTCTAATTCTTGGCAGATCTGCTTTTTGGTGATTCTTGGTTCACTCTTTACCCTCCAGACCAATTTTCTCTCAGCAGCAGGTGATAGCTTGTGTTTTCTCCCTGATCTTGGCAGTGATGAAACAGTGCCATGCACCTTATACTTACAAACAATTGTTTGCACTGTTGCTCTTGGGACCTGCAGCTGCTTTGAAATGGCCCCAAGTGACTTTCCTGACTTGTTCAAGTCAATAATTTGCTTTTTCAGATCCATGCTGAGCTCCTTTGACTTTCCCATTGTAGCGTTTGTGGGCGTTTGTGTCCAATGAGCCCTATTTACCTGGCCTAAGAGAAGTCACCCGCTGTAGTCACTCATAATCACTCACAAGAAGTTAAGAGGCCATGCTATGAAGCTCAGTTCACTGACACGTTTCTAAGTCACCAAAATTGCTAGATCATGTTGCTGTATGTATGTTTGTGACCCAGCAAATGTGATCACTTTTCTCTGTTAACCCATAATTAAGACATTAAAGAACCAAACTTCATGAATGTTTTTTGTGACAAAGAAGTATCTGTTCCAATCACTCTATCAGAGAAAAATCAGAGTTTTAGAAATAACGGGACACTCAGTAGAGCCATTATATTATATTTTTTACAAGTGTATGTAAACTTCTGACCACAACTGTATATATATATATATATATATATATATATATATATATATATATATATATATATATATATATATATATCAGACGTCACGCTAAACAGTCACTCGACAGACAGGGTTAAAGAAATATGATCAACCTTTTTCCCCATCACTTTCATTTTTATGTTTATGTATTATGTATTTTTGAAATGGTAATGAATAAACATTAGATACCATTACAATTTCCTTTGATTTAATTTTAAATCAATATTTAGAGTGCCCAGGTAGCAAATAAACAATGCAATTTAACGGTTTTCTTAAAGCGGGAACGTTTAACCAGAGCTCTCTCCTTCCTTCTGCTCTGCGTAAACCTGAGCTGATCACCTACTTGTGCGTAATCAAATGTCTAAAGGGGGAAAGATAGAAAAGCTATAGCCATGACGTTCACTTCTGCCTCAGACCGACTTATTGCTGTTTTATGGTGTGCCTGAATCTGCGATCAGCTGCCACACGGACTAGAATAACAAATGCTGCAGTAACATGAGTTGTGGTCAGGTTCATGAGGAGTCACTGGCTGGAGCGGACCCGACTTTAATACGGCATCCCAAAATGGAAGCTAATATCTTAATTTGACCTTGAATGAAAAATGTTGTTATAAAACCTCTTAAAAGTTTTTATCACGGAAGTGGCAGAGCTCATTTCTGCCTTCAGTCTGACGGCGCGGCGCAGCATGCGCTTGTTGAATCAGTATGTGTGTGTGTGTATGTGTGTGTGTGCGGCACAGCTCCTTGAGCCGCTCCAGTCACCGCTTCTCGTTATTGGCGCTATTTAAACCAATGCTGTAAAATTACTGCTGCCCAGCCCAGATGTGCTCACATGTGCACCCGTGAGCCGTGGTTCCGCTGGAACGCGTCTGACCTCTGACAGACGCACTCTGAACTTCAGATCTTCAGCGCGCTGTTTAGTTAGCGCTGACACGTTTAGTCAGTGTGTTAATATAATAATGCTAAAATGCTCAGATGGGAATCATTTCTTGATTTATTTTGTTACATCCACAATGTTCTGTGTGTGAGGTTTACAATGTCAGAACACCTGCATGAGACAGGGTGTTAATTACAATCTGCCAGAATGACTCACCACCTTCAGATTCCTCCAACATCGTTAAAAATTATCAAATACGGAACATTTCTTGCTATTGACAGCGTGCGCAGGTCAGAGTGCTGAAGCTCGGAGTGCATTATTATTATGAAGCTTGGGCACATGCGGAGGACACACACACACACACGCACGCACGCACACACACACAAGCAAAATATACTCGTTTTCAATTGCATTTAATGGGCCCACTTACTTTTTCTTAGGCCCACCCACAAATGTGTTTCTGGCAATGCTAATGGTGACTTTTGACCATCGACAGACTTCTCTGAGCTCTGCAGCCATTACACTTTTCACCTCGCGCAGCCCCTAGCGGCAGCTCGCGCACCCCACACTTAGGGAATCCCTGTTCAACAAGAACCCTGAACTTTCACCTGATTGCTTGAAAACTGGAATGTGCAACATCTATTGGAAAGCAACAAAGTTTAAACAATCATTTTTAGAAACAATTTATTAAAAATTTACTTTGGAAATCTAAACAGTGGAAGGCTCTGTGACTATGACTCATGCTATGCTTCTGGGCTTAGGCGTTACTCCGCAGAAGCTTCTCAGGTGACCGGTGCCTCCGTCCGAGGAGCTCCATAGCTGCTCTGGACTCTGATTTGCAGTTTGTCCCAACAGGGGAGGACAACTCCCTCTCTCCCCCAGGTCAGGAATCTGCTTACTCAAGCATCCTGTAGAGTAGCATGTTTTGGTAACCCTTCTCTGTTTTTTCAGATGAGGCTGAGAGGTCACCCACATGATTACCTTTGTGTCTGAGCACCTCATGTATGATGCAGCACCAGAGCCAAGCCCAGCCTTGGAGCATCGGAGAACATAGAAAATAAGGAACAGGGTCCAAGAAAGCTCTCCAACAATGGCAGCGAAGGGTCTGTAGGAATCTGTATGAAGAGTACATCTTTGTGTGGACAACAACCGGTTGAATGATGGGTTGAATATTTTACTCCAATAGCATATCACAAATGTACCTGACTGTGTAGAAAATAGGACGATCTGCATGGATACTTGATGCATGGTAGCCTTGCTTTGTGAGTTGCTTTTGTTGAGCTTGAAGTTTAAGCTAAGGCAGACACTAAACATACAGCTAGAACTCGCATAGATGGCATGTGGAGGTGTTTTGCTGTCTGACTGTCCAAACAAAGAACCCACACATACCAAAACCGTGACTGCTACAGTGTGCTGTCCTCGTGTGTCCTTCATGCCAACGGGGTTGTTGGCAGGCCCGTGTTGTTTTTGACTCTTTTTGTTCTACGCGCTGGGCACACATATTTTCTATTCAATGACATTTTAAACACTGGAGATTGTGAAAAGAAAAATGCACTAAAACTCGACAGAACATTGTTGAGTTGTAGAGGTTTATTTTCTCAGGACTGGTTTCGTCTTTGGATGGATGTATTTCTGTGGAACATTACTGTGAACATGTAGACATGCTGTTCTGTTATTTAGGAAACTCAAACTTCTAGAAAATGTTTTTCTTTTATCACTTTTTCATGAATATGCACTTTTTGGTGACTGACTACTGTATATGTTTGCTTTGTTTAGACTGAAATTTGACAGTGGACAATATTTGAATACAGTTCAAACCAAACTGTATATTTGCCTGTGTTCACAAAAATGTTTTTAATGGGACTGCATTGAGGATGATAATGAATCATTTTCCATTTTGTGAATGTCTTTTTACTGGTTTTGATTCAAAAATGTTCATTCCGTTCTTATAAAATGTCACTCAACTTTTATGATCCTGGGAAGAGAGAAATATTCAATGTTTGAGCAGAAAGCTCCATTTTCACTGTTGAGGCCATTCAATAAGCTTTTTGTTTTATACTCTGTTGTTTCATTATAAAATTATAAATGCTTCTGAATGTAACACTAGTTCTACCTGAGGTCAAAAATGGTTGCTTATTGAATTTTCTTTATGCACTCATCAAAATGATCTTTTTTTAAGGTTGAAAATGTTTTTAATCTGTTTGGTAGATTTTACTCTTCCCATATTTAGAGAACGATGATATTAAACCGTTTTCTACAAAGGCAAAAGACAGATTTTACTTCCATTGCTATGCATCCTGCTCTTTCTGTACTGTAATTGTCTCTGGCCCACATTCTGATGTCACATTTAGCAGAATCGTAGAAGAATGACTTGTATAAACAAAAAGGTTTTTGTAATAAAGTCACTTGTATTTGTGATAACTTTTATTAGCATTTTAGTGTTTTTGCATCAGAGGCTTCTATGAGGATGTAAATGACCGCTGGAGTAAAACAGTAGTTAGTAAAAGTTGCATTTGAACCAATATGTGCATGACAGAGTTAGGGAGATAATAAATTAAGTAGTGAGACAATTACATTTCATCAACTGGGCTGGCCAGGAATCTTTCATTTTTGCCATTTGGTGAATTATCTACACATGAAATCAAAGGTTTATAACAATTTTATGGAAACACAATGCAAAATATCTCATTTATCACTTTACAAGTAAGAAATAATTTTCTTTGTTTTTTACATTAATCTCACTCTTTAGTTTGGTTATAACCTCCAATGAAATCAGTTCTACATACCCATGTAGGGAGTGTTGGGCCTGATCAGCACATTTCATACACATCATAGCTGAATCATAAAGCAGTCTGTTAAATGTAAGTTAATAGCTGCTTTTGAACAGAAAATCCATTTTGATACCTGCTAGATTGATTTCTATTCTCGGCACCTTGTCACAGTTTGTTTTTACTCAGGCCAGTGCACACTTGTTTTTTAGGTTCTCATTGCAACTGAATCAGTATAATCAGAACCAGTACCACAGAACTGCGGAGATCATGATAACAAGATTTAAAAAAGAATAAAAAGCTATAGATTTATAGATGTGTAATTGTGGTATATCACACAGCATTACCCTAAACAACAGGGATGTCCCGATACAACTTTTCCGCTTCCGATGCTATACCGATATTGCAGCCTTAAGTATTGACCGATAACAATATCAATCCGATACAATATCAGCACAAATCATACAGGCTTTAACCTATTTGAGGCTTGATTAAGAGATATTACTCAAATGGAGAAAGAGAATAACAGTAATTATGAAAAAAGTGACATTTTTTTATTTACCTTCGGTTGCAAAAATGTGAACCTTAACGGACTGCTTACATCGGAGATTTTTGATTTCTCCGATATAATCTGAGACAGTGTTTTGGGGCCGATATCGAATTACTTCTGATATTGATATCAAAACGGGACATCCCTACTAAACACTGCACTCCAGAACTATTTTCTGCAAAAAATCCAGAATGTTGGGCACAGCTTTGTGATAGCGGTTACCCATGGTGTGCCATGTTGAGGGGTTGTTTCAAGTTAGGTGAGTGAGAGCGCACTGGAGGCAACCGTGGGAGCAAAAATAAAAAGCCTTTCAGTGCTTGGGAGACAACAGGGACAGCAACACAGGAGGACCAGCAGACAGGCAGGATTAACAAAACTAATGCAGACGGTCCAACAAAACACACAGAACTAACAGGGCTAAAATACATGGTGATTAAGGAATGAGAGGCAGGTGGGACAATTCACAGACACCGGAGTTGGGAGGCAGGGAACAGACTGTGACACAACACGGAGCTAAGCTGCAGCTGTTACACACCTGCTTAGACTCTATTAAAACCTGGATGGCTGGGAGCTTTCTTCAGCTGAATGAAAATAAGACTGAGATCCTCATCTGTGCCCCAGACAAGCTGGTTCCCAAAGTCAGAGACTCTCTTGGCCAGCTTGCTTCTCACACCAAACCCTCCGTCTGGAATCTTGGTTTGACCTTTGACCCAGCTCTCACCCTGGATTCTCATGTCAGTTCTCTTGCTCGCTCTTCCTTCTTCCATCTCAGGAACATTGCTAAGCTGAGTCCCATTCTGTCCCGCTCTGAACTTGAGACAGTTATCCACACCTTCATCTCCTCACGCTTAGACTACTGTAACTCTCTTTTCACGTGTCTGAGCAGAACCTCCCTGAACCATCTACAGGTGGTTCAGAATGCCTGTGCTCGGCTTCTGACCAAGCCCTCCAAACACACCCACATCACCCCGCTTCTCCTCCAGCTTCACTGGCTGCCAGTCAACTTCAGGGTTCATTTCAAGATCCTGGTTCTGGTCTATAGGGTCTTACATGGACAAGCACCATCTTACATTGGTGATCTTCTTAGTCCCTACACCCCCAGCAGGTCCCTGAGGTCCAGTGATCAAAGCCTACTGGTTGTGCAGCGCACCAGGCTAAAGACCAAAGGTGACAGATCATTTGCTGCTGTGGCCCCCAGACTCTGGAACTCTCTCCCCCGAGCCTGAGATCAGTGGACTCAGTGGTCTCCTTTAAAAAGCAGCTGAAGACTCACTTGTTCAAGCTGGCTTTTGTATGACCTTCTTCACCACTCTCTCTTTATTCTGCTCTCCCCACCTATTCCACCTTCCTCAGGATCCACTGACTTCCCTCTTTCCTATTCACTCTCAGCCTTTATTAATATCTTTTAATCACATTTGTCTATTTTTTGCTCATTTTAAATATAATTTTAACCATTTTCGAAATTCTTTTTTATATTTTTACTTTTTTTTGTTTTTGTGAAACACCTCATGATTTTTATCTTGAGAGGCGCTATAGAAATGATATTTTCTTCTTCTTCTTCAAGCCATCATGTCCTCTCATTCTATGCTTTTGATCATGTTTCACTTGCTGATTTGGATAAACTGATCGGGTCCATAAGGCTCTCAGGCTCTGCAGCAGACTCCCTATCTCCAAAATTGTTACATGGGGTCCACCCTGAAGTGAGCCCTGTCGTTTTGAACATTATCAACAACAGCCTATCCTTTGCAGTATTTCATGTGGCCTTTAAAAAGGTGGTGGTTCAGCCACCATTGAAAAAACCTGGTCTAGATCAAAATTACTTTACAAATTTATGTCTAATCCCCAAACTTCTATTTCGGTCCAAGGTTTTAACCCTCTCAGGCTCAAAATAAGTTTTGATAAATGGACAAACAACTAAATCCTTCAGGGGTACTTCTGATTTAAAGAATGCTCATGAAATACGTATGTGGAGAAACCAGGTGGGTAGGTTTTAATGTTGCATATCTGCAACGCCTGCCTCCAGAGGGTTAAAGAAAAAAAAAAGCTCAACTTTCAGCTTATTTAAAGAACAACTGCCTATTTGACCTATTTCAGTCTGGCTTCAGGCCCTCACACAGCACAGAATCTGCCCACATACAGTACAGGCCAAAAGTTTGGACACACTTTTTGACTGAGGTAGTCCTTCAAGACTTTTGAAAAACCATTTCAGGTAATTACCTCTTGAAGCTCATCAAAGGCCAAGAATGTGCAAAGCAGTAATCAGAGCAAAGGGTGGCTTTTTGAAGAAAATAGAATAAAAAACATGTTTTCAGTAATTTCTCTTTTTCTGGTTAAGTACACAACTCCACGTGTGTTCATTCATAGTTTTGATGCCTTTGTGAGAATCTACCAATGTAAATGGACATGAAAATAAAGAAAACACATTGAATGACAAGGTGTGTCCAAAATTTTGACGTGTACTGTATGTGTGCTAAATGACATCTTGGTTGCATCCAATACTGGCTCCCATGTCCTCTTACTACTGCAGGACCTTTTTGCAACATTTGATACGGTCATTCACAGCATCTTGATAAATAGACAGGAATCATAAAAATAAACAATCAATGATGAACAAGAGTCTGCTTCTAGACCTGCAGAAAGAGAAAACAAAATAAAGGGACACACAACAATACATCTAGAGCAAGCTATCACTGTGTCATCCTGATGAGGAAGTATAAAATCAACATTTTTTTTCTGAACAATCACACGATAATAAATCACAGTGCATTAAGTGCCAACCACAGCCTTAAGACATGTGTTGAACGTGCCCAAGTCCATACTTATGAGAGCACCATGTGAGCACCTGTGTGTGTACACGCGCTTGTATATGTAAGGTTTCTCTATAGGAGCATCCAATAGTGAGTGTGAAGGGCCACAGATCTGGTCCCAAAGATGTGTAGAAGATGGAGGGAGCTCCAAGCCCCAGAGATCCAGTGGCTGCCCCAGAGATCCAGGGGCTGCCTAAGAGTGCAGGGACCCCAGGGAGACTGTAACCAGATAAGCCCCTGCCCTCCTCGAGAAGCACAGGGGATTGCCCCAGGGGGCCTTAACCAGCAGCCAGCAGAGTCCCGGGAGATAACAGCGACAAGTCCAGAGGCCCACCCGCAGCCTCCCACCCCAAAACCGGTCGAGCTCGGAATCCAGCGACCCGGGACCCAGGGGCGACCAACCCCACCGGGGACTCAACAGAGCCTAGGGACTCAGATCCCACCAGGCAACCACCAGGATCGATCAGACAGATGCCAAAAATCTTAAACCCCTGACCCGAGAGTGGCGAACACTTAGGCAGACCAAGGCACCACACTCCACACCTAGTGTGGCAGGGGGAGGGTAGGCAAAGATGCGTAATAGCACAAGAAATCCCTGGAGAGGGGAGGAGTCCAAGGCCCCACCTGACATGTACAGTCATACACAGACACAGTCACACACTCCCTCCCTCATGCTCACACATACACATACAACTTAAGACTTAAAAAAATGAATGCTAGACATCCACTCATGCTCCCCATACACACCCTATTCACTCTGGTCCCGGTACTGCTGCACAAAGGGTACACCCATCACCGGTCCCCAGAGTTTGTCCCTTTCTGCTAGAGTGATGATGAGCAGGCACCCCCGCCCAATGCCGAGCAAAGCAACCCACCACTCCAGACCCCAACCAGAGGGCCAGCTCCCACTCCTAGCCTCCAGCCCTGGGAAGCCAAGCAACAACAGAGGTGTGCTGAGATCCCTAGTCTCCTTCTGCCTGCTCCAATACAGTGTTGATGAATGATGATGAGGTGTATTCCATGGCTGTGGTGAGCAGACAGTGCAGGAATCGTCTGGCCTACAGCAGCTAATGCATCCACACAACCCCACTTCGCCCCACAGCCCTCTGTGTCTAAGTGCAGTTCAAAATTGGAAGTGGTCACCGGCACTCGAGATGAGGCTGAAAAATTCCCTTGCCAAATGCCGTTGAGTGTGCTCTCTCCCAAGGCCCTAAGTGTGTGTTTGCGTGAAATGTTGTTGGTGGAAGTGTTTAATGTGCAAATAAAATTGAGGGGCAGGCTGCCACAGAAATGTTGAAATGGGATCTATACGTGCACCTCCTGACTTGCCCACCCCCCAAGGTCCTATGTGCATGTTTGTGTGATGATGTGAGGGAGCAGGAGGAGAAAAATGTGTGTGGGGATGGGAGTAATGGCTGATTGGCCTAAGTCCTCCAGGGAGCCAGTGGCCCCAATAGGCACCCCCATTCCCCAAATGCCACCCAGGGCATGGAGACCCCAGCCCATCTCGCCAGGGCCCAAAGCAGCAGCATCGCAGAGCCCCACGGAGTCCGAGGGCACCAACCCAGCCCCACCACAGCAGAATATCTCCCCCCCATCCCTGCATTTGCACAACTTCCAGAATATGTAAGACATGAGACATCCAGGTAAGGTTGGTTCCATACTGAATATTCCCTCCCCCGTGATGGGACAGATTGTTATTATTTCAGAGGAGCCAAAGTGCACCTGAGGCCCCTGAGCCTGGGCCAGGCACTGCCGCGTGTTCCCACCTTCTTCTTGGCAGCATATAAGTCAGGACCCAGTCCCCAAGGCCCCACCCAGACCCCCACACAGGGCCAGCCGCCCCGCACCCCGAGCTCCCAGACTCCCACCCCAGCCCCAACAGCTAATTTTCTTAAAGTGACTCTGGAAGGTGCTAAAAATGTGTTACTACCCCTTTGTCTGGTCTAGGGATGAGAAGGGGGTAACATATAAAGCATGTGCACAATGGTAAAATCCAACAAGGTTTCTATTTCAAAAAGGATTTAAATATATAAACGATATATATATATATATATATATATATATATATATATATATATATATATATATATATATATAAAGAGAGAGAGAGAGAGAGAGAGAGAGAGAGAGAGAGAGAGAGAGAGAGAGAGAGAGAGAGAGAGAGAGAGAGAGAGAGAGAAAGAGAGAGAGACATAAACATACTATAATATAAACGAACTGGAACGGCCCTCAAAGCTGAACTAAAATGAAAACTAACATGAACAAAGATCTTAGACGTTTTACAAACACACACACCAAATGAATTTTACTTTAACTGCAAAGCTTTAAGCTATGTCACACACATACACAATGGTGGCACAATTGTTAGCACTGTTGCCTCGCAGCAAGGAGATTGTAGGTTCGAAACTCGGCTGCAGCCTTTCTGCCTGGAGTTACATGGTCTCCCCA
Source organism: Nothobranchius furzeri (assembly GCF_043380555.1). Classification (NCBI taxonomy): domain Eukaryota; kingdom Metazoa; phylum Chordata; class Actinopteri; order Cyprinodontiformes; family Nothobranchiidae; genus Nothobranchius; species Nothobranchius furzeri. Next base: position 54,438,648 of record NC_091745.1, read on the forward strand.
TGCATGCGTGGGTTTCTTCCAGGTACTCGGGTTTTCCCTTTAGGTTAACACATGTACGTCACTTTAGATAAAAGCCAAATAAATAAACATAAACAAACGAAAGGTTTCTACTTACAAGGCAACTTCCTAACACTAATCCATTTTAACAAGCACTTGCAATAAACCTGAGCTCCTCTTAACATTTACAAACACCCCTGACCGAAGCCTTCACTAACTTTTGGGTTCTTACCCATTAGCAACAACATGCTGTTTAACCCTGTATGGCCAAGTCTCAGGCCCTGTCCACACGTAGCCGGGGATCTGCCAAAACGTAGATATTTTTCTACGTTTTGGCCTGTCATCCACACGAAAACGGAGTTTTTTCACACGAAAACGGATCTTTTTAAAAACTCCGGCCAAAGTGAAGATCTGCGTTTTCTCCGTTTTGGGTGTCTGCGTGTGGACAGACAAAACCGGAGTTTTAAGGTCCGCAACGTCACTTTCCGCGACAAAAAATGCTGACATCACGTGTGCGACCTGTGTTTACACTAGCCGACATCATGGAAGCCCTCAGAGCTGCGCTCTGTCACTACCCGATCCATCAATTGTCCAAGCGCTTTTTGCTTGTTTGTTTTTGCAAGTGGAATTACTGCTCCTTGCGGAAGACCACAGACGAAGGACGAGGTTAAGAACGGGGGAAGTACTGCCGCCTACAGGTCTGGCATCTCCATAACAACGTATTTATCCGGATACGTGTGGACAGAGTTTGTTTTTAAAACGAGGTGGTGTGGATGCAAGTTTTTGGAGGGGAGGATATTCGTTTTTAAAAAACCCCGGCTACGTGTGGACTAGGCCTCAATCTAGATAACACAATCTCCTCTCTTCTTGCTCTCCCCATCCTCCTCCTTTCTCCTGCACCTCTCTGTATTTCATACATGCATCTTTCTAATCTTTCTTCCCCCCACCTTTTCTGTCTTTTCTACTTTCTAACCTGTTTTATCATGCTTTTTATTTCAATTTTCCCCACACCTCCTTAGACAATTTGTCCACCACCTTGTTAGCGCCCACTCCAGAGTGCACTGGCAGCCTCAAAAATTGGAAAACCACACCCATCATGTGAACCCTAAATAGCATTTGTGCCACTTCTGCCGTTCCAGCTGGCCTGCTGTCTGAGCACCGTCTCTTCCAGCTCTCCAGAGCCACACTTGCATCAGAGCATAGGATGTGCTCTTGTGATTCTGGGAGCTCTCCTTTTTAAGCGGTCAGGTGCTGAGTTGGTGATTGGGTGCAACTGTGCAGGTAGGAGGAGGAGGGGCGCTGACCAGGGCTCTGTACTCCTGATCTCAGGGTGAAAAGGCAGCAGCCATGACAAGTGCCAAGAATAAAGCAGCTGGGATTGCTTTGTGTGAGAGTGATTTTATGTAAAGACCTTCATGAACATGTTGTGCATCAAGCATAGCACTATTATAACTGTAAAAATAATATTCATTCTATAAGTGTTCAGTGTAATTTATGTTAGTTTATCCTTGTTTCTCCTTGAATAAAATGTGAAACTCTGAATAATGAAAGTGTGTATTAGTAGTAACTCTAACAGTAAGAGGTCAGGTGTTTGCTGTACTGTGTCTCATATCTTATTCAGTGGAGAATTCCCAGCAGAGGAAATTTCATCTGTAGATGTTTTGTTCCAGCTGCCCTCCTGTAGATTTGCACCAAGTGTACTTTTCAGGCACACTTTTAGAAAGCCTGCAAAACCAAAAATACAGGCATATCTGTTCAAACACAGAGCCCAGTGACCTGTAGTCAGATCAATAGTAAAAATAAAAAAGAAACAGGGAATAATTTTACTACTTAGCAAAGTAGCATCTGATTCACGCTAAAAGATACATTTTAAAATGATGATTGAATGAACTTCTAGTTACTAAAACCACTACTTTAATACAAGCAAACATGATGGGTTCACTTTTTAAGGTAAAATTAATCCAGTGATCAACCACTTACTTTGATTTTACAGTATAGTTTTGTTTTAAACTGATCATATTCACAGACTAGGTCTCAAAAGTCGTGATTTTGTGGCTGGTGGCAATAATGCTAATTACTTAGCATTTACATGCAAGTAGAAGTTATGCATGTTATAGATTAATACCAGAAATAACAAAGAGGCATTTGTATGTGTAAATTCTAGGCTAATAAAAAAAATGCATATTACTATAAAACAGTTGTTACAATCTGTGAACTGACCCAAAATGATGAAGCTGAGTCAATATGATTCACTCCCCTGCTCTGAAACATGAAAGTTAAAATGTTGACCCTGGGACTGAACCAATGAAACCAACAAGGCAGTTACAGACAGGACATGTTTTGTTACCCTTCCCCTTCAATCAGCAGCTCAGTTAACCTTGGACCTTGCAACACTTTGGATTTAATACTGGTTTTTTTTTTTTCAAAAAAGCAAGTGTATAACTTGTAAATGCTTAAAATGTTCTCCCTTCTTCCTCTTTCTCTCCTCTTTGCTTAACATTCCTGTAATTCACCTACTTGGTTCTTAATGGGAAGCCCTAAGCTCAGGCTCTAGCAGTCACATGATGGATTCAGACTTTCTCTCACTTTTCATGCTCTAAACAGAAGAACCAGCAGGCCATGCTCCTCTTCACATCTCAGTTCTGCTGCTTTTGTTAACTGTCTTACTAAAACTGACCTCTTCTCACAGGTAAGTTGTCTCTACTTGGATTTAAAATGGTACATTTAGTTCATTTGATTTGCTCAAAGCAGCTCTGTGCATTGGCTTAAAAAGTCTCATTGTGAGACATTTTCTTAAAATCTCAGAATATTATGAAAAATCATATAATTTTACTTCTAAAAACCCTATGAAACTTCTAAAGATGTATTGCTCTTTCTGTTGGTGATTTTGCTCTTGTTGAAGTAATTGCTACTGGGTGTATGAAAATCAAATAACCAAAAATGAAGCTTTCTTTTTTATTTTTATTTTTATTCAGAATTGTGTAATGTGATCGTGAGACATGGCAGTGGGAACTGTTTCTAATTATTTCTTCTACAAATGCAGTGTAATTTATTTTAACCCTCTCAAGCTCAAAATAAGCTTTGATAAAAGGACAAACAACTAAGTCCTTCAGGGGTACTTCTGAGTTTAAAATTGCTCATGAAATATGTATGTGGAGGTAGGTAGGTTTCAACTGTTGCAAATGTGCAACGTCTGCCTCCAGAGTGTTAACAAATATATCCAGAAGAGGCAAAATTCTCAACCACAGCTTCGAACACCATTTTGGCAGATTTTTGAGAAATTACACCTGGCTTTTAGTATTAGGGTGTTACTAATTCCCTACGATGCTAATATTTTTATTTAGAAGCTGCCATTCCTTGATGTTATCAGTTTAGCAGCCTTTATGGTCGTGAACCATTCGCTGGAGCGCTTCAGACAAATTCTCAGGAAAACTAAACTAGAAAGTCAGTTAAACTGAACTTGACTGACAGGTCTTTTTAGAGTAATTTTCTTTGTTTCATCTGGGATTGTGAAACTCAAACTGACATTCAAAAGCATTTAGTTCTAAGTAACTGAAGACATGCAGACACCTGAGAATCCAGGCCCTCGCTGCCTTTGTGTTTTACAGCAGAGCAGGGAGTCCCTGAGCGGGTTGGGGGATGGAAAAGCAGAAAGGTGGAGCTTTTTTACTCTAAGGCCTTCCCCCTCACTCCCCTTCTTTCTAGTGCCAAGCTTCTTGAGTAAGCAGAGGAAGAGCACATGGCTGCCTGGTGTTGAAACCACCCCCTTCAGCAGAAAGATGGTGCAAGTGTTCTGGTGGAGAAGCACATGTGCGGCTGTGCAGTCCCTCCCCTCTGACAAGTGCAGCAGAGACACGGAAGTAGAGTGAAGGCTTAGTGTGTGTGTGTGTGTGTGTGTAGCTGTGTGTGTGTGTGGAGGGAATGTATAAAAGGAGGGGGTGCATACATGCTTGGGTCAAATCAGAAGAAATAGTGATGGTGATGCCATGAAGGTTTTTGGAAGGTCAGAGGAGAAACGTTCATTTGGTTCTGAATGAGGTAAGAGAACCGATTCAGTCGTAGCATAGCTAGTTAGTTACAGCACGGTAAAGGTTAATGGAGGGTCGGGTTGTCCAAGAACCCTAATCTGTGAGTCTTTCAGTCCCTCTGCTCCGTATGATTGTCCTTGTGTTTTTAGTTTTAGGTAAAGGGACTGAATTGTCTCAAATTATTATGTTATAACACATAACAAGAAGGAAATAGGAAGTTGAAGCAATAGTTGTATACCTTCCTTGTGTTTGTATAATACTAAGTCACATGACTTGTGCCAAATTTGGTAATGCACTTTTTTTTTACTTGGTACCTCAACCAAACCTTTTGTGGTCTTTAGGATCAAGTCTTTTAAAGCTTGCTCTTAACATCATGCTTTAACTTTTACTGCCCTTTAAGAGCATGCCAAAACTCACGGGAGCAGTGTGTCAGTGTGTGAAAGGTCAACCTAGAGAAGGAGGGACGGAGGAAGATAAAAGAGGGTCAGTTGCAAAGTATCCAGAAAATATTAAAGGTGTCGCATTTAGAATTTTGAAGAAAACAAATTAATTCGATCCATTTTTGGAAAAAAGATTGTAACTTCTGAATACCCTGCTCACTTTTATATGTATGAATAATTCATGTAGTGGGATTTCTTTGCTAATTTGAATTATCTTGGTGTAAAAGTAAGACAATAATCACTATCTTACCCACTGTATAGATAGCTTCTAGCCATTAGAGAAAAAGACAACTTGCATAGGGTGTGCTTGAATTTTTTTCACTTATATATATATATATATATATATATATATATATATATATATATATATATATATATATAGTTTTGTTTTTCTGTTAAAACACACTCAGTTATACATAATTAGTTCTGCAGTACATATGAATTATCCCAGTACAAAAGAAAATGTAGAGATACATTGCAATTTCAAACATTAGTTTTGTACTGTACTGTTTGTAACTGTACTAAGCAGACTGTTGTGTGTTGTTACTGTGTTTCAGATTTTCATCATCTATATTTCCTTATTCCTTCCTTCGTCATGTCGCTGCTGACTCACATACTGGCCTGCCTTTTTGGTATGGGCTCATGGGTAGCCATCAATGGAATGTGGGTGGAGCTCCCCCTGGTTGTGCCTGAGATTCCAGAGCATTGGTACCTGCCTTCCTATCTCACAATCCTCATCCAAATGGCCAACGTAGGTCCTCTGTTCATCACCCTGATGCATCGCTTCCGTCCAGGAGAATTAGATGAGCGACCAGTTATCTACTTTATCGTAGCGCTGGGAATTGTTGCAACATTCCTGCTGTCTTTTTTCTGGAGGCAAACAGTGACAATAGCTGGCTCATTGCACAGTGTGCCACTGTTGATTTTAAGTTTTCTGCTGTCTGTGGTGGACTGCACATCATCAGTCACATTCCTGCCTTTCATGATGCGCCTACGTCCGCAATACCTCACTACGTACTTTGTGGGAGAAGGCCTCAGTGGATTAGTACCTGCACTTGTGGCTTTAATTCAGGGTGTTGGTGTAGTTCATTGCAAAAATGTTACCTTGGCTGGAAACGGATCATCTGATAATTCCAGTATCGTGGGAAATGGAGAATTACAAGCTGTCTACCAGCCTGCCAAATTCTCTGTCCAGGTTTTCTTTGTGTTTCTCAGTGCCATGATGGTTGTGTGTCTGGTAGCCTTTATCCTACTGAATCACCATCCCGCGGTAGCCCTGGAAAGAAAGAGTGACCGGTATTTCAGTACGGACCAAGAGAAAAATGAACAAGGATTTTCTCTGCACGCCCAGACACCGGAGCAGAAACCAATGCTGAATCATTTGGAGTCTGTCCAAAAAGAACCAAGAAGTTCATTTGGAAAGGGAACATACAGCAACTTGGAAGTAGTGTTCATCTTTGTCGTGCTGGCTTGGGTCAATGCTTTGACCAATGCAGTGCTGCCCGCAGTGCAGTCCTACTCCTGTCTGCCTTATGGAAACAAAGCCTACCATCTAGCAGCCACTATGGCTGCTGTTGCTAACCCCATTGCTTGCTTCATTGCCATGTTTGTGCCAATAAGGTGAGTAATAGACATGTGCCAACATCTGTGTCAGTGATCATTTTGATCACATTTGAAAAATTTCTGTACAGCAATAAATGCTCTTGGAAATAATTCAGAAAACAAACAAACCAACAAACAAAAAACAGTTAGAGGTGTTTTGTCTTTAACTTTGTATTAACTAATCTCTGCATCTTTGTTCATAGGTCTCTCACCTTCATGGGGTCTTTGACCATTTTTGGTACAGGCCATGGGGCCTACATCATGGCCATGGCTGCACTGAGCCCTTGTCCATTGCTGGTCCATAGTACCTCTGGAACTGCTGTCATAGTAAGACCATATGTTTTCCTTTTTGCAGCATGCACATACCTGCAAAAGTAAAATAAATACATTTTAGCCTCTTTAAAAATGGGAATGTGTCAGCCAAATGTTATCTTTCATATTTTTCATAAGTAAACTTTCTAACAACCACATCAGCTCATCACTGTCTCATAGAGTAACTTTCCAAGTCATAATTATCAAAAAAAGACCAACTGAATAAAACCATTTTTCAAAATAAAAGTTCCAGGCTCACCCATTGTTGAATGCCTGTCTTCTATGGTATCAAAAGACAAAATAAATGTTTGAACATTCTCCTCATTTATGTCATCACTCTTCAGTTTGTTTTAAATCAGTTACCATTACCAAACTGTCTCCTAAAGGTTTTCCAATTAAGGAAGCAAATCTAGTTGAAGAACAGATATGTTGGCCAGATGTATTAATTAATGCTGAACTTGACTTTCCCGACCTGGCCTGGCATATTTTACTCAGGATGGTTTTCTGCTCAACATCCAACTTCTTAAACCCAAGACAGGTCCTTGTAACCAACATTGCCTTGTCTTTAAAAGCACTTCCTCCTTCAGCCGCTCAACATTTGAAGCAGCAGTTGCTGCTTTCATTGAAAGTTGACGATGATTGACAACAGTCATCAGAATATGCAATTGTGTAAGGCCATCAGAGTCAAAACTGGTATAGTTGGCCAAACTGATATCATTTCTACTATATTCTGTTTATATCGCCCAATACTGGTTGGTCGTCATTCATTTTTTGAGCTTCAAGTCCTGCCAGGTGTGTTCCAGTCAAAGGTCTAGCAGTTGAATATTACAGGTGCTACTGATACCACCCTGCTGGTTTCCTTAAACAACTCCTGGTTGAGGATTAGGATGTTGATGCAAAAAATGGGATCCATTTTGGTGATCAGCATAAGGACGAGGAGCCAAGTTGTTGTGGTTAAGTATGGGTCTTCCACACACGGCTTTAACATGGCCAGTGTGTGTTGTTTTACTTTATGAAAGTGCAGTCATCCAGTTCACTAAGCAACTCAGAATAAGAATGAATGCCAACAGAAGAACACTGCAGGGAACTTAACAACTTTGGAGAGAAACTAAAAATACTGTCAGATTCTCAGGACCAGGACACATTGCTGCATAATTAATTACTGTAACTGATTTAATTTCAGCCACACTATTGATTTCCTGTCTTCTGCAGGTGCTGGCCTGGATCTTTTTCGTGCTGTCACTGTCTTATGTGAAGATCATCATTGGGGTGATTCTGAGAGATGAGGGACACAGCGCCCTCGTGTGGTGTGGTGCTGTAGTACAGCTTGGCTCCATGCTTGGTGCTTTAACCATGTTTCCACTGGTTAGTGTCTATGGACTGTTCAGGTCAGGTGATGCCTGCAACACCAAGTGTCCATCATAGACAATAAACGCATCAGCATTAAACACTACTGAGCAAACCTTAGACTAAACTGTACTTATGATAGAAGCTCTGAGTTCCAGCTGGTATGTTTCTTGCTTCAGGAAGAATGAGAGGTCACAGGTGATTCCTCACTTCTAGACTTATTTAAAGTATTTATACATGGAGTGAAAGTTACCAAAAACTATTTATATCCACATGGTCATAAATTCAGACTATGATAGACCAAAACTGAAGCTATCTATTAAACATTCATTTTACTTGAAATGTTGAGGTGATATAAATGTATTAAAGTAGGCTGTTTTTGTCCCTGTATGAGGAAATTGTAGTTTTGGCTTTTAAAAGTGCCTTAGTTTCTGTTGCTTATGAAATGAATACATTTTAATTTGTATAAAATACTGTTTAAATGGGCTTTGTTACTGGAGGGTGTTTGTTGGACAACACCAAATAAATGGTAAATGGTCTGTATTTGATATAGCACCTTCTAGAGTCATGGAACCCCCCAAGGCGCTTTACAACACAATCAGTCATTCACCCATTCACACACACATTCATACACTGGTGGGGATGAGCTACAATGTAGCCACAGCTGCCCTGGGGTGCACTGACAGAGGCGAGGCTGCCGAGCACTGGCGCCACTGGTCCCTCCGACCACCACCAGCAGGCACCGTGGGTTAAGTGTCTTCCCCAAGGACACAACGACAGAGACAGACTGAGCGGGGCTCAAACCTGCAACCTTCCGATTGCACTTAACTCCTGTGCCACCATCGCCCCACCTGTATAAATTGAGTTATGTGTAATAAAGTGAAAAGACACATGGAAAGCACCTAATTTACTGAAAACAAATATTTTATTAATCTAATCCAAGATTGTATGAACCATAAGCAGAAAAATGGCTTTTGGTGTATAAAAGATGTTTGCAAGAGAGTTGAGCAATAGAACTTAACATGTGACTGGCTTTGGTAAGAAGAGTGGACTTGTTAGCCTAACCTTAAGCTTGTAACTTTTTTGAATTACATTTAGACACTAAACACACACAAATGTTACTCCAGTTATGTGCATTTTTAGTCCTATTTTGTATTGTGCTTGTGAATCACATTTTTTTTCTTGTAAGGCAAACAAACATTTTCTCTTGTTTATTTGTTTATTTGATTGCATTGAGGTGTCACATAAATATTTTTATTGTATTTTGTAATGGCTTACTTTATTTAGAGCTTTACAAATGCATTCATCCCAATAACTCACTGGGCTGTGACTGTTCTCTCTGCAGTTGTGCATATTTTCTTGTCATGGTTTAAATTATAAATGGCCTGGATTTGACAAAGCACATTTTAAGGTTCCACAACACCCCACGGTGCTTTACAACACAACAGCATTTTTAACAGTAAGCGTTTGTCAAAGTGACCTATTGACACAAAATCTCCACCACATGTCAATGTCAACTCAAATATTTAATTTAGTGATGTGTCCGATGTGTTGACACTTCGGAGTGTGTGTCGGGTATCCAGGAAGATTTTTAGTGAAGCGTGTATCGAGGATTGAGTTGGTTACGCAAGCAGTGACGTTCAAGGCCTTGTTGGCCTTCCATACCATGTGACCGATTCAGGAACTGGCTTGCCGGTTCGCGCCGGATTTGAAATAAAAGGGGCAGCAGAATACAGTCACATTGTGCTGTGGAAACCCTATGTCCTGTTAGTTTCCTTTCTCTTTTGGACCAGACAGTATATTAAAAGGACAGTTTATGACAATATTAAGAATATATTGCGATCAAAAGCATTTATTTTTTTCATGTTAAAAGGTTTACAGTTTTACATGAATTGTCCACTCGATGGCGAAATAGAGCAAATGAATCATCTCAGTGCCTCAAGATCAAGTCGACCAGTTGGATGGAAAGCTTCAGCTCATCATGAGGCTTTATCTCACCATCACTCATTTAATTCATGAAAAGGTATCCAAACGTTTAACTCTATAAATTGAGTTATGTGTAAAAAAGTGAAAAGACACAAGAAAAAAGTATTAAACACATGAAAGTAACAAGGTACAAAAAAAAGGCATAGTAAGCAGGGAGATCACCTGAAATCTGTCAGTACTGAGAGAGAACCCCGCCCCCAATCAGCACTAATATCAGCTGCCTTAGTCCTAATTGATGGCCTATAAAGGCTTCTCATTAACCAGGAGGCACATGGGGGGGGGGGGGGGGGGGGTGTAAAAGGGACCACACGGATAGCAGTGATGCCTCGGACGGTGATTGGGACGCACGCGCAGGCGAAGCAGCAGAGGTTGGCGGAAGGACGACTTTGTGGTCTACATACGACGGTGGCTGGTGCGCGTTTTGCAATGTCCAACCCATTTGCGGTGCCCAGGGGGATCAGTACGGTGATTGGGGATGTGATAGATGCTACTGTCATGTTTCCTGGTATGTTGATGGTGGTTTGTCGGACGAGGGCCCAGTGCCTCAAAGCGCAGCAGCTTGAAATGTTTATGGGGGTGGAAGTGGATGTTTCTGAGTCGCGTTTGGGTGCTTTGGTTAAAGGGGTGGTATATGGCGTGCCAAATAAGGTTTCTGTTTCTGACGTGTTTTCCTCCCTGAGTGGAGCGGCGGGGGTGGCTATTCCGTGTCTAGGATTTGATGCTCGTGGATCCACTCCACTGTTAATTACTTGCGGTGAAGCGTGTCATGTTGGGCTTTCTCATCTTCTCGATCAGGGCGTTTGAGGAGCCTCTTCTGATTGTGTGGCATATAGGTCAGCGGTGGAGGTGGAAAAGTTTCAGGTGGAGCATAAGGTGTCTTATCCGGAGGCAGTGCGTCGTAAGGGGGTTAAGAGTGGTGGTGGGTTGGGTTCGGGGCCTCGATCGGCTGGTGGTGTGGAGGAGGGGGAGGGTGTGGTGGTGGTGAGGGATAAGAGGCCTTGTGGAGAGTGAAGCATGTAGCGACCAACAAGTCGGATGTTGCACGCAAGGTGACTGTTGCTGTAGAGACCTTTTTGGGATTTGGTGACGTGCTCCCCGAGGAAGTTTGGGGGACTGCGTGTTCATGCAGGGTTGGGGGCTCTGGGTCTGCTGCGGGTAATGGGATGTCCTTGGTGAAGAATGTGGGTGATGACGGTGATGGGATAAGTTTTCTTACGAGGTTGTGTGTGCATGTTTACTGGGGTGAGTGCTGGTGGTGGTGGGGGTTTTGTTGATGGCGGCTATGTGTGAATTGGGGTGGGGATGTACCTTTGTTTTGTTGAGTGCAACGGGAGGGGCTGGTTAGACTGTGTTGGTTGTTGTGGCAGCAATACGCCTTTTTGACGTCCAGCCTGCCTTTCTCATAATGAAAGAAGAAAGAGGCACACAGGAAAGACTTTGTGATGGTTAAAGGACAAACTCTACAAAGATCTTTGTAATATTATAGTTGAAAACTTTTTGGACGGGAATGGTTATAAGCACATTCCCAGAATGCTGACCGTTTCTGTGAGAGCTCTGGCGGCCATTATCTGGAAGTGGAAAGAACATCAGTTCACCATAAACTGGTTTAGGTCAGGTGCTTCACATAAGATTCCTGTCTTAGACCAGCGAATAATCATGAGAGTTTTTTAAGAGCCAGAACGACTCAGAACTTCAGCAAGACCTTACATCAGCAGGTACTGGTGTTTCAAAGAAAAATGTGTTAAACCACGATGGCATCCACCGCTCACCACACAATATTCCATTTCTGGGAAAAAACAGACATGTAAAGGCTCAATTAAAGTTCATCAAACAGCATTTGGATTACTGGTCGACTATAGTATGTTCAGATGAAACACAAATGACATTCTACTAAGCGTGTTTGGAGAAGAAATGGCACTGCCCACCACCCCATGAACACCATATCAACAGTTTAATTTGGGGTGGAAGCATCATGGTGTGGGGCTGCTTTCAGCAAGGGATAATGGCATATATCATGTTATTGAAATCAGGATGAATGGAGAAATGTACTGGGACATTCTGGATGACAATGTGCTGCCATCTACCGGAAAGCTGAAAATGAAAAGAGGGAGGATATGTCAGCAAGATGATGATCCCAAACACAAGGCAGAAAATGAGTAATTGGTTTCAAAGACAGAAAATCAAGTTGCTTGAATGGCCCAGGCAATCACCTGACCTAAATCCCATAGAAAACCTATGGAGAGAGCTGAAGATCAAAGTTCCTAAAATAAGCCCAAGGAAACTTCAACATTTAAAGTCTGTCTGTGTGGAGGAATGAGCTAAAAAACACTCCTGAACAATGCAGAAGACTGGTCTCTCCATACATGAGGCATCTAGAAGCTGTGATCAAGTATGTTCAATACTTATTGCCTGTGCCATTTCACTTAATTTATTATGACTCAACTTGTATGCGTGTAATTGAAAAGACACAAGGAAAAAGTATTAAACACATGAAAGTAACAAGGCACAAAAAAAGGGGGGTTCTGATTTCTTTTTATTAATTCAATATTTGGTTAGATGGCAACTTCTAGTGCAAATGTATAATAGTCTACTTAGAAATACCCTTACTGATAAAACCTAACCTACATGATAAAAGCCAAACTGCTTAATTTTTCCACTGCACATCATTAACTGCAACACTAGATGTCAGCATCTGTATTTAAGTTGATCAGAGAACCGAGGACACCTGGAGGCAAGGTTAAAAATTCATGTATATCACTGATTGGAACCTCTGTTAACACCAGACTGAGCTGTTAGCTTCAGCTACTAGCAACTGCTTTGTCGAAAGAGAAAAACAAGCACTCGCCACTCAGGTTCCCGAATGTACTGGTAAAATCCAGATGCATGTTCAGTTTGTGGTCTGGTCCAGTTTGTTATTTTTTTTCCTTGTTCATCTGCAACCCTTAAACAACCCTTACCCCACTTCACATTAGGGGCATCAGTAATGTGGAATGGCAGCAAATCGTCACTGCTTCAAATAGAATCCATTATAGTCAATGGGGTGGGTATGATTCAAACGAGCTGCCATGTGGAAATTTTCAGATGTCCCAGAAGCGGCTTGCTACCAGTGTTGGGAGCGTTATTTTTAAAGAGTAATTAGTTGTAGTTAAAAATTACTTTGTCAAAAAATAACTCAGCTACAAGATTATAAAAGTAACTAATTGTCAAGAAAAATAACAATTTTGTTACTTCTTACATAAAAGAATGCAAGAAAAATGGGTTATCTTAATTAAACGTCCTTAATTCACTATAAATTATTACAATGCTAAAATATAAATGACTAAAATGAGTTGAACATAATAAAATGTACATCCAAATGTTTATTATAAAATTGAATAATTGAAAAAAAATTGTACTTAACAAGAGGAACTACAAACAAGAAGCATTGAATGGCCTGTAAATGGCCTGTATTTGATATAGCGCCTTCTAGAGCCCTGGAACCCCCCAAGGCGCTTTACAACACAATCAGTCATTCACCCATTCACACACACATTCACACACTGGTGGGGATGAGCTACAATGTAGCCACAGCTGCCCTGGGGCGCACTGACAAAGGCGAGGCTGCCGAGCACTGGCGCCACCGGTCCCTCCGACCACCACCAGCAGGCAATGTGGGTTAAGTGTCTTGCCCAAGGACACAACGACAGCGACAGACTGAGCGGGACTGGAACCTGCAACCTTCCGATTAAGGGGCGAGCACTTAACTCCTGTGCCACCATCGCCCCCATGACACTAATCTAAACTATTCAAATGTCACTGATGAAACAAGACCCTAATCAACTTAATTTTATAATTGCAAAAGGGTTCCCGAGCGTTTAAATTGGCTCCCAGTGTAGTTAAATTACTCTTCTTCGTCTTCGTCTTCCTCCGCTTATCCGGGTCCGGGTCGCGGGGGAAGCATCCCAATTAGGGAGCTCCAGGCCGTCCTCTCCCCGGCCTTGTCCACCAGCTCCTCCGGCAGGACCCCAAGGCGTTCCCGGACCAGATTGGAGATGTAACCTCTCCAACGTGTCCTGGGTCGACCCGGGGGCCTTCTGCCAGCAGGACATGCCCGAAACACCTCCCCGGGAAGGCGTCCAGGAGGCATCCTGACCAGATGCCCAAACCACCTCAACTGGCTCCTTTCGATCCGGAGGAGCAGCGGTTCCACTCCGAGTCCCTCCCGAATGTCCGAGCTCCTCACCCTATCTCTAAGGCTGAGCCCGGCCACCCTACGGAGGAAACTCATTTCGGCCGCTTGTATCCGCGATCTCGTTCTTTCGGTCATTACCCAAAGCTCATGACCATAGGTGAGGATTGGGACGTAGATCGACCGGTAAATTGAGAGCCTGGCTTTCTGGCTCAGCTCCCTCTTCCCCACGACAGATCGGCTCAGCGTCCGCATCACTGCAGACGCCGAACCAATCCGCCTGTCGATCTCCCGATCCCTCCTACCCTCACTCGTGAACAAGACCCCGAGATACTTAAACTCCTCCACTTGAGGTAGGACCTCTCCCCCGACCCGGAGGTGGCAAGCCACCCTTTTCCGGTCGAGAACCATGGTCTCAGATTTGGAGGTGCTGATCCTCATCCCAGCCGCTTCACATTCGGCCGCGAACCTACCCAGCAAGAGCTGAAGGTCAGAGCTGGATGAAGCTAGGAGGACCACATCATCCGCAAAAAGCAGAGACGAGATTCTCCTGCCACCAAACTCGACACACTCCACACCACGGCTGCGTCTAGAAATTCTGTCCATAAAAGTGATGAACAGAACCGGTGACAAAGGGCAGCCCTGGCGGAGTCCAACCCTCACTGGGAACAGGTCCGACTTACTACCGGCTATGCGGACCAAACTCACGCTACTCTGGTAAAGGGACTGAAAGGCCCTTAACAGAAAGCCACCCACCCCATACTCCTGGAGCGTCCCCCACAGGGTGCCCCTGGGGACACGGTCATAAGCCTTCTCCAAATCCACAAAGCACATGTGGATTGGTTGGGCAAACTCCCATGCCCCCTCCATCACCCTTGCAAGGGTATAGAGCTGGTCCACAGTTCCACGGCCAGGACGAAAACCACATTGCTCCTCCTCTATCTGAGATTCAACTATCGATCGGACCCTCCTCTCCAGTACCTTGGCGTAGACCTTTCCAGGGAGGCTGAGGAGTGTGATCCCCCTATAGTTGGAACACACCCTCAGGTCACCCTTCTTAAAGATGGGGACCACCACCCCGGTCTGCCACTCCCTAGGAACTGCCCCCGATGACCACGCAATGTTGTAGAGACGTGTCAACCATGACAGCCCCACAACATCCATAGCCTTGAGATACCCAGGACGAACCTCATCCGCCCCCGGGGCTCCGCCGCTGTGTAGTTGTTTGACTACCTCAGCAACTTCTGCCCCCGAGATCGGACAGTCCATCCCCAGGCCCCCCAGCTCTGGTTCCTCCTCGGAATGCGCATTGGTGGGATTGAGGAGCTCCTCAAAGTATTCCTTCCACCGTCCGACTATAGCCTCAGTTGACGTCAGCAGCTCCCCATCCCCACTGTAAACAGTGTGAGCGAGTTGCTGCCTTCCTCTCCTGAGGCGCCGGACAGTTTGCCAGAACCTCTTTGGAGCCGATCGATAGTCTTTCTCCATGGCCTCACCAAACTCCTCCCACGCCCGAGATTTTGCCTCGGCAACTGCCACTGCTGCACCCCGCTTGGCTATCCGGTACCTGTCTGCTGCCTCCGGAGACCCACAGACCAGCCACGCCCTGTAGGCCTCCTTCTTCAGCCTGACGGCTCCCCGAACCTCTGGTGTCCACCAGCGGGTACGGGGGTTGCCACCACGACTGGCACCGGCCACCTTACGACCACAGCTAGCAACAGCCGCCTCGACAATCGCAGAGTGGAACAAGGCCCACTCGGACTCAATGTCCCCCACTGCTCTCGCGACGTGGTCAAAGCTCTGCCGGAGATGGGAGTTGAAGACCGTCTTGACAGCTTCTTCTGCCAGGCGTTCCCAGCAGACCCTCACTATGCGTTTGGGTCTGCCAGGTCTACGTGGCATGTTCCCTTGCCATCTGATCCAACTCACCACCAGGTGGTGATCAGTTGACAGCTCCGCCCCTCTCTTCACTCGGGTGTCCAAAACATACGGCCGCAGGTCAGATGATACGACTACAAAATCTATCATCGACCTGTGACCTAGGCTGCCCTGGTACCAAGTGTACCGATGGGCATCCTTATGTTCGAACATGGTGTTCGTTATGGCCAAACTGCGGCTTGCACAGAAGTCCAATAACAAAACACCGCTCGAGTTCAGATTAGGTGGGCCGTTCCTCCCAATCACACCCCTCCAGGTCAAGCTGTCATTGCCCACGTGAGCATTGAAGTCCCCCAGCAGGACAATGGAGTCCCCTGACGGAGCACTATCTAGCACTCGTCCCAGGGACTCCAAAAAGGGTGGGTACTCTGAACTGATATTTGGCCCATAAGCACAAACAACAGTCAGGACCCATTCCCCGACCCGAAGGCGCAAGGAAGCTACCCTCTTGTCCCCCGGGGTAAACCCCAACACACAGGCAGAGAGTCTCGGGGCTAACAAAAAGCCAACCCCAGCCCTCCGCCTCTCACCCAGAGCTATTCCAGCAAAGTAGAGTGTCCAACCCCTCTCCAGGTCTCGGGTTCCAGAGCCAATGCAATGTGTCGAGGTGAGTCCGACTATATCTAGCCGGTACCGCTCAACCTCTGCCACAAGCTACGGCTCCTTCCCCGCCAGCGAGGTGACGTTCCATGTCCCAAAAACTAGTTTTCTTGTCCGGGGATTGGACCGCCAAGGCTCCCGCCTTGGTCTGCCACCCGATTCGCATTGCACCGGACCCTTCATGTTCCTCCTGCGGGTGGTGGGTCCACAGTTGGACGAGCCCATGTATCCGGTTCGGGCTGGGCCCGGCCGGGCCCCATGGGCGAAAGCCCGGCCACCAGGCGCTCGCTCACGGGCTCCAACCCCAGGCCTGGCTCCAGGGTGGGACCCCGGTAACCCTCCGGGCCGGGTACTCCGACTCTTCGTTTTAACCGCCATGAAAGATCCTTCGAACCGTTCTTTGTCTCACCCTTCACCTAAGACCAATTTGTCATGGGAGACCCTACCAGGGGCACTAAGTGCCCCAGACAACATAGCTCCTAGGATCATTAGGGCACTCAAACTCCTCCACCACGATAAGGTGACGGTTCAAGGAGGGGTTAAATTACTCACATAAAAGTAATTTTGTAACAGTATTCTAATTTTTCCAGTTTCACATAATTGTTTGTTATTAGTAGCATTTCTATTACTGGTAATTTAACTAATAATGTTTATGTTTATGTATTTAGCAGACGCTTTTTTTCCAAAGCAACTTACAAGTGATAATCGGCATGTTGCCCTTGAGGCTAACAACAACAATAACAACAACAACAACAAACAATTTCCAGTCAGTCGTAGGTGGCAGTGAGGCCGCATGATAAATCATGGAGAGGAGGGAACAAGGAGTGGACAGTAGAGAGGGAAACGGGTGCAGGGAGGGTGCTAGTTTAGAAGATGCTCTCTGAAGAGCAGGGCCTTCAGGAGTTTCTTGAAAATCAAAAAGGAAGCCCCTGTTCTTGTAGTGCTTGGTAGGTCATTCCACATTTGTGGAACGATGCATGAGAAGAGTCTGGATTGTCCTGAGTGTGGTGTAGGCACTGCTAGCCGACGATCCTGTGATGACCGGAGCGGCCGGGCCGAGACGTAAGCCTTTGCAAGAGGATTCAGGTAGATGGGAGCCGTACCATCTCAAACTTTGTATGCTAGTGTTAGCAATTTGAATTTGATGTGTGCAGCTAGAGGTAGCCAGTGGAGCTCAACAGAGGGGTGACGTGTGCCCTTTTTGGCTGATTGAAGACCAGATGCGCCGCTGCGTTCTGGATCATTTGAAGAGATCTCACAGTACAGGCTGGAAGACCAGTTAGAAGGGCATTTCAGTAATCGAGGCAGGAGATGACAGTAGACTGCACCAGGAGCCGGGTGGCATGTTGTGTTAGGTATGGTCTGATCTTTCGTTTGTTATACAGCGCAAAGTGGCATGATCGAGCAACAGAGGCAACATGATCTTTAAAGGTCAGGTGTTCATCAATCACAACATCCAGATTTCGAACTGCTTTTGAAGGAGCGAGAGATAGGAAGTCATTTTGGATTGAGATATTGTGCTGTATGGATGGTTTTGCTGGGATGACAAGTAGTTCAGTTTTAGAGAGGTTGAGTTGGAGATGGTGGGATTTCATCTATTTTGATATGTCAGAGAGACAGTTTGCTATTCGTGCAAAGTCAGTGTTGTCGTCCGGTGGAAATGACAGATAGAGCTGGGTGTCGTCAGCATAGCAGTGGTAGGAGAAGCCATGTGATCAAATGATCTCACCCAGTGAGGTGGTGTATATGGCAAAGAGAAGAGGTCCTAGTACAGAGCCCTGGGGGACTCTTGTGGCAAGATGGTGCACAGTACAGAATTGTCCAAGCCAAGATACACTGAATGATCGTCCTGTGAGGTATGATTCAAACCAGTCGTGTGCTTTCTCTGTTATGCCCATGCTAGAGAGTGTGGACAAAAGGAATTAATAAAACATGCCCTTAAAAATAACACTTGAACAGGCATATCTGATGGAGAACTTAATTTTACTATCTTTAACAAGAGTCTGCTTCTAGACCTGCGGAAGGAGAAAAACAGAAAAGGGACACACAACAATACAACAGGAGCAAGCTATCACTGCGTCAACCTGATGAGGAAATACAAAATCAACATTGTTTTACTGAACAATCACACAATAATAAATCACAGTGCATTAAGTGCCAACCACAGCCTTAAGACATGTGTTGAACGTGCCCAAGTCCATACTTATGAGAGCACCATGTGAGCATCTGTGTGCATACACGCACTTGTATATGTAAGGTTTCTCCATAGGAGCACCCAATAAAGAGTGTGAGGAGCCACAGATCTGCTCCCCAAAGATGTGTAGGAGATGGAAGGAGCTCCAAGTCTCAGAGATCCAGGAGCTGCCCCAGAACTCAGGGACCTCAGGGAGACTGCAACCAGAAAAGCCCCTGCCCTCCTCGAGAGGCGCCGAGGATTGCCCCAAGGGGGCCAAAACCAGCAGCCGGCAGAGTTCCGGGGGATATCAGCGACAAGCCCACAGGCTCGCCCGTAGCCTCCCACCCCCAAGGCGGCGGAGCCCGGAGCCCAGCAACCCAGGACCCAGGGGCGACCAGCCCCGTCGTGGACCCAACAGAGTCCAGGGACTCAGATCCCACCAGGCAGCCACCGAGATCGATCAGGCAGATGCCAAAAATCTTAAAGCCCCTGACCCGAGAGCCACAAACACTCAGGCAGACCAAGGCACCACACTCCACACCAAGTGTGGCAGGGGGAGGGGAGGCGAAGATGTATAGCATCAAAAGAAGTCCCAGGAGAGGGGAGGAGTCGAAGGCCCCACCTGACATATACAGTCATACACAAACACAGTCACCCACTTTCTCCCTCATGCTCACACATACACATTAGAGCTGAAACAACTAATCGATTTAATCGATTATAATCGATTATTAAAATAGTTAACAACTTTTTTAGTCATCGATTAGTTGTTTAATAATCATATTTTACCGCATAAAGTCTATTTTTTACCACAATCTGATATCGGTTACAATCTGTTAAATTTGCCGCCAGTGTGTGGCAGTAATGAGCCACTGATCTACCAGTGGAGCCGCAGAAGAAGAAATGAGCCAATAAGTGCCCTCGGTTTTCATGACGTATCACGTTACTGACGCTCATCTTGCTGTGAGAGATGGCGGATCAACAAGAAATACGGAAGAAAAATAGAAGCGACAAAACAAGAGAAACCCCGGACAAAAACCTCACGAGTATGAGAGCACTTCACTAGATGCCTTGAAAAGACCGGTGACCTGCAAAATATGCAAAAACCATGGCACGACGGAAGCACGACGTCCCTAAGTGAACATTTGAGATGAAAACGTGGGGGCTGATGCAGCAGAGGAATGTCCGGTAAGTAACAGAAAATAAGCAAGCTAACACAGATCAAATTTGGGACTTAGTGTTAGCTGAGTTCGTTATAGTGGATGTTAAACATGTTTTTTTTTGCCACGTCAGTTTACGGTGTTCTACTTCTGATTGACTAGATGCAATCGTGAATCTCCGTGTTGTGTATCATGCGCTTGCCAAATTTAGCACGTCTGTTTATAAGAATGTTCTCGTTAAGAGAAAAATGGCACAAACACATAACTATGTTCCTCATTCAAAAAAGGACAACTCCGTGGAGAAAAATATACAGACGAGCTGTGTCCAGGTGAATATAACGCGGCATAGTTGTACGCTTTCAATTTTTAAATACAGGATAAATTCAGAAAGTCCTTTTTTTTACTATTAAAAGGCTGTTTTACCGTCTAACGCTGTAAAACGCCTCACAACACATTTTTGTCAAAATAAATGATCACTGTATATTGTTAATTAATTCAAATAATGTAATATTGATTTAGTGTTGTAGTGTGTGTGCTGCTTTATTTTATATGTGTACTTATTTCAGTCTATTTGTGTTTCTTATGCAGAAAAAAACAAGCAACGATGGACAACTACATGGGGAACAAGACACTCACCCCCAGCAATGCATACCACTTACAAACTCTATTCTAGATTCTACATTATTTTTATGGAATTTACCTCATATTTTGATGCCAAAAAATTATTCTGGACTGATATTTTGCACTGTTTAGCTCATTTTACACCACTGACTGTGTTCATCTGCAATAAAATAGATTGCAGTCAACTGCAAAATTCTCTTATGTTTTTCTTTTTCTTAACTGAAATGTATTCATCACTTGTATAGGTTAAATAGCTAAACAATAACAAACCGATTAATCGATTAATCGAAAAAATAATCGACAGATTAATCGATTATGAAAATAATCGTTAGTTGCAGCCCTAATACACATACAAACAAAGACTTACGAAAATGCACGCCAGACACCCACTCGTGCTCCCCATACACACCCTATTCACTCTGGTCCCAGTACTGCTGTACAAGGGTACATTCATCACCGGTTCCCAGAGTTCGATCCTTTCTGCTGGGGTGCTGATGAACAGGCTCCCCCGCCCAACACCGAGCAAATCGACCCACCACCCCAGACCCCAGCCAGACGGCCAGATCCCCCTCCTTGCCTCCAGCCCCGGGAAGCCAAGCGACAACAGAGGTGTGCTAAGACCCCTAGTCTCCCTCCGCCTGCTCCAATACAGTGTTGGTGCATGTTGATGAGGTGTATTCGTGGCTGTGATGAGCGGGCAGTGCAGTCATTGTCTGGCCTATGCCAGCTGATGCCACCACACCACCCCTTTCCCCCCAACAGCCCTCTGTGTCTAAGTGCAGTTTAAAATTGGAAGTGGGTACCGGCACTTGGATTGGAAGTGGGTACCGGCACTTGGGATGAGGCTGAAAGATCCCCTTGTCAAATGCCGTTGAATGTGCTCACTCCCAAGGCCAAGTGTGTGTTAGCATGGAATGTAGTTGGCGGAAGTGTTTAATGTGCAAATAAAATTGGGAGGCAGGCTGCCACAGGAATGCGGAAATTGGGTCCATACCCGCACCCCCTGACTTGTCCACCCCCCAAGGTTCTATGTGCATGTTTGTGTGATGATGTGAGGGAGCAGGAGGAGAAAAATGTGTGTGGGGATGGGGAGGAATGGCTGGTTGGCCTAAGCCCTCCAGGGAGCCAGCTCCCCCAACTTGCCCCAATAGGCACCTCCGTTGCCAAAATGCCACCCAGGGCATGGAGACCCCAGCCCATCTTGCCAGGGCCCAAAGAAGCTGCATCGCAGAGCTCCACAGAGTCTAAGGGAACCAACGCAGCCCCACTCCTGCAGAATATCTACTCCCATACCTGCATTTGCACAACTTCCAGAATATATAAGACGCAGGACATACAGGTAAGGTTGGGTCCTCCCCCTCCTGGACATCCCCCTCTCCCGTGATGGGACATCAGAGGAGCCAAGGTCTACCTGAGGCCCCTGAGCCTGGGCCAGGCACTGCTGCATGTTTCCGCCTTCTTCCCGGCAGCATACATGTCAGGACCCGACCCCCAAGGCCCCGCCCAGATCCCCACATGGGGAAGTCCCGCTTTCACGCCAAGAAGGGTACAGCTGCAAACCCGCAGATCGCAGAGCAGATTCACGCCTGCAGCAGTGAGTCTGCGGGTCTCTGGATCTGTAGCCATAGACTGTTCATCACATCTTCCTCGTTCTTCATAGGCCATGATGTGCCTGGGTGTAAACATCTGCTCCTTTAGATCCTGATCAGCTGATGACATCTTCAAAACACCGCGCTGCTAAACCAAAGTAACACGCACATTTTCTTATCAGTAACGGAAACTGCATTATGGCAAAAAAGTAATTAGTTAGATTACTGGTTACTGAAAAGAACAACTTCTTTTAGTAACAGCATTGTTTTAAATGCTGTTATTTCTGTCACTGCTTGCCGTGCCGCACCACGCCGCTAAGGACAGGATTGGGTTCCATTTTTGCCACAAGCTGCTTCTGGGACACGTCAACTTCCATAGTTAACAGAGCTAGACAGGAAGTCACACACGGTTTCAGTGTAAAACGTTTGGTAATTTTTTAAATAAAAGACTAGTACAGTGATGCAATTTCATATCTATGTAGATTACATCAATACATGTGACCTTATTTACTCCCAGCATCATTCCAGAAGGGCAGGGGTGGGTTTTTCGTGGCTTTAATCCTGGCAGTGGAGAGGAACAACTTTATTACATCAAACAGAGATATGCATTTATGCTATGAATATTATGTATGTTATGAAGAAAACCATGTTTGAACATGGTTTTCTTCTTTTTGGTTTAATTGCAGATGGCATAAACAAACTGTGACCTTTGAAGTCTCAAGGGATCTTGTGAGCTCACGATTCTAGTGAGGAGCGCGGCAGAGAAGCTGCTTTGCGCCAGTGTGCACTGGCACGCAGCAAAGCTTACAAGTAAATTGTTCTGCTGCTACTCCGACAACAAAAATAATGGCACTCATTTAAGGAGTTTGATTTGAACAAGTCATCTTCTTTTTGAAGAGCTTTCATGGATCATCAGGGCTCCACTTGTATCATGTCCTTGTCTCACTAAATCTGAGCTTGCTTTACCCATTTAGGTGTGTGTGTGTGTGTGTGTGTGTGTGTGTGTGTGTGTGTGTGTGTGTGTGTGTGTGTGTGTGTGTGTGTGTGTGTGTGTGTGTGTGTGTGTGTGTGTGTGTGTGTGTGTGTGTGATGAGGAACTCCCAACCAGTCAGTCTAATTCAGATCCCAGAGAACATCTGGGGTCATCATCTGCTGGTGTCTCATACCTGACCTATTCTCCTTACTGCCTCCGGTAGTTTTAGTAACTTATGGTGTGGTGAGTTTTAAAGTAGCTTACCTGCTTGGAAGGATTGTAATGTCTGATCCTGAATAAGTCAATTTGTAACCTGAAATGGAGAAAAGTCAACAAATCTCCTTAAGTCTGAAAAATGTGAGTTAAAAAAATACAGAGAGAGAAAAAGGAGAGTATGTTCTACCTTATCATTTAGGCTTAGAGTGACATCTCTTTTTCTTAGAGATCCTCCTTTCTTCTGTCTGTGAATACGGGAAAAGTTGTGACCATAATTTCAATTTAAAACACATGAGGGGAAATCCTAGCCCGTGCTGCTCTTTAATGGGCCGTCATGGGATTGGGGTATGCAGAGAATGATTGAATTTTGTGAGAAGGCCAGGAACGATCAGGTCTCGCCTGCTGTTATGCAATCGACCATTCCCCACTCCCAACGCAACGTCTGGTAAAACCTGGTACAGTTAAAGGAGGGAGAGTTGGGGGAGGGGGACTGGAGTCTGGAAATCTCAAACGTCTGGACCAAAAGACAGAATAACTTCTTCTTTCAACTGACTCAACCCTCATGAAAAAAAAATCCCATACTAAATTGAATCCCTCTGATGCTTCATATCAAAGGCAAAGATCTTAAACTACATTGATTTTAATGGCTTTATATGAGTCTTTTTACACTGACATGCATGAAATCTCACATTTCCTCACAGATGGAAACATATGGATTAAATACAGCGTTCAGCTTGCTGTTTTATACATTTGATTGTGTCACGTCTGTTTCTTTTGTCACCTTTTTTCAGCTGTTCTCAGGTTGCTTAGCTCTCCTTGACCTTGTAAAGATAAAAACTCAACTTTACTGCAAACGTTAACACCCTTTGTGTTGGATTCCACCTGTCCAGTGTCTCCTGTCAGTTAAGCAAAAGAGATTACTTTTCCCGTTAAGCCCATTATAATCAAATGGACTTGGCTTCTTCATTATTTTCTTCTTCTTCACAACAAGACATAAAGTAATCAAAAGTTAAAAGCAAACACTCAAGGAGGCACTTAGCAAAAAAGAAAAGCTTTTATGATAAAACATTCATATACAGTACAGAGTAGGAGACAGGTGATCTTTGAGGAGCATAGGGTTGTCTTGTGGTCAATTTTGTGTGATATTGCTTGTGGGAGTCTTGAGGATGAATTTTGCTAATAACATCCCCGCCCACATATCATCCACCAGATGATCCTGACAGAACAACTAATATCTGAACGTGTTTCCTCAGTGGTGTGAAGTATGCCTCAAAAAGCTGTTGGAAGCTAAAGTGGAGACGGGTTTATTACTCTGACAAGCTGATGACAGCAGCGTCTGGTTGAGATGAGCACACACACACACACACACACACACACACACACACACACACACACACACACACACACACACACACACACACACACACACACCTCATACTAGCATCTGATATCTTTTTAGTCAGTGAACTCATGATTTACCAGTAGCAATGCAAAATCCATTGTTTTATGGCTTATGAACTCACCATTGTTAAATACTAGTTTATTAGACATAATCGATGTGGAAATTTTTATTTTCAGAATCATAAATATTGTGTTAATTAGAAATTGAAAAAATTGTTTTGAGATGAACTAGAATGAGACGCAATCTGTCTCATCAGGTCAAAGTTGTATAAGATGGGCAAGTTAGCCGATGAGAATCAGTGCATCTCCATTCATCTCGTTTAGTTCTTTTGTGGCTCTTTGTTCCCTGCTTTGGTTTATAGTTGTGTTTGATACAGATGTGGACAGCTGTGAGCCATCAAACACGCTGCAGTTGATCAAAAGGTATCTATTAGTCAGGATTGGTATGAGAAGAACCATTGGGAGGGCTGCATCTGACAAAATATATTTTAGTTTATAACATCTGTTAGTGATTTTACAAATGCACTTTGCTATTGAACAAACAAACTTGTGTGTTTACATACTTTTTGTGAGGACAATTTTGCAACAGAGAAATGTGTCCAAATGTTTGGAGCCAAAATTGCCCAGATTACAGAACTTATTACTCAAGCACCACAGAAATAGTTCATTAAAAGTGATTTAAAGTACATGTAAATAATTTTCATGTAATTTTTGAAAAAAGTATAGTTTTTACTTACTGAATACACTAAAGCTGTTATAGCAAATCTACAGAACGAGCTAGGTTTTTAACGTAAACGGGGTCACAGGACTTTCACCCCTCCCCTCGGTTGTCTTCTCTGAGATACTTTTGCCGGAACCGGGGACCCACATTTCAAGTCAAAACGAGAAGGCACTAAATGTCAGTCACTGTTTTCTAGGTCTAAACGGGTTTTGTTGCCCGTGACTTTAAATGGTGTTTTTCATTTTGGGACTCTGGCAGTTTGCCTGGCTGGTTGCAATTAAGGGAACGATGAGTGCGGAGCTTAGGGTCATTGTCATGTTGGAAGGTAAACCTTTGACCCAGTCTGAGCACTCTGAAGAAGGTTCTTATCCAGGATAGTCCAGTACTTGGCCACGTGCTGTTCCTGCTGCTGCTGAAAAACACCTCCATAGCATGGTGCTGCCACCGCCATAATTCACTGTGGGGAAGCGCATGGTTTTCTCCACGCATACTGCAGAATGAAGGCAAAAATATTCCATCTTGGTCTCATCAGAACAGAGAATCTTATTTCTCACCACTTCGGGTCCTTCGGGTGTCTTTTAGCAAACTCCATGCAGGCTTTCATTTATCTTGCACTGAGGAGAGGCTTCCAAAGGGCCACTCTGCCATTAAGCCCTAACTGGTGATTGTTGACGTTCTCCCATCTCCTGGCTGCATCTCTGGAGCTCACTTTGGGTTTTTCTTTACCTCCCTTACCAAGACTCTTCTCCCCCGTAGCTCAGTTTGGCTGGAAAGCCTGCACTCGGAATGGTTCTGGTCGTCCCAAACATCTTCCATTTAAGCATTAAGGAGGCCACTGTGCTCTTTGGAACCTTAAGTGCAGCAGAGATGTTTTGTAACCATGGCCAGATTTGTGCCTTCCCGCAGTTCTGTCTCTGAGCTCTTCAAGCAGTTCCTTTGACCACATGATTCTCATTTGCTCTGACATGCATTCGTTTTCTTCTTCTTTCGGTAAGGCAGGCTGCACGCCTTGCGGCATATTGCTGCCACAACAACACTAAGTCTACAGCCAAACCTGGCTTCAGCCTGTCATAGACTCCAATCGCCCATAGAATACGTATTAACGCCTCCGCCCTGCGCCACTCCACCACCTCCAGTAAAGTCCTCAGACTGAACTACGCCCCCAACCCACCCAAAGATCCAATCAAGGTCTGCCACTCCACCGCAAATCGGCCCTACCTCAAAAGAACGTGCCCAACCATCTCCACAATCACATCTACCATCTGGGTGCCTATCAACTAGAAGCAACCCAACCCTGACCCAAGAAAAAAAATCAACCTCAGGTTCAGGAAATAACCAGGGCGGAACCGCAGTCCAAACCAAATGAGAACTCACAGGCCAACAGAGAAAGCCCAACTCCTCGTCTGCCTCCTCAGACAATCTGGGAAACCACCCCCAACCCTTCTGCTCGACCCCTCAAATTTCAAATGTCGCCTCAACAATGCCATCGCTGGGGCAGACCCCCCATACCCTTGACCCACAGCAGGTAACAGAACCCCAACTTGACCCGCTGAAACTCCAAAGGGATGTCCCCAGCACCCCAAGGTGCTGTTTAACACCATCAGCAGCATTGTCTCTCCTGCCTCTCCTACAGCCTCCGTCCACTCTGTTACAGACTGTGAGAACTTTCTGTCTTAAGGTTCTGTCAATAAGGTTAGATCTAGCATCTCTCCTGCAGCTTTATGGGCTCGACACACGGGAGGCGACAAACGACCGCGATCAGCGAAATTTGTCGCTGTCGCTTTCATTACCTGACACACGGGAGGCGACCCGCGGCAGTGGCCAGCGGCAAAGCCGTCTACGCGTTCTGTTCCATGGCGAAATTCAAAACTTCCATTGTTTTGCTTGGCTGTGCCAGGTTGGAGGGAATTAAGGTTATTTAACCTTGGCTAACCTTTGGTTAGTTAACCAAACTAGTTAACTCTATGAAGACCTCTGCATGCCCCCTCGACATCTTACCCTCATCTTTGCTTAAAAGTGCTTTTCAGTCCATCAGTCCCAGCGTGCTCTCTATAATTAATGCGTCCCTGGTCTCTGGTCAGGTCCCTGCTTACTTTAAGAATGCTGTAGTCCACCCGCTTCTTAAAAAACCGAGTCTTGACCCCTCTCTCCATAGCAGCTTCAGGCCCATCTCTAAACTTCCGTTCATCTCCAAGATCTTGGAAAAGGTTGTGGCTAAACAACTCACAGCTGCTCTTGATGAACATAACATCTTTCATAGCTTCCAGTCAGGTTTTCGTAGAGCTCATTCTACTGAAACAGCCTTTGACACTGTTGACCGTCACCTGCTACTGGAGAGGCTCAGAGACTGGGTAGGCCTATCAGGATCTGCTCTGGAGTGGTTCTCCTCTTATTTCTCTGAGCGCTCCTTTTCTGTGGCAGTCTCCAAGTTTAGGTCCTCCACCACCTCTCTTACCCATGGTGTCCCACAAGGTTCTGTGCTGGGGCCTCTGCTCTTCCTCCTCTACCTGCTTCCTCTTCAGCACATCCTGAGCTCCTTCAAAGGAATCTCCTACCATCTTTATGCAGATGACATCCAACTGTACATCTCCTTTAAGCCCCATGAGATGTCTATGCTGCAGCTGTTACACACCTGCTTAGACTGGATGGCTGGGAGCTTTCTTCAGCTGAATGAAGATAAGACTGAGATCCTCATCTGTGCCACAGACAAGCTGGTTCCCAAAGTCAGAGACTCTCTTGGTCAGCTTGCTTCTCACACCAAACCTTCTGTCAGGAATCTTGGTGTGACCTTTGACCCGGCTCTCACCCTGGATTATCATGTCAGTTCTCTTGTTCGCTCTTCCTTCTTCCATCTCAGGAACATTGCTAAGCTGAGTCCCATTCTGTCCCGCTCTGAACTTGAGACAGTTATCCACACCTTCATCTCCTCATGTTTAGACTACTGTAACTCTCTTTTCACATGTCTGAGCAGAGCCTCCCTGAACCGTCTACAGGTGGTTCAGAATGCCTGTGCTCGGCTTCTGACCAAGTCCTCCAAACACACCCACATCACCCCGCTTCTCCTCCAGCTTCACTGGCTGCCAGTCAACTTCAGGGTTCATTTCAAGATCCTGGTTCTGGTCTATAGGGCCTTACATGGACAAGCACCATCTTATATTGGTGATCTTCTTAGTCCCTACACCCCCAGCAGGTCCCTGAGGTCCAGTGATCAAAGCCTACTGGTTGTGCAACGCACCAGGCTAAAGACCAAAGGTGACAGATCATTTGCTGCTGTGGCCCCCAGACTCTGGAACACTCTTCCCTTGAGCCTGAGATCAGTGGACTCAGTGACCTCTTTCAAAAAGCAGCTGAAGACTCACTTGTTCAAGCTGGCTTTTGTATGACCTTCTTCCATCCCTCTCTCTTTATTCTGCTCTCCCCACCTATTCCACCTTCCTCAGGATCCACTGATTTCCCTCTTTCCTATTCACTCTCTCTCTTTCTTAACATTTTTTAATCACAATTGTCAATTTTGTGCTCATTTTAAATATATTTTAACCATTTTCTAAATGCTTTTTTATATTTTTACATTTTTTGTTTTTGTGAAGCGCCTCATGAATTTTATCTTGAGAGGCGCTATAGAAATTATATTTTCTTCTTCTTCTTCTTCTTCAACAAGGAGGGCTGCCACCGGGACAACTGAAACGCCCCAGTACACACCCTCATAGCTACTGCCTGCAACACATCCAGCTGCTTCCCACATCACCACCCAAGGAGCCAAACAGACCTTTGATCGAGACGTTGAATAGAACTGGGCTGATCATACTGCCCTGCGGAACCCCATTCTCCACCCCAACCTATTCGGATAGCTCCGAACCCACCCTTACCTGGATTGTTCTGTCACATAGGTAATCCCCTGATCCACCGCCACATTCTCCCCAGCGCCACGGCTCTATACAGAGACACCTGCAGCCCATCCCTCCACAGCATATCATAGGCCTTCTCTATATCCAGGAACAAAGCCAAGACCACCTCCTAGTTTGCCAAAGCCCACCTGACCTCCAGATGCAGAGGCATTACCGCGTCCATAGTGGAACACCCCGCTGAAACCCACACTGATACCGGGCAAAGAAACTGCTGCGATCCAGGAAGTGCACTAACCGCGACGTAACCATACGCTCCAACACTTTACATACAACAGACGTCAAAGCAATAGGGCTGTATGAATCCAGGGCCCCCGCGGGTTTCCCAGGCTTCAGGAATGGAACAATGACTGCTTGTCTCCACTCAGCGAGCAAGCGACCAGTCCCCCAAACAAAGTTAACAAAGGGCAAGACCTCCTCCATGAATAGATCCCCAGCGTGCTGCAGCAACGGGTACGCCAGTCCATCCCTCCCAGGACTATTATCTCTTCTAGCTCTCTTGAGCTCTACCATAGAGAAATAGAGGTTAAGGCACCGGATCCCTCCCCAACCACTGTCAGCTGACCCAGAAAATTCAACAGAATATCCCAATATATTCCCTGCTTCAACACACCTGATTTCAATCAGCAGGTGATCTACAGGCTTTTGGAGAGCTTGATGAGCCACTGCACAGGTGAATCAACGGTGTTGGAACAGGGAAACAACAAAAACAGCAGGATACCAGCCACCGAGGACTGGAGATTGACACCCCTGCCATAAGATAAGGAAAACCATTTGTAGTGAAAACACAGGATAACTTAATTTGGTCATCAAAAAGGGGCAAAATGACTAAATAAACAGAAACTAACCACTTAAAACATGACAACACATTTAGTTCACAGTTTAGTTTCTTTATTAGTTTAGGGTGGTGATCACGCACATTTTGGATACTCAGTTTAAAATGAGTTATAATACAATACAAAATACCATTTTGATATTTCTTACGAACAACATTTAGATGAACTTGGCAAATTTAGTGGTTAAATCAATCCTGCAAGTTTTACAAATGATCACCAATTTTTTTCATTGTGTCAAAAAAACAGCTAGCAGCAAAGATTTTCATTTCGGGAAATCAGTTCACTGTGGTTGCATCTGGGGTCATCGTTAGGTCATTCTGGGCATCCATTAGTGGCCTTATTTAGAGACTCATCCCTTTAAGAGGAGTGATTGGCCAACAAAGACAAAGAATCATTACCTTTGCCCGCCCCCTCCCTGCCAGCAGTCAATAATGAGGGATCATTAAAATGAATAGATGGACATTCCCCTTTTCTCCGGATCCTTATTGCAAAATCAGTGTCAGGGGAAATGAAGATTGAGCTCGGAGAAGGCGTCTAAAAGCCTCACAGTGATTGTCGTGAACTCATCTCCAGTGCCAGGCTCCTTTATCTACTGTAAGAGTCTGCACCTGCCTGAACTCTTGACTAGCAAGAGCTTTTACTGCAGCCCATTAGGGGAGCATTCCTAATGCATGCTACCTTCAACATAAACATTCTGCATATGTACCAAAACATTTACAGCAAACAACAGGGGGGATGACTGCTTTGGATGTCTTCAGGTCGTTGTTTTCTTTCACATTAAAGAAAGGAAGAGTGAAAGGAGTGGAAAGTGAATGCCGTAACTTTAATGTGGAGGATGGAGAACTCAAGTGTTGTGATTAAATAAACAGTCACTTAAGGCTAATTCTCACGTTTCACATCTCAACCATCTGCCACTGCTGCGTTTGATAAATCCTCACACAACATTTCACACACCGCAAAAGAGAGAGTGAATCAGGCTGAATGAGTGCAGATGGAGGATAAAAGAGCACATATTTGTCCAGACCCCATATGGTTGCTGTTCTGACTGATTCTCCTAAAGTGTCTTTTTGTCCGTGCGTCTGCACTGATGTGACCGCGTCAGATGTCACATGTGAAAACGGTCCTAATAAAAGGTTGCTATACACCTGTGGAGATGGACACACAAGACAGGTTAAAGAAACTCATGTAAACAGATGCTCAACCTCCCCACTACAACACACACACACACACACACACACACACACACACACACACACACACACACACACACACACACACACACACACACACACACACACACACACACACACACACACACACACACACACACACACAGTCCTCATCTACTCTCCAAAGGTAACTGATAAGAGGCTCAGTTTATGGTCGTCTAACATATGTTTCTGAAGAATAAAGGAATCACAAAACCGGACACACGGGATGAGAAGAGATCAAATGCAACACTGACTTTGGAGCCATCACAGGTTCCCCTGTATGGTCAAACAATTATCTCTTAAAGAACGTCTTAAATCCACCCCCGTGATTCTATCAACATGCCTTTCATAACAGAGGTACATCAAGGATTTACTGGCTGCAGATGGCTGGTGAGAGGCTACAGTGCTGTGCCTGTCTGCTGTCCTTATAAAAGCCCAAATCCAGCACTCTGTTGGAATACAATAGGAGAGAAAGTGGGGCAGTAAAGACACAATAAATCCATACAATGAAACTTCTAAGTCGTGCCCTCTACCAGGTGGTGTGGACATGTGGACCTTTGGGAGTGAAGACACGCGCTGGAACGACTAAGATCAGGAGTTGATTTTCACCATAGGAAAACATCTGTGTGTGTAAAAGTCAGCTGAAGAGGTAAAAACACAAATTTTGCAGCTAAATATTGGATGATGACTAGACTAGATTAGCTGCCCCTTAGGACAATGACTAAAAACAATGTTTTAGTAAAGAGGTTTGATGTGCTTTCGCTCATTTTATCAGGAGTTAACAAATAACAGCAAAACATGTCAAAGCATCTGAACCGGTGGCATGATTCAAATCAGTGGGATTTTCTAATATTATGTGTAATGTAAAAAACAAAATGTGCCTTACCAAAGGTTTTACCAGAATAACAAGAACAGGTTGAAGGAATACAAGAAAATAAAAACAACTGTGACAATACAAGATAAGTGTGTAGATATGTTTTTGTTTATTGAGGTTTTAGAGTAAACTGACTAGTTGGTCTGTCTTCCTCCAGCTTTACACCAGATGCAAATTCATTGTTTAATAAAATAACTTTCCCCGCTACCTCAGTGGTGCGTCCTTTCTGACGAAGATGCAAATCGGCTGTGGAAGTGTTGCACTTAGCTGGTCCTGCCAGGTCACCAATGACCAGAGAATTGGAAGATCACACATGATTTCACCAGTTCAGACGATGACAAGCAACAGGAAAATGGCAGCATGCATCTAAAACTGGACTGTGGTTTTATTCTGCTTTTCTTTATCTTTATTTTACTTTGTCAATGGAGGTGTCAAACTTTTTCATGTACTCTTTTATTAGTGAAGAATTAGGAATAGACAATCCGCACATTTATTTTACTTTGAAAGTTGCTGGATACAGGGCTGGACTGGGACAATAAGTCAGGCCAGGAGTTTGAAACCATCCCAGGCCACCGCCCAACTGATGCCAAACACTGAAAGTGAGTCAGGTTGGGTGCATACTGATGTAAAAGTGTAAAATAACAAAAATAATGCTTCACATGGTCCCTGTTTCTTTCATCTACAATATAAATATTTGTGTTCTGCAGTGCTTTGCCAGACCCTGATGATGTAACAGGAGGGATCATGTGCCCTGTTTGCTCCGTTTCTGTGAGCATCATGGGAGCAGATGCCCTGATGAGCTGCATGAGGGATTGTTCATTTAGATATCAAGCACTTCATGACTGTCTCCAATCACTGAGCAGACCACATTAGCAACCAGGCCAGCGGGAATTCTCCTGGTGCTCCAGTGTTTGACTTCCTGTCTGGCCGGATCACAACGGATAAGCGTAACACTTTCTGGATGCATAGCTCCTAAAAAACTGGACCCAAAGTGCAAATTTAGCTGAGCGACACAACACCATGCATCTGGGATGGATCCATGATTCACCACTCTGCTCCCAGAGGAGCACAAACATTGTACATAGCTGTGCATTATGCTTCATGGATGTTACGCGAGGTTTACAAGTGCAGTTAGAATAAATCCTGGCCTGAATATGATTAGCCTGACTTGACCAGTGATGCCAAAAAAATATCTTACACTCTCACTCAGAACCTGTTTAAAATCACCAAACATATACTAAAGGAACATGAAAATAAGCTCCACACCTAAACGCTCAATAGATCGAAGGCCTTGTTATTGTGAGGCCACCAACCGCCACATCATCTGGGGCAAAGACATGAAACATAAACTATTGTGATTCTTGGTATTTGTATACAAACATCACTGATTTTCAGCTGGTCGTGAGCAGATTGTGAAGCATCACAAGTGTGTTGCAGCTTTGTGGAGTTCTCTGGCAGTGGTAAACATCTCCTACAGCCGTTTCTCCTCTTTGTGGGGCACTGTGAAAGGACGCCTAAGGTAAGGAGGACAGTGTGCCAGGAAAAAGGGGCGTGGCTGCATCTGTAAATAGTGGGTCTATTTTGGGCGTACCACGATTGTGTAGGGGTGAACCACCCAGGCCTGCCTTCTGTCACTATGGGAGCGTCATAACTTTGTTGAATGGAAAAAGTCTGTAAGACTGGCAGGTGGTACACAGGAGCGTGGCACCGCTCCCATAGCGAGGAGCTGTTTCACTACCCACCGCTAATAAAAAAACACCCAGGCTCTGTTTGCATCAGGGAGAGCAGAAATGTGTTGCTTCTTTAAGCTGCTGAAGCATTGCTTGGCTAGCCTAAAGTGTTATTTTCTGTTGCATATTTCTCAGCTGCAGCTCAGAGTATCACAGGGAAATAAATGAATAAATACTGAAAGAGTGCACTTATTTTTTTCTATTTACCATATTTATAATAGAAATAGAGTAAGTTTAAAGGACTTGTGCTGATGAACTTTCACGTGTACAACGACGTTCCAAATGAAACTGTAGAGCGGCTGCGTGCCGAATATATATATATATATATATATATATACACACACAGTGGGGCAGAAAAGTATTTAGTCAGCCACCGATTGTGCAAGTTCTCCCACTTAAAATGATGACAGAGGTCAGTAATTTACATCATAGGTACACTTCAACTGTGAGAGACAGAATGTGAAAAAAAATCCATGAATTCACATGGCAGGATTTTTAAAGACTTTATTTGTAAATCAGGGTGGAAAATAAGTATTTGGTCAATAACAAAAATTCAACTCAATACTTTGTAACATAACCTTTGTTGGCAATAGCAGAGGTCAGATTCAGCGCCTTGGGCTTCCTGACAGGGTTGCGAAAGGCGCTTTACAAATAAAGCTCTGATTGATTGATTTGATTGATTGATTTGATTGATTGATTGAGGTCAAACGATTACTATAGGTCTTTACCAGGTTTGCACACACAGTAGCTGGTATTTTAGCCCATTCCCCCATGCAGATCTTCTCGAGAGCATTGATGTTTTGGGGCTGTCGCCGAGCAACACGGACTTTCAACTCCCTCCACAGATTTTCTATGGGGTTGAGGTCGGGAGACTGGCTAGGCCACTCCAGGACTTTCAAATGCTTCTTACGGAGCCACTCCTTTGTTGCCTGGGTGGCGTGTTTGGGATCATTGTCGCGTTGGAAGACCCAGCCACGTTTCATCTTCAAAGCTCTCACTGATGGAAGGAGGTTTTGGCTCAGAATCTCACGATACATGGCCCCATTCATTCTGTCCTTAACACGGATCACTCATCCTGTCCCCTTAGCAGAAAAACAGCCCCAAAGCATGATGTTCCCACCCCCATGCTTCACAGTAGGTATGGTGTTCTTGGGATGCAACTCAGTATTCTTCTTCCTCCAAACACGACGAGTTGAGTTTATACCAAAAAGTTCTACTTTGGTTTCATCTGACCACATGACATTCTCCCAATCCTCTGCTGTATCATCCATGTGCTCTCTGGCAAACTTCAGACGGGCCTGGACATGCGCTGGCTTCAGCAGCGGAACACGTCTGGCACTGCAGGATTTGATTCCCTGCCGTTGTTTATGTTTATGTTTATGTATTTAGCAGACGCTTTTGTCCAAAGCGACTTACAAGTGATAATCGGCATTTTGCCCTTGAGGCTAACAACAATAGTAACAACAACAAATTGACATCAGTCATGGAGAGGAGGGAACAAGGAGTGGACAGTAGAGAGGAGGGACGGGTGCAGACAAGGTGCTAGTTAAGAAGATGCTCTCTGAAGAGCAGGGTCTTCAGGAGTTTCTTGAAAATAGAAAAGGAAGCCGCAGTTCTGGTAGTGTTAGGAAGGTCATTCCACATTTGTGGAACGATGCATGAGAAACGTCTGGATTGTCCTGAGCGTGGTGTAGGCACTGCTAGCCGACAATCCTGTGATGACCGCAGCGGCCGGGCCGAGACGTAAGCCTTTGCAAGAGGATTCAGGTAGATGGGAGCCGTACCGTCTCGGACTTTGTATGCTAGTGTTAGCAATTTGAATTTGATGCGTGCTGCTAGTGGTAGCCAGTGGAGCTCAATGAACAGAGGGGTGACGTTTGCTCTTTTAGGCTGATTGAAGACCAGACGCGCCGCTGCGTTCTGGACCAACTCCCAACGTTGTAGTGTGTTACTGATGGTGACCTTTGTTACTGTGGTCCCAGCTCTCTGCAGGTCATTCACCAGGTCCCCCCGTGTGGTTCTGGGATTCTTGCTCACCGTTCTCATGATCATTTTGACCCCACGGGATGAGATCTTGCGTGGTGTCCTTCGAAAGCTCTTTGGTCTTGGCCATAGTGGAGTTTGGAGTCTGACTGTTTGAGGCTGTGGACAGGTGACGTTACAGGTCTTTGAGAGCCAGAGATTTTCCTTGTTTGAAGTGACCAAATACTTGTTTTCCACCCTGATTTACAAATAAATTCTTTAAAAATCCTGCCATGTGAATTCATTGATTTTTTTCACATTCTGTCTCTCAGTTGAAGTGTCCCTATGATGTAAATTACTGACCTCTGTCATCACTTTAAGTGGGAAAACTTGCACAATTGGTGGCTGACTAAATACTTTTTTGCCCCCCTGCATATATATATATATATATATATATATATATATATATATATATATATATATATATATATACACTCACCTAAAGGATTGTTAGGAACACCTGTTCAACTACTCCTCATGCAATTATCTAATCATCCAATCACATGGCAGTTGCTTCAATGCATTTAGGGTGTGCTCCTGGTCAAGACAATCTCCTGAACTCCAAACTGAATGTCAGGATGGGAAAGAAAGGTGATTAAAGTAATTTTGAGTGTGGCATGGTTGTTGGTGCCAGACGGGCCGGTCTAAGTATTTCACAGCCTGCTCAGTTACTGGGATTTTCACACACAACCATTTCTAGGGTTTACAAAGAATGCTGTGAAAAGGGAAAAACATCCAGTTTGCGGCAGTCCTGTGGGTGAAAATGCCTTGTTGATGCTAGAGGTCAGAGGAGAATGGGCCGAATGATTCAAGCTGATAGAAGTGCAACTTTGACTGAAATAACCACTCGTTACAACCGAGGAATGTAGCAAAGCATTTGTGAAGCCACAACACACACAACCTTGAGGCGGATGGGTTACAACAGCAGAAGACCCCACCGGGTACCACTCATCTACACCACAAATAGGAAAAAGAGGTTACAGTTTGCACCAGCTCACCAAAATTGGACAGTTGAAGACTGGAAAAATGTTGCCTGGTCCGATAAGTCTCGATTTCTGTTAAGACATTCAAATGGTGGAGTCAGAATTTGTTGTGGTCTACACCTCATGATTGTTTTTTAATGAGTGTTTCTTCTCTGTGCAGGTTGGCTGTGCTTCTTCTTCTTCTTCGAGTTTAATGGCGGGTGGCATCTAACTGCTAGGAGCATTTCCGCCACCTACTGTGCTGGAGTGTGAGTCAGAGTAAGAGCGAAAAAAAAACCAACTAAATTCTATTCAACAGACCACAGTGCTTTAGATACCCAACAACCAACTTATAATTCCTTTCTTCATCATTTAACAAATTCCTTACAGTCATCACTCCACCTCCTATGTGTCTTAATTTCTCCTTGAGTTGTCCTCTACTTCCCTCATATTTTATGCAGTCACACAAAACATGTCCCACTGTTTCTCCTCCCACCCCACATCCACACAACCCTGTGGGATGTTTCGGCTGTGGCTCTTCCTGCAATACCTATCTCTTTGTGGAGCACCAGGGAGTGCCACAACTAACTGCAATATCCTGATTGCCACACCTTGTATTTAAGCAGCTGTTCCCAGTGTACGGTGTGGTGTTGTTTGTAGTGCTGCTTTGAGTCTGTGGATCTCCATTTGTACTCTTGTTTCAAGTAAAACCTGTTAAGCCTTATTTCCCACTCATGTGTTACTAAAAGTGTAAGAGGGTATAATATGTTCCTTTAAAGCTTAATATACTACCTTTACTTATGACCAATAAGATGTGATATTCTATATAATTATAGGATATCAACCTGATTGATCTTTGAATGTTTAATCAGAAGAATTGGGATTCTTTGCTTTTTCAGTGATAATAACACACTTCATATTAATTCAGACAGAGTCAAGTTAATAAAAAGTAAGAAATTTATTTTCTAAACAAATTAAAAACATGACCAGCTATAAACAACTGTATGTGATGGATATGGAAGGAATGTGATGTATGATGATGGAATGGTGTGTGATGTTTATCGGAACCTTGGATCTAGAAAAAAACTGAGTTCTGGGTGTGAAAAGACTTTGTGGTTGTTATAAGCAGAAAAATTGATTTATCAAAACAGCATCAGACGCAATTCATGTCGTGCCTATGTACCAGTTCCTGAAGACCCAGTTTGAATCCGAGATGTCAAGGAGTCGTTGACCCCAATGCACGTGGCTCATAGGAAAACCTCAATGCGACCAAGTCAGTCCTAGGATGCCTCCCGAGTCACAACAGATAGATGAAATTGTTTGTGTCTAGAACGGCTGGATTCTTATGGAGTCGGAACTGTGTCCACTTTGTTCTGCAGGA
Source organism: Nothobranchius furzeri (assembly GCF_043380555.1). Taxonomy (NCBI): domain Eukaryota; kingdom Metazoa; phylum Chordata; class Actinopteri; order Cyprinodontiformes; family Nothobranchiidae; genus Nothobranchius; species Nothobranchius furzeri. Next base: position 54,476,841 of record NC_091745.1, read on the forward strand.
ACCGTTTGCTGTGTCAGCTACAGCATGCAACAGGTTTGACAGCTTGTCAAGAGATGCAGTGGTGTCATGGATTTTATCAATATGTTTATCAATAACCCATTTCCTGTAGTCGAAGATAAATAGGAGGCAATGAACAGACAAGTCAAACAGTTATAACTGTGGCATAAAGCACGAGGCAAAATGCCCCAGACATCTGGTCACAGAATTAATTTATACCAAGAGATAAGAAAGGAATGAAAGTGAGAGAGAGAGAGAGTCTGTGTGTGCATATGAGAAGTCAAGAATATGTGTGTGTGTGTGTGTGTGTGTGTGCGCGTGTGTGTGTGTGTGTGTGTGTGTGTGTGTGTGTGTGTGTGTGTGTGTGTGTGTGTGTGTGTGTGTGTGTGTGTGTGTGTGTGTGTGTGTGTGTGTGTGTGAATAAGTGGCATGCAAAGAGGCATAGAGCAATACATATTGCCTCGTGAGTTCTGCGTGCTGCCATTTACGTGTTTTATGATCACAGCAATTAACCGGCTAAGCTGTATTTAATTTTTAAGCAATGGTTGATCAATTGTCAGATTACACATAAAAAGCACTTTGGATTGCTATTATCTGTCTCACTGAGACAGATCTCAGACAGATCCTGAGACACTCCTGCCTGACATATTTATTTTATTCATGGAAAAAATCAAACTAGTGATTTCTCTTGGCGTTCAGTTAATACATTGAAACAGCACAGCACTCTATTTAAACTACTTACATGCAAATCTATGTTATTTGTCCATCCATCCATTTTCATCCGCTTATCCGGAGTCGGGTTGCGGGGGCAGTAGCGTCGAGAGGCCCAGACTTCCCTCTCCCCAGCCACTTGGGCCAGCTCCTCTGGGGGAATCCCAAGGCGTTCCCCAGCCAGGTCCGGTAAGAAGTCAGCTCCGACAGCTTCTGGCATTTTTAAAAAGTATCCCAAGGGCACAGTAAGGGTCGGAGATGTTTAGTCTATTTAATTTCTGACTATATAAAACGATTTATTTGGTCTTAAAGTGTGAAGTAAACTCCGACGAAGTAAAATCCAAGCTGATCCCATTCATTTTGTTTACATTTGTTGCCTGCCAACATGACGTCCACTCTCTGAGAGTCACGTGACGTCAGGAGCTCTATAGGGTACAAATCAAGCAACTCAAGACAAAAATGATAAGCATCAAACAAGAAAAATAATAAGTAAATAGATAAATGCTACGATCAGATATGAAAGGTTCAGAATCAACACGCTGAAGTGAGAACACAGCATGAGGTGCTGCAATCATTTGTCTATTGCGGATCGTAATCTCAATCCTTATAACTTTGTCCAAAGAATCATTCCATACAAAGTGTTATACAAAAATCAGCAAAATAATAAGAACAAAGAAGGTAATAAACACGATAAGGCAAATACAACTGACAACAATCTCTTACAGCAGTTCACAGAGATAGAGAACGGAATCAGCTAAATCAACACAATTATAACCTTAAGAAAAGCTATTTCATACATATTGAAATGAATTTACTGTGATGCACAATTCTACAATTTATGGCAGTTACTGTAAGAAGATTGGGAAGGGTTCGCAAAACCATATAGTACACAGAAAACATCAATACAGTTTATTGAAACATCAGGTGAATTTGATTTAAAGCTTCAAGTTGCAGATGAGTCTTTCTGTGAAGGAGGAAAAATGAACGTGTAATATTAATTTATGCAGTTCTAACTATGTCAGAGCTAAGGCAAACCAGGCATTCTTGATCAAAGGGCTCGTCCGTGGACTGACAGTCCCAGTTGGAGAATAGTTTTGAAAGATAGAGTCCTCTTCCATTGATCAGGATGGTTTCAGTCTTATGTTGATAAGTACCTTGAAGTCCAGGTCCGGAACGTAATAACGTAGTTTGGAACATGAAGCGCACAGTTCAACTTCTCAATAGGAAGGCTTCAGGGTCCTTCCATGGCATGTCGAGGCGGTTGTCCAATTGTCAGGGAGCTGATCTTGTCCCCGAAAAGTCCTTTAGGTCCTTGACCATGAAACCAGTCTGGAGGTTTGGGTGCAGGTGCTTGAAGTAGTTGATCCTGTTGTAGTTTTGTCCACGGGGTCGACAGCTGAGGTGGAAGCGGGTTACGTTGTCATGTTGATGTGCGGTCAGGAAGGAACCCCAATCCGTAATTTCATTTCCAGTTCTAGTACCCCCTCAAATGCTGCTGTCTGAGTTGTTTCATCAGGTGCTGAGAGGCGGCCCAAGTGCAGGGCCATGAGTGCGACCACCAACATCAACAATGTGGTGAAACCAATGACCTTGAAGCAAACCTCCATCTTCACCGGATTTGAGAGGTGGCACCCTAGTGGTGGCCCACCCCTTTGTAGCTGGACTTCATCACTAAAGCGGTTAGTTGATAAGCTTGCAGTGGGATAGATGAATCCAAGATGGTCTCTCAGCAATCTTCACAGCAGTGGGAGTGAAGAGGAGTACTTCGAATGGACCTCTAGCTGCCCCATTTATTTCGCTTTAGCACCTTCAACCGAACCCTGGTGCCTGTCTCCAGCGGTCAATGGGCAATTAGGCGGGGTACACCCTGGACAGAGAGCCAGTCCATTGCAGGGACACACAGGACAAATAATCATGCACACACACACACTCACACCTAAGGACAATTCAGACAGACCAATTAACATAACAGTTATGTTTTTAGGACAGTGGGAGGAAGCCGGAGTACCCAGAGAGAACCCACGCATGCACAGGGAGAACATGCAAACTCCATGCAGAAAGATCCCAGGCCGGGAAGTGAACCCAGGACTTCAACCCCTTTTGATCATATCGTTATAGACTGTGTAGGTCCTCTTCCTCCATCTCGGTCAGGATGCAAATATCTGTTAACAATCTTGTGTTTTGCCACTTGGTTTCCGGAGGCTGTTCCTTTGTCTTCGATTACAACTAAGAATGTAAAAGCATTAACTAGTTTCTTTTCTGTTTTAGGTTTGCCCAAAGTCATTCAGTCCGATCAGGGTACCAACGTCACCTCTCGGATCTTCTCTCAGGTTGCAAAGACCCTGAACATCAGACACGCCACGTCCTCCAGTTACCATCCAGAAAGTCAGGGCGTGATCGAGCGACAGGACAAAACTCTAAAAACCATGCTCCGGAAAAATTGCTTATTTTCTGGTCACTCTTGGGAAGAAGGTCTTCCATTTGTTTTATTTGCAGCCAGGGATGCAGTACAAGACTCCACTGGTTTCAGTCCACATTAGCTAGTGTTTGGTCATGCCCCTAGGGGCCCATTAAAGGCCTTGAAGGAAAAGTTCCTCTGGCCTGTTCCTCCTGTCGGTTCTAGCATTCCAACCTATGTAAATACCTGTCAGAAAAGACTGAAAGACGCTAACCATTTAGCGCAACAGCACCCGAGGACTGTAAAAGCCTCTGTGAAAGCTCGCTATGACACAAAGTCTCGTTCCCAAGTTTTACAAGTAAGAGAATAAGTACTCCTTCTGAGTCCAATGGTTGGCTCTTCCTTATCTCCTAAGTTTGAGGGCCCTTAAGAGGTTGTATCTAAATTGAGTGAATGCAACTATGTGGTAAAAACCCCTTCATTGCATAGAAAGACTAAAGTCTGCCACATACACCGATTGAAACCATCCAGTGTAGAGACTCTGCTCCCACCCAGTCTGGTGTCATTGCTGCCAATGTAGGTTCACAACTACCAGAAGACTCTGATGTACCCTCTCATGCCATTACTATGGGTCCTCCTACTACCCCTCGTCTGTGCATTTCAGATGCCCTTAAGAATCTGTCTACCAGTCTGAATCATCTCTCACCTTCTCAGCAGGTGGAACTACAAGACTTACTTTTCTCTTTTCCTGAGCTATTTTCAGATGTTCCTTCGCAAACCCATCTGATAACTCGTGACATGGTTCTTTCAGACCCGACTTCAGTGCGGATGCACCCCTACCGCACCAGCCCTCAAAAGCGTGAGTTGATGAAGCAGGAGGTAAACTACCTACTCAAGAACGGCCTAGCAAAGCCAAGTATTAGTTCTTGGAGCTCCCCTTGTCTGTTAGAAAACAAACCCGATGGTACTTGTAGATTCATCACCGACTATCGTTAACTCAATGCAGCTACTGTTCCGGATTCATTCCCTTTGCCTCGTGTGGATGACTGTGTAGACAGTGTGGGAGCAGCATCCTTTGTTTCTAGACTCGGCCTTCTAAAAGGGTATTGGCAAGTTCCGTTAACTTCTTTCACCTCCAAGGTCTCTGCTTTTGTGACTCCAGACAATCTTTTACAGTACACTGTGTTGCCATTTGGTTTAAGAAATGCCCCTGCCACATTTCAGAGGCTCGTTAACCAGGTTCTGTGTGGCGTCCCTCAATGTAGTGCTTATTTAGATTGGCTAATCTCACTTGAAACTTGGATAAATGTGAGTTTGTGAAAGCCACCATCCACTACCTAGGGATGGAAGTCAGCCATGGGAAGGTATGAGCCCTAACGGACAAGATCCAGGCCATGGTTTCCTTTCCACCTCCAACAACCCATCAAGAGCTCCAGCGACTTCTAGGCATGGCTGGGTTCGATAGGTGTTTCTGTCGAAACTTCTCGGTTGTGGCTCAGCCCCTCACTAACATGCTAAGTCCTCGCATCCCCTTTTTATGGACTTCTGAGTGTCAACATGCCTTTGTTTCTTTACAAAACCTGTTGTGCTGTGCTCCTGTCCTAGCAGCTCCAGATCTCTCATGGCCGTTTAAGATGGAAGTTGACGCAGCCACGCTGGGGCTGGAGGAGCTGTTCTAATCCAGGAAGATTCTAACGTGCTTGATCATTCCGTTTGTTACTTTTCCCGGAAGTTCAACCAGGCTCAGCTCCACTACTCCACCATTGAAAAGGAAACATTAGCACTCATCTGGGCTTTGCAACATTTCCAAGTTTGTGTCAGAAACAGTAAATTCACCACTCCTGTGTTTACAGATCATAACCCATTGGTCTTCCTGAGTCGTATGTACAACCATAATCAGTGGCTGATGAGATGGTCTTTGCTGCTGCAGGAGTCCACCATTGAGATCCGTCACAAGGGCTCCGACAACGTCATCGCCGACGCCTTGTCCCGTAGTTTTGGTGCTTGAGGCTCCCTTATAGGCTTATGATCCCCACTCCTTTGGGTGTGAATCCCGTTTGTTTTGCTTTGTAGTGTTGAAAACAAAGGAGGTTAGTGTTGTCTGTGTCTCACAGACATCTCGGGAACACTCCGCAGTACTGGGGATCAGTACTGCTGGTAATTTGTGTTTAATTCACCCGCCATCACGTTTTCATGAAGACTAGGGTGAGTTAGTTAGTTTTATTTTTGAGTTAGCTGTAGTCCTCAAGATTTAAAACAAATGTCGGCCCTGTATGCTAAACTTGCCCTCTGTTTTCTTAAGGGGTGGGGCGTTACAGGCACTCCCCTTTCCGGCCACTAGATGGCCTCAGTAGCACCATTCTCACCTGGCTCCTTCCTCTGGTTGCCCAGCTGTACGTGATTCCAATCATCAGCACAGCTGGTAAAAGGACGTCACCTGGGCTGAGACGGCGAGAAGGTTGCAGGGAAGTGTGGGCATGGAAGGTTTCCATTTCTCTCTTCTCCTCGCGTGCACACATTTTGATTAGCTTCGTTGGTAAACTCGACCCTTGAACATACAGTTTGATTTGGCCTTGTCAGAGCGTCTCTGCTTAACAGGACTGCTCCCGTTTAAGTTGTGGATTTTAGTTGGACTATTTATGTTAGTATTCCCAGCCCCTTTTGGGCTGGCGCTTTCTGTTAGAACCTTTTGTACTTAGATCCTTTGTTTTCTTATAAAGATATCCCTTTTTTATTGTAAATACTTTTAGTCCACCTGAGTTTTGTAACGAAATCCTTGTTTTAGTGACACACTACTCTGTTATTATTTCTACCTCACACGTTTTCATTACAGCGTCCACCACATCACTCCTAGAGAGCTGGGGGACGTTATACAAATCAACACTTCCATGGTGGCCAGACCTAGAAGCCACAAGGGGTAACTTTCAGTCTGTATTTCTGAGGTAAACTACAAAATGTAATTCCTCTCCAGCACTTCTTTTAATGTACAACTCTTTGGTAACACTTCACTATAGGGGCCCTGTATTAGCGTTACTTAGAGAATTATTAAGCGATAATAAATTAATTAAAAAAATATTAGTAACTGCCCAATATTAAGTAATGCATCATTATCAGACACCGCCCGACCATTTGTCCTATCCTTAAAAACACAATAAAGGGATCCTTTGTTTGTTAATGCTTAATAATCCACTAAGTAACGTTAATAAGGGACCCTTACTGTTCAGTGTTACCAACTCTTCTTCTGATGCCATTCTTGTTGCTTAGCAATGCTGTTTTCTCATCACCGATGCCTTTAATTCAAGCTATAAATTGCAACAGCAGCACTGTCTCATTAGCTATTCTCGACGAAAACTGAAAGGACATGTTGAGTTTGATACTTCATATTTATAAAATGATAAAGCCTCTTTGCCACATTTTGCTATCAGAATAAATCATTAACACCAGAATATTTTTGGTCACCAGTCTGCCATTTATTTATTTATTCATTCAATTTCAAAGAACACGTTAATTAAATTCACTTTAGACAAATTTTATTTTTCATAAATATGTCATATTAAAGACATTTCACCTTGTGCCTATACAGAAATAAAGCATTACACAGTTGCAATAGTTTTTAAGCCATAAAAGAGAGTAAGGCACAGAATAGGAAGAGTATTCATACAGTTTACTCATGCTCTGACAGATTATGTTCAAAAAGGTATCAGAAAGCTATTCTGAAAACTAATCTCAGCTAAATGATGTCCGTCATTAGATTGGTGCGCATGCCCCTAAAGACAAAACAACACAGAAAGGCAGCAGCTTTGTATGGTTAGAGTAAGTTTGACACAGCTGAGGAAATCACTCCATAAGATTTGGTCTGAAGGCAAGAAATTCTGCTTTGTTTCTGCTGTAAAGTGCACAACGTTTAATATCTGGGGAATTGTGCTATGCTAAACGTTTCACACAGAAGAAGAAAGCTTTGGACAATAATTTCACCAAAGATAAAATCCTTTGGTTAACTAAGACCAATTATTGCCAGCTGCAGGTAAGTAACAGTCTTGCCAACTCCTCAGTGAAATCACACGGGTCACTGGAAATGAATTTGTAACAAATGTAGAAAAAAAACTTTTACCTTACTGCAGGAAAACCTGCAGTTCAAGACGTAACTGGTGGTATTCTTGTTTAAGTTCGGCAGGCAGGCATCGTTCATCTGTTTCACTGCTTGGAGGAAAAGCCTTTGCCACCTGCTTTTATAAGTCCCTGTGATAAAGAGACTTTGTCATTAGATTTAGCGATGTTATCTGATTGTCTTTGCATCTGTATGACTAAATCTGAGTCAAGGACTTGAAGAAATGGCAATGAGGGGAATCAAAAATAGGCACTAAGGTGAAAAGCAAAACGCAGGATGAAAAACACGTGGAGGGGAAGACGGAGGGAAGAGTGGAATGCTTAAGTAGAAAATATTTATGATATGAGCTTAAGGCATACATATTTTATCAGACATGTTTATACAAAAGGATATCATACAGAACATTCAGCATAAATGAACAGTGGTAATAATATTAATAATAACGATGAAACAAGAAATATGTAACTATCATGTATTCACATACCCCTAACACATTTTCCTTTTCTTTATTCCATTTTCCTGTAAACAAATCCTTGAAATGATACAAAAGAGCCGTATAAAAACTTCGGCTTTGGGTCTCGCTTGCACGTGTCACTGCTGTAAGGCACCAGTTTAGTTGTAGCTGCACAAACAAAAGGAACCGATGATGAAGCTCGACACTCGCTGTCCCATTAGCGTGTCCATGCATGAACATAGCAACCTTAGATGAAATGAAGATTGTCATTTGTAGAAGAGTAATGCAGTCACTGAGTTGCTTGGTCCACTAAAAACATCTGCTGTGCATAAAGACAAGTGTAGTCTCATACTTTGCCCCTGATATCACTTCCCTTCTTTAAAAGATGTAACCCTTTTATTGAAATTGAGCCTGCTGTGATTGTCAGTGTGAGTCTGCAGCAGGTGTCTGAGCAGGTGATGATAGGAGATCCTATCTTCATATTCTGGATTGCAGCCTTTTTCGTCCTCTTGCAGCAGGTGTGTGTGTGTGTGTGTGTGTGTGTGTGTGTGTGTGTGTGTGTGTGTGTGTGTGTGTGTGAAGCAGAAGACTGGATGTCTATGCATGCGTGTGAACAGAAATGGCGGAGAGGTCATTCTTGATGATCTCGTTCACTGTGGAGACAAAATGGGGAATATGGATCATTAATAACCACAACATTAACAATGAATTGGATTATTGAGGTCCCATCAGCTCACATAATTTTCGGAACTTTAAATTTTAAAGTGCATAAGTTTGGTAATTGACTGAGGACTAAAGAGATCGTGGCTGATTTCAGGTTTGTTCCTGCTATCTCCAGTTAAAATGAGTTTTTTTCTGGTATCATTCAACCTGACACAACAGGTGTATTCTGTCTGACTGACGCTATGTCAGCGATGTTTTAAACAATGACATTTTAGCAGACAGATGTTGAAAGGCATTTCATTTCATTTACTGGAATATTTGATTCTGAAAATCATAAAAACTAACCTAGAATTCTAGACAAGCCGTAGCTGTTTTCCTCTGCCGGTCGGTGTAGCCATGCTCCATTGTAGCCTCAGCAGGTCTAACACTGGCCAAAACTAGTTTAGGGCTGTCCAATCTCAGCGCTCTATGTTTGTCAAGAGACGTGGGTTGGCTTAGCACCAGAGCTGCCAAGGAGAAAAACTACAAAGATGGCGACGACTCTTTTTTGAAACAACTTTAAATGACTTAGACTTGAGCTTTTCTTTGAGACATGAGCGGGTGGAGGCATCTATGTCATTTAGTTCAAAAAAGGATGTATTTGCTGCTTCTTCTTCACCGGTGCATGGCGGACTGCTTTGCTGACTGGTTTCTGTAGCATTGGGTATGTCTCGTTGTTCGTTGCTGTGATTGGTTCTAGCGCTGTCCAATAGTATGCAGTTTGAAAGATAACCGTGGATTCCGCCCCACGACCGAGCTCTGTCTATAGCTCATGGCCAGACTATGTATTAGGGCTGGGCGATATGGCCTAAAATATTGTGGCATATAACAATAAACGGATGATAACTACATGTTTGCACAACAAAAAAAATGTTCACTAGACAGGGCTGTCACATTTATCACGCCGAGTCACGTTGCCAACCTACAAATATCTTTTCATTTTTTTATTACCTAATTCCTTGACATGGGAAAATTGATATTGATTAGAATCAGAGATTTTGATAATGATTAATTTGTGATTTATCGCCCAGCTCTACTATGTAGGACGGCTTGCCAGGCTACATGAATAGGTTTCAGGCAGAGGAAAACCCAACAGTTTTTTCATATAGAAGAAAACAACAACAACAAAAAAAACATTCATTCAGCGATATTTGGTGGTGCAGAAGACAGATGAGTTATTCATGAGTGTGATGTATGACTCATCAACAGAATGAATGTAAGTGATGGACATTTAGTTTATCCTTTAGGTCTGACACACTGATTGCTGCTCTGAATTCTTTGCATAGTGACATTCAAAGTGCCAAATACAAGATGTCAGTAGCTGCAATCCAAACATATCAGTGTCTTTACTAAGGCATATCGGCTCCATGCACACATCTGTGTTTTTACAAGTCATCTTCTTGTCTTTCCTGCACCGGTTCCTGTGCCCGCGCGTTTCCCACAGTCAGGCAAGCAGGGATCATTCTCCCCGTTTATCTGCGCTGTGTTCTTTGGCAAAACAGAGGGAAGTGACTAAGAAGATGGCGAGGGCCTCGAGACCTGTGGCTCAACAAACAAGAAGCTTTGCGGCGGCAGGGAGCTCGGCGTGATAAGACAGGCCGATGCAGACGCCGACAGAGGTAGAGAGAGAGAGTGTCTGGTGAAACCAGCGACAGGAAATCCACCCACTCTGAGGTTCAGAGGGGCCCTGATGTTTGTTATTACTAGATACTGTTAGGTGAGCAGTGAAGCATCAGCACACAAATGAAAACAATACCAGGAGTTGGTTTGAATTCTCAGACACCTGCTAAAAAGACGATGTAATGTTTCAGCATTAAATAAAGCAAGCATGGAAAATATGGAAGAGGGTTGGACAGAAAAACGCATGTGTAGATGTCATTGCACGTGCAGTTTGAATAGGAGCAGGCCACACACTGTCAGCCCTGCGCTTCTCTCTTTGAAGGTAAACACCCTCCGAGTCGCGCACACACGGAACACACACAGGTTAGTCGGGACTCACCTCCCTCAACAGGAGGAACTCCCTTTGGAAAAATCCAACCTGTGCCAACAGTGCCGGCTGTTTTCAGCCTCGCTTCGCTCTGGGCTAAACATGCATTTATACGCCGAGGTTATTTTTAGCTCGTAAAGGAAGCACAAGCACACGCAACAATGAGGTGATCTAGCATTTGTGCCGCTGCTCGGCTCGGCGTTTGCTGAGTTGAGAAAACAGCTCCAGGTAGTTGTGAAGATGGTGTGGGAGAACCCGACAGCTCGGCAGCGAAAAGCAACAAACGTTCTCTTTGTCTTTTTTCACAAGCTTTTCTCCTGTTTTCAGTCAGTGTTTTAAAAAAATCATGACGTCTTCTCCACCTACATAATAACTGTGGTGTTATTTTCAAACTGTTGATTAACTAATATTTTCCATTGGTATGCTCAATGATGTTCCACTGTGAAAAAAAAGAGCCAGAAGATGACACACTGGCCCGAGAGTTTTTATCTTCACACTTGGTCGCCGATGTGAGAATCTAAGAAACGGGATGTGGCCAACTGTTGCACCTCACGACAACACTGACATGCTATTCATAGCCACCTAATGGTGCGGTTCATATAGCTGCAGAAAATTCTGAGAAATTTTTTGCAAAACCTGAATGACTTCTATATATATTTCTCACTACAGGTAAAGCAAAACAAGACTGGTGCACTGAGTCACCTTTGTCCCAATCAGTTTGACCTTAAAAGGTCATCACACAAAAAAACACCTCGTCAGGTGTAAGAGATCTTAAATGACTTTGGTTTTTACGTCTTCCACTTCAGGATAAACTCATAAATGATGTCAGTCTCAGTTAAAGGTGAAGATTTAGAGGAGGGGGAACTTTTATTAAAAAAAACATGACCATCAAATAATCAGATATGTAGGAGGAACCTTTCCATAGGGACATCTCGCTTTTTTATGCTTGCTATAATTTTTGAAAAGGGCACATGCTATATCATGTGACACAAAAATGAAGCAAAGCAGCTTTGCATCTCTCTTCAGCAGCACTGGAAGTTGTTTTTTTCATTTGTCCAGGTTGATAATGGAAACCTGGGAGGATACCCGCTCATGAATAAACAAAAACAGCGGAAAACTGAGCTCCAAATATTCCCCTGCTGAAGAAAAGAGAAAACACACACACGCACACATGCGCTGCAAGTTAGTTAAACAGATCCTTTATTAGCTGCACCACCAGTGTAATCAGTGAACTGCGGCCTGAACCTGTCAGGACTCATACGTGCGGCTATTTTAAGCAGGTGTGGCAGTGATGCGAGAATATGACTGAGCTCTGCTGTGACGGTTCAGAGGACAACCCCACTCATTTGTGCAGCTTTAACATTTAACACTGGGGTTGCATGTAGCCCATAAAGATTGAACTCACTATAATAAGTTGTCTCTGCCAGCTGAGATGGAAGATAATTTGCTCAAAACAGCTGATTTAAAAACAACAGGCAATTCCTGGGTTTCTGTGTCAAAGGTTACAGCAGAAAAATTAAAAAGGAGCGCTGCAGCAAGTTTTGCCTTGAAAAGGCATGTCCCATCAGGTAACAATCCAGCGTTGGGTGTCTCCAAGTAAATAGACATTAGTCTTGTTTTGATGTTCACGAGATTCTTTTGTTGCTGTTTAATTCAATACAAAAGAACAACAAACCTATGATAAATTTACATGTGATGTACAGAATATCCATCAATCCAAACTGTGAGCATCAAATAATTATACTATTAATCCAAAAACAGTCTTTTTTAGCAGTTAGGAAAAACAAAATTTTTATTTTGACTTCCTAAATTGATGCATTTATCATGAGTTTGTACCTTTCGCTATCATGTATATGAACAAATAAAAAAGCAGCAAAATCAGAAATCTGGGATAACAGAAACACATTTAATACATTGTAAGAAAAAATGAATTTTAAAATGTTGTTGCACTGGTGGAGTTAAGATTCTGTTATTAATAATTATAAAACTACATGACTGCACTTGTTTTATTGCAATAAGACTCAAAGGGTGTGCCTTTTTATGGCAACACAAAAAAGAACTGAATTTTTTTTTCCTTTTTTTTTAAATAAGAATTTAGGGCAATGGTTAAAAAGAGTTATTTTTTGAAGCACTTCTTTTTTATTTCTTTTAAAATTTCTATGAGTTTTTTAGACTTTTTTTCAGTTCAGAGCAGCTTTTTTTAGCTGCTCTTTGGCTCCCAATCAGCTGATGACAGCTTCAACACACCGTGCTGCTGAATTAGTAATGCACACATTTTCTTATCAGCAGCGGTGTTATGATAAAAGAAGACACTATATTTTTAGTAATGCTGTTATTTTAAACAGTGTTATTCCCATCAGTGGGTGTCAGACTCCTGGTTAGCCTCTCTGTGAGCCTCTGGTGTTAGTCATTTGTTTGTTTGCTTGTTTGTTTTACCGGCCTGCCTTCTGAAGTTCACGTCTTGGGTCCTGATTCACTAAACCATGACATTGGTGATATTTTTTATAATCAATAGACATCAATAGCCACATAGTTGAACAGAATTTCAACAATAGAAATGAATTTGTTTACTTTCGGGTAGGGTTCTATGGAATTAACATTTAAACGTCAACATTAATTCTGACGTTGAAGACAAATGAGTTAAGGTGCTAAAAATGTGCATTGTTCTTCTGCAGAAATCCAAACGGGCACAGGCATTATTGTGACTTCATTTACTTACTTAGACTTCAGCATGAACCTGACCTGCTCTGGGGATCTAGTTAGCTTTGTTAGAGGCGAGCGCTGAGCTCTGGGATTCGATAACAGCCGGGCTTCCTCAGAGAGCAGAGGATGCCCTGTGGTCTGAGAGGAGGTGAGACTCGAGGCCTCAGAGCCTCTTGGTGTCGTAACACAATCCCTCTGCAGTCGGATTCGGCCTGACCGGCAACGACCCCACTGAGAGTGACTTCACCTCACCCAGGCTTCCCTCATCTGACTCTCCAAAACACGACCTCTGAACTTTAGGTTGTAAAGGCAGCTTCCTGGCTGTGACTTCTGTTCCCACTCTCATGCTCTTGATAGCGAAGCAGTGGAGAGCACCACCTGGTTCTCCTCTTACTTATACTCTCACAACATTAACTGCAGTTGTCATAAGGTCAAGGATCTCCACCGTGTAGCTAAGGGAAATGTTTCCTCTGCTTACTTGTGCCTCCTGTAGTACAACACCCGCTTTGTGAGAAATTAGAGATAACTTCCTTCTATTGTGGCGATCAGACTCTCGGCAGCCTGTGAGGAAGTTCATCTGACTCATCGAAGTCAATTCATGTAAACACCGATGCACCCAAATCTGTGCAGGGACTGAAAATATTGCTGCAAGGCAGATTCACGGTTACACCTAATCTGAACTTGGGCTTTCATGTGAAATTGATTCGCTGGGGAAGCCAAACTAAAGCTCCAACTTGCTGGAGAGAGACAATTGAATTTCCTGCTACGTATTACTTTTGTTTCCCCACTAGATCAAATCTTCCCTCGGCCTCTGCTGAAACGCTTAATGGACAATTTGCCGCCTCCCACACGTGGCTCAAGCGGCTCGGACTGCGTCACTTATCTTCAGCTCGCAACCAACAGTGTCAAAAATAAGGAGGGGTCAAAAGTCAGAACACATGCATGGACAAAGAACGTGAGATAGAGAGGGTGAAAAAAGACAAGCAAAGTGGACAGAGCAGCGCTCATTAATCCCACAGAAGAACCCAGATGGAAAGAGACAAAGCGTTCCGCTCATTCTTCATCGTGATAAAGTGCTTCATAAATTCATCTGAGCTTCGCAGGTTGACGGGTTCTAGACCTTTGCAGGAATCCCTTTGGGCCTAATGATGTGATGATGTGTACAGACAGAATATTTCATCTGCACAGCCAGGCTGATGTGTGAAGCCCCGGGCTTTCCCAAGTGGAAACACTCCGTCTCCCCCACTGTCAGCGCAGCTTCAGAAGAAGAAGAATAAAAAGAAAAACATGGCTGCAGAGCAAAAGTTTGTTTTGTGACATTCTAGTTAAATAGGGTATCACCACTTATTGGCCACAAGTAGTGGTAATAATATAAATATCTTTTCAAGCAATTTACTTAACCCAATTTAACCTCTATTATCTTTACAGAGACAAAGTTGAAATTGTCTATAGGTGTCACCGCCATATTGCTGTGCCAATCATCTCCTCAGCTGCTACATCGTAGAAAGAGAGAACAATTAGATAAATATTGGAAAAAGTCTACAGCAGAATCTTCTCAGGATGACAGATTAGGAGGTGCCAATGGAGCTACTGCCCAAACATAATGGGACTTTGGCAGTTACATGCATTTTAGAAGATATAGAACTCCGGGAGTTGACGTCACTTCTCCCGGCATGCAACAGTTCAAATCGAAACGGCGCCATATTGGCAGGCAGAAGCCCGCAGCTGGACTATTTGCTATTGTCAGAAAACAGCTCAGTGGCCTAGTGGTAGAGTGTCCGCCCTGACACTGGGAGATTAGGGTTCGATTCCTGGTCGGGTCATACCAAAGACTTTGAAAAAATGGGACCCAATGCCTCCCTGCTTGACACTCAGCATTAAGGGGTTGGATTGGGGGGTTAAACCACCAAATGGTTCCCGAGCGCGGCTGGGTCTGCAGCTCACCGCTTCCCCAGGGGATGGGTCAAATGCGGAGAACAAATTTCGCACACACATCTGTGTGTGTGACAACTAGTGGGACTTTAACTTTTAACTTTAAACTCAATCAAACAGGAAATATGGTAGATTCCTGTTGTGCCCCAGGATGCAGAACAGACGCGGACGACATAAGGAATGAGCCATCTACAGGATTCCCCAGATCCGGAGCGCCGCAAACGTTGGATCATTGTAATAAAACACGCTAGTGACCGGGCTAAAATGAAGCTGTGGTATCCTGAGAGTAAAGGTTTTCGCTTATGCAGCGACCGCTTCATATCAGGTACTTAAACCAACATTTCCTCAACTGTGTATGGTATTTATTTTAAATGCTTTTAATACGATTCATAGTTGGCTTCCTAAACTTATTTTGGCGTGGCTTTTTCTGTCTTATTACTTATAGCAACAAGTAAACATCACGTAAAACGGTGCCTCGTGATTTCTGCGCGCTGCCGTTTACGTGTTTTATGATCACAGCAATTAACCCGCTTAACTGAGTTTAATTTTTAAGCAATGGTTGATCAATTGTCAGATCACACATAAAAAGCACTTTGGATTGCTATTATCTGTCTCACCGAGACAGATCTCAGACAGATCCTGAGACGCTCCTGCCTGACATATTTATTTTATTCATGGAAAAAATCTAACTAGTGATTTCTCTTGGCGTTCAGTTTATACATTCAAACAGCACAGCACTCTGTTTAAACTACTTACATGTAAATCTATGTTATTTGTCCATCCATCCATCCATTTTCATCCACTTATCCGGAACCGGGTTGCGGGGGCAGTAGCCTAAGTCGAGAGGCCCAGACTTCCCTCTCCCCAGCCACTTGGGCCAGCTCCTCCAGGTGAATCCCAAGGCGTTCCCTGGCCAGGTCCGGTAAGAAGTCCGCTCCGACAGCTTCTGGCGTTTTTAAAAAGTATCCCAGGGGCACGGTAAGGGTCGGACATGTTTAGTCTATTTAATTTCTGACTATATAAAACAATTTATTTGGTTTTAAAGTGTGAAGTAAACTCCGACGAAGTAAAATCCAAGCCGATCCCGTTCATTTTGTTTACCTTTGTTGCCTGCCAACATGGCGTCTACTCTCTGAGAGTCACGTGACGTCAGGAGCTCTATAGGTTAAAAATACCCTACACTTGTAACTGTACAGATGACATTTTGAAGTAAAACAATACCAGAAGTTTATGGAAGTAATTTCTTGATGTCTTTTTTTTTAAATATCAAAAGCGTATCCATCTGCTTGAAGAGAGAAATCGATCAAATAAACGTTGTCAATCATTACAAATGTAGCAATGAGAAAAATGAGCTGTCCTTTCATCTCCATCCAAAGGTTTCTGATTGGCTTTGTCTGCAGGATTTGAGCTGAACCTATAATGACATGACCCTGGAAGGGTGGGTTGTCTGCCTCCTCTGGTTTAAAGACACTGAAACGTTGCCAGACCGTCTAGAAAGCCTTTAGAGTACTAAAACAGCAACGTCCAAAATTCAAAATCAAAAACCATCAACTTTTACGCAGCGCCCCGCCACTGATGAGCTTATTTTGGCTGCAGTGGAGCAGAACCTTCGTCTTTGATCTTTACTGGTGAGCTCCGCCTCTCCATATCTTACCACATTCTGTCTGCCGTTCTGGGCTTGCCACTTCCCTCTCCTCCTCCTCCACCTCCTCTCATTTCCTCCTGAGCCCAGGAGGCCATGGGTGTGTGCTCCTGAGCTCAATCCCCAGGCAAGATGAAGAGGAGGTGTTTACATGGAGCTGATCTCCTGTGCCCTTAACACTAATTCCTCCGAGTTTATTCTGTAGTCGTTACAGACTGCATAACGAGCAATTTTTCAATAATAATCCAACAAACACATAAAAAAAAATGTTGACTTGGTGCACATGACCTGAAGAGGTTAAGGCAGGTAAAAAGAAGCACATCACCCACCATTTTTCACATAAAAATTATAATCTAAAATAATCTAACATTGTGAACAGATAAAGTTGTATTTGTTTTAGTCTAGAATTATTCTTAAGCAATATTAAAATATCTTGTTTGATCATTAAACACCTAAAATATGTGTTGTGAATAACTGTCTGCCAGGGGTGGATAGGTCCATCTGGTGGGCCGTTGCACAAAATGGACCGGTCCGGTACACCCCGTCCCCACTCGGCCGGCCGTCAGCACGGCAATATATCTGCCGTTACCAACTACCCCCCACCCTGCTCTCGGCTTTTAACACAACAAATTCCTGTTCAGTTTCTAGGAAATTAGCTCAGTCGCAGCCAATTTTATTGCTAATATTGATTAAAGGTTTGGTTAACTTGTTTAATGAATAAATTTGCAGTGGTCTCTAGTAGGAATGCCTTAAGTCGTACTCTGGCGAAGAAGAAAAAAAGCTCAGTTGTTTTAGTTTCAGGAACTAAACTTGAGTTGTGTCACATGAGAGCTTCAGCCAGCAGGGTTTGGAGTCTGTTTTCCTGATATTTAGTCACGTCGCCTCTAATTGGATAACAGAAACACGACTCTACCACTGACTCTGTTTGCTTTGCAACGCCACTGTTTTATCTCCACAAATAAAACAAGCCTTAAGGAGTTCTGTCACATTGTGGAGTTGCTAATGCTAACAGTTAGCTTCTACTAGTCGAGACATTCTCTGCCATTTCCTGGACACTAAACCAACAACAGCCTTCCCCGAGACGTAGATCTGTCAGGACTTTCTAATCCTAGTTTCACCGTTTATTTTCTATCAGATGCTAATGCAGGAGATAGGTGTAGGTGATTATTTGTATGTTCAGCCTGCAACTGAAAAACTCAGCGTGACTGATTGGAATCATTAAAAAATTTATATCAGTGTTCCACACCTTTAACTGCACTGTGGTAGCCATCTTTATTACAGTTCCCTCCAAAAATGTTCAGTCACTGAAGAATTTCATTGAAATGTGTTCAGTAGTTTATGAACACACACACACACACACACACACACACACACACACACACACACACACACACACACACAACACACACACACACACACACACACACACACACACACACACACACACACACACACACACACACACACACACACACACACACACTCAAAAAAAGAGGAAAAAATATGATGTCACACTTCCTGCCCTTAAACATTTACTTTGTGCAGTAAATACTTAAAAGTTTTGGATTTAAAAGGTTTCTGTATCTGTTTGTGTTTTTCTCTCCTCACAGTCCAGTTTGACTGAGTATGCATTGACACAGCTGCAGAGGAGAGACCACCACATCACAGTGCACCAATCAAAGAGTTTGCCAAATCTGAGAAGCTAAAAGCTTCTGTGTGTAAAGTCAGCTGCTCAGCTTCACACAAAAGGCAAACAACACAGCTTAAACATGAAGCAAACGAAGCAAAACAAAAAATCTTAGTGACTGAGTCATGACAGAAGGTGATTAAAATTGCTGAATGCCTCATAACCAGTGAAATAACTCAACCATTTGATAAAGCTGCAGTGATTGATTCTGCATCACGCCTGACAGAGCCGAGAACCACGCTAGCACCTCAAAGTCTGTCTGCTTTCCAAATCGGCACACGGCGTAAAAAATAATATATGAACATGCTGAAGCAATCAGGTTCCAGTAGGCTGCAACTGTTTGGGTGAGAATCTGGCCGTGCACCTGCGATGAACACAATTTACAACTGCACTTGTGGCGTGTGTCTTTAAATCACCTGCTGTCTGTTTTAGAATTATTTTGTTTTATTTAAATGGAGGGAAGCAATGTGTGCAAAGCGGGGTAACCTCAGTGCACACTTTATTGTTCGCTGTCCATCACAGATAGATGGCTCAGAGAGGCTCCTTCCTGTCGTTTAGTGTTCTGCGGGTATAGCAGCACGTCTTGGCCTTTGGGTAACCCTTCTGTTTTGCCATCCATCAAAAAAAAAGTATAAACTCTTCTTTCTGTCTTCTGCTTGGGTGCCAGAACATTCATCGTTTAAAAAAATCCGGTCCAGCTTAAATGTTATGATTGTTTGCATCAGTCTAACTAGAAAACAACACCAGCAAATACAAGACAGCGAGTCTACTGGGTGTACAGAGTATACAAACCTAGCCCCTCTTTTATAGTATCCCTGCAGCCATGAAGCTCAGAGCCATCTGATTAACACCCTGCCTGCTGACCCTGATAGCTGCCCTGTAGCTTTAAATCCTCAGCGCCTGCAGGGATTCAGAGACACAGAGGAGAAGGTCTCCTCAGGGCACATCGTGCACTGACTCACACAAAACAGGAAGGAAGGTGCAGAGAGGCAAACCTGGGTAAAGTTTCTCTTGTCTTCCCTCTAAAAGTGTGCTCTGATTTCCACAGACAGACAGTTATATCCATCTGGACCTTGTATTTTTCCAGACAGTCTGAGTCAAACGTGAGGAGCAAGCTGCCCTTCCAGAAGCAGAATTCTGCCACCAGTAAATCACAGGATCCGACCTTCACCGTTAGACTGATGCTCGGAGAGAGAACCTGCTCCATGTTTCAGAGCCCATGATAATCCAAATCTATTGTTGGAGTAACTTCTAACATTTAACATCTTGAATCA
This sequence comes from Nothobranchius furzeri, assembly GCF_043380555.1. NCBI lineage: Eukaryota > Metazoa > Chordata > Actinopteri > Cyprinodontiformes > Nothobranchiidae > Nothobranchius > Nothobranchius furzeri. Next base: position 54,496,436 of record NC_091745.1, read on the forward strand.
ATGACATCACTTCCTACAGCTTATAAAGTGTTGATAAATTATTTAGTAATCTCATTTGATTACTTATAAACAATCAATAAGCAGGCAAATGGGACCCTTACACATCCCAAAAGCTGTCCTGATTAATAGCTTGAAACCTATAAAATATAAGCAAATGAACCTGACAGAATTATAAAGCCATTAGTGTGGTGTTTAGTGTAGAAGGCTGTAATAAAAACATCCAAAAAAAACATTTCTGTGGTAAATGTGCTTGTTCATTCACCACTAATGATCAAAGTTTTTACATATAGCAGCTGGTTTTTCCAGTGCTTACAGCTCTAATCTTAGATGACAAATCATTAGGTTTAGGGTTCTGTATCAAATCTGAAGTTCAGAATCATCATCAAAGGACTGATGCATAAATCAATGTGATAGTTTAAACTAAGGATGACCCAAACTAAACCCCATTGTCCTAATTTTCATTTAAGAGGATGTCTCAGCCAAACAGAAGTCTCAAGTCTGATCAGGAGGTTTGATAAATGGTTCTAAACAGCAGCTGAATTCGGTTTACTGATCTTGGGTCTGTGTTTTTATAAATGACACCTGACATCAACAGAGTCTAGAAACAGCAGGGTGTGTATTTTAAACCGTGATTATAAATTTGATTGGGAACAAGATGCAAACACAAATAAAGGACTTGCTCATGGCTGGTAATGAAAAAAACACATCCACACTGCAGAAAATAATGTGTTTCTTGCTACTTAGAATGTTTATTCTTATTAAAAGAAGATAAAATAAGCTGAGTAAAAGTGAAACTAATTCAGAGATTTTAAATATGGTTCTCGCATCTCTATCTCTAATTTCCCTCTGGCTCTAATTTCCCTCTGGAATAAATAAAGTATTTTTGAATTTGAATTTGAATTGAATTGCATGATTTTCACTGGTTGTTCATTTTCCTTCCACCAATAAAGCAGTTGGGCGTGTATTACAGCACAGCTGAAATAAACCCACAGAAAGCTCCTTTTGTGTTTAAATGAAACGTAGCATAAGTGTGCATGTTAACCTTGGGCTATATAGGTTTAGAACTGACTGCAAATAAAGATTTCTAGAAACTAAGGAGATTTTGTGTGTTAGTGAAGCAGCTGCATTTTATTTGATTTCTCAGCACCTCCTTTTTTTCCCTCCTATTTATTAGCATGTTGTTTTGAGTGAAACTGAGCTCTGCTGAGTACAATCAGAGAGTCAAGGGACCAGTTGAGGTTTATGGCTGCCGTGGGTCACATGTCAACAGTAGGACACTTACAGTTCAGTGGTTATGTGCGTTCCCTCCCCTAACGTAAACCCGTTCACTCACTGCTCCGTTAAGCCTCTGATCTGTGAGCGGCCACCGCTGGGAGAGGGAGAAAATGTGATCTCTAACTTTTGGTGTGTGTTTCTTTGACTTTTACTGTTTCTGGTTTTAACAGCTTTAGTAGTAGAAGAAGCACATGTGTGTGTGTGTGTGTGTGTGTGTGTGTGTGTGTGTGTGTGTGTGTGTGTGTGTGTGTGTGTGTGTGTGTGTGTGTGTGTGTGTGTGTGTGTGTGTGTGTGTGTGTGTGTGTGTGTGTGTGTGTGTGTGTGTGTGTGAGGAACAGAGGCAGTGTGAGAACCTGCCAGGGAAAATCATCACGATTGCACGCTACTTTCTTCCACCTCAGATTTTCCTCCTTCCCCGAGTCCGTCTGTGTCTCCATCTCCTTTAATTTCTATGGCTGACCTGCTTCTCCTCATGCTTGCTGAATATTCCTGGATGTGAGGAAAGAATGAAATTCCTCTGACCCTCAATAACTAAAAAATGAAACACATGTCACAAAGCAGGAGATTTACCATTAAAAGTGTAAAAGAACCATCTTTCTCTCAGCATTAAAACATTTATTGCACATTTATTGAGGGGGTTGTGGAAAATTCAAAAATGGATACTATTTGCATTTGGATTTTCATCTTGTGATAGATTTTACTCTCACTTCTACAGTTACTTTTTTGGTATTGTACCAGTCTTTTACTTTCCATCTCAGCACCTCCCCTTCTGCTTTCTATCTCTCTCTCTTCCTCTCCTCTCCATCCTCTACTTTCGGAGGTATTTGTGCATGGAGGAGACAGCAAACTCTGCCAGCTGTTATGAAACCCATTGGCTTTCCCCATCCCACCAGACTGGATCATACTTTTCTGTTCACATCTGTCGCTACAGGATACTATTTCACTGAGCTAACACACTTCAGATGGGGAGCTGTGATTAAGTGGAGACCAGCTCCTGTTTACTGATGCCACAGGTATTCAGATCCTGTAAATGCGACTACTACGAACAGGCAGCTCGGTGTGGGCTTCCTGTTTGAATAAGGGCCTCCCTGTTTGCACCTCACCAGTTCTCCTTTCAAGCTCTTGTTCTGGTCAAGGTCTGTCAAAAAGCTAACACTGACCCCAGACCTCTCTCTAAAAGGTAAACTTTTGGCTAAACTTTTGCTGTGTGGTATTTTCATGTGATCATATACTATGTAGGAGAAAGTTACCAAGACACAAAACTATATTAATTGTGGCTTTTGCAAAAGCAAAAATAGTACACATGAAGTTCATTCCCAAAAGTCAGAAAATACAAACCCAAACAGTCTGCAGACTTTAACCTATGCGTGCCAGAAAACAGGTAAGCTTGTGTAGCCGGATGATTACTCACTCCTGCTACCAACTGGGCTGACCAGCAGCAGAGGGTACTGTGCATGTGTACAGGCTGGTTTCTCTCTTTCAGAGGTTTCACTTCTACAGTCAAAACTACGTCCCTGCTGCCTGATCACCATCACTCAGTCAGTTTGAACCTGAATGGACCGGTCACCAACAGTAGGTACACAAAACATGTGTAGCCTAGAGTTTGGTTGTTAATAGTTTGTGCCTACTTTTTATAGGGATGTGCGTGTCACCCATGTCTTTGGGAGACTTGGTGGAGTTTCTCCCAGTCCCAGATTTGCCTAATTGAGAGGCGTAACACGGCTCACTGCTCTGTTTTGGTTCTATTTGGGCTGGTTTCTGTGTTGTCCTGCTCCATCTGGCCCTGTTCGATGTCACCCATCTACAATCGAGTGTGTCCCAGCTGTCTGTGCTTCTGGGGAGCTGTGGCGGTCTCAAACCTGTGGGCGGTCTAGAAGTGCCTCCTATTGCATCTGCTAAAGTGTTCACCCCCCAGTTCACTCCGGATCATCTGGTCTGTTCCGACTCCAGCATTGACTCACATGTGGGGCTGCTGTTAATCGCTACGACCTTGCCATGCTTTATTTTTTCAATGCTTTTCATACGTTTTATTGTAGGCTAGGCTTTGTTTGTCTTAGACTTTTGCCTCAGCTTGGCCACCAATTGCCGCCCACTGCTGCCACCATTTGACAGAAGTGGTAAGGGAGACTAAAAGACCCAACTTCCTTATTTTTTCAAAAAATAAGTCTAGAAATATTGAGCAAATCAGACATTCTGAAGCAAAGAAAATGTTGTTTACTAGTTTAAGATGCTATTCAGCTCTTTTAGCATTTGTCATTATAAAAGAACTCAAAAGAACAGTTTGACCTTGCTTTAGAAATCGATCAGACATGCACTCTGTAAAACAAACCCGCAACTAGTCTTGCATTTTGTGTGTCACAAAATCTGTGTTCACCAGTCGAGTGTGTATAATTGCAATAGCTATAAACAGGCTTCTTGTCATATGTTAAATAACATAACAATGCATTTAGAAAAACGAACCTCTGGATCTTCAAAAAATGGTCTAAGAGCATGCAAGTAAAAATAATCTGATCATTTCAACCAATAAAGCAACAACAAAAGAAGGCAGTGCTAAAAAAAGTCTCCATGTACGCACAGATAACCTCAGAGTCCTGCGAGGGAAATAAACTCACTCAGTGATCAAAACAGCCGACCACATGGACATTTGTCATAATGTGATTCAGTAATGAGAGCGTCTGGCGTGGAGTGGTTGCTCCATGATCAGATACAGTCTGGAAGTTCCCTGCCAAGCCACAGGCCCTGTTTGTGTTCTGACCCACTGTGATCCATGCGGCTCGGTGGCTTCTCAACGCGTGTCTCCTAAACCTCAGAATGTGAGCCACATAAACCGAGCCTCTAAATGGCTGTGTCAGGAGAAACTGTAGGACAAACATCATGAACGATGAACTCAAGTGATTTAGTTTTAATGAACAGAATGAAATGTGTCAGAGAAGAGCTTCTACTTTGACTTATGGTTACAAGATGGTACATTTTGATTCTACTAAAGGCGATTTAGCTGTTGGGTGTTGCCTCTTATGAAGAGCCAGAAATGAGTTACTTTCGACATAATTTTTAGAAATAAAAATTAAATAAGGTTTTATGCCATAAAAAAACTATCTTTAAAAAAAATCATCTAAATATGCTCCCATGTGGACCCCAGACACAAAAGAAACCCAATTTATTTAGACAATCTCACTCCTGGTTTGCAGCAGACGCATTCTTTCATGGTGACTGTGGATATTATGACGAAGCGACTGAAACTAGACCAGATCTTCTGGCTCAGCTGCCGGGGTCTTCGGCACACGCATGCACACACACACACACACACACACAAGCAAGTAAAAGCCAACCTGTTGCCATAATAAATTGTTCTAATTCTACGAGATTAATCTTGCTTAAGTTATCAAAACTAATAAAGTTCTCAACAGTGACCTGAGTTCCACCTTCATATGCAACCAACTAAAACCAGCTCTTTTCTAAACTGGAAGTAATTTGGGGCAACAGTGTCAATAGCATAATGGGTTTTGTAAAATGTGACAATGAGCTGTGATCTGAACCAGAAGTGTAAAAGCTCTCATGTCTGGCCAGTGGGACAGAGATGAAAGGGTTGGAAGATGAAATGGAGTTCCCAAAGGTAATTCAGAGGAATTCTTCTAAGCACCAAAGGTTTTCTCTCTTCCAATCCGAAGACATAATGTCTTCTTTTGGTTCCATTAATGAAATGATGTTGCATGTTCATTAATGTATTATACTGAGTTTTGTATTAAATTACAGTAATTACTTACTAGCTCAGGCTCAGAACCACCGACTACCAGTGGTGTTGAAAACAGTCATGAAGTCCCACGACTGAACATTTTAGATGGACAGACCCTCTGTGACATCACCTGTAGGTTTCTGAAGCGGTAAACTGAATACCAACGGGTGGTATCCACCACCGCCATCTTGGATGCATCACTCGTCTCGTCACTCCTGGACATTACAAGTATGGGCAAAGAGGCGGAGCTAAGAGCGGGGTTATGAGGATGTGGGCAAAATAGAGACATCCATCAAACTCAGATCTGATGTAGCTACAAGCTAACTGAGCTAACTGAAGCTGATAAATGATAAATGACCCGCACTTGTATAGCGCCTCTCAGAGTAAGGACTCCAAAGCGCTTTACACTAGAGTGTATCATTCATCCATTCACACACACATTCACACACTGATGGTGATGAGCTACAATGTAGCCACAGCTGCCCTGGGGCACACTGACAGAGGCGAGGCTGCCGAGCACAGGTGCCACCGGTCCATCCGACCACCAGCAGCAGGCAAGGTGGGTTAAGTGTCTTGCCCAAGGACACAGCAGCAGAATTCTCTGTCCGGAGCCAGGATCGAACCTGCAACCTTCCGATTACTGGACAACCTAGTCAACCTGTTGAGCTACTGCTGCCCCAATGATGGAGGTTTGCGGGCACTTTCAGCCAGAAAAACACAGCTGAGCGACCGTAAAGTGAAGCATGCAGCAGCTCACTGAGCTGCAGTGTTTCAGCGTCATGCTAAATACATAGCATTTTACCCTATTCAACCAGCGAATAAAGTACAGAAATATAATTTTACTTACTGATAAAAATGGAGCAGAGAGACTTATTGGATGGTCTGTTGGAGCAGTCAATACCACAGCTGGCCATCTTTGTACAATAACTACACAATTAATATCTGAACACAAGTACACAGGAGACACAGCTAATGGTCAAGTTCAGAGAATCGTAATGGGCGACCCTTTTAACACAAGGCAGAGGCAGAAGCCTTATCCGCTAGCACTAGCTCTGACGGCTCATGCTAACTGTCAATCAAAATCAAAACCTTTATAATTTCAAGCATTTAATTACAACAAAAGGAATAGTTACAAAACATACACGCCACTCAGAGTGGTCATGACTTTGAACTAGACCAAATAAACCTAAAATGGTGTTTTGTACCAGGCTGTAAACACGTTTATTCCTGCTGTGAAGTGGGCCATTTTTAACTTCGGAGTCGGTAAGAACTTGATGTTTTGGAGCCAGCTCCTATTGGATGGGAGAACTGCAATTTTGTTACCTCCGTGTTGGCTTTAAGTTTTCAGGCAGAAAATGGCCGCTTGGTCTTGTCACTCCTGGACACCATAAAAATGTTCTTAGCTCTTGAATCTTACTTGATAGTGTGACTCTTCATTAATATTGATATATTAAATTTTCCTAAGTAAGAAACTACAAAGGGATTTTCTGATCTGGTTTATATTCTATAATTTTTCCAAAATAATCAGTTTAAGCTACCAAGAAAACACTGAAATTTGTTTCATAAGCAAAATCTGTGCTGCTCTACTTAGTCACTACAGAGCACACTCCTTAACATTTTAGCAAAGTCTACATGTATTGAATAGGCTATAAGAGTCAAAGCTGCTCAATTCACACAGTAGAAGTAATGGTTTTTAATAGTAGTGAGAGGAAATGGAATCAAATCTATTGCCGATCCCTAAAGTATTGTTGTTGATCCATAACGTTGGTGCTCAAAGACTCTCAAAGGCCAATGCAAGAGTGCACCTACCAATTAATTTTTCCCATGGCTATAAAACTTCTTCAAGAAGCTCAAACTTTTACTTATACCTCAACCATGAGACACACTGCCAGGAAAGAAGATCCCTAATATGAGAAGGCAGCAATAACAACAACAGTAAAATATCCACATCCTGTCTGTGATCATAAATAATAAAAAAGCCATCACGGTTTTCTTGTACCTGTCAATATCTCTACATGTGGAAGGAGACTATGTTCTAGGCACTGCACTTAGCCACAAGACAGCCTCGCTTTCTCTGCACTATTAGCTGGACCTTGACCTGCTCCCTAAAGGCTAGAGAGGTTCAGAGGTTGAGTGTTGTGAAAGCACACCCTGTCACTTACAGGGCCTGCTCATGTGATTCTTCTATCTATGGGACACACACACACACACACACACACACACACACACACACACACACACACACACACACACACACACACACACACACACACACAGGGCAGCTGTGTCTTGCCAAGTCCCATCAGAACACTTAAAGCTCCCCTAATGAACACCCTTTGCCCCAAAAATCCTCAACTTCACAGCCCCCCTTCAATCTAGCCTCGCGGCACACTGCAATGTTAGCGACTCAGCATGTTTTTCAGCACGGTGCGGGTGCGCTCTCAATCATCATTAGGGGTTTTTGTGGAGTCCTGGGGTCTGGGCAACATGCCAGGATGTGTAAAAGTTTCCATGAGGAATGCCTCGAATTGCCTTCAGAAGCATCGGAAGTAAACGGATATCTTCAAGAAAGTTGGAAAGACTTTTTTTGTTGTTTGTTTGTTTTTGCTGAGTGGAAGGAAGCAGAAAAGGGCCATTGACAATTCTGTTTCCAGTTTGAGGAAGAAAAAAAAACCCTAGAAGGGCTTCAAGTGCACAGGCTTGAATTGGACAGGAAACAATCACAGGGAAATCTACGCTGTAACGCAACGCAATCAGAGCCCAGATGGCAATGTCAGAAATCAGGAGGGGCTTTAGTGTGCTCTGTGTTTTTCTTGTTTTTGAGAATAAGGGCCCTCTGTTTCTCAAAGAGGCAGCTGGTAGAAATCTAGCTCACTGATTAGCACAAGTTCCTTTGCTGTCTGCGGTGTTTAACTGCACTTCGTGATATCACCCATCACAACAGCCAGCTAATGAGACAGGACACAGAGCATCGGCCTCAAACGGCCAGCACAGCTTCTGCTCTAAACACACACACACACACACACACACACACACACACACACACACACACACACACACACACACACTGAAATAAGTACCACCAACAAAAACCAAGAAAATTATTTTACCAAGTGTGATGTGGGCTGCCTTTTCCAGAACTGTGTGATTTTATGTGCCTATGAATGTAGATGACTATGGGTGTCAGTTATGCTGACATCAGACCCACTTCTTGACAAAATGTAGCGTCTCCTATTTTTAGACTTAAGTAGCAGAGTTCTCAAGGAAAACATGAATGCACACTGATTAAGTCTGATGTCATTTGCCTGCTGTGTCTTTAGGTCATGTGTCTTGTAAAGCACGGCTTTTGCTCGGAGTAATTATGCGAAGTCTGAAAACTTTGGGTTTATGTGAGCCCAACCACGAGATGTTTATGACAGTGATTCAATATGGCAACTACTGCCCTGGCAGAGACGGCTTCCATCCTTCTCCCCATCATTTTCTGAGTCACACTGATCGTGGGTGTCATTCCAGCTTTGATAGGTAAGAATCGTATTAAGATCCATCAGATAACATCATTGGTCACGCAGGAGGCTAACGTTAAACTGAATGCCAAGTTTAAAGTCTATTGCTGGTACTAATTCTTCCCATGTTATCATCTGCATTAAGGGGAATAGTTTAACAGTTTATGATGGAGAAAGTGAATGGCAGTCTGGGGGTTTTACACCTCCCTGCATAGTAACCCAGTTCCTTGTGGTACAGTAGCTCACCATTGATATGTTGAGGGGTTTCTCATGGGCTGAGTAAAATCTGGGCTGGGCCTGTGAGACACATTTCCTCTGGCTTATGAGAGCCGGAGGCCTCTGTGTTTGAGCGTGGGAGGCAAAGCACTCATGGGGAAGATCAAGTGTGCTCCCACAGACTCCAAACCCCCGATTGCTGAGGAGGGGAGCTATTCCACACGGCTGGCGTTAAATCACCGCTACTGTGGTGAGGTCATCCTCTTGTCTTGCTTCTCTAATGGAGCAGGGCAGTAATGTGTGTGAACGGAGGAGCGGGGGCGCCTCGTGAGCTGCCTTCCGATCTTATTTATTTTAGCTGAAAGCTCATTTAAGGGGTTAGGTGTAGGTCCAGGCCCGGGAGCAGCAGATGCCTTAGCAGTATGCTGTTACCACCACACACTTACCGGGACTCCAGCAGCTCACCACAGATGCTCGTGCAGACGTTAGGTGATGCAAAGCGGCAGCATGATGAGGTTTTGAAGGAGCTGCCTTGCTGTCCTCTTTCAATCAATACACATTCCTGAGCGTTCCTAATGCAACTGTAATCACTGGCTGAATACATTTGGCCTCCAGGCTTGAGGAAGATTGAGAATGCTAAAGTGACGAAGAGAGCTTGTGTGATTTTGTTTTTTGGCAAAGTTCAAAATGTGCATGTAAAAAAATGTACTATACATTTTGTACCTAAAGCTTAAATTTGTCGTTGGTTTAGTCATGAGACATATTTCAAACTGGGCAGTACTGCCTAGCAGTCCATTTCCTCACATTCTAGAAAAGGTGCTACTGCAAAATTTAGGAAACACGCTACTGTGAGTTTCTAAAGCTGATAACAGACCTGTCTGTGTAGTCTGCTGATGAGGTGAGGACCAATGGGACTCATCAAGACTGACAGAAATGCTGACAACTGGATTTCATCTCAATTACACTACCATAGCAAAACTCCCCTGGTCCCCTCATGCCCATCACCCCTACGGTCCCTGAGCTGTTGAGTGAAGGGCGAATAAACTGCACAAGCAAACATATATATCCACTCACCCTTTCACACTGCATCAGCTCACTTAACAAAAAGGTGCACAGGAAGAGTAATACTCCTGAGTTTAATGTGGAGGTGTCTTCACTTCACCCCTGCTGGGATGGATTTTTACCATTTTCAAACTGGCAGAAAGCCAGTGATGCATTCCGTGAATATATATCATAACATGTAGAGCCTCTGCTAACACAGATAACAGGTTGCTGACCTAAGAGACCTCATGTGAAATGGACACATTGGGCTATAACCATATGGTCCCTTGGGCGTGACTGGTTTCATTGCTAGAGGGAGACCAGTGACCCCACAGTCTCTCCTGATGACGACAGCCACACAGTGTTGACTCCGTGGGGAACAGATGGGAAAACAAAGCTTCTGCCTCCTGCCTCTCTGCATCCCACCCAGAAATATAGGGGGAAAATGGTTAAGTCCAGGAAACCCCTACCCATTGTTTTGCTTCCTTCATTAGTCGTCATGTCAACAGTTTGGCTCGCTATGCGTGTGCCACTGTTTTTGTTCTGCTGCACCCCGGCCGACCTTGGTGCTCTGATGTTTTGACAGATTGTTTCAAAATCCCATCAAGGCAGTCCAGAGTTTTAAAGTAAAGCAGCTGCTTGGCCCAACATAAGCTGGTCCGAAAGTTAAATCAAAAGCAAATACATCTGCAGGGTCTAAAATTAAACAAATGTGACGCAAATCAGCTGCCATCAGGAAATACTGAAAGGTGCAGCAGGGTGTGGCTTTGTGTCAGGGCTTTCAGATAAGCTGAAGGTGTTAAATAAATGTAACACGCTCCATAAACAGCCCTCTCAGTCTTTGATTATTAGGCACATCAACATACCATTTATTTTAGCAATACTAAATTCACCCTTTTATCGAAATCATTGTCACAATGACTTTTTCAATGTTCAACAGCATGGTTACTCACCATCATCTAGGTACATCTGGTCCAGTTCTTGGGGCTCTTGCTTGACAGTGATGGCTGTTGACGGGGGACTGGCATCTTCAGGTAGCAGACTGGGTGGGCTGCCTACAGCTTGGGCTGAGCTGCCAGCTGCCTGGGCCTGACTGGGACTGTAGGCTTGAAATGGACTCTCTGCTGTTCCAACGGGAGTGGAGGGGTGAGAGACTGGGGAGGATGAAGAGCTGCTGTTGGCATATATAGATTGGTGGTAACTTTGGGGTCCAGGACTGCTGAGGTGGTTGGGGCTACCCTGGGAGTGGAGCATCCCTAGGGAAGTGTTGTCGGGTGACGTTGGGTGAGCAAGACTGGGGCAGCAATGGGTCTCCTGAATGGGAGCCACAACAGTGCCTGGTGGGGCCTCTTGGATGGGGCTGTTGGGGAGGCACTTGCTGTATGTTACAGGGGACAGATCGTGCAAACTAGGGCTTGAGCTTGGAGAGGATGGAGGCATGGTGGCATGTCGAGGGGGGCAAGGAGCGTAGCCACCAACTAGGCAGGTGTCAGGATCGTCAACGGGCAAGATGGAAGTGAGCCTGGGCTTGCTGTAGAAGGTCTTTGAATGCATGGACAGCCCAACGGTTCCCAGAGAATCATACTCGTCATTAGGTTCGGTTTTTATCATCGGCACTGGGGAGGGGGAGCAGAAAGAAAGAGAGACATTAAAACGTGAGAGGAAGCCACGTGGCGCTATGAGTGCATAAGTAAAGAGTTGAGCAGATACACTCATTGCTGCGGTAACCTTCTTAATCTAAACAAACAATAACCAGTGGATATAGGCTCAGTATCAACTTGGAAGCATTCTCTAAAGGAGAAGTCCTCACACCCACCCATTTTACCACACTATGAAAAAAAAGCCAAAGAACCAAGGGAAAGAAAAATGGATGAGTCATCAGTGTGGAAAGCTACAGCTGGCTCTAATAATGAGCAAGACCTATTTTAGTTGGACTCTCCTCCAATTCTGATATCCAATAAAAGTACTTTAAAGCTTTGGGCTGCTGCTGCTGCTGCTGCTGCTCACGGAGCTCAGGACCCCCAGGTTTCCTCCACACTCTAGAAGTAATTGATTCTCTCAGGACCAAAAGATAGAAGGAGAGAGAAAAAAAACAGATGATTTGATTTTGATTAGACTGCCTGAGCTGCTTAAGAGGCTGTGGAGCTGAGCCTGTGGTTTCAGGAGCTTGAAACCTCAGCTAATGCAGGAGAGTGCCGTGACCCCACTCGATCATCCTGCCTTTCCTTTTTGAATTCTTCATCTAGTACAGATTGTCTCCTCTACTTCCTGGACAGGTCTAACTGAGGGGTATCACATGCCTTCTCTAAGTTAGCGTTAAAGGTTTTCTGGTGGTTGAACTATCAAAATATCAGTCTAAAAACGTCCCATCGCTGGAGAAAAAAATCAGTGAACCCTGTGCCGAGTTATTATATAAGTACGTATACACACACTGTGCCAGTGCTAAGCTAATAGACCAGTGTTAAGATACCCCGAAGCATAAGAAAGTCTTTAGGGTCACAATGGACGAACTGTTTCTATTCCTGCTAATTGTTATTAATGGGAATGGTGTGTTTGATGCCAACCATTGAAAGCTTTTGGCTGAAGTTGCTCCAAGTGACATTTACTAAAGGCCAGCTGTCAGAATGACTAAGACGCCTGTCTAAACAGTTTGATTTTGTACACAACTGTCCTGAGTGACAGAACAAGCTAAGTAGTGAAATAGTGTATACTATCAAATTTTTCACTGGTTTTATGTTTTTCTTGTTGGTTTAGAGACAACATTAATCGCGCCTGTAGCCTCTGGGGTGCTGGGCTGCAGTGTAGTGATAACGCAGCAGGGAGCACATTTACGTCAGCCCCGTCTGCTCTAAAAGCCCAGGGACAGGGCTCGGCGTGGAGAGGAGAATTGCAAGGTTAGTCCCAAGATGCGTAGGCCTCTTCTATGCAGTCTGGGGAATAACAAGTGTTTCATGTGATTACATCCACCGTCACGTCCCCATGTGACTCGCTTCTTCTCCTCTGCCTTCTCTTTTGGTGACAGTGTACTAAAAAAGCCTTTTTAAAATGTTTTTGCCTAAATTCAAGGACTGGATGGACATTTCGTAGAAACTATAAATGCAGATTTTAGGTATTTAGTGTTGCTGTGTTAAAGTAAAAAGTTACCTGCAATTTCTTCCTGCTGTTCTAAGATGACAACAATCCACTTTTGGTTGTGTCTTGTTCTGACAAGCTGCTTTTGACCGCTCAGTTTCAAACAGGTCCAACTCTAAAGTGGTTTTCTGACAACCCAAAACAGCTCTTGTCCTCTAAATTTCATCACAGTCATTGTTTCCATTTTTAGGAAACTAAGAAAATCCTACACGGCTCGACCCCTTGATGAATCAGAAATGGTACATTATGCTGCTGGTGGTGTTCTTTATGTTTTAGTTATGCAAAAATGTAACTCCTTTCAATGTAATGTTATTTGAGATACTTTATTTAAATATGAAACAAGATTTCTTCTCCATATCCACAGACAGACACCTTACTCTTTTGTTCTTCATGTGTGGAGGGAGAAACTGATTTTACCCAGTGAGTCTGCAGCATCCGCTGGTTTCTGCATCTTTGTGAAAGTGTTGGTCGTGGCCCAAAGAAAGCTGATGCTCTGCACACATGTCACTGTGCATAGCAGGTTTCCAGAGCTGCTCTTATTAAGGTGCTCAAGCATGATATCTTACTTTTTTCTGGAATAACAAGAAAATAGGTTTGTCTGTATTTGATTGGGAGCAGTAAGCATACTGTGTAAATTCTGATAAAATTTAATAATTTGTTCCTGCATCTCCCTGTCCATATTTGGTGATTTAGAAAAACAAAGAAATAATCAACTGAAATATGCAGTGAGACCCATTGCGGAGCAGGTGGTGGTTCACTAACATAAAAGTACCCGGTGCACCACTACCCAACAATCTGGTCACCCAATAAACGTTGAGTCCTTGTTACTTTGAGCAGGCTTGACACCACCCAAAGGGGGAGACATGACTGAAACCATTACGTCGGTGTCCAGATTTTAGGAAAAATCATGACTGTGCAAATAGTAACAACGAACAATGTGTGGTTCATTCACTTTTTCTGTATGTGTTCCAGAACATGCTTCTGGTTAATTTCTGTCGAGCTTCAACCACAAAACCATTGCAACAAGGGGGGAGTGGGCACCCACTAAGAATAGAACTGGATTTGTTGGGGGAATATCCAAACAGCCTGTAAAAACCAAGTTCCGAGAAGCTCTTTGCCCAAGCGTTGGCCACGGCCAATATACTATTTTTTGGAGCTTGTTGTTTAATGTGGCTTGTAAAAACGGTTTCTTGTTTGAGGAGTGACGTGTCACGTCTCAGCTTACGCAAGAATGATTCCAAGGGGAAAGCAATGCTCACTCAGAGAGCGAGAGAGATGCATGAACATCTCAACATGATTCATCTTTGCACCAAATATCCTCTCGATTTGTTAACCCAGTATGCTTCCCATCTTCCGGGGCAACATCTTAACCAGTTTTATGTGTTCCCATTTTTTTAAATTGTCACCATGCCACCAAAAAATGAAAGCAGAGGCAGGTTATACTGTTTTTGCCTATTTAACTGAACAACTTTTGGAGTCCATTCAATTAAAGAGACGGTGTGTATTTTTCCTGGTTATAGGGGGCAGTAGATATCTGAATCATTGAAAGCAAGCTGTATTTTTGTGTTGGAGTAAGACCTTACCAACAGATGCCCATTAGGGTCAAACAGGCCCAGGAAGTGCAAACTTCAGCAACATAAAATGCACATCAGACTCCCTTTCATCACTGGCAATAAGTGAAGAGGTAAATGTGTAAAACAATGTTTATTATTGGTGAAAGTTTTGTAACCATGTGTTACAAATCAGTAAATGTGTTTTGTCCTCAAGGGCTTCCGTAGAAGGAAACATGGCATCTAATATGGTGTCGCACAGAGACTTAAGCCTGATTCATGCTTCTGCGTCTGCGTCAGTGTGGAGACATGCAATGCCATTATCCATCCTTGCGGGCCTGCTGGAGAGCTCTGCAAGGACGGACGGAGTTAAGCTCTCTTTTCTCAACATCCGTCTGTCGAGACGGAGAACGCAAGCTTGTGATTGGTCAGGGCACCGCTGTCGTCCACACCGCTGCCAATGCACCCTCAAAAACTTAAATAGAGCCGAGAATAACTAGCGGCAGACATGGAGAAGCTTGAAGAATACCTCGCGAAAAAACTCTAAAAACATGAACGTTTAATACCCCATGACTGGAGGAGTGAAAATATGCACAGCAAGCGTTTTATTTGTGGACGGAAATGACAGGAAATGTGGGTTTAGAGGTGGCAAGCGCATGAAGAGGTGGAGCATGATGAGAGACAAATTTGTCAGTGTTAAAAAGTCTTATATACAAAAAACACAATATAAACACACTATCTTGGACCAGATAGATGACAGAATACCACAGAACAGCGCTACGCCGTCTGTTGTCCTGCCGGGGAATTGCTTTGCAACACTCCCCAGGAGACGGAGAAGTATGAGGGCAAAACATCTCCGTCCGAGCGTGTGTGTCTCTCCCTTTTGGGGCTGACAGAGATGCATGAATCAGGCTTTAGACCTGCTCCCATGTATTTTAGACCAGATTTTTATGGTTATATGTTAAAAAGCCACCAATATTTTTTCAACAACTGGGCATCATTTCATTCATTTTCAACAACATTTTGATGGATATTTCCAAAAATTAACAATAAAAACTACACCTGAATATCAAGCATCAACTGTTGAAACCATTCATCAAATTCCTTAACCACCATTAAATTCAACCGTTAAAATTGTTATGTTATGTTATGTTTATGTGCTTAGCACAAAATTGTGTTGTTATGTTTTGAGTTGGCTATTTTCTTGTTATTCCAGAAAAAAGTAAGATGCCCAGTTGTTGAAAAATATTGGCGGCTTTGTAACGTATAACCATAAATGTGCGTAGACCTGGCAGACCCAAACGCATAGTGAGGGTCTGCTGGGAACGCCTGGCAGAAGAACCTGTCAAGACGGTCTTCAACTCCCACCTCCGGCAGAGCTTTGACCACGTCCCGAGAGCAGTGGGGGACATTGAGTCCGAGTGGGCCTTGTTCCACTCTGCGATTGTCGAGGCGGCTGTTGCTAGCTGTGGTCGTAAGGTGGCCGGTGCCAGTCGTGGTGGCAACCCCCGTACCCGCTGGTGGACACCAGAGGTTCGGGGAGCCGTCAGGCTGAAGAAGGAGGCCTACAGGGCGTGGCTGGTCTGTGGGTCTCCGGAGGCAGCAGACAGGTACCGGATAGCCAAGCGGGGTGCAGCAGTGGCAGTTGCCGAGGCAAAATCTCGGGCGTGGGAGGAGTTTGGTGAGGCCATGGAGAAAGACTATCGATCGGCTCCAAAGAGGTTCTGGCAAACTGTCCGGCGCCTCAGGAGAGGAAGGCAGCAACTCGCTCACACTGTTTACAGTGGGGATGGGGAGCTGCTGACGTCAACTGAGGCTATAGTCGGACGGTGGAAGGAATACTTTGAGGAGCTCCTCAATCCCACCAATGCGCATTCCGAGGAGGAACCAGAGCTGGGAGGCCTGGGGATGGTTTGTCCTGGGTATCTCAAGGCTATGGATGTTGTAGGGCTGTCATGGTTGACACGTCTCTACAACATTGCGTGGTCATCGGGGGCAGTTCCTAGGGAGTGGCAGACCGGGGTGGTGGTCCCCATCTTTAAGAAGGGTGACCTGAGGGTGTGTTCCAACTATAGGGGGATCACACTCCTCAGCCTCCCTGGAAAGGTCTACTCCAAGGTACTGGAGAGGAGGGTCCGATCGATAGTTGAATCTCAGATAGAGGAGTAGCAATGTGGTTTTCGTCCTGGCCGTGGAACCGTGGACCAGCTCTATACCCTTGCAAGGGTGATGGAGGGGGCATGGGAGTTTGCCCAACCAATCCACATGTGCTTTGTGGATTTGGAGAAGGCTTATGACCGTGTCCCCAGGGGCACCCTGTGGGGGACGCTCCAGGAGTATGGGGTGGGTGGCTTTCTGTTAAGGGCCATTCAGTCCCTTTACCAGAGGAGCGTGAGTTTGGTCCGCATAGCCGGTAGTAAGTCGGACCTGTTCCCAGTGAGGGTTGGACTCCGCCAGGGCTGCCCTTTGTCACCGGTTCTGTTCATCACATTTATGGACAGAATTTCTAGACGCAGCCGTGGTGTGGAGTGTGTCGAGTTTGGTGGCAGGAGAATCTCGTCTCTGCTTTTTGCGGATGATGTGGTCCTCCTAGCTTCATCCAGCTCTGACCTTCAGCTCTTGCTGGGTAGGTTCGCGGCCGAATGTGAAGCGGCTGGGATGAGGATCAGCACCTCCAAATCTGAGACCATGGTTCTCGACCGGAAAAGGGTGGCTTGCCACCTCCGGGTCGGGGGAGAGGTCCTACCTCAAGTGGAGGAGTTTAAGTATCTCGGGGTCTTGTTCACGAGTGAGGGTAGGAGGGATCGGGAGATCGACAGGCGGATTGGTTCGGCGTCTGCAGTGATGCGGACGCTGAGCCGATCTGTCGTGGGGAAGAGGGAGCTGAGCCAGAAAGCCAGGCTCTCGATTTACCGGTCGATCTACGTCCCAATCCTCACCTATGGTCATGAGCTTTGGGTAATGACCGAAAGAACGAGATCGCGGATACAAGCGGCCGAAATGAGTTTCCTCCGTAGGGTGGCCGGGCTCAGCCTTAGAGATAGGGTGAGGAGCTCGGACATTCGGGAGGGACTCGGAGTAGAACCGCTGCTCCTCCGGATCGAAAGGAGCCAGTTGAGGTGGTTTGGGCATCTGGTCAGGATGCCTCCTGGACGCCTCCCTGGGGAGGTGTTTCGGGCGTGTCCTGCCGGCAGAAGGCCCCCGGGTCGACCCAGGACACGTTGGAGAAGTTACATCTCCAATCTGGTCCGGGAACGCCTTGGGGTCCTGCCGGAGGAGCTGGTGGACAAGGCCGGGGAGAGGACGGCCTGGAGCTCCCTAGTTGGGATGCTGCCCCCGCGACCCGGACCCGGATAAGCGGAGGAAGACGAGACGAGACGAGACATAAATGAGGTCTAAATTACATGGAAGCGGGTCTAAGTCCCTGGGCGATGCCATATTACATGCCATGTTTCTTTCTATGGAAACGCTTGAAGACAAAACATATTTATTGATTTGTAACAAATGGTTACAAAACTGGCTGCGCAGTGGCACAGTGGTTAGAGCTTTTGCCTTGCAGCAAGAAGGTCCTGGGTTTGCTTCCTGGCCTGGTATCTTTCTGCATGGAGTTTGCATGCTCTCCCTGTGCATGCGTGGGTTCTCTCCGGGTACTCCGACTTCCTCCCACAGTCCAAAAAACATGACTGTTAGGTTGATTGGTCTGTCTAAATTGTCCTTAGGTGTGAGTGTGTGTGTGTGCATGACTGGTTGTCCTGTGTGTCTCTGTATTGCCCTGTGATGGACTGGCACTCTGTCCAGGGTGTACCCCGCCTGATTGCCCATTGACCGCTGGAGATAGCCCCCCCCCCCCCCCCCCGCGACCCTACATGGACAAGCGGGTTCAGACGATGGATGGATGGTTACAAAACTTTGACCAATAATAAATATTGTTGTTTTGCACATTTATCTCTTCACTTATTGCCAGTGATAAAAGGGAGTCTGATGTGCTTGTTATTTTGCTGAAGTTTGCACTCCCCGGGCCTGTTTGACCGTAATGGGAATCCATTAGTAAGGTCTTAATCCAACACAAAAATACAGCTTGCTCGCAACGAGTTAGATACCTACTGCCCCCACTCACCAGAAAAAATACACACTGTCACTTTAAACTGCTTCTAATTATGATATTTTACAATTCCCCTATGTCAGTTGAGGCTGAGAGTTGATCAAATCTGCTTGTAATTCATAGACAATGCAATACGATGAGCTAAGTTGTTCAAACCAGAGTTCAGCCACAAATGGCTAGCTGATAGCAATGTCATTGGTGTGAAAGGATAATAAGGTGGTCACATGACCTGAATGGAAAATAAAGGTGGTTTTCAGCATCTGTGTCCCAGAGAGTGTTTGCCTCATCCTTCCGCAGTTTCAAACAAGTCGGGCTATTTTAAGGGTTGGGTTTGTCTTTTTATAGAAGAACAGACACCAGAGTGTGATAGAAATGTTCTGTGTAACCAACGTCACTGACCACAACCATGCTTGAAGTGGGCTGGAAGGCCGGAAGACACTGTTCGTACCTTCTTTCATAAGAGCGAGCAAAACTGTGTGCGTGTGTGTGTGTGTGTGTGTGTGTGTGTGTGTGTGTGTGTGTGTGTGTGTGTGTTCCTTCTTAGCCCACCCTGGGTACCTGGCCACACTACTAGTTGTTTCACACACTGTTGTGATACAAACACACACACGGAAGCCCTCAACAACAAAAAGCTTCACCAGGATTTCCTCTTTCTGAGCTGCTGTATTGAAACCGTAATCTTTTCATCGTTACTACAAAGGGTCTGCTTACGGCTGATTACAATCTTTCTCCATTCTTTGAAAGGCACAGTTGAACAGTTACTGCAAAAAAGTTCATCTGTGTCATTTCCACATTCTTACCATAAGTGGGCTTATTTTAATGCAATCAAATCTCAAGTTTCAAAAATCCGCTTTAAACCTTCAAAGTTGAGATCCTGTGACTCTTATCTCAATTCTCAAAGTTTTGCATTTGTGCCATTATGGCATCAAAATGGTTGTGAATCTGCAAATAGAACTCGTCACAACATCTTATGCTAAAACAGTTAATTATGCATCTTTATGAAGGCATTGGCCCTGCCTGTGTGGTCTACACTGTGCTTGTGGTTTACTTGGCAGCAAAATGCAGAACCCGAGACATCTTTTAATTAGAGCAGTGTTTATGCTCAGTGAAATGACTTAGAGATGTTCAGCAGAGGCCAAGAACTTCACATCTTTCTCTCTTTCTCTGTCAGTGTTGGTGCACTGTATGAAATGGATCGGCCATATTTGTCCAGTTTTTTGACGACTCTTTCTACCCACTCTCTAAAGCAAGCATTTCCAAATTCAGGAGAGTTATTTTATTTTAAGAGCCTCTCATCCAAAACCATGATCCCTTATCTCCTGTGGCCATGAAAAAAACATCTGCTGATAATGTAAATGCCACATCTTATTAGCAGATGTAGTGTTAAAATGCTCTCCCAAAGGCCCAAGACCCATTAGGCACTGATCAATGAAAACAAGATAGTATTGTTTTGATCTAATGGATTCCACTGGTTATCACAATCGAGATGCGTCTGACAAAGGCACAGATGCGGGTCGGTACCTTAAACCAGTAATGAACTGGGAAAATGTACTGGACTACTGTAGTTCAAAAAATGTATATGTCCTGAAAATAAACATTACATAAGAAAGTTTAAATCTGTTCAAATCTTGAGGGTATTTTTTTTGTATAAATGCAAAGACAAGGAACCTCCCTCACACAGGTTGATAAATCCAAACAAATTTAGGAACCCTCTGTTTGGTGTTGGGGCAGTCACGAGGCAACCGCTAGGTTGGTACTCACCAACTAGAATTTTCTTTGTTCTGGACTCACTGAGTTGTATACAAATGCAGCACGTTCCCGTGACAACCCTAACATGTTAACTAGTGATTGCACAAAACCCTGGGACAATCCTCACATAACTTTCCAAGACAGCTTTAAAATGCATCAAAATAAAAACTACGGTTGTGTGACACATTAGCACAATGCTACTATAATGTGGTCAGTCTGGGCATGAAGTCAGTGTGATTTCTAGTTCTCAGCAACGTACTAGGGATGCAAATTATCGAGTAATTCATTAATCAATAGTTGTTTCATCTTATCGATTGATGATTGATTAATTGATAAGCAGCATTTTTTCTGAAAAGCTGAATTTCAAGTTCAAAACACAATTAATTGCAATTAAATAATTTTACTCAAGTAATTCATTATCGACAATTAATTAATAATCAATTAATTGCTTGCATCCCTACAACATACCAATGTTAAATCTGAATCTCAAGGATGTTGAAAAGCTTCCTAATAAAAATTAGAGCATGAGCAAGACCAGAGATCAAAATACGGTGCTTGGCCAGTCGGCTATGGGAGACCCACTACCATCTGGTTGATGCACCACCGCAGCAGCAATCGTGCACACAACCCCAACTCCATTGTGTCAGTGAATCCCTCCGCACACACACAATATTGCCCCCACCACTAAAGGACCACGTTGCAACAATTTTGATTGCTTTGAACGTGTGAACACCCCTGACCAAGATCATTGAGGACCCATCCATGATGACAAGTTTGTTTTATTCTTAAAGGACACATATTATGACTTTTTTCCCAAGTTAGAATAAGTTACGGTTGATACTATACATTTTCATGACATTCTTTGCACTAAATCCCTCTCACATAAATCAATTCCAGAGGTTTTATTCTTGACATTCTCAGTACTTTCCAGAATGAGTCGTTTCAGGACTCTGTCAGGCTGCTCTGGCCACGCCTGCCCCACCCCCGCTTAAGCTGCTATAAGCTAATATCTGATATCCATGAGGGGCTCAGAATATTGCTGTTTTTGTTACGTGAAGAGGTGGCTCCATCCTGGTTTTATTCCCTGTTTGTGATGTCACAAATGGGGACTATATTTATACGACTTGTTTTAAGGTATTACATTTGTTAACCAAATGCTAACAGAAAATGGATGGAAATTTTTTTATTCACATTTGAAGTGTTTATAGAGGCAGTAAGCAGCCACTAGGCAGCAAAACGTTAGTTTTATATGTTTCCTGGGCGTTTGCCCAGTGTAAAGAATGAATTTCAGTTGAATTATCTTTTCTTATTATTGTAGAATACAAATAACAGTACATCCAGTTGAACTTAACAATTCATTCTTTAAATTCCAAAGTGAAGGTGATCTCTAAAAATGATGCCAGAGGCGTGTGATAAGCACATAGAAGGGCTGTTCCTAGATTTTCAGGTTGTAACATGAATGATGAAGCAAAGCACCAGCTGCTTGAGTGTGTGGATATTCACATGTGATTGTCAGTTCTTTGTTGTTGTATTTTTTGGGGGGGAGTAACCATGGAAGTACTGTGTGAAGCAGGGTCGGATCCCTTGAAGACTGACTTGTCTTCACCGACAGCACATGGAGCATCTGTCACTCAGTGGGAACACCTCACTGCTAAAGAATGCAGTTTCACTACAAGGCAAACAACCTTACTTCTGCTTTCACTCAAGCTAAACTCAAGAGTTACCAGGAAAGATGTCAAAAACACCCATTAAAAATACCTACAAAGTTCATGTAGCACACTGATACTGATAGGTCGGCCACATTGTATTGACTTTAGGAATAATTGAAAGAAGAGTCCAAAGTGTGTTGGTTCTTATAGCAACAAGAAGACAAAACCTGTGGTTACCATTTGGGGGCAGGTAGGTGAAGCGTTGGTACTGGCTTCTCTTCCTCTTGCCGTTGCAGATGTAGAAGTTCACGTGCACTGGGCTGGATATCCTCTGGTTCCTGTAAGGTGGGATCTCCACAACAAGAGAACCCTGACATTCAAGAAGACCAACAATTAGATCATGTTTCAAATATTATTTTCACACTTTAGCTGTGATGTTTTTTTATGACTATTTACTCTACTAGTAGACTACTGTATATTTTACATGGCTTCTTGACTTTATAATTAAACCAAGTTTTAAATTGACAGTATAATACACTCAGATGCCAGGGGGTTTGGAGGGTTAATTAACAGCTAAGTTTATTTTGCAGCTGGCCTGCATTTAGGATACTGTTTCCAAGAGGCTGGACTGGAAGCTGGTCTAAATGAGTGTCTGGACTGTATAGAAGCAGTAGTAGGACCCATGAGGCTGGTCCTGTGCCCGTGTTTGTCTCTGAGGAAAACCCTGAAGCTTTGGTGTTTTCACTGCACAGCACAGGAAAACAGACAGGCCGACTTATTTGTTTGCACAGCCGTTCCTTGTATGAGGGGTTATACGCCCCCCTTGTCCCACCCTGCGAGGCCACGGCATGTCTGGACGGTATGAACTCTTGACTGCTTTAGTTCTGACAGGGAAACATGGCGAAATTTGTCAGGGGCGGTTATGTCTAATTCCTGGGATAGCTGCCACTCTCGTGTGGGTCTGTGTGGCGCTTTGACAGGAAGCAGGTTTTTGTCGGTCTTCACTGTGTGCTCAGAGGAAGGTTGGGAGGGGGTGAAGGTGAGCTCAGCCCAGTCTGCCTTCCAGATGATGACAAGGAAAACATGCAGGTGGCTGATTGAGTGTGGTGAATGTGTGCATGCACACAGCCTTCCGTCTCAATTCAAAACAACCAAAGTTAGCGTACTCTGAACAGCAATAAAAACACAGTCAGGCAGGCAGACTGGAGCACTTTAGAGTAGTCTGGTTGCAACTGACATCAGAGGAAGGCCAGTGCTCTCTCACTGTTTGTTGCCATCTATAAAGGAGAACACTGTGGGGCTTGTGTTTATCACTTCTGCCTCTCTGCACCACCACCATCACCTTGCACACCCACCTTTTCTTGCTTTTTTCAAGCAAATCTCATTCAGATCCCAGCTATATTATCTAAAAAAAAACAATTAGCCATCATAGTCCGCACGTACCTTCCCGATGCGACCACATTTTTACCCGAGTGACATTCAAAAAAGGAAATTTGCAAATGTTATTTTAGTGCCTTTGCCAGAGTAAAGTCCCCTGCTTAGTTTACAAAGCCAGAGGGGGATGTGAAGCTGCTGTTGAAAGACACTCACAATTCCAAACAGACTGTCATCATGCCCAATCAAACACGTTTTCAAATAGCCTCTGCCTGACTCTGCACACTTAAAGCAGACCTAACGAAATCTTAATTAACTCCAGGGCACTAGAAGCTTTCTGTGACACGAAGAACAACATTCGCTTCATTCCCTCTGTTGACAATTCCCTTTTGGTGGGTTTTATATTAACACAATCTGAACGTGTGGCTGTGCGTCAGTATAACGAGTGTGCTGGTTTATTTTCTCATTACAGCCTTCATGAAAAGCAGCAGGTATAAAGGCGGGGGTGTGAGACACTTTTTGGCTGCAGGGTCCCAGCACAGATGAGGTGTTTAAGCCCAATTCACCACAATACTTTGCTGTGAAGTGAACGTCTGGCTGTGCTGGAGAGTGCACACAGGTTCCTGCTCCTCTTGTGTGATCTGTACCTAGTTTTTATGCAGCTGCAAATGTGTTTACCTTCTGGAGATTTTGTGAAAATTTCATTCAGGATTGCATCGTCTAATCAGCGTCATTTGCACTTGGAATTTGCAATGCCCTAGCAAGGGTTACATCATTATGTGGGACAGATGAGGAGGAGATGGAGGGAAAGAGAACGTCTCAGGAGATAGTGAGGAGTGAAGAGACAGGAGCATTTCAAAGAAATCACATCGCTGACGTGTACTTACAGATTTGACAGAATCCTTGTCAACTTTGCCCTCTGTCTCCCACAGATGGTGTCCATCTGTTCACACAATGAGGAAAAAATACAAAATTTTTTGACTTACAAATTGTAATTTCATACCCTGACCTTAAAATGTGGGTTGCTGCAATCTTAAAGAGTCAATGTGTAGTTTTTACTGTTATTCTCTGAAAATATTCATCAAAACATTGTTGAAAATAAATAAAATGATGTCCACTTGTTGAACAACTAGGTCTAGCATCTTGGGGGAGACGCCATTTTAGATGCCATGTTTCCTTCTGGCCGGCCCGGGGTCCTGCGCCTGTCGATGATGTCACACTAGATGATTGGCTGCACGTATGACTTACGGAAGTTACATTACCACGTTCAAAACCATTTAGGCAGTAGGAAACATACATTAAATTAAAAAAACTGCTAAACTCTTTTCAAAACCTGTGCGAAAGAACAGAATTGAAAGAGATGCAAATATATTTTGGTCGAGTGGTATTGCCCTACGTAGAATAATGACGTCATTGGCAGGTGCAGGACCACGAGCAGATGCAGATACTACAGCACAAAAAAAACTACAATCAGTATTGCATTCTCTCAATGGAATTAACTGAAGGACCATCAAAGTCTGAGGAGGTATTGTTGCTGAAAGTCACTGTTACTGCTCTTCGCCTATCATTCTTACATTTCCATTTCCTCATAAATTTGGAAAAAGCCGTGCAACAAGAATATCTAAACAGATTTAGTGGGTTGAGCCTTTTGGTGGTCGTATATCGAACAATGTACACTGAATTTTGCAAAAACACAAGTGAAAAATTTTCTCTTCTCAAAACAATGTTTTAAGCTAATGGAGAAACCTTGAAACTATCTGTTCCTCAGGCTTAGTTTACAGTTAGAGTTAAAAATGGGTCACAGAAAGTTGGACTGTCATTCTGAAATCTTCTACAGTTTCTGCACAATCACAGTTTAAGTTTTTGACTTTTACAGATTTTATCATGAACTGTCCCATTGAGTATGATGGTGATGCTAACTGTAACTTTTCAGCTGCCTAAACTTTCCATTTCTTTTGCAAACTCTTACTCCCACAAATGTGCTTCTCCCTTCTGGTGCAGTTTATACCTCAAACTGTCGGCATTTCTGTCTTCTTTCAATAAACAGCTTTTGGTTACAAAATTTTAAATCAAATTTCTTTTAAATATGCCACACATCCTACAAAAACTCAGAAAACAGAAAGAGTGACCACAAGCCCCTCCTGCTAATCACTGATCAAGAGGGTTTTTGTCAGTTTGAATTGGAATGGTTTATTTGGAGTGTGTTGTCTAGAGAATCACCTTTACCTTGTCTTTTAAACTCTTTTCTATACAACTTATTTGACATGCTTATAGTTTATAAGCAAACCTTTACATTAAACCCCAAATCACTATTGGTGTTTAATGAATAGAATATTTCGAGCAGTAATATTTACTTTCTTGCTTCTGCTGAAAAAAAAAAGAATATTTTCCTTCTCCTCTCTGTTCTCATTTCCATCCCGCTGATGTAAAGAGGTTCCCCTCGCTGACATGTGAGCTCCTCCAGCTGTTCGGGGCCTGCAGAAGCTCAGCTCATATTTTTTTAACTTTTTTTCTCTGGTATTTCATGCCACACCTTTCGTGCACAGATGCTCTGGGTTCTGCTGCAGCAATCAGCATTGGCTGAAGGGCCCGTTTTTTTTCTTTTAAGGGACTGATGAGTCATCACACCTGTCAGAAACAGAGGTGACACTGCACAGCCCTTCTGTCAGTGGCACACCATGTGAGGTAACAGGGTGGTTAATGCAATATTGCTAATATCACTATTAAATGGAAGCAGCAGCTGATAATAGCAACACAGAAATACATCTGCTCTAGTTTACATTAGAGGCAGGAAGCTGCAGAGAAAGAGATCCATGTTAGTTTTCAAGCTACTGATTTCAAAAGCTCAGCAGATCTGTTAGATCTGGAAACCTTTTTCTCTATTTTCCTAATGAATTGTATTTTCACCATCATGCAATGAGAGAAAGAGTAAGAGATTCCAGTCACGTCTGGACTGTTATTGGTAAGACGCCGTAATGGGGGCAAGTGGTCTGCTTTAGCGTTTGGGAGCGAACCTTGTCTTTCCAAAATGGCCCTTTTAAACACAGCCAAGACCAAACCAGACAGAAGAGGGATCAGATGAGTTTTCTATCTCAACTTAGGAAAATCAGAGATGCCTATGGAGAAGTGGGCCTCACGGTGATGGAGATTAACAAACTGCATGGGTAATACTAGCAGGACTATGCCAGCAGAAAATGCCGTGGTCTTATGCATAAAGCAGCAGGTGATGGTGGTGCAAAAAAGAAGGAGGTTCAAACTGAAAAGAAAAGGGAAAGGCAATTAGTGAGAGTGCAGACAGAGAGAGGGAGAGAGAAGGTCAAAACAGAGGAGAGAGGCAGATGAGCATTCCTCATGTTACGTCTCCAGGAACCAAGAGGGAATCTCACCCGCCCACGCTCTGGGAGACACTCCAAGAGGGAAACCTTAAACTACGACGTCAACCCCGAGCTCCACTAGTAAACATGTTTTTCAAATTTTTCTTTTCCCTCATCATTTATACCTGTAAATCATTTTGTTCCAGGAAACTTTTAAAGGCTCGCCCAAGTTAATCTAAAAGCGAGGCTGGATTGGGATGGGGGCCACTGGTGGCGTACCGTCAAAGAACGCCGTACAACTGATAACCACAAGACTTTCCATTCGCACCGTCTTCCTTGCAACATCTGCAAAATGCTTCTGTTCCTGACAACACCTCCTCCTCCGTCGAACCAACCTCCGCCTACGCTCAAAGCGCACAAACAGATGCAGACACATGCAAACACTCAACCGCAATATCCTTTACCTTTGTTCTGGCCTTAAACTTAGAGTGGCCTCAATTTAAAAGAGAGACGAACAGACACACACAGGCTTGCTTTGAGGTAAACTAGCAGCCGGCGTGCTGCTCTGCATGACTCACTTGTGCAAATGAGATCCACACAGACTTACACCAGACAACCAGGACAACACTCATTCTTCAAGCAATTACACGTGATGTGGAGGGGAGGGAGGTGAGGATTATCCGAGTCATCGTCTTTAGCTCGACAACACAGAATGCTGTGTACCTGGTCACAACCTGGCAACACGGCGGTAAGAATCACAAAAACAAATCCATCCGTTTGTTTGGTTTTCACTGAATAAACTATGCTGTGGACATTGTTAGACTTTATAACCAACCTGGTTTAAAGTCATTTTTCAAACTCTAAATCTTTTAGACACCAGCCATGACTCCACGGCTGCCTGATGATTCACTCGACCTCATAATGAACTTGCCATCTTGAAATCCTTCCTGATTTCGTACAGACGTTCAGCGGCAACATTTGTTTTTTCTAAAAAAACTCACATTTGAGCACAACAGCTTCCACTGACCAAAAAAACTTCATGATGATTTTTCAGAGTGGAAAATATGATTCACATGCTTAATTGGGGGAGCCTCTTGTGAAACGGCCCAGATGTATTCTGCAGCCACACGTCTCCTTCCCAGAGATGGTTTAGGGCGCATTTTGCCCCTCTCCTCAAATCTCAAGTTAATTTAGAATTTTATCATCTTTCTGATGGTGTCTTTAATAAAAAGGCTTCAGTAATCTTACCCCCGTTTTCAGTGCAATCACCGTTATACCCAAATAGGGGCAAAGCCAGTAAACCAAAGGGATTCCCTCATGTCTGACTCCAGGCACTGAGATGGATTCTTATCCTTGCTGCCAGTCTGGAAGTTGATGAAACTGGAGAAATGCACGTCTGCTTCTGATTGACAGGACTTAGTATGAATTATGACCTGGCAGAAGATTTTCACGGTACATTTATAGCCAGGAAGTGAGTTATTCATGACACACAGCAAGTGATGTGTGAGCTGACTTGACCCGGGAGGTAGAGTGGGCTGGCAGTCGGTGTGATTAAATTTCATCTTTTTCTCACAAGTCCAGCTGCGTGGCATTGGCTCTGAGGCAGATCTAAAGACCCAGACAGAGAGATGGATGATCAGCTGGGGTGACATTCATAAAATTTGCAAGATGTGAAGCCAGGATGGTGCCAAAAGTGTTTGTTGGTTGGTATTTCTCAACCTTAGCAAAACAACAACTGGCCGCATGTTGAAAACCATGGCTTGGATGCATTCTTTGGTATTTTGTAGGATCTTTAGAACAGCTTGTCCCAAAATATGAGCAACATTAAGACAGGTTACTATTCTTATAATAACAAAAGCAAATACTTTCAGACCTGCCCCGTAGAAAAGAATAATTACCCCTTTACAGATTAGAGGGATTAGCCGCTGTTACGCGTTCAAACAAGCCTAACAGAAGAGTGAGGGCAAGGGGAAGATCTAAGCATCTTCCAGTGAGGTTCAATTGATTATTATGCTCATGAAAAGCATTCTTCATCACAGCGTAATATATGTTTTGAGCATTTTATGGCTAATCTTTTTTTTATTGCAATAAATCCCAAAACCTCAGGAGAGAAAGTTCAGCCACCTACATATTCTTTACCCTTCAATGTGAATAAATAGATTACACTTTGCAGCTCCTTAAATAAGTTTTAATAGCACAGCTCAGATATTCTGAAGTATGAAAAAGTGAAAAAACAAAAACAATAATATCTCTCCTGCTCCGAAACCATGCATGGACCAGCGGGTACAGATATGGATGGATGGAATAGCTCTTCTGTCGCAAAACTCCATGACTGCTAAACTAAAGGTAAATGAAGCTGAAGACGCCATAAAATAACTCTAAAGCTCAGAAAATTCGGAGAGGTTGTTTGTGTGAGTGTTATTTTAGAAACTTGTTAGTTTTGTAATTGCTGGTTAATTTGTTGGCAGGTCCCCAAACTACAGCGGAGGGCAGCAGCTATTGAAAACACTTACAAACAACCAGTAAAGTTGAAATAATGTACTATGTAAGGTGGAAGTTTATAAAACAGGGTTTATATGAACCTTTTGAAATTAAACAACTATCTACTTTAGTTTAGACCCTGCTATGACTAGCTGTTAGCTTGTTAATCTCAACAAAACTAACCTCAGTTTCTCCAAAGTGAAGTAGAGATCTGAGATTAACTATTTATAATGTGCAGATTCATCCTTCACATATCTGAACTATCTCTTTAAGAAAGCCTCACATCTGTTTTACCAGACACACTCTTAAACATGCAGCAGTGTCATTCTTTGTGCAGCGAAGGTTCATTTCAGTAATTCTTTTGGTTTCAATCAAATTATCTGTTGCTATTTTTCAAAAGTTATTGAAGACTTATTTTTATTCCAAAGCTTTCAGCAACTTGGGCTGACAGGGCAGTCCTGTTTTTATGACTCTTTGTGTCTAATTTTATTTTTGTGCTTGTTGAATGTTTTTTTTTAATTGACTGTTGTCATTTAATTGTATTTTTTATTGTTTATGTTAAGGACTTTGAGCGACATTGTTACATTTAAAGTGCTAAACAAATAAACTTTTGATTGATTCGATTGCTTGACAGAAGGTTTTCTACAATGTGAATTAAGATTAGGACAGTTTAGAGATCACAGAAGTACAGCAGCTAATTTGTACGATGTCTGGATTTGTACTGGATTATGTTAGGGATTAAATCATAGATCTGCAGCTTGAAGAAATCCAGGAGAATAGACTGTTGTCTTCTGCAGACCAGGCTGTAGGGCGCTGTGGAGCTCCAGGCAAGCCTCCAGTCCAACCAGATGTAAAAAGTATCCCGCTCACCAGGGAATTCCCTCACCTCCCCCTCCTGAATCGGTGTAGGCTTTCCCCATCTCTCTCTCTCTGCTTGTGTGTGTGTGTGTGTGTGTGTGTGTGTGTGTGTGTGTGTGTGTGTGTGTGTGTGTGTGTGTGTGTGTGTGTGTGTGTGTGTGTGTGTGTGTGTGTGTGATTGTGTGTGTGTGTGTGTCTCTATTTTCCTTGCCTCTAGCACTCGTTCCATCCATGGAAAAGAGGGCAAGCCAGAACACACACTGCAATAGGTGTACCAGGTATGTCTTCCTACTCCACAGCCAAAAGAGCGGTTTGGGCAATCACACACAAACACACACACACACACACACACACACACACACACACACACACACACACACACACACACACACACACACACACACACACACACACACACACACATCATAGCAATACTATCAAAACTGATTCAAGCACAACAATGCAAACGAAGATGGAAAGTTCCATGAATGCAGAGACTATTTTCTGCAAACTTACAATTTCCAGAAGTAAGGGACGTCTTTAAAAAAAAAGTGTCAATGAGGACGAAGGCTACGCTGCAAGAGGAATAGATACAGCATCAAGTTACAGTCTGATTCTCTTGATCCTTCTTGTCTCTGTGGTCGATTTTAAACTGATGAGATAAAAATAATGTTATATTGATTGATCAGTTAAGACTTTATCTATAGGAGTAACATGAGAAAATAGAATTCTGTTTGTGCTGGGAGTAGGATTTGATCTAATTAACAAGATCAGTTCACATGAACACCAGCAGCTCTTCAAAGGAAGCCCCATCTTACACCTCCTTTTTCTCTTCCTTCTATTTATTTGTAAGATCTTAGGATCTGGTCTTTTCCGTTTCATTCGTCTACGGGGAATCCTTTACGGATGACTCAGAAAACACTTCCTACTAAACAACACATACAGGCCCGCGGGCTGGCAGCTAAAGTGGGTATGCACACACACACACACACACACACACACACACACACACACACACACACACACACACACACACACACACACACACACACACACACACACACACACACACTTGATGCAAGGAGTTTGCATCATTTATCCTGTGGGTCACAAAGTAATGCAGTAGGGATGGCTGTGACATAAAAAAATTAAGTAATTATTTTCTAAGGTGCTTTAAGACTACTGCACATTTGATACTGGGCATGTCTTGGGGGTGGGGGGTAAATCAGACAAAACAACAAAAACAGAAGGAGGGATATTTTTCTTACCTATTGGCTAGCTTCCTAAATAGCCTCAGTTTGGAGAAATAGGTCTATCATGTTACCAACAGGACCAACGTGCTAACAGCTAGTCTAACTGCAGCAGCTGTTGTTTTAAGACAAACAAACCTACAGAAACTTAAGGCAGTTCGTGCAACATTCTTTTTCTAATCCTTTACACTGCTGTCTTTTTCACTTTACAGATATTCAAATGAGATGTAATGGTTTTGCACAAATGTGCAGAAAGTAGCACTTTTAATCATAACGTAACTAAACACAGCTACATATGATGATAAAAGGCACATCAGAAGGTCCACACAGTATTAGCAAAATCTCAATCAACCAACATCAGCATCTGGAACAATAACATATGAGGTGGAGGGGGCGGGGCTTAGAACCTTTACTGAAACCAGCCACTAGTGGGAAATGGACATTTGTTCTGCAACGAAGAACTTTAGCAAAAAATGCAATTCAACAAGACTAAAATGTTCTTTTAAAAAAACAAAAATACATTTTTAATTTCATTCCATCAGTTAATAGGAATACTTTTGTTTTGTGAAGAAAATGTTATATAATATTTTATAACGTAAATAAAAGTGGTTCTTAGCTTAATGCAAGCTTTTAAAAGACGTCTGAAGCAGTTTGTCTCTTTTTTCCATTAATCCTAGACTATTGGAAATGTGGGGGCTGTCTCTGTTTTCATCATTTAAATCATAAACCATTAATGGGAAACTTCAAAAGGCTTGTGGCACAGATAATAATAATCTATTCATATTTAAAATAAATTCTACTGAGTGCAGTTATAGATAAATACGGGCATTTGTGATTTATAGCTGCCCCATGGGGGCATGTTCTAATGGACCTTTGAACCATCTGTGATTTTCCTCCGACTCCATTTAGAGGATTTTAGCTCCACAGAATTTTTCACACAAGTTAGACTGAGCCTCTCCAAATCCGTCTGCAGCTCTTTAGGATTTGTGGACCTTTCTGGAAGGTGTTTATTGGAGTCAATTTTGGAAAATGAGCCACCATTCTGACCTTTGATGGCAGCAGCAGTAATGGCTGTCATCACTGTGGCATAAGCAGTGATTGGTTTTGTGCCTTCCAGAATGTCTGGCTGTTGTGTGTGTGTGTGTGTGTGTGTGTGTGTGTGTGTGTGTGTGTGTGTGTGTGTGTGTGTGTGTGTGTGTGTGTGTGTGTGTGTGTGTGTGTGTGTGTGTGTGTGTAATAATTATTGTGGTGCAACTGCTTTTAACAAGGGCAAATTTCTTCATGAAGTTTTCCAGTTGAAAATGAAGCCAAAGTTAAGGAATAAATCTGTCAAACGATCATTATATTATTTTAATTTTAGTGTCATTTCAGTCTTTTTAATTAAACATTTAGAAAGATCTTTGTCAGATAAACTTGATGAAACAGCACTTATCTTTGTGTGTGTGTGCGTGTGTGTGTGCGCGTGTGAGTTTGTACATGTGTGATGAGTGTCTGCGTGTCTGTAATAGGCTTTTTGACATCAAAGACCCTGGAAGTGGAAGGTCATTAACGTTTACATGAAAGCAGCCCAAGTAGCAGCCAGATAAACTTTCTTTTTAATCTCACTCTCCCCTTCTCAGTCAGAAGACCATCAGCTGAATTCTTGACGGCCGACACGAGTGGGCAGATCCCACTGGAGCAGAACTCCACACTAATATCTTTAGCAGGTACTGGGGGTAGATGTAAGAAAAACTCAAAATGATGGAGGGAGAACAGAGAAAATGCACGAAACAGTACTGAGGTAAGGATGGCAGATGAACAAATGAAAACACGACTTTGGAAGGGTCATGTGACTCAAAGAGTGTGGGGGTGGGGGCGTGTACAGTCTTTACTCTGCAGGGGATCCCCCTCCATGACTAAGTAAATCCAAGGAAGAGAGAGAACCCATAAGATCAATTTCTAACTTCTCAGCTATGCCTATTTTTTGACACCTGAAATGTCTAAAATAGAATGTTGGAGATTTAAAACCAGTTGTTCTCTTCTACTAATAAATGACTCAGCCTCCAAATGACCTACATGCTCTGTTTAAAAGACTGTTTGATTCAAAATCACTTCTGTGTTTGGAGATGGAAGGGATGCCCAACTTTTTGCTCGTCTCTCAGCAAACTGCACATGACCTAATGAAATGTCATGATGACAGTTGGTGAGAGGAGACGTGAGGGTATAGAAGGAACTTTATTCTTGGGCATTGGTATTGTTTTAAAACAACAAACATAGATGCTGGTTGTGCTTAACAAGAGTCTGGAGGTTTGAACATTGTCGAAAGATGAAAATCAGGCAATCAGGTTTCCTGTGTGTCGTGTGTGTGGGTGCGCGAGAGTTTGCGTGTGTGTGTGTGATTGTGTTAGCAAAATATCTAAATGTTATTATTGTACTTTACTACTGTACTGTAATTTTTTTCTAACTCATAAAGTAATTATTGGATGAGGGACTTTTGGTGTCAACCTTGCTCAATATGACCGCCATAGCTAATTAACATTAGCAAACACTGAAATGTAAACTGTGTCGATTCTGAGTTAAAATGTTATGTGTTAGTAGCTAAGAGTATTGACAATCTAATGCTAACAAATAATGCCCCGCTATTATTCTCAAGGTTTGACAAAACCGCTATGTCTAGGCCTAAAGCCTCCTTTCCACCTGATGCGAAGCGTTTAACGTAGGCTAATAGCATTTTACCCGAGAGCTCTCTTCCAACTGAGAGCAATTCATAGGTGAAATGTGAATAAAAGCGTTATATACAGCTGATCCCGTGAGGTCACAAAATCTCGGAAGAATTTCAACACCACGCATGATCTCAGAAGTCCACACAATAACAAGCATGGAGAAAGACGGTTGCATGTATCCTAACAACACATTCTCACACCCAAGGCGTCAAAATATGACGCGTGTGACCAAGCCTCAATATATGATGATTCGGGATGCCCCAGCGCATCAGGAGACGACGATCAGGGACAAACAGCTGACGCAGCGACCCAGAGCGTCAGTATCCGACGCCAGTGATGAGACGGAGATTAGAACTACTTGTGAACTACTTAACCTTCCCCTCACCCCAATCCTCACCTTAAGGTCACAGTTTATTGACCTTAAGGTTAGGACTGGGGTGAGGGGAAGGTTAAATAGTCAAATAATGTCCGTGTGACCGCGCACGTCAAACAGTGACGCCAGCGGAGCCACGTGAACCAGCGTGTCCCTGATGGTCGTCTCCTGACGCGCTGGGGCGTCCCGAATCGTCATATATTGAGGATTGGTCCCACGCATCATATTTTGACGCCTTGGGTGTGAGAATGTGTTGATCCTAAAAGGTCTGTGGTTTTTTTTTATGTTCTGTTTACATCATCTATGAAGGTTTCACGGGAAATGGCTTTTACTTTTTAGTTTAGTTTACGCCTTGGCGCAACAATGGGAGGTGTCATGATCACAGGGGGAGTTACTGCCGAGCTCCAGCTGGCAAGTACATTAAAAATGAAAGTAAACGTGGGCCGTAAGTTTTGTTTTTGTACACAGAATCAGCTGAGATCCTAAACTAGAGTGATGCTCCAGGAGCTTCTCTCCGTTAGAGCTGAAGCTCTGATCACCAGACTGCTCAGGGACTGTGGAGGACAGACACCTTTAGGGGTGGCTTGTCAAAAAAACTGAGCGCAGCTTTGATCGCAATAAAAAGCAAGTTATGTTCAAGATAACCCCCCTTTATAACACCATCGCTTCGTCTTTTCTAAAAAGGACACGATTTCGTCACTTCACCGCCACTGTGTGACCACTTATAAACGACCTAAAGCTCCCAGACGACGGCTCGGAATTGCGGCAAACTGGCGGCATTGTTTTCTAAAAGAGGCAATTCAAGTCGAGTCCGTTAAGTTGTATTCTGTTAGGTAGGTGTCTAAAGAAATCCTTCCCCTCTAAAATATGTTATGCAAATTTAACTTTAATGGTTGTTTTATTTATTTATGGGTATGGGGGTGTAAGCAGTGATGGTCAATATATCGGCATCAACATCGGTATCGGTCGATGTTAGTTCTTGTTTAACATATCGGTATAGGTCCGATAAATAAAACCGGGCCGATATTACCAACCAATATTTTTTTCCATCTCGTCTCCATTTGTTTGCCTGTTTAAGAGGGTGAGGGGGGGTGATGTGTATTTGTTTAGTCATGCGACAGTGAATTAAATCATCTCAGAACCGTAAATGTGTGCGCTGTGTGTACTTAATAATGTAAATTCAGCTTTAATAATTTTAATTCTATACAAAATTTCCTGATTTTAGAAGCATTAATGTTAGTATATCGGTATCGGCAAATGTCGGTTATCGGCCATAACAGTGATCTCAATATCAGAGATCGGTATCTGCCCAAAAATTTCATATCGATGCATCACTAGTAAGCAGCAATCTCTGATTGCCTTTGGGAATGTTCTGCACATTTAAAGGTGCAGTGAAAGTACTTCAAAAAAGATGTTCAAGCAAGCTACATTTTGACGAGCAAATGGTATCAACCTGCCAGCTTCACCTGATCTCCTACATCTGCCACTCAAAGGCAGCTGAGTTAAGAAAGGACTACCAAACTCACGAGAGGGTTAACTATCTACAGTAAAGCAGGCCAGCAAGGGAAGAAGGGACAGCCAGGGAGAAAAAGAAAGTGAGAAAGAGAGATATTGCACATGCTCTGGTCATGATTCATTCTTTCACTTGTGGCAAGCACCAAAGGACAGGCAATGGAAACTCCAGCAAATGTAAATAGGGTTTGGTTAAAAATATAGTGGCCTAATGCACACCACATGTGGCTCGCTGGCAAGTCCTGCTCTATTTTGACGGGAAGAAAGTCTAAGAAAACACCACTGGGAAAGAAAAGGACAGAGGCACTTGAAAGAGATATCGGAAGGGAAATTAAAAGGTTGTGAATAAAGTCTGATATGGCTAGGCTCCTCTTTACCTTGAGCTTTCTCCACAAACACCACCTTGGACTCAGGGAGGAAGTTAAGACCACTGAGAAGCATCATTTTGCCTCCGGTTGCAGGGTAACTGTCCACGCTCTGCTTCTCCACCAAGGGAAGCTCTTGGGCTGAACGCTGAGCTAAAGACAAACACACATACGCACACCATTCAATACTCAGTGTAAATCTACATAAACTCACTGTCTGATCAGAATCTGGCTTGAAAAGAACACGTCCAGGACACAACCAATAAAGCAGCAGTTTCTGATTAAGAAAACAGGCTTATCAAATTTATTATGATGATTTCATGACCCCTAGCTACGAGGTTCTCAGCCAACAGCTGCTTTAAAAATGACATCAGAAAAAGGTGCAAGACAGATCAACACGTCCACGCTGAAATCTTTGCTCATTATTTCCATTAACAGCCTGCAGCCAACCACCTGTCTCTGATTTGGTTGAATTGAGGCAACCTATCACCTTTGACCCCTGGAGATGGTGATAAGATCTAGAGCCAGACTGCTGCCATCATTTTCTTTTGTCACACTTAAGGACTTCAGAAATAGGAGTTTCAAAAACTCAGTGATAATTAAATTTAACTAACAACTCGGAACCGTACAATGCCTGCTCTGTTTCACTGTCCTGCTTTTATTGGTTTCCTTTGGTGCAAATAACATTACACCTACACACACAAGTGAATGACAAAGAAACAGACGTTTCTGTCAATGAACCCATTCAAACGTGCCAACAGCGGGAACTGGCAAATGACCCTTATTGAACCTGTGCTAATGGTTAATAACTCCTGCATTCACTCTTAAAAATTGAATTTGAGAAAGACAACACATGTATTTGGCATTGTGTACAATAAACCTATTGCTTTAGCTAATCTTTTTATTATGTAAACCTTATTGAGTCCAGAGGTACTGAATTTGATCCAGCAGGTAATAAAACAGAGGCTCATTTTATTGGTTTACAACAGTAGATCCTACTTTAAGCTTCAGCGGAGAGCCAAGAAAAAAAGAGTGTGTCAACTTGTGTTAGCTTCTCGGTCTTACAGCATTCAATGGGGTTCGAAGAAGCCTGTAGGGACACCGTCCTGCCATTGGACTGGTTGATGTGGACACGAAACACCAGCCTGACACGGGTGTTTTTCCGCCCGATGTCCGTTTCTCCTTTGCGTAGCTCGATGTCCGAATTGCGCAGCTTCAGGATTCCCGCACAATCGATTCTAGAATTGAGGCACACAGAGGAAACAGTTAAAAGGAGATTTGATTCTGTATTAGATTGTTATTTGGGATGAAAAGTATGGTTTTAAACTTTGTTTGCTGCTGGTGAAATTTATGATTATAAATAACCACTTTTTTTCCACTGAATAACCAAGTAATAAGAAAGAAATCTTAGATTTATGTAATCAGCTACTGTGAGATTTTACAGACGGTTTAAATTGTCAGTAATACAGTTTAGTCTTAAAGAAGGCAAACGCTATTCATCCTAACTGAGGCCATTCATGAATCCATCTAATAGTTGAATAGAGAAAACTTTTATACTAAAACAAGCCCCAAAATCAAATTAAAGATGTTTTAATTATTTAAACCTGAACTTGAATGCTTTTTTTATTCATTTAATGAAGATTTTCTTGGGTTATGTTGACCTTGCACTCACTCAAGAAAGAAGCTGATTTATCTTTTCTTTATTTTTTTTTATCCTTGTTTGTTAGTTATGCAACCTCAAAGTAGAAATGAAGACTTTTGTAGGAGCAAAAGTTTTCTATCCCAGATTAATGGTTTAAGTCCAGCGTGTTGAGAAGCCACTTGGTGTGAGAACAGCCAGTCCTCTGGAGAACGTTACCAGCGTCTGAGACGATCCAAGGTCCTTCTCCATTAGAGAGCATCAATCCTGCCTTGTCCTCTTAGACTTTTTAAATTCAGGATTTTAACAGCTGTTAATCATTGCCACGTGTAGAAGTGGACCCTACCCCAAGTCGGCAGCCTATTTATTTCATTTCACAATTTGGGAGGTAAAGGGCTAAAGTTTCTCTTCCTCTTCTTAGTGGAAAAAATGCAGGCCTGGCCTTTTATAAATGTAAATAAAACTGTTGTGGCTGGTAAAAGTGAGTAAAAACAAATGGGATTTGGTTTGGCATTTTAGTTATTTTATACGCTACATTTTGGGCACTTCTCCTGGAACATGACAGGTTTTTATTTCCATTAACTTTGGTTTGCACAAGCTGAACTAGGAAAAACTCTAACTTGCTGCCTGCCACTCTTTATCAGACCTCCACAATCTGGTGCTTTGTTGTTTTTGTTCATAATAACTCAAGTTAATAGGCTGAACGAACCAGCTAAGGGCCCTTTTCTATAAATATTCTACACAGGGAAGACAGATTAAGACACCTCATGCTCTCTGTGTGAGTTAAAAAACACTTTTGAAAATTATTTTCAGCTATAAAAGACCGCAGCTTACTGTGTGGAATAAAGAGTCAAGGCATGATTTGTAATTAACTTTAGGTTAAGTATGTGCATCAGGTGATATTTAAAAAAAGACAAAACTGAAGCAGTGAGACATTTTTGCAGATTTTTTTTCATCCCACACAACGAGCAAACGATTGCAGATGGATATCTCAGTGGTTGTTTAACACCTCGGTGGAAAGAGACAGTTAAAGGGTTTTCTTTTTCATTTTGAGATAGTCAAAAGGAAAAAAAAGGGAACGTTACTCCTCTGCTTTTAACCTGAGCGTCAACGACAAAGATGAGAAGGGAAAACAAAACTTCCTTTTCAGCTGTGGTTATAAAATAAATGAATGCATTTGGACAGTTTGAATCAGAAACCTGAGCAGTTCCATTGAATATGTTACATGAAATGTAACCTGTACATGCAAACCATCCACACCCTCAGGAGCTTCTAAATATACTTCAGATAACTTCAGTTTTAAAGCAACATAGAGCTGTGGTAGTATTTTAATGAGGAAAACCAATGAAAAGTGTTTTAAAATGAAAAGCTGACTGATATGCAACTGGGATGAGAATCAGCTCCTCTAAATCCAAGATTAGCATGTAGCTAATGTCCCGCTGATCTCCGACCATGGAGCAAGAGCTGATGTAAAAGGTCACGGCGCCTGGCTACGATCGCATCGGTCTGAGGCAACGCTTGTAATTTAACAGTCCCAGTCCATATTAGATATCCACAGGCAAACGGCATGATTATGGCCTCCCACGGGAACCAGTTTGCCATGTGGGTGGAATACCCTCGGTCCAAGGAGCCCATCTTAGCTTCTTGGGCTAGCTATGTCAGTTAGTAGCTACACTGGTTCATTTATTCCAACCCTGTTTCAAACGTAACAGCCGCACCCTCAGCTTCACCTCTTTTCCCATTTTTTGATTGTCTGGGCGTGACGGGACCTGTGACATGATCAAAATGGTGGTAATGGGAATCTCCCATTGGGAACAAAAACGTATAATTCGAGTCTATGGACATGAATTGTCCAGTATATATGTCGATGGTTCCTACTCTCACCTTTGATCACGAGCTTTGGGTAGTGACTGAAAGAACGAGATTGCAGATCCAAGCGACCAAAATGAGTTTTCTCTGCAGGGTGGCTGGGCTCTCCCTTAGAGATAGGGTAGCCCTGAGACAGGAGCTACTGCCTGGATCTGCTGCAGCCTGCAGCCCCTCAGCTCACTGGGAGCCTGCAGGGTGGACATGGGGCCAAAGCTGCTGCTGCTGCTGCTTCTAATGATGATGATGATGATGATGATTATGATGAGTGTGTTTGTAAAGATGAAGAACAAACATTTTACTTCTCATCTCCTAAGCATTTTGTAGTCCATGCAACTTTTAAAAATGTATTTGACCTTCTAACTTAATCATCTTCTTTAACCTTAAAGTTGTGTCTTAAGTCTAAATGTGTAACATAAAACTTTGTACCAACGGTTACATAAAAGCTTTGAGCAAACCCGGTTGATTGCTCTTACTATTTGAAGTGATTGCAGCATAATTTAGAATTTTACAAGACAGGATGCAATAAAAAGTGTCACCAGCACATAAACTCCTCACTGGGCATTTTCTTGGTAGTACTTTGAGGAAAGATTGGAATATTATGAATTAACTTCATGCGTTGGTATTTTGAAATCAATTTGACTCACAAGTTAAGTTTGAAGGATTATTTTTTTGTTGTATAGATATTTTATTTGGAAAGAAAATAACTTTATTTATTTATTTTTTTACAGGACAAGCTTAATGCCAGTTCTTGCAACTTTGTTGGATTGTTTTTGGTCATTTTATCTGCAGGCAGCTACTCTAGGTGGACGACAGCCAACTTAATGTTCAGAAATCGTACTTTTCTTTTCACAATCATGTTCCAATAAATACAAACCAACAGGGTTTCTATTTGTGGAGCTAAAGCAACATAAATGGCATAAAATAAGTGTTCTACAAAATGGTTCACTTGAGAAGTAAAAAGAAGAAAAAATTTAAAGTCAACATGCGGTGGTCTCAAAGCACTCACATAGCTCTCATGTTATTTTCAGGCAGCAGAGGGATCTCCAGGATTTTGGTGTTGGATTGCATGACTTCATGGCTGGCGGTGGAGACGGTTTTGCCCGTGATGCGGTGGACCTGGTAGAAGGCATGTGGTCGCAGAAGGCGATCGTCTGCGGTCCCAATGAATAGCTGCAGGGTGAGCGGCTCGCTCTCCATGTAGCCATAAAGCTGGTAGGAGAACAAAGAAACCCAGGTGAGAGGCAACAACAGCAACTTTTAAGACCCTCAGCTTGAAGGCAGACCCTCATTTAGGAAATAAAGATTAAACAAACGAGCAACAGCCACTGTCAATTAAAAAGCCTCAAACACAAATGGTAAAGAGGCTGTTTTCTGTTGTTTTCATTTCTTTTATTATTTAAATCCTTTGTTTAAAAATGTGACTTTTGTCTGTATATTTATGTGAATTTAAATATCTCGGGTCCAGCAGCATGGAGCCAAACAGACTTTCAAGTTGCCTCATATCACTAAAATCTCATGACAACGTAAAACAAGCTCACACAGGAGTAATCTGCTTATTCAGACACCTGGCTGCCTATCATGTTTGCATTAATCCCAATTTCTCAACATAAATGTGGGTTGGACCAGTTGAATGAAATAATGATGAAATTATACAAAATCACTAAAGTCAATGGACACAACATTACATCATTAAACATACCTAAATAATTAAAACGTCACACCTAAATCTAACTAGTAATAGCACCATTAAATGAATCAAACCTTGATGATGTGAGACATTCAGCATGATCTAACCATTTGGCCTTTGGCCAAATATGAGCATGAATTATTAGAGTTTTGGAGACCGTGTCCCGCTGTGATCAAAGGGACTCCTGTATCAGACTTCAAACATCTACCACTTCCTCTTGTAGACCTCTATTAGATGTCAGTTCTCAGCTAATAAAAATTATCAAAATATATTTGATAGGTGTGGAAACATTGTGTTTGAAAAGTACCGTCCTCTAGTCAGCTGCTCTTCACAAATAACCTCCTACTGGACATTACATTCCACCCTGACCATTGCTTGATGCCTGGTGATGTCCTCAGTGGAATCATTTGATAAATTTACCCTGTTGCAGTGGTTTTAAACATGAATATTCAGGCTCATGCTTTGTAATTTCTAATTGCCGACCAAGTAATTTTTGGGTGAAACTGAGTCTTAAAACCAAAGACCTCCCAGGATAGACTTTCACTTGGCAGAACTAAGTTGTCAAACTGCTACGAGGACAGATGTTCTTGTGGTCTTAGAAATCTCTCCTAACCCAAAAACCTTATAGGAAGCTGCAAAATCCATCTCCTCCAAACAGAGGAGGACAACCAGTCAACAGGAACCCCAACAGACCCACCAAGGTGGCTGCTTGACCACTTGTGACATCTGCTGTGGGAGATTGGTTACTCTAGACCGGGGTTCACCGAGGCATGGCTCTCAGAAAAATCCCACAAATTGGTCAATTACTTCAGCACACACCAGCACATTGCTTCAGACCTATTTTTTCTGAGCTCCGTTCGAGTGAAAAGTGAAAACAGTGGTAACGTCAAACGGAATAAAAGACTCCAGTTGTTTATCTAACAGACTGACTCATATAACAAAATGCAGACCACATGTGGCCCATGACATAATCTGATTAATGGGTTTATAATTACCTTTGAGAGGGTAGTTGGGGTGGGGGTGTAGGGAGGCGTAAGGTTGGTGGACCACTGGAGATCTGTCATTGTAGGTTTTTGGAGACAAATACTACAGTATCGTTAAAAAACAAATTTGTCTAGATGTTAAAACCTGCCTGATGCCCAACGCTTAGATTAAACGGTTACTGACAGATCTTTTGTGTGAAAGATGAGTCAGAGTGCTGGATTTGCACCATATTTTCCTAGTTATAACAGATTTACGTGAACTGACTATGGCTAGTAATTTTAGACGAGTATATAATAATAGAAGAACCAATGCTTATCTTGCCTTGCTTTTTATTCAGGTATCAAAGGAATGGTTACATTAAAGTTGTTGAACATCTCCATTTCCAACAATTTCTTTATATCTCAGCTAGCAGTAGTCTCTCTAGCAGCTGTCTCATCCAGCAAGCTAGTCACACATGCTAGTCATCAGTGAGTTAAGCCGAGGTCAGGAGCTTCTTGGCGTCCCTAGGGGCCACTTCATCTATACGGTGATCTCACCGGCAGACCCCGTTCCCCTTGTTATATTTTACTCATAGTGTCACCAGAAGTAATTATCTATAGACGCACATGCTACCAGTTACTTGTGCACCGACTTGAGGGAAGGACGTGGTGGCGCGTGAGGTAAAAATTTGAAACACCAGAGCATTAAATTGCATGACGTTGCCTTTTGATTTAATAAGACTCAGATATCTGAATTACAAAGCGGTGTCGTCTGTAGCTTTTTCCTTCTTTTTTGGTTTCACTTTGACCTCCAACAATTACCTCAGCCACCACACGACTGTAAGGAGACACAAGAGAGGGGGATATAGCAACGTAGGAGATGATGTAGGGTGAAGATGGAAGAGGGGGAGCTTATCTCTTCACCGTCTTGTGGTAAAACCACAGTGATGCTGGCACAGTCACTCTAAGCCTCGTGAACGCTTGGGGGAGAGGAACTGATCAATGAGGTCAGGTATTCCTCTTGGTTACGTTAGTTCACTCGGCTGTGAGAGAAGGTGGTCTAGTCCCCCTGGACGACCTCCCTCAATGTCTTTTCCACATGTGCTCCCTTTGACCTTACAGTCGACTCTGCTTCTGCTAAACTTCTGTGATGCTCAATCAACTACACACCACAAGAAGAGAACAAAACTTTCTTCTTTGTTTTTTTAAGAACTGAAGAAGATGAGGGTCATCATTAGTGTGATGAAGGGCGGGCTCCAATGAACAAA
This sequence comes from Nothobranchius furzeri, assembly GCF_043380555.1. Lineage (NCBI taxonomy): Eukaryota > Metazoa > Chordata > Actinopteri > Cyprinodontiformes > Nothobranchiidae > Nothobranchius > Nothobranchius furzeri. The sequence goes on from NC_091745.1 coordinate 54,540,040, forward strand.
GCTTCAAATACGCACCTGAAACCTGTTTTGTGTTTGTATCTGATGCTGATTGTGAGGTTGGACCAGAGAACATCTAATTTTGACCAGATGAGATTCTTAAGCTTTAACAGCAGCCCATGCGGCGCATGGTTTGTGTAGGTTTCTGATAATCAAAACCAAGTTTTAAAATGTATTATTTTTATTTGCAGCTGGTTTAGGTACCGACTTAATCAAGAAGAGATCCGTTTAAAAGCCATTTGATCCACAAACTGTTTCAGGAAGCTGAGGCTCAAGTAAAATATGGAGGTATGGCAGTTGATGCAATGATTATGTAATTGAATGCATATGTATTGTTTTGGTCAGTTGGGATTAAGGAGAAGGTGGTAAAACACACAAGTAGCAGTTTTCTATGTCAAATTATCCTTCATTCTCTTTAGTAAGCGTGACAGTTTAAATGCTACCTGCACCTGGCCTCAATGGTTCAGATGAAGGATTTGAAGATGTAAAGTTTAATAATGACTTGGCGATGAATTAGATGTGTCTGTCCCAGCTGGAAATTGATTGTGAATACACTCCACAGACTGGCGGCGGGCCACCTCATTCCCTCTGGAGTGATTTCTTTCATCACTGCCTGGAGAAATGTCATGACTCCTAGAAGTCCACGTGGCACGGTGAATTTGGAAGAAGAAGAACACTGGGAGCCAAAGTGGGGGTGGGGGATAGTTGTAGGGGAGGTGAGGAGTAATGCAACAGCAGATTCAGGCTTTTTGCCTCATTATCACAATCCCTTCTCTGTCAAGTGCTGACATACCCACAGCAAGTTTTCACTGCACCCAATTAAATGTACACTCATCCACGTTGTCTCTCCTTCCAGACTTTACACCACCACGCTGCTGCCCTACTCACGTCTCCTGTGTCCCATAACAAATACACAAGCTGATAAATGCATTCCTTTAATGTTCTCCATTTCCATGGATTCACATGCAGCTCCTTTTATAAGCAACGGCACTTCTACAGTCCGTGGAGTTTTGTTAAAACGGTTGCTTCAGTGTTATGTCATTGACGGCAAAGATTCAAGCACAAGCCCATGTCTAGACCAGTGCAGGTCCAAAATCCATATAAAAATGGCTTTGTTACCAGTAGAACCTGCCATGAGCAATAGGGATGGCTGCTGTATCCCACTACCCATCCAATAACAACACCACCCACTTCTGTCTTGCCTTGTAAATCTATGGGATGTCTGGTTATCGCCACAAACCAGTGAAAATGGTGCACATCTCTCTCAACTTTTTCCATGTGTTATTAACTGGTAATTAGTGGCAGCCCAATGCTACCATAAGGGAAGACTAGCAAATGGAGAACCACAATTTGAGAGTGGCAAAAATACCCCTTTGGGCAATGAGTAACAGCCCTGACTAAGCTCTAACAGCACTACAGGGTAAACTGAGACTTCTGAATATCAAACAAGAGGCGGCGGTAGATTTAATGAGCAATTAGCTGCTACAGTATAGTTTGCTGTAGATTAGTTTCTTTGAGATGCAACACAGCCAGTAAGGACCGGATCCCAAGGTGAAACAACACATGTTAAGAACCTACCACATGTTTTCTGAGGTCTTTCATGTTGCCATGGCAAAAACTTATGGCAAATTTGCTGTGCGTTCCATGCAGTGGCAGAAAAAGCGAGATGGTTGTTATTAAGTCATGCACATTTTAAAGAGGATAATGGATACATCCTGTAGAAATTACATGTCTGTTGGTGCTTTAGATTTAATGAGAGTGTATGTGTAAAGGGGAAGCATATAGGCCAGTAATTGTGCTGTGTATGTGCAGCCACAAGCACAAAGCGAACTAACACTTCACAGGTGTTGCTAGCATAGGCCTGATATAGTTTTACCCTGGCATAACTGCCTTTTTAAAACAGAAAAAGATTTTTGTCATCTGCCATCCGCCAGAGGCATTCTGCTGTTGCGTTCATGGACAAGACACTTCATCCATCGCATGGTGGTGGTCAGAGGGGCCGGTGGCACAAATGGCAGCCTCGCATCTGTCAGAGCGCCTCGGGGCGGCTTTGGGTACATAGTAGTTTACCACCACCTGCAGTGTGTGAATGTGAGAGAGTGTGAATGATGGAAAGTGCTTTCAGTGCCTAAAAAATATAATTCTGCTATAGAAATCCAATCCAATGTTACTATAACTTTAGCAATGGTAGACCACAATTTTCCTTAGTGTGACTTTTAAAATCACCATCAGAGTCTCTGGGGCCAACGGAGTCCCCTACATCCCCTAAAATGTATTATACTATACAAAAGTGAAGAAATACAACCAAAAGACTGAAAGTGGACAAATATTGAGAAAGGTAGGTAAAAGGTGACACCAGGAAGCAAAGACTTTAAAGGATGTAGTGCACATGATGCAAATGATTATTGAGAGTATAGTGTAGGCATCAGAGGAGGAATGATTTCAGGTAACTTGGTTGTTCATTGAAATGACGCTAGAAAAAATGTGTCAACCATACATCCCATAATCACTCTATCCCATGTGGTGAAGAGCAGCCTGGTTAATCTTCTGCTTTTTGTGGTGATATCTGAATTGAGAGGGGAATACCCAGGGATGAACACAAAAATGGTCAATCAGATCTTTATCCGTCAGTGTAGCAACAGTGTATCCTTTCATGCTCTTTATTGTTCTGTTTTTTCACCTGGTGTTGCTTTCCAGCACACATGTCCTCATCACTCACAGCACATGTGTCTGATCATGCATGAGCTAAAAAGAACAATAAAGTTGTGGTTGACTGGGATTTGGCATGAGGGAGGCCTGCTGGTGCAGGTTTGGGAGATGGTTGAAGGATGAACAGTTCACAGGGAGCGACATCCTTAGTCCCCCAGGAGGGGGAGGGAGGCAAGGGTGCATGGAAAAGGGAGGTGGCTTTTAGTGTGCCTTGGGATTCTGAATCTTGTGCATTCCCGTCACTGCACCACCCATCGTGCTCAGGCTAGCTCAGGGCTCCTCAACTCACATCATCACCAGAACATCTCCAGGGGAACACCAAGTTAAGTTACAGCTGCACTGCGAGTCCCTCTGCCCTTTTCTCCCGCTTTCTCTCTGTTTTGAGTAGCTCACACACACACACACACACACACACACACACACACACACACACACACACACACACACACACACACACGCATGCATCCTTCCTCTGCTTCCTAGACCCATACCCTCATGTCGTTATTGACTCATTCTCCTTGACTGCACCTCACCCTTCCAGTGTCTGCCACTCATTACCGCAGGGCACCAGGGACCACACACCATCCCTTTTCCTTCAAGAGAATAACAACAGTTTTATCAAAACACCACAACAAAAACAAAGAGTAATAAAGAGTAAAGTAGAGTGATTTCATACTTCAAATTCAGCAAAATTCCTGAAGATAAAATAAATGTTCTTCTTCCACGTGATTTCTTTCTGGCTACTGCCTTGCTTGCAGCAATTTTCAGCATTATAAAAGCTACAAGATTTTCCAGGGAACTGCATTTCAAATATCAGAGACATAAATCACCACTCACCACGTAAAATTTGTGGAAAAGGTTCATATTTTCAGCACTTTGCAGAAATAAAACATAACATCTGGACCACTGGTGTGTAAAATCGTAATTAATTAATCTGAATGGGACACTGTGCAATGGGGTAACTTATGAATTTCACTCTGGTCCCTTGGGTATGAGAAAGAAAGAGGCATTGCCTAAATCAGAGCCAGTCGCACCTGCTGCACATGACGACTTTGTCTGGCTGGCCTCTCTCTGCAGCGAGCGGAGGTGCTAAGGTGAAATGTTGATTCATGTGTGCTGATAAACGGCAGCTTTTAATGAGGTGTATTTACAGAGAAAACCTGCAGGCTGGCAGGCCAGTTTGAAACACCACGTTGGCCAACAATTCAGTTCAATTCAATTCAGTTCAAAACTACTTTATTAATCCCAGAGGGAAATTGATTGTTGTAGTAGCTCAGAATAATAATAATAATAATAATAATAATAATAATAATAATAATAATCAAGTCATCAAAGAGTTATTGTATATTACAATGGCTGTTGGCAGGAAGGATCTCCAGTAGCGGTCAGTGTTGCAGTGAAACTGAAGAAGCCTCTGACTGAAGACACTCTTCCGTTGTCGGACAGTCTTGTGAAGAGAATGCTCAGGGTTGTCCATAATTTTCTTGATTCTCTGGAGAATCCTTCTTTGCATTATCTCCTCCAGTGGTTCCCCAGTCGTCCCCAGAACAGAACCAGCCTTTTTTATTAGGCTGTTGAGCCTTTTCAGGTCCCTGCTTCTGATGCTGCTACCCCAACAGACGATGGCTGAAGAGATTACACTCTCAACAACAGACTTGTAGAAGATCTGCAGCATCTTGCTACAGACATTGAAGGAACTAAGCGTCCTCAAGAAGTGCAGTCTGCTGTGTCCCTTCTTGTAAACGGCTTCACTGCCCGTCGTGCATTTGACATTGAGTAGACCAGGATGTGCTGACAACATCTGTTTACAAAACAGCTCTAGTGCAGCATTAACACTGTGCCAAGTGTGTGACACGGCTCGACCACCAACTTTAAACCGTGCAGATCCCAACAGACTTTCCCTGAGAGGTTTGCTTTTACTGTGTGAAAAATAGAGCCTTCATCAACTTGAATCTTTCAAGAACACAAGCACAATTAGCTGGATAAATGTGGCTTTACTTTGAGTTAGCAGCATGAAATTTACCCTAGGCCTTAAGGGCACAAAGTTAAATCTCCAACTTATGTAAACCGATATGTTAGAGTGGTGCGACAGCGCAGCAGAGAAAAGAGCTCTGTGTAAGCGCCACGGGTGAGACTGACGTCTGCTCTTTGAGTGTTCTCCAAGTGCAACAGTGAGAGGCGATGGTCCTAATTAATACAAATTGAGTCAGTTCGCACTGCAACTGGGCAGAGTGACCATTTTACAGGATGACAGAACTCTGACTCTCTGAGCATTTTAATACCACGGCAAACAAGCATAAAGTAAAATAAACAGCCTTCTGTGTATTTGCTGTCGGTAATAGTTGGAAGAATACTCTAGAAACACACATCAAGTCAGATAATTACTTTGTACAGATCATCTTATTCCAGTCTGTTTCAAAGAAAGGCAAAAGACCTTAAGACTAATAGAAGTTGTCAAAGGTGACCTGATTTTGACGGGAACAGCCAAATGCTCATGCTAGATCAGAAACACTAAAACAATAACTGACAGAATGCACTTGTTTGCGTTTCTTAGAAAAACAACATCATAGAGCTAATTGTTATCTCTTGTAAATGTATTATGAGCCTTAAAGTTAAAAGGCGTTTGCTGTGAGCAGAGTGCAGGTAGACATACCTGCACCACAGGGTGTCCTCCAGACAGCGCCTTTACGGCTCCTCGGCTTCCTTCGGTCTCGTAATGGGCCCTGTGGTGGGACTTAGGCTGCACCTCAATCTGAAGGTTGTATGGACCGGAGCACGATGGCAGCTGCCAGTCAAGTGCAGGCAGAGATGGGCTGCAGAAAAAAATAAACAATGGTTGTTTTATAGGTGGGAGCAAAGTTATATCCAATATCTGCTTTTTAAGATTGAGTCAACCTTAGACAAGCTGAAAATGGGTATAACATAGGCATCTTTGCAGATATGAAGCAATGATTTAGCACCATATTTAACAAACCTGTGTGATCTACTGAACATTTAAAGACAACCCTGATGATTTATTGGCCTTTGCAAAAAAAATGACAACAAATCCATCATATTTGAATGTATTTAACCGGCGTCTGTGTGGTAGACTCCTTGACAACACATACTCTGAATGCTAACAGATCATGTGAAATCTTGCAGTAAGGTGTAAGGCTGTGCATTTTTTTTTCGTCTTCAAGATGTGACAGAAATGGCTACAAATCTGTAATTTCTCATTATATGATACACCTGGTTCAAAACCTAAACCAAGTTTTTGTTTTCATATGCTTTAATAATTCAAATTTTTAAAGTTGCACTGACGTTAGGGCCACTTTTACTAGAATCAGAATAAAAACCAACTAAACTTGCTTTAATTTAGCCTCAAACTGGGACACAAATGTATGTATCAATGTTTAGTTTTCTTTAGCTCATTTAGATCTATATTCAGCTGCATTTGTTCCCTGAAATGACACATTTTTTGGTCAGTTAAATGGTTGACTGTGTTCTTTTGTTGCATGTGAAGAATAAATGAAAGAAATATTCCCTGGTTAGAGGGTAGTGTGTTTAACATTAAACTGTAAAGGGGGGAAGAGTTCGGATGAGTTAAGAGAGGACAGACCTTTTTCGGGCAGAAAACAAGTCACACTAACTCAGCAAATGTGAGATTTTAAATCTTAACCCCTCGTTTTCATCGGAGCAGACTGTGATGTCCGGCATGTCTTTGGGTAAGATATCTCTTTCTCAGAGCTGCAGCTGGCATCCCTCAGCATCATTGTTCTCAAGATGGCTATTCGGAGATTCCCACGTGAACACTAAAGAGTTATCTAAACCAAAACAAACATGTGCAAGACAATATTTCTTTGCTCCGGATGACTGGTTAAAGGCAGACCCTTGCCCTCAAAGGATGGCTTTGCTGAAACCAATCTCTGGCATCTATGTGGAACTCGCAGGCTGTTTGTTGACCCAAAGCAGAGCAATTTCCCCAGCAGGGTTTTATCTGTCCAGTCAGTGCATGACATCACTTTAGTCGAACAGGGAAAAGATGAGCTGATGGCGCGACACCCCAGTACAGCGAGCCAGCTGATTAACTCACAGACTGCTTCCCTTTCAACCAGGCCTGTCACCATTACTTCCTGCTGCTAGCTATCTTAATCAAACACTTGATTTCCGACAGGAAAGTGTGTTATTGGCTCAGAACTAAATTCCACAAAGGGGGAAAAAACAAGGATTCACAAAGCCCATCTTGATGTCTAAAAACAAAAGAACTGTGTATGTGCGCCTGTGTGTGTGAGAGAGAGATAGAGAGACAGAGAGAGAGATAGAGAGAGAGAGAGAGAGAGAGAGAGAGAGAGAGACAGAGAGAGACAGAGAGAGAGACAGAGAGAGACAGAGAGAGAGAGAGAGAGAGAGAGAGAGAGAGAGAGAGAGAGAGAGAGACTAGATTTATGAAACAGTTTTGATCTTCAAAGGGAGATTGTTTGGAAGTAAGGAGCATGCTTCTTTGGTGTTCTGCCTTTGAAGATTCAAACCAAAAAAATCTCTCCCTCATAAGAAAATAAAGAAAACTTAAAATAGGCACAAAAGACAACTAAATATTAGGATAGTAATGGGTTAAATCTCATACTGAGGTCTACAGCGTTAAAACCTTTATCTAAAGACGTCGTAAATGATGCTAAGCTTTTTTTTCCAGAAAGGCCAGTTCCACCTGCTGTCCTGGGATTTCTCTCATTGATTTTGTGCATGCACACATTCAACGCATGGCAGCAGCTGGAGCAAATCAACATACCTGAGGTAAGGCTTGGGTTTAGGCCAGGAGTATGGATGCTGGGGCACATCCAAGAACCCTCCACAGTAGTTCTCCTTTTTAAGGGCCAGGCGTGAGGGGTAGTCCTCATGGCAGAGCTCAGCATCTGGACCCAGATCCTCACCACTGGGTTCCAGCTTCAGGCTCATGGCGGGGGACAGATCCAGCATAGTCTTGCGTGTCTTGATCGGGATCCCCTCACCCATGTCTACCACTCCATCTGTAGTTAGAGCATTAATGGCAGCCACGATGGCAGAGTTGGTGTACTGGTTGGTGTTGGCGAGCCAGTTCTCATCAGTGACGCTGACCCTGGGAGAGCCGTGTGGAGAGGGAGTGGGCGACTGGTTGGGTGAGAGGGATGTCTGATGGTAGGAAGAACCACTGAGGCTGTACTTCCTTTTCCCCATGCCACTACTGTTGTTGCATCCACCACCTCCGCTGCCAGAGGGGGAGTTTGGCCTGGAACCACAAGGTTGTGCTGGCCAGCCCTCTTCTGCCACTGCTCCTATTTGAGGGGAGTTGGAGGGAGAATGGTGAGGGGAGAATGTCGGGCCAACGGCCTGTGGACACGACAGGAGTGAGGATGACCCTCGAGGTGAAACGCAGGGAGATTGCCAGGGGGAGTTTTGTGGGGAGTTGTCATAGTTGTAGAAGCCAGACTCATAAGACGAGGCGTCTGAATTACAGCTGCGTGAGGATAGGCTACTCGCTGGGCTTAAACAGCTAGGGTCACGGTACCCCTCTGCATTTGGCAGGGTCAGCGTAACAATGGAATTGACACCTCGCTTGATGGCGTGGCTTTCACCGCCGCTCTCTTCAACCTCGTCCTCTGGGTACTGGCTGTAGGCAGTGATCTCTATACGAGGGCTCTCCAGTGCAGGAGCACCATGGGGTCTTAAGCCTTGAGGCAGGTAGTAATCAGGTGCTGCATGGTTGTCATTCTGCAGGCTGTAGTTGGGCTGGTGGCAAAATGACACTGAGATGACAGGGCTTGACTGTAGGTTGTGGTACTGCGTCGACAGACATGGGTTGCCCATTCCAAGTGGAAGGGCGAGGCTGACGTTTGGTGCGTAGTTGTATGCATCTAAAAAAAATAAAGCACGCTGAGTTTAAAATACACACCACTGCATTTGAAACCCTCAGCATGTTAGAAACAGACTCAATTTGTACTAAAACTCCAAAAACGCAGCAAGTCTTAAATCTCCAAAGAATCTCAAAGCAGTAACTGTCTGCTCCGTGTAGTCACAACTTGAACCGCCACTTTGTTTGTTTGATCGGTATGTCTACAGCTTAGTTTGGCACACCCTACTGTCATATGTACTCTGCAGGAATTCCTCAAGCAGCGCTGATTGATGCTTCCTTTGATTGATTACATCACTCAATGAGTGAATTAGGCCCTCCCCTGTGGACAGCTGACAGCACTCTCGCACTGCTCCGAGCTTGTGATTAAGTCAAGGAGAGTCTGCTGCAGCAGATCGTACACATACAAGTAAAGGCTGCACACATCAGGAAATCAGAGGGGCAGGTGGCATTCAAGAGAACCGCATTTATCCTGAAAGCACTTCTCAGCAACACTTAGCTGTTGCATCAGAAGGAAATCTATTTGTTGTATGAATAAATCTAACCTGCTGGGAAAAGATAGAGGTGAGACTGAAACTAGTGAAGGACACTCCCTTCAACGCAGCATGCTATATTTGTAAACCACAATGCGGTGTATCATATGAAACGATGAAAGTGTCACATGCCCATTAAAATGTGGACAGGTGGTTAAATTTAGCTCACAAGAACTTTCCCTTAGAAGCAAAAATATACCAGGTAATGTTATCTGAACACAAAGAGAAATCTAAAAATAAACAAATATCAGATAAACCTAATTTTCTGTTTGACTTGAAGTGAAGAGGATGTTTCACTAAACAGCTGAGATCTCAGCATTAAAGAAAAAAAACAGATACCCTTCACTACCCACCTCTCTCTTGTTCATGCTGCACACCTTCACTGTGCTCAAACACACAGCTAAAGTCAAACTCTTCCTCTTCGGGCTGAAAACCCATCCCTGCCTCAGTCATTATCCCGTTTCAACATTAAAAACCAGTTTGTCTCAGCTCAGTCCTCTCTGATGCTTTTCTCTTCTGGTTAGAACAGATGATTATCTCCTGCCCACTCCACCGCTTGTGACACGCCTCCCGTGCGTCAGGCCTGACTGCCTTTGGTTTGAGTTGCAGCCGATTTTTTTTCTGGTTTTGCCCTCCTGAACGTGTGTTTGATCAGTGCACTACGCTGCAACATCCTCGACTTCTCCTAACGCCCACCTGACTCACGCTGAGGCTTTCACTTTTGCGAGCTGCATGATCTTGAAACTTGGGTTTTTGTGGTTTGCACCCGTCGCATCTGCTGAACGAACAAAACTACAGAAGCTTTTGATTGAGAGAAAATTAAAACCCCATTTGATCACAAAGTAAAGACTGTTTGAAGTGTTTTAAAATGTTTTTTTTTAAATGCACGCTCTCTTGCTCATTATAATTGTGTTCATATTGTCCTCTGACCTTTTTCTCAATCGCTCTATCATGATCAAAAGATTTTCTCCCCCACAACCAAAGAGCAGACAGGTTTCTCTATAGGGATTGAAGTCTGGACTGAAGACTTCTGAGGACCTCTTGCTTTTTTGTGTGCAAAACGGCAGTTGTAAAACATTATATGAATGCATGCGTGTGTGTGTGTGTGTGTGTGTTGTGTGTGTGTGTGTGTGTGTGTGTGTGTGTGTGTGTGTGTGTGTGTGTGTGTGTGTGTGTGTGTGTGTGTGTGTGTGTGTGTATGTGTTTTTGTTGCTTTGGTTTTATTTTATTTTTTTGGTTATGTGCCATTTGACTTTAGATGTGATGGTGCAAGGGTGCTGTTAGGCTCAGCTCTTTCTCAGGTTGGCTACCCAACATCCAAACAACACACAGACCAAGGTTTTTCAACACACACACACACACACACACACACATACACACACACACACACACACACACACACACACACACACACACGCACACACACACACACACACACACACACACACACACACGCACACACACAAACGCCTGTTCCCGATTAAGGACCGAAATGAAGAATGAGTCTGCTCCCGTTTGTCTGAAACCTCAAACACAAAAGGAGCCAGAAGCATCAGCACAAAACAGTGTGTGGAACTTCTGATTGGTTAATATAACCGTAGATGCTAACTCAATAAAAAAATATGGTTTTATATTCTTCAATAATGGCAAATTCATAGAGAAGTCTAAATGAAAATAGGAGCCTTTATTACACCTGATAACTTATTGTGAGTGTAGCAGACATCATTAATATGCAACCCCATCATGGACAGAGGCACCTGCCAGCACAACTGGATGCAAAACAAGAGTATGCACAATATAAGGCAAACATACAATTGTGATATTTTTGTAGAATTTAGTGATTCCACATTATCTGTCATCATGGTCTCCAAACTAGTGGTTTTTAGGTATTCTGGGTCCATCTGTCTGCCAATTTGGGATGCATTTTGTGTTTGCAATATAACTGAAGCCTCTGTTATATTTGAATGTAATGCTTTTCTACATTTTGCAATAAGATTAGCAGCCCGATCCTCCTTTATGCAGCTGAAGCAAAACAAATTGTGGCGCTGACTTAAAGATAAGAAAAGGAGCTTGTTTGATGAAGCACAAATATGCAATCGTATTTATTTATTAGGAAAAAAATACCCAAGTGTTAAAAATGCTCTGCTACTTTTACAATAAATATGTCATTGGAAATTTACAGTCTGCAGCAGCTGCAGCAGCATATTTAAACCAACGCACGAATGATCAGCTGTTATCTATACCTTCTTCTGCAGACTTCATGTCGGTGGTGAGAGAGGTGAGACGCTGGAGTCCTCGCTCCTAACCGGCTCCAAAGCTGAACTTGGCTGTGACGCTCAGAAGGAATCCTGCATTCAACAAGCGATGCGCAACTTTCTGCTCTCAGCGAACGCCTGGTTATTAATCACGACCAAACGAGTTCACTTCGTAAACATTTAGAAACTTGAATTAAAAGCAACTTTGATTCAGAACTCAGAGCGCACCGAGAGCTCTCAACGGAAGTGGCCAGCTGGACCGTGCGCAGAGGTGAGTGTGGTTCGCTTCGGCACCGTGAAGGTTTTAAAAAGTCAACCCAGGTCTGTGACGCAGCTCGGTGAGTCAGAGGGGCAGGCTCCGGTGCTTTTAAAGCTGGAAAACACCATCCGTCCTCCCCGTCCGCGTGCGCCGCCCATCCAGGGATGACGCGGCCGGCTTCTGAAGCTTCCTGGAGGGCCTGACGACGTCTCCAACTCCGGGATCCCTTTGGAGGAGGCGCGAGCCAGGCGCGCGGCGCTTGTGCGCGTGCGCGTGCGGAACAGCAATTAAAGCAAGACATGCTTGTGTCAACAAGTGAGTTTTCCGTGATATTATAAACATTATTATAGAGTCTGATTTGACAGAAACCTTCAGGTGTTTTAATAAAATATGCGCTCGTTTGCTGCCTCCTCAGGATTTATGCTCTCCTAGTTCTTGACACTCAATTTCACATTTTCCTAAAACATTTTATTAAGGATGGGTTTTTGTGTTATGCATAAAACACACCAAGACAGTTTTCCAGATATGATAGTAATTGGGCTACGTTACATGCATAATGTCAGTCAGGTTAATTTGAGGACATGAATCATTTAAAACTTCCTTGTACAGAATTCCATTTGATCCCATTTCCAAACCACTTTCCCATATGACTGAGGAAGGTTTCCGGCCTTTGCCCTCACCCTCTGATGGCATAAACAGTCCTTAATCTTTATCTCTGCTTTCCACCAAGTTGTACCAAATCCACAAAATCTCAGTCACTTGATCAAATCTAACATTATATCATTCAGTAAAGGATAAGGACAATGTCTCTCCAAACCTTAGGCCTGTTCCCATTATCGGAACTTCTGGATACATTTCCTGGACCATCGCAACATGTGCGCATGTCCATGCCACCGTGCTGTACCTAAAGAACTGTTTTCTGGGGCATTTCTGAGACGAATGAGTACCAAAACTTGATAGTCACAGACTGGGACATGTTAACTCCAGCTGATTTGTTGTAACTCAGAGGGGAATGATGTCGGCAGACGTAGCCAAACAAAATCAGTAAAACTTGAAAAGTTGGAGTAACTGAATGAAAGGATAAAACAATGAGAAGTGTTGAAGCTGCTTTGAAATTGCTGCTTCTAAACTCCCGACTTTGAAAATGTAAAGGAACTGCGTCCTCACAAGGCCACAGTAACAATATCAAAGTGGTGCCACCCAAAAATGATAATTAACACATGATCATGCATGTCAGCTCATATTCTCTGGTACTTGTATCTTTATTCGTGCCTGACGTGCTGCACTGCTACTGAGATCATCACCTGTTCTCCGATGACTTCACCTCACTGGCGCGGCCACACCCAGGGTCGTTTAAAGGCATTTTGGGGTTCAAGGTAAAATAGACCCCCCTTTCCATCTCACAGGACTCCCCCACAAGCCTGTGTATTTTGTACCCTGGGTGTCTTAGAGAGCACTGTAAAAAATAAAGCTTCCTCTGGTTATTGAAAACCTTTTTTATATCAAACAAACACCTTCCTCGTTCCTGAATAGATTACAGTGTACTTTGACAAAATACAACTTTTGAAGTGTTATTAATCTCAGTAGGTGCCTTTTGGCATTGATCAGTGACATCACCCACTGCTGAAACAGTATGCTGACATCCTAGCAAAGTCCTGAAAGAGCCGATTTTGTATGGAGATGCAACAGCCGAGAGAACCAGCCATCTCGTTGTCTCTGTCACATTCCCCTCTCCCAGAAATATCCCGGAACAGCTGGAAAGACGGTTAATGCGACTGCATCTTCAGTGGCAGACCGCAGCACCTCAGGCACATAGTAGATTTATTGCAACCAGACTTTAAAACCAATAACTGTAACATTTAAATACCTGCAATTCGTGCTCTGTTGCACACTGCTGTTCTAAGTTTCAGTGAAATGTTTCTCTTCCCTTTTTTGTATTTTTTTTTACATTAATTTAATCTTTGAGTACACATTTTCACCTTTTCAAAATCATAAATCTTTCAAATTTTTGTGCTTTTGGGCACTTATTTTACTTTGTGCCATTTTAGTACATGGGATAATTTTGAGAGACCTGACAGTCATAATTTTGGACTGTGTGAGGGAGCCAGAACACCTGGAGAGAGCCCAGCAATGCGCAGGGAGAACATGCAAACTCCATGCAGAAAGATCCCAGGCCAGGATTCAAACCCAAGACCTTCTTGCTGCAAGGCAACAGCACTAACCACTGTGCCACTAGTAAGTAGTATGTTGCTATTGTTTTAACCAAGCTCTAAATCCCAAAATTATGCAGCGGCTCATTCAATAGTCTTTCATGGAGCCATGTCTAAAGCAGGAAGTTGTTTCCTTTAAACAGCTCCATCCATCCATCCATGTTCTTGCGCTTATCCGGACTCGTGTTGCGGGGGCAGTAGCCTAAAGCGAGAGGCCCAGACTTCCCTCACCCCAGCCACTTGGGCCAACTCTTCCAGGGGAATCCCAAGGTGTTCCCTGGCCAGGTGAGAGACATAGTCTCTCCAGCGTGTCCTGGGTCTCTCTTTAGGCCTCCTCCCGGTTAGATGTGCCCGGAAAACCTCACCAAGGAGGCGTCCGGGAGGCATCCTAATCAGATGCCCGAGCCACCTCAACTGGCTCCTCTTGTGCTTAAACAGCTCCAATTTTTTTAAATTTCATAGCAGCTTGAACAAAAATATGTTTGTTAAACCTTCACAGTGCCACTAGTTTCACAACACATGGGTCAGCAGAAACATTTGTAAAGTTTTTACACAACTGACCCCTGCATATCCCAGATTTACTACATCCTACTGCTGTTGACTATTGGTTGTTTATTTTTACACTTAAATAATAACAATACAATTCCATTTAAAGGGGACATATTATGCAAAACTCACCTTTAGCACCCTTTTGCATTGCCATGTGGGTCTCTACTGACTTAATAATCAGTCAGAACATGAATAAAAATTGTCCATTCAATTTCATTGAGTGTCTGGTTTTGTGTGCCAATCCATTTAGTAAAGTCCTCGTTTGTGATGTCACAAACAGGGAAATAATCATTGAACCCCACCCCACCCCCCACCCACCCCCACACACACACCTGCAGCAGATCCACTGATGCTGATGGAGCAGCAGTGCTACTCTTCAATATTGGAGCTTCTCAGCTTATAGCAGCCTAAGCAGGGGATGGGAGGGTGTGGCCAGATCCAGCTTTTGTTCTTGAGACAGACCCTTGAAATGACTCATTCTGGACAGTACTGAAACTGTCAAGAATACAACTGCCTGAATTGCTTTATGTAAGCTTTATAAACATATTTTGTAAAGACTATAGAACTATTCTTTACTATCACTTAAAAAAGTGCTAAAGAATAAAAGTCATAAAATGCCTGCTTTAATTAACTGTAATTACTACATAAGTCTTAGTTGTGCCTTGACTAGCTGTTAGCTCATTAGTTCTGTGGGATGTAAATTTCACTTCTCAGAAGAGAGGCTATTCAGAAAACTATCCACATTTATTAAGGTGGAGATTGTTTATTTAATTTTTTTTTACACAGAAGCAAAAAAATCATAGTGAGATACAACCAAGCTGCTGGGAAAAGACATTGCATCATCAGTTTTCATGGAAGCAAAAGTCACTCACTTCTGAATTTCTTTCTAACAGAAACAAATTTTCACAGGTTTTCTATGACAGCCTGAATATTTTTCTTAGGCAGAGAGAACATTTTTCTTTTTGCCTTCTTCAATGTCTAGTGTCCTCTTGTCCATCTGAGTAAAGCTAGTCATATATGGTTGTTAGAATTCTGCAGCATTTGAATCCAGAGCTGATTTAAGGCTTTACACTCTAATACCGTTTGAGATTATAAGTTGAGATGCATTGACTACCAATTCAGTGTATTTCATATTCTCTAACAATTTTGCATCTCCATGTAGTCAACAGTTACAGCTCGGTGAAATTCTGCCTGCAAATGCAGTGGAAAAATAAAACATTAAACTACAATAATTTGCTTTAACTTGCATCACTGAACACTTACAAAGACTTTTTTTTACTTTTAAAATTCAATAATAAGTTGTGGTTGGAATTTTCAAAGCACTGCGAAAGAATTATGCATTCTGTTATGTATGCAAGACGTATGCAACTCACTACGAAACAAATAAAAGCCACATAAAACATTTCTATGAAAAAAAGCTAAAAGTTAAACTGTCATTATCCACCATCACCACAATTAAGAAAGTTTCAACAAGCCACACTGAAATTTCTTTTGAAGGACATTGAAAATGGGTGGGGGGGGTGTGGGGGTGTGGGGGGGGGGTCTCCCTTTAGTTTGCAGTGAAGCTGGCGAGCTCAAGGATGATCACACATAATCAGAAACAGACTGAAGGCAGGCAGGGAGGCTGCACGGGCTAAAGAAACAGGACACTGTGTTTTCTTTGCCTACAGTAGCTCTCTGGCGTCAGCTGCGGCTTGGCCCAACGAGTGCTTGTGAGCTCAAAGATAAAAAAGCAGGATCACATATTTTAGGAGATGAAGTACGATGCAAACCCAGTGGTTGGAAAAAAAAAAAGTAGCTGATTGGCACTGCTGTGCACTCTGCTGACCAAGATGAAATCCCTGCGGTGGGGCACACTTCAGTGGTTGTCTGCAGGTTTATCATGAAGGATTCTGTGAGACTGAAGGAAGCATCATTACTTACAGCTGTCAACAGAACTCTGGACACTTCAGCAACAGATTAGGACCATCAGGTATTAAGCAGACTAAAAATGATTTAAAACAGAAATGATGTTTAAGGATGATGACAGATAAACTCTCTTGGAAACCATTAGATGAGCTTCAGATTGATGTTATTTTGTCCAACCTCTGAGTAGACACTTTGTGCTAAATATTAATGCTCATAGAACATTTAGCATCATGTCATTTTTTTACTGCACTAATGACTACTATTTATCCTATTATTCTTTATTTGATTAATGGCCTGTATTTGATATAATGCCTTCTAGAGTCCTGGAACCCCCCAAGGCACTTTACAACACAGTCATTTACCCATTCACACACACATTCACGTGCTGGTGGGGATGAGCTACGATGTAGCCACAGCTTCCCTGAAGCGCACTGACGGAGGCGAGGCTGCCACGCACTGGCACCACCGGTCCCTCCGACCACCTCCAGCAGGCAAGGAGGTTTAAGTGTCTTGCCCAAGGACACAATGGCAGCGACAAACTGAGCAGACTCGAACTCGCAACCTTCCAATTATGGGACAAGCACTTAACTCCTGTGCCACCATCACCGTTATTGCTTTTCTAAACTTACGAGTCTTGAGGTATTTGTCTTTTATTTTGCATCTCCTGTGAAAATGTCAGCTTTTAATTTACAGCATTACTAAATCCTGCCCCTTTGACGTTGCTTGTACTGAGAAACCACATCACGTCTGCAGAGACCATTAGAGATGTTGTGTATGCTTTGCTCAAATTTATGATGGCTTTACGCATCGCTCGTGTTTTTTGTATAAAAAACATAAATGATGATGACTGAGTCAACATATACGCATGTTGTTTAACATTTACACAAAAGCAGGTTTTTTTTTATCATTCCATATAAAGATGACAGGCACCAACACAAACCATATGGACTGGCAGACAAAGTTCTCTGTCCATCCAGCACAGTGCATCTTTTCTAAAAGGTAATCTTTGCCAGGAGCACTGATTATATAATAATGACAAGAGTGAGTTTTGCAACATGAGTGCTGTTCTTATTGCCAGCAAATACAATATTTACTACTAGCGATTTGGCACAGGACTCAGCCTTCATCTTGGCACGGTCAGAGCACATTTCTTAGAACTATGACAGATTTACACGTAAAAGACAGACCAAAAGCTGACAGGTTTAAATAGTCGCATCTACGGCTTGCCAAACACCTGGCTTAGTGCTGTCATATTTGTTTGTCTAGACATCAGGAATGCTACCATTTAGAGAAAGCAAAGTTTGAGGCAGATTTGAATAAACAGAGATGGGTAAACCTGGAGATTCTGGATGATTCGTTGGGATTCATAAACTTCAAGGCTGCAAACTTGTGCATTTTTTCTCCTTAGTTGTAGTTAATCATATCTTTTTGCAACGTGTAATTTATGTTTGACATATCCGGGGGAAAATGTGTGCACTGACATTCAGAGTTCTCAACACTATTATTATATGTTTTCTAAGATTTTCTCTGAACATAGCACCAGTCGCTCTTCTGTTAATAGCTGGAAACACACTTTTGATATAACTCTGAAGATCACGCAGCTGTTTTAAATAATGCATCTAGAAAGTATATTTTTTAAAGGACATTCCTAGATTCATTCAAGTAAAACAAAATGAAGAAGTAAGCTTTGACTGACTGCTTCCATTTTTTTGGCATGTGTACAACTTGTACTCACTTCCCTTTTCCTTCTTCTTTGTCAGTATTCTGACACATGTAGTTTGTTCTGAGCTCTCAATGGAGAACTGCTTGGAGCTATCTTAGGCATGTCTGGACAGTTCTGCATCATTAGCAACTGGCTTTTTTCAGATATTCCTCTTATGAATAGGAAGTGGGGAACATGTCTGACTTTTAAACCAAAGAAGCAGATTTATCATTGTCACACGGCCATTGACTAAATTTGAGATAATAAAAAAATCAGGAAGAAACTCTGTACATTTATACCTCGTTTGTGTTGTTTACACAGTATACCTGAAATAAATGCTTTTTAATGGCATTAATGGAGTCTATTATGATGACTAAAATTAGAAAATGTTGGAAGAGTTTTATTTAGTTTTAGTTCAATGGCTAGAAAAGCCCTTTAGGTTTTACTTGCAATTATTAATTTACTCACAATCAATGCTTACATTTTCGGTAAAAAAAAACTGTATAAGATATATAAAGGGAACCAAGATCAACATAAATGTTATTGTTCCTGTATGTGGTTCATTAGGGTCACCATAGTGACCACATGTGGCTAAGGGCTGGAATATACTTGCTTTTTAACCTCACATTGGTACAGGCAGCCAGCTACGTCTTTGTTCACATACTTGCTGTTGCACTGCACTGCATATAGTACTAGAGGATTCCACTAGGGGCCACAGTAGAAAATTCAGAAAATGGCTTGGGTTTGTGGGGTAAAACCAAAACAAACATGGCGTCAACAGAAGAGTTCAGTAACAGGGTAAATTTGAGATCACAACAGAAAAAAACGACAGCAATGTTATCGTAGCTAATATGAAAGTCCTCTAAACCAGAGATGGAGTGAACATGGTGAGTGTCTCTTGCTCGCTTTGTCAATTCTATTTAACTCATTAACGGCCATTGATGACTAAAGATGTCATTTGCATTTTTATAATGTGTGGGTGTCAGAACAAGCCCCCGCACCGTGAGAACAAACATCCCAGCTCTAAAGCTGATCTTCATCTGTGTACATCACACGTCACGTGATCAGGAAGCAGAAAATCCATGTGTTAGGAGATCGTTTTGGGACGCTGCTGTGACAAAAGTGAGGTGCAAACTGGAAAAGGTTCTGCCGATCACAATTCAACATCGGATTATGAAAGAACAAATAACGCTCGAAACACGCAGATTCTTCCTGATGTAAGAGATGAGTACTGTTTGTTTTGGTATTTTCGGCGTCAACATCATGCTAGAGCAGAGCGTTCTGTGACTCTTAGAAAAAATGTGAAAATGCTGAAAAATGCTGGCAGCGAAGGACTTTTCTGATCAGGAAATGGCTGACAGTTGATTAGTTAATGGTTACTCATATATTGCAGTTAATTTTGGGGATGCACAAACACTTCAAATTAAGGCAAGGTATGTGTGGCAGCAATTTTAAACGTGTATGTGTCGTTAAACAGCAGGTATATTCCAAGCCTCAACCTCAATAACCATGAATGGCTCGTTTTAGTCACCATGGTAACTGAACACCTCTGAGACAGGTACACTTACAGATACAAAGTAGCATAGAGCTATCTTTTGTATATTCATTCTGTGTTTTTCTTCTGAATGCATTTTGGGTCCTTTTTTAATACAGGAAAACTTTGTTTTACCTTGCTGACAGTTTTGACCACTCCTGTGATCTTCATCAAAGCTAGCCGCTAATGGCAGTGTCACTTCCTTCTCTGTTTATCCGCGGGCAGCAGAGGACGGTGAGGAGAGCGCGGGCAGCAGAGGGCGACGCTGTCCTCTGCTGCCCGCGGATAAACAGAGAAGGAAGTGACACTGCCATTAGTGGCTAGCTTTGATGAAGATCACAGGAGTGATTGAAAGGTAGAAAATAAACTTTCCTGTGTTAAAAAAAAATAACCTAAAAATGCATTCAGCGTAGGGCTATTTTCAGTGGAAATCAATACTAAAACACACTATTGTGAGAAAAAAAACTATACAAATAAAATAAATCATATCGGAAAATGATTTGTTTGTCAGAAGGCTTTGATGGTAATGCATGTACACATTTAAACGTGTGTAATATTTTATGTGGAATTTGCACAAAGTTAAAAACACTCCCAGTGTTGAAGACAAATAAAGCTTTGAAATGTTTGGACAAATAATTTGATTACATCTGTCAGAGAATCTTCAAAAAGCATCAAGCCTGAACCAATTTTTTACAACCTGTTTAATGTCACTTCATTCATGTAAAATCCAACGTTTCTTTATGTGTTAAAATGTTCAGTTCTTGTCTGGGGAAAATCCCCAAATAGTGCATGTAGAAATCATAGTCCTAGGAAACATTCCCAAACCCACCACTTTGATATAGTTTGGTATGTTTTTCTAAATTTGCAGACATATGTATGAATCAAAGATTCTAAAGCAAATGTAATTCTAACAAATGGCTGGCTTTAAGACTTGATTACTTTAGTATTAATTAATGTAATATTAGAAATTTTGCTGCTGACTTTGTTCTGATGATCTTGCGGTTAATGTAAGTTCAAGGGATCATTTAAACTGTTATAAGAAAAATAGTGAAATAAAATGCTCCCAGAAAAATACAAGAGTAACTCTAGGTGTAAACCAACCATAACAGAAAGTTAAAGCTCCTGTTGCTTGTTACTGTCTTGATTAAAAAACATCTCCCCAGGTCTGAAAAATCCACATTGTTTTTCTTACTAATGATCCATTACTGAACTCTGTTGGAGCCGTTTTCTCTCCGGCTGCTTTTGCTGACCATATGAGTGGTGATAAGAGCTTCACCCTGGGTACGGTATTGTACCCACATGTGCAGCTAATTCAAAGCCTCTGGTAATAACAATTTCTATAGGTCAAAAGCACATGACCTATGAGACAATTTTCCTACACCACTTGTAACACGGATAATTACACAGGCAAGTTATCTGATGAGGACCATATTGTTAGTTTCAAACAAAACAGTATGATGTCAGTACTAATTTATTTTTCCTCTTTTTTGCTGTCTGCTAAAAAGCATATCGATTAAGTTTTCTACAATCCAAGTAATGGTTATGGGATTATGAGAGTGGATGGTCTTCTTTTTTCTGTGCTCTGATTGTCAAATCCAAGTCTTTTCAGTGATTTAAAGTCAAAAGTACACGCCAAGGCCGTTTTTACTGTAGGGCTTTCCGGCTAGGCTGCTTTACATTAAAAATCATTTATATGGTCCAGAACAGTTGAGGTCCTGGATACGCGAAAGGGTCACTCATACATGTGAGCTCAGGCTCCACGCATCTTTAATCATCCTGTTCGTTCAACGCAAAGAGATGACTTGTCACAGGCAGTCATTGTTTCCATTGCTATTTTATTTAACTGGAGAATGACAGAAGCGGAGATTTACAAAGTACATCAATAATTCTAAATGGATGCATATGGAGAATGAAAGAGAACCTCCACTTTCCAAAGCCGTTGATTAATACAGTCAAACAGTCATAATCTAACAGCAATATTTTTGGTTATTTAGCATATCATAAGAGAAAAAAATTGGGAGTTCACTTTTTCGAAGTCATATTTTCATCATGTTATTCATACATTTATAAATGTTAAAGTTTCCAAATAAATATTTAGTTAGCAAGATAAATATTTAATTTGCAGTTAAATATTTATTTTGCAAACTAAATATTTAGGTCTGATCTAAATATTTAGTTTGTAAAATACATATTTAATTCACTAACTAAATATTTAATTTACTAATTAAATATTTATTTTGGAACTAAATATTTAATTTGTAAATTAAATATTTATTTTCCGAAATAAATATTTAGATCCCAGCTAAATATTTATTTTGGAGCTAAACATTTAGTTTGCAAAATCAGTATTTGGGAAATAAATATTTAAGTCTGACCCAAAAATATAAACTATAGTGTGGAGCTAAATAACATCATGGAAAATAAATATTTAGCTGGGATCTAAATATTTCTTTGGAAAATATTTAATTTACAAATTAAATATTTAATTTAAATTTTAAATATTTATTTCCAAAATAAATATTTAATTAGTAAATTAAATATTTAGTTAGTGAATTAAATATTTATTTTAAGAACTAAGTATTTAGATCAGACCTAAATATTTAGTTTGCAACATAAATATTTAACTATAAATTAAATATTTAGCATGCTATCTAAATATTTATTTGGAAACTTTAACATTTATAAATGTATGAATAACATGGTGAAAATATGACTTTGAAAAAGTGAACTCTCAATTTTTTCTCTTATGATATGCTAAATAACCAAAAATATTGCTGTTAGATTATGACTGTTTGACTTTACAAATGGCACCCCATAGTTCAGCTTTTATTTTATTAACACATAAAGTTTCTCCATTTTGAATTCCTAACTGAACCAGCAGAATGATCCTATATAAGCTATTAATGATCAGATATTGGATTGGCTTTCTTGAGAGACTTGCTAGTACCATCATGATTTGGACCACTTTTAGAGACAGATTTGATCAGACTACACAAACCACTAAAATGGATTATGGGAAATAATTTTAGTAGCTTTCAGATGAGAAGATTGAAACCACTCTCCCATCTGTTTCCTAAGTATGAAGTGAATTCAGTCAGTGACACAATACAGTATGAACCAAACAGACGGTGTCAAAAAAGAGACTATGATATATAAAAACCAGGCCCAG
The DNA here is from genome assembly GCF_043380555.1 of Nothobranchius furzeri. NCBI lineage: Eukaryota > Metazoa > Chordata > Actinopteri > Cyprinodontiformes > Nothobranchiidae > Nothobranchius > Nothobranchius furzeri. The sequence goes on from NC_091745.1 coordinate 54,562,728, forward strand.
CTGCTTTCAGGGCCCCTTCACACAGGATGAAGACTTCACTATGATGTAAGAAATCAGACTTCACTATGATGTAAGAAATCAGCCACATGCTGATGGCCTTTGCAGGGTCTTGCTGAGGTCTTTAAGAAACTATTAAGAATTCTAAGTGCCTCACATTACCAGTGCTAGATATTTGATGTTTTTGAGCTTCTCCTACAGAACGATCCTGATTATTTATTATCATACAAGCTAATGATCAGTGGTCCTGGGTGAAGCTTGGCAGTCTATCCATGTGATGATCAAGCTGCAAATTTGAAGTGGAGCCAAAGTGGTCAAGCAGGAGAAAAGCCTCATCACCACATTGTGTTAATGTGTAGTAATATTGTGATTGAGTAAGTAAGGGTGTATTTATATAGTGTCTTTAAAGATAAAGGTCACAAAATACTTATGATGTTTTAATTGGTGTTATGGCCACCAGCCGGACCTCTTCAGGTGCAGGAGCCAGGATCACCCAGCCCCAGTGATCAGCCCGACACCGCCCATCCTCCTCCTCTCTTCCAGGCTGCTGAGGAGCACAGCTGAGACGAATTCCCTCTGACGACCGACACCTGGGATAAAAAGGCTGTGCCTTCAGCAGTCTGGGAGGCAATTTACAGGGTTCCGAATGGAGACTCGGAAGCTGAGCTGTTGGACAACCTGAGGGGTGGTGATGTGACGGCGGTGGGTTGTCTGGGCCTTAATGCGAATGGGGTCACGCCCTTGTTGTTGATGTTTGGGGACGCAGTGCTTCGTGATCATGTTGTGCTTGACTTTGTAAGTTACTCGGTGAGGGCTTTTGAGAAGGCCCCATTGCGATGCTTTAGGTGCCAAAGGTTTGGTCATGTGGCGGGGGTTTGCATGGCTAGTCAGAAGTGTAGGCATTGTGGCGATGATCGTGGGGGACAGCAGTGTTCAGCGGCTTTCTGCTGTTGGAACTGCGGTGGTGGACATCAAGCCACCTATCGTGATTGTGTGTTTTATAGGGAGGCGGTGGCGGTAGAAGATTTTCGTGTGACTCACAAGGTGTCTTACGCAGAGGAGGTTCGTAGGGTGAAGGGGGTAGGGGGTGCTGTGACCCGTGGGGCAGGTGTGTGCAGCCAGGCTCCGTCCACTGGTGTGGAGGTGGCGGTTCCTGACAGTGAGGTGGTGGTGGAGGATAGGAAGCTGTTTTTGACTTTCTTATGGCGTGTGAAGATGGTGGTGGCCAATAAATTGGACGCTGCTCGTGAGGTTGTGACGGCTGCTGAGATTGTCTTTGACTTTACTGATGTGAGCCCACAGGAGGTTTGGGCCGGGACTAGTTCCCTGGGAAAGGGTGGAAGTTGGTAGTTGGTGGTGGGGTCGGGAGGTGGGCTTGGGGTGGTCATGGGTGGGTATATATTGGGGGATTAGTTAGGTTATGGTGTTTCATGTCCTGCAGTGGAATGCTAGGAGTCTAGTAGCCAATGATCAGGAATTTAAGAAAGAGGTGGAGGAATTTTGCGTGAGGCTAGATGTTATTTGTGTTCAGGAGACCTGGCTGAAGCCTCATTTGGGTGTTAGGCTGCGTGGTTTTGTTTGTGAGAGGTGGATAGCGAAGGGAGGCCTGGTGGGGGTTGTGCCACGAAGGCCTGCAATGCCAACATTGTGGGGTGGATCTAGGCCTTGAGTGTGTTGTGGTTAAGGTGGACTGGCCAAGGGGTTGTGTTGCTTCTTAATTTTATAACCCTGGTGGGGCTCTGGCCGGACGGGGGCTTCGGACTCTGTTGGTTGGAGGCTTTGGGTCGGTTTTATGGGTGGGTGATTTTAAAGCACATAGTGTTCTGTGAGGGGCTGGTAGGACTGACAGGAATGGTGAGGTTTTGGGGGAGGTTTTAGAAGATTCTGGGTTGGTTGTGCTGAATGATGGTCAGCCCACTCGGTTTGGTGGGATTGGTCATATTGTTTCGGCTGACTTGTCTGCGGTGGCTTGTGGATGGGAGGTTCTGTCTCACCTGGCCACGCAGAGTGATCATTTTCCAGTGCTGAGCTGCTTTGGGAGGGATCTGTTGTTACAGCCTGATTCCCTGGTGTTGGGGTTTAATTTTAGGCGGGTGAGTTGGTCCCTATTTACGGAAGGTTTGGATGATGCTATCTTTCAGGTAAGGGGGACAGGGGACATGGCCGATCGGTATGCTGCAGTTGCTGACTGTGTTCGGACTGTGGCGGAGGCTCATATTCCTAAAAAAACGGATTCCTGCTGGTCGGTCTATTGTCCGGTGGTGGACTGAGGCCTGTAGTGAGGCCATTCGGGCTAGAAATAAGGGCTTTTAGGTTTTTTAGAAGGCATCCTGTTGAGTCCAACACTTTGGTCTATAAACGATTGAGGGCGGTGGCTCGAAGAGTAGTGAGGGAGGCAATGAGGGATGGATGGAGGTCCTTTTGTGACGTCTTAGGGCCACGGACCCCTGTGCGTTCCTTGTGGGGCTTGGTCCGCAAGATGTCCGGTGCTCATGTGAGGCACGCAATGCCTGTACTTCATGTAGGGGACTGTGTGGCTGTTGGACTTTGGGAGAAGGCGGACCTTTTGGTGGCACATTTCCAGAGGGTCCATAGTTCGGCAGATGCTGCGGTGGGTCGATCGTTTTTTGAGTGACAGGACCATCCAGGTTCGGGTGGGTTCTGCTCTCCCATTGTCTGTGGGGGTGGAAAACGGTGTCCCACAGGGTAGTGTGATCAGTCCGGTCTTTTTCAGCATCTTGGTTAATGGGCTGTTTGATTCCTTGAGTGGGGATCTGGAGAGGTCTCTGTTTGCTGACGACGGAGCTTTCTGGAAGCGTGGACGGAATCTTTGCATGTTTTCCATGGGGTGCAGAGGGGTTTGGATGGTGTGGTGGCCTGGGGAGGGATTGGGGTTTCAAGCTGTCCTCCGCTAAATCCAAATTTATTGTTTTTGGTTATCGCACAAAGGTCTCTGGGAGGGGTTTGCTACTGGATGGGTTGGAACTGGAATGGGTTTCTTCTTATAAGTATCTAGGACTGAGGTTTCATGAGAGGCACATGTGGGGGGTGCATGTTTGTAATTTAGTGGGGAGGTTTGAGCATGTGTTGAACGTTATGCGCTGCCTGGCTGGGACATCTTGGGGGCGGACAGGAACTCCTTGTTGCTGGTGTATAAGGGCATGATTAGGTCAGTTTTGGATTTTGGTTGTTTCGTTTATGAATCGGCAGCACCCACTACCCTGAAGTGCCTGGATGTGTTGCAGGCAGCAGCCTTGCGGGTGTGTTGTGGGGCGTTCTGCTCGACCCCGGTGTTGGCCCTTCTTGTAGAGGTAGGTGAGATGCCCTTGTGTTTCCGCCGGCCGCAGCTGGGGCTACGATATCTGCTGAGGGTCAAGGGTATGGGTGAGTCCTCCCCTACGGAAGCCTTGTTGGGCTGTGTTTGGGAGTTTGAGGGTGGAGGCCAGCGGGCTTGTGGGGACTTTCTGTATCTGCTGAGGAGCCGGGCAGTTGAGCTAGGATTCCTTGAGTGGCCTGTGTGTTCCCACCTGGTCTGGACCGAGGTCCCTCCGTGGTTTTTACCGGTTCCTGAGGTGGATTACTCCTTTCTTGAGCAGGGTCGCATCAGCCATGGGGCATGGGCGTTTGAGGTATATGTGGGGGAATCCTGGGGGGAGTATTTGCAGCCGTACTCTGATGGCTCCAAGGACCCGGAGAGTGGCACGGTTTCAGTGGGGCTGACTGTGCCTGCTTTAGGGTATCAATGTGGTCATAGGATAGGGGATATGTGCGCTGTGTTCTCTGCAGAGTTGGTGGCGATTTGGTGGGTCTTGCAGTGGATTGAAGCACGGTTGCCGTTCCACTCTGTCATGTGCTCGGATTCTGCAGCCACTCTTTTGGCGATGAAGCGACAGTGTTCCCGGTCTAGGCCTGACATTTTGGCGGTGATTCAGGTGCAGCTGCACAGGTTGTTGGTATTGGGGTGTTTGGTGAGCTTTGTGTGGGTGCCTGCTCATGTAGGGGTGGTGGGCAACGAGGAGGCGGATGCTGCTGCAAGGGATGCGCTACAGATGCGCTGCGGCATCAGAACATGGATGTGAGGGTGGCGTTGGGTCTACCAAAGTGTCTCTCTAAGATTGGTTGAGTGGCTCTAAAAATGTGGCAGACCTCCTGGGATGCGGGGTGGACTGGGCGGACGTATTACAAGCTGCGGCATTGTGTAGGTGCCCGTGGGCCAGCCCTTGAGTGTGGGAGGAGGGATTCTTTGATTTTGACACGCCTGAGGTTGGGACATAGCTGCCTTAGGGGAGGTTTGCTTTTGGTGGGTCGACATCCGGATGGCTGTTGTGCTTGCGGGGAGCGGGAAACGGTTGCTCATGTTCTACTGCACTGTCATCTCTCCGTGGTTGAGCGGTGGACCCTGTTTGGTTTCCTGGGGACTGTAGGTGTGACTGTGTTTGGCCTGCGTACTTTGTTGGGGTTGGAAGATCGACGTGTTGAGGGGGCGCTTTTGGCTTTTCTTCAAAAGGTAGGCATGTACGGGAGGTAGTAAATCTTGGGCTATTGGCCATCGTTGCTGGGGCAGCAATACGCCTTGAAGGCGGTCCTTGGTGTTGACAATGACAAAAAATAAAACAATTATAAAAAATAGCTTGATCCTAGCCAGCAGCAGTTGCAGGTCACCTTTGGTTTAAGGCTGTTAGACCTCAGTCCTGACTGAAGATTTCCCCGATACACACTTGTGCTGCATATCCAGCACTATTTTCCTTTGTTTTCTCTCCATTTCCCATCTCTAGTTAGAGTCTTTCCCTTTTCATGGTGCCTCTGATGGGATCCCTCTGCTGTTTCCTGTTGCTTGTGTGGGTTGCTTAGAAACCATGTCTGATGTCCATTTGGGAGGGATTTATTTTCATTTTACTAGCGTGACTTGATGGGGTTAAGGGGCTCTGAGGTCAGCAAATGGATTGGATGCTCATGATTTTTATGGCATTTTGAAATATGGGTTAAACTGCTGTGATGTTCCACCAAATCAGTTTAACAATGTGTTAAGCGAAGTATATGATGTTAAACTATAGTAACTATATGTATTAAAAAAATCAGCAGTGACTTTTAGAAATAATTTTACTTATGATCATTGACTTCCACGATTTTAAAATTATACAACATTTGATGAACAATGCATTTCCCAACATGATGGAGCTCCTAAAATAATGACTTAAAAACTTAAACATTAAACATTTGTTCAGGAAACTTCTCAGACCTAATTTCCATGGAGAACTTGTCAATACTATAGACTTGGGGAAACAAACAAATTCTGCCAAACGTCAAATGTTGATTATGAAGAAAAAGAAGGAGAAAAAAGAAAAAGGAAAAGGAAAAAAAGAAGAAAAAGAAACAATTTTTATGAAGCGCTCCTCAATATAAACCTCATAAGGCACCTCACACAAACAAAATAATAAAAAACAAGGGTAAAAAAAAGAATTTCCCAACCCACCCTCCACGGGTCGGGTAATATCCTTCCAAGCTCGGGTCCTCTAGCAGAGGCCTGGGAGCTTGAGGGTTCTGTGTAGTATCTTAGCAAAAAATTGACAATTTTATTGGGGAAATTCAGAAATTGCAACTCACGTTGACCACCTAATGGAAACATCGGTTATCTCGGTAGTCTCTCCACCATTCCTCTTTTGAGTAATTCATCACATTGTTCTGGGACTTTGAATAACGCGTATGAGTCATCACGTTTTTCTTTCATCTTATGCCACAGCAGCCTATAACACACATTAAACCACGCAATGTCCTATTATCACCTCTGATTGTACAAATCTGTTAAATGTCTCACTTTCTTTAAGCACAACATGTCCTAGCACCTTAATTGTTCCATATGTGAAAAATCCACCACATAAATAACCAATACTTCAGTTTTCCACAAGTGGTCATATTTTGTGGTTAAGGTTAGCATAAGTGTTTCTAAACTGTAACAATGCCTTCCTCTACTTTTCAGCTTTGTGTCCTTTTGTGCCGATACATATTAGTATAATAATAAAGAGGCTCAACCACAAAGACATTTGGTAAAAATGTGATGATTCACCGTGTGAAATTAGTCAGCCCTCTTTCTTTGATTCACCCCCATCTGGGTCTGATTCGACCAAAAATGCATCACATGAGGAATACGGCTATCCCGAGGCCAAGGCTCGACCTTCACATCCCACACCTGAAAACTATGAGAGATGTCAAGTTTACATTATGCTGTGTCCTGCTTTTTAAAGCTCCACAAGGTCTAGCAGCAACCCCACACACATATTTGCATGACACAAACTCACAAGTCAAGTTTGAATGTTTGTGTCTGACTGAAAAACTCATTAGATCTGAGAGAGTCATGCGTACCTGAAATCCACAAACTAACTTATTCAGAAGCATATCTTTCCTCTCTCTGATGTTGTGTCTAAAATACTCTTGACGTTGAACTAGACTTAATAAAGGGCTGCGCTGCTGCCGATTCATGTGAAGTCATTTCAATCCTCCGTGCAGCCTAAAGCGTCTCCCCGGTTTCTGGAAAACCAATGTGGTGGTGTGTTTTTCACATGATTCCTAAAGTGGCGTTCCCAACCTCAGACAGTGATCCCAATCAGGAGGAATACCCTGATGCTGCAGTTTGGAGCCTCTGTGCTGAAACCAGATATTATAAATGTGAAACGAGGGATCTCTCTCCAGATACTCCAGGAAAACTGGCTGCTGCCCCTGCTGATAACTTTCATGGTTTATTATGAAAACACACTTTTACTAAGTAATACTCTGAATTTACAAAGTATACTTTTGAATTCAGACACTGGATGGGTCTGGCATTTAATTTAGTTTTTGTTGTAGTGGCAGATGTTACCAGCACATTTTCTTGCGGGGTGTGCTCTTTAAGGGAATTCTTATCACGTAGCATCTTTCATTCCAGATTTTTCAACTGAGATCATGATGGAATTATAGCTGTTTGGGCCAAATCTTGTTTGGACAGTTTCTACAACATTACAAAGATCATTTGCTATATACTTTTACTAAGAAATACTCTGAATTAACAAATTATGCTTTTGTATTCAGACACTGGATGGTTTGGCATTTAATTTAGTTTTTGTTGTAGTTGCAGATATTATCATCACTTAAAATAAGTGTTGTGACTCTCAGCCATTAGCAGATTCTATTTTAGTTCAATGTCCTGGGTTATAGCTAGTTACCCAAGTCTTTTCAAAGATCAATTATCTATGGTGGCAACCCTGAATGTAGCGCACAAGTGAGACTCCAAAACAAAAAGATTTTTTTTTTTTTTTTTTTTTGCAAAAAACTCAACATCTGTAAACTGACTTACAACATTTTCTGTGCTTGGTCAGCTATTGAAACCATTTTGGAAAGGTTTGAATCCAAAAATTCATCAAGAATAAATGTACATCTAATGAAGAAGTTCTGTGAATTTCCAAAAAAACATAAGTTAAGATGCAGATGCAGGAATTTGGGGAAGCAAATCCTTTTTTTCCCCTTTTTTTCCACATGTGCTGGCAAGATTCATCTTGTCAGATGAATGAGTTTTGCACATTGCTGCATTTACCAGAACCTCTGGTTACATCGATGTACGGTGAGCTGTGGGATTATGATGCATTCCTACCAGCAAAAGATGTGCTACTGGGAAACCCTTCACAGTGTGTTAGCCTGGCAGCAGGAGGTGGTGTTACTCAGCATCTCCTATGTGTCATAGCCTCACCACTATCTATTAGCAGTCGCTTCTGAGAAACCGTCTGGACCTGAACTCTCCCTACAGTAAAATAAAATCCAGAGGTGTTGAGCTGCAAAGAGAAGAAAAACTACACAACCACACTCATGCACAAACAGATACGTATACACACAATGTGATGTAAGCTGCACACACCTGTGTACACATGTCAAGAGAGGCCTGTTGCCAAATACAATAGCTCCCTCTTCTCTTGCAATTCTGGATGCATGTGTAAATACATGTGGACAGTATAATTTTGTACATCACCACCTCTGCAGCCTGCTGGTCTCCCAGCCCCCTTTTCTCTGCATACAAATAAAGGTAAGATCTTGTCAGAGGGAATCCCTGCTAGTGTCGTTGAGAACATGCACTCCATGGTGGCCTCCCTGACATAACTTTCCTCTGACAGTCTGAAACCAACCTTACCGCTATAGTCCAGAGTGACTCAGTGCCTCAGTTTCTTGCATTTCCCAGAAAGCCATGCCAGGGCTTGACTGAGGAGACCTCCAAACAAATGAAATTTCCCACATTTCCACAGATCAGACTCAAAACTGGATAACTGTTGGAACACATTGCCTATGTTTAGGGATGCTTCTTGGAGATTTGAGAACCTTGGAATGGAGAACAGTCTCCTGAATCCTGGAGCTATCATTATTCAATGTTGTGATTTTTAAAGCATTTTGGGTTGAACTTCATATGTTTATGTTTGTTTATGTTTATGTATTTAGCAGACACTTTTGTCCAAAGCGACTTACAAGTGATAATCGGCATGTTGCCCTTGAGGCTAACAACAACAATAACAACAATAACAACAACTTGACATCAATCATGGAGAGTAGGGAACAAGGAGTGGACGGTAGAGAGGGGGGACGGGTGCAGGCAAGATGCTCTCTGAAGAGCAGGGTCTTCAGGAGTTTCTTGAAAATTGAAAAGGAAGCCGCTGTTCTGGTAGTGCTCGGTAGGTCATTCCACATTTGTGGAACGATGCATGAGAAGAGTCTGGATTGTCCTGAGCGTGGTGTAGGCACTGCTAGCCGACGATCCTGTGATGACCGGAGCGGCCGGGCCGAGACGTAAGCCTTTGCAAGAGGATTCAGGTAGATGGGAGCCGTACCATCTTGGATTTTGTATGCGAGTGCTAGCAATTTGAATTTGATGAGTGCTGCTAGCGGTAGCCAGTGGAGCTCAATGAACAGAGGGGTGATGTGTGCTCTTTCTGGCTGATTGAAGACCAGACGCGCCGCTGCGTTCTGGACCATTTGAAGAGGTCTCACAGTACAGCCTGGAAGACCAGTTAGAAGGGCGTTGCAGTAATCGAGGCAGGAGATGACAGTAGATTTCACCAGGAGCTGGGTGGCATGTTGTGTTAGGTATGGTCTGATCTTTCGTATGTTATACAACGCAAAGCGGCATGAACGAGCAACAGCGGCAACATGATCTTTAAAGGTCAGGTGTTCATCAATCACAACACCCAGATTTCGAACTGCCTTCAAACTGCCATCATATGATACAGACCTGCAATTTAAAATGTGCGACCAAATTTACAAAGGATTTGAAGAAATTCTCAGAAGCAAAGTTTGTTACTGAACATGAATTAAACACAACCATCCAAGTGATAGTCTTCTGTTAATCTTAAATGTGACTGAAGTAGGACATCAGAGCAGAGCTGGACGATTTGCAAAAGGAGAATTCTATGAAATATGTACTTGAGTATTTGGATGTGCATGTTCTACCAGTCATATTTAATGTATGCTGGTGAAGGGTCTCAGTCATTCAGGTCATGGTAGTTCAAAATAAACTATAGGAATCCAGTTGCCTTCATTTGATAATTTGTGGGTCATGGAGGTTCACAAAACCACATTTAGCTTGCTTGATTTATTCCAAAAGGAATTATTTACATGAAATAATGTGTATAATGATACATTTAACCCCTACATCACACTGGAAGCATCAGCGGAGCGGAAAGTCAGTAAAATGGTTTACTCGTGTCTTTCGCTTTGGTCCAGTGCACATCAGGAGACTTTCAGCCATGGAGCGGGTTCTCTGCCACGCTCCTCACTGGACTCGCGAGATCACAAAATCCTTTGAGTTTACTCTATCTGCCATTAAACCAAAACAAAGGAGATCACATTTGATATCGTTTGATGTCCTTTATGAGTTTCCTCTCCACTGCCAGGATTAAAGCCATGAAAAGTACACCACTGCACTTCTGGAATGATACTGGGAGTAAATAAATTGTTAGGTCACTTGTATAAATGTCATCTACATAGATAATATTGCTACAATAGACTTTTATTTTGAAAATTACCGAGGATTTTACACTGAAACCATCTGTGATTTCCTGTCTAGCCCTATGTTAACTGCAGAAATTGACTTGTCAGCGCCTTGGGCCAAAAATAGAACCCAATCCTATCTTTAGCGGTGCTGTAAGCCACTTCTGGGACGTGCCTGAAAATGTCCGAGGAGTGGCCGTTTTGAATCACCTACAAAGACTATGGATTCTATTTTGAAGCAGTGACATTCCGCTGTTGATGCTTCCAGTGTAAAGTAGAGGTCAATCTCCACACTACAAGCTGAACCCAGTGCCTGGTCCATTTTGAACTGAGCAAATGCTGGGTTGCTTCAACTCAACCGGGTTAGGTTATTTGTTTGGCCCAGTATGCTTAGTAAAGATATCTATCCAAAAAATTTGTTTAAATTGACCCAATGTTTAATGTTGGGGTAACCAAATTTGGTTGAAACTCCTAACCTATCACAAGGGATATTTTACCACTAATGTTTGGCCTGACACTAAAGATTACTACATACTACAATATTCAGCATTAAAAATGAGACTAAAACTGATCACTCATTGAACGTTACCATCTCATTTATTTGTGATAGGACAATAAAAGTACTTTTTAGATAAAATATGTAAAAACGTAAAATTAACAAGTGTAAAAAATATAGAATTTAAAATATTGTTATTGTCTTACTTCACATATCACTTTGGTTACAGCTCCAAAAGTAGGCTGCATGTAAATACACAACATTTTAAGAGAACTTTTAAGAAAAAATTTTATGTATAACTGACTCAAAAGGAGTGACCAGGTTTTTCAACTGGGTTTTTTCTTCAGTCTGTGAGATGTAACATCATCAGACCTGGGGTGTCCGGCAAACAGTGAAACTGCAAATGTTTGTTTAAGTGGGACTGTCTCATTTGATCGGATGCATATTGTTGTGCCATGGATGGACATTCCCAGCATGTGTTGGGAAGTCTGAGCTAGTGGCCAGATGTTTTTCAGCCTTCCTGTCAACTGGGCAGCTCATTCCAGTCTAGTCGGTTCTGTAGAAAACAGATGCATAAAAATTCTAACCAGCTTTGGAAGATCACACACTCAAATTAAGAGCTGAATGAACTGATTCTCCACAAGAGGGCAGTGTTGGATAGGCAATGAAAAGATGGAAATCTTTTCATTGCAAATGTTAAGTATCATGTTTCACAAATTTTACTGTATTTTCTTCATCACCACCACACACACACACACACACACACTTCAGATGCTGCAAAAGGATCCACTGTACTTGGGCCAGCACAGCACAGTCCCCCCCCCCACCCCCCCACCCCCACCCCCGCCACACACACACAAACTGATTTATTGTTTGTACAAGAAACACTGACTTTTCTGCACAGCCCTCCATGACGTGTGTGATGAGTATCCAGACCATGCATTATCAGTTATGTATGGATGGGCTGGTTTTCCTCAGGACTGACAAGATTTACCATCTGATGAGTTGTGGGGGACCTCACAGGTGTTCTAAAATTAAATAAGTTTATAAAGTTTTCAGTTAAGTTTTGGACAGTTTACTTTGAGAAATAATAGTTGTAATATGCTCTAAATGTAAAGCAAAGATAGCATTTCTTATTCTTTATTTTCATAAAAAATGCATAGATATAACAATAATGATTTCAATTTATGTTGTGTGTTTCAAAGCACCCAAAGCACTGTCTCTTATTCATGCACTCACACACTCACAGTCATGGTGATGGTAAGCTACTTCGTAGCCTCTGCCACCCTGGGGTGGTTTGAGAGTGGCGAGACCGACATTCACACCATCGGTTGACTACCACAGCATAGATATAGACCCCTTAAATGTTTTTGTTTATATGTGAGTAACTGTGTGCATTTGCACAGCTGAAGCAATGATGGTGTAATTGGATCTCTTCTATGTTTTGCGGGTTAATGTTGAAGGATCGTCGTGGCAGTTTGGAGATTAACAGATTCCCTGTTTATTCTGATGAACAACATAAACAGAAACACAAATGAAGAAAATAAGAGGCTGCATGCTCCAATTACTCAACAGATTTTGTATAATTATTATAACAAATCCATTACTGCAGGTCACGCACAGAACTACACACCACACTGGTGTTTCACACAAGTTTATTTTTCAGGACTGATGTGCAGCACATTTCTCCTCCTTGCTGCTGCCTCCACTCGGCCAGTGCTTCTCCCTCCGGCTACTCGTGCCCCGCAGCTGCGCATAGTTATATTAAAAAAACATATAAGTCTTATAAGCTTTAGAGATGGCTATAACTTTATGTATGGATATGTGGGACAACTATTTTACTTTTTTATTCTCTCATGAAACTTTGTCTACCACAATGTGGGTTGTTTTTATAATAGAATAGAATAGAATAGATTTTATTGATCCCACCGTGGGGAAATTCACTTGTTACAGCAGCACCAACACTTAAAAAAAAATTTGAAGAAAAATAATATAAAAGGTACATGCACAATACACATAGGCAGTAAGCTATTATTGTATACTTCAACTGCCAAAAACCACCAAAAAAAAAAAAAACTAAGAACTTGGGTTCCGGTCGGTAACAAGATGGCACCTGTGCTTGGTTTAACAGCAGTCACCGGCCACTTTTTCAAACTTTTCTCCACTAACCTCCTCTTTTCCACCTTGCTCCTGTCTGTGATCCTCTTCGGTAGTGTCCCTGCTACCATCTCCTGTGATCGCCAGACTCTTTTGTCCTTCCGTTTGTAGCGTGATGAATTTTCCATTTCTGACCTAAAGGCCCTGCTCTATTTGCTCTACCCAAGCACAACCATACGTTTCTGACACAAACCTTATCTACAGGACATGGGCCAAGACCACCCATGCTCGGTGCTCTTATCTAAACTGTTGCTTCCTCGGACACCACAAGAAAGAAGTTAGTCCAAATAATCATGTGAAGCTCAATGTTCAATCAATCTGTGAAATAAGAATATTAATTACTTGATATTATAATCCTATGAAAGTATTTTAATAAGTAATATAAATTTAAATATGTACAATAGACTGATAACGTGTAATGCTAAAGTCACATGACACATTTCCTTTTTCTGATCCAATCGGAACCTTCCAGATCTGACGCGAGGCGTGGTTTTGTTGGTGCTTGTATAATCCCCTTTTGTTGTCCAATTCTGATTTGACAGTAAATCAAAACATCCAATTTATAAAACTATGCCCCACGTCATCTTAACTTCAGTTCCAAGCGTTCCAGAGAAGTTATCGGAGTGGCCAATCCATAACTTTTCTCTTAAAGCCGAAAGAAACTAACGACAAGCTGGATTAAATCAGTTATATGTTCCACCTGCTGCAACGGTTCCTTCAGAATAAAAGCTGAACAGTCACAACCCCTCCAGGGGCTCACTGAGGCCAATAAACTGTTGTGACCTGGGAGTAACTCAAGACTGGAAGGGTTGGCAACCGCTGCATTTCTACAGGTGTCGGTTCCAAGAGGGTCTAAAGCTGGACCCCCGACATTACGGATCTAAACGGGGACTTCCGTTGGGGTACGTAGACCGACAGATGGCGTCTCAATGGGTATTATAATCTCCAAACCAAAGCTTAGAGCGAAACACCCTACTCCCTGGTTTAATGACAGCCATCGCAGCCTAAAGCGCCAATGCAGAAAAATTGAGCGCTTGTGGAAGAAACCCCATCTCCATGTCCATCTACAGCACCTAAAGGATCTTCTGACATCCTTTAACTCTGCAGTCAGAGACGCTAGGGTTTCCTATTTTTCCAAACTGGTGTCCCAAAGCAAAGGGAACCCCAAGGTGCTGTTTAACACCATCAGCAGCATCGTCTCTCCTGCCTCTCCTTCAGCCTCCATCCACTCTGTTGCAGACTGTGAGAACTTTCTGTCTTTCTTTGTGGACAAAGGTTAGATCTAGCATCTCTCCTTCAGCCTTATCGCTGCCTCTCCCGACTTCAACCAGGCCCATCATCCTAGATAGCTTTGCTCCTGTTTCTTTGCCTGAGTTAACCAAGCTACTTAACTCTATGAAGACCTCGACATCTTACCCCCATCTTTGTTTAAAAGTGCTTTTGAGTCCATCGGTCCCAGCGTGCTCTCTATAATTAATGCTTCTCTGGTTTCTGGTCAGGTCCCTGCTTACTTTAAGAACGCTGTAATCCACCTGCTTCTTAAAAAAACGAGTCTTGATGCCTCTCTCCATAGCAGCTTCAGACCCATCTCTAAACTTCTGTTCATCTCCAAGATCTTGGAAAAGGTTGTGGCTAAACAACTCACAGCTGCTGTTGATGAACACAACATCTATGATTGCTTACAGTCAGGTTTTCCCAGAGCTCATTCTACTGAAACAGTTCTTTTTAGAGTCTCTAATGACCTTCTGACTCACAGTGATGCAGGGGACTGTTCTTTTCTAGTCCTGCTGGACCTGACTGCAGCCTTTGACACTGTTGACCATCACCTGCTACTGGAGAGGCTGAGAGACTGGGTAGGCCTATCAGGAACTGCTCTCGAGTGGTTCTCCTCTTATTTCTCTGAGTGCTCCGTTTCTGTGGCCGTCTCCAAGTTTAGGTCCTCCACCACCTCCCTTACACATGGTGTCCCACAAGGTTCTGTGCTGGGGCCTCTGCTCTTCCTCCTCTATCTGCTTCCTCTTCAGCACATCTGAGCTCCTTCAATGGAATCTCCTACCATCTTTATGCAGATGACATCCAACTGTACATCTCCTTTAAGCCCCATGAGATGTCTATGCTGCAGCTGTTCCACACCTGCTTAGACTCTATCAAAACCTGGATGGCTGGGAGCTTTCTTCAGCTGAATGAAGATAAGAATGAGATCCTCATCTGTGCCACAGACAAGCTGGTTCCCAAAGTCAGAGACTCTATTGGTCAGCTTGCTTCTCAAACCAAACCTTCCGTCAGGAATCTTGGCGTGACCTTTGACCCAGCTCTCACTCTGGATTCTCATGTCAGTACTCTTGTTTGCTCTTCCTTCTTCGATCTCAGGAACATTGCTAAGCTGAGTCCCATTCTGTCCCGCTCTGAACTTGAAACAGTTATCCACACCTTCATCTCCTCACGCTTAGGCTACTGTAACTCTCTTTTCACGTGTCTGAGCAGAACGTCCCTGAACCATCTGCAGGTGGTTCAGAGTGCCTGTGCTCGACTTCTGACCAAGTCCTCCAAACACACCCACATCACCCAGCTTCTCCTCCAACTTCATTGGCTGCCAGTCAACTTCAGGGTTCATTTCAAGATCCTGGTTCTGGTGTACAGGGCCTTACATGGACAAGCACCATTTTACATTGGTGATCTTTTTAGTCCCTACACCCCCAGCAGGTCCCTGAGGTCCAGTGATCAAAGCCTAATGGTTGTGCAGCGCACCAGGCTTAAGACCAAAGGTGACAGATAATTTGCTGCTGTGGCCCCCAGACTCTGGAACTCTCTCCCTCTGAGCCTGAGATCAGTGGACTCAGTGGACTCCTTTAAAAAGCAGCTGAAAACTCACTTGTTCAAAGTGGCTTTTGTATTACCTTCTTCACCACTCTTTCTTTATTCTCCCCACCTATTCAACCTTCCTCAGGATCCACTGATTTCCCTCTTTCCTATTTACTCTCTGTCTTTCTTAACGTTATTTTATTCACAATTGTCAATTTTGTGCTCATTTAAATATAATTTTAACCATTTTATAATTTTTTAAAAATATTTTTACATTTTTTGTTTTTGTGAAGGGCCTCGTGGTTTTTATCTTGAGAGGCGCAATAGAAATAATATTTTCTTCTTCTTCTTTTTCTTTTTCTTTGTCTTTTTCTTCTATAACTAGGCAGCATACTGTAAGGGACAAATATATACTGTGAAAATCTGGTATTGCACAGGTATTTAACACATACTGAGCGTTGCATTGTTGTTATTGTGTTCCAGGATAATGCCAGTAAAACTTAAACTGAGGAGTTATATACACGTACTGCAGAGGGGAGAAAGGTCTTTAGTAGAGTTCCCCACACTCACTGATTGTAAACAGTTGTTACATCCCTCTTTTTTTGCTTTGAAAGGAGAAAAACTGACAATCTCTGCAGCCAGCTGGATATGAAATATATTTCAGTATAACGTTCCTTCCAAAATGCCTAAAATATTAGAGTCTTCTGGGATTTTCTCACTGTGAATTTCTTACTATAATCTTACATTACTGCACCATTAAGATGAAGGTCATCTTCCCCAGCATCCTCATTTTACACGTTCGATCAATCCACTAACATTATCTACATTGCTTTCAATAATTGCTTTTGGCAGATTTTGTGTTTCTTTCATCTACTTGTGCAGCCTACAGCTTTACGTGTGTTAACCATGCAGATAATTTTTATTTTGCTGCTGTTTAGCTGTTTATTGACCACAACAGTGATCAACGGGGTGGTGCCGACATCTCTCCCTCCGGCCAGGACCAATCCAAAAAATGTCTGTCCCAAACACTAGAGATGAATTCAGCTTTAAAGAGCCATGCTCAGCATTTATTTTTGTGTCCATGAAGCCTCAATATTTCTGAAGTCTTGCAGACTTTTTCCTAGCAAACAAATATCAGAACAAGCTTGCGGGTGATGCTCCAGTGCCCTCGAAGGAAATGAAGTGACTGAAAAACCAGATTCAACTATAAACAAAACTTCAGTAGCTACAACAGGATTTGATTCTATTCCAGTTCATTCTAAATTCAAATGAGTGCACACAGACACACATGTTCAAATAAACGTAACTACTGTCATTATGCATAGATAATCATTGAAAGCTCTGAGTTAAACATTTATAATTCAGCCACACTTTCACTTTTTCATTCTTTACATGATCATAATTTTTTTTTAAATTTCAGATACATATTTATTTGGTTATTTCTGAAAGTCTTTATCAGAGTTATCTGACGAAGATGTATGTGACGTCAAAACGTCAGGTTTTTTATTTGCACTTATTAAAAATTGACTCACCTGAGTGCTCCCTTTCTTCATATATCTGTCGTTAAATACTTGGAAAAGTCATTATTTATGGAAAGGGTCTAGACCGGGAAGCAGAGTCGTAGTTTAACACCCCCCTCTGCAGCTTCAGTACTGTTACCCACCCACTACCCCATTGAGACAGTGTCCTGCCCAGGGCCAAAATCATACAGATAAAATAGCAGGCTTCATATAGCAAATCATTGAAATCTCATAAATATTAGAGCAAATTCAACTGAGCAGAAAACTAGAAAAATACTTTGTTAGTTAATGACTTGATTTATGATAATCAGATTTCTTTGCTCTCTCTCTCACACAGAATCCTGGCTGCAGCAAGAGGACTATGTTCGTTTAAATGAGTCAACTCCTTCTAATTATTTAAATCATCATATTGCTCGAGGTTCATGGCGAGGAGGAGGAGTAGCAATTTTCCATTCAGAGCTATTAATCAATCTCTTACCAAATTAATAGTTACAGTTCTTTTGAACATCTTATTCTTAGTTGTCCTAATCCAGATTGCAAAACTGTAAAACCACTCATGTTTGTAGTTTTGTATCATCCACCAGCCCCTTACTCTGAGTTTTTGGATCAGATCTCTGACTTTTCATCTGATTTGGTTCTAAATACTGATAAGGTCATTGTAGTGGGGGATTTTAACATGCATGTGGACATTGAAAATGATATCCTCAATGTAGCCTTTAGTAATATCTTGGACTCATTTGGGTTTACCCATAGAATACATAGCTCCACCCACTCCTGCCATCAAACATTAGACCTTGTGCTGTCTTATGGCATAGATTGTGAGGAAATAACGATATTTCCACATAATCCAGCCCTCTCGGACCAATTTTTGTTAACCTTTAAGTTTTTCATAACTGAGTTCTCGAGACATGAAAGTGAATTTCACTATAGTCGGTCTCTATCTGACAATGCTGTTGCGACTTAAATCAACTGTTCCATCTTTACCATTTTCAGCATCTCAGAGGAACATAGAAGAGGGCAATATTTAGTTCCACTTTACATGTGGCATAAAATCATGTTTCCCCTTTAAAAAAGAAGGTAATTAAGCATAGGAAGTTGGCTCCCTGGTTTAATTCGGATTTACGAACTTTAAAACAAAACTCTAGAAATTTGAAGAGAACTTGGTGCTCTACACACCAGAAGGAGTCCTGCTTATCCTGGAAAAATAGTCTTCTGCTTCATAAAAATAAGCTTCGACAAGCTAGAACTGCTTATTTTTCATAGCTAATTGAGGAGAATAAGAATAATCCCAAATTTATTTTCAGTACAGTTGCCAAACTTACACAGAATCATAGCTCTGAACATTTTATTCCCTTAGCCCTCATCAGCAACGGCTTTATGGGATTCATCACGAGTAAAATTAATTCTATGTAGGATTAACTACACACTGCACTACATCAACACTGTTTGCTATCAGTTGTTAGATTCTGAGAATGACCGAGCATATTAGCATATGAGCTTATATACTGTATAAATATCCAAGATACTTATATAATCAATAGAAGTGCATACACCAATTCACTTGGTCTAATTTTAATCCAAAGATTAATGTTTAATTTAAGATAATTAAATTTAATAGCGAAAGTTTATTTTGAATCAGAAGCCAGGAATCTTTGCTTTTCAATAACCAGAAATATTATACCTTTCTGTGTTTCATTTCAATAATGAGGCAAGTTTAAAAAATGAAGAATTTTATTACTAACAATTTTTAAACATTAAGATTTGAATGACAATTATAAATGACAATTCATGGATAACAATTTATGGACAATTTTTAACAGCTTTGATATTAAACTTGTTTTAAAAGGCAATCCTGTGGCTGGATGAAAGCTAAATTGGAAATACGAGTTTGGATGCGTGAATGGAATTCTCAGAAGGTTTCTTTCAGAGAGAGGAAAGCGTTCTGAGCTGGAAATGATGTTTTGCGGCTACCTGAGTTGTTTACTTAGAGAACAGCATCAAACACAATCTGTCAAAGTCTACCTCACCCAATCAGAAGACCCCCTTTTGGATCCAAAGTGTTCAGGTGGAGATGTTTCCTCCAGGCCGCGAGGTTGGTAGAAAAACCTCTGGCACGACAAAATCGGTACTGAGATGTCTCCTTGGGTCACTCGACTGGTGGAACTATTTGCGTCTCCAAGTCCATACTCTGAAGGAGTTTCTCATCTTAACTTAACTCAGAAATCAATAACTTCTGAAAGAAGTTTTTCGTCTGCTGGTTACAGTTTACGTTTATTCTTCGCTATTCTGATCAGCGTGAGAGAACAGCTTGGCAGAGGATCAGGGCGGCCATTCCCGTCTCCTCAGGATGGTGTTGGTTCAAGAACTGACGTGAAAGCTGTTGCAGGTTAGTTTACAAAGCTCAGAACACACCCCCTCTCAGCAAGAAAGCTTTGGTCATGCATCAAAAACATGTGTTGGCAGTTATTGTTTACCCTGGATAAACTCTGTGTTAGATGGATAAAATGGAAGCTGGCCTTCTGATTTGCTGAACAGACATTCCTGTCATCAACCATAATCATAGTAATCATTATTATACCCAAAGCATAATAATTCATTTCATGTAATTAAAATACATTTATACTGAACCAAGTGATTATTTATGATGATTATAATAACCAGTAATAAAGTGAAAGAGTTTATTAATATTATTATTTAATTATTATCGTGAACTTGAAGTGTCCTTCTTCTGGGACGGAACAGCAGCAGATAAGATGGTTCTTTAGCAAACATCATGGCTCCTTGGTTAATCTGTGGACTTGAAATTTACTGTTTGACCCAGCTTGACCCAGCTGGGTAAATGTGACCTTTGCCACAAATTAGAGGACCTTCCGTGATGCTACATCTATTAGAAACAAAATCATTAGCATCCTCGCTAATGTGATTTCTTCTTCCTCAGTAAGTGAGGCAGCATCAGAGGTAACTGTAGAACCTCATCTGTGCTTGAACTGTTATGATCCAGTTGAGCTCTTAGAGTTATCAAAAATATTAAATCGTCTAAACCTTCAACTTGCGTTCTAGATCCAGTCCCAACCAAATTATTTAAATATGCATTTCCTTTGGTTACTGCCCCCATTCTAGATATAATCAATATATCTTTAGTAAATGTATATGTACCACAGGATTTTAAGGTTGCTCTAACCAAACCTTTACTTAAGAAGCCTTCTCTGGACCCAGATGACCCAATGAATTATGTGAGCATTTAAACACTAATGATCTGTTTGAGGAATTTCAGTCTGGTTTTAGAGAGTATCGCAGCACTGAAACTGCATTAGTGAAAGTTACAAATTATATTCTCGTGGCCTCAGATAAAAATATTGTGTCTGTTCAAGTCTTGTTAGATCTCAGTGCTGCCTTTGACACAGTTGATCACAATGTTCTTTTAGAAAGGCTTGAACATGTTGTAGGGATCAAAGGAACAGCGCTAAGCTGGTTTAAATCCTACCTGTCCAACATATTTCATTTTGTGAATGTACATTACAAATCTTCATACTACAGGGTTCAGTGCTTGGACCAATTCTTTTTACCATATACATGCTTCCATTTGGTAAAATCATTAGACAGCATGGGGTAAACTTCCACTGTTATGCTGACGATACTCAATTATATCTTTCCATTAACCCTAATGAACCTAATTGGTTAATTAAATTGCAGGCTTGTCTTGAAGACAAAAAAATGGATGACTCAAAACTAGGGCTGCAGCTATCGAATATTTTTGTAATCGAGTACTCTATCGAATTTTTTATCGATTAATCGAGTACTATAATAAATTACCCTATTGTGTTTGTAAACCATTTTATCAAATAGCATGTTATAATTTATGAAAGACCTCTTAAAATGAGTAAGCAATTGCCAGTTGTTCTTCAAGTTTTATTCAAAATTAGTTTTCAAAACTTCAGCACTTCTTACATCACAGTAAACAAATGTGAGCGGCTGTGGCCCACACAGCACCAGAACTGCTCACAGCGCATGCACAAACATATCTTGCCAGCTATTTCCCTATTAACACATGCCCATTTTAATTTCTACACTTTTTTTTCTCACACAGTAACAGGAACTGTCGAGAAAGCATCTTTGCCGTCGTTATGTCAAATTATACTGATCACAAAACATTTATTTACCTTCTTTTGTTTTCCTCTGCCACTCTCATAAATACCTGTAACCTCCTGCAGAAATTCCAAGGGACAACAGACATCAATATCAACACAGTAAAAAGTCAGACGTGTTGTGTAAAAACTGCTATTTTTAGCACACTTTAAGTCCGACGTGTTGCTTCCAAATGCACAGTGTGAGCTGAAACTGAGTGCTACAAATGAAAAAGTCGCAGTGTCCCCAGAATATATAGAAATACAGGCTAAAATGCATTATCTTGTAGAGGCTCCAAGTCCGCTTGCAGAAGTGACATTTACATGTGGATGTCAGGTGCTGCAACATCGAGGATGTGGTGTATTGGTAAGCTAAATCCATTTTACAAGATTTACACTGGACTACGTTTTCCATCTTGGTCCCACACCTTTGACATTTCCTGTCTTTTTCGGACTTCACCGGGGTCCACGTTGTCCACCATGGCTTAAGAGATTTACATTCGCTACTCGCGTGTGCATTCAGTGCAGTGTGTATGTGTGTCACTTATTTTGGTCCGGGTGAAACATGACTCCGGGCGATTGCAAAGCCAAGAATTAATTAAACATGAATTAAACAAAGCCTCGAGGCAGAGAATTTGACTTGAGGATTTTTTGTACTTGAATTATTCGAGGTACTCGAGGAATCGTTTCAGCCCTACTCAAAACTGTCTGCTTTTGAATCAAGACAAGACTGAAGATTTCATCTTTGAACCTGAAATTCAGAAAAGGAAATTGCTTAGTCAATCACCTGACCTGAACGGCATTAAATTAGTCTCCGAGAACAAAGTAAGGAACCTTGGTGTTATCTTTGACCAGGACATGCCATTCAAATCCCACATTAAGCAGGTTTGAAGAATTTCCTTTTTTCACCTTCAGAATATTGCTAAGATTAGAAGCCTCCTTTCCAGGAGTGATGCTGAAAAACTAGTTCATGCATTTATTACATCAATACTGCTGCTGAGGAAATGACTGACTTGTTGTGATTTGGCGCTATATAAATAAACTTGAATTGAATTAAATTTATACGGGTTGTTAGGTCCCTATTTGACCAGTGCCAGAGCTTGGGTAAATTGCGGTAAATTGGGATAGTTTCTGATGAGAGTTGGACTATGCCTAGGCTTCCCTTTATCACCAATTCTGTGGAAAAGATTTCTAGGTGCAGCCAAGGTGTTGAAGGGATCCTTTTTGGTGGCCTAAGGATTGTGTCTCTGTTTTTTGCAGATGACGTGGTCCTGTTGGCTCAATCAGATCGTGATCTCTGGCTTTCACTGGAGCAGTTTGCAGCCCAGTGTGAAGACGCTGGGATGAGAATCAGCTCTTCTAAATCCGAAACCTTGATCCTGAGACGGAAAAGGGTAGAATGCCTTCTCCGGGTCAGGCAGGCGCAGAAAAGGTGGGGGACAGGGGGGATCTGTCCCCCCCAGATTCAGATCGACCCCGATCCGTCCCCAGCACTAAGGCCAGAAAGAAAACAAAATTGGAGGTTAAGCGCTTCAAGCTCCTTTTCCCAATTATATTGAATGCAGCATGACGTAAACAAACCGACTCCAGAGGCGCCAAAGTGGTTGCTGCTAGGATGCAGGATGAAACGAAAAAGGCAAGCAACAATTCCTGCATATTTAAAAAAGACCAACAGTGTAAGTAGGCGTGACCGATCTGTCTGTTTATGCATGTTGGTTATAGTTTCAGTACATTGTTGTCAGTGTTGGGACTTACTCGTTAAAAGCGCCAACGCCTCATTGCTGACTTTAACAAGTCTCATCTACAAATATGATCCCTCATGAAGTTACTACTTTACATCAGAAGATAGTGGAGATGTGTAACCTTCAGGCTGAGCAAAGTTTGGGAGTTTTAGAGCTTGAATAATGCCTCCCGCTGAGAGGCTCCCAGTCGGGGAGAGGAGGAGATGGGCGCAACATGAAGAGCGCAAATATTAGATCAAACGTAGAACTGCTGGCAGGTCTGGTCTTTGTTGACTGATCACTTTGTCTGGTAATGACTGACTCTGATTATGAAGCAGAATATTGACTCTGATGAAGAAATTCACTCATCCAGCCGGGAAGATTGACGCTGCTGCAACATCAGACAGCTGGTGCTGCACGAGAGGTGTGTGGAGTTTACAAGCTCCAAACGTTTGGTTTGATGTTGGTTTAACCTTCTTTGGAATGTGATGGATATAGAAATGATGGTGAAAACATCACTTATGTGATAGACATAGTGACAATGTAAAAAACGCCGTAAAAAAGGGCAGATGACGATGCATTATGTATGGAAGTCAAGTGTGCCACATAATCATAAAAAAGTAAAATATAAAATTTAAAAGAGATTTATATATTTATGTATAAATAAAAACTTTCCAAATATAATGAAAATTTCTGAATAATGTAAAAATACGAAGGAACATCTGTTGGTCAGGCTGAAAAGTTTGGGAACTACTGCTCTAAGTGATAAGTGAATATTGTTTTTTAAATATATTTTATGTGCAGTTTTTTAGGGTTTTTATATCTTCTGTAAAGATTTGGTATGCTGAAAATCATTTAATGTTTTGCATAAAGCATGAGGTTTTGGTTAGTAATTGATTGGGAGAATAACAAATGACTGAATTATATAGTGGGGCACCTTTGTCAGTGCGCCCCAGGGCAGCTGTGGCTACATCGTAGCGTATCACCATCAGTGTGTGAATGTGTATGTGAATGGATGAATGATACACTGTAGTGTAAAGCACTTTGGAGTCCTTACTCTGAGAGGCGCTATACAAGTGCGGATCATTTATCATTTGGTGTTGATCAGGCAGAGCTTTGTTGCCAGCATTCCACTGCATAATGGCTTCAAACACGTAAATAAAAGGGGTCAGGAACAAGGTTGTGCCTCAAGTGGAGGAGTTTAAGTATTTCGGGGTCTTGTTCAGTGATGCGGCCATTGAACCAATATGTCGTGATGAGAGAGAGAGTTGAGCTAGAAGGCAAAGCTCTCAATTTACTGGTGGATCTACATTCCAACCCTGACCTATGATTCACAAGCTTTGGGTAGTGACCAAAATAATGAGATTGCAGATACAAGTGGCCAGAATAAGTTTTCTCCACAGGGTGGCTGGATTCTCCCTTAGAGATAGGCTGTGAAGCTTGGAGTAGACCCCCTGCTCCTCCACATTGAGTGGAGCCAGTTGAGGCTCGGGCATTTAGTTAGGATGGCACCTGCATGCATCCCTGGTTAGGGTTTCCGGTCACGTCCAACCAGGAGGAGACCCAAGGGAAGACCCATGGCCGGATTATAATACGGGCAAACTGGGCACAGGCCCAGGGGCCCACAGCCACAAGGGGACCCACACGAGCAGCAGTCTTTTTTTTTTTTTTTTTTTGTGTGCAGCAGTCTTAACATTGGAGAAAAAAGTTGACAAGTAATTAAAGTTGCACCCACATTTTCTAAGCTAAGCAAATTGTGCCCAGGTGCCCCTGCAATGATAATCCGGCCCTGGAAAGACCCAGGACATGTTGGAGAGACTATGTCTTACGGCTCGTCAGGGAGCGCCTTAGGATTCCCCCGGAGGTGCTGGCCCAAGTGGCTGGGGAAAGGGAAGTCTGGGCATCCCTGCTGAGGCTACTGCGACCATGACCCAACCCTGGATAAGTGGCCAAAAATGGGTGGATGGATGGATGGATGGATGGATGGATGGATGGATGGAATTAAAGTAATTTACTTTGGGCTTATATGAAAAAACTGCTTGCTTTCAGCTTGGTTTTAGCATTACTCAACAACTACTAAGCAATTAAACAAGCATAACCTTAGAATCTGGTTGTGCAAGGTTAAAATTAGTTTTCAGTTATTTTTTATTTTATGTTACTCTAATGTTCATAGAGAGATTTTTATTTTATTTTATTATTATTTTTTCTTACTTTCTTTCTTTCTTTCTTTGTTTCTTTCTTTCTTTCTTTATTCCAATTTAACATCCATGTCATGATAGGGCCACCCACTGGTGGAACCGAGTATTGAACTTGGATTTTGGCATGCTTTGATAAGATGATTAAGGCACACATGATGTTGAAGACTGAAGACTTGAGCTGCAAAACAAAGGACTGAATAAAATATGAATTAGGATAAAACTGGAATTATTGGAAAACTGTACACATAAGCATTTGTATTTTTTGAGTAATATTATAGTCTAATTTAGCTGTAAATTTGATAACTCTTTATTTTTAAAGTTGCTTATGTGAAGAGGGGAAATTAATTGTTGTTTTGGAATTATAGTCATTTGCCACCTGTTCGTTTGAATACTTAGTGGACTAGGAAGGGAAACCTTTTCATACATAGCCCCACCAAGAATCTTTTTCACTAGTGGCCACTGCTGTAGGGCTCATTGAAAGATGAGAAAGAAATGTACACTGAAGATGGTTCTGGACTTAGAAGAGACTTAGACTTAGATCAACACACACACACATTGGAATAAATGTATGTCAGTGTGACTGATTTATGCATCGCTGCTGCCATCTGCTGACTAGCAGGTGTCATGCTTCAGATTTGGCTATAATAAAAATAATATTATTGGCCCAAGTTCACTTTACGCCTCAGTCATCCCTGTTTGCATGTGAGTGACGACCCTCGCAGGGCACCAGATTTGCCTCTTGTGAAGCAACACTAACTGGTAACGAGCATCCATGTCCATCAACAGCTCATCTGACACATGACTAATATTATAATATTACAATGCATTCCAACAAATAATTTAAACAGTTGAAAATTTATTTCACCATTCAAAATACTATATGTCTCTATAAATATAAAATGTATTGGAAACCAAATAAAAAAAATATTGTTTTTTTTTCTTGGAAGTGGTCACATTACCAGCTAAAGAAGTGCGTGTTGGCCTTTATTTACTCATGAAACCACCAGATGTGAACAGTGATCATGTGTCGTTTTAATGCTAACAACTTGTGGGTTTGATGTGAGTTTAACAAACCATTAAAAAATGTATTCCCGTAGGAACTCATTTTGTCCAGCTCTGTTTGTAGAGCAAACACAGCAGAGCCTCTTGGGGTGAATCCATTCAAAATGTCATTGCATGCTGAACCTTTTATGTTAAAAGCACCTGCTGCTTCAGACAGACTGAGCTGCATATCTTCAGCAGCACTCCTCTTCCTACTCTCTTCCCAGGCCTGATGTTGACTGTGTGAAATAAGAAACACGATAGTGACGGTAAAGTTCAGTTTACTGATCTTCCCAGTTGTCACTTAAAGCCAGACAAAATGATAATTTGCAAGGAGTGTGAGAAGATGTGCAAACTAATTTATTTTTAGTTGATCTAATTCTTTGCTCTTCATGAATTGTTGCTTTTTCATTCCTTTCAAGTTCACTTTACGCCTCAGTCAGGCCTGTTTGCATGTGAGTGACGACCCTCGCAGGGCACCAGATTTGCCTCTTGTGAAGCAACACTAACTGGTAATGATCATCCACGTCCATCAACAGCTCATCTGACACATGACTAATAAACATGCTGGAGTTTGTGAGGGCTATTTAAGGACTCTGAAATGTAGGCGGTGGACAGAAGCAGGTGTTTTTCTTGTCCTGGAGTCAGTCTCTGTCAGCCATGAGGTTTATTAGCATGGGTCAGGTCTGCGCTATCAAACATGTTTTGGGTTCATGCGGGTGGAAAAACACACAAGCATATGCACAAGATAAACATGGTGTAGAAGGCATGTGGCCTTACACTGTGTGACTTTGCTGCCTTCATGTGGAGAAAATCTGTAACACAGAATTTTATCAAAATGATTCACATTCATTTTGCAAAACAAGGAATGTAAGACTTAAATGTACTTCAAGATTAATTCATATAAATGTTGATACATTTTCCAGTGATATTACTTTCATTTTTATAGAAGAGTAATATTTGGACATTTTAAATGTGGATATAAACCTGATTTCTTGAAGAATAAAAAATTTACTTCTAAACACATTTAATAAAAAAAATTGGAAAAAAATTATAATCTAGTTAATACTTGGCTATCAGATTACTTAGATATAACCTGAATAACCAAACATAAAGCAGATTCTGTTTTGATGGCGGCAAAGAAACTATGATGGAGGAAGATGAGATTAAGTCTGCTGTTCAGCACTATGGTGCTTTTAACGGTGCAATATTTAAGAATAAAGTAAGAATTCTACAGTGAAACAATTCCATTGTAGTCCAATGTCTCCAGCTGTGGAGGTTTTCAGTTTTTCTCTTTTCAAATTAAACGAAAGAGGGGCGTAGCTACTGATGTCCATCAGTGAGTGTGAGGTTGCTGTATCTCCTGCAAACTGACGCTGCAGTGCCAGCATTTGTAATTTCACTATGGCCAGCAAAAGCTCCCAAGATGTTTAAAGAACCGAAGCCAGTAACAAGACAACCCATAAGTGATTTCTTGTTGTCTATGACATATTTTTGTTTTACTCTAATATCTTATGGAGAGGCTAGAGGCTAACAATTATTTAACATTGCTAACAGTGAATTGGAAGCACATAGTCAGCTCTAAGAATATTTTAAGCTACATTTTTAATTACCATCAACTCGATATTGCTGTGAAATGTATGTTTTTAAGTGAATGAGTCAAACATGGTATTTTACTTACTTAAATGAGTCATTTAGTCTTGATGTGTTGTTTGCAAACGAAACAGCTCTCAGAGCCGGCTCTTTGAAGTGACCGATCAGAGCCGGCTCCTTCTCGGAGGAGCCGAGTCGGAGTCGTTTTATTTATTTTTTCTTCTTTTCTCTCTTCCCCATCTCTGTGTTTAAGCCGCATTGATTGGCCAGCTTCACAGTGGGCCCTCTGCTCTGCCCCTTTGTGTGTCTGCAGCAAGCAGGAGGGGAGGAACGAGGACAGGCACTGGTGTAAACTCACATAGCAACGGGAGGTGGAGGGTGAGAAAAGCAAGAAAAAACAGGCTACAGAAAGGTGAGGACATGAGTTAAAGCAGGAAATGCAGACAGATTTGATTACATATTAGCAATATTGACAATTCAAAGGAAGAGTGTGGATTATGCAAAGGAAAACTATATATTCCAGCAGGCTCTACATCTTTTATTAGTTAGCTTGTTTTTACCAGTAAATAGTTAAGTTTGTATTTTACGCACAGAGTTTATTTTTTTGTTATTTACAATTAGTTTTGTTGCACTCTGTTTCGTGTTGGATATTTAGATTATTTAGTTATTAATTTAACCCTCCCACTGTCCTATCAAGTGACCCTCCAGGAAAGGTGACCGTTGAGCAGGGTTGATGGCTTATCCTTAGAGGTCCATGTGACGGGTGAGGAGTGAGCACCACCTCACCCCTGCCACCTACTTATCCTGGAAAAATAGTCTGGTGCTCTATAAAAAAAATTGCTTTGACAAGCTAGAACTGCATATTTTTCATTGCTAATTGAAGCGAGTAGGAATAATCCTACATTTCTTTTCAGTACAGTTGACAAACTTATCATCTTAGCTCTGAACCATCTATTCCCTCAGCAGTCAGCAGCAAAAACTTTATGGGATTCTTCACAAATAAAATTCATTCTATAGGAAACTAAGTCATTAGCATCCTCCCTGAACTTTGCTCTGAACTTTGACTACCGATTCCTGCTCTACCCCCTGATAAGTATACTGACTTCTGCTTGCCTGTGCATGACCTTGCCTGTACCTCACCTACACATTGGATTTTGGACTCATGAACTTCTGTTGGGCTGCTCCAATTGTCTGTGTCATTCTGAAGAGAGGAGTTGAAATCCACAGACAAGAAGAGGAGATCCCATAGCTGGCACCAAGACAGTATAAATAGATGGCTGCTAATAATGAGTCAGGATCCTCTGGAGGTTTCTTCCTGTTAAAAGAGAGGTTTCCTCTCCACTGTCACTACATGCTTGCTTAGTATGAATGAATGAACGAATGAATGAACGAATGAAAGAACGAACGAACGAACGAATGTTTATTTGTATAGTGTTTTACACAACCCAGAGGCCAGGTTGACCAAAGTGCTTAACATTAAAAATGGAAAGAAAGAAAAAAATAAAAACACAATAAAACAATTTAAAACCACTGTGAAAAAGTTAATAATCAGAGCCAGTTTAAAACAATTTAGGACACATTTTAAAGTGGTAAAATAAAACCTATATAAAATAATTTTAAAACCGCTGTAAAATAGTAAAAAGAATAAGCACAGTTTACATCACTTCAGGATGTTCAAAAGCCATGCAAAAGAGGTGCGTCTTTAATCCAGACTTAAGTAAAGTTACATCAGTAGTCGTGCAT
The DNA here is from genome assembly GCF_043380555.1 of Nothobranchius furzeri. Classification (NCBI taxonomy): domain Eukaryota; kingdom Metazoa; phylum Chordata; class Actinopteri; order Cyprinodontiformes; family Nothobranchiidae; genus Nothobranchius; species Nothobranchius furzeri. Next base: position 54,592,119 of record NC_091745.1, read on the forward strand.
AGGTGAAGTGGGAGTTTGTTCCATAGCTTCGAAGCTACCACCAAAAATGAGCATTACCCCCACTGACTGTATTTAGATCTTGGACCATGAAGATAAAATTTACCAGAGGACCTTGTTTCTCTACTCTGCTGTTGCAATGAAAGACTGTCACAGATGTAGGATGGCACAAGCCCATGAAAACCTTTAAATGTAAACATTATAACCTTAGATTTAATTCTGAATCTCAACAGGGAGTCAATGAAGTGATGAGAGAACTGGTGTGATGTGTTGACGCCTAGGGGTGTTGGTGAGCAGACATGCAGCTGCGTTTTGGACTAGTTGTAACCTGGAAAGATGTTTCTGAGTTAGACCTGTAAACAAAGCATTGCAGTAGTCCAAACGGGAGCTGATAAAATCATATGGCTCTTTCTAGATCACTGTGACTTAAAAATGGTTTTACTTTAGCTAAAAGATGGAGCTGAAAAAAGCTATTTCTGACAACTGAGTCAATCTGCTTATGGGAATTCATGCCACTATCAAATATCTGTTCAGCCCGCAGCCGGACCCATGCCAAGAGGACTACAGCAGTTTTGAGTGTAGCATACCTCAATGTCGAAGCACTGAAGAGCAAGCAGCCAATGCAATGCGTGCGTTGGTCACCAGACCATCTCTGATGTATTGACTGTTAAGAAAGGTCACTGGCTGATGTTGAGTTTCAATGATGATTTTCTGTCCACTGATGTAGCTGGAAAAGTGTTTAACTGCCCACATGGTGGAAAGCAAAACTTTTTCACATTCAGAGTATTTTTATTCAGGACCAGAGAAGATCTTACTAGCATAGGCTACAATGCGCCTGTCACAGTCATATACTTGATAGAGACCGGCACTCAAGCAGTTGGATGAGAACTAGACCTCAAGGTTGATTTCTTTGTCACAATCAGGAAGCGCCAGGCACAGAGCTGAGCATAACGCTGCCTTCAGGTCATTCATGGCCTGCTGCTGCTGCTCAGTCCACTCGAAAGGCACATCCTTTTTCAGCAGGGCAGTCAGAGGTCTCACCATCTCAGCGTAGTGTTCTACGAACTGGCGAGAGAAGTTGCACACATCTAGAAAACTCAGAAGTTCAGAGACATTCGTAGGAGATTTGATGGTGGCAACCCCTTGAATTCTACCATGTTGAGGCTGCACTCCCTGTGGTTCCACAAGGAGGCCGACAAACTGAACCTTTGACCTGCACCACTGACCTCTGGCGAGAGAAATCTTTGCACCTGCAGCTGCGAGCTGACCCATGATGTGGTCTAGCTTGGACAGGTGGTCATCCAATGTACGTTTACGAACCAGAATGTCATCGACATAGATGATGGTACCTTGCTCTCAAGCCTCGGGGCAGGCTTTGTCCAAAAAGATGTTGAACTCAGCTGGTGAGTTGGAATAGCCAAAAGGACACAGAGTAAAGGTGTACTGGCAGTTGGCGAAAGTGAAGGCCAATTTATATTGGTCAGATTTATGGACAGGGATTGTCCAGAATCCAGATGCAATGTCAAGAGTGGAGAAGTATTTAGCATCTCTCACCTTCGGAAGTTCTTCTTCCAGGCGTGCCATCGGCCACAGAGACAAAGGAACTTGTTGGTTGAGTTTCCTGTAGTCAATGGTCAGTCGCCACTTACCATTAGGTTTCCTTACCAGCCACAATGGAGCCGAGTAGGTGCTGTTGCAGGGTCGAATGACACCCTTCACCAAGAGGCTGTCAATGATTCTCTGGACCACTCCATGGGATGCCAGGGGAATCTTGTATTGATGCACAAAAGTTGGTGGTGCGTGTGGTGGTGTGGGAATCCTGACCTCATGGATAGTGGTCAACCCACAGTCCAAGGAGTCAACTGAAAGAGAGTCTTTGTATTTTAGTAGAAGTTGCCAGAGTTTGTCTCACTCAACCTCATTGTTAAGAACATCGGCTTGGTCCACGACCTGTTCAATGTGAGAGAGAACATCAGAGAGCGGCTCTGAAGGAAGCTGTGGTTGTGGTGGTGGAGGTAAATACTGTAGATGCAATTGCTAAGTGATGGGTTTGTTGATTGGGTGGAGGGTGACGTTCTCTAGTCTTACACCTGTAGAATTAAGAAATTGCCTCAACAAGACCTGTCTGAAAGCATACAGGCTATAAGATCTGAAAAAGCAACATTTACTTCCTCACTCATCTTCTGAACCACGTTTCCAGTGGGTCGCAGGGAGCTGATGCCTATCTCCACCAGTTCCTGGACAAGAGGCAGGGGACACCCTGCACAGGTCTCCAATTTATCACAAGGACCCAAAAAGGAATGCATTCTCTAAGAAATTCAAGAACAAAAAACAGAGAACATCTAAAACCCTGCAGGGCTCACTTGGTTCAGGTCAGAGGTCATGATTCAGCAACATAAAGAGACAAGAATGCAGTAGCAGATTTAGGAATTTTCTGAGTATGGGGCCATCAAGGGGCTACAATATTTATAGAGGGGCCATATTTTAGTTCAAATTCCTATTTGACTCATTAGCACCATTAGTGTTTGGAATTGAAATCATATCCAACTATCATAATCGGATCATCGTGCAAAGGTCAAATGAACGACATGACTCGGACATTTCAGGGGGCGAATGCCCCTGCGGCTCCACCCCCTAGAACCACCAATGCAAGAATGGCATCATCACCAAGGCCAAAACATCTGCTGAAAAAAGGACAAAGACCCAGCTCTCTTTCTCTCTCACACACACACACACACACGCACGCACACACACACACACACACACACACACACACACACACACACACACACACACACACACACACACACACACACACACACACACACACACATCTTGTTGATCCCAAAGGTTTCTGGGATATTTTGCAGTAGACTGTCAAGATGAAAGTGGAGCTTTCTGCAATTGCTTTGTTTCCTTTCTAATAAAACATAAATAAATAAAAACATAATTTGTTGATTCAGGTAATCTTTATTTCACTAGTATTTGTTTGCTGGAGAGTAACAAAGAAAAAAAAAAGAAATAATGAAAATTCAAACATTCCAGTTCAGTAAATTTTTAATTTTTCCAATACAATATATTAAGCTTCAAATTGTCATTTGACAAATACAAATAAATCAAAGCAAATTTCACAGTGAAACTGATTTGTATTTTTTAATTATTAAAATAAAAAGATGAAAACTAAATTCTAAACAGTGGTGACAGAAAGCAACTTGTGATTTAAATAAAAACGGTCATGAAAACATTTGTTCTTGAACACAATCGGCATGTTAAACATTTTAAAATTGTAGTCTTGAGGGTGTCACGTATTACTTTAGTATATTTCTGTTGTTTTTTATTGTTATACAAAACACATTTATATGTAAATGATGCCTAAACAGCATTTCCAAGTTAATTATTCAGCGCTGATAGATGCCAGGTCTGAGGTGATTTAAAAACAAAGGCAACACAAAAATTAACCACATCCATTTATTTATTTACACATTTTAAGACTATGACTAAATGTCAAGTTGATTAGAATTGTTCATTAAGACAAAACTGTGTTAACATTATTTTCCCAAAAATGCTCCTGGGAATGATGATTCTGTGAGCTTCGGGGGACATTTTTGTGTTTAGCTCAGATATTTTCTTTGTTTTTGTAAAATCAGAAATTTTATTTAATTTAGTTAAATGTGTTCTTTTTTTCACTGTATTTGGGTAAATAATCAAACATCATCCTCACAGTTTGTCTATAATTTAATACCGTGGGCGCTGCATGAACACTCATCGGAGAAGAAGGATTAACAATGACAAACCACAAATGGAAATTACTTTGAACTGTTCATCATTTGCGCTGTTCATATAATTATGACATATATTCTGTATTCGCTCTGGGGGTAAAGCAGTCTAATCAGGTTGGTGTGTAATAGTATAATTAAATCAAGCTGCCGCGGGCTCATATTGACTCGTTAATAAGGCTGATACAATATCAACATTATGACCTGCTGCTCTCAGATGTGCATCCGTTCCTGTTGGCCCAGCAGTAATAGCTTCAGATGGATGAGAGTGGAGCAGCAGACTGATAACCATGAGGAGAGATCTCACAAAACCATGTTGTGAGACATACAGTAATTAAAAACGAGTAACACAGCGAATGCATCACCTGTATTTAATGTTGGAAAATCACAAGGTAATTAGAAGGTTTCTGCAGGAAGAGTTTGCAGCTTCAAACAGCGACTCTAATGTACAGGGAAGCTGAAATTTCATAATATTAATTAAGTGAAAGTGCTGGGACATGCAAGGAGGTGTTGATGGGAATATTAAACAAATGCAGATATAATGCATGACTCTTTTTGAATGGTTTAAACATGAGTGGCTCCAGATTCATTGCAAATGTAAAATAAAGCTGAATGCAGTGATGGAGCTGAGCAGCTGCAGCTCTGAAGCCACTGGCTGCAGAAACAGACGGACAGAACAGGCTATGTTTAAGACATGTTGCCCCCCCCCCCCCCCCCCCCCCCCCCCCCCCCCCGCATCACCTGAAGCCACTTTTTGATTGTAAAGGCTGAAGTCCTGGAAACCACTGATCGACAGTCATTATAGGGGTTCCTTTTGGAATACTTATAAGAGAAAACATTGTTTAAAGAAATTTTCACATTTATTTACAGCATCTGAATTTTAGTGGCTTTTCCCGTGAATACATTTCATAAAAGAAAGCTTATTTCATTGCTCTCTATAAAACACCTGGGCGTACACTAAGAGATTATTGAATGCCTAAAGCAAGTAAATTCTCCAGCATTTCTATATTGCCTGAACCACATATCCTGACCTTGTTTTGTCTCACAGACCGTCCACCTCGCCTCACCCCTGTTTGGATCCTGTTGCTTTGATTACAAGCCTGCCTGGTATACGGATCTTGGATCTGCTTCTCAACCTCGCCTCCTGTCTGCTCCCTGTCTGTGACTCTGCCTCTCAGTCTACCTGGTTTACCGACCCGTCTCTGGATTTTGCCTCTCGCCTTTTCCCTTGGATTTATTACGGATCTCTCTGGCTCTGACCCACGCCTCCTCACCACACCTGCCTCAGCCTCAGCCCCATCAGTGTCTGGCAATGCTACATCTCTGTAAATAAAAGACTTATCGCGCTTACTGTGTCTTGTTGTCCTCACGGGTCTCCAAGTCCGATCATAATATATTAATGTGTTCTTTCTTCTTAAAATTGTATTATTTCGGATGTGCTGTGATTAAATAGATTTTTTTCATTTTTAGATTTGTTCAAATTAAAAATCCCAAATAAATTTGTTTTTGTATAGATGTTGTTGAAAACAAGATCTTCATTATGAAGAACGTTGGTTACGTATTGTAACCCCAGATTCTATGAGTCTAGTCGCAGCCCTTAAGCTAGCTGCTATTGCTATTGGAAGGATGATCTCCGCATCAGCCAATCATGAAGAGCTTAAATGTACGCCCACCAATAGTGGGCCCCCTCGTGGTATATAACCGCAGTGACCCCACTGCTCACCTCCAATGGCTCTTATTCCCATCATAACCAGTGGGGCCAGTGGCTTAAGGGCTGCGACTAGACTCATAGAATCTGGGGTTACAATACGTAACCAACGTTCTATTTCGTCTAGTCTTAGCCCTTAAGCTAGCTGCTATTGGAATAAAGCGCAGCTGGATGGGTTTACGCCCCACTGGTTAACACAACCAATGGACACACCCAATCAAATCTCCTCTAGTGGGGGACGTTCAGCCTCAGACCAGGCCTAAAGACTGAGGCAGGCACGATAAGAGAGGGGCTCCCACTAAAAAACATCATCCACAAGAGAATAAAATCCATCTCAGCAAGGCCAATGAGGTGCCATAAGCATTCATTTAGCCTGCTGGGGTCCAAGCACTGAATGAGTGATGGAACCTGAAGACACATCTTGTAAATAATAACGAGTAAAGGAACAGGGTGAAGCCCATGAAGCAGCCTGACAAATGTCTTCCATTGACACACCACTGAGGAGCGCCATCGAAGAGGAAATCCCTCTGGCCGAGTGAGCCCTGAGTGCCTCAGGGGGATCCCGCCCTGATGATGTGTAAGCGGGGGAAATGGCGTCACACAGCCAGCGTGAAAGGCGCTGGGCCGACAGCGCCTGACCAAGGGAAGACTCCCTGTAGTGCACAAACAGGTTTTGTGAGCGACGAATCCCTGAAGTGCGTGACACATATCGTGCAAGCGCGCGCACCGGGCAGAGAAGGTGAGAAGCCGCCTCCTCCTCAGAATTATGGGGAGGAGGAAAAAGTCCAGCCAATGAAATTGACCTGGATTTGAAGGAAGCATTAATGCTTTTGGGCACAAAGGCTGGGTTGGGGCAAAAAACAGCAGACCCGCCATCCTCCCGGATCCTGAGGCATGCGGGAGCCACTGAGAGGGCGGTTAGGTCGCTCACTCTCGTGACTGATGCTAGCGCCAGCAGCAATGCAGTTTTAAGCGACAGGAACTTGAGTGAGACCTGGTCCAAGGGTTCAAATGGAGCTTCAGATAAGCCGTGCAGAACCACCGTTAGATCCCATTGGGGAAAAAGCGGGCGGGACACAGGTCTGTTCCTTCTGACACTTTTTAGAAAACGTTTTGTGAGGGGATGATTGAAAACAGATCTATCTCCAAAACCCTGATGACATGATGAGATAGCTGCAGCATATGTCTTAACAGTGCTGAATGCGAGGCCCCTGTCCATCAGTATCTGCAAAAACGATAGAACATCCGCCAGCTGGCAGGAGAGCGCTTGAACATTCCGTTCTGCGCACCAGTTCTGGAAAGCTGCCCATTTAGCAGCGTAAGAGGCAATGGTAGAGGGCGCCCGCGCACTCTGAATCGTGGCCACCACATCATGCGGCAGCCCAGAAGCCTCTAAGCGTGACCGCTCAGCGGCCAGACCCACAGCCGTTGGCCTATTTCCGGAGGATGTTTGATTATCCCATCCGCCTGGAGAAGGGCGTTCGCCCTCCACGGGAGCCTCCACGGGGAGCCGGACACTAGCGCTTGCAGGTCCGGAAACCATGACGCGGACACGCGCCTGGGAGCCACCAGAATCACCGAGAGCTATTCCGACCGAATTCGGTCCAGGAGACGGGGAATCAGAGGGACTGGTGGAAACGCGTAAAGGAGCGTTCGAGGCCAGGGCTGGTGTGAGAAGGCGTCCGCCCCGAGCGGGGGTCCGTCCCGGGGACTCAGGGAAAACCACAGGCGACACTGAGCGTTTTCGCGAGCCGCGAACAGATCCACAGACGGTTCCCCGAACCTGATCCAGATCTGTGATATCAGTGCAGGATGTAGACGCCAGTCGGAGTCGCGGGGTCCCCCTCTCGACAGGATGTCTGCCGCTACATTCAGTACCCCCGGAATGTAGATGGCTCTGATGGACAGCAGGTGGACATGTGTCCAACACAGTAAATCTGTGGCGACACGCAACAGTGGGAGGGATCGAACTCCCCTTGGCGATTTATGTAGGCTGCCGCTACCCGTTTGTCTGTGTGAACTTCGACATGACGGCCCTCGAGAAGGGCAGCGAAGTGTCTGATCACATTCCTCACTGTCATAAGCTCCAACACATTTATGTGCTCGTGCGTGTGGGAGGGCCAGCGATCTGCCACCGTGTGGGACAAGCACGTGCCCCCCCACCCCGACAGTGACGCATCCGTAAACACAGATATGTGTGACGCAGGACGTCCGATGGGAACCCCGTGTGAGAGGATGCAGGGGTTTCCCCAGTGAGCGAGGTCCCCGCCCACTGAAGGGGGAATCCTCAACATACGTCTCTTCTGACGTATTGGGTGTACCCGGAGGCGGACGAACCAGCGTTGCAAGCGCCTCGTGCGCAGCAAACCTAGCGGCACTACTGAATGGGCTGCGGACATCATGCCCAGGAGTTTCATGACTAACCGGGCTCTCACGATCTTGCGGAGTTGAACACGGGAGATCACCGTGGAGAGATCTGCCGCTCTTGCAGGCGACAAACGTGCTCTCATTAGGGAGGCGTCCAACTCCACCCCGAGATACACAATCGACTGGGATGGAAGGATGGAGCTCTTTTCCCAGTTTATAGAAAACCTTAGGGTTGATAGATGCTCTGTCAACCTCCTGGTTTGCTGTGACGCCTCGTCCTCGGACCGAGCGCACAGGAGAAGATCGTCCAGGTAAAATAAGACCCTCATTCCCTCCGTGCGCAGTGGCTGCAGCGCGGTCTCCAGACATTTGGAGAAAGTGCGCGGGGCTAGCTAGTAGCCGAAAGGGAGGCGATTGAACTGATATTGAACTCCCTTGAACGAAAAACGCAGAAACTTCCGGTGGTTTGGAACTACTGGTATGTGGAAGTATGCGTCTTTCAGGTCGATTGACGTGAACCAATCCCCGGGGCGCACATATTCCAGGACTTGTCTCATCGTTAACATGCGGAAATGCATTACTGCTATGGAGCAGTTGAACAGGGACAGGTCGAGAATCGGCCTCATTCCTCCCGACTTCTTCGGTACTACGAAGTAGCGGGAGTAGAAACCCGAGAGTTCTTGTCCGCGAGGGACTCGGGAAATAGCGTCTTTGGACAGAAGTTCCCACAGCTCCAGCTCTAGCGCCTGAGACTGTACTTGCGATGTGAACGTCGTCTCCACGATCCCGTTGAAGGGAGGTGGAGTGGCCTGAAAATGAAGTGTGTGACCGCAATGAATGGTGTCCGAAATCCATTTGCTCATGATGCAAAGGCGGCGCCACTCGTGCGCGCGTTCCGACAGTGGACACGTGTGCGCGGTCACGTGAACAACGTCTGAGGGTTGTGCATGCGCCCTTACCGCCGTCGCCCGTACCAGAGAACTGGGGGCGACCCATGGAGGGCTGCGCTCGAAAGGGCAAGTGCGAAACAGCTGGAACAGGCTGGTCCACACCACGGAGCGTGGAGTCCGAGAGTGAAGGACGAGTGGGAGCCGGGCCTGTGCACGGGGGCGACAGAGTGCTAGCGGATGGAGCCGCGCACTGTGCCGCCGCGCGTGGTCGAGACAGCGACATGACATCCCGCCCCACCCAACGGCGTGGGGAGAGCGGGACGAGTTGGGCCTGGCCGGATGCTGGGGCCAGAGCGCAAATGGAGCGCACCCTTACGGCTGGCCGTGTATTATGACTACCTGCAGGAACATGTGTGCGTGCAGCAGTGCTTGGTGTGGGGAACATGTGTGAAAACTCGGCAGAGGATTCTGCGGAGGACTGTAGGATTGAGCTCTTTGAGTGACGTTTTTTGGGTTTTATTTCAAAACCAACAACATCAGAACAATCAGTAACACACACATTCCCCCCAAAGAGTCACTTCCGTGGCTGCTTTCGGCGAGGCTCCTGCACCTGGGACTGCCAAGACGGCGTCTGCTGGCCCCGCCGGAACCGTTGTCCGCCATCTCGCTGGTCCCGTTGATGTGGAGCCGAAGCGGGAGGCCGGCTCCGTGGAGCGGGCGGTGCAGCTGGACGTCTGAAGCTTCCGCGCCGTTCGTCCCATCCTCTGGCTGAACGACCGGAGTGCGAGGCTGACCGAGGGTGGACCAGGTCTCGCACCGTAGCCGATAGTTCGGCCGTCTTCTGAGCCCTCTCAATGACGCCCCTAAGATGGGGACCAAACAGAACATCGGTGGTGATGGGGCCATCCAGCATCTCCCTTTGCAGATGTTCCGGAATGGAGGGCAGGGCCTTCAGCCAGATCGCTCGCTGGATGAGGGTCTGCCAGGCAGCGATGCGAGCAGAACCGGTGAGCACAGCAGCACACAGATTGAGGATGGCATCAGCAGTCTTAGTTATGACGGCTTTCGACTCCTCGGGAGCTTCCAGCTCCTCCATCATCTTGGAGACGCCGAAGGCAAGAAGGTCAATGTTATTCCCTGCAGCGCCGGTCTGAAAGGCACACTGATGTGCGCGGTCGGTGAGCCGCGTCAGCAGCTGGTCATGTTTTGAAGCGGGAACAGCTCGCGGGCCAGCGAGGTGGTTCTTGGCGCCGAACAGCGAGGCCAAATCCGGCTCTAGTGGAGGAACGGATGGCCAGCCTTGGTCGGAAAACCCCTCGACCTTGGTGATGGGCGCATATGTGGAGACTGGCGCCTTGAGCTTGGCAGGCTCGGAGAAGGCGGCAGACCAGCAGCTCATAGCAGCGGGGAAGCGCGGCCAGACAGGGTCTGGACAGCGTGTCTGAGTTGCCCCGAAAATTCCCGCCAAATCATCCGCTTCAGGCAGGGCCGGTTCTGGCACAGCTAGCCCCTTGCGGGCTGCTGACGCAGAAATGATGGCGGGCAGCTCCTGGAGCAGTGCTCTTACTGCTGGCAGGGAGGAGCAAGAAGCCACTGGGGCAGAAGGACCCGCTGAGCGAAGCTCGTCGACCTCCGTTATGTCTAGGAGGGACGCCGCCTCATCGTAGTTTTCGCTGTCAGTGACGTCATCCAGCCGGTTGAAGCCAGCCGGCTCCTGACCGGCGTCGAAGAAAACCAAAGCCTTGTCCAGCGGGTAGGAGTCAGCCACCGGAAATTCTTCGTCGGTGGCGGGAGTGAAGTACTCGACCCGGCGAATCTTCTCCGCCACGGGCAGAGCGGCACAGAACGGGCACGAGGCCTGCGGGGTCAAGGCCAGGCCAGCGTGGTGAGCCCCGAGACAGACCTCACACTTAGCGTGCAGGTCGCCGCTGGAAATGGAGCCCGTCTGGCAGGTCGAGCAGGGTCTGGTGTCGCTGGACATGGCTGGTAAGTCGTCTTCGGATAATTTGCTCTTTTGAGATAATATTTGCTCTTTAATAAAGCTCTCAAGCTTGGCATGAAGAGAAAAAGGAGGTGAGCAGTGGGGTCACTGCGGTTATATACCACGAGGGGGCCCACTATTGGTGGGCGTACATTTAAGCTCTTCATGATTGGCTGATGCGGAGATCATCCTTCCAATAGCAATAGCAGCTAGCTTAAGGGCTAAGACTAGACGAAATAGAACAAAAATGTGGATGACCATCCTTCATCTGAGTATAAGTTTTGAGCAAATTAAAATATTTCAACTGAGGTCAGACCTTCAGCTGGAAAGTCTCCTCCCAAAGTTTGCCCAACATGTTTTAGTCATTTTCAAAGACAACAAGCTGGTCTCATTGTATCCTTTACTTCTTCTGCTGTAACAGTAAGCTTCCTGAAGAGCCTCAGTTTGGAAAAAGTGTTTTCATCCTTCCTGAACAATGACCTAATGCACACTAAAATAAGAGAAGAAACATAAAAAGAAAATATGGGGTTGTTATCTTAACAGCTCCAATGTTCTAGAATTTCTGTGGTTTAGAAACTTGTGCACAACTAAAAGCTTCTCATTGTACTTTATTTGCATGGAATTATGCATTTCTTCTTTGCAGCAGCACAGCTGGGCTCTTCCATCCATCCAGGGGTCAAGTTCAGCAGGTATTCCTTTTGAAAAGAAGTGATTTGTGGAACAAAAAGAAAAGATAGTAACTATAGATCAATATATATATATATATATATATATATTTTTTTTATATGACTTCTCTGTTTGCCCACATCAGATCCTTTCGAGCTGATTTACAGCTTATGCATGTTTTCAAATCTAATCCCAAAATGATTTAATCTGTAACGTGATTATGCAGAGGAGCATTACAAGGATAATCTGGGAATGTTCTGAAATAACACCACAGGCTTGATCAGCATAAGCAGGGAGTGTCTTTGGACCTTAATGAAATGTTGACGTCACTTTTCTCTCCCCTCCTGTTTGTCAAATGAGCCTCAGATCTTTATGAGAGAGACCACAGCTGGGGTCAAATGCCAAACTGCAATTGATGTCACTCTGCTCACGTGGTTCTAGCTGATGCATGATTCGTTAGATATGTACATTTAGATAATGTGCTTGTCCCCTAATCTATTAGGAGCTGCTCTGCTCTTCGCCCTTGGGCCCTAATGCACTCCAATGTATTTATGGTCAATAATTAAAAGGAAAAAGCATGCATTAAAACCAGTCTCTACTTAACAGATCTTAACTAATAAGATTAGGATAATGAATAGGCCACTTTACCAGCTTGGCCTGGTACAGTGGCCATTTTGCTGACAGCTGCTGAATATGACAAGGTTAGCATCATAAGCCTTTTCTTGTAAAGGGGGTTTAGAGCATGGATTACTGCAGCAGGAACAATGAAAAGAGGCCAGCCTATTCGTATAAATACATTAATCTAGAAAGAGGGGAAATATAAATGGACCTGTTTGTATTTTTGGATTCCATAATTCGATGAAAAATGAGTGGCATTTTGTTTTGCAAACTAAATCATCTGGAAATATGAGACTTGTACCTCTTTGAGCTTGAGCGGACCATAAAAGACACAAAACTGTGAGAACATATCACCCTCAGAAATCAGAAACTTATTTTGAAACACCAGAAACATAAAGAAATAAACATGTGCCCCTTCTTTTACTTTCGTGCCACAGCCTGAAAGTCTGCACACACAACCACAATCAGCTGTGAATGATCCAGAAACACCAAAGGTTAATTTTCAATTTTCACAGTGAAGGGTTACCATTACATTTTGACCTGCAAATTGTATGCCTCCTTTAATACCCTGTCATTTCATTTTGGCCTCCCTTTGTACTTTGAACTGGGGGGGGGGGGGGTGTATATCTGGTTGTGGCCATCTGTTTATTATTTGGCTGCTGCTGGAAAGCACTGCCTGACTGCATTAGGGGGTGAGAGAGGGGCAGCAGGCAAACAACGCTACCTGGCCCTGCTGGGGTCTTTACCGGTCTCCCCGGGCCCATTAAAATCCTGTTAACTTTGATAATCCCTGGCAAGAACTTGGCCTCTGTGGACCAGTTAAACAGAAGAGGAATACTTTAAAGTGCCACTGTGTAAGAGGTTGTAACACCATGTAACACTGCATGTGGCGGCTTCTAAAGGAGGAGATAAAGGTCGGGGTTCCAAGACACCAGAAATTATTTCAAATTCAACTGAACAATCTACTGAGCCAAAAGCAGAACTTATTTCCTCACTTTGCATTCATCTTATTCTAACAGCTGACATGTCTCCGCAGCCTTCATTAGTGTCTACAGGAGTGATTCATCACTAAATTAAGCAAATCAGTTGTGTTCATGATCTAAAACATGCAAGAAACATGTTGTAAGCAAACTGCACTTCCATTTATTTTAGTTCTTTTTTTTTCTAAGTTCAAAAGACCAGACCGGCACTCTGAAGTTGCAAATGAGGTATTCTGACCGCAGTGGGGGTCTCAGAGTCATTTCATTAACCCTGAAAAGCATAGGGGTCCAACTCAGGTCCTCGGGCCAAATTTGGCCTGAGAGATCAAATATATATTAAAAGTGGCCCACTGGCTGATTTTACTAAAACGACTACAAATCCTATAGTGCTGTGCAGCGTTAGCGCATCAGTTGAAGCCAAGGGGCCATTTTGGTCAAAATTTTATGAAGCCAACACAAAGTGGAAAAAATTGCACTTCCACCCTCATTCACCAGGGGCCGTCACCAGAAGTGAGCAAATCCTCATTGACTTCCATGTGTCACGTTGAGAGGGTGGTTAGGACCCAAAATGCAGATTACCCAAACAACAAGAGGCAGGAGTATATATAAAGAAAAAATCCTTTTATTACAGGATGAACAAAAATAAATCCAAAGGCAGCGAGCCAAAAAATCCAAAAATCCAAAAACAGGAGAACAAAACCTCACTAGAGCACAAAACCTGGTGACTAGAGCAAAAGCTCACTTAGAGCACAAAAACCTGGAGAACAAGACACAAAGCTCACACAGAGAACCAAAACAACGCTGACAAACAACAATGGACCGACACAACACAGAGACGACAGGGCTTATATAGACTGGGAGGAGCAATTAGGGAAACAAGCAGCATGTGTGTGGAGTGAGGGCTGGAGGGAAAGCAGGTGAATATAATTATCTAAATGTGGAACAGAACCAGAGGGCAGAAAAACCTAAAACTATAAAACACAAAACTTAACCTAAAGACTGAGGGAAGGACTCTCTCTCACACACACACACACACACACACACACACACACACACACACACACTACAGCTGGGGAAAGACACGCACACACACTGAAATAAAAGACCTATATAAACTGAGATGGGGAGACTAAGAGACGTGAAGAGAACCAGGAGGGAGCTGGGGACCAAAGGCTGGAGCTACAACAGAAGACACATAAATGAGACGCGGCCAAAGACACATGAGGGCGCTTATGAGACACAAAATGGGAAACTAGAGAGGGATGGAGACCCCAAGGGCGGATACCAGACGCCCACAAGACAGACAAACACCACAAGCAAAAGACAAGACAAAAAACAAGACACAATAAAACAAAAAGGGCGGGCGAGGAGGACCAGGGGACTCAGGGAGGCTGGCGAGGGGGAACCAGGAGCCGGGAACAGGAAACTCTGGGAGGCCGGTGATGGGGAACCAGGAGCCGGGAACAGGAAACTCTAGGGTTCGGGGGCTTTGGAGGAGAAGGAGGAGGCAGGAACACTGGGGACTCTGGAGACTCTGGCAAGAGGAACACTGGGGACTCTGGAGACACTGGCGATGGGAATACTGGGGACTCTGGAGACACTGGCGACAGGAACACTGGAGACGGGGACTGTGACTGGACCACTGGAGACGGGGACTGTGACTGAAAGACTGGAGACGGGGACTGTGACTGGGAGACTGGAGACGGGGACTGTGACTGGGAGACTGGAGACGGGGACTGTGACTGGGAGACTGGAGACGGGGACTGTGACTGGGAGACTGGAGACGGGGACTGTGACTGGGAGACTGGAGACGGGGACTGGGAGACTGGAGACGGGGACTGTGACTGGGAGACTGGAGACGGGTACTGTGACTGGGAGACTGTAGACGGGGACTGTGACTGGGAGACTGGAGACGGGGACTGGGAGACTGGAGACGGGGACTGTGACTGGGAGACTGGAGACGGGGACGTCGATTTTGAGACTGGAATTGGGGACGTTGACTTCGAGACTGCAGGCCTCGACTTCAAGACTGGAGGCGTCGATTTCTGGCCTGGGGGCGTTGACTTCTGGCCTGGGGGCACCGGACTGGGTGGAGCCTCTTGGACTGGCTGGGCCGGGGCGGAGCCTCTTGGACTGGCTGGACCGTAACCTCGTGGACGAGCTGGACCAGAACCTCATGGACGGGCTAGACCAGAACCTCGTGGATGGGCTGGACCGGATGTGATGCGTCCTCCGGGACCACCGCTGAAGCAGGATGCGATGCGTCCTCCGGGACCACCGCTGAAGCAGGATGCGATGCGTCCTCCGGGACCACCGCTGAAGCAGGATGTGGTGCGTCCTCTGAGACCACCGCTGGAGCAGGGTGTGGTGCATCCTCCGGGACCACCGCTGGAGCAGGATGCGATGAGTCCACCAGGCCGAAGCAGGTGTGTGACGTCTGCGGCGAGTGCGTCTCCTCGGAGGTGCGGGGATGGCGTTGGCAGGAGCAGAAGGTGATGAGGTGTGACAGTTCCCCGGAGATGGGGAGGTGGCGCTGACCGGACCAGGTGAAGGTGTGGGGGTCTGGCACATCGGAGTAGTGGAGATGTAGATGGCTGTTGGTGCTGTGGGGCCGAAGTTCACCAGCAGCTCCTTGGCGAACAGCCAAAACGAAACCTCCTCGATGGGATGGAGGTCGAAATATCGGGTGACCCACCGCATGACTTTGCCTCCCAGGCAGAGCACCAGGAAAGAGACCTCATTGAACTCCGAGGAGTTCAAGTCCACACAGCTGGCAACGTCCTGAATGAATGTCCAACAGTTCTCTGGCTCACCATAGTAGCGGTACATTTGGGTAATCCGCTGGGTCCTGGGTGGTCGGCCCATTCTGTCACGTTGAGAGGGTGGTTAGGACTCAAAATGCAGATTATCCAGACGACAAGAGGCAGGAGTATAATAAAGTAAAAATCCTTTTATTGCAGGATGAACAAAAATAAATCCAAAGGCAGCAAGCCCAAAAATCCAAAAACAGGAGAACAAAAGCTCACTTAGAAGACACAAAAACCTGGAGAACGAGACGCAAAGCTCACACGGAGCGTCAAAACATCGCTGACAAACAACAATGGACCGACACAACACAGAGACAAGACAGGGCTTATATAGACTGGGAGGAGCAATTAGGGAAACCAGCAGCAGGTGTGTGGAGTGAGGGCTGGAGGGAAAGCAGGTGAATGTAATTATCTAAATGGGGAATCTAAATGGGGAACAGAACCAGAGGAGGGCAGAAAAACCTAAAACTATAAAACACAACACTAAACCTAAAGACTGAGGGAAGGACTCTCTCTCTCTCTCTCTCACACACACACACACACACCCACACACCCACACACACACACACACACACACACACACACACACACACACACTACAGCTGGGGAAAGACACACACACACACACTGAAATAAAAGACCTATATAAACTGAGATGGGGAGACTAAGAGACGTGAAGAGAACCAGGAGGGAGCTGGGGACCAAAAGCTGGAGCTACAACAGAAGACACATAAATGAGATGTGGCCAAAGACACATGAGAGCGCTTATGACACACAAAATAGGAAACTAGAGAGGGATGGAGAACATGAGGAGACACATGAGGGAAGACCCAGACGCAGACCATGACGCCATGTTAAAAATAACTATTTTACAGCAGGAATAAACATGTTTACAGCTTGGTTCAAAAAACTGCTTTAGGTTTAATAGATCTAGTTTACACTCATGACAACTCTGAGGGGTGTGGATTTTATTTTTTTTTTTTTTTGTTGCAACTCTTCTGTTTAAAAGCCTAACATTCGGAATAATTAATGAGCACCAAAGTTGCATCAGAGCTGTGAGCTTGTGCTGGGAGTTAGATCCAGGGAAAGGCCTCAGCCTGGGCCTCACATTAATAGAAGTTTGGCCATTTCAACTCTCTGACTTTAGTTGTGTCCTCTATGTGTTCATGTTTGGATGTTAATCTTGGATTTATTTGGACAAAAAGGGCAAGCTGTGGTTATTGACTACACCAACAGACCGGGACATGCGGACTGGCTTTGATGCAAGACTGTAGTCATGCTGGTCACTTGTAGAACTCTGAGGGAGACCACAGAAACACAGCAGCTCTTTTAGTTGAAGCGGCTTCACTTTGAGTTGCTTAACCACATTTTTCTCGCTAATAATTTGATGGTTGAATGGGGGAAAAATCGATGTGTTTACCATAACACTGCTTGGTCGAAGATGGGTTCAAATATAATGTGTTTATGTGGCCACTGGGTAACAAAACTAGAGCTACATATCTGACCGGGGACAGTAAATGCTATCGGGCTTTGATGTTCCACCGCGGCGAAGGATCCGTGAGTCTGATGTTGTTGATGCTCCCGGTTCTGGGATTGTCGACACAGCTCGTGGTTCCATGTGAACACAGCACTGGTTGTCGAGTCGGCACTTCCGTCTCTGGTCGGGAGCGCGACATAAATCAGTGATCAAAGATCTGCGCGGGACTCGTGGATCTTTTGCCGCAGTGGAACAGCAAAGCCCGATATCCTCGGTCAGCTTACCTAGTTATGACTTCATTGTGTTTATGTTTATTTATTTGGGAGACACTTTTATCCAAAGCGGCATACAATTGTCAATCTATAGGGCATGTTGTGATCTGTGGGGGAAACCGGAGTACCAGAGGAAACCCGTGCATGCATGGTGAGAACATGCAACTCCATGCAGAAAGAACACAGCCAGGTTTCGAACCTGCAGCCTTCTTGCTGTGAAGCAACAGTGCTAACAACTGTGCCACCATGCAGCCTAAGCAGGCTGGAGGTGCCTTCACTTTGGCGTAGCTCTACTGTGGTTGTCTTGCTAAAAACACCTGGAAAAACTCTGTTGGCTTTGGGTTAGCAAGTAGCTGATCGCCGACCGTGGAACATGAGCTGATGTAAAAGACAATAGCACCCAGCTATGATCGCATCAGTCTGAGGCTCTGCTTGTAATTTAACAGTCCCAGTCCATATTAGATCTCCAAAGGCAACTAGCACGACTGCAGCCTCGTACAGAAGCCAGGCAACCGTGTGGGTGGGCTACCCCAGAACCCCTTCTTACTTTCTTGGGTTAGCTAAGGTAACTAGTAGCTACATTTGTTCATTTGTTCCAACCATGACACCCCCACCCTCAGCTCCACCTCTTTTCCCATTTTTGGATTGTCTGGGCATGACAAGACGTGTGACACAGGCAAAATGTCAGTGTTGGAAACCTCTCATTTGGCTTCCACCATGCCCCACACAGAGCAATGGGCGGGTTATGTCCATCCTTTTTGTATGTCGATGGTTGAAGCGCCTCCTCCTTTACGTTTACAGTCATTAGCATCCATGCTACCAGTATCAGCATTAGCAGTGATACTCTCCTCAGTCTGGGACAAACTGAAAACTCTCCTCTTACTCAGTGCCAGGTTTAATCAGCATTTTTTCCCCCCACATGTCCTGTCTGGCTGTGAAGCAAACATAATTAATTTCTGAATGCTGGTGACAACCCTGACCCCAAAATTCCACTATCTCCGCTCCGCTTTGCTGCGCTCCGCTCCGGCACGAAATCCGCAGCAAAAACGGTCCCATTGTAGTCAATCAAAGCTGTCCCACTACTGCGGCCGTGCGGCGCAGTGTACCGCCCGCCGTTCCGCCATCCGGCAACGATAGGATCGATTCTATTTTTGCTGGATGCCGGAGCACCTCCGCAATCAATGGACAGAAATCACAACCGCCCAACAGGAAAAGGAGCAAGCACAGCTTCCGTTATTTCACAATAAATCGATAAACAAAAAGTGTTTTTTGTTTCATATGCACAGGTTTAACAACTTTTAACAACTATCAATGGCGGTTGAACTTTAAATGCATAAAAATAAGCCATAAATACAGTTTCCACGATCAAAGTAGTCACACTTTGTTGATCCAAACACTGCTGATCTCTCAACACAAATGATAGGCAGATTAAAAAGTTAATTTCGATGCTGCTCCCACTCAACGGGTGTTTGGATCTAACTTCCGCATTTATTGCTCGGACTGTATCGCAAGATCTCGAAAATCCCGCGCATGCCTGTTTGCGCACATCAGGTCTCTGCACCGGAGCGGACCCGTTGTAGAGCGGGTATAGTATAATTTGAGTTCGGAAGCGAGCGGCAGTGGAAAGCGGGGGCAGAGCGGTGCATAGATAGTGGTATTTTGGGGTTACAGGTTTTCTCTCAGATGGTACATCAAAACTTCTGCTTTAATGTCACGCCTGATACTTAAAACTGTACTGTTATTGTTTTTTGAATATAATTCTGACCAGACATGGAGACAGAGGTGAAAGAGAATGGAAGAGACAAAAGGAGGGGGGGGGGGGGGGGGTTCCACAAAAACAAACAAGATGAACAAGAGTCTGCTTCTAGACCTGCAGAAAGAGAAAACCAAACAAGCAAACAAAAGGGATACACAACAATAAAACAAGAGCAAGCTATCACTGTGTCAACCTGATGAGGAAATATAAAATCAACATTGTTTTAGTGACCAATCAAATGATAATATATCACAGTGCATTTAGTGCCAACCACAGCCTTAAGACATGTTGAAAATGCCCAAGTCCATACTTCTGAGAGCACCATGTGAGCACCTGTGTACGTGTAGGTGCTTGTATATGTAAGGTTTCTGTATAGGAGCACCCAATAGAGAATGTGAGGGGCCGCAGATCTGCCCCCAAAGATGTGTAGGGGATAGAGGGACCTCCAAGTCCCAGAGATCGAGGAGCTGCCCCAGAGCGCAGGGACCCCAGGGAGACTGTAACCAGAAAAGCCCCAGCCCCCTCTCAAGAGGCGCAGAGGATTGCCCCGGGCCACAACCAGCAGCCGGCAGAGTTCCGGGAGATATCACCAGCAAGCCCACAAGCCTGCCTGCAGCCTCCCACCCCCAAGCCCGCTGAGCCCGGGACCCAGCTACTCGGGACCCAGGGGCGACCAGCCCCGTCAGGGACCCAACAGAGCCCAGGGACTCAGATCACACCAGGCAGCCACCGGGATCAATCAGGCAGACGCAAAAAATCTTAAACCCCCTTACCCAGGAGCCACGAACACTCAGGCAGACCAAGGCACCACACTCCACACCAAATGTGGCAGAGGGAGGGTAGGCGAAGATGTGTGGCAGCACAAGAAGTCCCAGGAGAGGGGAGGAGTTCAAGACCCCACCTGACATATACAGTCAAACACAGACACAGTCACACACTCCCTCCCTCATGCTCATACATGCACATACAACCAAAGACTTACAAAATGAACGCTAGACACCAACTCATGTTCCCCATACACACCCTACTAACTACCATGTGCATACCATTGCAACATTTTCATATTTTAAAATCCATTCACTTATCTCTAAAATCAGAATTAGTCTCCATCTCTTCCTCTGCCTTTTGCCAGCCTCATTTAAGATTAAATAAGACCACCTTCTTGGATTTCATCAGGGCAAATGACAACCTGTTGAAGGCCTCACTAACAATGGTTGACATAAGTTGTTCAAATTCTCAAAATGACATGATGCCATTTTCTAATGAAACAACCTTCAGCAAATAATGATTTTATGAATATTTCAACAAGTCTGTTATTTGTTATAAGAATGTGATTCATTGTGATGAGTGACTTCCTTTGGCTACCTGAATGAGCCCTCTTCCTTCACATGTAGCATCTGGTCAGGTATGTTTAGATAAACATTTAAAGCAGCATAACCGTTTTTCCTTCCAGCAATTTGAATTTTAAATCTGCTACCAAGAATGTCTGCAGGTTAGGTAAATGTATGTCTACCAAACACGTTTTCTGAGCATCAGATTAGTTCTTAACGGAGACACTTTTGTATAATGTTGGGCCACCATAAGGGTCTCTGCCTCTATAACCTATTTAAAAATTAATAAAAATGGTTTGTCCATTTTCTGTTAGAGTCTGGTTTCAGGAATCATAAGCTTAAATGGTTATTTTGAAAATGTTCCTTAATGTGACATCACAATCAGGACAATTAGCATAGGACCTCCTGTCCTATCAATGCTTGGGAGGGTTCCACTCTGGACATTCATGAGCAGTGGCTCTAGAGCAGGGGTGTCAAATATGCGGCCCGCGGGCCGGGTCCGGCCCGCAAGCGGGTTAAATCCGGCCCGCGAGATGGTTGTGTAAACTTTATTTTCATACTTTACAATGTAGAGTGAAAATAAACTTATCTTTGTGAGCAAGTTTCCTCTGTAGTGAGTATAAATAAAACAAAGCTGCGCTCAAGGCTCACACAAGAACTTGAATCACATCCTGAAGTTGGCTGCCACTCAGGATGTGACTTCTGATATTGATGTGCTGGTGAAAGCTAAAAGATGTAAAGTAAAATGAGTCAAATATACTTTAAGTGCTGCATGAAACTGATCTTGCCATGTGATCTGTAAGCTCTTTGAATCACTAAGGAATATTTTTTTTATTTGTTGATTTTTTTATTATTTTCAAATTTTCAAGTACACTTCAGGTGTTGTACTTGTACTACACTGTCCTCAGGCTCCAGCCTTGTTTTATATTGATTGTATTAAAACAAAGAAAACAATCTGAAGTTTTTTTTTTATTTACCGGTCCGGCCCACTTGGGACTAGATTTCCCTCAATGTGGCCCCTAAGCTAAAATGAGTTTGACACCCCTGCTCTAGAGTCTAGACTGAGCTCCCCACCTCATGACAGCCAATCAGGAGATAAGTGGGCGTGTCCAAGAAAACCTTGTTTTTCTCAAAGTGACAGAGCCCTGAAATGACAGATTCTGAAATGTATTTAAAATGATGGTGAGATCACTTTGTGAGAGAGATTTTAAAACTTCAAGAACATGTTTCACATAATTAAAGAGTAAAGCTGTAGACCTATATTTTGATGTTGTGGTGCTGATGAACCTAAAAGAGCTCAAACATTCTCACTGACTAGAGATGGTCAGTGAGTATCAAATATTCAGAAATATTCAGCTTTTTATTGTCTGTTGTTTCCTTGGCATTCGGTAGCAACATGTCACTAAGGTGATCAGGTGGTGTTATCAAATTATCTCCTTTAGGCAGAGTTAGGGTTAGGTGTGTTTCTTATTACAACACCTGCAATGTGCATGGCCTAACCTCCCATGAACAGCTAAGTAAGCTGTATGTAGAGTGTCTGATGAAGACAAAAGTTGTCCTTGCATCATTCAATATTTTTGTACTGATCTGTGTGTACCATCCTTTTGCCTTCTACAAGTTTGTGTCCTTCAGCTGTGTAGCACCTGACTCAGTGCTGTGGATGAAGTGCAGAGGGCCTAGAGCCTATGTACTTTGAGTTTGTAGGAGAACTGAAGAGTATGGCCTCATTATGCTAATTGAACCTGATGAAACAGTAGAAACACTGAGTCTTTGAGTCTTATTTGTTGCTAATAAACATTCAAAATGGTTGAATGTTTCCCACAAGATTACATGTTTATATTTAGTTGTACCTGTGAGAGAAATTCCAGTTGCTTAAGCACTGAAACTAAATCAAATGTCGGTAAAGATGCTAATGCTGGACCTAACAAGAATCTAGGAGCTCTGACAATAGCCGTGTTTCCCCTCTATAGGAGTACTGGGAAATTTCTAGGAGGGGGAAAAGTGGCCATTTGATACGATGCCTCAGCCCTCTCAGCTGTTGTGTCTATATACAATTTAAATCAGCCCTTCCACCCTGCTTTACCAGTAACTCTTCCAATTTTACAAATGCCAGATGGCTACATCTGCTAATGTCAATTTCTACCTAGTAACAACTAATCAGCATGAGTTAACCACATGTCTCATCTAGCGGCTCTACAGGGCCTTCTGAGTACATACCCCAGTTCAGTTGTATACCGTATGAACCGCTGGTTCCCGACATGGCCTGAGAAATGGTCATTTTAGTCCAGTCTGGTGAAACAGAGACGTCCATGGTGCAAAGTTCCAGTAAAATTACCCCGACGTTCCAGTAGTGGAAACAGTCTATTAAGCCCCAGAGATCCCATGCTGCTGGACACTATTAACCAGCTTTTTGGAACTCTAATAGATAAAAAAAAAAAAAAAAAAAAAAAAAACTTTTCTGCTGCCACTTTATAGATTAAGACCTGTGAAAACATAGGGCTTTATTGTTCCTATGTATCCCTCCTGATAACATTTATCACTTACTTCAAAGACTTCCGAGGGTCTACTTCAAAGAGAGTTCGACAGTAACAACTTTGCTACAGTAATTTCACCTCATTGTGTATGAAAATTTAAATTCCTCACAGCTCAAAGGAAAGCGGAGGATTCAACGAGCCAGAAACCACGAGCATGTGCAGATGGATTCCTCGCTCCCTTCTGGTGGCGATTACCAAGCAGGGCAATAAGACGGGGGGTGGGGGGTAATGATCTTTCCAGTGGCACTATCCTCTATCTAAAGAGAGCCTACGGTCAAAACGATCAGTGCCCTTTCATCATCATTTACTGTAGAGCAGTGAAGATAGTACAAGTAGTTAAACTGGGATGGTTCATCTTTTTCAAATCAGCTATGAGTGTTCCCAAACCACAGGGAGCTGTTTAGCATTTCTCCATAAACTGGCATCTAAAAGTTTGAAAAAATCTCATTTCTGCAACACGTGTTTAGTCCTTTGATGCTGAGGAAGCCGAGACTGTGATTGGTATCAAACCATTTAAAACCATTTACCATAAAACAGATTTGGGTTTCTAATCTTTCCAGTGTGTGGCTTGTTTAAGTCAAAAATAGGAAAATACTCTGTTCTGTTGGCATTAAATCTAATGTATGGGTTAATTAAAGAGGGCTCTAGGGTCAAGACAATAATGGCTTATGTCATTGACAACAATTCCCTCGCTTCAAATACATTGACAAAAAGACATGATTAGTTGAACCTGACTAAGCAGTTGTCTCAAGGCTTTATTGGCAGGTCCATGCCTCTGATTTCTCATTTTGGAGCCAAGTTTTTTGCTCTGTCACTGCTCATACTTTATTTTGACCATTTCTACAGTATATCAGTTGCAATGGTTTAACTTGTGTCTGTGTCTTCTGAAGCCGCCATTGGATTGAGAGACAAACTACAATCTTGCTTTTACTTTCAAGCCCCCTTCTTCTTAATGTCAGACCAAAGAATAAAGCTAATCCTTCTACTCTCCAAGTGAAAAATGGCCCATTGATTAGACTGCTCAGTCATTAAATGGCATATTCAAACGCTGCACAATGACCATCTGGGAGATCAAAGGTTACCAAAGGGTCGTGTTCACAGCAAGGCATTCTTCCGAGAGGGCACTGGGGCTCCCTTTATGATCCATTGTTACATTTAATGCTAACCCTGTCTAGTTTCCTGTCTCCAGAATGAACAGACAGAGCAGGTGTTTTTTTTAAGATAAACAATTATTTACTGTGTAACAGGAAGAAGGTGTGAAAGAGAAGCTATCAGGGACAAGGAAGAATGGAATAAGACAAGATATGAAGGAAGGATGAGAAAATGAAAGGAAAGGAATGAGGGAATAAAGCTAATATGTGGAGGAAGATTTCCTGAATGCCACTGCAGCCCCCCATTCCTCCCCACTTCTTCTCCCAGAAAATTAAATATTGATCAATCTCCCAGGCCTACTAACAATGAAGGAGATAAAGAAGAGTATTAAAGGAAATAAATAAATATACACTTGTATCACCTGTCCAAGCTGTGGGGGAGGGAGAGGTTGGATGGGGTGTGATTTCCAGGCCTGGGAAATGCAGGCTCATCCATCAGCCACACCCTGAACACGGAAAGGCTTGCAAGTAAAAGGCTGCATGCTGGCTGGGGTCTTCTTTATCATGTCTCTTGTTTGACAGTGAGCAAACAACTCCTCATCTCTGACCGACTTTATCTGTGAAGTTTCTGAGACCGCTCAGCCTTTTAAATAATTAACAAGGAGTACATTTCTATAGCCCTTCCAATGCCACAGAGCTGTCCTTTTATTTCCAGAGCAAGGACTTAATGAGAAACAAACACACTATAAATTAGGTTTACAGGACCTGATATAAGAAAATCCACTTTCAAGAGAACCGTTATCATTCCTAATTTATCACTACTAAGTTTTAGGCTAGTCATGCTTAGCATTTTTAGTACCTAAAGGTAAGCAATGCTGTTTGCAAGCACAGCATTTCAACTTGGCTCTCTCATTTTTGCCACAGATATGTATATAATAAAAAAATACCATATTATACCAATTGTTCTAAAGAAATTATGTTTTAATATTACTCTAAGGCATATACTCCACCTCACGTGGCTACATGAACTGAGACGAAAAATATTACTTACAGTTCCAGTAGCAACAAAGCCAGATTTGTAGCCTTTTGTAGCTCCCTCAGATAACTGTAGGCCATGCCTATGATCACTCTGGTTTTAGCTCTTTGTGTCACATCCCAAGACATTAATCTCTTTACTTCCGGCCTCCGCCATTACACCATAAATAGTCAGAATGCCTTTTTTTTTCTTGTACTTTTTGACAGTCGGCAAACTGAAAAAGCTACTAGCCTTTACAATAGCTACCAGCACAGTATACATCTGTTGACGTAAAGCAGTTAGAGACCTCCCACTAGTGAACCTAGCAGAGGGCCACAGAAGGCTGGCCAATGTGAAGCTGCTCATGTTTATGGCTCAAGAACCACTGAAACCAATTTGAAAGCAATAGCTTACAGCTGTGGTTCACTGAAAAATCTTTTTATAATTATTATTTCTGATTATAATCGGTCACTCTTGAGTTTTTAATGCAGGCTGAACATCCTATCTCCTGCATTAGCCGCTGAAAGAATGTGATGGTGAAATTTGAAAAGCCTGACAAATCTACGTCAGACTGTCACTTAAAGTAGCTTTCCATATTTTACCTTTACCTGAGGGAACTATCTAGTTGCTGACAGGTATATCACATCATGACCTACTTTCATTTCTGTATTAAGGCAGAAAGCAACGCCTCTCATTCACGTACGCTAGTGTTTCACAACTCTGGTCCTCTGTGCCTCCCTGCCCTGCATGTTTTCTATGTCTCTGCTACAGCACACCTGATTAACATATTTGCATTGCATCCTTAGGAGGACATCAAGTGCTGCAGAAGACTGTGAATCACTCATTCATTCAAGGCAGGTGTGTGGCAGCAGGGAAACAATGCTCCAGCCAACGAAACGGAGATAAATCACATTGTTTTACAATTAATATGCTCACGTTACATTGTATATTAATATATTTATTTTCTAAAGACTTACTTGTCCATGAGTAAGGTCACCAACTCTGCATCAACCGAAGTATGTCCCTAAACACTCGAGCACTCTCTCTGTACGTAAGCAATAGTCTATTGGATAGTGCTGACCGGCACAGTTCATATTGCATTGAGCTTTATGGGACCGGGGGTGGGCTTAGCATAAATAAATAAATAGATGTATTTTTTTACATTATATCACAGTACATGATAAGAAAATCACTTTAATAGATTTCTAGAAAATTGTACATATTGCATGAAAGTGGAAAATTCCAGATATTAGCTTTAAAATTCATGGACTGACCCATCTTGACTTGCAGTGGGGATCAAATGAATGAACCACACCTTTAAAGTTTAAAAAAAACTCTTTGTGGTTGCTTGAACAAAAAACTGGCAAATTTGACATTTTCCCCTGTGCAAACTTTTAAAAAAAATCATTCTTATTATTTTAAATCTCATTCTTAATGAAAATTTTCAGGGAGTGAACCAACATTTTTTTTCTTTTTATCTCTCTTTCATCTTCAAATGTATCTTTGTTTTTCAGCATTATTTTTGAAACACTAAAATAAAAATGATCAAAAATCTCTGGGTTTTTGTTTGGGACACACAAAAACCAACAATGCTTTCAGCCTTAATTAAAACCCTTTCCATCTTTAAATGCATTTCCTCATCAGGCCAAAAGTTAGACTAAATGAATTTAAAGGGCTTTAGCCTTCACTATTGATTTTCAGTGTATTTAATAAGATAAAAATCACTGATCATCACAACCAAGCTGCTCCCTGTAAGAGATTTAAACCCATTTTTATGGCTGTGCCACTGAGGCTGTGGCTGATCTAAACAAAAGCTCATTTTGTTTCACTGAATCATGAACTGTTTGCATCTGACCCCTCTAAAGAATCATCAACAACCCTCCGAGCCACTATGGGATGAAGGTCCTTAAACAAATTATGACAGAAGATTGTCTTCACCAATCGACCCCTGCTGACCTCCTATATTGCTGATATTTATTACTGTCCTTCCTCTAGATAAACCTCCACCTGCTGTGTGTGTGTGGTGGTTAGTAAATTCTAGCAGCTAGGTTGCTGGTCATAAATGCCAGTGCTTTAGGATATCCACATAAAGAAAAGAGGTGCAAAAGCCTTTCTTTCCTTTCTCAACTCCCCACCCCTTTCTCCTCCCCCATTCACTGCCGTCCCACCCGTGATCCTGTTAGATTTTATCGCTCAATTTAAGAAAGGAACAAACAAGATTATACTGTAAATTATTCTCGATTATGGCCACAAATCTGGTGCTGGGATGGGGGTAGTGGGGGCAGATTGGGAGGGGAGCTGGGTTGTACAGTGAAAGATGACAAAGTGAACTGACTAGATTTGTTTTTCACCCTCACTGTCCATCTCCTTTTATCCAGCACACTACCTGATTTATTGGGGATAAAGAAGAAACAGCTTTTGTGGACATTATATCTTTCAAAAACAGTCAAGCAGTCAGTGGGGAGCAGAAAAAATGTGACAGTGACATATGTTTTTAACAGCTCACGCTTTTGAGTCAGTCTTTTTTCTCCCCCAGTCAGGTTTTAGAGGGTATCAAAGCACTGTCGTGTTGTGTGTGTGTGTGTGTGTGTGTGTGTGTGTGTCTGTGTGTGTGTGTGTGTGTGCGTGCGTGCATGTGTGCGTGTGTGTGTGTGTGAGAGAGACAATGACATAATCCCTCACACACCATATTGTGAGTATTTCTTAAATACAACCTGACTGAAAGGAATCAAAAGGAAATAAAAATGTCAACTCCTTGTATTGCAAAGGCGCTCCGTCTGCAGAATGTGTCCATATGCCGGGTGGCGTGCACTTTACATCTGTGGTGCCTGGCTGCTGACTGTGGCTCATCACAAAACGACAGAGCAGAAACAAACAATAAAAAAAACGACACCTAGAAGTCTATTCATGTCATACAGTAGAGCGAGGGGGGCTTTTTCCCTGTCTCTTCTGCAGCAACAACCATCAATTTAGCTCTGTGGTGGCCAGTCAGCCCCTCTCTGTCCCAGCTGTGTTTGACACTATTAATCTGCTCTAGTGAACCAGATCATTTTTGATTATTAACCTCCCACCCTGGAAAAAAAGAGAGAAAAATAAGAGAAAAATGCTTTGTCTGAAAGGTTAAGACACAAAATGACAACCTCACACAATTCCCACCCTGGCAATCATGCACTTGACTGTTACAGCTGAAGAGCCACTCCATCAAACACACACATGCACCCACACACCGGATGTCTCCATCCTTCAATATGTTTTCACCCCACTCTTTTCAACTTCTCACTCTCCTTGAATCTATCTTTCAATTTGATCTTTGTCTTCCTCTCTCACCCCCCTCCTCTCTGAGACCATGTGCACACCCTGCCCATTAAATTACAGCCCTCTCTAATAAAAGGTTGAACTTTTCTTTACCCACTCATGTGGATGAAGAATCTGCCAGTTTCCTGCTTTTCCAAATTCTTGCCTCGGAATATTGAAGCACACACACACACACACACACACACACACACACACACACACACACACACACACACACACACACACACACACACACACACACACTTACACAGAGGAAGTGGTAAAAAGCAGGGAATGTCTTCTCCTTTCTTACATTTCTTGTTCTCAATGAAAGTGCTAAAATCCAAAACTCACACACACACACAATCACGTGCACGCGAGTAAACTGGCGCTGCATTCGTCAACCCCCTCTCGCCCTGCTGTTTCCAACTCATCTCTTAAATCTTTCTTCCATACACACCGGTGCCATTACGCCTGACCTTCCAATAAATTAAACCCATTTACTCTTCTGAATTATGTTATGTTTATTGATGCTCATATAATTTAATTTCACACAAATTCTATTAAAGATTGTGCTCTCTGTCACAGCACAGCGCTTCCAGGAGAAGGGAATCTAATCGGGTTATAATGGATCAGAAACATGCATTACAGTTGGGTTATACACACGCACATACACCCAGCGCACACCCGTGTACACAGTTGTCATCTTAATAATGCAAAGTCAGGCAAACAGATCAATGATCGCTGCAATGATGCCGTCAAGATGCACTAAGTGACAGGAAGCTTTCAGAGCTCACTATCAAAAGGAAGTAATCTCTTGGGGATTAAATTGTTCTTCAGCTTTTTAAAGAATTAAATATGTCACCTCAGTGCTATAGCTTTATTAGTAATGTTTCATATGCTAAATTAAAGATCTTTTCACATCAAACACTAGATTTAAAATTTGGTTCAGTATTAAAACTGTCAAATGAGATTTTACTTTACACTCTTTATTACATTTGCATTTCCATGTCAGGCTTTGATTCTTTAGAATACATTTTCAAAAAGTTTTTATTTGATTTGTTCAATCTTAGTTTTAGTCACAGCGCACTGTTCAGCCTCACTATTACAATGCATTGCATTTATTTTAAACACAATCCATATGTTTTACAGGTGAAACTCAAAAAATTTGAATATGGTGTTTATAGTAAACCTTTTCACAATATTCTAAATGTCTGAGATTTTGAATTGTTAAATTGCAACCTCTCAAGTGGTTCCCCAAGATTGTAGGGGCCCCCACAATTTTGTCTGTGCTGAGGTTATGAGGTTCCCAATTTTATATTTGTAAAAATTACATTCATAAAACCTCTAAAACACACTCAATATAATCAAAACTATTAAAGCTGTTTAAGTGTCTGCCTTTCATCTTGTTTTGCCATATCCTGACGCTGGTTCAACTCCCGGTGTGGGCAGTAATTTAATTAGCCAGCTAAAGCAAATTTTATTTTTTATATTTCCATTTTATTGATTAAGCAAAAAATTTTACGTCTCTAAAGATCTTTAAATTTAGTCATTTCCAAGCAGCATTTTAGTTACTCTGTTCACACCACATGGTCCCACACTGGCTAAATAAACAAAGTAAAAAAAAGATAAGTCCTTATATTTTTAACTGTTTACCAGTAAAGGGTTGAAAGCATATTACTGGTAAGTGTAGCTAAAAAAAAGAGGAAAACGTTACTGCCACAGCCGGGAGTCCAACTGGTCCAAAACAGCATGCAAGGAAGGCCCTCTCACCACTGGGATACCAAGTCTGTTACAAAACGTTAGTTGCCCAAGACACATATCCTGTGCTGACCATTACATACGTCTCTGAGGACAGGACACATTTTTACAGCAATGTTTTGGCCCCAGTGCCGAAGTAAATTGTCAGAATATCCACTCATGGTACCGGTGTAGGTACCGGATCTGCTCGGGCTGCCAGATTGGCTCAGGGTCCTGCGCCTGCCGATGATGTCACACTACGAAAAATCCACTCAGCAGAAATACATTGCATTTATTTTTTTGATATTCTCTTTCACACATAGATTTTGTTAATAAATTCATGATGGCCTAAATGCAATTTGTTAATAAAACACCTTATTGTCTTTGTTTTGTGAATAATGTGAAACTACATAAACTACATAAATCAACATCAGACAGTCCCAAAAAGCATAACAGTTCTTAAATGTGAACATTTTTAAATGTATTGACATAATTAACAGCCGTTTGTATGAAAGTGGAATTATTCTGTATATTTTCTTTGTTCTTATGTAAAGAAACCAATTCATTCAGAATGTTGTACAATTCCTATATGTTCTATAAAGTTCTTTTATTTTTAGTTTACACCATTTCATCAATATCAGAGCTGCTGAAGGTCTCCGTTTATTAATTAATATTTTTGCTGTTATTTTACATTTCCTTTGGCCATAAAAACACATTTCCCTAGTTTTATAATTTATTTTGAACTACAGGATTACAACCACAAATTTTGTCTGAACATATCAAAATCTTCATTGTCAACGTGCTAACATAACTTTTATGAACGTGGTAACTTCCGTAAATCCTATGCAGGAGTAGTCAATTCTGGTCCTGGAGGGCACGTTTTAGTTCTAACTCTGTTTTAATACTTTCTCATTTCTATCAGCAGGTAAACACACCAGAGCTTTCATTTCCTCAGACTACAGTTTACAAGGCATTCCTTCCTATTACAAACCACTGCAAATGTAATAAAAGTATGAGTAAAGTTAACCTTTAATGCCTGCATGTGGTTGGGAGGCATTGGCTTGTCTTGGACATGGGCAAGGGGAACTATTGTATAACATCTTCTCTGTTGGCAGTAGGGATGTAGCAGCGAGAATGGCATTGCTGCTGGCAAAGTGGCTTCCTGACCAATCCCAGGCTTTCAATCTCTGTCACTTTCACTGGATATATAAAAAAGTGGGCTCTACTCCATCTGTCCTTGTGAGCCTGTTGAGAAGTATAAACTAGTGTTTATTCTGTTCAGCTTTTAGTTCCAACATTGTCTTGTTTTAGTTACTGTCTTATTGTTTTCTCTGGTTCGGTTTCAGTCTCCTTGTTTTTGTACTGCCCCCATCCCTCAGTCAATTAGTCACACCTGTAGACCTCATTAGCAATCATCTCCTCTGTTTCCGTTGTCTTTGTATGCACTTGTCTCTGTAATCCTGGCTCAGTCTCTGCTCCCTATATCAGTTCTTCTTGTTGTCTACCTATTTTGCTCCTGTACCGGAGCTTTGAAATAAAGACCTTTTTGTTTTTTTAATCTTACCTCACTCCTTCCTAGATCATCTCTTTACCTCATCGTATTTTACCGTACATTTCACAGCTAACAGAATTATTTTTGTTTAAAAGAAAGCAAGCTGTGGCACTCCCGTTGCTACCTGGGCAGCTTGCAAGTACAGTATGTCATAATGTTTCTGCTGGAACAGAACAGAGAAAAAAAATGGCTCAGAAAAGAGATTTCAGAATAAAATTTTCCATCTAGTTTTTTTTACCTCTTGCTTTTAAATGCTTCTTGAACTGCAGCAGTTTTTTCTTTAAAAAAATAAACAGATTATATTTGTTGCTATTTTTGAATCAATGCACATTTGTCTATGAGATCATATATCTGAAGTCTTTTCTTTGTTGTAACTTAAACGTGGGTTGCTCATCCCTTATTAGCGAACTACCCACTGACTCATCATGCAAGAAATACAACAGAATAATAACTGCAATTAGGAGCCCATTTGACAATTCTGACATCCTGGAGCTTCACATCAGCCTTTCCTGACTCACTGCCCCAAACCATAATCTTCCAAAACACTTCTGGCTTTCTTTGTCACGACAGTATAGAGCTTAGTCACATAAGAAAAAAAAAGGCAAAATATGTTTTCTAATTTTATTTTTCACTTTTTTCCCTAAACTTATTAGAAGTATTATATTTTTGTACAGTTGAGTCTTCAATTCTTTCTTACTTCATTTATTTAATGCCAGGCAAATATCTTCTTACTATAAAAGCAATGAAAGAAAAAATCACTTTCCTTTGGGAGTTACAGTATACAATTACACCTCTGTGGGTATGTGTAGAGTCGTCTTTGTGTTTTGAACTCTATTTTTCTCTGGTGTTCCCTTACCTCTGAATGTGACAGGCCCATAAAGAATAAGTTTATCCCACACCTCCCAATAAGCCATTTGTAGGGCTTGAGGTAGAGTTTATCAAGGGCTTGTAATAAGCGGCATGTAGCCCGGGTCCACTGTGGCTTTGTCTTCATTTACCTGCCTGTACATGTGCTGTATTCAGGATTAATTTGCTGCTCTGATGTATTAAAAAGAGCCACAGGATTTTTAGTGGCAAGCTCCCCAAGGTGGATGGCTTTAAAGGGAGCTTTTTCTTCATTCCAGCACTTAGGTTTATTACTGATCCCCAGACTGTCCAATTTTAAAGAAATATGCCTCCAAAATAGCAGGATAATTGTTTTAACTTTATTCTCCCTGGTGATTCCTACTAAGAAAAATCCACCATGGCAACCAGGTTAGATTTCATAGGACCTGAGCTGTGAAAGCGTTTGTTGGACAGAAGGGTTTTGTGTTTTAGTTTAAGAAGGCACTGTATGTTTCAGAGACATTTGGGCATTAATGAGCACATTATCACACTTTACCATCCCATCACAACTCACGTCATTATCACACATCTCAAATGTTCCTCTCTGTGTATTTCTCTCATGGAGATAATATTTGTAATCATTGCTTGTCATTAAAATTGCAATAACATTAGCTAGGGTGACTAAACAAGCTGCAATCCAAACATTCACTTATCTGTGTACATCTCCCACAAAAAGTTTACAAAATTTGAAAACAAAAACAGGGGCACTGGGGTCTTTAAACCAAATGTGATGACACATCAAACGGTTCACCAAACAATGCTGTACTGTCACATATTTGCTGCTGTTGTATTTATCCTGTGCAGTGTTTGTATGAAGTGGACACAATGATGAAAGGGTTTGTAGATGGTGGACAATATCAACTTGTTGGTATTTTTTTTTCTCTCTTCAAAGTTTTGTAACATTCAGCAAACAGCCCGTGTACAAGAAATCTGTGTTTCCAGAGCTCCATCCATTCTCATGTTGTTTTAGCGCCAAACACGATCATTTACTAATGCAGTTTTCTTTCCTCAACATCACACTGGGTCTGAGCAGCTCTGCACCACCTGAGAGGTCAGTCTAACTGCTGAATCCATCCCAATCTTTACCAAAGGGTCACAGCTTGGTGTGTCATTTACTGTCAGCTTTCCACTTTCTGTTGACCTGCTGCGTTAGCACGTCATGCTCAGCTGTGAGTTCCAGGTGTGGGTGCAATGAACAATAAATGATCATGTTTGTGTTGAGAAACGGCTTATTTTTCTGACAGCAGTACAAAATGTAAATTACTGACCGCAGTGCATTCTGATCGACTGTGGAAGAGGGGCTGTTTTTAGTTGTCTACATAATTAAGGCTTTGCTTCAGTCTTGAGAGGGAGACACTGAAATATTTACCATTGCTTACCAATGTCCAGT
This sequence comes from Nothobranchius furzeri, assembly GCF_043380555.1. NCBI lineage: Eukaryota > Metazoa > Chordata > Actinopteri > Cyprinodontiformes > Nothobranchiidae > Nothobranchius > Nothobranchius furzeri. The sequence continues at coordinate 54,626,246 of NC_091745.1, forward strand.
AAAACTCACTTATGGATAAGATGTGGCCTACTGATTGTTTATGTTAGTAGACATGCTTAAATAGCAAAACAAGGAGACAACAATGAAGGGCACAGTTTATCTTAGGATAATTTCTTATTGTACTGTATGTTGCCAAATGATATCCCAACACTTTAATGAGTTTTTCAGAGTGCCGCCTTCACTTTTATAGCTTGAATATCTAAAACGCCTATGCATACATATCTTATTGCCACAATTCTAGATAGGAATGGGGAAGTGAAGACAATGAATCATTTAAAGTAATAGTTCCAAAATGTATGAACAAATAAATGGTATTTGACTAAGCTTTTATCACTGCGGAAGACTAAAACTCCCACATAACCATTTCAATGTTTATGTGCCATGTGTACTAAAACCTGTCACTTTTTATATCAGCCTTGCATTTCATGGAGATATTGACCAAACTAGCGGCCAAAAATGACCAATAACAAGCTCATGTTTCACCATGTAAATGCTGCCTACATTGTCACAGTATTGCTACATTGTTATTTAAGTAGGCGCTGCCATTTCTTGCCTGTCTCACCCAACTCCTTAAAGCCACATAAGGTCATTTTTCTAGTTGGTTTGGACATCATGTTCCATCTAAATTTGATTTCCACCATGTCATGTGGTAACTGCTGTTTACATGTTGCAATGCTAGATTGGTGTTGTACTAATGCTGAGGTGTATGTTTCTTTTTCCATTACCAGTGTCACACCATGTTTAGTCTTATGAGAACAAGCCTAGGACCAAATTATTCCGATATGTTATTCTATTAACCGAGAAGAGTGTGTGTGTGTGTGTGTGTGTGTGTGTGTGTGTGTGTGTGTGTGTGTGTGTGTGTGTGTGTGAGTTTCTGGTATGGGTTTGGGCATTATTTAATGACAAAAATAACAGACGACTATTTGACAGATTGAAATCACCTGGGATGAGGTGACAGAAGCAAAATGACCCAGAAGATAGTTGGTGAGATCATGGCTACTGACCAAATACAGAAATTCCGACACTTTCTAAAGTCTCAAGGAAAACAGATTTGCTCAAGTACCACTGAACGTAAAACCAAATAACAAACCAATGGAAAAATATGGACACTACTTTTTAACTTTCTCATCATGAAGTTCAATTCCACATACATAACATAAATGCACTGTAAGCCTTATGCGTATGTCATACACTTCAAATGATAAAAAAAAGTACTCTATTTCTTCAGGTTTGGAGCAAAAACAAAAAGATGTATGATTACACCAACATGAATGAGAAAATACAAAACTGTATTTTAGGGGTTTAAAGATCATTTTTGAATTCTCTAAATAAAAATATTTCAAAAATATTTAAGAAAAGATAATTAATTACTATTTTATAGACCTCCAACAAAGTAACGTATTACTATTAATCAAGCTGCCATAAAAATAGTTAATTTTTACTTTTGCAAAACTTGTGTTGCCTTAGTTTAACCCAGCAACTCTTAGGTGAAACACTCCACATGATCCTTCAGCAGGTCATCAATAACTGGTGCATATCTGCATTTAAGCACCATTAGTTCTGCTGTCACAGCAGGTCAGTGTCAATATGCCTGGCATGCTCTCACTTAACAGATGTTGAGTGTTGTCCTGTGTGCCCATGTGTCTTGCTTTATGCTTAATGCACCAGTGGACACAGATGCACGTCGCTATGGAAACTTCCTTCATCTACAAATCTCACCGGAAACCCATTGAAATCCCCCTTCTACTGCTACCACCACCACCACCATTCCAATCAAACCTAATTATACCATATTGCTTTTCTTGTTCAACAATAAGGAAGGTTGCTGGGGGTGGATAGTAAGGAGAGATTTAATGTAATTATTGAGACATTTCTTTCCCAGCTCAGCCTGGCAAGAGTGAGATTCACCGTGATGGACGCTGCTTGTCAAAATGCCTATTGATGAAGCGCAAAAACCCAATTTGCAGTCATAAGGCAACTACCTTCCAATTATGCTAGTGCCAGAGCATTCCTCAAGCCCAGCAACTCCAATCCCTCTCTCTTTTCTGAGTGGTTAGACCATTGCCCTTGGCAGACAGGTACCAAATGGGCTACTCTCTGCATGCTACCTTTAATGTTTTATTGATTTGCTTAGCATACGCCCTGATTCAACCCACACACTCCAACGCTATTGCCCTTTGTACTCACAGCCGGACCTACCCCACATGAAAATTACGTTGTTAAAATATGTTAAATGTGTCAGCCCCCCCCCCCCCCCCCAAGAATATCTCACCTATTGATGGATCTTTCAGAGACTAGCAGATTGTTAATATTAGATCTCCAATTCAATGACATCTATCACCACATTTCTATCCGCCATCTCAAACCAATCAATCATATGAACTTGGTAACATATCAAAGCTATGAATACAATCAAAGTGGGATTAGAAGATATGGTTTCCAATTTTTATGTTTACTACTAAAAAAAATATAATAGCAGGTAAAACTGACCTCTCAAGATTTAATCTGTTTGCCATGGAGAAGAAAAAGTGGATCAAACATTCCAAAAGAGAGTTGTGAAGTTAATGAGGAAAGAAAATGTCACCCACACAACAAATAACACAACATCATTGAGTCTTCCATTTTCTCATTCCACTTAAGAGTGCTCACAACCATCATTCATTTGACGTGCATGGGACCCAATTACCTTCATCTGAAGATGGCATCAGCAAGCAACATAATCAAAATATTCCCATCTAGAAACCTTAATTAGTAAAAAAAAAAAAAACTTTTATTCTAAGTTGAGAGTCAATAGATGGTGGATGAGATTTGAAAATGGATTTCAATTTGTCTGTGATAGTGTACTTACTTGTTTTTTATTTATTCATTCATTTATTTATTTATTTTGAGCCGTTTATGTTTTAATTGACTGTCTTGTTGAAGACATCAGTCCCAATAGGGACAACAGCCTTGTCCTGATGTGATGGAATGTCATTTTTTGGTTATGGGTTAAGACTATAGTATGAATTTTGTTAAAGTTAGAACTTAGACTACAATACAATTAGTCCTTTTAAATCATTGATGTGGCAAGCAAGGGCGTAGGAACGTAAGGGTGGGGTGCGTCCCCTCCAATAATAAACTTGTTTCTATGCCCTTGGTGGCAACTAAATTGAAACCTCTGGGGTTACTGACATGAAGGTGCATGTTTTATTTGAAATAGTGCATATTTCAAGTTTCTGTCATGTTCTGGTTTAGTTTCCTGACCCAGGACATTCAGAATAATACACAGAGATTGGATAAAAGGGTAAAACAATATTTATTAGAAAAGGATAACTGAAGGAGCACCGTCAACATGAGGCAAGGGTCAGAGTGAGGTTGAAAGTGTAGAGCTGAGTAGGGAATTAGTGGAAGATGAGGAGGGTGGCCAGGCCTGAGGTGAGGGTTGAGCTTGACAGGAGAATCCAGATGAGCGAAGGTGAGTGCAGGGTGAGTAGCTGAGAGCGGGTCGGTCAGGTTGAGCGCGGAAACGTGGTCCAGTGAGATAATCTGTGGTTATGGCTGATGAGGTGGTGATGGCGAGGATACCTGAAGACAGGGAACAGGATTTACAAATATGCTAAAGCTCAAGACAAGTGCAAAATTTCTAAATTAGAGAGTTGGCTTTGTGATCTCAGGTTGGAGTGGACCAGTGAGCAATCATCCGGCGAGGTGATGTCGTCTCCCTGCTCCTTTTATACACCACCTGGTAGATGACAGATTTGCTGCAGCTGCCCGCTTCTCAGTGCCACTCACCTGCAATTAAGCACTCAGAGGTTATGAATGAACCACTCACCTCAGGCCATGACTGTGCCCCCCCCCCTCTCAAGGGACACCACCTGGCACCCGGTACTGGAAGCCGCGACCCCGGCAGCGGACGGAGTAGACGAGGCCTCCACCCACATGGTGAGCAGGGGGCGGTTGTAGAGTAGCGGGGCACAAGGGACTGGAAGAAACAGGCTTGAGTCGAGATACATGAAACACGGGGTGTACCATCATGGAAGAAGGGAGGTCCAGACAAACGAAGGAGGGGTTGACGATGGAGGAGACAGTGTAGGGGCCAATGAATTTGGGTGACAACTTCCTGCAAGATGCTTTGAGACAGATATCCTGAGTGGAGAGCCAGACCTTTTGCTGAGCTCCAACCACACATGCAGGGGGAAGTATGGCAACCAGTTCTGGTTCTTGGTCAGGGGAAAACTGGCGGGACAAGGCATCAGGTTTACTGTTCTTATGACCAGGTCTGAAAGAAATGACAAAATTCAATCTTGAAAAGAACAAAGCCCATCTGTACTACCTTGGGTTGAGTCTCTTAGCCTCTCCGTGATACAAGAGGTTCTTATGGTTGGTCCAAACCACCACAGGGAGTTCCGAACCCTCCAGCCAATGTCTCCATTCTTCAAAGGCCAGCTTAACGGTCAGCAACTCCCGATCCCCAACATCATAGTTATGCTCCGCAGGGGAGAGACGACGGGAGAAGAATGCACACAGGTGGAGACGGTGGTCCTTGGAGGAGACCTGGGAAAGGACAGCGCCCACACCAATGCCCGAGGCATCCACCTCCAGGATGAATTGTTTTGTCGGGTCGGGTCTGGTTAACACAGGAGCAAGGTTTTATTGGCCTCAAATGGGTCAGTCTATTGAGGATATGTGCTGAAGATGTCCTCACTGTCTCATGAGAAAGGCCCTTCCTCAAAAAGCTGCCCCACTTGAGAACATTCACACAACTTACCCCCTTGAACTTGTGTGCATTGATTACTTGTGTATTGAGCCAGATAGCAGAGACACTAGGAATGTGCTTGTACTGACGGATTATTTCACAAAATTTGCAATCGCAGTACCCACTAAAGATCAAAAAGCTAAGACTGTAACTAAAGCTTTTTGGGATAACCTTGTCATTCCTTATGGTATCGCTAGCCGCTTGCTCAGTGACCAAGGCAGAGATTTTGAGTCTAAGCTAGTTAAAGAGCTTTGCTCATTGCTGGGGACGAATAAAATCCGCACTACTTATCATCCCCGAGGAAACCCATTGGAGAGATACAACAGGACCCTTTTTGGATATGTTAGGCACGCTGGAGGATAAAGACAAGTACCATTAGAGAGACTTTGTTAGGCCATTAACACACGCCTATAACTGTACCAAAAGTGATACGACTGGGTTTTGCCCATATGAACTTATGTTTGGCAGGCGGCCAAGCTTCCTATTGATCTTGTCCTAGGAACTCATCCCAGCAGAACCAGTCCAAAGTCCCACTTTGACTACATTAAGACCCTTCGTCAAAACCTCCAAGAGAGTTATGCACTTGCTGCTCAGCATTCTAAGAAAATGGGTGAGAAGAATAAGATCAGGTTTGATAAAATCATTAGGGCAGCTGTTCTGGTTCCAGGTGATAGGGTTTTGATAAGAAACCTAAGCATTAGAGGAAAACACAAACTGGCAAACCGTTGGGAGCAAAACATCCACACTGTGGTAAGACACTTTCAAGACAGTCAAGTCTATGTTGTCAAACCGGATAATGGCTGTGGGTCTCCCCGCACTGTACATAGGGATTTGCTCCTACCTTGCGGATTCTTTCCTGTTGAGGACTCAGCTGCATCACATTTCCAGAATGGGAATGGTAGGAAGATGCGAACTAGGAGTACAACAAACCATGAAAGGCAAGTTGGCAGTGGCAGTGAAGAAGAGGGCAGTGATTTTCTACAGTTTTATTTCTCGTTTTACATGATTATATTTTATTACTTGCTTTGCATGTTCTATATAATTATACTTTAGCACAGTTTTATTATTTAAATTATTATTTTACTGTCTATATCATTTTTTTTATTACTTATTTTCCAATTTTTGTCATTTATATTAGCTCTTTTATTACATTTTTACTCATTTTAATCCAGTGTTTCCTCTGTGGGGGCCCTCTGCCCCGGGAGTGGTGGTCGACTGTAGCTTCCTGGGCGCTCTATAGGTGGGGGTCTATGCTCCCCCATACTGAGCGCCCTGACTTAGTGTGGAAGACCTGATGCTGCCGGGACAGACGGCTCCTCTGATGGTGTTTCCTTGCGTTACCATACTTGGCTCATCTGGACTCAGCCTAATATAATTTTTACTTGTGTATGTGTGTGAGTCTGTGTGTGCGTGTGCTTGCATATGTTTGTAAATGTTTTTAACCTGTTATGGGAATCTGGGGTCATTTTGTAAAGCACTTTGAATCACACTTTGTTTGAAAAGCGCTTTAGAAATAAAATTTGATTTGATTGATTTGATGAGGAAGACGAAGAAAGGTTATGGATTGGCGCATGGGACCCACAAGTGATTACAAGAGATCCTGTTGTTGAAACCGAGTTGCATCGTCCTGCAGTCCAACCACCGATGGACAGTCATTCCTCTGTTTCATTCCCTGAGACAGTTACTTGAAAAACTACCTTACCTGATATTGACAGACCTACCTTAACACAACCTGAAGTCCCTAGTGCGAGTAGTGCAGACTCTCCTAGATGAGCTCCTTGACCTGTAAACCATGTTGTCATTGAAATACCTGATCTTGACTTCACACCTTCATTGACTGGCATGGATTCCACTCTGATAGAACCTACCAACTCTATCAATGTCAGTCGAGATACTTTTGCTACCGAACCAGTAAGGTTGAGGCGCTCTGACAGAGAATGCCACCCACCTCAGAAGTTTACCTACGATGTGTTAGGAACGTCATTAGCCTTTGGTACTAGGTTGTTTTTCCCCCAACCTTGGTTTTATCATTCCCTGTAGTTACTTGTCACCTTTGCAATGTCCCAGTTTGTCGGTGATGCATGAAGAGACTCATGCAGTTTAGAGGGGGAGAGTGTAACCCATAGTTATTTTACAGAATTGTTTAAAGGGACTTTACAGAGTTTTGAATTTTTATGCTCGCAATTGCCCCCTCAGGCCAAAAGCGTAACGGCAGCTTCAATGGTAGGCTCGTGCACAAGGCGCGAATGCTGTACATGCACACTCCTTAATGAAAATAACAGCTGAGACAGTCCCGTGTGTGTGGCCCGGTGGACAGAGGACATGAGAACGAGCAGCTAATTAATTAAGTCATGATATTGATATGTTAACAGTAAAGAGAGTAATTGATGGTATTGTAAAACCGCTACAGTATATTTTTAATTTGTCTTTCCAGGAAGGGGTTTTTCCACAAAAAATTAAAGTAGCAAAAATTATTCCCATTTATAAATCAGGTGAAATGCATTGTTTTACAAATTATAGACCAGTGTCGGTACTCTGCCAGTTTTCTAAGATACTGGAAAAACTATTTCTAAAAAGACTTGATAACTTTGTGGAAAAACATGATCTGTTGGCAAATTGCCAGTATGGGTTTAGAAATAACAGATCAACAGTTCTGGCATTGATGGATTTAATGACTGATATAATAATAATAACTGAATGTATGGATAACAAGAAGTATGCACTTGGAGTTTTTCTAGATCTAAAAAAAGCATTTGATACTGTTGACCACAAAATTTTAATAATCAAACTGGAGAAATATGGGTTTAGGGGTGTGGTATTGGATTGGATAAAAAGCTATGTGATGAATCGACAGCAATATGTACAAATAAATGAGTTTAAATCTAAATTGATGGATATTGAATGTGGAGTACCTCAAGGATCAGTATTGGGACCAAAATTGTTTATAATGTATATAAATGATATTTGTAAAGTATCGAAGATCCTAAAGTTTGTAATTTTTGCAGATGATACTGTAACCGGATTACAGGATACAATAAGATAATTAAAAGAAAAAATAAACAAATGGGCCAATAATTAGGTTCGGGGAGAATTGGAGGTTGTTTAAGAATGACTGGAGTCACGGGTATAGCATGAAACGGTTTATATACTAAATTTTAATAATAATGGGAAATATAACACATAAAGATAACACACAAAAACAGATGAAAACAATCGACAATAGTAAAATGCTCGGTATGAGATTTGATCACATGAGTCACAAGTCAGCCGGCGTCAAGTCAAATCCCCACGCTTGGGGTGAAAGTCAGAGTCCGGTGGTGCGATTTTTTCCTACCGCACCGTTGAGATTGTTCACAGAAGAGAGCAGTCTGCTCTTCAGTTACTTGAGATGTCCTGGTTCGTTCAGTGGTTAAGGCTCGCCATCTCCCTCGTCAGGAAGAAATCCAGTTCTCGTTCCAAGTGAGTGATCATAGGAGTCGGGATCAAACCCAAGGAAAAAAAAAAACCCAGCCTGTAAACAACAGGACTGTTAGCGAGTTGGCATCGACCCTTCTCGTCACATCACAGCATAAAGTCTTACAGACTTAAACAAATGCTTCACTCTATTGGCATAGCCAATCATGTTTGGGTTCACAGTTCAACTAACATAACATCAATTTGATTGTCTATTAAAATAATTCTCAGTAGCTCTGGAAATATAATTACATATGACAACAATTGTTCAGCTCAATAGGCTCAGTTAGATTCTATTACTCTACACTATTCAACAAGAAATACATTCATGACAACAAGGATACATTTAGTTGTGTTTCTATACAGCATTGTGACACCTTGTATATCTGTAACACAATAAATAAATAAATAAATAAATAAATAAATAAAATGTTCTATAACAAAATTCAACAAAATATAAATTCTGGTCCTTTGGTCCACCTTTGTAAAATAATTCCTCCCTAATCAGTTAGCTTTTATTTATTTTTATTTATCTATTTTTTTATTATTAAATGTTTGGTTAAGGGACGCATTGCTAATTCTATGGCGTTAGCTATAACGCCCCTGAGGACCTTGTACATCTAGGCCGTACCACCATTAACTGGCGGTTTGAGCCGTTAACTCCTGGGAATCCCATATGCCCTACCGCCGTTAACTGGCGGTTTGAGCCGTTAACTCCTATATGCCCTACCACCGTTAACTGGTAGTTTGAGATGTTAACTCCTGGGATCTAACGTCTAGCAGCCCACTGCTGTCACCTCGGTTGCTGTAATTAGCTTTTTGAATTCAATAATTTACTGAATTTAATCTCATTCACTCACCAACGCGCTCCAACGGTTCCCTCCTACAGAGGATTGGTTCACTCTGTCGTCTCCACACAAATCTATAAGAATGGAATTAATTTGATAAGCTATTTAAGTTTCCTTTTTTTTTTTTTAAGTTGCATCGTTAGCTTTTTCTCTTCTTTTTTCTTTACTCACCGCGTTGGTTCCAAGTTCCTAGCTCTTATTAGAAGGAGTCAAGTCCGCCTCTCCCTCTATCTATGCGGCACCCAAATCAGGGTTCTTCACGGCCTCGACCGTTGTTTTTTTTTCTCTCTCTCTCTCTCTCTAACCGCTCAGTCTTTGCTTTCTGTATCTGCGTGCTGCACAGCCGTTTGTCTCTCCTCTCGCTCAGCTGCGTCGCACGGTTTTATTTCGCGGAGGCGGGACTTATTTCTCTCAGCCAATGAAATTTCAGATTCCCACCTGGACCAATAGTATACAGCTTTCCTCTTCTGTTTCTGTTAGGGATGTTCAAGATTCTTGTTTTAACCGATGTTTAATATTAAACTCGTTATTTTAGTTATTCACCCTTCCAATAATTCATTATGAAATTATCTATTAGTTAATTAGATATCTATTAATTAGTATTGTTAATTTCCTTAATTTATATTTTATATTTTATCTAAATTGAGGATGGATCATATTAGTAAGCCAATTAGTTAATACCTCATTAAGGTTCTAGCTTCTGGGTTACATCCTCCCCCATTAAATATCATGCACGTCCCTGTGCATTGTTTCTACGGGGTACACAACTTCTTGAGTAAGAGAGTCAATAAAAGCTTTATTAAGTCCTTGGAAAAGGGACCTAACTACGGTCACTAGTGGATTGCCCAATTGAGAGTAAGTTAGTCTTTGAGGAGGCTGACTACTTCGTTCAGATCTCCTGACATACATCTCTGGTTGCACAGTATCATGCTCATCCGTTTCGGTTTGATTCTCAACTGAGACAGGACGAAGTGAGCTCTCTGTTTCCGACAGAGCTGATGAGCTATTCTCTAAGACTTTGGTCTTTTCAGATGTATGTGTCTGATCGTGTATGATGGGTTCAAAACTTACATCACGTTGCTGCGACTTTAGGACACCATCCAATTGAGGTAGGTTTGTGTTAGTTTCATCCCCCGTTTCTACGTCAGGTAAGTATACTTCGTTTTTTTCGTTTTTTCAGGTAAGTATGTTGCTGCTTCTTTCACTCTTTCAGGTAAGAATGTCGCAGTTTCACTCATTCTGTCAGGTAAGAATGTTTCGGTGTTGATGCCTTTGTCAAGTAAGGACAATTCAGCATTTTCATTACCAGCTAAGGTTGGTTCCTTGCGATCCCCTGTGTGTAAGGATAGTGTGTTTTGTTGTTGAATATTATTTACCGGTCCTGAATCTGCTATGAGTTCCCTATTTGGCAAGGTGACCGCTATTTGATAGGATGGTCGGTTTAGCACTTGTGGAAGATCAGAGTAATAAAACTCATCTACCTCTTCGTCAAGTGGCTCATCTGGGTCAGGTTCTAAGGCTGAACTCTGTCTTGTATGAGGTCTGCTAGGTTTCGTAACACGTTCTGTTTCATTTTCTAATGAAGAGAGAAAACCACAAGGCAGTAAAAGATCTCTGTGGAGTGTTCTGTTGGGTCCTTCTCCGTTCTCTGGTTTTACAGTGTATACTGGCAAGTTTTCCATCTGTTTGAGAACTATATACACTGTTTGCTCCCATTTGTCTGCTAATTTATGCTTTTCTCTTAAGCGAAGATTTCGGACTAAAACACGATCTCCCACACCTAGTGTGGACTCACGAATGTTTCTGTCGAACCGTTCTTTGTTCTTCCTCGCTGTTTTTTGAGAGTTTTTTATGACAATGTCATAACTCTGTTCCAGATGACTCTTCAGTTCTTTAACATACTGAGAATGAGTTATAGAGGGCTTGTTCAAATGCGGTAACCCAAAGGCAATATCTATAGGCAACCGAGGCTGCCTACCGAACATTAGCTCGTAGGGAGAGTATCCCGTCACGTCATTTTTTGTACAATTGTACGAGTGAGTAAGTGGTTTTACAAAATCGCGCCAGTGATGTTTCTCAGTGGCTTGTAAAGTTCCCAACATGCTGAGTAATGTACGATTGTACCGTTCAACGGGGTTGCCACGAGGGTGATAAGGGCTCGTTCTGACTTTACGGATACCAAGTAAAGAACAAAGTTCCTTGATTGTACGTGATTCGAAATCCCGTCCCTGATCACTATGAAGACGCTCAGGAAACCCGTAGTGGACTAAAAAATGTTCCCACAGGTTCTTCGCGACGGTGGTGGCTTTCTGATCTTTGGTTGGGATGGACACTGCATACTTTGTAAAATGGTCTGTAATCACTAAGACATCTTTAGTGTTCTTACTGTCTGGTTCTATGGAGAGAAAATCCATGCAAACTAACTCCATAGGTCTGGTGGTGGTAATACTCACCATTGGAGCAGCTTTGTCAGGGAGGGCCTTCCGACGGATACATCTTTCGCAAGTTTTAACTTTGATTTCGATATCACTAGCCATTCTTGGCCAGTAAAAACGGGACCGAATGAGATCTGTCGTACGTTCAACCCCAAGATGCCCCATATCATCATGTAGGCTTTGCATGACTGTTGAACGTAATGAATCAGGCAAGACTAACTGCAATGATGTCTCTGGTCCTAATTGGCGTCTCCGGTACAGTAAATCATTTTGAAACTCAAACCGTTTCCACTCTCTCAAAAGGTTAAGAACCACCGGGGGTTCTGCAATAGTATCAGTTGGCGGTTTATTGTCAGTCATAAGCAGCTGAATGACTCGGCCAATGGTTGGATCTTTCCTCTGCAAGGAGACAAGGTCAGCATGGTTATACTTGGGCACAGCAAAGAAACTGTCACTATTGTCTTCCAACTGGAATAGGTCTGGAATGGCCGCTGCAGACATGGCAAGTGACTGAACTAAACCACAAGGAGAATCAGTCTCATCCAAGACCATGTGCTTTTGGCATGTTGCCTTCACTGCTTCGGCTTGAAGTTGAAGCTCGACTTCTTTGACAGAGGATAAAAGATGAGATTGGAACTCATCTAGTCGTTGGCATTCCTCGGTGAATTTTGAGTTGTCTTCAGGTTTATCATGCAGCCTCCTAGACAGGCCATCCGCGTCAACGTTCTGTGTACCTGCACGGTATCTGATGTCAAAATTATAGGTGGACAACGCAGCTAGCCAACGATAGCTCGTTGCATCAAGTTTTGCCGTTGTTAAGAGGTAAGTTAACGGATTATTATCAGTAATGACAGTGAATGTGTTCCCATACAAATAGTCATGAAACTTATCTGTTATGGCCCACTTTAAGGCTAGAAACTCCAACTTGTGCGCAGGGTACCTAGTTTCACTAGAGCTTAAACCGCGACTTGCATAAGCGATTACCTGTGTGACACCGTTTTGCACTTGGTATAGCGCTGCACCGAGTCCGGTCGTACTAGCATCTGTGTGTACTAGATATGGGAGTTTTGCGTCAGCGTAGCCAAGAACTGGCGAAGTGGTAAGTTTTTCAATAATAGTTTGAAAGGACTTCTCACAGTCTTGGCTCCAACGATTCCCAAAGGGTTCTTTGGGGTTCAAGTACTTTGATCTACATGGTGGTGTTTTAAAGTTTTTCCGTTTGGGTGGATAACCAGCCGTGAGAGATGTTAGTGGCTTGACAATATTTGAGTAATCTTTAACGAAGCGTCGGTAATAACCGGTAAATCCTAAGAAAGATTGGAGTTCCTTCAAAGTCTGAGGCTTCGGCCATGTTTTGAGTGCTTCCACCTTATCTGGATCGGTTTTTATGCCATCTCGAGATACTATATGTCCAAGATAACGCACAGATGTCTGGAAAAAACGACACTTATCTGGTGATAGCTTGAGTCCGTATTCTCTAAGCCGTTCAAGAACGTGAGAAAGTCTGGTTTCGTGTTCTTCCAAGGAGTTGGAAAAGACGATCAAGTCGTCTAGGAAAACTAACACTTCCTTCAGATTAATGTCCTTCATACACTTTTCCATAACCCGTTGGAAAGTGCTTGGAGCATTTGTTATTCCTTGTGGCATACGGTTAAATTCATAAAACCCAAACGGGCAAACAAAAGCAGTTTTAGGTTTATCCTTTTCACACATCTCTATTTGATAGTAACCTGACTTGAGGTCCATCACAGAAAACCACTGTGATCCAGCGAGAGCAGAAAAGGACTCCTCCAAGTTAGGCAGGGCATATGCGTCGCGAATGGTTTGCAGATTAAGCTTTCTATAGTCTATACATAGACGTACCTCACCATTCTTTTTCCGAACTACCACTATTGGTGAGGCAAATGGAGACTCCGACTCTCTTATTATACCGGTTTCCAAGAGGGCTTCCAAATGTTTTCTCACGGCTTCATAATCATGTGGATGGATCGGCCGAGATTTCTGTTTGAATGGGGTCTCGTCTTTTAAGTTGATGTGATGTCTTATCTGTTGTGTATGACCAAAATCAAGATCGTGGTGCGAAAACACATCGGAGTAAGTGTTAAGTTTGTTGGTGATCCTCCCTTTCCATTCTTCGGACAAGGGCGAAGTACCGAAGTCAAAACTGAGAGGAGGGTTTGAAGGTGAAGTCTGTTGCTGCGAACTACACGCCGCAAGTACTTTCTGATCACTTTTGTCAGGTTCTGGATATGGCATAACACGATCGGCTTTAACTAACTCAGCGATCACACAGTTAGTGGGTAATGTGATGTCATGGTTAGTTTCGTTTCTTAGTACAACAGGTACTTTGTATGGACCATGTGAAGGTAAGGAAATGAGGCAACAGTCTACAATTATACCCCCTGGTAGAGAACCATTGGTGGGTTGTTCAATGAGTGCATAAGGCTCATGCTTGTTTTGGCTGGGTTGCATAAACCCTTCTAGTAACAGTTTTTTATTTGCAGGGAGAACTTCTTGGGTTCTCCCTCGAAGCTTCACCACACCAACTCGTCCATCTTTGCTTTGTTTTTTTCTGACTGCTAAGGCTTTTAGCACGTGTTGGTACCCATAAGAGAGTGCCTTGGAATCAGGTAAGTTATTGGCAGACAATTGCTCATACAAAGGATCGAGTGTGTTTGTGCCAATGAGTAGTGGTGTATCAGAGTTTGAGCTTATATCCGGAACCACTAACGCAAGGGTAGGTAACTCAAGTCCAGACTGATCGAGCTCTTTTGGAAATGTGACACTTATCTCTATGTATCCTAAATAAGGAACTGCTTGACCGTTTGCGCCCTCGACTTCTAACAGATTACTGATGGGTTTAATTGAGAGGTCAGGTAAGTGTTCTTGGTAAAAAGAATTGGCAATGGTGGTTACCTGGGACCCTGAATCCAGTAAACAATTACATTCAACACTGTTAACTGAGACTGTAGCTGTGCATCGCCCACCCACTAATCTTTTGGGAAGTTTTGGCACTGAATGAGCATGAACTGGCTTGCAAAAAAGTCTCTCTGTCCTTTCCTTAGAGGGACTTGGTTCTACTTTAGCACCTATCTGTCCCACGATAGGAGCTTCTACCGGTTTAAAGGAGGAGACTGAGCAATTGGCTTTGACATCTCCCACTCGCGCTGCTTCTGTCTAAGAACAAGTCTTTTAGTTGCAACTAGTGCTGGATTTGGCTCGTTGCTACAGCTAGAAGCTATGTGCCCATCTTCTCCGCACTTAAAACAGTATCCAGGCTTTGGTCTGGGCACCACTGCTGTTATCTGCTGAATCTGTTTGGGCTCATCTGGAATTTTAGTCCCCACACGGGGTTTTGACTCTTTTTGAGTTTTCTTTGCCTTTTTATCTGTGTTTTTAACCTTAAGCTGTGCAATTTGGCTCCTGAGCTCAGCGATTTGTTTGCGTAAGTCATCACAGTTATCATCTATTTCCAGTTCACAAGTGTTTTTACTCTGAGAGCATGTTGTTTGCACATTTGAATACACTCTAGTTCGTTGTGCCCCTAAGTGTTGTTTCATGCGTGCTGCTTTAGTAGCCTGTTTGTCTTCTTCAGTGCGCAGTTTGAGGAGAAGTGCTGTAAAATGAGGCGGGTTGTCTTTCTTTTGTTCGAGTTGCAGGTTTGAAATCAGCGAGCTGTCCCAACAGCCTCTGCAAAACTGCTTGAGCAGCTGCTGGTCGGCGTCACTGGAGGAAATTCCATTCCTCTGAATAACTAGGTTTAACAAGGTGTATAACCTCTGAAAGTAATCGGAAGGTTTTTCACCACTGTCCTGGTTTGTGTTTAAGAAGTGAGCAAAGAGCTCGTCGCCGTCTTCGACAGCTGCGTAAGCTGAATCGAGATGTTCAAGGTACGTTTCCGGGTCGGATTTTGGACTAAGAGCTTTAACGATGCTCGCTGCTGGGGCTGACAGACTCTCCACGATTCTTCGTACAATTTGGGACTTGGTGAGTGAAGGATCATTTATGCATAACACTACACTACTACGCCAAGTATCATAGTCAGTTTCAAAAGAAGGGTGTGGAACTCGCCCTGAGAACGGTTTTAGTCTGTATTGTGAAGTAGGCGGAGGGATAACCTCACTGCTTTTAACAATGTGTTCCACAATAACTCGCTGAACCTCAGGTGTGTTTAAAAGATTTGGTGGAATGCAAGGGTTTTGTTTTCCAGTCTCTGTAGGTGGACAATTGTCCTTTGAGTTGTTCATATAGTTAACTTCTGGTGTTAAAGGCAGGGAATATGTAACTTGGTCACTATGGAGCATTGGCTCTGGTTCAGTGACTGGTTCAGATGCATGGGTATCCCTTCCTAAAGATTCCCCAATTTTTGCCAGTTCCTCCATTAGAAGGTCTTTAAATGATTGATTGCTACGCGCAGCTATGTCCCTGAGCTCTGACAGATAGGCATCAGTGGCAGATGTGCTAGTTTCTAGACTGTACGCGCTGGCTAGGTCTTGAATATGGAAGAAAACATCTGGGTTCCTAGTACAAGGTTTGTCATAGGGTAAACATTGTTTCTTTAATTCCTTAACAGTGGCTTCATGTTGAAACTCCACAATAATCTGATCACAGTTTGGTAACTTAATGCGCCTGTTAACTGGTCCGAATCCTTCCATAAACCCAAAGACTTCGTTATCAAGGTCTGTATCAGTTAACCCACTGATTAAAACAGCATTTGAAACTTTGACCTTTTCTGTTTTCACAACTTCCATTTTAAAACACTCAAAAGTACCAATAATGCCAAAATGGCAACCCACTGTGACCTCCAGGCACTCTTATGATGTCAGTCAATGGTTAGCTAAGGTAACAACTCTACAATTCTCCTGGCTGGCTCGCCAAGTTTTATGTAACCGGATTACAGGATACAATAAGATAATTAAAAGAAAAAATAAACAAATGGGCCAATAATTAGGTTCGGGGAGAATTGGAGGTTGTTTAAGAATGACTGGAGTCACGGGTATAGCATGAAACGGTTTATATACTAAATTTTAATAATAATGGGAAATATAACACATAAAGATAACACACAAAAACAGATGAAAACAATCGACAATAGTAAAATGCTCGGTATGAGATTTGATCACATGAGTCACAAGTCAGCCGGCGTCAAGTCAAATCCCCACGCTTGGGGTGAAAGTCAGAGTCCGGTGGTGCGATTTTTTCCTACCGCACCGTTGAGATTGTTCACAGAAGAGAGCAGTCTGCTCTTCAGTTACTTGAGATGTCCTGGTTCGTTCAGTGGTTAAGGCTCGCCATCTCCCTCGTCAGGAAGAAATCCAGTTCTCGTTCCAAGTGAGTGATCATAGGAGTCGGGATCAAACCCAAGGAAAAAAAAAAACCCAGCCTGTAAACAACAGGACTGTTAGCGAGTTGGCATCGACCCTTCTCGTCACATCACAGCATAAAGTCTTACAGACTTAAACAAATGCTTCACTCTATTGGCATAGCCAATCATGTTTGGGTTCACAGTTCAACTAACATAACATCAATTTGATTGTCTATTAAAATAATTCTCAGTAGCTCTGGAAATATAATTACATATGACAACAATTGTTCAGCTCAATAGGCTCAGTTAGATTCTATTACTCTACACTATTCAACAAGAAATACATTCATGACAACAAGGATACATTTAGTTGTGTTTCTATACAGCATTGTGACACCTTGTATATCTGTAACACAATAAATAAATAAATAAATAAATAAATAAAATGTTCTATAACAAAATTCAACAAAATATAAATTCTGGTCCTTTGGTCCACCTTTGTAAAATAATTCCTCCCTAATCAGTTAGCTTTTATTTATTTTTATTTATCTATTTTTTTATTATTAAATGTTTGGTTAAGGGACGCATTGCTAATTCTATGGCGTTAGCTATAACGCCCCTGAGGACCTTGTACATCTAGGCCGTACCACCATTAACTGGCGGTTTGAGCCGTTAACTCCTGGGAATCCCATATGCCCTACCGCCGTTAACTGGCGGTTTGAGCCGTTAACTCCTATATGCCCTACCACCGTTAACTGGTAGTTTGAGATGTTAACTCCTGGGATCTAACGTCTAGCAGCCCACTGCTGTCACCTCGGTTGCTGTAATTAGCTTTTTGAATTCAATAATTTACTGAATTTAATCTCATTCACTCACCAACGCGCTCCAACGGTTCCCTCCTACAGAGGATTGGTTCACTCTGTCGTCTCCACACAAATCTATAAGAATGGAATTAATTTGATAAGCTATTTAAGTTTCCTTTTTTTTTTTTTAAGTTGCATCGTTAGCTTTTTCTCTTCTTTTTTCTTTACTCACCGCGTTGGTTCCAAGTTCCTAGCTCTTATTAGAAGGAGTCAAGTCCGCCTCTCCCTCTATCTATGCGGCACCCAAATCAGGGTTCTTCACGGCCTCGACCGTTGTTTTTTTTTCTCTCTCTCTCTCTCTCTAACCGCTCAGTCTTTGCTTTCTGTATCTGCGTGCTGCACAGCCGTTTGTCTCTCCTCTCGCTCAGCTGCGTCGCACGGTTTTATTTCGCGGAGGCGGGACTTATTTCTCTCAGCCAATGAAATTTCAGATTCCCACCTGGACCAATAGTATACAGCTTTCCTCTTCTGTTTCTGTTAGGGATGTTCAAGATTCTTGTTTTAACCGATGTTTAATATTAAACTCGTTATTTTAGTTATTCACCCTTCCAATAATTCATTATGAAATTATCTATTAGTTAATTAGATATCTATTAATTAGTATTGTTAATTTCCTTAATTTATATTTTATATTTTATCTAAATTGAGGATGGATCATATTAGTAAGCCAATTAGTTAATACCTCATTAAGGTTCTAGCTTCTGGGTTACATCACCAATATACTTTGTTCAAGTGGGGAATTTCAACAGGTTGTAGAGGTGATCACACAGCAGTTAAAGATATTAAAGACGTGGTTTGATAGAAACAAATTGTCCTTAAATTTAAATAAAACAAAATTTATGTTATTCGGAAACCATAAGAAAGATATTAACATTGAAATTTGTGTTGATAATGTATATTTAGAAAGGGTTAATACCATAAAATTTCTTGGTGTGATCATTGATCATAAGGCCTGTTGGAAATCACACATCACTTATGTGAGGGGAAAGTTAGCACGGGGCATTGCTGTCTTGGGGAAAGTAAAACATTTTCTGGATAGGAAAACATTATATATGTTATATTGTGCATTCATATTACCATACATGAGTTATTGTGTAGAAGTTTGGGGAAACACATATAAAAGTAATATTCAGACCATAATCATAATGCAGAAAAGGGCTATTAGACTAATAAATCAGGAGGGGTATAGGGCTCACACAAACACACTCTTTATTAAGACGCAAGCTTTAAAATTCCAGGACCTGGTCAAGTTTAAAACAGTGCAAATAATATATAAGGTAAGGAAAGGGATGCTCCCAATTGAAATAAGTAAATGGTTCTTAGAAAGAGAAGGGAGGTATAATTTTAGAGGGAAGTGGAATTTAAAAGTACAAAGAGTAAGAACAACATTGAAAAGGATGTCTATTTCAATAGCGGGCGTTAAATTCTGGAATGAGTTAACAGAAGAAATAAAGGATAGTAGTAATGTAAACCAGTTTAAAATAAAACTCAAAAAAGAAATTTTAAATAAGTATAAGAATGAAGAAAATGCAATTAACCCAGGACGGCATGTAAACTGATGTTTAATCTATTCTACAAATTAGAAAATCTAAATATAGTTCTAGTTGAACATGAGAATTTTATTTATTTATTTTATTATTTTTTGTGTTTTTTTTTTGAAGGCATTGTAACTGTTTTGTTGTTTAAATTTTGATGATGAGGATGTAAACCTGAGGGGGTAGGGCTAAATAAGTATACACTTCTCCCTACTCCTTTTCAAACAATTGCATGGAATGATTTTATGAAATGTTGGTGAATGTATATGTTTGAAATAAAGTGAACTGAACTGAACTGAAATAATTATGTTCTGTACTTTCTCTTCAGCACAGCCGACAAAGGTTTATGATGGGTCAGTCTGTCAGCTTCACAGAGCTTCCCTTCCCTTGCTTGAAAAATTGTTCCAAAATGAAAATTGAACCCATATCTTTTTTATCTGTGAATTCAATGTCGTTCGGCGAGTCTCAAATACAAATTTGGGCATCTTACTGTAACAAAATATACCATTAATGTAAAAAATAAATTCTAAATAAATTATGTTCACATCCAGAATCAAACCCGAATCTTCAGCACGAGAGTCCAACGTTTTACTAGGTGAGCTACAGCGCCAGTAATGTCTTAACTGTCTGTAACTTTTATATCGTTGATGACACCTGAAACAATGTTCAAAGAACGGTTTGGAGCAAAAATGGCTATATTGTTGCTAATTTGCAGGAAGTATCTAGAAGATAGTAGCTAAGGGTCCTCAGAAATGTAGCTACGTCCATCACTAGGCATTAGGAACAGCGACAACGTCGCTGAGTTGGCACTACCTCACTCTCTGCTGCTAAAGCTACCGATAGCAAATGCTACGGGCTATGCCTGAGTGTGAACACGCATGAAGCAGCCTGCTCGACCCGAGCAGCTCTCTTTTTCTGTGGTTTTACAGAAAAACAGGCAATCACAGTAAAAATGCCAGGGCTTATTCTACAGGACCAGGGTATTGCAGGAGAATGTATGAAGAAGAAATGTATTATTTCTATACATGTTTTGGCTGTCAAACTTCCATAATGCCCCTTTAATTAATTTAGTTTTTTCCAAAATGTAAAGTTTTCTTTTGAGTATTTTTTTTTTCATATGTCCAGTGAACGCACCACAGCGCTGCTAATGGAAACTCCCCACTTAGTGAATAGGAGAGAGCGTAGCTTACAGAAAACCCCTATTGAGAGCTGCTGGTACTTTCATCGCATCAGCCCAACTACCCCTGACTGCCTCCCGGAGATCGGGGCAGGGCTAAATGTGGGTGGGATCAAACATTTATAGGTGGGCGGAGACAACTATTTGACTCCTGCTCAGAGCTGGATTAAATAAATGGACTACACTAGTCAGGCTGCATTTTTAGGGCCCCCCTCCATCGATGTTATTTAATGAATTGAAATCTGAAACTTACCAAATTTACTAATAAAAGTTCATTCACATTTTACATAGCCTAGTTTTTGGTTACAAATTGGTTGTTTGTATGCCAAAATAAGTCATGTGTTGTAAGTAAAACATTCTATCAGATAATTTTTTGATATTAATAATTTATACATCATTACACAGCTGTATTAAATGCTAATAAATGATCCTCATCTTATCGATTGGGATAGGATTGGATGGGTCAAGGCGGTACCAGTAAGTAACCACTAGGTGTCATTAAACTATGTAAACAGAGCAAATATGTGTCTCTTATTTGCTCTGTTTATATTTAATCACTACATTTAATTGCAAATATTTTCTGCAAAATACAATAGCTTACAACATTTACAAATGTTGACAAATTAATCACATGATGGTGGAAAGACATTCAAGAAATAAATAGATTAATTTGAATGGACTGAAACATGTTTTAAAGACGCAAAAACAAACTATAACCACACAGCTTAAATTATTACAGTATAAATTTTATACAATCTATAACCTTAAAAGAAAGTATTTTAATAAAATGAAAACATTATCTTAAGTTTTGATCTTGCTTTATGCTCATTCAGGCTGTTATTGCCTCTGCTGAATCAGAAATTCTGTGTCAATTTTCTGAGTGTGAACTTATTGTTTTGCTATTTGAACATTAATAAAATTACTTGACAAATAATTAATAAAACCAGCAACACTTACCAAGGAAACCATTTAGCATTCTCCACTCCGGGATAATCTTCAGCCTTCCAGCATCACATGCCTCAATCACAGCAGAAACACGTCTGAAGAAATGTTCCTTGGTTAAGCTTCGGTTTATGTCTCCAGATTTCCTCTGTGATGCTGAAGAATATCCAATATTTTGAGAGGGATGGTTTAGTGCAAAGTACTCACGCATCCTGTTATCAGTTTGGTACCACTTTGCAGGATCAGGTGGGTAGCTAGTTGTTAATACCCTTTCTGGGTCTAGAGGCTCCTATAAGACTATATTGGGCTCACTTCTGGCTGGCTGCTGTTCTTCCAGTTTGTCCTTCTGTGAAGGCGTTGATGTTGACGGCGTTGGCGCTACAGCGTCTTCCGCCGCTTCTTCCACCACGTCTTCGGGTTGTGTCTCCTCCGGGTCTGACTTGGGCCGGGCCTCTGGCTCTGCTGACTCGAGCATGTTCACAGCTGTCGGACGGCTGCCCGAGCAGCCCGACAGAAACTTCTGTAAAGCCCCCTGCTGTCTCTTCTTTAGTTCCTCATTTTATTTATTTATTTTTTTACGTTTTGCCGCACCCGAAAGCATCGTGAAAGTTAGCCTACTCAAAAACACCTACTAGCTTTGTTGTGTCCCGCTCTGACTCTGACCGCTTCTCTGACGTCCTTAATTGGGTGGCGCCTTAACCCTCTGGGGTCCAGGGTGTAATTTGCCGTGAGTTTTCCTTTGTATTTCCAAAATAAAAACCAAAACCACTGCCCTATGTGGTATCAATATTTGCAGCACAACCTGGACTTTATGAATATATACTTATTTTTTATATTTGGACAAAAAGGGGTTGCATATTAGACCTTAAATCACTCAAAAACATAAAATCTGAATTGGAAAAAAGTTGTTTATTTTACTGTGAAACCAACAAACATTTATGACGAATGTTTTTTTATAATTTAGAATGGTAATCTAGATTGTACATTTATAAAAAATATGACTAAATATAGCAAATAACTAATAAAAAAAAATATTAGCCCTCTGGGATCCAGAGTCTAAATCACCGTTTTTGACTCGTTTTGGTTTTTCTTTTGTATTTTCCAATAAAAACAATAAATATTGCCTTATGGGGTATCATTATTTTCAGGACAACCTGGACTACCTGAATTTATACTTATTTTATTAATTTGGCAATAAAGTACATGGATTTTGGAGAGAGAAGAGTGGCTCTGTCTCATGCCGAGATCTGACAGCTGTGCGGCGCCGCCCACTCCTCTTGTTGGATCTCTGAGGAGCTGCATCTCTGCCTTCATCCTCTACCTCATCATGACCCAACTCTTCTATGAGGAAGGATGGATCTGCCACATCATCAACATGCTCGCTATTTGCCTCAGACTCCGACTGCAAGTCTCCGTCCACTTCCTCTGCTTCCAGTTCAAAAAACAGCCATACTATCTGAACTGCCTGGTGGACATTTATCCTTCTCATCATCCTTTATTTAAGGATATTTATTTCCCAAGTGAGTGTAAAACAGTATAGACAGACACGGGTAAATTTGTTGTACACTCAGTTATATCAGCTACATTAAGAGGACCAGAGACTTAAATTGTGCTGATACTTCTTAAAACACGCCAGGGTTTGAGGCGGGGTGGTGAGACATTGTGTGAGACACCCAAGAATGCAGACTAAATTCCTCAAAAAGGTAAATTTAATAGAGCAAACAACAGCCAACACAGGAATAAAAAAAGTACAAACAAATGAGCCAAAAAGCACACAAAAAACAAGAGAACCTCCAAAAAAACAATGTAAGGAGGAAACAGAATGCAAAAACTGAGTTTGACACCGCTGTACTATGGCATTTCAAAGCCAGAAAACACCTTCATCTTCCTTTTGTCCACAGTTTATTTGCAGAACTCCTCATAGTCTGATTGAAAACTAAACATGAACAGGAACGGTTCCCTGCAATCATTCATCTCTTCATCCAGGCCATCACAGAAGCATTCAATTCAATTCAATTCAAAAATACTTTATTAATCCAAGAGGGAAATTGATTGCTGTAGTAGCTCAGAATAATAATAGTAATCAAGTCATCAAAGAATTATTATATATTATAATGGCTGTTGGCAGGAAGGATCTCCAGTAGCGGTCAGTGTTGCAGCGAAACTGAAAAAGCCTCTGACTGAAGACACTCTTCCGTTGTCGGACAGTCTTGTGAAGATCATGCTCAGGGTTGTCCATGATTGTCTTGATTATCTGGAGAATCCTTTTTTGTATTATCTCCTCCAGTGGTTCCACAGTCGTCCCCAGAACAGAACCAGCCTTTTTTATTAGGCTGTTGAGCCTTTTCAGGTCCCTGCTTCTGATGCTACTACCCCAACAGATGATGGCTGAAGAGATTACACTCTCAACAACAGACTTGTAGAAGATCTGCAGCATCTTGGTACAGACACTGAAGGACCTAAGCGTCCTCAAGAAGTGCAGTCTGCTGTGTCCCTTCTTGTAAATGGCTTTGCATAACCTCTCCACTGTCCTCCGGCAAGCTTCCCTGTCCATGGTGATGACCTGGGGAAGGGAAATATTTCTTTTGAAGGACCTTGTGGTACACCACCTTGCTGCCTCAAAGGTGTCCTCAAGCTGAGAATTCTCTTAATCAAAAATAAAGACAATATCAAAATTACTGCTGTCATGAGATTAAAAACATATTTTACATTGATTATGTATGATCTGTAATTAATCTGTAATTAATTTTCCCTGCTTCAGCACAGCTGATTTCAATTGATGGCTGATGAACAAGCTTTTGCTTCACTGCAATCATCTCAATATGGTCTGCTAAATCACAGAAACTCCAAAAACATGCAGGGCAGTGTGCCTTGAGGACCAGGGTTGAAAAACACTCCTCTAATTATTATGTTATGAATGGCACCTTTTTAAGTCTGCTTAAGTCACATAATTTACTATTTAGTTGCTAGTTAGGAAAAATGGCTTTACACCATTATTTCCTTATTCTATATTTAGCATGTAACGATTAAAAAACAAAACTAACATATTTTCCCTATGTAATGTATAGTATTTCTCCCTCAACAGTAGACTGTGCCAGATAGTAATATTGTTCCAAAACTTGATAAAGGAGCTTTAAGTCAAGTTTTATATAATGACACATCAGATTAGCACTCTAACCATAATAATGAAGCCCAACAGGTGTAGAACCAGATACAAACATAAAAAGCTTAAAAACTAACATATTTCCCCCTGTAAAATAAATTTTCCACCAAAAAGTAATCATGACCACACAACATAGCTATAAAAATGTTCCTACAGGTTTTTTTTCAACTTAAATTAAAGTCTGTTTAAGATCTTTCTAAAGCCATATGGAAAATTAATACCTACGTCACGGCACTATCAGCAAAAAAATAAAATAAAATAAAATTATTGAACTAGTTTTCATTTATTTATCTAAGTAACTTTACCAATATATTTTGACAAAACACTGGGTGGGCACTTGGTAGAAGAAATAAACCAAAATAAGGGACACACAACAATACATCACGAGCAAGCTATCACTGTGTCAGCCTTATGAGGAATAATAAAATCAACATTGTTTTACTGAACAATCACATTACAATAAATCACAGTGCATTAAGTGCCCACCACAGCCTTAAGACAAGTGTTGAAAATGCCCAAGTCCATACTTATGAGAGCACCATGTGAGCACCTGTGTGCGTATACGTGCTTGTTTATGTAAAGTTTCTCTATAGGAGCGTCCAATAGTGAGTGTGAAGGGCCACAGATCTACCCCCAAAGAGTTGTAGACGAGGGAGGGAGCTCCAAGTCCCAGATATCCAGGAGCTGCCCCAGAGCGGAAGGACCCCAGGGAGACTGTAACCAGAAAAGCCCCAGCCCCCCCGCCACCCCCCCCCCCCCCCCCCCCCCTGAGGGGCGCATAGGATTTCTCCGAGGGGCCATAACCAGCAGCCGGCAGAGTCCCGAGAAATATCAGCAGCAAGCCCATGGGCTTGCCCGCAGCCTCCCACCCCCAAGCCGGCTGAGCCCAAAACCCAGCGACCCGGGACCCAGGGGCGACCAGCCCTGCCGGGGACCCAGGGGCGACCAGCCCTGCCGGGGACCCAACAGAGCCCAGGGACTCAGATCCCACCAGGCAGCCACTGGGATCAAGCTGGATAACCCTAACCCATCACCAAAAACCTTAAACCTCCTGACACAGGAACTGCGAACACTCAGGCAGACCAAGGCACGACACTCCACACCAAATGTGTCAGGGGGAGGGCAGGCGAAGATGGGTAGCAGCACAAGAAGTCCCAGGAGAGGGGAGGAGTCCAAGACACCACCTGACATTTACAGTCATACACAGACACAGTGCACACTCCCTCACTCATGCTCACACATGCACATACAACCTAGGACTTACAAAAATGAACGCTAGACACCCGCTCATGCTCCCCATACACACTCTATTTACTCTGGTCCCGGTACTGCTGCACAAAGCGTACAACCATCGCCGGTTACCAGAGTTCGCCCATTTCTGCTGGGGTGATGATGAGCAGGCTGGCCGGCTCAATGCCGAGCAAAACAACCCACCAGCCCCAGACCCCAACCGGATGGCTAGCTCCCCCTCCTAGCCTCCAGCCCCGGGAAACCAAGCAACAACAAAGGTGTGCTAAGATCCTTTGTCTCCCTCCACCTGATCCAATACAATGTTAATGCGTGTTGATGAGGTGTATTCCATGCTGGGGTGAGCAGGCAGTGCAGGCATCATCTGGCTTATGCCAGCTGATGCCACCACACAACCCCACTTCCCCCCACAGCCCTCTGTGTCTAAGTGGAGTTTAAAATTGGAATTGGGCAGCGGCACTCGGGATGAGGCTGAAAGATCCCCTTGCCAAATGCCGTTGCATGTGCTCACTCCCAAGATCCTAAATGTGTGTTTGCGTGGAATGTCGTTGGTGGAAGTGTTTAATGTGCAAATAAAATTGGGGGGCAGGCTGCCTCAAGAATGCTGAAATGGGATCCATACCCGCACCCCCTGAAGCCGGGCATACACTGTGCGACTTTTCACTTTTTTGAGCCGATTTTCCACTCGTGCGAGAATCCACAAGATCTGAGCGAGTTTTGCGCTGAGCATCGTGTAGTATACAGGGGGTTACGAGAGGCGATTAACCCCACATGACCAGCTACCAATCAGCAATCGTGAGCTCGTATGGACTTCTGGAGTGTTTGATATTTTGCTCGTTCCTCACAAGGGTTGAAGCGGCGCAGCGAGCGGCTGCGACCCAAAAAGTACCAGAACCACTCACGGCGCATGCGCAATCCTTCATCAACACCGCTCACCCGCGATTTCCCAAATAACACACGTTGTTTGTTTTTATTTCTAAACTTTTTTTTTTACACACAGTGACAAGGATTGTCAAGAAAGCATGTTTGTCGTGTTCATTTCAAATTAAACTGATCACAAAACACAGATTTAGTTTCTTTATTTCGTTTTCCTCATCCAACCCCCATAAAACCCTGTGTGTCCTCCTGCAGCACTCCCGAAGGACAACAGGCAAAACAAGACAAAAAAGTCTGACGTGTTGTGTAAAAACTGATATTTTTAGCATATTTTGTAGGTCCGACGTGTTGCTACCAGACGTACAGTGTGAGCAGTCAGGTTGCATCCGAGAACTGGGTCGTACAGTGTGAGCACATGACTCGTGAGATCTGCCCTGCAAGGAAGTCGTACAGTTTGAGCTGAAGCTGAGTGCTACGAGTGAAAAAGTCGCACAGTGTCCGCCCAGCTTGACTTGCCCACCCCCCAATATCCTATGTGCATGTTTGTGTGATGATATGAGGGAGCAGGAGGAGAAGAATGTATGGGGATCGGGAGGAATGGTTGGTTGGCCTAAGCCCTCCAGGGAGCCAGCTCCCCCACTGTCCCCAATAGGTGCCTCTGTTCCCAAAATGCCACCCAGGGCAGGGAGACCCCAGCCCATCTCGCCAGGGTCCAAAGCAGCAGCATTGCAGAGCCCCACGGAGTCCGAGGGCACCAACCCAGACCCACCCCACCCCAATAGAATATCTACTCCCATCCCTGGGACATTAGACATCCAGGTAAGGTTGGGTCCTCCCCCCTCCTGGACATCCCCCTCCCCCGTGATGGGAGAACGTCGCATTTGTGATGTCACCACGTAATTTCCTCTCCCCTAACATAGCTGCTACTTACCAAATTTCCAGATTAATCGTGGTTCTTTCCTCCCACAGGAGGGATTTGAAAGTTTGCTGAATTTACAGCCCTTTTCTCTCAGTTTTCTCTGTGGCTGGTTTGATTACATCACTTTCGTGAAGAGCATGTAGTCCTGGACTTATTTTCACACAAAATTTAAAATAGCATTTCCCCATGTTCGAAAATAAGTAATTATAACTCCTAATTTTAACTGGTAATGGCATTATCCTGTTACACAATAACATGATTGCAATATTCAGTATGTGTTCAACACTTGTGCTATACCAGATGTACATTAGTGTGTGTGTGTGTGTGTGTGTGTGTGTGTGTGTGTGTGTGTGTGTGTGTGTGTGTGTGTGTGTGTGTGTGTGTGTAACTTATGTTGAATAGTTCTGCTAAGACAAGTTTATTTTGTCTTTGTTGTTTTTAGTAGTTGGAGGTTATAATATTACCTCACTGCCTATGCATGTTTACCTGTAATCTTATTACTTTTTTTCTTCCTTTTCTCTAAGTGTATGTGTTGCTGTAGCAAGTGAATTTCCCCAATGTGGGATAATAAAAGTCTATTCTATTATATACTAGTTTATGTTTCCTGGACTCACATAGGTACATTAAAAAGACTTTTCTTAATCTTATTCACATGAAGGCGTCATATTTTAGCTACTCACACACACATCTATGGGTGCACTAAGATTTGTCTCATGGAACGTACATGGAGCTGGCTCTATAGAGAAAAGATTAAAGATTTTTGATCAGCTAAAGAGAGTGCAAGCAGACGTAATATTGTTACAAGAGACTCATCGATCTGCCACATCCGCAGATGAACTTAAAACACCTGAGTTTCCCAGCATGTTCTCTGCCTGCTATAACTCTACGCAAAGAGGTGTAGCTATTTTAATACACAAAAACATCAATTTCACAGTACTGGACACAGTCTTTGATCCAGAGGGTAGATTTATAATGTTAAAAATATCTGTACAGAACCAAAGCTTATGTATTGTCAGCATATACTGTCCAAATATTGATGACCCTCCATTCTTTCATAATTTTTTCTCTGTACTCTCCGAACACTTGGACTGTCCACTTATACTTGGAGGTGATTTTAATTTTTGGATGAATTCCTTAACAGACAGGCTCAGTACAGCTGGGACTCAGCGCAATTGGCAATCCACTAATATAGTTAAACAGTACATGAGTGATTATGGGCTTTGTGATGCATGGCGATCTCTTCATCCTAACCATAGAGAGTATACTTTTTTTTCGCACGTCCATCACTCTCACTCACGTTTGGATTATTTTCTAGTCAGCAGCTCATTGTTGGCTGACATTTCAGACACTGAGATACACCCCATAGTTGTCAGCGACCATGCTCCGGTTTCTTTAACTCTGGTAAATAAGAAGACAATCCCACCAAGCAGAAACTGGAGGTTTAATACATCACTGCTTAAAGACGAAGGTTTTATAGAATTTTTTAAAAAGGAGTGGGCTTTATATTTAGAACATAATGACCTGCCTGGAACATCAGCATCTATTCTCTGGGAGGCAGGAAAGGCAGTGATGAGAGGTAAAATAATCTCTTTCTCATCACATAGGAAAAAAACAGAAAACAAATGTATTCAGGAGTTAGAGGAAATCATCAAGTCTTTAGAGGCATCCACAGAAGAAGAGTCAATGAGCAAATTACGTAAAGCTAAACTAGAACTTCATGGAATTATTGACAAAAAGACACAATTTTTAGCACAAAGACTACGAATAGAAAACTTCGAACATAGTAATAAATCAGGTAAATTCTTAGCTAGCCAATTAAAAATAAATAAAGAGAAAACTACCATATCTGCTGTTAAAGACTCAACCGGGAATATAGTTAATGACCCTGAAAGAATAAACGACACCTTCAGAGACTTTTACCAAACGTTGTACTCACCACAGATAAACCCATCAGATAATGAGATCAATGAGTTCCTTGACAGGATAACACTTCCTAAATTATCAGACAGCCAAGTTACAGTCCTGGACTCGCCACTAACATCAGCGGAGCTCCAGGAAGCCTTTAAATCCATGAGTAATAGGAAAGCTCCAGGTCCAGACAGGTTCCCAGTAGAATTCTACAAAGAATTCTGGATCATTCTGGCTCCAACATTTTTCAGAATGGTGAGGGAAATCAAAGAGAGCGGCAGATTACAGCCAAACATGAATTCAGTCAATATTAGTCTCTTGTTAAAACCAGGCAAAGACCCAGCATTTCCAACCAGCTATCGCCCAATTTCTCTTATTAATGTTGATCTCAAAATAATTTGTAAAGCCCTGGCCAAAAGATTAGAGAAGGTAACCCCCTTCATAATACACCCTGACCAAACTGGTTTCATTAAGGGTAGACAGTCATCCACAAACTCGCGTAGATTACTTAATTTGATAGATTTCTCTTACAGTAGAAACATAGAAACTAGTATAGTATCTCTAGATGCAGAAAAGGCTTTTGATAGAGTTAACTGGAAGTTCTTATTTGCAACTTTACATAAATTTGGTTTGGGGAACTTCTTCATAAACTGGCTACAAACATTATACAGTTCACCAACTGCACGTGTCAGGACGAATGACCAAATATCAGCTAGCTTCTGTCTTCAGAGGGGGACCAGGCAGGGATGCCCACTCTCCCCCTCACGATTTGCTATCTTTATTGAACCACTAGCAGCAGCAATTAGGCAAACAACAGATATTAAAGGGATAAAGTGTAAGAAAATAGAACATAAGATCAGTCTTTATGCAGATGATGTTTTACTCTTTCTCCAGAATTCTCAATCCTCTCTCTACCAAGCAATAGAAATCTTTTTCCAGAGTTTCAGATTACTCTATAAACTGGTTAAAATCCACAGTTCTACCAATTAATTTCTCATTTGTCAATTTGCTTAATACACAATTGGAGTCAGGGAATATCATACCTGGGAGTTAATATCTCTCCCAAGTTAGCAGATCTAACAAAACTAAACTACATCCCACTTTTAAGGAAAGTGGAAGATGATCTTGCAAGATGGAAATCCTTACCAATATCACTCATGGGGAGAGTGGCTACAATTAAAATGATGGTCTTACCCAGAATGAATTACTTATTCTCGATGATCCCAAACAAACCACCAGCTGACTGGTTTAAATCTCTGGACTCCTCAATTACTAAATTCCTTTGGCAGGATAAACCTCCACGAATTAGCTTAAAAACGCTTCAGAAGACCAAAGACAGAGGAGGACTGGATTTACCCAACTTTTATTATTATTTCTTAGCCAACAGGCTGCAATATATACCAAGATGGTTGCAAGATAACCCACTAGATGAGTCCTGGTTAGATATAGAACTAGAGCTGAAACAACTAATCGATTTAATCGATTATAATCGATTATTAAAATAGTTAACAACTTTTTTAGTCATCGATTAGTTGTTTAATAATCATATTTTACTGCATAAAGTCTATTTTTTACCACAATCTGACATCGGTTACAATCTGTTAAATTTGCCGCCAGTGTGTGGCAGTAATGAGCCACTGATCTACCAGTGGGGCCGTAGAAGAAGAAATTAGCCAATAAGTGCCCTCGGTTTTCATGATGTATCACGTTACTGACGCGCATCTTGCTGTGAGAGATGGCGGATCAACAAGAAATACGGAAGAAAAATAGAAGCGACAAAACAAGAGAAACCCCGGACAAAAACCTCACGAGTATGGGAGCACTTCACTAGATGCCTTGAAAAGACCGGTGACCTACAAAATATGCAAAAACCATGGCACGACGGAAGCACGACGTCCCTAAGTGAACATTTGAGACGAAAACGTGGGGGCTGATGCAGCAGAGCAATGTCCGGTAAGTAACAGAAAATAAACAAGCTAACGCAGATCACATTTGGGACTTAGTGTTAGCTGAGTCCGTTATAGTGGATGTTAAACATGTTTTTTTTTTTTTTGCCGCGTCAGTTTACGGTGTTCTACTTCTGATTGACTAGATGCAATCGTGAATCTCCTCCGTGTTGTGAATCATGCGCTTGCCAAATTTAGCACGTCTGTTTATAAGAATGTTCTCGTTAAGAGAAAAACGGCACAAACCCATAACTATGTTCCTCATTCAAAAAATGACAACTTTCTCGGAGAAAAATATACAGACGAGCTGTGTCCAGGTGAATATTACGCGGCATAGTTGTACGCTTTCAATTTTTAAATACAGGAGAAATTCAGAAAGTCCTTTTTTTAACTATTAAAAGGCTGTTTTACTATCTAACGCTGTAAAACGCCTCACAACACATTTTTGTCAAAATAAATGATCACTGTATATTGTTAATTAATTCAAATAATGTAATATTGATTTAGTGTTGTAGTGTGTGTGCTGCTTTATTTTATATGTGTACTTAATTCAGTTTATTTGTGTTTCTTATGCAGAAAAAAACAAGCAACGATGGACAACTACATGGGGAACAAGACACTCACCCCCAGCAATGCATACCACTTACAAACTCTATTCCAGAGTCTACATTATTTTTTATGGAATTTACCTATTTTGATGCCAAAAAATTATTCTGGACTGATATTTTGCACTGTTTAGCTCATTTTACACTGCTGACTGTGGTCATGTGCAATAAAATAGATTGCAGTCAACTGCACAATTCTCTTATGTTTTTCTTTTTCTTAACTGAAATGTATTCATCACTTGTATAGGTTAAATAGCTAAACAATAACAAACCGATTAATCGATTAATCGAAAAAATAATCGACAGATTAATCGATTATGAAAATAATCGTTAGTTGCAGCCCTATATAGAACAGACACTTTGCAATACGATAGAGCTTTCAGACTTACCATTTATTAGCTCAAGCATAAGTAAACATGAAAGCTTCAAAAGTATTAGTATCAGCACCTCTCTGACAGCATGGTGGGAGTATCTTAAAATGACAGAGTCTTCACTAGTACCATGCAGACGCACACCTATCTGGAATAATCCTGACATTTTGCAAAACAACAAAATGATGAACCTTCCGCACTGGAAAAATAAAGGAATCCTATACCTGGAACACATATATGAAGGATTGGACTTCATTCCATTTAATCAAATAGTCTCTAAATTTGGAATGGATAAGAATAGCTTTTTAGAATATCACCAAATTAAATCTGTAGTCAAACAAACATTTAAGCTCAATAAAATAGAATTACAAACACCACCAAGGGTATTAGACTTTTATAATCTCAAACCCCCCAAACTACTGTCTAAAGTATATAAGACACTGTCCAAAATAGACGATAAAATTGCAATCCCTATTGAAAAATGGGAGGTGGATCTATCAGTTAGCTTTGACCAGGACTTCTGGTCCCAAACTTGTTTAAAAACTTTTAAAATGATCAGACACCCCAATTTACAATTAATTCAGTACAAAATTCTACACAGAGTACACTATACAGGTCATCGGATGTTCAAGATGGGGTTTGTGTTGTCTGACACCTGTACACACTGCACAAACAACATTCCTGACAATTACATTCATGCACTGTGGTCCTGCCCACCTGTCCAGGAATTTTGGGGTAGAGTATGTGAGGATCTGTCAAAATGTCTGAAATTTCATGTCCCAACTTCCCCCTCTCTTTGTTTACTGGGAAACCTGGACGATGTCCCGATTGAAACATCTTTGGTTCACGTGGTTCTGACTGCCATATGCATCGCTAAGAAAACTATCCTCTTGAATTGGAAAAACAGAGAAACTCTCTGCATTAACCAGTATAGAAATCTTTTGTTAGATCATATTGCACTTGATATAGCCTCTGCTTCCACTTCAGATGAATCTCTCTGGGCCTCTTTGATCGGTTCCATCACATAGCGAGGGTGGGGGGCTGTTGATGTTGTCCTACGGGATTGTGTAGGTGGGGGGGTGTGGGGTCTGAATTTGGAGTAACCGGATGTTCCATGGAGGTGGGTTCACTGGGGGTGTCTGGGACTGGGGGGCCGTGGCCTCTGCTTGGGTTGCCTCGGGGGGTGGACTACTGGCAGTTGTGAGTGGGGCCCCTTAGGGGGCTTGGCGGCGGCCATGGGTCACTGCCTGGCGGCTGCAATGCCCCTGGGCAGGTCTGGGTGGGGGCCTGGGGGCTCGGGGTTTGGGGGTGGCCGGCCCCGGCAGGGGATCTGGGCGGGGCCTTGGGGGTCGGGTCCTGACATGTATGCTGCCGGGAAGAAGGCAGGAACACGCAGCAGTGCCTGGCCTGGGTTCGGGGGCCTCAGGTAGACCTTGGCTCCTCTGCCGTTCCATCACAGGGGAGGGGAGAGGTTCAGGAGGGGGAGGACCCAACCTTACCTGGATGTCCCATGTCTTATATATTCTGGAAGTTGTGCAAATGCAGGGATGGGCATAGATATTCTGCTGGGGTGGGGCTGGGTTGGTGCCCTCGGACTCCGTGGGGCTCTGTAATGCTGCTGCTTTGGACCCTGGCAGGATGGGCTGGGGTCTCCATGCCCTGGGTGGCAGTTTGACAACAGAGGTGCCTATTGGGGCCAGTAGGGGAGCTGGCTCCCTGGAGGGCTAAGCCCAGCCAGCCATTCCTCCCCATCCCCGCATATTTCTCTCGTCCTGCTCCCTCACATCATCACACAAACATACACATAGGATCTTGGGGGGTGGGCAAGTCAGGGAGTGCGGGTATGGACCCCATTTCCGCATTCCTGTGGCAACCTGCCCCCCAATTTTATTTGCACCTTATACACTTCCACTGACGACATTCCACACAAACACACACTTAGGGCCTTGGGAGTGAGCACATTCAACGGCATTTGGCAGGGGGATATTTCAGCCTCCTCCCGGGTGCCGGTGCCCACTTCCAATTTTACGCACTTAGACACTGATGGCTGAGGGTGTAAGTGGGGTGGTGCGGTGGCACCAGCTGGCATAGGCCGGATGATGCCCGCACTGCCCACTCACCACAGCCATGGAATACACCGCATGATCACACAACACTATATTGGAGCAGGCGGAGGGAGACTAGGGGTCTTAGCCACCTCTGTTGTTGCTAGTCCTCCTGGGGCTGGAGGCTAGGAGGGAGATCTGGCCGTCTGGTTGGGGTTTGGGGTGGTGGGTTGCTGTGCTCGGCGTTGGGCGGGGGAGCCTGCTCATCAGTACCCCAGCAGAAAGGGTCAAACTCTGGTTACCGGTGATGGTTGTACCCAGTGGGCAGCAGTACCGGGACCAGAGTGAATAGGGTGTGTATGGGGAGCATGAATGGGTGTCCGGCGTGCATTTTTGTAAGTCTTGGGTTGCATGTGCATGTGTGAGCATGAGGAAGGGAGTGTGTGACTGTGTTTGTGTATGATTGTATATGTCAGGTGGGGCCTTTGACTCCTCCCCTCTCCTGGAACCTCTCTTGATGATATAGATCTTTGTCCCCCCCTGCCACACCTGGTCTGAGGGGTTGTGCCATGGTCTGCCTGAGTGTTCGTGGCAACCGGGTCTGGGGGTTTAAGATTCAGGCATCTGCCTGATAGATCCCGGTGGCTGCCTGTTGGGGTCTGGGTCCCTGGGCTCTGCTGGGTCCCCGGCGGGGGTGGTCACCCCTGGGTCCCTGGTCGCTGGGTCCCGGGCTCGGCCGGCTAGGGGGTGGGAGGCTGCGGGCGGGACTGTGGGCTTGCCGCTGATATCTCCCGGGACTCTGCCGGCTGCTGGTTGTGGCCCCCGGGGCGATCCTCTGTGCCTCTCGGGGGGGGGGGGGGGGGGGGGGGGGCTTCCTGGTTGCAGTCTCCTTGGGGTTCATGTGTTCTGGGGCAGCGCCTGGATCTCTGGGACTTGGAGCTCCCCCCGTCTCCTGCGCATCTTTGGGGGGCGGATCTGTGGTCCCTCGCACTCTCTGTTGGACGCTCCTATAGAGAAACCTTACATAAACAATTGCGTGTACACACACAGGTGCTCACATGGTGCTCTCAAAAGTATGGGCTTGGGCACGTTCAACACAGGTCTTAAGACTATGGTGGGCACTTAATGCACTGTGATTTATTATCGTGATTCTTCAGTTAAGCAATGCTGATTATATATTTTCTTCATCAAGTTGATGCAGTGATAGCTAGATCTTGTTGTATTGTTGTTGTGTCCCTTTTTTTTTTTGTCTTTTTCTGCAGGTCTAGAAGCAGACTCTTGTTCATTGTTTATTTTTGTGGAACCCCCCCCCCCCTCTCTCTCTCTCCCCACCTTTTCTTTTCCTTTCTCTTTCACCTCTGTCTCCGTGTCTGGTCGGAATTACAATGCATTCAACAACAATAACAATAAAGTTTTAAGTATCAGGCGTGACATTAAAAGCAAACGCTTTGATGCTCCACCTGAGAGTAAATCTGTAAGGCTTGTCACCAGCATTCAGACATCAATTCTGCTTGCTTCACAGCCAGACAGGACACGGTTAAAAAAATAAATAAAAAAAAAAGACTTTTCTTTCTCTTCCTCTGTGTGTGTGTGTGTGTGTGTGTGTGTGTGTGTGTGTGTGTGTGTGTGTGTGTGTGTGTGTGTGTGTGTAACTTATGTTGAATAGTTCTGCTAAGACAAGTTTATTTTGTCTTTGTTGTTTTTAGTAGTTGGAGGTTATAATATTACCTCACTGCCTATGCATGTTTACCTGTAATCTTATTACTTTTTTTCTTCCTTTTCTCTAAGTGTATGTGTTGCTGTAGCAAGAGAATTTCCCCAATGTGGGATAATAAAAGTCTATTCTATTATATACTAGTTTATGTTTCCTGGACTCACATAGGTACATTAAAAAGACTTTTCTTTCTCTCCCTCTGTGTGTGTGTGTGTGTGTGTGTGTGTGTGTGTGTGTTTGTGTGTGTGTACATGCATGTGCACGTTTATCTTGGTGCACGTGTAGATGATGAATATGTGTCTGCCATGTTCTCAGACTCCCCAAACAGAGAAAGGAGCTCTCGGATAGAATACACAACAGGGACAGAGACAGCTTATTCCCAGACAATGTCAATAGCTCGAGGGTAAAATCATTTGTTACCTTGGCGAAATCGCTCTAAATGTATACATTTATTATTGTCGCAATTTAATTGATGGTAGGGCACCAAGAGAAATACCAAGGGTCTGTATTACTCTCCTATCTCATTTACAAATCACACTTTGCAAAGCTTCAAGGACATGTGAGACTCCTCCAAGACAAAGACAAAATGGATATGTGATTCCAACCCCTATTATTGTGAACTTACACATTAGCCTTGCTGTAACTGGTAACTGGTCAAAAAGAAGGGTGCATAAAATGGAAGACAGACACACACATACACACTTACAAATTGTAGTCTAAACTATATATGTTAGATGTCCTCTCTGCTTGATGCATGCCAATGATCTAACCCTTCTCAAACAGACTAAAGTGATTGCAGAAACCACTAAGATTGGGTTAAGAACTATCCAACGCATTATTAAAAGCTGGCATCATTTTTACTTACATTCCGTCTTATTTTTACGTTATTTTGGCATATTTAAATATATTATTATATATTTAACTTATATATACATATAAAAAGTTCTTTTTAAAATTTTACTTTCATTTTTTTATAGTTTATATTGTATTTTTATTTAATATTTATATTGGCCTCACTCAAGAGAAATGTTTTATAGCCGTATTTGTCAGTGTAACGGAACGGAATGACTGTGTTTTTTCCCTTCTTTGCACAAGACTAGTCTGCATGAGATATAGTCAAGGTCTCATGCATTCCTTCTAACCTGCTTATTTTCAGCTCAACAAAAGCATGAAGAATGAACTCTTTTCTTTTAATTAATCAAAGAACTCTATTTTAATAAAGCTAATCCATCAAAGTGTTAGTCAATAAATAAGATGTGACCGATCTGTGAAATCAAAATATTAATCACCTTATTATAATCCTATAGAATATAAAGATACTGTGACTTTAAGTGTTCCAACAGAACGCATTTCACATAGCGTTAAAAAGACATAACGCATTCCTTACACTGATCTGACAGAGGCGTGGTTTTGATGGTGTTTGGTCATTTTTCATTCGGCAATAAATCATAACATCAAAAGTATAAAACTATCCCACATCAGCTCTAACGCCAGTTCAAGGTGTTCCAGAGTAAGTGACGGAGTGGCCAATCCTGATCTCAACTCTTTAACCGGAAGAACAACGACAAGCTGAAAAATTTGTCACTATTCCAACAGCGACAACAGTTCCTTTCAGAATAAAAGCTGAATCATCCAGACCCAGGCTTGGGTCTCACCAGCCACCACAACCTGTCGTGTACCTGGAAGTAACTCAAAGATGGGTCTGATCGGAACCGCAGCTTTTCCTACTGGCTCGGTTCCAGAGAGGGTCCACTGGACCTCGATATTCCTGATCTACAGAGGACTTCCACGAAGGGTTGGTAGACCATGTCTCATGTTTTTATGGACCTCCTAACCAAAGCTTAATGCGTAAACAACACCTTCAGTTCCCGTCAGAACAATCGCTTCTTCGGATTTGCCGGTTCGGATTTAACATCACACGTCATCCATTCACCGTCTCTTCCATTTTAGTTACACTATACATTTAGTTTTATAGTCAGTCTAGTTTAATTTGTTAGCAGTGGCGGCTGGTGAAAAATATTTTTGGTGGGGCTGTGCTATTTTTTATTTTTAAACAAACTTGTGCTTTCTGAGCTTTGTGCACAACTTCACTATTTCCTGAATTAAGCACAGCTCTTTTATTTCCCGTCTTACATCATTGGACAAACTGATTAATCCAGTTGTGTGACTATTGGCACGCTGCCTTGCGGACCAAGGTTGAGAAATACTGCATTAAATTTCACATAAAATAACACGACCATAAATGGTAAATAGGCAATGCAAGAGGCAAGTAACAAAAACATTTTGTTTAATTTCAACATTTGAGTGAACACCAAAAATTATGAGCAGGTCACGGTTACAGTAATGGTAGTAAACACTACTTAGACAAAATGCCAGAAATTTACACTGTTAAATATTTCTGGAGTGTTGTGCCAAGGTCAACTTTATACAAAGATCAAGTGGATGCATTTGTGTGTGTGTGTGTGTGTGTGTGTGTGTGTGTGTGTGTGTGTGTGTGTGTGTGTGTGTGTGTGTGTGTGTGTGATACCTCATTTGTACAGAAATTTTGCCCTTCTGTCCTTCTGAGTGGCAAAGCTCTCGATGAGCTTTTTATTGAAGTCAGGAATGTTTGTGACAAGCTTTTTTTTTCCATGGAGAGCATGACAAGAGCATTCAGCCTATCCTGTGTCATGGTGTTCCTCAGGAAAGTCTTAATTAGGGTTGTCACGGTAACCGGTATAGCGGTAAACCCCGGTAAAAAAGTTGACAATAAAAATAACCGTCCAGTTTTTAAAAAACTATATTATCTCGGTGGGTTTACCGTGGCCGCGGTTTCAGCGCGGTGACCCTTACCAGCCACCGTCGCTTCAGCTGAAGTTCCCGCGGCGCGCACACGCACTTTTTAGTTTGCAACGGCACCAAAACTTTGAAGCTGAAATAATGGCCGAAGGAGGAGACGGCAGCGCCCAGGACATCCATCAGCCCTCAAAGAAGACTAAATCGGAAGTATGGGCATATTTTGGATTTCTGAAAAACGCTGAGGGACAGTTAATAGAAGACGGCTATCCCGTTTGCAGAACGTGCAGGAAACAAGTGTCTGCAAAAGGCAGCAACACTTCGAATCTCATGGCACATCTGCGTGACCATCACCCACGTCTCCACAGCCAGTGCAAGGTAAGTCAACATGAGCATTTTAGCTTAAATGCATGACGCGAGGACTTTTGGCTGAGGGAGAATGCAACGAGACACTATATACTGCAGCCGCAGCGTCCTCTGCCAACATTTAAACCGTGTCACGGACACCCTGTTGCTGGATGAAGCATCTTATTTGTTGATGATGAAGAGAAATATACAATTAGTTCCTTGTCATTGATTTGTTTACTTGTTCAATGCCATTTATACTTGAACATTTGGATTTGATTACATAGTGTAGTAGTTATTTTAGTAATTTGTTTAAAGTGGCTATTTATTTTAAATACATATTTTTTAAGGTTGACTTGTACAGTGCTCAAGTCAAGTGTGGACTGGAGTTTTAGATTTTCATTTTGATAATGAAGAAAACAAGTATATGAGAAAACAAGTGGTGTTTCTTTGATTTGTTTACATATTGTTTATGTTTCGAATGTTTGGATTTGTATAATTTAAACCTGCACTGACTACTGTAACATGTTCCAGAAAAAGAAGATATTTGTTCCTTTACTTGTGAAAAGTTGCACTTTTGCTAAGGCTTTGTGTTATTTTAGGTTTAATAAACACTGTTAAACCTTTTCAAAACTATTTCAGTTTGTGTAGAACAGGACTATCAATGCTTTCTGAACATATGCAACACCGTTTAAAAAATACCGCGATAATACCGAAAACCGTGATAATTTTGGTCACAATAACCGTGAGGTTAAATTTTCATACCGTGACAACCCTAGTCTTAATCCTCTTTAAAGTAGAAAAGCACCTTTCTGATTCGGCTGTGGTCATGGGTGTGGTGACAAGAATCTTCTTTTGTATGGCTCAGGATGGTGTGAAAAACCTGTCATATGATAAATAAAAAACAACAGATAAGTACATAGGAAACACTTTCATAGGAAATAATGTCATCAGTATCCTCTTACAAATGTCATATTTCCCAGTTTTTGGGACAATAAAACATTTCTGATTCTCAATCAGATGTTTTTACATTTGAGGTAAAAACATCTAATTGAGAATCAGAAATGTTTAATTGTCCCAAAAGCTGGGAAATTTGTTTGCTGCAGCAGAAGTGTAACAAGTAAAATGGAATCAGATTGATGTATGTACAAATTTACATGAAATTCACATTTACGTGATTAAATATGTATAATAAGTATGTGTGTTGAAATTAGTTTTTACAGTTATTGCACATTAAACATGTTATTAAACAAATGTCCCGGTTTGTGGGACAACCAAGGATTTCTGATTCTGATTGTCTTGTTCACAGAAATGTAATGTACAGCTTACCTCTGCACCCAGCTGCTGTTGTTCCCTGCATGGCAACGTTAGCTCTGCTGCCTAGCATGGCTAGCTTCACCGTGTTGTTGTCCATGTGTGCCCGGGATGACTCGTGTTTCTTCCCCTTCTCAGAAAAATGTTTCATGTCTGTAACTCCTGACTCATCCATGCCTTATCTGTCCCAGCCGTTTTGAATAACAAACACGGAAAGCAAAATAACGCATTAGCGTGATTGCATCCAGCTAGCCAAGCCTTCTTGGTGTACCAATTTCGGGAGAAGCCTAGTGTGTACAGTTTACCTCTCTCCTTCTCCTGCTGGCTTATACGTCGGGCTGATCTGGTCCAAGCTCTTTGACATTAAGTTTTTCCACCATAGTTCTCCTCTCGAACGGATAGTGGGGAAGAGACCGAACTGAATTCAGTGGCTGCTGAGATCCGGTATCCATGCTGGTTGTAGTCACCGGCGGCGTCCATGTTACATCTGCGTCACGACCAAAAACGACTCTGCCGAGTTCTACCGAACACCAACGAATCCTTTGGCGGTAGCTCCATCGCCCATCATGCTACTGAAACGTTCTGAAACAACGTCGACGCTGATTGGATACATTCCCATTCCTACCCTTTGATATTCTTGTCAGCAATTGGACAGCTGGTCTCGTCCTGTTTGGGCGATTGAAAAACAGCACACAGCCTCCGCCGCTCGGCAGAGACCGGCAGAGATCGGCAGAGACCGGCAGAGACCAATATATATATATATATATATATATATATATATGATTTATTTTGTTACAAAACACACAATTAACTTAGGATATGTGATTATTGTTAATTTTATTTATTTATTTTTTTAATAAAAATTAAAAACACGGAAAAACTGGGAGGGCGGCGCCCTATCGCCCTCTACTGGCCAGCCGCCACTGTTTGTTAGTAATAAAATTCTTAACTTTTAAACTTGACTCTCTCTCTCTTCTGTTGTCTCTGAGTGAACACGAAGCGGTTATCTAATCCCTGCATTAAAAAGATCCAATCTTCTGGTTTAAATAACCCACCGATCCATAAGGCGGATTTCGTATTTCCTATGGAATTCCACGCCTTATGGCTCATTAAATAACTGTAATCTATTTCATTACATCAGGTTTTTTGCGCTCAGTCAGGGTGGACCTTCCCTTGTATGAAAAGATTTTTTGATCCAAAGAAAGATCCTTATGTGGACCAGATAGCTGGAATACGTGGAATATTTATATACTGTAGATTGGGACGTAATTTTACTTTTAATTTCACATTAGTAATGTCTATGTCCTGAACATGTTGAAATAAGCTTCAGATCGTGTTGTTGCATCTTGTTTACTGTCATAAAGCACACAGGACAGGCCAGGCTAATCTTTTGCTAGCTCGGTTAGAATTCTTATGGGGTGGGGTTACTTGAATAGGAGAGTTCCCAGACCCTTTCTCTGTGCAGAATCAAACAGAGGAGGAGTCTGGCAGGCCAGGCTAATATTTTGCTGGTTTTAGCCAATTCTAGCCAAGCAAAATTTTTGTTTCTTCATCTAGTTTTCTGTCATAATGAACACAGAGACTTCATTCTTCTTTTCCCCGAATATGAGAACAGGTGCGGTATAGTCTCCTCACCTCTATAAATCCCAAGATGCACTGTGGGACAGATGTTGTGAGAAATTCTGTTCCCCTAAAATCTGCTCCTCCATGCCATGGAGATGCAAAGTGCACTGGGAGAAAGTGTGCAGTAAGGCAGAAGTGTGCAAATAATTTCCAAATTGAGACAGGGAGCATTACATCATCGACCGTGATGCATGCCAGGATGCTGGTCGCTGTGAAACGTTTAAAACAGTCCTTTACTAACAATTTTCAAACAAACAACCACACAATTATTTGAAATAAATTTACTTTCATTGCTGCTTTATCTAAAAGTTTCAAAGCATCAGCTAATTGTCCTAAAATGAACCACTTTCATTAGAAAATACATATTTTCAGAAAAGTCACTTGAGCCTTGTGGGTAATTCCCTTCATCTAAGTTCACATCACTGTGAATTTGGGTGAAGTTCGGATCAAGGGTGCAACAGGGGCATGATCAACTTCCGCATTTGAGAATCGAGACACATTACGCACTCGCACCCCTGGTAGGGATCGCACAATTCACCAAGTTGTGATGACGATACAGCAGGTCTGATCATCTGTTGATGTTGCTGCTGATCACAGCTGGTCACTTAATGACAGACTAAAGAAAATAAAACAACAGTTTTCTTTTTATAACTTAGTCACCCCAGAAATGTTCTGTTGGATTATACAGATAGTAAGTAAGTAGTAAGTGAGTAAATTTTATTTATATAGCACTTATCACAGACATAGAATCACAAAGTGATTCACATAGATCAAAACAAAATAAAACAAAGTCATCCAATCTTAATGATCTCAAAACAGAAATAGATTAACATCAGAAAAGATCAAGTGATACAATTAAAAAAATTCATAAACAGACGAAAGATTATTACATAATTGAGTTAAAAATAAGAAAAGAAAATAAGTAGGTAAAAGCAGCTTGAAATAAAAGGGTCTTTAGCTGTTTTTTAAAAGGGTCCAGACTGTTAATGCTACGTAAGTGTAGGGTTTGGTAAACTGAGTGATTTAAGAGATCAGTATATATTACCTCTACTTATGACCAATAAGCTGTGATACTCTATATAAATATAGAAAATCAACCTGCTTGGTCTTTACTGTGTTTAATCAGAAGATTCTAGGATTCTTTGTTTTATTCAGGGATTGTAAGCACTTCGTTTTGATTCAAGAAAGAGTCAGGTTTGTGAAAGTAAGAATTTATTGTTTAAACTATTAAAACATGACAAGTTAACTAACATTTACTATGATGGATGAATCTAGATGGAGGAGATGTGATGTATGGCGCCTATGTGTGAATGTGATGTTATCAGAACTTCCGTATCTAGGAAAGCTGAGTTCTGGGTGTAAAAGAATTTGGTTTGCGTTAAGCTATGAAGTTAATTCTTATCAAAAAGCATCAGACGCAATCACACTGTGTTCTGCCTCACCCTTGGAGACCCTCTTGATGGATCCAGAGGTCATCGCGGTCGGATGACCTCTTAGCACCCAGGTCCAATAGATTGACCACAACGCCGACTTCTCCAGTCCAGAGAAGTCGCCAGGCACACAGGTTGGATGGAACCGTTTGCATCTAGACCCTTAAGGAGTCGGAACAAAATCAGCTTTGTTCTGCTGGAACCGATTGCTGTGTCAGCTTCGCAACAACCTTGACAGCGTGTCAAAGCTGCTCATTTAAAGAGGGTTTCACCACGGACGGCCATTTCCGTAGCTTCCTCTAGAACTCTGTAGAGCTGGAACACTGACTGATGAGGCTAAAATAGAATTAAAATTAGCAACTTCTCTTTCAGTTCTTAAAAAACTTATCTGTAAAAATTTTTTTGAAGAGTGTTAATTTGATGTTGATGGATGGATTTGTGTTTTATTT
This sequence comes from Nothobranchius furzeri, assembly GCF_043380555.1. Taxonomy (NCBI): domain Eukaryota; kingdom Metazoa; phylum Chordata; class Actinopteri; order Cyprinodontiformes; family Nothobranchiidae; genus Nothobranchius; species Nothobranchius furzeri. The sequence goes on from NC_091745.1 coordinate 54,670,270, forward strand.
TTATTTGGGTTGTTGGTTCATTGTGGGAAATTTAAAAATTGTTTTGTAAGTAGGTTAGGTAATTATATAAGCTATTGCTTCTGCCTAAACCTGTTCAGTCATGAGATACCAAATAGACACCATATACAAATGAATGCATATGTTAGTGAGAAATGGTATTTGTATCTATTTGTATGACATGTTATTGTACATTATCTTAAGATGACTGACTGAATAAATTGATCATTCATTCATTCATTCATTCACTGATGAGAGCTGGAACATGGAACTGGAATGAACTGCTGAATCACCAGAGTCCTTACGTCTCAATTCAGGGTCTGCATCCATCGAAGGACCCAGCCTACTCGGCCGACGTGGGCTGAGTCCTCCGTCGGCCAAGTAGACCGGATGTTAATGGCTGTGAATTTGGACAGGCCTAGCCTTCATGAATTCCCGCCACTCCCTCAGCGAACGTTCTGTCGCCTAGCAACCATGGAACTGCTGAGCAGAAGGGAGAAGGAACTTTAAACGATGGAGCTCGAAGTTTTATTTAGATTTTTAATCATTTCATTGACTGTTGGAGAGCAGAAAAAATACTTTCGGCAAGCTGAGCAAAGATGTGATAATCGTCGTCATCGTCGTCTTCCTCTGCTTATCCGGGTCGCGGGGGCAGCATCCCAACCAGGGAGCTCCAGACCGTCCTCTCCCCGGCCTTCTCCACCAGCTCCTCCGGCAGGACCCCAAGGCATTCCCGGACCAGATTGGAGATGTAACCTCTCCAACGTGTCCTGGGTTGACCTGGGGGCCTCCTGCCGGCAGGACATGCCCGAAACACCTCCCCAGGGAGGTGTCCAGAAGGCATCCTGACCAGATGCCCAAACCACCTCAACTGGCTCCTTTCGATCCGGAGGAGCAGCGGTTCAACTACGAGTCCCTCCCAAATGTCTGAGCTCCTCACCCTATCTCTAAGGCTGAGCCCGGCCATCCTATGGAGGAAACTCATTTTGGCTGCTTGTATCCGCGATCTCGTTCTTTCGGTCATTACCCAAAGCTCATGACCATAGGTGAGGATTGGGACGTAGATCGACCGGTAAATCGAGAGCCTGGCTTTCTGGCTCAGCTCCCTCTTCACCACGACGAATCGGCTCAGCGTCTGCATCACTGCAGACGCCGAACCAATCCGCCTCTCGATCTCCTGATCCCTCCTGCCCTCACTCGTGAACAAGATCCCGAGATACTTAAACTCCTCCACTTGAGGTAGGACCTCTCCCCCGACCCGGAGTTGGCAAGCCACTCTTTTTACAGTCGAGAATCATGGTCTCAGATTTGGAGGTGCTGATCCTCATCCCAGCCGCTTCACACTCTGCCGTGAACCTACCCAGCAAGAGCTGAAGGTCAGAGCTGGATGAAGCTAGGAGGACCACATCATCCGCAGAAAGCAGAGACGAGATTCTCCTGCCACCAAACTCGACACACTCCACACCACGGCTGCGCCTAGAAATTCTGTCAATAAAGGTAATGAACAGAATCGGTGACAAAGGGCAGCCCTGGAGGAGTCCAACCCTCACTGGGAACAGGTCTGACTTACTACCGGCTATGCGGACCAAACTCACGCTCCTCTGGTAAAGGGACTGAATGGCCCTTAACAGAAAGCCACCCACCCCATACTCCTGGAGCGTCCCCCACAGGGTGCCCCTGGGGACATGGCCATAAGCCTTCTCCAAATCCACAAAACACATGTGGATTGGTTGGGCAAACTCCCATGCCCCCTCCATCACCCTTGCAATGGTATAGAGCTGGTCCACAGTTCCACGGCCAGGACAAAAACCACATTGCTCCTCCTCAATCTGAGATTCAACTATCGATCGGACCCTCCTCTCCAGTACCTTGGAGTAGACCTTTCCAGGGAGGCTGAGTGTGATCCCCCTATAGTTGGAACACACCCTCAGGTCACCCTTCTTAAAGATGGGGACCACCATCCCGGTCTGCCACTCCACAGGAACTGCCCCCGATGACCACGCAATGTTGTAGAGACATGTCAACCATGACAGCCCTACAACATCCATAGCCTTGAGATACCCAGGACGAACCTCATCCACCCCCGGGGCTCCACCGCTGTGTAGTTGTTTGACTACCTCAGCAACTTCTGCCCCAGAGATTGGACAGTCCATCCCCAGGTCTCCCGGCTCTGGTTCCTCCTCGGAATGCGCATAGGTGGGATTGAGGAGCTCCTCAAAGTATTCCTTCCACCGTCCGACTATAGCCCCAGTTGACGTCAGCAGCTCCCCATCCCCACTGTAAACAGTGTGAGCGAGTTGCTGCCTTCCTCTCCTGAGGCGCCGGACAGTTTGCCAGAACCTCTTTGGAGCCGATCAATAGTCTTTCTCCATGGCCTCACCAAACTCCTCTCACGCCCAAGATTTTGCCTCGGCAACTGCCACTGCTGCACCCCGCTTGGCTATCCGGTAACTGTCTGCTGCCTCCAGAGACCCACAGACCAGCCACGCCCTGTAGGCCTCCTTCTTCAGCCTGATGGCTCCCCGAACCTCTGGTGTCCACCAGCGGGTAGGTGGGTTGCCACTACGACTGGCACCGGCCACCTTGCGACCACAGCTAGCAACAACTGTCTCAACAATTGCAGAGTGGAACAAGGCCCACTCGGAGTCTATGTACCCCACTGCTCTCGGGACACGGTCAAAGCTCTGCCGGAGGTGGGAGTTGAAGACCGTCTTAACAGGTTCTTCTGCCAGGCGTTCCCAGCAGACCCTCACTATGCATTTGGGGCTGCCAGGTCTACGCGGCATCTTCCCCTGCCATCTGATCCAACTCACCACCAGGTGGTGATCAGTTGACAGCTCCGCTCCTCTCTTCACTCGGGTGTCCAAAACATACGGCCGCAGGTCAGAACATACAACTACGAAGTCTATCATCGACCTGCGACCTAGGCTGCCCTGGTACCAAGTGTACCGATTGTTACGACACCTGGGTTTTACAATGGTTGGTCGTATTATTATTACTGTTTAGTCAGAATTTTTCCCCTGTTTTGGTAGTTTTCTTCCCATTGTTTTGTTTTCTCTTGGAGTGACAGCACCAGACCCAGATACAAGATGGCTGCCTCCATGCTGTTGTCCAGTAACCATGGAAACCACAATGAGCGCCGGCAGCCTCATCACCAGTGGATCCCTCCACAGTGCTTCAGGTGGAAGCAATTGGACTAATCATTCTCTCTGGATCTGGACAGGATAAAAGGCTGGAGGAACTTTCATTCTAGGAGCTACTTGTAACCAAGTAGACTCCCTTTGGGCTGGTTTCAGGGTTTTAGAAGTTTAAACATCTTGAAAGAAAATAATTCCTCAGCTTTTATTAAGTCTCTCTTTGGGTTTGGTAATTACTCTTGGTAAAAGAACTACAGTGGTTACTGTTAGAGTTTGAGAGTCTTTTGTGGTTAATTTGCTGAATTATGTAGAAGGTGAAAGCTTCTTTAGGTGTGTGGACAAAACCCTGAGTCTTTTAGTTAATCCATCCCACATCTTTCTTTCTTTTGTACCATCCTGTTGGACACTTAGGTCTGAATGGTTTTCTTTTGGTGCTGCCAGTTAAAATATCTGAGCCTTAGTCTCCTGCTTTATTTTATATGAACATTGGACTCTCTGAGTTTTATGGGCTGAGTTAGTCTATTTCTGTTAGGATTTCCAGCCCTTGGTTTTGTGTTATCCTCTAATGTTTTAATAAATTTGTTTTTCTTTACACAAGTTACTTCTTGCCTCCCTGGTTTCCCCTCCCTGAAGAAGGTAAAACGTAACACCGATGGGCATCCTTATGTTCGAACATGGTGTTCGTTATGGCCAAACTGCGGCTTGCCCAGAAGTCCAATAACAAAACACCACTCGAGTTCAGATCAGGCAGGCCGTTCCTCCCAATCACACCCCTCCAGGTCAAGCTGTCATTGCCCATGTGAGCATTGAAGTCCCCCAGCAGGACAATGGAGTCCCCTGATGGAGCACTATCTATCACTCATCCCAGGGACTCCAAAAAGGGTGGGTACTCTGAACTGATATTTGGCCCATAAGCACAAACAACAGTCAGGACCCATTCCCTGACCCGAAGGCGCAGGGAAGCTACCCTCTCGTCCCCCGGGGTAAACCCCAACACACAGGCAAAGAGTCTTGGGGCTAACAAAAAGCCAACCCCAGCCCTCCCCCTCTCCACCGGAGCAACTCAAGCAAAGAAGAGTGTCCAACCCCTCTCAAGGACTTGGGTTCCAGAGCCAACGCTATGTGTCGAGGTGAATCCGACTATATCTAGCCGGTACCGCTCAACCTCTGCCACAAGCTCCTGCTCCTTCCCCGCCAGCGAGGTGACGTTCCATGTCCCAAAAACCGCCAAGACTCCCGCCTTGGCCTGCCACCCTATCCACATTGCACCGAACCCTTCATGTTCCTCCTGCGGGTGGTGGGTCCACAGCTGGATGAGCCCATGTATCCAGTTCGGGCTGGGCCCGGCCGGGACCCATGGGCAAAAGCCCGGCCACCAGGCGCTCGCTCATGGGCCCCAACCCCAGGCCTGGCTCCAGGGTGGGACCCCGTTAACCCTCCATGCCGGGTACTCCGACTCTTTGTTTTAACGTCCATGAAAGATCCTGTGAACCGTTCTTTGTCTCACCCTTCACCTAAAACCAATTTGTCATGGGAGACCCTACCAGGGGCACTAAATGCCCCAGACAACATAGCTCCGAGGATCATTAGGACACTCAAACTCCTCCACCACGATATGGTGACGGTTCAAGGAGGAGAAGATGTGATAATAGTTTTTAATACTTTCTAAGGGTCTTAATTTGACCAAAACCGATTTATCACCTTTTAAGACTTTTCAAGACCCAGAGGATACCCTGTAATTCACAATTCACATTTGTAAACAAAAATAAAATGCAAGTGTTTAATACAGAACGGATTTTATTTAGATATTTCTTTTATATGTACATGTTTAATCTTTCTTAAGCATTTTTTCTAGCAAAGTAAAAAGCCTGTCAAAATTCTCCCTTATCTACTTTGCCCTCTGATGCTCTGCCTCCCTCTGCAGCCTCATGTCCTCCCTGATCAGCTCCAGAAGCTGGCCATCGCTGTCACCTTCCCCTGGATGCCCATTTTCTCCAGAATAGTCTTAACAAACATGTAAGAAAAAATAACAGGAAGAGAAAAGAGGACAACGGATTATTCCTTTCCTGTTTTCGCAGAAAAAAATAAACTCAAACGACAGATTTTAAAATATGAGATGTTATTGTACCTCCATGCCACAGCCGCCCAATACTTTGCGCCAGTGATCAGGTGGTCCATCTCCGCCCTAAGCTTAATAAATTCCCTGGTTTTCTCTTTTCTTCCTAAAATACAAACTCCTATTAAAATCAGGGGGAAAACATAGCGGGAGAAGTACGACACCGAGTGGCCGAACATACGAGCCGAGGCCGCAATACAAGCACTTTTACTGTAACATTTCTAACTAAAATAACGTTCATGTATCACAAAAAGTCCTTAACCTAACAGTTTTCAAGTTTATTCTGACATTTACATCCGCAATCCTCTCCGATAGCTCCCGCTTCACTGTCCGCCATTGTTTTTAAAAGTTCTTCCATCCGGCCGCAAGGCATCATGGGAAATGTGAACCATTGAAGGACACACCGGACCCATCCTTCATACAGGCAAAAAGAAGGCTGGATTAATCGACCACATTTGAAGGAGCCTTCGAAATGGGACAGGCCTAGTCTCGGCACTGTGACGTAACCAGCCGACGAAGGATGCAGACCCTGAATTGAGACACAGCCAGTGATTCTGTTGTAATGTTCTCATGTTATGATTTGTGTGGCCATCCAGAGGTTGACATGTTGAGGAATATTACCAAGACAACATCAGAAAACACGCCTTCTTTCAGATACCGGATGCTCGGATCTGGGGTGAAGAAATATCTATGTGTCACGCATTTTACTTGGCCTTGTCACATCAGCATTACTGATCAATGTAATCATAACATAACATTCATTTCAAACTTCAGTCATTCAAGCACAGATTAATGAAAGCATTTCATTTATATTATAATTATTATAAGTGACAATAAACAAATGTTTATTTAATGATTATTTAACTTAAGTTTTAAAAGTTCACATTTAATTTAAGAATTCATTCTTTGATTTAGCAACTAATCCGACCTGTGAGTGTTCACTTATTCAGAGGCATGACGGATCCTGTAGAACAATAAGGGAAGCTTGAGCCTTGAGGAGGGATCACCTCGACTTTTATATCTGGTCTTTGGAACTTCTAGAAGGTTCTGGTGGGTGGACATGAGGGCTCGGTTGGACAAGGCCAGATTATAATACAGGCAAACTGGGCACAGGCCCAGGGGCCCACAGCCACAAGGGGGCCCACGCGAGCAGCAATTTATTTATTTTTTTATTTATTTTGTGCAGCAGTCTTAACGTTGGGGGAAAAAAAAGTTGTCAAGCAATTAAAATTGCACCCACATTTTCTAAGTTAAACACATCTCTTTTAACAGTGGTAGTTTTTGCCTCTTTACTGTTTCCCTGCTTCAGCCCTCTCCCCACTACGCCTGCGCAGCGGCCGCAAACACCCTGATGCACCTGCAGCCTCTTGGAGATTTTGCTGCTCTAAACATTAGAATAAGTATTTCATTTTCTGTTCCTCACTTCTGATTACCTTCAATGGTGTCTGTCTGTTACAACCACCAGGTACAAAAACTAACTTGTTTTTATTTGACAATTTTTCTGTCCTGTCTCTGTTTGTTATCTTCCTGCATCTCTTCTCAATCCTAAAGAAAAACTTGCTACCTGGCTTCATATATATTCACCTTATGAGTTCCCTTTGAACTGCAGTTAAAAAAGATCTACTGACCGCAAATATAGCGGAGTGCGCGCCATGTGCTGGCACGCACCAGTGAGGTGAAATCACCAGAGAACAAAACAGGTGATGCACTCCGCTCTGCAGCAGTAAAACGCATCAGGCACAAATAAAAGACAGAAAACATAAAAGGATATGAGCCGACATGAACGCTTGCATGTTAAATTTGTTTTTGAGGTGGCGACACCTAATTTCATACTGTTACTATGGCCCTGCTCAGGACGCAGATGTCTGGAGCGCATCGACAATCAGAACTCAGCACTTCTCAGCTCCAAAAAATCCTCGCAGCATCCACATAGGTGATGTAATATAAGTAGAACCAGGATCGTTTTTGGGCTAAACAATAATCCACAGTCCATCTTCCCTAATGTGTTTGTGGCCCTGCGGATTTTTCTAACTCTACCAGTTACAAATTGTGAAGGGAAACCATCATTTTCACAAATGGCAAGAATGAAAAAATGAACTGAGAACAACGCAAAATCAACAGCACCTCAGTGCACTGTCACTGATGGCTATTGGATCTCAGCTTGTCAGTAATCTGGACTTTGATGGCATTGTAAATGAATTGAATAATAGAAAGGCCAGAAAACAGTTTTTCTGAAGGCAAGAGAGGAGACCATCAAGAGGGAAAAAAGAGGAGGAAGGAGCCAGGAGTCATGAGGAGGAAGGAGACAGGAGGCAAGGCAAAGAAGGAAACAGGAGAGAAGAGGAGAAAGGAAACAGGAGACAAGAAGAGGAAAGCGACAGGAGACAAGAGGAGGAAAGATACAGGAGACAGGAGGAGGAAAGAGACAGGAGACAAGAGGAGGAAGGAGACAGGAGACAAACAAAAAACGTGCAGATATTTCATCTTTGCAAGCATTTCAATAACTGCATAATCTTTTAAATAATCCTCCATTACCTTCTGTTGTAGTTGGACAGTCGGATCTCTTTTACAGCAGACTCACTTAATTTTATTTTGATATTATATTTTTAAATGGTAATCTCTCTCTTTATTGTGAAAAAGGTTCAAGAGTTGTGGTACTTTACCTTTAGGCTCCAAATTGTAACATTATTCATTGAAAGACCAAGTTCACTTTTTATTTTCAACACATTTGCAGTGGTCTTTAGTATGCCTCATCTGTCTAAAATGCCTTGTGAGTCAATCTCTAAGGGGAAAAAAATATCTGGTGCTCCTGTGTCAGGAAGTAGAAGTTAGTTGGAGGAGAGGGAAGCAGAAAATGGCAGGATTTACTGGAAGCACCAGCGGCGCAGAACTGCAGCGGAATGTCACTGCTCAAATAGAATTCGTCAGTCTTTGAAGTGTTTCAAACCAGTCACAACGTGACAATTATTAGACATGCCCAAGAAGTGGCACGGCACATCGCGCTGCTAAGGATAGGATCGGGTTCCGTTTTTCCACGAGCCGCATCTGGAATGCCTCTATGGCTGCAGCTAACATAGGGCTAGACAGATAAACCTCCAAAATTATTTTAATATTGTCAATTAAAAACGCAGCAAAGCATCATTGTATCTGCAGTTATTTACTAGTGAAGCAAAACAAAGTTGATGAGCAAAAAAACACCCTTGAGGCCAACTGCAAGCCAATTGCACAAGTCTCCATCAAACGTGGCATATTTTTTGCCATCTGCCGACTCACCCTCGGTGGCTGCAAGTTGGGTCCAGGCCACTGGGCTCTGACGGGTCTCTATGGGTTGACCGCCCTTGGGTCCTGGGATGCAGAATTCAGGGCTCGTCCTGCCCTGGGAGGTGTGGCTGCGGGCGGGCCAGGTGACTTGCCATTACCATTTCCTTGGTCTTTGGCATGGCTGCTGGTCCTCCCCAGTTTACATTTACCAGCCAATGGAGAGCCCCATTGTGGTTTGCCAAAAACTTCTCTCGGCACAGCGAGGCTAGCACTGTGGAAAATGGCTGACTCAGCAAGTCAAGCTGCGGTTTCTAAAGCCTGATTCATGCTTCTGCGTCTGCGTCAGTATAGAGACATGCAACACCATTATCCGTCCTTGTGGGCCTGTTGGAGAGCCCCGCAAGGACGGAGTCGAGCTCTCTTTTCTAAACATCTGTCCATCGAGACAGAGAACGCAAGCTTGTGATTGGTCAGGGCACCGCTGTCATCTCCACCGCCGCCATTGCGCCCTCAAAAACATAAAGAGAGCCAAGAATAACTAGCGACAGACACGGAGAAGCTTGAAGAATACCTCCCGAAAAAACTCTTAAAATATGAAGGCTTAATTCCCCCATGACTGGAGGAGTGAAAAGATACGCAGCAAGCTTCTTATTTGTGGATGGAAATGACAGGAAACGTCGGATTAGAGGTGGCAAGCCCTTGAAGAGGTGGAGGAGAATGAGAGACAAATTTGTCCGTGTTAAAAAGTCTCTTATGTACAGAAAACACAATATAAATACACTATCTTGGACCGGATACATGACAGGATACCACAGGACAGCGCTACACCCTCTGTTGTCCTGGCAGGGAATTGTTTTACAACACTCCCCAGTAGACGAAGTATGAGAGCCAAATGCGTCCGTCAATCCGTGCGTGTCTGTCCCTTGCGGAGCTGACAGAGAAGCATGAATCAGGCTTAACCCCAGAAGATGTCATTATCCTTCTCAGAAGATGAGCGATCAAAACAAGCGTGGTGGGGTTGTTTGAATAGGAGAGCTCCCAGACACTTTTTCTGTGCAGAATTAAAAAGAGGAGTCTGGCAGGTCAGGCTAATTCTTCAAGAATTCTAGCCAAGCAACATTTGCTCACCCCATTGGAAGATTTTTTTTACTCAAAACAAGACAATTTGGATCATATTTAAGAATATTTACCTCATTTGAAGTAATGCTGTTTTTCTAGAAAATTTATTTTTTGCTTGTGTTGACTAAAATAAATGTCAAAAAATGAGGCATTTTTACTTTCTAACAAATATTTTTTTGCAGTGTGCGCACACACATACACACATGCCTTATACTTTATGCTGTCTAGAATCACCCAGGTACAAAAAGTAATTACCACAACATATTTAGGTAAGATCAAAATTCTCAGTCATCAGCTTATTTTGTCTTTATTTTCAACAAAATAACTAACAGTAAATATCGCATCCCTTCATGTTTTTCATATTTTTTATGAGTTCTCATTGCGCTGTGGTGCTCAGCTTTCAATAAATATGTTTATTAAGCTCATAGTCTGCTTTCTTTGTTTTGCAGTTTAAGAACCAATTGTCTTCTTTAAACATCTCAGTAATTATCTCTTGGATTTCACCATGCTTGTAATGTCAGCATAAAACAATAATGTGTCTGACATGCAAAGTGTATGCTAACATCTGTTCATGAGCCATCCGATGGCCCCCTGTGATATTCACTTCCTATTGAGATAATTTCCAATTGATTCTTTATGAGTCATTTCAAAGCTAATGACTTGTGAGTAGTGAGATGAAGAGGGGACCTGTGAGAGAAGACACCCTGACTGACAGACACATCACAGAGGAGTCTCATACGCAGTGACACCAAAGGGATGAAGGCAGAGCCGAGTGATCAACAATCTGCTGAGAGTTGTGCGTAAAGAACTGCAATCACACAGCTCTTGTCCATGATTAGATTCTAAAGTGCCAATTATAGTGCATCAAAAAACTAAAATGAGAGGTTGACACTCTACAATAAAGCAAATAATTTCCAGTTGGATGAACAGAAAAATGTTAATATGAGGGGTGGAAGATGGGGTGAGGAGGATCTCAGATTAAGGAAGTAGCTAATAAGGTTTAATGGTGCGTGTCAGGAAGCCACAGTATGCTGGGGAAACACAGCTGGCTTCATTTTGTAAACTATTTGATATACACATTTGTCCCGCTCACAATTATCAACTGCTCTTAAGCCACTGGGGACAGTTTACAGACTCCAATCATGAGTGTTTTCTCTGAGCTGTTCAATTGTCAAGGAAAAAGGCATCCATGAAGTACAAGTCAAAATGTATGCAGAGTTCAGTCCAATATCTAACAAGCACTCAGGAAAAAGGTGGACCTCATCATTAATAACATATCATTGGCTTCTTCCATTCCTCTCTCCAAGCAGTATAACTGAGAAACAGCATTATCTATACACCCAAATTATTACTCTTAACCCTTTAAGCGCCAAAGTTGCAGAATTGCGACAAGCAGCAATGTTGGATTTAATAAGCCACAGCAGCAGAAATGAGCCCTCATGCAGTTAATATGTTACACTGCGGGGTGGCAGACATCTGTAACTTCAATCCAAGCTGCATTTGTGGGTGTGCTACTATTCAAATTTTTCGAGTATTTAGAGCTTGAACCACGCCCACCAGTCGCAGAGTCGCGGAGGTTGTCAGAGCAGTCAGATCGAGTGAGAGCGAGTGAGTGGTTGAGGGAAAAAACACAATGCCAAGAGGAATGTTCAGTGTGGACGAAGCTCTTCGTCTAGTACTGGCAGATTTGGATTCGGAGGAAGAATATTTCCTTTCCGAGGATGATCTACTGACTTCTAGCGAGACGGAAAGTGTGGCTTCAGCGCGCAGCAACAGAGAGTCCGTCAGCGACGACACGGTTACACAAGCAGCCCATCCAGCCCATACCTTGTCCGATGTTCCGCGTCAGGCAAAGAGACGTGGCAGGAGGCTCGTACCGGGTCTGATCCTTTTCTCCACTGTGCCGGGGGGGTGGGGGGTGGGGGTGGTGGTGGTGGTGATCGGGTGGGTAAAAACTCTCCGCTGGTGATCAATTCAGCCCCGGGGGTGTAATCCGCGGGAATTAGAGCCAGAGGGGGAGAAACCACTGGGTCAGGGAAAGACAGGTGAAGGGGGGGCCTCAAGCAGCTAGTACCAGGTCTGATCCTTCGCTCCACCGGGGGGGGGGGGGGGGGGGGGGGGCAGTGAAGCTGTGTTGGTGGTCCAGGAGAGGTCCTCCCTGATGTGCGCCCCCAGGAACTTCGTGCTGCTCACTCTCTCCACCACAGCGCCGTCGATGGTCAATGGGGGGTAGTTGTTGTGGCCTCTCTGGAAGTTGACAATGATCTCCTTGGTCTTACTAACATTTAGCTGGAGGTTGTTGTCTCTACACCAAGTGGTCAGGATCTCAACCTCTTTCCTGTAGTTGGTCTCATCGCCCTTGGTGATGAGCCCCACCAGCGTTGTGTCGTCCGTAAACTTCACAATGTGGTTGGAGCTGTAGGTTGGTGCGCAGTCATGTGTCAGCAGGGTAAAGAGTAGAGGACTGACCACACAGCCTTGTGGAGCCCCCATGCTCAGTGTGATGCTGTTCGAGACCTTGTTGCCCACACGCACCACTTGCGGCCTCTGGCTGAGGAAATCCAGCAGCCAGTTGCAAAGGGAGGTGCTGAGGCCCAGTCTGTCCAGTTTACAGATGAGTTGTTGTGGTATTATGGTGTTGAATGTTGAGCTAAAGTCTATGAACAGCATTCTCACATATGAGTCTTTCTTGTCCAGATGAGTTAGGGCTAGGTGGAGGGCAGAGCAGATTGCATCCTCTGAAACAAGCTGGGGATGGTTTCTTTGGTACAGGTATGATGGTGGCAGTCTTGAAACATGATGGGACAGTGGCTTACCTCAGAGAGGTGTTAAAGATGTCTGTGAAGACATTTTTCAGCTCCTCTGCGCAGTCTTTCAGCACACTACCAGGGATATTGTCCGGACCTGCTGCTTTCTGGGCATTGATGGTGATGAGTGTCCTCTTCATGCTGGCAACAGACAGGCACAGAGGCTGGTCGTGTGGAGGTGGTGGTGTTTTCTGTGGGCGTGTGTTGTTCTGTGTCTCAAATCGTGCAAAGAAGCTGTTCAGGTTGTTGAGCAGAGTGGTGTCGTTCTCACAGCTACACGCTGCAGGCTTGTAGTCTGTAATAGCCTGGATGCCTTGCCATAGGCTCCGTGCGTCCTTGCTGTCATTGAAGTGGGAGGTTATCTTGTGTGTGTAGTCCTGTTTCGCTTTCCTGATGCCACGGGACAGGTTTGCTCTTGCGTGTTCTCAGGCCTATTTCATCCTCAGCTCTGAAGGCATTGTCTCTGGCCTTTAGCAGCCTGAGGACATCTCCTGTTAGCCATGGCTTCCGGTTTGCTCGAGTTGTGATGCTTTTCCCCTGTGTAACGTCATCAATGCATTTGGTGATGTATGAGCTCACCGTATCTGTGTACTCCTCGATGTGTATGATGTTGTTTTAGGCAGCTGCTTTCCTGAATATGTCCCAATCAGTTGACCCAAAGCAGTCTTGAAGAGCAGAGGTGGCCCCCTGTGGCCACACTCTTACGTCTTTCGTAACCGGTTTGACAACCTTCACTCTCTGTCTGTATGCTGGCATTAGCATAACAGTGAGGTGATCAGAGGTGCCGATATGGGGGAGGGGAATGGCTTTGTATGCTCCCTTTTCCTGTGTGTAGACCAGGTCCAATATGTTATCTCCCCTTGTTGGAAAATGTACATGCTGATGAAACTTTGGGAGAACAGTTTTAAGATCAGCATGATTAAAGTCTCCTGCGAGGATGATGAAACCGTCTGGGTGTGCTGTTTGTTGCTCACTGATGGCCTGATACAGTTTGTTCAGTGCCACATTTCTATCGCTGTTGTTGCTAGATGGATGTATATAAGTAGCGACCAACAAGATCGAACTTACCTCCCTGGGCAAGTAGAAGGGGCGACACTTCACGATCATGAACTCCGCCAGTGATGAGCAGTGTTTTTGTACTACAGTGGCATCACGACACCACTCGTCACGGACGTAAACACAGACCCCACCACCTTGGGTCTTGCCTCCGTCTACGAGAGCCCTGTCGGCTCTGTAGCATGCAAGCTGCTCCAGCTGTGTAGCCAAGTCCGGAATGTTGTCATTAAGCCATGTCTCAATGAAAACTAGCACACAACAGTCATTTACTCTGCGATTCGCTGATCTCAGAAGTCGTATGCTGTCCATTTTATTGTCCAGAGATCGTACGTTGGCCAAGAGGAGCGACGGTATGGCTGGGCGAGTTGGCTTAGCCTCAAGCCTGACTCGGACACCTCTGCGCTTGCCCCGCTTCCTTGTCCTAGCGCACCGCTTTCGACGTCTCTTGCCCAGCGAGGGGTAGCAGGCGAGTCCTGTGGGTTGTTAGGCCAGCTAGCAGGCCAGCTAGCAGGCTGTCGCAGAAGTCCTATTTCTCTTAACATCTCAACGTTAGTGTTCAAAACTTGGCAGATCTTGCTTCTCCGAATGTGTAAGAGAGCCTGACGACTGTACACATATTCCGATGTGGACTGGCAAGAAATTCTTGCAGAAAGACACTTACTTGACGAACAAAACGCCGCATTTTCAGGAGAGTGTGAGGTTGCTGCGTCTACACGTGCCGCCATCATATTTGTCTGTAACATTCAACAAATGTGCATTCAACAAGTGCAGTTGATGATGAAAATGTAGGTGCCACACATTACATTGTTCGTCAGCTGCTGACCCCATATACAGGGAAGGGGCATGAGGTGTATATGGACAGCTATTATACTTCACCAGCCATAGCTCGTGAGCTGGCAGCTAACGAAATTGGTATGTGTGGCACTGTAAACTGCAACAGGAGGGATGCCAAGCAGCCTGAAACCAGCCCAGTTGCCATTGAGAAGGGTAGATGTTCCCATGTTCATGTGAAATGATAAGCTGCTGGCATGTACATGGCATGACACGAAGCGTCTCACTCTGCTGTCCACCATTCATGGCAACACATGCACAAAAAACGCATCCACACAAGGGAAAATGTGACTGGGTTTCAAGAAATGGAGAAACCAGTGTGTGCTGACAGATACAACTCATTTATGGAAGGAGTAGACAGCAGCTTTGACTCATCCCTTCTCGTGGGATTTCTTTTGATGCTATACATCTTAAGCCCCCTTCAGACAGGCCATGAAAAACGGAAATGTTCCGGACTCTGTCCATAAGACCTTTGTGTCTGAATACAAACATCCGGATAACGAGTTCCGGAATTTAACCGGACGAAGCCCCTAGTAACAGTTCCGGAATTGTTACGGAAAGGGTGGCTGCTTCAGACTGGTGAGGTAAAGTTCCGGACAAGGGGGAGGGGGAGGAGGAGGGGACCGGGGGACGCTGTGCGCACCTAGGTAGCTCGCTGCTGTAGCATGCGGTGAACCACGGCAGCTCGCCTCCTACGGTACCGCCTAGACGCGCGACGGAGCGCTTCACACCGCTTCAGTGATTCCTTTAACCATTGAGCTTCATCATCCAGGTCTCTTATGCGTCTTTGTGTGCGCAGAATTATGCTTAAGCGCCTCGTGATTTTTATCTTGAGAGGCGCTATAGAAATTATATTTTCTTCTTCTTCTTCTTAACATAAGTCCAATTCTCCCACCCCCACCCCACCCCCGCCGTCGTCAGACATCTGGAACTTTTCCCTGCTGTGTGAAGGCAGCTGAAAGGACAAGTTCCGGTATAAAAGTGGTGTGTCTGAAAACACAGTTCCGGTTAAAAACCGGATTGAATTATCCACAAATGTTCCAGAATGTCAGTCTGAAAAGGGCTTTAGTCTCCCCTCCCCCTACTAACACAGGTCCGTTGCAACAACGTAGTCGCAACGTATTTTCTGACACCTGTGATGTTGCAGGAACGTCGCATGTTACGTAGTAGCGACTTCCAAAGTGAAATTCCGCTACGACGTTGTCAGAACGTCACATAGGACATTGTCGCGACATATCCACAACTTTACTGCAATGTTGTGACAACATCACTATTATAACGTTGTGACAACATACCAACTAAATGTTTGTGGCACGTTGCAGAGACGTTTTCATGTTAACTTTTTTTTTCACCTTTATTCATTATTTACCACAGGAAATTATATTGCAAAACTAATGGCAGATTAACCGCAAAAACAACCAGAATGGAAGAACAAATGTATAAAAACCTTAAAAACAAGTAATATAGGACAGCGGTGTCTTGATTTCATTTAAAAGCTCTACTGCATATGTTTTCGTTTCGGAACCACTGGAGGAGATAATGCAAAGGATTCTCCAGAGAATCAAGAAAATTCTGGACAACCCTGAGCATTCTCTTCACAAGACTTGAGGATCCTTCCTGCCAACAGCCATTGTAACATACAACAACTCTTTGAAGACTTGATTATTATTATTATTATTCTGAGCTACTACAGCAGTCAATTTCCCTCTGGGACTAATAAAGTATTTTTGAATTGAATTGAATAGTAAGCAGCAGGATCAGATGTAATTTCACAGGATGGACAATAAACTGACTTTTCAGCTTTTTATTACATAAAGATTTGACATTTGCATACACAATTTAAACAAAACATTTTTATAGCACCTCTCAAAATAAAAATCACAAGGCGCTTAAAAAAATGATCAAAAATATATAGATATATAAATAGAAAAATCAAAAATTGCGAACAAAACTGAAAAATAAAACAGAAAGGGTGCAGGTTCACTTAGTCCTCCTCAGAAGAATGGGCCTCCATTTGTGTGGCACGATGCTGTGCTTCAGCCTGAAGGGAAAAAAGGAGGTATACATTAGTGAGCAATTAGCACATAAATGTCTCCAACAAGCTTTCAGTCATAAATCAGTTACCTCTCTTCTGACTTTCTGGGGAGCATGCTTTAGGACTTCCATTATTTGCACCTCTATGTCCTTATCTGTGGAGTCTGGAAGCGAGGTCTTCACAGCACGTGGGAACAGACAGGTGATATACAGGAAACATTAAGATTACTGAAACTGTTTTACAGTTGTGACAGACAGCTGTAAAAAGATTTAATGAAATTCTATAAAACAAGTCCAGTAAAAAGCATCAACTCACAGTTGATCAGCCTAAATATTTTAAGGTTACACAGCTTGGCTTTCTGCTTCTTCCCATGCAGGCTGTATCCACACCAAACAGCATTGCTGGCGACAGCCAGCATGGTCCTTCTTGTATTTTCTCCCAGCTTCCGTCCTCCAATGAGGCTTAGAAAACGGACCTTATGAATTGTACAAAGTTGATCAAATAAAATATCAGATTTCATTAAAACCATTTTCTGAATGTCTACAATTGTTTACTTACAGCTTGCTGGAAATATGCCTTGTCCTGCAAGTTATTGTCAAGCAAGGTAAAGTCCTCCGCATCTTTACAAGGCTCCAGGCGCAGATCGTCTTGAGTTTGGCTCTCAGAATGCCGAGAAGCCACATTATGGAGCAGCTTCTCCATGGCGTGCATTTTTCCCTCCATCATGTTCACTTTGATCAGCAGTGACTTGCAGATATCTTGGACAAAAGAAGAATCATACATTACAACACAAATAATAGATTTAACTTATAAGTGGACCTTTTAAGAAGGGGGAACTCAATCTCACCTGTGATTGCAGCAATATTCTTTAAAACATCAGCTTGATCTGAAATGATAAAATGATAGGTTCTCAAAAAAAAAATCTACCAAAACATTTTAATACACCACTCTAGGTTTTGGTAGAGGTATTTTAAGTTACTTGCCTTCAGTGGCTTTTTGCCTTGGGGTGACTCTTTGCCTTGGTGTACTTGTGGCCATTAAATCTATGAGTTGACAAAACACATTTTAATAGTCGTAGTGCAAAGTTTTAAAAGGCAAATATACAAATCAGTTGACATTTTAGTTACAGCAGAAGATAAAATGTGTACCTTCACCGTTGAGGGACTCAGCTGGCAGTGTTGTCCTCTTTGAAACAGGAACTGAAGGGGGAAAAACATATCAAAACTAAATTAAACAAATAATTTGCAGTCTAAAGTAGCTGCTGGGCAGTCTAGAGGACAAATTGAAGTATGGCCTGAATAAATTAGATGAACATAAAGGAAAATATACACACCATCTCTGCTGGATGGTTCTATCAGCAGCAGCATTCTCTCTGCCATGGGAACTGCAAAAAATGAAGAAAAAAAAAATAAAAAAATAAAAAAAACATTATTGGGCTAGAAAATTATTATGGAGCTCTGCACCCCACAAAATAAAATTAGATTTAGTTAAAAACACAAGTTCTAGCAGTAGAACATCGGCTCAAAACTAACCTGTCGTTCTCTCAGTAGAGCATGGACCTGAAAGCAAACAGATGTTTTTTTTTTTTTTTTTTTTTTTTGCAATTTTATATTATTAAAAAGAATATACAACATGTTTATGACAGAAACATTACCTGCTTCATCATCGGAGCTGGACAGGTACCGCTTATTGTTCTTAACCTTTCGTTTGGTCACCTCTCTCTCACTCTCGGCTTGGGAATCTTCCAGGTATTGCCTGGCAAGACGCTTGGCTTCTTCATATTCCTCGTAATAAGCATAACAGTCAAGTTCATATGAAAAGCTTAGAAGGAAACCATTTATATTTGATGGCCAAGTAGTAGTTGCAGTACCACTTTGGCGCTGAAATAGCTTTACTCTATGTTGAGTCCAATCAGGAGATGGATGTTCCACATTTAGGTTCCTGAATGTGGTTTTGTTTGCTGTCCAGTAACAATAATGCACCTAAGATTTTGGAAAAGAGATTAGTTTTCAACCAAGTTTACACAGGCACATAGCCACAGGAATTTCTGAATAAACTGCATGTTCAAAAAACAACAAACTCACCCATTGTTTATGAAAATTTAGCTTTTGACTACACATCTCAAACTAAAGCAATACTTTGTGTTACAATGTTTAATACTAGCTAACTAAACAATTTGATTCTCGTTCTTCTTTTGCTAGTTTGGAAGACTGGGTTGCCCAAGTCCAGTCCTTGGGATATTTTAGATACATTCTTGCTCAAATGGCTAAAAGTCCATCACGCCCCCTGCCCCAAACACAAATTTCTAACGCTCCATTAATGTTTAGCTAAACATGGCCATCTCTCTACACAAGATCTCAATAAAGTCGACAGACACAGTGAAAAGGCTTGCTTAAACACCAATAAACATTACCTAATTATTAAAAACCACTGAGCCGCAAAACGTTTAGGGCAGAACATTAGCCCAGAGGTTTACTGATCGAGCAGACATGTGAGAACACGTGTAATGACCGCTTAGCAATGGGGCTACCTAGTGGCTAACGGTAGCTGGACTGCTAACTCTACAAATACACTGGTTGTAGTTATATCAAAAGAATAGTTACAGAGTCATCTTGCTTGAAATTAGATTGATATTTTTCTAAATCAAGCGAAAAGTCCAGTTAGTTTGTTTGATTTTACTTGAACAGACCGAATAAACTACAGTAGGTAAGCTACCATGCGGTAGCTATTGTTTGAGGGCAGATATATGCTATTGCCTTTTGTAAACCAAAATTAGAACTAACAAGCACATGATAAAACTTTTTCTTACCTGAAGCAAGCGAACTAAGGAGTGAGTGGTTGACAAATAAATCCGAAGTAGCCAAATAGCAAAGGCAACTAACTGTTAATCTTGTGGAAAAAAACAAGGGATGAAATAAGAACAAAAAAAGAGGCAGAGTAAGCTGATTGGAAGATGGTCTGGAACATGTGATGACCATAACAAATCAGAGAACTGGCTGGAAACAGGGTTGTTGCAACAAGCCATTCCATTGGAATGCAGTGAGGCCAGTAACATGTAAATTAGCTTACATTTCCTTGCTGGTAGATTTTAGAAAGTAAACATTTGTAAACGGCAAAAATGAGTTTTTCAGTAGACAACGTTTAGAAAAGTTTTTTCATAAAATAAAAAGTCCCATTTTTTTTATTAGAAAGACATTTTAGCTATAAACATGATTTAAGTACTGCAACTACTAATTGTTTATTTAATTATTGTCAAAACTCTAATAATAATAAGTGTTATTTTTCATGGATAAGCTGAAAATCTAATTTGATAAAATCTGTAAAATTTTATTTATTCTGGAACTACAGTTATCACGTTGTAACAACGTAGCAGCAACGTTGTTATTCAAAGTGCCGAATAAGTTGCAGAGAGGACATTTAACAGAGGTTGTAAAGCGACTTTAGGAGGACGTTGTAGTGTGACGTTTCAGCAATGTACCAACAACGTCCCCTGTGGAACGTAGTAACCTAAACGTACCAGCTACGTTGTCACGACGTCACAAACGAAACGTCGCAAAATGCGACGTTGTGGCGACTTTCTGTGTTAGCTGCCACACCTGGTGTGGAGTTTTGTGCCTTGCTCTGCCTGAGTGTTCGCTGCTCCCGGGTTCGGGGGTTTAAGATTTTTAGTGTGTGCCTGATCAAGCCCGGTGGCTGCCTGGTGGGATGTGGGTCCATGGGCTCTGCTGGGTCCCCGGCGAGGGTTGTCGCCCCTGGGTCCCGGGTTGCTGGGTCCCGGGCTCGGCCGGCTAGGGGGTGGGAGGCTGCGGGCGGGCATGTGGGCTTGCCGCTGATATTTCCCGGGACTCTGCCGGGACTCTGCCGGCTGCTGGTTGTGGCCCCCCGGGGCAATCCTCTGCACCTCTCGAGGGGGGCAGGGGCTTTTCTGATCGCAGTCTCCTTGGGGTCCCTGTGCTCTAGGGCAGCTCCTAGATCTCTTGGACTTGGAGCTCCCTCCATCTCCTACACATCTTTGGGGGTAGATCTGTGGCCCCTCACACTCTCTATTGGACGCTCCTATAGATAAACCTTATATATACATGCGTGTGTACACACACAGGTGCTCACATGGTGCTCTCATAAGTATGGACTTGTCTTAACACATGTCAACACATGTCTTAAGGCTGTGGTTGGCACTAAATGCACTGTGATTTATTATCGTGTGATTGTTCAATAAAACAACGTTGATTTTATATTTCTGCATTAGCTATAATCCAATCCAATCCAGTTTTATTTATAAAGCACTTTAAAAGACCCAGCACAGGAACAAAGTGCTGTACAGAAAATACATTAAAACAATTGACTAAACAGAAAACAGCAAAGATAGATAAATAAATAAAACACATGATACATAAAAATAAAATAGCCCTATATTAAAAATAAAAACTTGATAAAACCACATTGAATCACCTAAAACAGCTAAAATAAAATAAAAAAAAGAAACCAACATCTCATAAGGTATCAAAAGCCAGGGTAAAGAGGTGGGTTTTCAGGAGTGCCTTAAAAACAGACAAGGCCTGTCTTATCTCTAAAGGAAGTTCGTTCCACAGTTTTGGAGCTGCTACAGCAAAAGTGCGATCTCCTCTAAGTTTACGCTCAGTCCTGGGTACAATCAGGAGCAGCTGATCAGCAGACCTGAGAGAGCGGGAGAGTGTGTAAGGCTGTATCAGGTCAGAGAGATAAGAGGGGGTGAGGCCATGAAGACCTTTAAAAGCAAACAAAAGAATTTTAAAATGAATCCTAAAAGAAATGGGCAGCCAGTGAAGTGAAGCTAAAACAGGGGAAATGTGCTCAAACTTTTGAGTGCCAGTTAAAAGACGAGCTCCGGCATTTTGCACCCTCTGTAGGTGACTAATACATGATGCACTGACCCCAATGTAGAGTGCGTTACAGTAATCCAGCCGAGTGGTTACAAAGGCGTAGATCACTGTCTCAAAGTGCTGCCGTGAAAGAATTGATTTTATTTTTGCCAGCTGCCTATAAAAAACCAAACCATTAGACAAATAACTGCTATGACATACTGAACTCACTAGAAAATATTTTTCAATATTTTACACGATAACTACTTGAAAAATGTAGGTCATCTACCTAAAGCTGTAACACCAAAACTACAAATAAGCTAGGTTTTGAAAACAAACACGGTCACGGAACAATCACCCCTCCCCTTGGGTATCTTTCCTGAGATGCTTCTGCTGGAACCGTAAACCCACATTGCCAGAGTAAATGAGAACGTACTGAACATTTCTAGGTCCTAACCTCTTTTGTTGTCCATCTCTGTCCAGATTGGTGACTGTGCATCCTCCTGTCTTCCACTGCCTTGGGGGGGTGCCACAAGGTTCCATTCTCAGGCCATTGCTTTTTTCTATCTACCTTCTGCCTTTGGGCAAAATCCTGAATCAGCATGGCCTGAGCTATTACATTTACGCTGATGGTTCCCGGTTCTGGAACTGTGCTGCTCTGGGTGGCTGCATGTTGGAGTAGCTCTGTTGACTATATGTAAGTTTTGACTTTTCTTGGACATTTTTTCTTCTAGTTTCTCAAGAAAAACTGTATTTTTTGGACATTTTACTTTTCTGTGTCTGGTGCTGTGAAGCTTGGAGGATTTTTACTGCTATTTTTTTTCACTTTTTGAGCATTTGTTATGATGTGTAACTATGGCAACAAGCTATTAACAATCGGGAGCAGCTGATTAACATTGAGAAGGCTGAAATAATGGCTGTGTCTCAATTCAGGGTCTGCATCCTTCGTCGGCCGGATTCGTCTGCCTTTTACGTCACAGCGCCGCAACTAGGCCTGTCCCAATTCGAAGACTCCTTCAAATGTAGTCAACGAATCCGGCCTTCTTTTCGCCTGTATGAAGGATGGGTCCGGTGTATCCTTCAATGGTTTACATTTCCCAAGATGCCTTGCGGGCCGGATGGCAGAACTTTTAAAAACAATGGCGGACAGTGAAGCGGGAGCTGTCGGAGAGGATTGTGCATGTAAATGTCAGTATAAACTTGAAAACTGTTAGGTTAAGGACTTTTTGTGATGCATGAACATTATTTTAGTTAGAAATGTTACAGTAAAAGTGCTTGTATTGCGGTCTCGGCTCGTATGTTCGGCCGCTCTGTGTCGTACTTCTCCCGCTACGTTTTCCCCCTGATATAATAGGAGTTTGTATTTTAGGGACAAAAGAGAAAACCAGGGAATTTATTAAGCTTGGGGCGAAGATGGACCACATGATCACTGGAGCAAAGTATTTGGTGGCTGTGGTATGGAGGTACAATAACATCTCATATTTTAAAAACTGTGGTTTGAGTTTATTTTTTTCTGCGAAAACATGAAAGGAATAACCCGTTGTCCTCTTTTCTCTATCTTTTCTCTCCCTGTTTTTTTCTTACATGTTTGTTAAGACTACTCTGGAGAAAATGGTCATCCATGGGAAGGTGACAGCGATAACCAGCTTCTGGAGCTGATCAGGGAGGACATGAGGCTGCAGAGGGAGGCAGAGCAGCAGAGGGCACAGGAGAGAAAGGGAGAATTTTGACAGGCTTTTTAATTTGCTAGAAAAAATGGTTAAGGAAGATTAAACATGTACATATAAAAGATATATCTAAATAAAATCAATTCTGTATTAAACACTTGAATTTTATTTTTGTTTACAAATGTGAATTGTTTAATATTACAGGGTATCCGCTGGGTCTTGAAAAGTCTTAAAAGGGGATAAATCAGTTTTGGTCAAATTAAGACCCTTAGAAAGTATTAAAAACTATTGTCACATCTTTGCTCAGGCTCAGCTTGTCGAAATAATTTTCTCTGAATTAGCCCTCCGACAGTCAAGGAAATGATTAAAAAGATTAATAAAACTTTGTTCTCCAACGTTTAAAGTTCCTTCTCCCTTCTGGTCAGCGGTTCCACGGTTGCTAGGTGACGGAACGTTTCCGAGGGAGTGGCGGGAATTCATGAAGGCTAGGCCTGTCCAAATTCACAGCCATTAACATCCGGTCTACTAGGCCGATTGAGAACCCCGCCCACGTCGGCCGAGTAGGCTGGGTCCTTCGAAGGATGCAGACCCTGAATTGAGACACAGCGAATACCTCAACTGAAGCCACAAATCCCAAATGAGCTAAAACGCAAGAAGCGTGGGTGCAGAGCGGGAGCAAAACGGAGACTGCGAAAGAGGAAATTCAAACCATCTCTTCCATCGATCATAATGGTTAATGTGAGATCACTGGCCAACAAGATGGATGAACTGCAAGCCCTTTCAAGGACTCAGCCAGAGGATCGGCAGTGTAGTGTTATGTGTTTCACTGAGACGTGGCTGCAGGACCATATCCCTGATTCCAGTGTCTCTCTGCCAGGATTCCTGACTGTACGAGCAGACAGAGATCTGAAGAGGAGCGGGAAACGAAAAGGAGGTGGAGTGGCAGTGCTTGTCAACAACAGATGGTGCCATCCATGTCATGTTTCAGTGAAATGTCGTCTCTGCAGCCCAGATGTTGAACTCTTGGCAGTAAGTTGTCACCCATATTTTTTGCCAAGAGAGTTCACCAGTGTTTTCTTGGCAACCGTTTATATTCCACCTTCAGCCATTGCTTAAAATGCATATGATGCCATCAGTTACGTTGTCACTAAGCTACAAACCCAGCACCCCAATGCATTTGTGGCTATATCTGGTGATTTTAATCATGCCTCGCTCTCTGCTACACTTCCAACATTTCAACAGTTTGTCAGCTGCTCCACCAGAGAAAACAAGACATTGGATTTTTGTTATGCAAATGTAAAGAATGCATACATGTCCAAAACAAGACCTCCTCTGGGACAATCAGAACACAATCTTGTTTTCTCTGCTCAGAATACAAACCACTTGTTCAGAGGCAACCTGTGACAAGAAAAACTGTGAGAAAATGGTCACAGGACGCTGAAGAAGCCCTGCAGAGTTATTTTGAGACCACAGATTGGATGACTCTCTGCCAAGGATATGCAGTGAACATAATGCCATGACTGGATGTGTCACTGACTATATAAACTTCTGTGTGGACAACATCATACCCACCAGAACAGTGAGATGCTTAGCTAATAACAAACCCTGGATCACCAGTGAACTGAAGAATTTGCTAAATGAGAAAAAAAAGAGCCTTCAAGGAAAGAGACAGGGAATTATTGAGGAGTATACAGAAGCAACTGAAGATCAAGATCGGAGACAGCAAGGAGGCATACAGGAAGAAGCTGGAGAACAAACAACAGGGGAACAATATCAGAGATGTCTGGTCAGGGATGAAGAAGATCACAGGCTTCACACAGAGGAAGGATTGCACAGATGGCAGCCTGGACACAGCCAATGAACTGAACAAGTTCTTCAATAGGTTCAGTTCAGGAACAAACCCAGCATCCTCCTCACCTATCCTCAGCCAATCAGACATCCCATCCTCCTCTGATCCAACATTTTCCTGTCACATGCCAGCTCTTTTGTCCTCTAACACAGTCATGGACTCTTCTGGTTCTATAAATCTGTCTTCAACCAAGTCAGGAGATGCTGCTGCCCCATTTACCTCCCCCTCCCACCTATCTGTCTCTAGAAGTCAGGTGAAGAGGCAGCTGGAGAGACTGAACATGAACAAGGCTGCAGGTCCAGATGGTGTCAGCCTCAGGGTACTGAAGGCCTGTGCAGAGCAGCTCTGTGGGATTCTGCAGCACCTCTTCAACCTCAGCCTGGCCCAGGAGAAGGTTCCAGTCCTGTGGAAGACATCCTGCCTTGTTCCAGTTCCAAAGAAAACTTGCCCATCAGTCAATGACGACTACAGACCGGTTTCCCTGACATCCCACATCATGAAGGTCCTGGAGAGACTCCTGTTGGTTCACCTGAATAAGCAAACTAGAACATATCAGGACCCGCTGCAGTTTGCTTATCGCCATGGAGTTGGAGTTGAAGATGCCATCATCCAGCTGCTTCAACCAATCCACTGTCATCTGGACAAAGCAGGCAGCACTGTCAGGGTCATGTTCTTTCATTTCTCCAGTGCATTTAACACAATCCAGCCTGATGTACTTTGCCAGAAACTCCAGAAGACACAGGTGGGGGCCTCAACTATTGCCTGGATTAAAGACTACCTGACAAACAGACCACAGTTTGTGAGGCTGAAGAACTGCACATCAAACCAGGTGATCAGTAACATTGGAGTACCACAGGGGACTGTACTCTCACCATTTCTTTTCACCCTGTACACCTCAGAGTTCCAGTACAAATCAGAGACATGTCATCTACAGAAATACTCAGATGACTCTGTAGTCGTCGGGTGTATTGGAGATGGACAGGAAGCTGAGAACAGAGAGCTGGTGGAGTGCTTTGTGGCATGGTGTGGAAACAATCATCTGACCTTGAACGTGAACAAAACAAAGGAGATTATTTTAGACTTCAGAAGAAACAGGGCGGAGTCAAACACTGTTTCCATCATGGGAGAAGAAGTGGAGGTGGTTGAGGAATACAAATACCTTGGAGTTCACCTGGACAGCAGACTGGACTGGAGAAAGAACAGCGAAGCCATTTACAAGAAGGGACACAACAGACTGCACTTCTTGAGAACACTTAGGTCCTTCAATGTCTTTAGCAAGATGCTGCAGATCTTCTACAAGTCTGTTGTTGAGAGTGTAATCTCTTCAGCCATCGTCTGTTGGGGTAGTAGTATCAGAAGCAGGGACCTGAAACGGCTCAACAGCCTAATAAAAAAGGCTGGTTCTGTTCTGGGGACGACTGTGGAACCACTGGAGGAGATAATGCAAGACGGATTCTCCAGACAATCAAGAAAATTATGGACAA
The DNA here is from genome assembly GCF_043380555.1 of Nothobranchius furzeri. Lineage (NCBI taxonomy): Eukaryota > Metazoa > Chordata > Actinopteri > Cyprinodontiformes > Nothobranchiidae > Nothobranchius > Nothobranchius furzeri. The sequence continues at coordinate 54,696,467 of NC_091745.1, forward strand.
CCCTGAGCATGATCTTCACAAGACTGTCCGACAACAGAAGAGTGTCTTCAGTCAGAGGCTTCTTCAGTTTCGCTGCAACACTGACCGCTACTGGAGATCCTTCCTGCCAACAGCCATTGTAATACACAATAACTCTTTGATGACTTGATTATTATTATTATTATTATTATTATTATTATTATTATTATTATTCTGAGCTACTACAGCAATCAATTTCCCTCTGGGATTAATAAAGTTCCATTGTGAGGTCTTGCTTTTATCAGCTTTGCCGCCTTACTCGCCTCAGATAAATCTTGAAACGTAGGCATTTGAAGTCAGTCATCCGTGCCTTCATTACCTCTCGCCTGGACTATGCAAACGCCCTCCTAGTTGGTGCGCAGGTCTCTGCCCTGAATCTGCTGCAGGTCGTCCAGAACTCTGCTGCCAGGTTCTTGACAAATACGCACCGGCGTAGCCATATTACCCTTGTCCTGGCACATCTTCACTGGCTCACTGTCATTTTCAGAGTGCAATTTAAGTTATTGACTTTTGTATTTAAAGACCTTGCATCTCCATATCTCTCTGACCTGCTCACTCCCTATGTACCCACACGCACGTTGAGTTCGGCTGACCTCCTGCTGCTATGTATGCCCCGGATGCGATACAAATCGTGGGGTGAACGAGCATTTGTGCATGGTGCCCCAAAGCTATGGAACTCATTGCCCATTGGAGTTCAGCAGGCTCCATCACTGGCGGTTTTTAAATCTCGTTAAAAGACCCACTTTTATGATTTGGCTTTTTAGACAGTGCATCATGTTTTATCTGCTTTGATTGTCATTTTTATCTTCTGCTTTATTTCCTTAGATTAGTTGTGTTTTTTTTAACCAGTGCAGCATTTTGGGCAGCTCCCATGCAGCGTTTTAAACGTGCTATATAAATAAACTTTGGTATGGTATGGTATGGTATGGTATGGTATGGTATGGTATGGTATGGTTTGGTATGGTATGACTTCAAATGTGTTTTTCTTTTTGGGACTCTGGTAGTTTGTCCAAAAGTTGAAGTCGTAGCAGCTGGCTGTTTCACATTCTGTGATATTATTGACATGCAAACCTTTCATACCAGTGGTGTTCTGTTGCTAAATATGTGAGTGATGAGTGGAGGGCCCAGGGGACTGCGGAAGGTCCAATAGCTGCTTTCAGTTCAAAACGTGTTATTGGTGGAGGTTTTTAGACTAATGCGAGATAACCATTTTATTTTATTTTATTTTTTATTTTTTCATATTTTAATCTTCACCATATATTTATAGATATATGTTAGATTGTTAAGATGCATGAAAAAAATGTTGTTAATTTGATTTTCAAATCTGGCATTGCAGTTTTAAGAAATTAAAGTTTTTTCGCTGAACTACAGTTGCCAGAAAGAGCAACTGGGCAGGGCCTTGGGGATAGGGTCCTAACTTGTATGCTGTCGGGACGAAGGTAGGAACATGCGGCAGTGCATGGCCCAGAATCAGGGGCCTCAGGTGGACCTTGGCTCCTCTGAAATAATAACAACTCTGTCCCATCACAGGGAAAAGGGATGTTCAGGAGGGGGAGGACCCAACCTTACCTGGATGTCTTACATATTCTGGAAGTTGTGCAAATGCAGGGATGGGAGTAGATATTCTGCTTGGATGGGGCTGGGTTGGTACCCTCGGACTCCATGGGGCTCTGTGATGCAGCTGCTTTGGGCCATGGCGAGGTATGCTGGGGTCTCCATACCCTGGGGGGCATTTTGGGAACAGAGGTGCCTATTGGGGCCAGTGGGGGTGCTAGATCCCTGGAGGGCTTAGGCCAATCAGCCATTCCTCCCCATTCCCATACATTTTTCTCCTCCTGCTCCTTCACATCATTACACAAACATGCACATAGGACCTTGGGGGGTGGGAAAGTCAGGGGGTGCGGGTATGGATCCCATTTCCGCATTCCTGTGGCAACCTGCCCCCCAATTTTATTTTTTTATAACACTTCCACCAACGACATTCCTCGCTAACACACAATTAGGGCCTTGGGAGTGAGCACACTCAATGGCATTTGGCATGAGGATCTTTCAGCCTCATCCCAAGTTCCAGTGCCTACTTCCAATTTTAAACTGCACTTAGACACAGAGGGCTGTGGGGGGAAGTGGGGTTGTGTGGTGGCATCAGCTGGCGTAGGCCAGACAATGACTGCACTGCCCACTCACCACAGCTATGAAATACACCTCATCAACACACACTAACACTGTATTGGAGAGCAAGGAGGGAGACTAGGGGTCTTAGCACACCTTTGTTGTCGCTTGACTTTCTGGGGCTGGAGGCTAGGAGGGGTAGCTGGCCGTCTGGTTTGGGGTCTGGGGTGGTGGGTTGCTTTGCTCAGCGTTGGGCGGAGGAGCCTGCTCATCATCACCCCAGGAGAAAGGGGTAAACTCTGCGAACCGGTGATGATTGTACCCCTTGTGCAACAGTACCGGGACCAGAGTGAATAGGGTGTGTATTAGGGCCTGCACGACTTTATTTTTTTTAAAGTCGACAGTCAAGTAATGAAAGTCGAGTCGACTTCGACTAGTCGTTGATGACGTCATACGCCGGAAGCGGCGGCGGGGGAGGGGGGGAGGGGGTGGTAGGTTCGCTGGAGTTTTTGACAATAAAATTGCGCCCACATTTTCTAAGTTAACACATCTCTTTTAACAATGGTAGTTTCTGCTTCCTACTTCAGTCCTCTCCCCCCTCCCCCTGCGCAGCAGCCGCAAACTCACTGATGCGTCTGCAGCCTCTCAGTGTTCCTGCTGCTCTAAACATTAAAATAATTATTTCATTTTCTGTTCCTCACTTCTGATTACTTTCAGTGGTGTCTGTTTGTTGCAACCACCAGGTACAAAAACTAACTTGTTTTTATTTGACTATTTTTCTGTCCTGTCTGTTTATTATCTTCCTGCATCTCCTCTCAATCCTAAAGAGAAACTGCTACCTGGGTTCACATATATTCACCTCATGAGTTACCTTTGAACTGCAGTTCTAAAAGATCTACCGACCGCAAAAACAGCGGAGTGCCGCTGCTCGCCGGCCGACTACAACGGGACCGTTTTTGCTGCGGAGTTCATGCCGGAGCGGAGCGGAGATAGTGGAATCTTGGGGGTGTGTCACCGGAGGACAACGGGTGATGCGCCTCGCTCCGCAGCAGCGAAATGCATCAGGCACAAATAACAGACAGAAAACATGAAAGGAAATGAGCCGACATGAACGATCGCGTGTTTAATTTGTTTTTGAGGTGGTGACACCTGATTTGGCCGTGCTCAGGACGCAATGTCTGGAGCGCACGTCAACGATCAGAGCTTTGCATGTGCAAACTGGTTAATATTAGGATGGGGGTGAGGGGAAGGTTAAATTGCAAGAGGGTAAAGGTCACAGTTTGGTTAAATGTCCGTTTTACCGCCGGTGTCAGTACCGCACAGCGCGTCGCCTCCGCCTCGATCCAGACGCGCAGGGGCTCATCACCTGCTGTCTTTTCCGAGGACTGCATCTTGTCAGTCATTATCACGTGACAGCGACTAGTTGATGGCAGGCATAAAAAGTCACTACAGAGCCGTGAAGTCGACTAGTCGACTAGTTCGTACAACCCCTAGTGTGTATGGGGAGTGTGAGTAGGTGTCTAGTGTTCATTTTTGTAAGTCTTAGGTTTTATGTGTATGTGTGAGCATGAGGGAGGGAGTGTGTGACTGTCTGTATATGACTGTATATGTCAGGTGGGGTCTTGGACTCCTTCTCTCTCCTGGGACTTCTTGTACTACTACACATCTTTGTCTGCTCCCCCACCCCCACCCCGCCACATTTGGTGTGGAGTGTGGTGCTTTGGTCTGCCTGAGTGTTCGAGGCTCCCGGGTTAGGGGGTTTAAGATTTTTGGCATCTGCCTGATTGATCCCGGTGGCCACCTGGTGGCTTGGAAATCAGTATTAGTTGTGAAATAAATCTAAGGCAAAAATCAACTAAATCCCAGAACTCCTATTCCACATCCCTAATGGCAGAGAAACGTCAAATGTAGCAGTTCTTCTCAGTTCTTAACATGTTTTCCTTCACATTCTGTAGTTTAGTTGCAAACAAATACAGATTTAGAAAAGAAACAGTAAAATAAGCTATTTTTTTCGATGTAGTGCCTCGTACGTGGGCATTTCAAATATTTTAAGGCGTTTAAAATTTCTACAATTTTCTAAATGACATTTTTTTTTTTAAGATTTTGTTTGCATGGTGAAAATGCAGCAAAATTATATTCTTAAACCAAAAACTGCAGTGAAATCTAAAATTTCATTTTTATACATGTGTCTGTATGAAATGTGCTATATAAATAAAATTGCCTTGCCTTGTCTTCCCTTCTGAAGTTTTGCAAAAACACATAAATCTGTGTTGTTGTGGATAGCCTAAGAAGGATAAAACACATGTAAGGTCGTCAGAATCAACTGGCAAACATGTCGAAAAAATTGTTAAAACAACACTAAACCTAATCACACAAACTACTGACAAAAATGAAATTGAGCATTTCACCTAAAACCAGTTTCTTTTTCTATTTTAGAAAGTGCATCTAGCTTTTTCACAGATATATTTGAAATTTTCTTGGTTCTGAATCTCTTTTAAAAGTGGGTACGTATATAATCCAACTTCTCAGTCTTTGCACATTTGTGGCATTTTTGTTGCAAGTTTAACTTCCTCACAATGGTCAAATTACTGTCACCAGCAGATTTAGTGACAGAGGCACAGAAGGCTAAACCACTAACGGCGACAAAGCTATATTCTCTGTCTGGAAGGATTTACACTGTACTGCAGTGAGAACAGGCTATCATTAAATCATTATGATTGCAACCTTTAACTTCAGAGGGTTTTTTCTCTCTTTTTTTTTTTTTTTTGCTCTATTATTTACAAACTGCAGTGTTAAAAAAATGTTCTCTGAACTTCCCAAAATGGACAATGTCTAACTCTTGGCTTTGATGGGTCTAATTTAAACCATTATGTTCTTGTGGTTTCCTGATCCTATTATAAATATTTGAAGGGAAGTTTTTATCATTGAGATACTGTATATCAGCAGAGATGGATTTCCTGTGCAAGCAAAGGCCAGCGGTTTAGATACATAAACATGTTTATGGGAAATCCTCAGTGCCTTGACCTGGAAATTGTGGCAGTAATGACAAACAGGGGATGTGGTAATTCGCTGGTTATATTAATAGTTTAGGTTAGAGTTGGAAGATCTGGATCTCACGTAGGAACTTTCTTTTAAAATTGTGTTCAGATTTGTTAGCGTGGATGTTTTACTGCAGCTAAGTTCCTTATCGCTGCCTTCAGAATGTCTTTTATGCCAAACCTCTACCTCACTGGCGCTGTGGTTGTCTAAACAAGCATCACAAATGCTGCCGCTAGCCACCGGTAACATCGAGTGTTTATAGGCATTGCAGAGAGTGCAGGTGACAGTAATTGTCAGCAGCTGACAGTGGCAGTCCCCAATGTGGACCAGATGGTGATACAGGGGTCATGCCCGTGTAGCCACAGGGGATAGAGGACAAGGTAGAGCGTAGAACAGATCAACGTGAAGGCAGGAGAGTAGGACAATAAAGCCACATTAGGGACTCAGCAGAGAGGGTGCATGCTCCCCGTTAGGCAGGATGAAGACGGAAAATAGAAGTATAATTTTAAACCTTTGAGAAACCAGAGGAGGCGAAGGAACAGGTGATGCTTCACTTAGCATCATGCTAATCAGTGCATTACTCAATGAACTTCGAAAGTTGGCTGTTGTAAAACTGCCAGCTTCCTGTCGTCATGTGCCCTCCATGCCACGTTAGCTCTGAAAGCCTGTGCTCACTCTGTGTAAACCTTATTCTGGGGGGTAAATGCTCACATATACAAACACATATGCAAAGTGCTGCTCTGTGACAGTCATGGCCACTCAGGCAGATATGTGATCAAAACCACACAAAGTGGCAATCACTGTCTGAAGTCAATTGTGGGTGTAAGCCAGTGTAAGGAACATTAACGGCTATTAATATGGTACTTAAGTCACAGATAACAGGATGTGGGTTTGCCTTGCCGTCAGTGAAGAGTTTGTGTGCTTTCTCTCCAGGCTTTCTCTACAAACTGTTGACTCTACATTTCCATAAATATGAGCTGGAGTGTTTTGTCTACATTTTCAGCCTTGTGAAGGATGATTGTCTCAGTGGACTTGGACGTATACAAGACAGTGAGTGGCTGAAGATGTTCTCATGCATCAATAAATCTTCTGCAAGCCCGCATTTTGTTGAGTTTAGTTAGAAATAATATTATTTTTCTTCAGCGCAGCCACTTCAGATGTTGTCTGCGTTGTGTTCTCTGGTAAGACAAGGAAACCGATCAAATGAAGGCTGATGCTTTACACAAGTTCTGTGGCAAGTCTTTGCTGGATTTATTTTCCTTATTCAAGTTTCAGTTTCTGATCATTTGTTTTTAGTCCTTTAAATTTCATCCCTTGCAGGTCATGTTTCCTTGGTTCTTTCTAGACAAACCATGCACCAAACTACATTTTAGTAGTTTGGTGTATGTTCTCTCATTTAACAAGCAATGATGAGTTTTCTTGTTGCTTCTGCAGAAAATATTTAAATAATAAGATGACTGAGTCAAAAAACAAGCTGTTCAATTTTTAATTCTGATAAAAAAAATGTCCGATTTTGTTTAACACCTTTATGTCTGCCAAGAAGTGCACAGGAACTGTATACCGAATAAAAAATGTGATACTGTGACTGTTCTTTCCATGGGATTAGATGTCTCGTTAAATGCCACTCGAAAATCCCCATTAGTTCATTTCCCTCTTGGTTAATTAACATCTGGTCTTGACCTTTCCAGTGGATAGGTGCAACTTTATCTTGAAAGTCAAGGTTACAAAACTATGCATCAAAGCAGACTGATTAGTGATCACCAGAGTGAAGGAGAGAAGCTTTGGCACAAAGCCCTGGCTGCGAGTGACCTGGCTAGGATCAGAAGAGTAAGGAAATACTAAGAAGAAATGCATAGGGTAGACCCCAAATCTGTTAGTGTGGTTTCATTGAAGTGTTTTTTTAATTATTTATGTACTTTTTTTTGGTAAATATTCAAACCCTCTAGTAGCCACTGAAATCAGCCTTTTAAATGCAAACATCCTATTTTAAAGTGACAATGTGCAGTTTTTGCCATTAATCTCTGGAAATGTCCATCAAAATGTTGTAAATGAATTAAAAGATGCCCAGTTGTAGAAAATTATTGGCAGTTTCATAACATATACTGTAACCATAAAAATCTGTTCTAAAATACATGGGAGCGGGTCTAAGTATCTGGGCGACGCCATATTAGATACCATGTTTCCTTCTACGCAAGCCAGTGAGGACAAAACACATTTACTGAGTTGTAACAAATGGTTACAAAACCTTCACCATTACTAAACATTGTTGTTTTACACAATTCCCACTTGCTTGTTATTTTGCTGGAGGTTGCACTCCCAAGGATTTTTGACCCTAATGGCCATCCGTTGCAAAGGTCTTATTTGAAATCAAAAATAATGCTAGCTTGCAGTGATTTAGGTATTACTACCCCTATCACTAGGGAAACTACACACTGTCACTTTAAAAGGAACTTAAGCTTTTACTTGAAGGTGTTTAGAAATTGTGGTGCTTCAAATACGACTGAAAGCTTTAGGACAGCATCTTTGCATCCAGGTTTGTATTAAGAGGCAGAATTTCTTTAGTTCATTGCTTCCATAATGCTAGTTAAACGTTCCATCTTTAGGGTTTTAGAAATGACAGATACTTTTCTTAAATAGAATGGGTTGCCAGACTAGTGTCCTACAAGAGTTTCATTCTTTCAGCACAAATGTAGTTTTACTGTAGTTTCGACAGCGGTAACCTTAAGAAACACAAACACTTGTGAACGTTTCATTAAATGGGTCTGATTGCGCATCTAAGATGCATTGTAATCTGCTCTGCCGATCTAGTCACATCCCCAGTAGACTAATTTCAAAGGATTCTTTTTGCAAGTGCTTCTATAATATTACTGTTGGGTTAAGTTCAACCGTCATGAGGCCTGCAGCTTTCAACGTCCTTACCTAATAGATTGGATCTTGCACTTTTATTGTCTTCCATCCATTCATCCATTTTCGTCCGCTTATCCGGGGTCGGGTCACGGGGCAGCAGCAGAGAGGCCGAGACTTCACTCTCCTCATCCACTTGGGCCAGCTCTTCTAGGGAATCCCAAGGCCTTCCCTAGCCAGGTGAGAGACATTGTCCCTCCAGCATGTCCTGGGTCTTCCTTTAGGTTTCATCCCGGTTGGACATGCCCGGAAAACCTCACCAGGGAGGCTTTCAGGAGGCATCCTAATCAGATACCTGAGCAACCTCAACTGGCTCCTCTTGATGTGGAGGAGCAATGGATGTACTCCAAGCCCCTCCCGGATGACCGAGCTTCTCACCCTATCTCTATGGGAGAGTCCAGACACCCTGTGAAGACAACTCATTTCATCCGCTATTCCGTCTCATTCTTTCAGTCACTACCCAAAGCTGGTGACCACAAATGAATGTAGGAACGTAGATTGAGAGCTTTGCCTTCTGGCTCAGCTCTCTCTTCACCGTAACACTGTCGATCTCACGCTCCATCTTTCCCTCACTTGTGAACAAGATCCAGAGATACTTACACTCCTCCACTTGGGGTAGGAACTCACCCCTGACCTGGAGAAGGCATTCTACCCTTTTCAGACTCAAGAACACGGTCTCAGATGTATTTACTTATTGTTAATGAGATCCTGAGCTGTTTTCTTATTTTAATCTTAAACCCCAAATCGGAACAGATGAGTGACAAGATAAACTTTATTTATTTGTGTTACTGAGTTTCCTTAAATTCTTCCTGTTTTACACTTTCTCCTCTTTGTTTGCAAAGCAGAACGTCAATAAAACAGCTTTTTGTTCCAACTCTTCTCAATTCTCCCACCTGGAACAGCCCCACCCCCTTTTTTAACACCCTCTGTATGAGAATAACCAGGGATTTTTCAAGTCTGCTGATTGACCATAATCCATACACGCTGCTTTTAAAACTGGTCTCTGATTCCTATTCATTGCGTCAAAGTGTGAAGGAGACATTTCTATGACCACACCAGATGTTCAAATCAGTCATGTTGTTTCAGTGCTTACTGCGCTCGGCCTCCCCGGTCCCACCGTTTATTTACGTAGGGGATCTGTGGCGGCTGGGGAGGTTGGTCCGGGCTAATTGTGAGCAGCTGTAATATCACAGACCCATCATTAAGAGGGCAACGGCTTTGCACACGCATTCATAATCCACCCTGAAGTGGAATAACAGCAACGTCCGCCGAGCGCTACTGAATTACCAGATTGTTAGTGTGGCCTAATTGTTACACTTTGTATATGAAAGGCTAAACCGCTCAACGTGATTAGCACCCACAATAGTGCACTAGTTCTCCAGGGCAGCAGTCAGAAGCATGGGAGAGGCCTGAAGTAAAGCATCAGAAAGGGAGTGAGGGGTAAATCCTACTCACTGTATGAGAAGGTATAACACGGTTTGTGATAGAGGAACATCTGAGATTTTTAAGTTAGAATAACACGGAAACCCCATGTTGGTTTACTTCTAGGAGTTCCAGCTGTTTATACGACAGACCTGAGAATAGAATGATGAAATATAAACAAATAATGTCAGAATAACCTTCAATTCCTGTAGTGTTTACCAGAGCATTGGCAGACTGCTTCGGGTGCCCTGTTTGTCATATCTCCTTGTTGATATTTGAATTTGTCAGTGCAAGTCAGGACTCCAGAATGTTTTCATAATCTGGTTTTATTATAAGCAACACCAGCTAGTGTTGAAAAATGAAGTCAAAAAGACAACAACGCCACCGCCGTGTCCATTTGCTCGGACAGAAGTGGACCACACACAGTGTTTCAGTAAAATAAAGTAGATATTAGAATACAAGCAAATCACAAACGAGCCTGCGCCAGATGCTCGCTGTGCTTTCTGCTCGTGTTTTGATTCATGTAAACAGCATCAGTGTTGCTTTTGAATATGGCTCTTTGGTGTCACATGTAGACAAAAACAAACTGGTTTGTGGAACATTAGAAGAAGATGCACATCCTGTCTTTTAAAGTGTGTTTTCTTGAATTCTGATTGTTTGTGTGTGTGTGTGTGTGTGTGTGTGTGTGTGTGTGTGTGTGTGTGTGTGTGTGTGTGTGTGTGAGAGAGAGAGAGAGAGAGAGAGAGAGAGACATGGAAAATCAAAGAGTTAAGACCAGCAAAATTAAAAAAGCTTCTCATTGCAAGCATTTGGGGAAACCTATTTATATTTGTTTTAGATTCAGTTGGTCAAGTCCTCTAAAGTTTTACATTTCTTTCCATTTCACGTTACCAGAGCACTGTCGTATTGAGAAATCCCCCATTTTTCCTGCCACACTCAGGATATCCATCTCGTTCTGTTTATACTGAAACGTTTATGAAGCCGGACATTCTGTGTTATTTCAAGATGGCCCTTCTCCTTTTACTCCAAAGAGCAAACGTAGATTATCGTCTCTACCACATCTCAAACCAACCCTCTCATTACCGGGGCTCCACGTAGAAGACACAGCATCAATATTAGATGTTAATAACGGGAAGAAGAACAGGAACTCTCATAAGCTTACATGCTGCACCACCCGTCGTCACAGCACATTGTGCCCAAACGGGCCAATAGATCCACGCAACATGAGACTGTGTGAGTCACGATGCCTGGAGGAGTCACATCCAGCATTTTATAATGTCCTTTCTAAGATAATGGCCACTCTATATCCTAGAGCCACTAGGTGCATCTTTTATGTAATGTGTTGAAATTTAATGTGCGGTTCTTGAGTTGTGATTCACCTGCTGTGACACATATTACTGTAACTTCTCCACAGCCATTATTACTTAACAAAGATGTCTGACTCAGCAGAAACGTGACTGAAGAAATTAACTCCACATACTAAAGTTCCGTGTAATAAATATATTTGCATAATGTAATATTTGAATAAAATATAATGTGTGAAAAATAATTGTGTAAGTCTATTTTGAGATGAGGGTTGTTTTTCATGTCTATTATTTGTGATTGTTTGTACTGATTTTACGTAAAATTAAGTTCCACATAATTCAGTGTTAGAGATTCCTTGAAAGGATTAAAAAAATTTGTGCCAGCATTGTGTACAGCTTTTGCTTTTTATCAAATAAAAATGATCAATTTGATAATGAATGAATGTGTATTTTTATAGCGCTTTACAAAGTGCTTAACATTAAATATAGAAAGAAAGAAAAAATAAAAAGACAATAAAACAATTAAAAACCACTGTGAAAAAGTAAATAATCAGAGCCAGTTTAAAACTCTTTAGGACAAATTTAAACGTAGTAAAAAATAAAACCATTATAAAATAATTTTTAAAACCACTGTAAAATAGTTTACATCACTTCAGGATGTTCAAAAGCCATGCGACAGAGGTACGTCTTTAATCCAGACTTAAATAAAGTTACATCAATAGTCTTGCTTAGGTGAAGTGGGAGTTTGTTCCATAGCTTCACAGCTACCACCGAAAATGAGCATTACCCCCACTGACTGCATTTAGATCTTGGACCATGAAGATAAAATTTACCAGAGGACCTTGTTTCTCTACTCTGCTTTTGCAATGAAAGACTGTCACAGATGTAGGATGGTGCAAGCCCATGAAAACCGTTGAATGCAAGCATTATAACCTTGAATTTAATTCTGAATCTAACAGGGAGCCAATGAAGTAATGAGAGAACTGGAGTGATGTGTTGACGCCTAGGGGTGTTGGTGAGCAGACATGCAGCTGCGTTTTGGACTAGTTGTAACCTGGAAAGATGTTTCTGAGTTAGACCTGTAAACAAAGCATTGCAATAGTCCAAACAGGGGCTGATAAAAACATGTATGGCTCTTTCTAATGAATGAATAATGTCATATCCATTTCACTTTTCTTTACTTTCTTTAAAACTACATATACCTTGTCCTTTTTGAATATAGGCATCTTGGGGTGTTAGATAAAATGTGCAAAAAAGCTTTTGTTTGCAACTTAACAATGTCGTAAAGGCATCGGAGAAATGGTTCATTCCATGAAAAGCCAGTTTAACATCTCAAAAGCTTAGACACACATTAGCTATATGAATGTTGATCACGATGATGCTAACCACAGAACAACTGTTTATAGAAGATGGACGGTGCCTCTGTAATGTCACCTGTAGGTGGGCAGATCCTCCTCCATCTTGGCTGAGTCACGAATCTCGTCACTCCCAGAAAACACTTTTAACGTAAAAGGTTGAGGCCTTCCCAGGACACCTGTCAATCAAAAGGACATGCCCCTAAGTATTTATAGTTCCAAGCTTTAATTATGTTTATGTTTATTTATTTGGCAGACGCTTTTATCCAAAGCAACTTACAATTTATAACCTAAAGGGAATTACATCTAAACAGATGAGTGACAAAAACGTCAACCCCCTCACATTTGTCGTGAGATAAACTTGATCTATTAAACCTAAAAAAATCAGAATCTGGCTGTAAACATGTTTATTTCTTCTGTGAAGTTGACATATTTGACATGGGAGTCAGTGGGAACTTGCTTCTTTCTTGAGCCAGCCCCCTAGGGGATGACGGGGAACTGCCCATTGACCATTTCAAGTCAACAGAATTTCAAATGTTATAGAGCAGTGGTACCCAAATGTGAACCGCGGGCTGGGTTCAGTCTGGGGGCCTCCTCTTTGTGGGCCCTGGACCTTTCAGTGCAGGACTGCCATATTGTCAGCTCCACATACTCTAGCAGCACAACCCATATGATATTCTAAATGTGGCCCTCGGCCACTTATATTTACTTACCCTGTTATAGAAACTAAAAGAACAGTTACCAGTTCCCATTTTTTGATCATACTTTTAAAAATTGCCTAGATTTGGTGTCAAATTCACTATTTCTGGCAAACTTATGAGCCACACACAGCATCAATAGCATGTTCTGTAGATGAATTCTGCAGCTAGGTTGCTGACTGGAGCTGACAGAAGACAACACATTTCTCCAATTCTGAAATCTCTCCACTGGTTGCCCGTGCAGTTTAGGATAAACTTCAAAATTATGCTTCTCACTTACAAATCCTTGAACCATCAAGCTCCTCCATATCTGTGTGAACTTGTCCATTACTACAACCCGCCGCGTGCTCTCAGGTCTGAAGATAAGCTCCTCCTAGCTGTTCTGAATGCACGTTTAAAAATCCGTGGAGAAAGGGCTTTCTCTGTCTTTGCACCGAAGCTGTGGAACGCATTACCACTGCTAGTGAGGCAAGCACCAACAGCTAGCATTTTTAAATCACGCCTGAAAACTCACTACTTCAACCTAGCTTATACCACATAATTATGAACCTCACTTACATCTGCACTGTTTAAAAATGGACTCCACAATTATCGACTTCCGTACTATTGAGGTTCTATTTTAAAATGTTTTTCTAATTTTTTATTCACCCTGTGTCCTATTGATTTTTAGCTGTTATTTTTGGGAATTTTGTTGTATTTCTTTTTTATCTTTTATCTGTGTTCGACATGTTTGTATAACGCCGGTTTAATTAACTAACATTTTTAGTGTACATCGCCTTGTTTGGTTGTAATGCCTTGTGAATGCGCTTTATAAATAAAGTTGGATTGGATTGAATTTACAAAGAAGCTCATAACAGGCTTGTTTGAAGACCAAAGTGTTCTATCAGGACAAATACTAAAGATCACAAAATATTTTTCTCATTAGATGTGAAATGTCTTCTTCATCATTTGCTGTAATTACTGCAGCTCTATTGACACTCAGGCTCCCTTTGTGCTTCATTGTTCAAGCAGTGCCCAGTCTTATGCCATCTTTAAGAAACATCCCCATCAGATTTGTTATCTGTCCCAACAATTCACCTTAGCCTGGAGAAGAAAATGCAGACAGGAACAGCCAATAAATCTATACCTAACCCTGCTAGTCTGCGTCATTTTACAGCCTTTGTCATGGAGTTTTACTGGGTAGAAATCACAGAAGATTTGAACGTTGTGGCTGTGGCAAACTTTTTTTATTATGTGGGTCATTCCTGGGCTGTCCTGGGGTATTTTCTTTTTTTTTTTTATGAGAGTTTCTGATAAATGGCTTGTTGTTTTCAACCTTCTTAGCATCTTGAGCCTCCTGTAAGAGGACTGCTTCCATGTGTCACACTATTTTGTTCGGCCTAGACTCGCAGTCTTTATTCAGAAAAACACATTTTCATTTTTTTTAAACAAAAATATCAAATCAGGCAGTAACTTTGTACTTCAGGCATCTAGATATAGTGAGTGTGACTTGTTGATCTTCAAATGACCATCAGTATGAAAAATAATCAGCTGTTATGTCACTGTAGAGCGGAACCTCTAGAAAAGGTTTCCAACACCTTGCTGGATCAGTGATGTGAAGAATTAAAGCTTTTTACCATCTTGATTCTGAACATCTGAAGCAGCATTTTGGGTTAACCATTTCAACACATCAGTTGAATATTCCACAAAGGTCTCTGTGCAAAAAGATACATCACAATTCAGTTTAAGCTGTCAGTAGTTTCATCTCAGTGCTAACAGTTTGTACCCATTGTATCAGTGTTGAGAATGCATTCATGTTCCGACAATAAAACCAGTGACCTATGATCCTGTGTAAACTGCAACAATGTTTACTTCATATTCCAGAAATGATTGCAAATCGACACTATTCTTTTATCTTCACAGCACCAGTTGCAGTTTCCTCCTTATTCACAATATGAAATAAATACAAGTAACAAGCTGACTTTGAAATAACATTTCACATCTTTCTATTCATAAGACGTGTGCTGCAGCTGTCTGGATTTTCAGAATGCAGTTACAAAGTTCTTCAGCTGGATTCTCCAGAGGCAGATCAAGGTCAGGCCAGGAGCTGCAGCAAGCTATGGGACAGTGTGTGTGTGTGTGTGTGTGTGTGTGTGTGTGTGTGTGTGTGTGTGTGTGTGTGTGTGTGTGTGTGTGTGTGTGCGTACTGTATGTGTGTTGGGGCTGGGGGAGGTAGACAGTGAGAGGAATGCCTTAGGACCCTGACGGCTCCGGTTGCCTGAGCCATGAACGCCGGGCTGGAGGAGGCTAGCCGCAGATCGATCGTCGCCGAGCTGGGTCCCTGCAATGGAGGAGCGATTGGATGTGGCTCGCTGGGACTGAGTGACATAAGCTCAGACGTCTAAGTGTCCCATTAGCAAGACAGCCATTCATGTCCTGGTACTCACCCCTCCCACTCCACCACTCACCACATCGCTGCAGAAACTGGCATCGCATGGAAACAGCTCAGGTGTACCCATCAATTGCTTGTGGATGATATGAACACAGAGGACAGCAGCTGACACTCAGACAGTATAACTCTCTGCGTGTGGCTCTTCTGATCCTCCATATGTGACCACAGCAATTATATCTTTATGACCTTTGCAAATCATCCAGAAAAGCTGACACTCCAAGTGCTTGTGCATGTGTGTGTGTGTGTTTACATAAATGTGTACGTGCATCTGTTTACAGCTAAACAAAGCAGGAGACACCATGAACGCGTGTGTGCTTTCTCCACATTAAGCACCCTAGATGACACACTTTGGCTGGATTGTTGCAGACAGTTTCTAAACACGTAAGAAATTATGACAAAACAACGAGGCCACACACAGAGATTCTGCTGTGACACACACAGCCTGTTGGATGTAAACACAGAGGCAGGGCTCAGTCAGGCTCTGCTGGAGGAACAGCTCAAAGGCTCTCTTTTCTCACTGCAAAAAAACTCAAATTTACATCACCTCAAAACGTGGCCTCAGAGATTTTCAACAACATGTTCTGGCCCTGAAGAGAAAAAGAATGATGTTGAGATTTATCTGGAAAATTAGAAAAAAAAAGTCTAAATTACTATTTTGAGAAAATAGTTAAATAAAACAGTCTTTATCAAAAGTTGAAAATAAGTTTTTAAGCAGGAAACATTGTGCTCCCAAACCAAATTATTACTATCATTATCATTATTATTATTATCATAGACACTTTTTTAGTACAAGGTGTGTTCTCTTGGCCACCTCCATAGTGGTGTCAATGGCAAAACTAAAGTAAAATATTTTACAATAGGAGTCCGAAACATACAAACGTCTGAAGCTCATAAAATATGCTATTAATAGTCCATTAAAACTGACGATAAACATACAGAGTTACCTCTGTAGTTATGCTGCTTTAAGAGGGTCTTTATTGGGTCTTTGTTGACGTCTCTTTTCATCTTTGTGCACATGTGCGAGTGGCTGGGTGGCAAAACAAACCTGCCATCAATACACGACGTAAACTTTTAAGAGAGTTTGTGGGCGAAATCCCCGATAAATTAACACTTCAACATTTAAAGACTAGAGGAAGTTTAGAAAGAAGCTTAAAATCCATGTTGAATACAAAATTAAATGTATTTAAAGCCCACATGAGCTCTGGATGGTATACATCGGTCCGATTCGCTGGTGTTTATTTATTTTTTATTTTTTTCAAAAATCTGCAGGAGAGACATTAATTCCTATTCAACAGAAAGCCATGGAGCCTTCACTCGTAAAAATTAAAGACTTTCAAACATCTGGAAGCCTATGATTATTTTGTTTTAAAGAAAGCTTAGCCGATCTGTTCTGAAAACAGAAAGCTATGGTCATAACAGGAGTTAGCTCAGATGAGCAGAGCCTGTGTGTGATGGCCAAAGAAACTGATGGCCAAAGAAAACTGATAAATCCTTACAGCGACGGCCAAGCCGGGTAAGTCTGTCTTCTTATTTATTTCTTTATTTTGATCGTGGATTGAGACACCTGAATCAAAACGCGAAAACAACATGACTCTGTGGATCTAAAAATATACCAAGATGAAAGTTTTCAATGTTTTTAACAACCTTTTCTCTAACAAATAAGGATTTACCATGAACTAAATGAGCCTCACAAACTGTCCGTTTTTGCGGGAGTCCAGGTATTCTTTCTGATGTCCGGGTTGCTTCCTGTCATCTCTTTTGTAATTTGTGGTCGTTTATGGAGGACATTCCAATCAAACTTTTTATGAAGCCTCCCACGGGCCAAATAATCAGCCACACAGCAAGAAAAATCTATCTGCTTCGCTGAATCCTCCTCCAAACATGCAAAACTACCAAATTATAGGCAAAATACGTTGTTTTCTGCCACATATTTCTATGATGCAATGCGAGAAACGTACACACTGATGTCACTAATGATCCTCCTTTAGGCTTAGACTGCTGGAGGACATACTGACCACTTTTGACATTCTACTCCTTTGTGTGTGTGCGCATGCACGAGTGTGCTCTGTCTTCTTGATCCCCAGTGAGTCATGGTGGATGGCTGCTTATACTGAGCCAGGATCCTCTGGAAGTTTCTTCCTGTTAAAAGGGAGTTTTCCTCTCCATTGTTGCTAAATGCTTGCTTAGTATGAGGATTGCTGTAAAGGCTATGACACTCATCAGTGACTCAATGCAATCTGCTGGGTTCCTTATATAGGAAACTTTTTACTGATTGGCTAAAAGAACTGGCCTGTATAGGCATGTTTACTATATGAAGTGTCTTGAGACGACTCTGTCCTCATTTGGTGGCGTATAAAAGAAAGGGTAAAAAAAAGGCCTGTATTGATATAGCGCCTTCTAGAGTCCTGGAACCCTCCAAGGCGCTTTACAACACAATCAGTCATTCACACATTGGTGGGGATGAGCTAAAATGTAGCCACAGTTGCGCTGAGGCGCACTGACAGAGGCGAGGCTGCCGAGCACTGGCGCCACTGGTCCCTCCGACCACCACCAGCAGGCAACGTGGGTTAAGTGCCTTGCCCAAAGACACAACGACAGCTCAACACACGAACAATAGAACATAGATAGGAGTGTGAGAGAGAGAAACAAGTCGAAAACACACAAGAGCAGCAAAACAAGAAGCCGAAAGCACAATAAAGAAGTCAGCCGTAACAGATTACTGCACAAGAAAAAACCATATAATGGACTGGGACAACACGAGGATCATAAACACCGAACAACAGAAATATAAAAGATGGATAAAAGAAGCTATAGAGATAAGGAGACGTGGATGTGGGACCATGTACAGCGACTATGGGGTCTACACATTGGCTCGTGCATTGGACTGCATCATCGGGGAGGGGAGAGCGGACAGCAGAGGGCGACAATGTCCTCTGCTGCCCGCTAACAAACGGAGTAGGAAGTGACGCCATCATCAGCATCAGCTCTGAAGATGTTTGCTGTCGCAAACGAAACCGTCAGCAAGGTGAAGAGAAACCTTATCTGTGTTTTAAAAAAGAACCAAAAATGGAATAAGAACGGATAAAGCTCGAAACGCGCAGATTCCTCCTGATGTAAGAGGTGAGTCTCTGCTTTGTTTTGGTTGCTTTGGCATTGACATCATCCTAGCGTGCAGCGTTCTGTGACTCTTAAAAAACAGTAAAATCGGTGAGAAACGCTGGCAGCGAAGGGCTTTACCGATCAGGAAACGGCTGGCAGTGAATGAGTTAACTGCCATTTAAAATCCAACTATTCACTGCTAATTGCAATTTTTTACTGCGTGGGCGTTGGAACGAGCCCCCGCACCGCGAGAACAAACATCCCAGCTCTAAAGTCGATCTTCATCTGCGTACATTATACTCCACGTGACCAGGAAGCACAAAATCCATGTTAGGAGATCATTTTGGGCCGCTGCTGTCAAAAAGTGAGGCGCGAACCGGAAAAGATTCTGCCGATCACAATTCGACAACGGATTATGAAAGAATGGATAAAGAACGGATAGAGCTCGAAACGTGCGGATTCTTCCTGATGTAAGAAGTGAGTTTACTCTTTGTTTTGTTAGTTTTAGTGTTGACATCATCCTAGAGCGCAACGTTCTGTGACTCTTAAAAAAACAGTGAAAACGCTGAAAAACTCTGGCAGCGAAGGGTTTTTCTGATCAGGAAACAGCTGGCAGTGAATAAGTTAATCTGGACGCCTCCTCCATTAATAAGCCTGTCCAAACTGCTTTCTGCAACAATTAAAACATTGTTAAACCGTAACCGTTCCAAAGAAAAACATTAAAACATTCTTAACTATTTAATACTGGTACAACATTCAGTTCCCTCTATGTGCTTCCAACATTCTGTGAAGTCTTTGATCCGACCCTGATGACATTCAGCTCTCCAACAGGGATGGTCGAAGTAGCCTCAAACACATTTTCACATTTCGTAAATGTGTAATACTGTCATGTATGACAATATAGAAAAAAAAATCAAAAAATTAATAATCCTTAGTGCAAATAAAGTGCTACTGACAGAATACACCTAGTGATATATACTGCACTCTAGGGAATGAAAATGTGTTGTCATCATGTCATTTCTATGATAATATAAGGATGATGATGATGATGATGATGATGATGATGATGATGATGATGATGAAAATGTGTTGTCAAGTCATTTCTGTGATAAATTAATGATGATGATGAAAATGATAAGAATCATTCCAACTCTGAAAATTGGAGGTATTTTAGTTTATTGCAGTGAATCGTCTGTTCAGAAACTAATGGGAGTTTTTAAAGTCTTAAACACCTGAGGAGAAGAAACACCATTAATTCAATGAATATGCTGTGAAGTGTAGGTTGAGCGTGTTTTTGAATTAATTTTTTGGATAAAGTGTTGATGGGTTTCTTTGGTTTAAAATTGGCAGCCTGTTGCTGCAGGATTTATGTTAATGATGACATAATTTGGAAAATGACAGCAATGAATGAATCAGTACAGGAAACACACTCTTGCTAAGCTTCACTTGTGGCCGAGAGAGATGATTATAAACAACGCTCTTCTTGTAGCTCCTCTTCACTCTCTGCTGTGTCTCTGCAACATGGCCACACATGAATCCAGCATATAATCTCTGACTCTGGATCTGTTTGATCAGTTATGTTTAGCCAGCATAATGAATTAACCATTGCACAATGAGGGTCTAAAAGCTCAACACCACAAAGAAGTGCCTGGACAGAAATGTGGGACTCTTCGGGGAGCAAAATGAAAATAAGTAAAGTCCATTTCTGAATTACATAAATAATAAATACATCACAGAGAATGAACTCCAAGCAAGTGTCAACACCAAAATAGTCCTGGAGAGCGCTGATCTTGAGAGCAGATGGTCAGCAAGTTATTCTTTTAGTTTGGAAGTTTCAAGATGACTATGAACAAAGCAGCCTAGCATTCACTATATGCTTACACTTAAATGTGTTATTAGGTCTCTCTTTCTTTCTTTGCATTTTTATCACAATTGTCTATTTTTGCTTATTTGAAACATATTTTTAATCATTTTTAAAATCTTTTTTTTATTTAAAATTTTTTTGTTTTTGTGAAGCGCCTCGAGATTTTTATCTTGAGTGATGCTATAGAAAAAACTGTTTTCTGTCTTTCTTTCTTGCTAACTTCTAGACACAGCTAGAGACAAATTTACCGCTAGAAGGTCAATAAATTCACCTTGTAAATGTATAGGTTAATTTGATTTACAAAAAAATAAAAAAATTCTACCAAAATAACATCCAAAAGTTTTATTATTCAATAAACATTTATTTTTATAAAATGTCTTAAAACACACTTTTATAACATACATAACAGAACGTTTTTAAATCAATTTGTCCAGCGAAATCTAACAGCACTATTTGAGGTTCTAATGATGTGATTTCTTCATCCTACCTGCCTGGGCATGGCTGATGGACCAAATTCAGATAGCAGATGAGGTTAATAACATTTAAAAATCAGATTTTAGAAGTGGGATAATAACTTTGTTCACACAGTGCTGGGTTAGTTTAGATAGCTTTTTCTCTTATTAAATAAAATCATAATTTGAAAACAGCTTTTCATTAAATTTGTTAGTTTTGGTCTGATAATGACATTTGTTTGTTGATCTGAAACGTGCGAGTGAGGAAGAAACAGAAACAAATGTAAAGGAGGGAAATGTATTTTCATTACACTCTAAGACCTTTATCCTGTGTTCTGTAAGATCAAGGACAAAATAAGGCACAGGCATGACAATAAGCTAAGAGACAGAGATACCATTGCCTTGATTGTCTTTTCCACAGCAGCAGCCTAATGCATTCTCCCTCTCACTCACTGTAATT
This sequence comes from Nothobranchius furzeri, assembly GCF_043380555.1. Classification (NCBI taxonomy): domain Eukaryota; kingdom Metazoa; phylum Chordata; class Actinopteri; order Cyprinodontiformes; family Nothobranchiidae; genus Nothobranchius; species Nothobranchius furzeri. Next base: position 54,717,622 of record NC_091745.1, read on the forward strand.
GCAATGCAATGATGTCAGCATGACAGCTGAGACTGAACGCGAGACAGCGTTGAATAAGCAGCCGCCACCGTATCAAGAGCACAAAAATGCATCTGAGACACTCTATGGGGTGTCAGTTTAATCATGCTTAAACCAGGTATCACCTTGCTGCATGATTCCACCACTGACAACGAATCCTGCATACAGCGTTGCACCTACTTGATACGGTATCTGTGACTGATGCTCGCATGTACATGTTCAACACTTCCCAGGCTGCAGGCAGTGAGGTGCTGAGCGTCTTCAGACTTTGATTCAACCAAAACCACAAAATTACGATATGAAAATAAAATTCATCCAGGCACCAGAATTAGCTGTTAAAACAATGGAATCCATGTGATATTGGTGCTGTTTGCTGTGTAGCTCCTATAATGTCAAAATGAGTCATAGAACAAGTCCTCGCCACCACTCGGTAGCCCCCTCCAACCATCACTGGACTCCTGCCACCACAGTCCAGCAGGCAGACAAGAAATTATTCATACAGCTTCCCACACAGGAGCGGGTGTCCTGTATCGGCCTGTCCGCTCCACTGCCTATCTGTTATCACTTGCAATTGAAGTAATCCACAAGACTATTATATTGTGGCTTATTGTATGGGAGAATATAGTGACTGCACCACCACCCCTATCACAGTTGAATCATACCTGAGGAAAGTCGACACCTGCCAGACAGACACACTCTCTGCAAGCAATGGATAAAGTGCTGCATGGTGAATGTATCATTGTGACTCTCCAGTTAAAACAAAGCAATTACTTTATTTATTAATTAATATTTTTTAAGTCAATAATTATCAGCACAAAATGATGTAATTTGAAAGAGACTTTGTGAAACAGGTTCCTAATGCTTAGTATGCATTACTAGTACCGTATTTTCCGCAACGTAAGGCACTATGAAAAACCTTTGATCTTCCCCTGAACCGGCAGTGTGCCTTTTAACATGGATGTGCCTTTTATACATGTATTGAGGACATAAGTGAAGCCAGCCACACCTGCATCCGCAGGAAAACAAAGAGCTGGCCCGTAGCACCGCCCACCCTTTGCGAGCAGCGAGCAGAAGCATCTCCACCATCTCCATTCGTCTAAAAGCTGCAGCATTAGCACGAGAGATGGACATTGCGGACTTCATGGGAGGCCCTTCCTGGTGTTTTCACTTCATGCGGAGGCGAGCGCTTTCTATCCGCACCAGAACTACCGTCTCGCAGCAGCTACCTTTCGACTACGCTGAGAAGCTAGAGTTGTTCCGCTCCTGTTGCACTAAGAAGATGGCAGACAAAAACATCCAGCCCCAGCACATCACCAGCATGGACGAGGTCCCGCTTACCTTCGACATCCCGGTGAACCGGACCGTGGAGAAAATGGGGACCAGCACGGTGTCTGTGCGGACGACTGGCCACAAGAAGCCCCGCACATATGATTTGATTCTAAGCAGTTTCTTTACTCAACATCAACTTACAACAAAAGTAATCTAAAGTTTTATAAAAGAAACAACTGAGTTCGTATCAGTCCGGTCCAGAGTTCAGCAAGAACTAGTCCGAGAATAAGTGCTGTTAACACTTTTGGTAAATTGTAAACTCAACAAGGAAGAGTTTGCGTTAATTGATAACCCTGAACTGAGTGTAGTTTAACCGTTTTAAGTCTAAAAAATGTACTTTAAACTAACATGGTTAATGTCAGATGCTGATATAACAATTTCATAGTTTGTTTTTTGCTTTGCAATTATGTAACACTCACTCAGATTAATCTTATTATGATCTTTTCCTGAATAGAGATGGTACCTAGCAGTCATCCATGTCCACAGTCCATCACAGGGCTGCATAGAGACAAACAACCATTTGAACACTCACTTACATAGGGACTGTTTAGAGTTGCCAATTAACCTAACATGTATATTTTTGGTTTGTGGAGAAACACAGTCGTGGATAAGAGGATTCCATTTTTGGTTATTTTTTAAAACACAAGAAAGGTTTCTCTTTACCTTGCTGAAGTTTCGTTTGCGTCTGCAAACATCCTCAGAGCTGACGCTGATGGTGGCGTCACTTCCTACTCCATTAATCCACGAGCAGCAGAGGGTGTTGTCTCCCTCTGCTGCTCGCTCTCCCCTCTCATCAGAGAGGAACAAAGGACTTCTGCCGTTTGGAACGTTTACATCAAAAAAACGCACGTCTAAGGAACCACCTTCACTTCAATTTAAGATGCCGGGACGAAAACATCACACTAAGGAACAAAAGATGCACAAGAGGATCATGTTAACTCTGTGCAGAATGGTTATAGGCAGGATTTCAACCAGTACCCTTCTCACTGTGAAGCAACAGTGCTGCCAATTAATCCACCATGAGCCAATTAAATAGCAATCCAAAGGGTTTTGATTTAAGGCAGCTGGACTCCTTTGGTTTCTTGAAGAAGTTCTGCTTCTCATCTTTGTCAGCTCTGACTGGAATATGGGAGGGTCAAGTTTAAAAGCTGTCTATTGTTGCTTAACAGCTGAAACTACTTATGAATACCCCTCCTCCCTACCTCCTGAGATGTTGGTAGCCTCTACACTATAAAAAGCAACTTATCAGAACTATCCTATAAAACTGAGGTAACAGTTAGCTTATTTAATGTATCACTGGTTCTGTTCATTACCTTTATGGACAGAATTTCTAGGCGCAGCCGTGGTGTGGAGTGTCTCAAGTTTGGTGGCAGGAGAATCTCGTCTCTGCTTTTTGCAGATGATGTGGTCCTCCTAGCTTCATCCAGCTCTGACCTTCAGCTCTTGCTGGGTAGGTTCACCGCCAAGTGTGAAGCGGCTGGGATGAGGATCAGCACCTCCAAATCTGAGACCATGGTTCTCGACTGGAAATGGGTGGTGGTCTGGAGCTCCCTAGTTGGGATGCTGCCCCCGCGACCCGGACCCGGATAAGCGGAGGAAGACGACGACGAATGCATATTCCATATATGTTTGTACATAGTACTTTATATTCACAGTTCAGAAATACTTGAAGGATTTGGGTAAAATCTGACTGACTTAGTTGCTAATTTTTACTAAATATTTTCTAAGCTAGAAAATAATAAAGTAAATTAGAATTCTCTGCTGGGAGCTGGGATTGATCTTGCAAACCTACACCTGTTGATGTCTACAAGTGCTGTGGGTGGGCTGGTACCAGCACATTGAAGTTTTAACCCTCAGTGTACCGGAAATTGTTCCAGCTTAAATCAAATACCTCCAGGTCTCGGGTTCCAGAGCCAATGCAATGTGTCGAGGTGAGTCCGACTATATCTAGCCGGTGCCGCTCAACCTCTGCCAAAAGCTCCGGCTCCTTCCCCGCCAGCGAGGTGACGTTCCATGTCCCAAAAACTAGTTTTCTTGTCCGGGGATTGGACCGCCAAGGCTCCCGCCTTGGTCTGCCACCCGATTCGCATTGCACCGGACCCTTCATGTTCCTCCTGCGGGTGGTGGGTCCACAGTTGGACGAGCCCATGTATCCGGTTCGGGCTGGGCCCGGCCGGGCCCCATGGGCGAAAGCCCGGCCACCAGGCGCTCGCTCACGGGCCCCAACCCCAGGCCTGGCTCCAGGGTGGGACCCCGGTAACCCTCCGGGCCGGGTACTCCGACTCTTCGTTTTAACCGCCATGAAAGATCCTTCGAACCGTTCTTTGTCTCACCCTTCACCTAAGACCAATTTGTCATGGGAGACCCTACCAGGGGCACTAAGTGCCCCAGACAACATAGCTCCTAGGATCATTAGGGCACTCAAACTCCTCCACCACGATAAGGTGACAGTTCAAGGAGGAGCTTGTGGCCGGGCTCAGCCTTAGAGATAGGGTGAGGAGCTCGGACATTCGGGAGGGACTCAGAGTAGAACCGCTGCTCCTCCGGATCGAAAGGAGCCAGTTGAGGTGGTTTGGGCATCTGGTCAGGATGCCTCCTGGACGCCTCCCCGGGGAGGTGTTTCGGGCATGTCCTGCCGGCAGAAGGCCCCCGGGTCGACCCAGGACACGTTGGAGAGGTTACATCTCCAATCTGGTCCGGGAACGCCTTGGGGTCCTGCCGGAGGAGCTGGTGGACAAGGCCGGGGAGAGGACGGCCTGGAGCTCCCTAATTGGGATGCTGCCCCCGCGACCCGGACCCGGATAAGCGGAGGAAAACGAAGACGAAGACGAAATACCGCAACTTTTTCCATCTTCCCCCACCTTCCCTTCACACAACAACTGGAGTTGTTCTTTTTTACTTAGGAATACTCGATAGTGTTTTTCTACTGATTTCCAACCACCGATAAAAATCGATACAGATATATGCCTTGTCTCCTTCTCATAAAAATGAAACACTAAAACATTTTAGGTTACTAGAGTCACATAACATAACACCACATACAGCATGTATGCTTACATTTTTGTGCAAAATTAAAACTACTTCAGTTTAAATTATTACAAGTGTCATATTTATTTTGTCTCCAACAGCAGCTGCATCTCATTCTCCCTAAGCGTGATGCTGAGATGTTTATAGTAATTATTATTGTGTTCAGCGATTTAGGCTTCTGCGAGGGTTTTGGAAGGTGCTCTATAAATGAATAAGTGAATGAATTGTGTTATTTCTTTTGCTGTACATTGCAGTGATGGTGATAACACATTTATAAATCTAAGCTAACAATTATAAGCTTCAGCTAAGAAAAGCAAACCTTGGGTGAAGATTCTTGTCTTTGTTTAAGTCATTTGTTAGCTGTCAAGCTCCACACAGCGTTGGGCAGATTTCTACTTCAAACTTTGTACCAAATAGTAAAATGGCTTGTATTTGATATAGCACCTTCCAGAGTCCTGGAACTCCCCTAGGCACTTTACAATGCAATCAGTCATTCACCCATTCACACACACATTCACACCCTGGTGGTGATGAGCTACAATGTAGCCAGCTGCAATAATATCAGACATCCCTAAGGAAACTATCTATCTATATATCATTAGTTCTAAACAAAACATCAGTTATGTTTCTGTCCCATATTTGAATGACAATAAGGAGAGTACCAGTAATAATTTCCCCCAGTTGCAGGACAATAGTGGCTAAAAATGGTGACAAAAATGGTAAATGGCCTCTACTTTATATAGCTTCAACAACCCCCCAAGGCACTTTATAACACGCCAGTCATTCACCCATGCACACACACATTCACACGCTGATGGTGATGATCTACATTCTAGCAATCGTTCATGTCAAAACATGTTTCTAGTTTGACATCAACTGCACGTGTTCAACTTTAGGAAAAAGAAGTCTTCAAATTTCTTTTGACCGAAAGAAGAAAAAAACTGACACCAACTGCAATAAAACAGCATTTGAGGCACTTAATAATTCAACATACTAAGTTGCTAACTCACACAAATACCCATGCTCCCACAGCTTCTCGGGTTGCCATGGGGCCAGAGAATGCATTGTACGGGGAATTGTCAACATTCCCATGATGAGCCTGCAGGCCCTGTGGTCCAGGGAGGTGTCAAGATGAGGTGGGGGCCAAAATTGATTGTAAATGCTGAATTATTCAGCCAAGCCCTCCGCCATTTGAGTGAGTTTCTTCGGTTACGTGCAGAAGAGCTTTCATAGCAAAACAGGAGAAGATTATCTAGCACAGGCCCCCGTGGAGGCCTCGAACGCCTCTCATTAATGAGACAAAGCATCTACAGCCCAGACACACAGATACTGACACACTGACACAAATTTACAAACACACACACATAGAAAGAGATTCTGACACACAAGGGCACACACATGCTCAAAGTGCTGCTGACACTGATATCTCATGGCTGTACACATTTATTGGCCAATTTCCAAAAGCTCTCAGACCTGCTGCACAGGATTACACAGGAGTGGAAACAGCAAATGAGCGTGAAACTGATAAATTATCCAATTTTTGAGTTGTTTTAGCACACTACACGTCTTTAGACACTAATCCCTTAAACATTTAGAAAGCTCATCAAAGTGTGCTTCTTTGTGCTACTTTGGTGTGCTTCACTCATTCAAGGGTGACCGAGAATCCTCGTGCTCACTTAAACAGCAGCTACTTTTCCAAAGAACAAAAGAGAAAAAACAGACACTGGCTAATCCTTGTCCCTAAGCTGTTGAAACATCCAGAAAACTGTCAGCGTATTATCTCAATTTGCATATAAAAAAAAAAAACTAAAAGTCTTATATATGATATTTTTGTCACACTGTCAACAGTGTATGCCGTCATAGGAGGTGTTTGTGCATGTGTGTATGTGTGTATGTGCACACATGCACGTGTGGCAAGGTGGAGAGGCAAGGGCCCGGGCAGGATTCGATCCCCCGACTCCCGGGTGAGAGTCATACACGCTAACCAGTCAGTCAAATGAACATCCCCTTGGCCAAGTAGCCAGGGCGCATGATCAATCGGGACACTGTGACAGGATGCTCACACTGCCACACACGTGCGCACGTGTGCTCTGTCTTCTCCATCATGGCAGATGGCTGCTTATACTAAGCCAGGGTCTTCCTGTTAAAAGGGTGTTTTCTTTACCAAAGTCGCTACATGCTTGCTTAGTATGAGGACTGCTGTAAAGACACTGACACTAGCCTGTGACATGATGCAATCTGCTGGGTTAGGACACTCTACTAACTGGCATAGTGAAGTGAACTCAATTGGAATGTTTACTTTGTGAAGTGCCTAGAGACGATTCGTTGTGACTTGGCACCATATAAATGAAATGAAAGGAAATAAAATGAATTGAATTGAACAAAGATTACTTTTTTTTTCATTTAGTGTTCTGTTTTCATTCTATTTCATTTAGAGCTGTCATATCATCCACCTTTAGTTTAAAGACATAAAACTTTATCATCTTATATCTCATACAACATACATCTCTTATTTTGCATTGATGGCCCCCAAACTTCTTTGTTTCACATTCATTTTGTACAAGAAAAGCCTTTTAATACCTAATATTAGTGGAAGAGTAATAAGCATATTTATTATTATTGTTATTAGTTACCAGTAAATATGCGAAAAAGCTCTGCAACACCCATTTTTTCTCTAATGATGACACATCCAGGAATCAATTCTGGAAGGATTTCTAATTAAATAATCAAAGTTTAATACAAACTGTGTACATCTAAAGCTGCAATGGCACATTTGGAAATTACATTTGCTTAAAATGTTTTCTTCATGCCTCTTAACAATGTTCTTATATACAGGTAGCATAGCAATAAATATGTTGTGGAAATGTAAAAATTGGAAAAAAAATAATGAAGTGGTCCTCTCGCATTGGTCTAAAAACTGCCACCAAGAACACCAAAAGCAGCACTGGACCTGAACCACAGCACTTCCGCACTATCCTGGGTCCTCCATTCATTACACACTCATGCATTTAGCAATAGAACCACTGGTGCGAGAGATTCTCCGCTCAACAACATCAGAGAAGGAGAAACAGCTGGCTGCTACCACTATAACTTTAGTTCAAATTACCGTAGTCCCAAAAAGAAAAACATAATTTGAAGTCAAGGACAACAAAGACATTTTAAATGGCGACTGGTGTTTAGCACCATCTCGTCTACTCTGGCAATGTGGGTTTCCAGTTCCAGCAGAAGCGTCTCAAAGAAGCGGGAAGGGTGAGTGCTCTGTGACCGTGTTTTGCTTTTTAAACCTGTTTGTCTGCAGATTCACCATAACAGCTGTAATGTGAGTTCCCCCACCTCTTGACCCAACTAAAGAAAGTCTGAATACCTGCTAAACATCCACAGCTAAGAAAAAAAATAGTCAATATAAAATCTAAATGAAACCCACAAAGCCGCATTAGCAGCCATGTGTTAAGTGCCCTCATTAACATATTTGTGTCAGTGTGATTATGGCTCTTACACTGATCAAACAGCAACTTTTGAACGAGAAATCAAAGATGGATTCCTATGTGAGTGCTAATCTGCTGTACACTGGATTACTGGTTGAGGTCATCCAAACACACAGCCCTGTCAACATCCGTCTGACCTCATCAGTAATTACAGGCCAAGCATTATGGAAATGAATTTGTGTGTGTTTGACAGGGTCAATTTTCTGTCAATATTTTTAATGTTTGATCACTCAGCGTCCTTCTTTAGTCCTTGTTCCATTAAGGACATCATGCATGAAAATAGAAGTTTAGCATTTATTGTCCTCAGATTTTACTGATAACAAAAAAATGCTCTTAGCAACATCTGCCAAATCAAACCAAACAAAGCAGAGACCTTCGTTCCTTCTGGCAGCTCGATGAAAGCGACACCCCCTGAGGTCTTAGTTCAGGAGAACGGTTTGTAGGGATGCTTTTTTTTCTCTCCTCTGTCTAATTGATACTAGTTTTATCCTGTTTCAGCCCTCTGGGAAGCCAAAGGTGATGTTTTCATAAGACAATCATGTAAATAAAGGTTACACAAGAAGAGGAACCCTACCAGCGGAGCATCATGGGAATGCACTAAAGGCAGAGCCCACACAAGATGCTGATCTGACATCAGAAGGGTAAACACAAACGTTATGGTTGGGTTGGGCTTCGCTCTGACACACTAACTACGTTCTGATGATAAAAAAAACATGTATGAGAAACATTGCTATTTTTTATATTTTTGTCCTTTTCTTTAATTAAAACTCAAACAATAATAGAAAATGTAACCAGTTTATCATTATTTTAAATTTGGCACTCGTCGTTCTTTTCTAAATGAGGGAAGGACAATTTGAAAAAATATAGACTAAAGTTTCTCAGGTCTAATGTTTAATCTTTAAATTTGGTCTGCTAGCATGACTGTAATTGCTAATTAGCACCAAATGGAACTACAGATAAAGCTGATGGGAATGCAATTAAGTTGAAAAGTATTTGTTCATAAACCAAACCTATTACAGTTCACCTGACACGCACACACACACACACACACACACACACACACACACACACACACACACACACACACACACACACGCACGCAGCATTTTCAAAGCTGCAAAACAATTTCCAGAGCTTCCTTTATACGTGCCTGAAGAAGAATGCAGACCTTATTCAACACGACTCTTTTGGTTGTTTCTTAAAAAGGTGACAGAAATCTGAGGATGGAGCTTGCAGTGCTTTTGACCTCTCAGTGGTATTATCTGATTACACTGCTGGCAGCCGAACAATACTACTCCACAGAGGAGCCAGGACAGGAGCCTGACATACTGTGCACACATCCACTAAACTCATCTGGTGAATGTGCAGAAAAAGGCTTTTCTGTGCTGAACTTAAAATGAAAATAAAGTTCATGTTTGCCAAAAGAGATCGTAATCAGTATTATCGTAGTAGGCGAAAAAAACAAATCTGCTGTAAAGTGGTGATTGGTAAACAAAAGTTTAACTTTTTCTATAACAAAAATGTGTCCATACTGTCATGTTTACGTGGAAAGTAAATGTCTTTTTTTATGCAAACAACAGTTTGAGCTCTTTTGAAAACAGTTTTGTTGAGACTTTAAAATCTTAGCAAAAAAACAAATAAAATAAAATAATAATAATAATAATAATAATAATAATAATAATGTGACACATAAATGTATACTGATCTGGAGCCATTACTTTCAAAAGTTTTTTTTTTTACAACATTTTGGGTAATATAACAGTTAGTTGGCTTTATTTTAATAAAACAAGTTGCCACTACAGAGTCTGTAAAATAGCACACATTTTTCTAAGCATGAACTCAACATCAATATTTGACCTGAGTCTGGACTTCCTGCAAAACTAAATTTTAAGTTTGATGTGACTTTGTAATTCACAGAGCTTTTGGGGTTAACTGGACCTGGATCACTTAGAACAATTAACAATTTAAAAAAATAAAACAAATGTCCTGATTGTTCCTGAAGTACATGATTCATACAAATTAAAACATGTAAAACTTATAGGCAAAATTATAAAATGCTTGACATGAACAGAATGAAGAGGTGTATGAGGCCAATGTTCTCATAAGTCTCACAAGAACATGATATGCTGCCTTTTGATATTTTACTTAAAACAATAAAACAAAAATTGTTTCAACTTTTCACAATAAAAAATAAATCTATAAATTATGAAAAAAGACCCAAATTAAATAATGTTTTTATTGATGGTGACGCACCAGGGCTTTTGAGTCATATCGGTAACAAAGAGATGCTGTAAACAGAAGGCTATTCTGTTTCATACATCCTGAGAATAAGCTAATTGTCAGAGAGTTGGCAGAGAGTTTAATCTGACCACAATGACATGTTTGATTGGTCAGAGCATGGCTGGGTACAGAGGGTGGGGGGTGTAGGGGTGCGGGGGTGAGCGGCCCTCTCTAGTGGCAGTGGAGAACAAACATAAATCTTCTTCAACAATCTATTTTCCATCATACTTATTCACAGGGGACATCTCAAAGTGGTCTTTACCCTTTCTGTCAATGGCTGCCCTCATCCATCAATTTCATAGAGAATTATACCCAGGATCGATGTAGTTCACGACCGCTGAGCATTTGTCGAGGGGTGGGTGGGGGTGGGCAGGAGGGGATGGAGGGAGGCGGAGGTCCGGGTGGATGCATCACTGCTTGTTCTCAGCACTCACTTCTTGTTGGCCGCCCGCTCAGGCTCAGATAATTCACACCATGTAGTGAAAACAAAACAGTGTTTTTCCTCATCATTAAGGTCTCTTTCCCACAATTAGGACTCAGAAGTGACCAAGTAAACACAAACAGAATCATGAGTAATAAGAAGTAATCAACTCAATTCATCCTCACAAAAAGTGTTTCTTTTTTCTTTTCTTCCAGGAATTTTTTATGTGGAAGTTTAGTTTTTAATCAAATTAAAACGCATACCAGTGATCATCATTAGCCTGGCGGGCCATCAAATATCTGTGAATATGTAGTCTGGCCACGGTCCAAATACTCAGTCGTGGGGCAGGATCTATGGTTGTGTTTCATACTGTCGCTGCATTCTATTGGATAACAAACAATGCTATATACTCACATGTCAGTCAATGTGGAAGTCCGCCATACTAGCATGCAAAAAATCCTTTTTCTAAATAAAGGACTTAAGTATCGAGCTAGATCTGAGTGTTTTTTTCTGACCCGAATGTTTCTTCCTCTATTTTGTTTTGGCTGCTTCTGCAGGAAATAGGTAGCCTAGCAAGCCATCCTATATATGTGAAAATATAGGATGGCCACTGTCCATTGATTTCTCTAAAGCCTGGTTTATGCTTCTCCGTCAGCTCCGCAAGGGACAGACATGCACGGATTGACGGAAGCGTTTTGCTCTCGTAATTCTCCATCTCTTGGAGAGTGTTGCAAAGCAATTGCCCGGCAGGACAACAGAGGGCGTAGCGCCGTTCTGTGGTATCCTGTCATGTATCGGTCCAAGATAGTGTGTTTATATTGTGTTTTTTGTATATAAGAGACTTTTAACACGGACATATTTGTCTCTCATTCTCCCACCGCTTCATGCGCCCCCCACCTCTAAACCCACGTTTCCTGTCATTTCCGTCCACAAATAAAACGTTTGCTGCACATCTTTTCACTCCTCCAGTCACGGGAGAATTAAATGTTCATATTTTTAGAGTTTTTTCGCGAGGTATTCTTCAAGCTTCTCCGTGTCTGCCGCTAGTTATCCTCGGCTCTCTTTGCAATGGCGGAGCTGTAAACAAGAGTGGCGTCCTGACCAATCACAAGCTTGCGTAATCCGTCTCGTTCGACGGATGTTTAAAAAAGTGGGCTCGACTCCGTACGTACTTGCGTGCCTGCCGGAGCCCTACGCAAGGACAGATAATGGCGTTGCGTGTCTCCGCACTGATGCAGACGGAGAAGCATAAATCAGGCTTGAGTCATGGCCGGGATCTATGGTTGCCTTTCAAACTGTCTCTGCATGCTATTGGATAACAAACAACGTGACATACTCACTGCTATGGGAGTAATTGGCAGTGGAGCAGTTTGACAGACTTCGTCTAAGTAGATAAAAATACATCCTTTTTCTAAATAAACTTAGGTACTTCTATCTGCTCAAAGGAAAGCCCAAGCCTACATAATCCAAAATTGATGCCAGAGCTGGGATTGGCCCACCAAACCAATGGAGCACTGTCACTGGACTTCTTCAGATGTCAGTCAATGAGGATATCCGCCATTTCTTAGAAGAAGAAGAAAATAGATAATTTTTCTAAATAAACACGCTGATTGGCCAGCCACAATACTGGCTGGGCTGTGGAGATTCCAGTGGAGCATTACTAAACCAACATATATTGCAACGTGACTTTGCTTCAGCAAATGACTAGGGAATAGGGGTATAAGACTATTTTTACATTCTGCATGCATGGAAAACTCAGTGACTAATTACATTTAACAAAAAGAAAGATGTAAAAACTGTTTTTTCAGTGAACCAGAGTTCCTCACTGGGCTCTAACTGTTGGCGATAAATACATTGTGTCTCTGCAGACGCATGCGGTTTGCTCAGGGTCTCGTACTTGTGGCTAGTGAATTTTCATCATGCTCATGAAACTATCACAAAACTCTCTCAATTGTGGCATTTGTTAGGAACCTGTCTGGAACCGTTTAGTCTGGAACATCTACATATGAATAACTGGGAGAACTTTCCCTGCCTTCTTTCATTGATGAGTGTAAAGCCACTAGATCCCATTTACAGCTATTGCTTTGTGTTTGGAGCCAGAGACAAAGATCTGTTCTGCATGCTCACTACTAGGGGAATGTCCTGTTGGAGATGTTCTGGTGACCAAATCCGTTTACTTCCTTTTGGTCTAAACGTTACATTTTCTGTGTAGTTACTGTTCATGCAGATGGAAGACATTTAGCAAAAAAGTTCTTCATTTTAGATTTTGTGTCTTAAAGGAGCATGGGGCAGGATGAAGAAACGAAACTCATTAGCGACGCACTCGGCGCTGTGAGTAACTGCAGCCCGGCACGAGAGCGCGCACAAACTCTTCACTAGAAAAAAAAAAGTTACAGTGATGTACGGCCAGAGCGCGGCTCGAACAAGGCGCCGTGTCGAGCGATGAAGTAAGTAACATTGTTACTTTAGTCTAATATTTGTAAAATTCCATGACAACATTAGCATTTTAATTTAGCCATGACACTCGTGATGTAAAACAATGTCTCCTTCCTATGAAATATTCATAAGCCAGTTTTGTGACTGGCGAGCAAGACAGTAACATGATGCTACTTTATCAGCATAAGGCTTTGTGGCTGCAGGTGATTTCTGATGTTTTTAGATAAATTACAGTTATTATTTTGCACTAAGCTTACTAACAAGCTAATGTTATTGTTTGTACATCATGTAAGAACATCCAATTTCAAGTCACTGACATCATTTGTGAAACCAATTTCATTACAGGACAGGCATCACAACAATGTAAATAAGAACATAAATATGAATGTTTAGTTAAAAAATGCATCAAAATAAAATCATAATATCAACAAGACCTACAGGGTAATTCAGTCATTTTTCCATTACTGTCATTGATTTTCAGGAATTCATATTGGAAGCAGTGATGGAAGACAGTTCAGATGGAGTGTGCCCGAGCCTGCCACAGACTTTGATGTGTCGTGGGAAAGTTTGAGACCAGGGGCTAAAGGAAAGGGGAGAGGAAAAGGTCGCTCCGAGGGTCGGGGAAGGACACGCTCAAGGGGTGAGGGCAGCAGGTTGAGGTCCAGAACTCCTTCAAGAGGACCAGGGCGCCGGGGTAGGCAGCGAACAGCTTTCAGAGAAGAGGACCGAGACCGGCTTGCACAGCTGAGAGCTGCCAGTATAGCTGAGATGCAGATTGGTTGAAGCCATTTGTGTAAAAAAATAAAATAATAGATGCCAAAAACGAAAACATCACTCACTGGAGATATGAATCTAGTCATGTAAACATATGCTCTTTAATTCCTAGACAGCTTTACAACACCTGAGCCAGGAGGAGAGAGATTATATTCTCGAGAGAGTGGTGACCCGTCTTCCAGGGGTGATGCTGGATATCCTGGAGTTTCGGCAAGAGACGCCAGGACACCGTCTTCCTGACTGAGGGCAGCCTAACCCAAAAATCCTAACCGTTTATCTACAACTACAGTAGTTCCAAAACAGCACAATACCTCAAAATAACTTTAGCTGAAGACAGCATTTTCACCCAAAAATAAACAAACAGTTTGTGCAATATATTTATTTTTATTTATGTACAAAAAAGTTCAGTTATTTGCATTTGTACATAGTATTCTTAATTTCTAATAAATCTGTGTGCATGAAAGAAGTCATTCCTGTCTTTTGATGCTTCACGTAGCTGGGGCCTTTATGGAGAGGAGAACAGCAGCATTAGATCATACATAGATTACATGAGAATGCAGTTCTGGAAACTCTCCAGTTCTGAAGTTGACCTGTAAAAAAACAAAAGCTACAACTTTATAGATTATTAGGAATCACACCTTTGATTGCCTTTTCACCCACAATTGTCATTTCTATATGTAAATTGTCAGCTTTGATATTGACACTTTAGCTTTTTTGCTTATGAAAATGTTATTAATATACCTGAAGGTCAGATTGGTGACATCCTTCAACCAGCGTCCGTTGAACATGATTCGTTGAAGAGCCTCGTGTGGTGGAGATCCTGGCACCATGAGCTCTTTATCACTGGTCGTTGCATCAAGTGGTCCATGGTCACATTTGCCACGGGTCCATTCATGCTTCCCTGTGACATGGTGAAGCACACCCACCCACATGTCCTAACAGAAAACATAAGTTTTATTTGAAAACTTTACATGTGACAGAAGCGCTCACCAACAGAAACACGAGAGCTGGCACTATTATGAAAAGAAAGGTAATTATGTCAATGTGCATTGTTGTCTTGTTGTCCAAAAGATGTCACAATACTTACATTAAACATATCACGATGTTGTGCTTTCTGGCAGATGTACCAAAATTGGTTGAAGATGTCCTTCAGCCACACAAGTAGGATAGAAATTCCCTTTAGGATCCCAGCCTGTGAACAAGGATAAAACAACAATTCCATCTTTTAGTTCTTTTAAAACATAGAAGGGTTTTATTTACCTGCAATGTTTTGTTTGCGGCTGCAAACTTCGTCAGCCTGACAAAGTTTTCATAACAGTTCTATTCTGTTATGAAAACAATAAATAAAAGTAGAATTAATATATTGTTTTAAGACTTTGGAGTTTAAAAAAAGAGTGTAGATAAGAATAGGGCTGGGCAATATGGCCTCAAATCTATATTGCGATATAATCTGAAGCATGTGCAGTAACGATATATATTTTTTCATCTGTTTATAGATGTCAAATTGACATGCTTTTAGATATCCTCATGTGGCAAATATATGCCACTTGAGGCATATAGGCCTCCTCCTCTGCCCACTCCATGCTTGCAGTCACTGCCATTCTGTTGTCCCATTGTCAGCAGGGTGCACACCTTAGTGACGTCATGTGTTATCACAATATCGCCGTATTGCGATATAGCCAAAAACTATCATTACCCAATTTTATATCATTTCTACCTTATATCGTTTATATTGCCCACCCCTAGATAAGAAGTCATTGCAACTCACACACTGTTGAGTAAGTTGTTTGCTTGGTCCTCATCAATTTGGACTGCATCCGTAGCTAGATCCATGGATTTGAAACTACAGACAACACAATATTTGTTGTACGTAAAGATAAATACTGGAACTTACCTGAAATGGTACTGATTCTAAAGAGATAAATGTGGAGCCTAATACATCTGTCATTAATTATTTCTGCAAATAACAACAATCTGCTGTGAATTGACACTTCACAACATAAATAAATATATATAATCACCTATATTTGCTTATCTATTGTGTTTTTATCTTTTTTGCAGAGCAGTAATTTCCTGCGTATATGGCAAGACTTCTCATGAACAAATTTACCTTTCTTCAAAAGGATCCAAATCTAGGTCATCAGCTAAGGCCTCAACACCAGCCATTAGAAAATCTTCCCTGTAAAGATAATGTCAAAAGTGTTTGGTGGTGTGATGTTAGTTCTGAACCAAGTGTGGATATGCAAGGTGTACTTTAATGTATGAAATATCATAGCACAAAAACGTGAATATTTGTTTTACAGAAAAGATACTAACCCCTCAGACACAGGTTCAGTTGGAGATAATCAATGCCACATTTTAGCTGCTGTTCTCCCTGAATTGCAGTTTCAGGAGCCTGCTTCTTCCGGTAGCTGGAAAACACATTTTAAAACAAAAATGTCAACAAGTTGGTTGAGACTCTACACCTTCTGTTTACATAGATCAATAACGGCTAAGCTTCTTTACCTGTGGCTCAACTAGTAATATGAAAATGCAGGTCAGTTATAAAAAAATTATTTATCATTTTCACAAACATATTTTATTCTGACCTACATTCAACTGGACAAATTTAGAAAAATAAACACAAACTTCTGCATAACTTTACTTTTAGTCAAACGTGTTGTTATGGCTGACTTATTATTTATTCTTATGAATCCTAATTTTATTTATTCTCAGCAATAGCGCTAGGGAAATATATTCTGAAAATATATATCTCTCATATAAGCTCTTTCATATATTATTATAAGCTCTTTTATATGAACAAATATGTATCTCGCACTTATGCTCCTTATATATTATCATAAATACATTATTATATGCCTTTTCATGGAATCTTGTTATAATATCGAAAACCTCTCTGTGCCTTTTCTGCTCAAGCTGAACAGCTGCATGTTTTCCCCTGCACAGAAAAGGGAGTGAAAGTGCTCCTTCCTTCAGTTCCTCAATACAAGAACAACTGTCTTTGTTAGCAAAGGATGTTGCAGGATGTGTCCTGGTCATCTCAAGGTTGCATGTTCTTGGGATGAATTGGTCTTTCATTAACAAGGCTACTAGCTGACGTGCGTCTGCATGTGCAGATGGCAGAATTACGTGTGTGTGCATTCCATAGTTGGTCAATAAAAATAGCTGCTGAGCAGAGAGAGCTCAGAACACTTGGGTGCAGCAGACATGAGCTAACCGCGGGGTTTAGCTGGAGCTGCAGTGTTCTCCCTCTGCAGCGGTGAAGAAGAGACTGGTCTTCTGATCATTTTGACTCCACATTCTACCAACGAAAGGTGTTTCTCTCTCCATCTGCTCCGAACCTGTATGGTCTAGAAAATAAAGACCAACAAATTTGGCGTCACGAACAGGATTTTTTCTTTTTGAAGAAAAAGGAGTTTTTGGAGGACGATTTGACCAACCGACCCAGTGAACGATCTTGGCACAAAACACCGCGGTGGAAAACAAGGTGAGCAGAACCTTCTTTCTAAAAACTGCTCATTGGATTTATCCAAAGCCTTTGTGTCCAGAATCTTAGTAGCTGTGGTCCTAAAATCATCGTTTGAGAAGAACTTGGAGGCAAAGTGCAGAAATAATAAGAGACTTTTTGCAAATGGTTTAATGATAAATGAGAATAGGAAATAGTACAGAAAAAGGGGTTGGAGGCCCGGGGTTATTTAAAAAGCCCTAAATTCCATAGGGGTTGGAGGCCCAGAGCATTAAGAAGCTCTAAATTCCATTTAAAGAAGGGTTGGAGGCCCAGGGTTATTAGAAAAGCCCTAAATTCCATTTTCCAGGTCGTGGCGGACCAAACTATTTACTGACGAGTGAATAGAAATATAACGAGGTTATATTACGCCAGGTTGGAGTCCTTCAGGGGGTGGGAACCCTAAAATTCCACAGGTCAGGGACCTGTTCTAGGTTATAATAAGGGGTTTGAGGCCCTAGGAGGTAAAGAGAACTCCTAAAATTCTACTACAAGGTCTGGGACCTTTTATGAAACAAGAAAAGTTGGGTTTGAGGCCCTAGGAGGTAAAAAGAGAACTCCTAAAATTCTAACAAAATTTTTGGACCTTTAAAGGTACCAAGTAACTGATAAAAGTAAAAAAAAAAGCACAGCTGTAGAGAAGCTTCACTGTGTGTGTAAGCTGAGTTCAGCCTGTGCGTGTGTGAGGCTGCTTACGGCTCTGGATTGAAAGTGCAGCACTAGGAGAGTGCAGAATGCAGAGCTGAGTTTTGGGAGCTCCGTGTGTGTGGGGACAGCGCTGGATGATGTGTGTGTGAAGGCCTGATGCGGTACCAGAAAATAAATAAATAAGATAAATAAGAGCTTTAAAAAGTTGCAACTCGTATACGTGAATTGCACTGCAGTGCTAAAATTAATGTTTGAAGCTACGCAAAATTCAAATTCTGCAACCCTGTTCTGATCAGTCTTTGAACAGAACACCATAAGTTCATAAATAAAAGGTTTTTCAAGTAACATGTGTGTATGTATGTGTGTATGTATGTGTATATGTATATATATATATATATATATATATATATGTGCATATATATATACATATGTAGTGTACAAGCGTGATAATCATTTGTGTGCGGGGCAGCATGTGAGTGACCCCGATCTGGGGGTTAAGTGGCCTGGAGATGAAAAAAGGGAAAAAAACAATAAGAAAAGCAAGTAAGGGTGTAAATGACAACTTTATTTTAGAAATATATAGACATACATATACATAAAGTCAGATAGCTGCTAAACAGTAAAATCGAAACAGATCTGCAGAAAATAAATATATAAACTGTTTCTCAGAGCGCTCTCAAAAATTGCAATTGGATTTGCTCTAATGTTACATAAGGCCTGCTTAAAAGCATAGTAAGCATTAAATTCTGAGAATAATCAGTGTAGTGTTACATAATTTCTGTGCTTAAAATATTATATAAATATATAAAGAGAATAAATAAGTGACGGACTGACTTACTTTAAAAAAAAAAAAAGACTGTGACAAACAAAGAATGTCGTCTGTGCCTTGTGAATGAGTGGATGTGTGTCTTCTTGCATGAGAAGTAAATGCTGCTTTCGCTGGATATTCTCCTGAATGACTCAGGTTTTAATAGAGGGAGCAGCTGCTTGAGAAACAGGGTGCGGTCCATGTTTTTGCTAGACGGTTATTTAGTTCAAGAGACTGTGGAAACAATAGAAAAAGAATTTATAGTTAGTGTGATGACAAGAAAATCCTTTAAAATACAAAAAGTTGTATGGTTGTGGTTATAAAGGAAGTATTTTGTCTGATTATGGGCCGTGAAGTCAGCTGGACTCTCTCGCTCTCTCTGTTTTTCTGTGTAACATGCAGTTTTAAGCAATTTGAGACTTTAGAAAGGATATTTCTCGGTGTTTTGGACGTACCTTAGGCTTCTGGTTAGGGTCTTCAGGAGATCCTTCCTCTCGGACAGATCTAGTGAGAATGACTGGAGTTTCAGCCTGGGGACCTGACTCCACCCACTTTTACACACAAGAATCCCGTAGTCTAAAAATAGCACAGGGTGCTGCGAGAAGCATCTCTGAACTTCTCAGGATCATCTTTATGAAAACCATAAAATTAACAAATAATCAGTCAGGAAATAAAATATTTGTTAAATCTTGCTATAAAACAAAATCCAACAATTGTCTTGCCTCAACTTTAAGAACCATTAACGTTAATGGCTGGATTTTGAGATGCTGAATAATGAAAAAAAAAAACAGATAAACTAAGTATTATTTCCTGTAACATGGCTAGAAACTGTACCAGGCTGTTTTGAGTTAAAAACTGGTAGTTATTTTCCCAAAATAAAATAGATAAATAAAAAATGAAAGGAGGGATCTTGCATTTGGGATAGATTGTGCCTAATGTTTAAAACCTGTGTAGAACTGATTTGATGATTCAGAACAAATTGTGCATAGGAAGTAGTCTAGATTTACCTTTGAGTCAATAAAGTCGACTAATTATTAGAAACCATCGTTGATTTTGATTTGTAAAAGAGAAAGTTCTGTCATTTCAACCCAATCAACATATTTAAGGAAAACGTTTGCTGTGCATTGTGGCGGCATGAACTTTACTGGGTGGGCCTGTCACAACCAGCTGCAAAGAATGTTCTGGTCTGACTTCTATACAAAGAGAACCTGGAAGCCCTCACCAAAAGCTGTGAATTATAACATCGAGACGGGGGAGCACTACAAGATGGACAAAGAGGCAGAAACTTATTTGCCCTGCTGCTGATGAAACAAAGTACAAAGGGGAGGAGCATGTGTGCTAACATGTGAACTTCAATCAATGACGGTGGTCATCCTGGACTTACAAAGAGAGGCTCAAAAGAGACTGTTTCCTATGGTTACACCCAGTAAAAGAGTGCTTGCTGCAGTCAGGTAATGAACAAGGCTTTTTGGCAACAACCAGTTGAATTGATGAAATGTCAGAATTGTGGAAAATTTACTAAACTACTGTAGTACATAGTTAACTGAGAAGGTTAGCCTAAAAAAAAAAGATAATAATAATAACAATAAATAAATAAATGATAGGATTAGTAACCTGGATTTCAGCCCAACTCACCATTGGACGTCAATATAATCTGTATTATCTTAGGATACTCAGCTGCAGCGGACATGCAGTAAAGCCTCATTTTCTTTTCAAAAAGGAATTCATCAGCGTCATCACTTATCTTCATTAGTTAAGGGAACGGTGTCTATTTATAAGTCAGGAGAACGCTTTAGGCTTCAACAGTTCTCTCCTTCGAGCAAACATGCGCAAATTTCCGGACAGTTTATAGTAACGTTCCATCCCATTCCATTCATTGCATAAAAATAAACATTAAATGAATAATTTGGCATTCAGCTGACTAAATGATTCATGGAACATCTCATCCGAGACAACAGTGTTGTTTCAGCTCCGTTGAGTTTCCCAACAGATCTAGCCAAACCTAGCTGATCCTATATTTTTCTATCAGCTGTAAGTTCTAACGTAGAAAATAATGTTACAAAATATTGAATAATTGTACCTCTCATTCGATAAAAATTATGTTCACATTTTTTATCTTGTGAAATCTTTAACATAACATTTTTAATTGGTCTTTTTGACGACAATTGGCTAAAAAGTCTTTAAGTTTATCATCACAGGATGGCATGATAAATAAATAAATAAAATAATATAAATAAATAAATAAAAATAAGAGAGAAAAAGCAAAATTAATTAAATGAAACGTAATAGTAATAAAACGTTAAACTGATCTAAATCTGTCGTGGAGTCAGTGCCACTGGAAAAAGGAAGAGGATAGGGGAGTATTTCTTAGCACAAATCACGTTATTGATTTAGCAATGCAGCTTAATTTCAGACGCTTTAAGGATGATACTAACTTGTGTTATCGATGGAGAAGTAGCACAGAAACACACTTCTAGATGAGGAGATAAGGAAAAACTGCTGATTACCAATACTATGCACAAACAAACCTGTAACTGCAGTTTCGTTATTTATGAATTAACCTTAAGTAGTGAATTAATTCTTAGGATTTCTTGTGCGAGTAGTGTTCTTAAAGAAAAGAAAGAAAGAAAGAAAGAAAGAAGGTAAGAAAGACAGGTAGTTTAGGTAAGGGACAACCTGAAACTATTTTGTTGAATTGATGGTAAAGTGGTTGTCCTAATTTCTAATTGGAGAGATCACACCGCAACATGAGTTTAGAACAGCAGTTATGGGAAGTGTTGTTGGATTAATTTGATCACACGCTTTGGGTCTTATTTTTTCTTTCCACTGATTTAGCGTTAGGTTAAGTGTTTCACACTTTCGCTTCAGTCTGACATTTGCTTGGTGTGTGAGGGCACAGAGACGTGTATGGACCGTGTGTTTGACTGTGTTTGTTTTGTTTGTTTGTTCATTTATTTATATGGGCATGGCCGAGCCTTGAGAAACATCAACAAAGCCATTGGACTATTCTGAGTAAATTAACCAATTCAAATTCAAATTCAGGATCCTGAAACAATTTGGTTATAACCTCTAATTGTTGAAGGACATCTTAAGAATTCATTGTACAAGGCTTCCTCTCCAGTGTTGCCGGAACTGTTATAAAACCCATGCATGGTTGTATATTTTAGTTTGATCATTTATACTCATTGAATTATTGTTGTTTGCTTTATGTTTTAATTTCTTTGTAATTTTTTCTCTGTGACACAGGTGGAGATGCTGGTGGCAAAGTGGATCCCACTCATTTCTTTCTCCCACACACATTCTTACTCTCTCTTTCTCTCTGTGTATGTGCATGTGTATGTGTTTGTGTGTCCGTGTGTGTCCATGTCGTGATGTCACTGTACCTTTAATTGCGCTTGCTGTTTGTAACTGTATGTGTCTGATGTTGAAGGTATCAGAGGCTAGGGTCAGTAAGAGTTAGGACATTTTTGTGCATAACCTTTAATCCCTAGGCGATCGGTTTGGGGGACGTCTGGTCCGGCCGGAGTGCGAGTCTTCCTGGTGTTGCACGGTGACCAAGGGAGAGGATGGAAAAAGATGAAGATTGGACTTTCATGAACTCACGTCGATACCTGAGACGAGGACTAAAGGACAGTGTTGCTTCTCATCTTACTGGGACTAGATTGACTAACATAAGAAGAAGTTTGCTGAGTCTTATGACGATTCTTGTCTTGAATGCTGCTAGGAACCGTCCCTGATAAATTACAATGGGGTTTCTGCTGGAGGAGGTGAAGAGGATAACCAATGACAAAAAAGGAAAAGATATCACCGCAATGTATCATCGTTTTATAGGCCTTCTGACGACCGCGACACCAATAGAGGAATTGTTCACAATGGAAAGATGAGTAAAATGCAACTACTCTACACCCTAGACTGGTTTCCATACCTGCATTCACACCGTTACAGTCACACCTGCAGATGACAGGACTTTACTAGCAGAATAACCATACAATGCCTGTGTCACTTAGCTGATGTTTGCTTACTTTTGTTCCAGTTTTACAACTTTGAACTAGTTCCTGGTTAGTGCTAGTATTGTTTTAATTGTCCAAGGGAGGTTACTGCAAATGGGGTCATAGTTTTAAAATGTATGTAACACCGTTGTGTGGGCCAGAAGGGCCGGATAGATCTGAGATTATAAAAAAAAAAATAAATAAATAAATCCTAACAGAATATAGCATGTGTGTATTCCTGGTAAACTGCCAATAATGAGCCCAGAACTAACATTTTTCCGGATAGTGCTTAGAGAACGTTAATGACAAAGTTATAGATCGTAATGCTGTAGATTATTTCCTCGTATGCAGGGGATTCAGAACTACAGAGGATAGGCGACTTAACGTGTGAGTTTACCATATAATCTTAGGTTTCACAACATTTTGTTCCCGTTTGTGTCAAAATTATCTGACTTATCAATGTGATAACATCCCCATGACTGTTACTACTCCATTTCAGGTGAGGCAGATCTTCTGGTGGGTGCTGGATGTCATGTTTTGACTAGTGTTTTGTTACTGTTATGGGACAGCATGAGTTCATTTTTGTGAGTGTGTGGATGTTGCATGAAGGGTTTTGAATGTGGTTTCGAAGGTTGAGGGACAGAATAGGTGGTTCTGGCTGAGTTTAGGTCAAATGGGCTGGATGACTTTTAAATTTGGTTTTGAGGACTTATTTCTGGTCGTTTTATCGAGCGGCCATTTACATTACTCCTAGTTGTCAAGACAATCAGGTGAGCTTTGCTTTTACCTTTCCCATGAATGCTTACGTAAATCATTGCATGCCTTGCTAGCAAATTAACCCTTTCATTTAGGATAGTGGGTAGGATTAAATGGGGGTCTGAATGTGGGGCTGGGTAGCCTAGTGAACTGGACCAAATTTTTGCTTTGCAAAGAATGGTCTAGGCATGCTCCATTGGAACCTCAGCAGCTCCTACCAGGACTCTGGCTAGCCAATCACAGCTCTCTAGAGGGGTTTCAAACACATAAAGAGCTGTGATTGGTCCATAATGGTGGGCCAATCATAGTGCTCTATCTGCTTGGTGAACAAATCACAGAGCTTTATCCGCTTTGTGGGCCAATCAGGGCACTCTATATGCCTGGTGGGTGGGATGATGCAACAGAGTGAAACAAGAGTATGTCACATTCATTGTCCAGTAGAATGTGGAGATCATTTGAAAGACAACGGTAGATCCCGCCCCACAACCGAGAGCCGTCAATGGAGCGTGGCCAGACTAAATAATACATTTATTTAGTCTGGCTTGCCAGGCTAGGGGCTGGGTGCTTTGTCTATGGGTCTGATACTTAGGAAATTTTTTGTGGTAATAGGTTTATAGGCAATTGGCGTGCTAATTCAAGTTTTTCTTGTTGACATGTTGCGTTTTGCTCGCCGTGGGGAGGATGACGTCGGCACCACCACGCTGTGTGCAGATGAACAAAGGGAGGACTGGGCCAAGGACTTCTGCCTTTGCTTTGCTGACTAATAAAGGACACTTGCCCATATAAAGCCCTCCTCAAGCAAAAGACCTCCAACGACGACGTGGATGCTGAACTTGTTTTTCCGTTTTATTCTTTTAAATGAAATCTTCAACCGGATTTATTACTGTTTCATTATGTCTTCGCTAAAGCTAATTGTTCATTATTCATCATATATGTCACCTGTTTATCTTCATGTGCTTTTGTTGTTTTTGTTGTTTTTCTTTTGACCATTGATGTGGATATTTGTCCTCAAGCTAGGCATGCTCGCTCCGTGCTAAAAGGCGTTCGTCCCGAGATCGGGAGGACATGGGGGAATTTTCCCTGTTAAAGTACAATGGACAGGGTTTTTCGCCCTCATACGGGTGTGCATGCGATATGTTCATGACGTGATATGTTCAGTTAATGCTAAAGTCATGTTTCATGTATTGTTTCACAGTTTCTCATAGTCACAGCTGTGCATTCATCTGCTTTTTTTTTTTTTTTTTTTAAATTTCTAGATCATTACATGTTAGAGCTGATGTATCATTCTGGAACTTTATCCTGTGTTTTGAGATGGGCTCTTAGTAGTGGCATTTGGTGTTTTTTAATTTCTTTTTACCATTTACTGATCTAATCTTTGTTGAACTCTTAAAAGAGTTCAAAAGGGGGATTGAAAATATATATCTCTCATATAAGCTCTTTCATATATTATTATAAGCTCTTTTATATGAACAAATATGTATCTCTCACTTATGCTCCTTATATATTATCATAAATACATTATTATATGCCTTTTCATGGAATCTTGTTATAATATCGAAAACCTCTCTGTGCCTTTTCTGCTCAAGCTGATGAAGATATAAGATATGTACTTTTCTCTGTAATGCTCTCTCGTCCAGTTTAACTAGAAACTTGCATGCCTTAGCAGAAAGCCAAGTGCATGTTATATCTTGCTCGGTACTTTCCACCCTGTGCTGGTAAACAGGAACTAGGATTTCCTGTTATTTCTCGACCTTTAAGCGCCTAGCTCGTATTTTGTGCAAGCTGTCAAAATGTCTGCGGTTGAGTGCGGGCGTGTGGAGCTTCAATAAATACAGCCGCTTCAACAGAGGAAGACAGAATCTCAGAGACAGCTGTCAGGACAGAGCGCGGGTTCTGTATGAGGCTGTGAGCTTCTCCACTGCTGCGGTGAACTTTGAACAGGTTTCTGATTCTTGACTCCAACCCTTGAAGCAGAGAACAGAACATCTTCCATCCTCTTCTGATGACCTCGTACCTGTATTGGTTTTAACAGAGCATAAAACCAACAAAATTGGCGTCACGAACAGGATCCTCTCTCAGCTGATGAGAGAGGGAGGCAGAAGAGACCAATTCGAAACCAGACCCAGGAGCCGGGACCCAGACACAACGGCCGACAAAGATTAAGGTAAGCAGACCTTGTTATACAAAATCTGCTCATTGAACATATTCAAACTAATTTGTGTCGAGGTTCCTGGCAACTGAGGTCAGTAAATTTGATATAATTGTAAAGAGTTGGAGACAAAAACTGAAACTCTAAAAGAACAGGTCTGGGATCTGAAAGAGTTTTATAGAATAGAAAGATAGAATTTCTGGGATTGTCACGAACTACAGCTGACGAGCACAAGTTCCTCTGACAATATTAAAAGCCCGGAAAAGGTCGGGGACCTTGGGGGAAAGCCTCCTAAACAAAACTTTGTACAAGATCAGGGATCTTAAGGTCGGGGACCTTGGGGAAAAAAAAGTCCCCTAAACGATTGAGAAAGATCAGGGATCTTAGGAAGTGTTACTACAGGTCTGGGACCTGTATGGTTGTGTTCTTCTATTTCTGTTCACATAAATACACAAAGTGTGAGTGCTGTATTTCAGGGGAAGGACCCTGTCCTCTCTGAAATATCAGATTACATAACAAGAAAGGACCTCACATCCCCTTTCTTTTTCACATTGGAATCGGCTCACAGCTAGCGGAGCCAAATTAAGGTTAAAGTGAAAACACATAGATTATTCACACTCATATACTAAATAATATTCATAAGCGGACGCGCAGCATTATGAGCCGCAACTAGGAGGGTAATGCATGAATGAACTGTTGAACGAATGAACTGCTGATATTAAGTGTAAATTACTGAGTGAGAACCAATATAGTACGCCCTTGTGGATGCACAGGTAAGAACTTCCCGCCTGAAAAGGTAGAAGCTTGGAAGTTACCACAACGGTTTTTAGTACTATCTCACGATAAAAAATCAGTGATTAGAGTTCAATGGGAACTAAGACCTCGCTGATCTAAATCGCCACCAAAATCAATAAAGATTAACTCCTACCATTAAAAGAAAAATGGACGGAGAGTTTGATAAAGAGCAAATAGATGATGGATGGGGACCAAACGAGATCCTGAACACACTGGGAGAACAACTAGCGTGTTTAGAAACAGTGATCAGCACCACAAATGCCCCAGCTGAAGCGACAGAGCAGAAGAAGCTATTAAGGAAGACAGCGGAGAAGTTGATGAAGGAGAAAGGAAAGGATGTAAATAGTGCAGGGAATTGGGGAACAATTTGGGGACAGAAGGTAACAGAAACAGAAAAGAAAGAGGAGGAAGCACGAAAACTGATGGAAAATGCTGGGATGTTTGGGAAGAAAAAGCATCAGAAAGAAGTAGAAAAATTGACAGCACGCAAAGCCAAATACAATCAGTGGGCCCTGCTGTGGAAAATGGCAAAGCCTAAAATGAAGAAAAGAAAAATAGAACAAAATGTAGCGGATAAACAGCCACCACCTTACTCAGGCATATACCCGGTACTTAACATAACCGGAGGAGTGATGTCCATAGAGGAGGAACAGCCTACTGCTCCTCTATTCTCAGTGTCGCCTATAGCCCAGCAGGATAAAAAAGATATTTTCATGAGTAATCAACAGGCTTGTTCATCCCTGTCACAAGCAAAACAGATTAACGATGACAGGCCCTCCACCCCAAGGTCATCCTGTCCCTCCGTGACAAACGGTGACGTTTTGCCCTTCACCGGCCGAATGATCAGACAACAGGTAGAAGAGATGGTCAGACAACAGGTAGAAGAGTTGGAAAACACCATGAGGGAGGCTAGGGAGGCCCCTATACCCAGACCACAACAAACAACACAATGGACAGGTAGTTTTACTCCTATCTGCCCACCACCACCAGACTCCTTAGCCACAGCTTTACCATTCAACCCGAACAACCCTTTCACCGTTAAAGGTGAATTGAGAGCTGCCGCTCAAACTGAGCAGATCACACCACAGAACCTGGTGGTTACCATGAATCTGATAGGTCACAATGAACTAGAAGAACAGACATGTTCCAGCACGGACGCTGGCTCAGATAAAGAATGGTCTAGACAAGATGATGAGGACCCAATAAATGGAATAGAGGCTGAGTTAGTGGACCTAAGCCTTAAACACAAAACGTCACACCATAGAGATCAGGTAACTCCGATCCCAGGCGGACACTCTTACCACACCAGATCAAAAGGGACTGCGTCGAATCTACCTGGACAATATCCTCTTGTCCAGGCCAAAACAAGTGGCCCAAAGGTATATCAACCATACACATTTGGAGACATCCAAGCTCTGGTTGATAAGCTTCCAGACATTGTAGAAGGAGGAAATGCCTGGTTGGCAGATTTGGATAAATATACCTCGGGACAGGACCTTGCTCTGGGAGATTTCAGGGCCATCATCACCAGATGCACATCCAGGTCTCAGGCTGCAGATCTGGAACAAAATGCAGGAACCACCCTATATGGGAATGAGGTACCATTGTTGCAGGTATTAAGGACTTTAGGACCAGCCCTACGCAAACAATTTCCACCTAAAAATCAGGGAACCCTCCATAAATTCAAATGGGATGGGAAAACCAATCCCACCAATTATTTGAACAAAGCCATAGATGACTGGGTGAACCATACAGGACATCACCCCAGCAGAGAAAGTTCCCAAAGCCTGTGGTTTAGGAAAGCTGTCCTTAGGGGAGTCCCGGAAACCGTTAACAATAAAATGGAAGACAACCCTGAATTGGCTGACTGCGATTTCAATAAATGGAAAAATCATCTGATTTTTAACCTCAACAAAGTCCAGGTTACAGAGGAAAAGGAATCAGACAATCTAGAGGAACTGCAGAAACAGCTCCTTAGAGTGCAGCTACAAGCCGCAAAAAAGACTCTAGGTGAAAAGGGGGACAAGACCAAGAAACAAATGGTTGCCACCGCTGCTCCTCCCCCAGCTGTACCAATCCCTAATCAATACCCAAACCCCTGGCAGCAGCCGCCGCAGTTACCAGGATATAATCCACAGCCAGCTCCAATTGTGGCTCAAGGACCCCCATACGGAGGTCATAGAGGAGGTTTCGGAGGGCGGGGTCAGGGGCGACCTGGTAGAGGCCGAGGCATCCCAACGCCCAGAGACACTTGTTATAACTGCGGGCAGCAGGGACACTGGGCTAGAAACTGCCCTATGCCTCCTAACACCATGAGAGGACAAGGAAGATTTGGTCGTGGACAAAGAGGTCCCCGTCCGGGCCCCCAAGCGCCACTCCCAAACCAAATGCCTGTTATGGGTTGGGAGTACTATGAGGGTGGTCCACAAGCATAGGACACCCCACAGGGAGCCACGGACGGTGAGGGGACCACGGCAGACCCCATGCTGTCTATAACTGTAGATGGAATAAAGAGAGACTTCCTGGTTGATACAGGAGCCACGCACTCCACCATTCAATCTGCACCAGCTAACAAAACATCCAACCGCCATACTACAGTGATGGGCTTCTCTGGGGAACCACAAACTCTGCCCTACACCCTGCCTCTTCCAACTAAGGTGGGGGAACAAACTGTGTTTCATAGCTACGTGTGCTCACCATCAGTTCCAGTGAATCTCCTGGGACGAGACTTGCTCATTAAATTAGGGGCAACAATTCTGTGTTCCCCCAATGGACTAACTGTGACCCTACCGGAAGGTACGGTGCTGCCCTGTGACGGATCTATGATGCCAGAAGGAATATACCTGGCTCAGACTCTACCCTCAATACCTGACTCTGCAGATATCTACTGGGCCTTGCTGGATCCTGAAAACCCACAGGCCCCTGGAATTGTGTCCGCCTACCAACAATGGAGGCCTTGGCTTTGTCAGGTTCACCCGTATGTTCCGCCCCCTGACCCTCCTCATGTAACACTCTTTTATGACAGACAAGATACCAATTGGTACCAACAGGCGTTCCAGAACTCCTGTGAAGGAAATGCCTGGGAAATTAGGGTGTCTGACATTTTTGTCGCCCCTGAAGGTGTGGCAGCTGCTGTATCCCTTACCCCTGACCAATTACCCTGGTACATGATGGCAGACGAAGCAGTGCCCCATGTTTCCCTGGCCCTACATCCTTCCCATCAGGCCAAGGAACTGGGGGGAATGGTGAAGCGTTCTCTGGCAACCACCGATTGGAGCCCCACCGCTCTTCCTCAGGTTTCCTACTCCCCTATGACTAAGACATATAGGATCACACACAGCTGCACAAATACATCTGTTCTCGCACATGAGGTCATTAGCAGAACTCACGGACGTGAAAAAACGGATCATCATGACACGGCCACTATGTTGTCCCAGCTTCCGGACACCCTGTGGTCAGCAGGACCAACTGATGTAGGTTTGGTTAGAACCCCACCTATTCAGTTTACCCTGACCGATACCTCTCCCTTGTGGATCCCTCAGTACCCACACAAACCAGAGGCTGAGGAAGGGATTGCGGAAACCATTGCGGGTCTGGTGACCGCAGGGGTCTTGGAACCATCTAGTGCAAACTGGAACACCCCCATTCTACCTGTAGAGAAAAAGGGAACAAGGAAATTCAGAATGGTTCATGACTTAAGACGGATCAATGCCCTATTAGCAACAGATTCCCTGCCTGTCCCTAATCCATATGTTGCCCTGACCAATCTACCTCCATCTCATGCCTGGTTCACCTGCATTGACCTGGCCAATGCTTTTTTCTGTTTACCCCTTCATGAGGACCTTAGAGATGTCTTCTCATTCACCTTCCGAGGCCAACAATGGCGCTATACACGCCTGCCACAGGGCTTTGCCCTCTCGCCCGGCCTCTTCAATCAATGTCTAAAACAGTTACTGGACACATGCCCTCTGCCTGAGGACTGTGTACTGGTCCAATATGTTGACGATCTCCTCTTATCAGCTCCCACTGCAACGGCCTGTCTTGAAGGCACAAAAGCCCTCCTGCAACACCTTGCCTGGCTAGGCTTTAAGGTTAGCAAAAACAAGCTCCAGGTTGCTAGGAAACAAGTTACATTCTTGGGACGCATGATTTCACAGACAGGGGTGTCCCTCTCTCCCGAACATCGTAACTCCATACTGCACCATCCCAAGCCACGAATAGTCAAGGAAATGTTGTCATTTTTAGGCCTCACGGGTTACAGCAGAACGTATGTTCCCGATTATGTAGGCCTCACTGCCCCTCTGCGTGATCTCGTTAATGAACAGGGCATGCGCAACCTCACCGCCCCGTTAACGTGGACAACTGCCGCAGAAGACTCATTTATTAGGCTGAAACAACAACTGTCCACAGCTAGTGACCTCGCCGTACCAAACTATTCTTTGCCGTTCTATCTAGATGTTTCTGGAACAGACACGCACATGAATGGTGTCCTGTTCCAGAAAAAAGGGGGAGAAAGACAGGTACTAACATACACGAGCGTTATGTTAGACAACACAGAAAAAAGACATCCTCCCTGCACCCAATATGCTGCAGGACTGGCAAAAATTATTCAAAAAACCGCCCATATAGTGATGAGCCATCCGTTGAAAATCCTAACCAACCATAGTGTAGTGGCCTACATCACCTCCCAGGCATTCACTATGACATCACTAAGACAGAGACGGCTGAGCAAAATTCTGGAATCACCTCACATAGCCTATACACATGAAGGTATAAATATGGCAGAACAAATGAACGCAGGGGAACCACACTTGTGTGCACAAATTGTAGAGGAAGGAGAGAAAATCAGGCCAGACCTTCAGGCAGAACCAATAGAACACGCAGACAAAAACTGGTTCACAGATGGATGTTGTCACAGAGACGATAAAAATGAACTAAAAGCAGCATGGGCAGTAGTGGAACTAGGTGAGACGGGGTGGACAACAGTTAAAACAAATCAGTTACAAGGACAACAATCCGCCCAAAGAGCAGAACTACGGGCAGTCATTGAGGCACTGAAACTAGCCGCAGGACTGAAAGTCAACATATACAGTGACTCAGCGTACACTGTAGGCGCAGTCCACGTAGAGCTCAAACAATGGCTTAGAGCAGGGTTTCTGACGACCAATAACAAACCCATCAAACATGAAGCAGAAATGAGAGAACTGGCAGAAGCATTACTGCTTCCCGCTCAAGTAGCTGTAATCAAGTGCAAAGGACACAGTCAAGGTAATGACCTCGTATCTGAAGGAAATAGACAAGCAGACAAGGTGGCGAAACAGACCGCAGGCTATCTCCCCTCTTACAACATGGTAGTGGAGACGCAGCAAGGAAAAGCCCAGGAAGACCCTAGAATAAACATAGACATCCAGACCATAAAGCAAATGCAGGACAAGGCCTCTCCACAGGAGAAATATTTGTGGGTGGCTAGAGGAGCAACCAACACAGACGTTTGGAGAGGACCAGATGGTAGGCCCATACTGCCACCTGGGATCAGACAGACGGCAATGGAAGAAGCACATGGGGTAGGACATGTGGGTGTAACACAGATGATGAGAAACTTGTCCCCCTGGTGGCATCCCTATTTAGCAGATATGGCCAAGCATTTAGTCAAAACTTGTACAGAATGCGCTCATTTTGGCATCAGACCCACCCTGAAACCCATCCAAGGCCAATTTCCTATTCCAACGTGTCCTGGTAAGGAGGTAATCATAGATTACACAGATATGATTGACAGAGTAAAAGGCTACAGGTACCTCCTGGTTTGTGTGGATGCGTACACTGGATGGCCAGAGGCCTGGCCTGCAAAAAAGGAAGACAGTAAAACAGTTATCAAATGTTTGATTAATCATTACATTCCACAACATGGCTTCCCAGAAAGAATCAGATCAGACAATGGTACTCATTTTAAGAATAAGGATCTTCAGGAGGTTGAAACTATGCTGGGACTGAAACACAAGTTTGGTTCAGTGTACCATCCCCAGTCACAGGGGAAGGTGGAGAGGATGAATCAAACGTTAAAAGTCAAATTGGCTAAAATCTGTGCACAGACCAAATTGAACTGGTTGGATGCTTTACCACTAGCTCTGATGTCCGTACGGAGCTCAGTCAACAAAACCACAAGGTTTACCCCTTTTGAACTACAGACTGGACGACCTTTTCCAGGACCTGCCACTAAACTAGCCTTGACTACTGACCTAACTGATCCACCTGACCCAAGGACATATTATAACATCTTGCGAAGTCTTGTCTCTCAGTTTTCATTACAGGTCAAGGCCGACTGTGCCACAACAAGCACCTCTTCTACGCAACCAGGGACGGACTGGGTCCTGCTGAAGGTCACCAAAAGAAAGTGGACGGAACCAAGGTGGACAGGACCCTTCAGGATCACAGAGAGAACGTCACACGCTGTCCGGCTGGACGGCAAAGGTGACACTTGGTATCATTGGACTCAGTGCGCTGCTACGGATGAGCCCCAACGCACTCTGTCTGAGATCCAAAAAGAACTATCAGAGGAAACAGGCCCCAACCAGGCCGAAGAATCTGCGGACCAGGATTAGAAGCAAACGATAGAACCACACCCTGCAGCTGCCAAGAGCCAGAGGAGGGACAACAACAGGGTGACCGGTTCGGTGAACTTTGAAAAAAAAAAAAAAAAAAACTTTTTACACCAGAAGGGTTTTTATTTCACACCCTTCACAAGTTTTATAAGGGTTATATTTAACACCCTCCATGTATTTTGGGCTGATGTATGCTTGCTTTGCTTAGTTTGTCAATTTTGGGATATATCCTGCACCAATTGTAGATCCGAGCTGACTTTAAATGATAATATTGATCGCCCACCTGTTATGGCCAAAAGAAGATTTAGAGGGTAACACCGTTCAACGCGAGTCATACCCAGTGTTGTGGTACCCAAGTAGATTACATATCTTAGAATTCTGGGACAACAGGCGAGGGCTATGGAGATATAGGCGTCACTTATCCTTTACTGGTCCAGAGGAATTACTCAGAGCAGCTATCGTTGCTTATTATATGATTACTGGCATAGATCACTCGCGTTACCTGAACGGCCTGCTAAACTAAAACGTATCGCCCACTCTTGCACGTAAGATGTCGTGGCCATTCGCTAGCCCCCTCACCTGCGGTCAGCGGTGCGGGGTGGCGTTAATTATTGCGGTATTAGCTGGAATCCCCCTCCTAATTGATTATCTCTGCACGGAGCCCCCGCCTATCCGTGGCCCTGATCCCTCAAACATGACTTTTGTGTCACCTCTCCCAGTGAAGACCCACTCCTCACCTGCGCATCTTATAGCTAGGGCGTCGCTAAGACTCAAAAGACGCTCGCCTTCCATTTCACCTTGCACACCTAACGCGGAACGTATGATTACCCTTTGTGTCCCCAGTAACAGAAGTTGGGTAATAGAGATAGACTTCGCTAGCTTCCCTAACACACCTGTCTCTCCGGAACAGAAAATGGCAGGTAGCGCCAATCTGGCAGTGCACCTTTCCTCGGCAGTATGGTACCTCACTCTGGGAGGGTGGCCGGACTGGAGTTGGACCAATCTGGTGACGGAGACTGATCAAGACTGGACCAGCTACTCGAAGGGTGAAGCCCTAAAGTGGAGGGTCCAGAAGAAACTAGTAATGAGAAAAAAGCCTGATGGAACTGGGTTGATTTTTTCACTAAAGAATATTATATTAACATCCTGTCAGCTGTTCACTCTAGCGCCATGGACCGACCGCACTGCTCTGTATTGGCAAGTTGAGCTTTGCACTAGTGGGGTTACGACCCCAGTATCGGCAGTAAAGGATGACAGTCCTACCTTTCGTGGTAGCCCGGTAGTGTACACAAATGGCGGCGGGAAGGGCCGCATTCGCATTAAGGAAGCCGCTGCAATATCGCAAGATGACCTCTTCCACATGTTGACTGGGGTCTCAGGAAGCACAAATAATTGGCTACTTCTTATGGAACAAGCTGCCAACAGAACACCTAGTGACTGCGTTGCTTGTATGTCTGCCAGACCTACGCCCAGCGTTGTTCCTGCGTACGTTAATTCCACATGCCTCCTACATTTGACGAATGGAACAAAATCAGATTCCTGTGCTTTCCTGGATAAAATATTCACTGAGACGCCCAAGGCCATTTCTAATAAACCACCATTCTTCTCTAAGCGGGTAGCACCAGGTAACTTCACCTGTGTTAATCTCACAGGCACTAATTCCAATCTAGGGCAGATCAACTCTTCTTGGTGTGCTGACATTGTACACTCACATGGCGTGTTCTCTCCCACCCCTAGAGCTGACCTTTGGTGGTGGTGTGGACAGAATACGTTGCGCGACGGTTTCCCTCCCAACTCATTTGGACTCTGTGCCTTAGTTACTCTGATTTTACCAGTTTCTTTAATCCCAGTAGACTCCTCCCCTGTAGAGAACCATTATTTATTAAGACTTAAACGCCCCAAACGCTCTATCTTCACCAAACACACTATTGTCCCAGGTGTATATGATCCAACCTACATAGATGCCATAGGAGTTCCTCGAGGGGTTCCTGATGAATACAAGCTGGTCGACCAAGTAGCTGCTGGTTTTGAAAACATTCCAATTATTTCGGCCATCTTCCCTGTAACGCCCAACAAGAATGTGGACAGAATCAACTATATCCATTTCAATGTACAACTCTTAGCCAACTTTACCAGGGATGGCTTGGAGGCCGTACACGCTCAGCTATCTGCAACCTCTCTCATGGCTTTTCAAAATCGCATAGCTGTCGATATGTTGTTAGCGGAAAAAGGGGGCGTATGTGGCATGTTTGGTGACCAATGTTGCACGTACATACCCAACAATACCGCCGCGGACGGGTCCTTGACCAAAGCTATTGCCGGACTCAGAACATTGACAGACAAAATGAAGGACCATTCTGGTGTCGACACAACTATGTGGGACTCCATGTTCGACGTGTTCGGAAAGTACAAGACCTTGGTTTGGTCTATACTCCTATCGATAGCCGTGTTTACTGCCATCTTAACAACTTGCGGTTGTTGTTGCATCCCGTGCATAAGAGCTCTTATCCAGCGACTGATTACCACTGCTATAACACCTGAGCCTAATGATGTTGCCTTGCAAATGCCCCTGCTTCGCACCCAGCACCTGGATCAGGGTGACTCCCTCAGCCTCCCGGACTCCATTGTGGTGGATTCCGACGATGGCGACTGTGACCCTTGAACATGTTTGATTGATTGATTTAGCTATAATATCCACACGTAGTTTTAATTGTTTTTCTCTTGCTTGCAGATTGTTTGATGATTTGGTGATTTATTGTGATTTTTGTTTTTTAATTTTTATGCTACCTTTCTTGTATTTGGGTTTCCGACCAGGCCACACAACTGGGCTTTTACCCCTGCAACGGTCCAAACTCTGTGGGGGAGGTTTCCCCGGTTGAGTCGCCTTGCTCGAAGGTCGGCCTGCTCCAGATCGTCTCATGAGATCCGCTTTCTGGGGCCTTGGTCCTGGATCTCTGTGACTCTG
This sequence comes from Nothobranchius furzeri, assembly GCF_043380555.1. Lineage (NCBI taxonomy): Eukaryota > Metazoa > Chordata > Actinopteri > Cyprinodontiformes > Nothobranchiidae > Nothobranchius > Nothobranchius furzeri. Next base: position 54,753,606 of record NC_091745.1, read on the forward strand.
GGAATGGCTCGACGATTTTTATTTTCAACTTATGTTGAACTCTTAATAGAGTTCAAAAGGGGGATTGAAGATATAAGATATGTACTTTTCTCTGTAATGCTCTCTCGTCCAGTTTAACTAGAAACTTGCATGCCTTAGCAGAAAGCCAAGTGCATGTTATATCTTGCTCGGTACTTTCCACCCTGTGCTGGTAAACAGGAACTAGGATTTCCTGTTATTTCTCGACCTTTAAGCGCCTAGCTCGTATTTTGTGCAAGCTGTCAAAATGTCTGCGGTTGAGTGCGGGCGTGTGGAGCTTCAATAAATACAGCCGCTTCAACAGAGGAAGACAGAATCTCAGAGACAGCTGTCAGGACAGAGCGCGGGTTCTGTATGAGGCTGTGAGCTTCTCCACTGCTGCGGTGAACTTTGAACAGGTTTCTGATTCTTGACTCCAACCCTTGAAGCAGAGAACAGAACATCTTCCATCCTCTTCTGATGACCTCGTACCTGTATTGGTTTTAACAGAGCATAAAACCAACACTGAACAGCTGCATGTTTTCCCCTGCACAGAAAAGGGAGTGAAAGTGCTCCTTCCTTCAGTTCCTCAATACAAGAACAACTGTCTTTGTTAGCAAAGGATGTTGCAGGATGTGTCCTGGTCATCTCAAGGTTGCATGTTCTTGGGATGAATTGGTCTTTCATTAACAAGGCTACTAGCTGACGTGCGTCTGCATGTGCAGATGGCAGAATTACGTGTGTGTGCATTCCATAGTTGGTCAATAAAAATAGCTGCTGAGCAGAGAGAGCTCAGAACACTTGGGTGCAGCAGACATCCCTTACCAAAAAGAAGTACACCGAAGTATACTTGAAGTATACTAAAAATGAATACAGTATACTTCCAAGTTTACTTTCAATGTACTTATCAGAAGTATAGTTATCCGAGTACATTTTTTAAATACTACTAAGTATACTTTAATACATACTTACATTAAAGTTTACTTACATTTAGACTATACTTGTACTTGACTCTATCAGAAGTATATTTCACCAAGTAATGTATAAGTATACTTAATATATATATATATATATATATATATATATATATATATATATATATATATATATATACTTATATATATATATATATACATATATATATATATATATATATATATATATATATTTGGAACTTTTTATTTTTGAATTAGAACAACAACATTTACATGGAGATGCATTTGAATTTCTTCTTCCCTTCTCCAGGGCAGTGTTTCCCTGAACAAAGTTCGAATTTCCTTGTGGCCATGAGATCTATCCAACTTAACCAAATCACCAATCATTACATATAGTTCTGACAAGCTTTCTCTGTATTCATCTTATCTGCTCTCTACTACATTCTACATTTTACTTTGATCTAGCTAAATAACTCACCCAAAAGACAAAAATACATAAATAAAAAAATTAATAATAATAATTTTCACATGAGAGTACTATCTTTCTAACATTTTTTTTATAGGTTCCCAAATTTTTTCAAATTTCCCTAGTCCCAGTCATAGTCTTGCATTAAATTGTTCCATTTTGTAGACCTGTCTAACTCTGTCTCTCCACTGTGCCACCCTTGGGGGTTCTGTGTCCAGCCATAAAACTGTAATACACTTCTTGGCAGTCATAAGCAGAATTTTGATTAAGTATGTCTCCATTACGTCTGTAAGATAGCATTCCCAGTACAAACCATTTTAACTTAAATTGTAATTTCACCTTCAAGGTTCTTTCAATTTCTCCCTAACACCTTCCCAGAATGGTATGAATTTAGGGCAGTCCAAAAGTATATGTGAAAAGTCTCCCACTAGCCCGCATTTTCTCCAACATAAATTTGAAACATTACTATTTAGACATGATAAGTGGAGTTTTAAAGTATATATATATATATATATATATATATATATATATATATATATATATATAATATAGAAGTATATATTATTCACCTTCCATTCAAATTCCCTCCAAGACAGACTATTAGTTAGTTCATGGCCTGCTTCAAGTGTTTCCTCCCATTCCTCATCTGTTATCATTATGGTCACTTCCAGTTCCCATTTTTCTTTAATATCTGTATTCTTAACAATCAAATCCTGTTGCAAAGCTTTATATATTTTGAAATCAGTCCTTTTTTTTTGACATGTCCTTTCTGTTTAACATAATCACTTCCTCCATATTAAGTTTATCCTTTTTTGAATCTTTGCCTTATTTTGAAATAACTAGTCAAGTGTGTATTGAGTGGTACTGGACTTCTGTAAAAATAATTTTCATAGGGATGAAAAAAGTACTCTGTCTGCCTGTCCTAAATAACATATTAAGCATGAAATTACTAATTATTGTGAAATTACATGCACAGGAAGTGCTTTTATTTTGTAGCATTTGCTCAGTCGGCTCTCGAAGCTTCTCAGCAGACTGAGAAGAGCAAAGGTTGGAGGTGCAGTAACCGTCGGAGGTCGCGCTTCTGTTCTGCATCTGCACTTGACAGTCACTGGTTCTGCACCACTGAGCTAAATGTAAGTAGCCACCATAAAAGTTGCTTAAATGTTTTAAATGATTTTAAGACGGACATGGTGAATAATGTTGGCCACGTAGCAAGCTAATATGCTAAGTCATTGCATGAGTTAGCTGTGTTATTAACTTTGTGTGCGACTAAAGTATTAAATGAAATGAGCAGCGCTATCTCATTATCAAAGGTTAGCATTACTTTAGATACTTTTTTTATTAGACTTCTAGAGACTTATTCCCTCCATTTTTGCCCCCTCCATCGTAATTTTTTAAACATTCTGAGAAAAAAATAAAAGCGGGAGTTCAGCGCCACCAAGTCAAACTTAAACGTCCACTTATTAAAAGTAAATGAGCAGTGGTCTCTTGTACAGCAATGAAAAAATCAGTCTGTGTTGTAAACTATTTCCCCGTAGCACCCGTGCGATAGCTTTGCAAGCAGCCTGCTTTTTTTTAACCGCAGAAGAGGATTGTGACCGCAAGAGACAAAGCGGTGCTGTATCTCGATGCTGTGTTCCCTCCTTCCCTCCATTTTTGTCCCCTCCATAGTTTTTGTTAAAATGTGATGTTCTGAGGACAAAAAAAAATGGTAAGTTCAGTTAGCTCGCGGGAGTTTGTCAGTTTTTGTGAAAAGTTTTATTTAATACACACATAGACATCGAAATTTTGTTAATGTTTTATCATCAAATTAAATAGTGCTCAGTTGCACATATCTTGAACCGCAGAACGCTGTTTCTATTAATTTCACAGTATTTTAGTGTTGTAATTTTGTCCTTACTGTACGCTGTTACTCCAGATTCTTTTCTTTAAATGTTATGTTTTTAGCTTTGTGTGGATAAGTCAAATTACACTTGATTCTCCTCACATAGCTTCATATATAGTGGAGGACTGCCTAAATTTTGCAGACTAACACAGACCTACCTTGTGATTCACAATGTTTGCTATCTCTGTACTGATTATGCTTCTTGGTGTAGATGTGTAAATGTAGAGCATCTGCGTTCCTATGAGCTGTCAGCCACACCGGGAAGCCTGTCTATGAATCTGCAGTCAGACTTCACTGATCCAACCCCACTCTCTGCACACAAGATTGATGGCATGCTGCTGTTGACCCCCAAGAGGTTCATACAAGGGAGACCACTGGTGAGTAATTCTCACAATCTGCATTTTTGATGGCACATCCTAAATAACATGACTATATATGTATGTATGTATATATGTATACAGATTTGTCTTTTAAAACTGGTGAACATACAATTTACAGGTAATGCCTTTATGCTATGAGTATTAGAGCCACTGATGGAAAAAAAGTATAGAATTCTGAGAAAATAAGTCATAAATCTGAGTTTAATCTCAGAGTTCTGACTGGTACCTAATACAAAAAAAAAGGGAAATTGGGGAAGATTATGAGGGGGTAGGGTTGTCACGGTAACCGGTATAGCGGTAAACCCCGGTAAAAAAGTTGACAATAAAAATAACCGTCCAGTTTTTAAAAAACTATATTATCTCGGTGGGTTTACCGTGGCCGCGGTTTCGGCGCGATGACCCTTACCAGCCACCGTCGCTTCAGCTGAAGTTCCCGCTGCGCGCACACGCACTTTTTAATTTGCAACGGCACCAAAACTTTGAAGCTGAAATAATGGCCGAAGGAGGCGACGGCAGCGCCCAGGACATCCATCAGCCCTCAAAGAAGACTAAATCGGAAGTATGGGCATATTTGGGATTTCTGAAAAATGCTGAGGGACAGTTAATAGAAGACGGCTATCCCGTTTGCAGAACGTGCAGGAAACAAGTGTCTGCAGAAGGCAGCAACACTTCAAATCTCATGGCACATCTGCGTGACGATCACCCACGTCTCCACAGCCAGTGCAAGGTAAGTTAACATTAGCATTTTAGCTGAAATGCATGACGTGAGGACTTTTGGTTGAGGGAGAATGCAACGAGTCACTACATACTGCAGCCGCAGCGTCCTCTGCCAGCATTTAAACCGTGTCACGGACACCCTGTTGCTGGATGAAGCATCTTATTTGTTGATGATGAAGAGAAATATACAATTAGTTCCTTGTCATGGATTTGTTTACTTATTCAATGCCATTTATACTTGAACATTTGGATTTGATTACATAGTGTAGTAGTTATTTTAGTAATTTGTTTAAAGTGGATATTTATTTTAAATACATATTTTTTAAGGTTGACTTGTACAGTGCTCAAGTCAAGTGTGGACTGGAGTTTTAGATTTTCATTTTGATAATGAAGAAAACAAGTATATGAGAAAACAAGTGGTGTTTCTTTGATTTGTTTACATATTGTTTATGTTTTGAATGTTTGGATTTGTATAATTTAAACCTGCACTGACTACTGTAACAAGTTCCAGAAAAATAAGCTATTTGTTCCTTTACTTGTGAAAAGTTGCACTTTTGCTAAGGCTTTGTGTTATTTTAGGTTTAATAAACACTGTTAAACCTTTTCAGAACTATTTCAGTTTGTGTAGAACAGGACTATCAATGCTTTCTGAACATATGCAACACCGTTTAAAAAATACCGCGATAATACCGAAAACCGTGATAATTTTGGTCACAATAACCGTGAGGTTAAATTTTCATACCGTGACAACCCTATGAGGGGGGATCAGAATTCTGACTTAAATCTTAAAATTCAGGCTTTTTTTTGTTTGTTTGTTTTGATTTTTTTTAACAAAAAAATTCCTAAATAGTTTTTTGTTTGTTTGGTTTTAGGTTTATGAAAAAAGTCAGAATTTTGACTTTAATCCCAGAATTTTGAAATTATCTGACTTTTTTTTCTCAATTCTTTTCTTTTTCTTCAGTGACTCTAATTAGGCAATAAGGCAGTTTTAGGGCCACTGAAGGAAACAATTGAATACTGAGATAAATGTCAGAATTCTGACTTTATTTATTTTATTTATTTTCAGATTTTTTTCTTCTTCAGTGGCCCTCATACCCCTCTGTATTATGTAATGTTAAACACTTCAAATTAACTTTTGAATTCAGCAGTTTATCATTGGATTTAGATGCAGATATCATTGTCTTGGAAAATTGGTCACAGCAGTTTGGCATTAAGTTTGATTAGTAAACTTGACAGTATTTACACTCTTAATCTTCTTAGGAATTACATGATGTCCACACAAGGCGTACCACTGTTCTCCATGCCCATCCAGTCTATCCACTTGAGGAAACCTCTGGGTTTTTGAGGACATGTGTGGTAAGTCCCAGTATTGTAAATTTGAACAAATCATTCTATTTATTTATGCATAAAGACAACACAAGGACAACGCACATGAACATTTTGGAAAATGTGCCATTGTTTCAACTACAAACCTTTGGCAATCAGCTGAGCAAACGGCCTCGAATGACTGTTTGCTCAGCAGATTGCTCGCCATGTGCGCCTGATTTTCACTGAGTTTTCTGCCTCACGAGACGCTGAGGTGAATATATGACCAGTTAGATATTTTCCGCCTCACAGGGGTAAAAACTCGCTGTGTGTGCACTACTGAGCTGCTGGCTGAGCTGAAATATTCTAGTGGCCAGTCAAAGCACTTTCTCTGCTCACATGACCCCAAGATGTATTCAGATGCAGCCCCTTACCCTGTCTGCGTGTCTGAAAAATAAACAAAACGGTACCTTGTGGATCGATGGGCCCACTGTTTCCATTACCCTTTCGGAAGGATTCTGGGTCTTCCAGGTGCATCTCTTGGAGTAAATTGGCATAAACTCCTTGCCTGGTCCATCTTTCCAGCTACTGTACCCATATTTTCCTAACCTTCAAATGCCGGTGGCGGCGACGTTTCATCAACAAAAAAGGATAGGTATTTCCTCCGTTTCCAGCTCTGTCTGTTTTGTTTCTTTTCTGACATGCAGACGGGGCTGCCATCTTGGGGTCATGTGAGCGGAGAACGTGCTTTGGTTGTCCACTAGATTATTTCAGCTCAACCAGTAGCTCGGTAATGCGCACACGGTGAGTTTTTTTCCCCTGTGAGGCGGAAAATATCTTAACTGGTCAGATATTCACCTCAGCGTCTCGTGAGGCGGAAAACTCTGTGAAAATCAGGCGCCTATGGCGAGGTATCTGCTGAGCAAGCGGTCATTCGAGGCCGTTTGCTCAGCAGATGGCCCTCATGTGTGGCAGGCTTTAAGGCACTGAGAAAAATCAACAATCACTGCAAAGAATTCAAGTAGCTTTCATTAGCATAACACTGACACACACTGAAGCCATCTCACTTTATTCGTAAATGAGAGCACAAAGCAACAGACTGAACAGGAGTAGGGCTGGGCGATATGGCCTAAAATCAATATCACGATATATTGAAGATCTCACCTCGATAACGATAAGTAGGCGATAACTACAGGAATGCGTAGCAACAATATTTGCCCACTAGATGGGGCTGTCTCATGTATTACATTGACTAAAATTTTACATGACTCAAGGTGCTACAGCTTCTTAAAGGGATATAAATGTGGCCAACTTACACATCTTTTCATTTTTTTATTATCAAATTTATTGACATGGGAAAATGATCTGGATGAGAGACAAGAACTTGGATAACGATAAATCTTTGACATGTTGCCCAGCCCTAAACAGGAGTCTATCAGACTGCATTTATTGTTACTTACATGACAATCTACTGAAATAAAAATGGCCACAGTCAGAGTTTCAGTTCAGATGTGATTAGTGTATGATCTCCCTTTCATTTTTGTAAGGATGATACCAATGAGCCGGACCTTAGGGATGCAGCAGTTGTCCTCCTGACAACCATCACCGATGATGCAGAGAGTCCAGTTACGTACGACCCAGTGAGAATCTGTTATCCTAGAGGGTGATGTGATTGTCGACCTCTCCAGGCTTCCTGATGCCTTCCTGGTAATGTTCGGCCTCATCTATGCCTTACATCTAGATTATCCGAAGGGACTGACCAACGCATTTGAGTTCACGCAGAAAATCTTACTTGGTCTTGATGAGTCTAAACTATCACCCAAGCTGCAGTCAAAAATGACCTGATGTTACATGTGTAACTCAAAATCTGAAAGAGTGGTGGATTCAGATGGCTCACTCTGTTAGAGCATTGTCCACATCCACAATGTAATTTACTATTTGTCTGCTCTTTAATTGTTGATGTTAAAGTAACACACCACCATTTGGGCAAATATGTTCATTTTCCACTTCTCCTTGAGTTAACCCTCCCACTGTCCTAATGGGTAGGACCCCCGCGAGGAAAGTTGACCATTGAGCAGGGTTGATGGTTCATCCCTTGGGTCCACGTGACAGGGGTGAGGAGTGAGCACCACCTCACCCCTGCCACGTGGACCTCAAGGGATAAACCATCAACCCTGCTCAATGGTCAACTTTCCTCGCAGGGTCACCCATAAAGACAGTGGGAGGAACAGTTGAGTTTTACCTTTTCTCTGTTTGTCCAGCCGTTCTGAGTCTGGCAACTCTCATTTGTGGCTTTAGTTTAGCGTGAATAATTGAATCGGATTAGCCCATAGGCTAATCCGATTCCATACTCAACTGGTTTTATGCCAAATGGCATAAAGTACTCACTGTCTTACTTGATAGTGGTTAGTGTAATTCATATTTTGTTAATGTTGAATTGATGTGCATCCTGATGTTGCTTTAAACCACCTACTCAAAGAAAGACTATACACTGCTGTTGTCCAGTTTTCAAAAGTGTGCGTTTGTAATTGTTTCTTTCAAATTTTGTTTTATTTTCTGTTTGAGTTGGCTTAATCAGTAACTTTAATTTGATCATAATTTGAAAATATATTTAATATAAACTCCAAATATTTAAGTTTATTTATGGTCTGATATACTAAAATATCTGAGTTTATAAACTCAGAAAATATGAGGCAACTGAATGCCTTACATTTTTTGAGTTCTGCGTACTTATTCGGGTTTACAGTGTACGAACTGTAAAGATTTTGTGGTGTCAGAGTTCACCTAACAGTTCAAGTGTTCATTTTTTTGCTTTGTGTGTTCACAGGGCATGCTCAGTTGAAGTTTCCATCTCTGCGCGTTCAAGATGTAAGAAAAATAATACGAAAGAAATGCAACAATGAAAACTTCAAAAAGGCATCAACAACCAAGCAAGTGGATCCATAAAATGGACTGATTTTTTTAAAGGCATTTTTAAAAAGTCTTTCAAAATGGACAGAATTAACGCGTCATGTTCAGAACAGTTTGCGTTCTCATCTTTGATTAATCCTGGTAAACAGGTCTGTTTTTGTTCTGTTCTAATTCTCTCTGTTTAATAAATTTAAACAAAATGACTTAGCTATTTTATTAAATTTTTTTTCTCTGCATAAAGACGAAGTATCAGTAAATAGTGGAAATTAAATGTATTGGTAGTAAGCAAATAGCAGATGTTAAATGTTACTTGCAGTATGTGTTTATAGAAAAAATAGAGATACTTAAATGTACTAAAAGAATATTACGTCAAGTTTACTGTAAAGTGTACTTTCAAAACTGTAAGTATACTCAATTATATAAGAAGTACACTACAAGTAAACATATATTATTACTTTAAGTATAATTTTAAGTATACATTCAAAGAGAAAAGTATACTCAATTATTTCAGAAGTACACTACAAGTAAACTTATAATGTTACTTAAAGTTTATTTTTAAGTATACTTTCAAGGGCAAAAGTTTACTCAATTTTATTAGAAGTAAACTTATACTGTTACTTTTAAGTATACTTTCAATGAGAAAAGTACACTCAACTATATCAGGAGTACACTACAAGTAAACTTATATTGTTACTTTTAAGTAAACTTCCAAGGAGAAAAGTGTACTCAATTATATCAGAAGTACACTACAAGTAAACTTATAAGTATACTTCCAAGGAGAAAAGTATACTCAACTATATCAGGAGTACACTACAAGTAAACTTATATTGTTACTTTTAAGTATACTTCCAAGGAGAAAAGTATACTCAATTATATCAGAAGTACACTACAAGTAAACTTATAAGTATACTTTCAAGGAGAAAAGTATACTCAACTATATCAGGAGTACACTACAAGTAAACTTATATTGTTACTTTTAAGTATACTTCCAAGGAGAAAAGTATACTCAATTATATCAGAAGTACACTACAAGTAAACTTATAAGTATACTTTCAAGGAGAAAAGTATACTCAACTATATCAGGAGTACACTACAAGTAAACTTATATTGTTACTTTTAAGTATACTTCCAAGGAGAAAAGTATACTCAATTATATCAGAAGTAAACTTATAAGTATACTTTCAAGGAGAAAAGTATACTCAATTATATCTGAAGTACACTCCAAGTACACTTGTGAGGTTACTTTAAGTGTACTTTCAAAGAGAAAAGTATACTCATTTATATCAGAAGTACACTACAAATAAACTTAAATTATTACTTTGAAGTATACTTGTAGTATACTTCAAGTATACTTTTAGCGGCCCAATTTAGTCCCAAGGAGTATACTTTGAAGTAAACTTTAAGAACAAGTATGCAAATAAACTTCTGTACACTTAAGTATACTTGAAATTAGATACTTAAAGTATACTTCTTTTTCGTAAGGGATGAGCTAACCGCGGGGTTTAGCTGGAGCTGCAGTGTTCTCCCTCTGCAGCGGTGAAGAAGAGACTGGTCTTCTGATCATTTTGACTCCACATTCTACCAACGAAAGGTGTTTCTCTCTCCATCTGCTCCAAACCTGTATGGTCTAGAAAATAAAGACCAACAATTCCGAAGGGGTTCTGTTACAAAAAACCCACGAATAACATTATCTACTAAAGTAACAGTCCTGCTTAGAGGTTGGACTGTAGATCAAATATGACATAATTCTAAAGACTCATCTTTGGTTTGGAAAATGTCCGTTCTCTTCTACAAACTGAAGCGTGATCGCAGCTAACATGCTAACGCACGCTAGCTCTCTCCGGCTGAGCGGTGACATCATATAATCAAATCAAGCTATGTTTACTTTTCTCGTCAGAATAAACTGAGCACCCATTTATCTCCAAACACATGCGGCGTGTCGTCCACAAAACGTAGAAGTGATCCGGTTACTCCTTGGTTGCTTTTAGCTTTTTCAAACTGATCAGGAAGCCATATGCTAAACACCGTTAGCTTAGATAAGTTTCTTGTTCATCTGCACAAAGATTTGTTAGATTACCTAAATCAGCATTATCTAAATCCATAAGTTTTATTTTATTTTCTCAAATTGTGCAGATACAGCTCTGATGTTTACCTACTCGTTACTGAAACCTACAGCAGAAATAAGGAGACAAACACTTACCTGGTCACTAGAAAATGCGCCATGTCCGCATCCTTTTTCAGGCCCAAATCCAGTTGAAGCAGCCTCCATTCTTCCAGAGCGTAACCAATAGATATTCGGGTCCCTGACCGACTTTTATCATATTTTCTTTTTGACTCTCGAGATGCCGCTGATAAAACCTTCTTCTTGTGCCACTCTTTAGTAGGCTTTGCGTTGCGCTTGGTCGTTTGCTAGTTGTAGAATCCATTTCCAGGGTTCTTCCTCTTCTGTTTGGGGTTTTAACGTGGCTAGTAGTGAAAGACGCATTACCGCCACCTAGCAAGCTTCCAAATGTTTTTCCGGGTTTGAACCTTGTCGAGAACGCGCTTGAAGCGTCAATTAACGTCATATCCGTAAAACAGCATGGGAAATTCGGATCAGGAATGTTTTGCATTTTGCAGCACACAGCCTGATTAACAAAATGGAATGATAAACTGGTTTCATCATTCTTTTTAGTTTAAAATGCTTCATCACCCATAAGCTTCTCAAGAATGAACATGTACTTTTTGTTTTTGGACAATTCCTGCCCCATGCTCCTTTAATAAAGTTTATCTGAGTCTAGATGAGCAGTGACAAAGTGGCTTAATCCTCAGAAATATCTCCTGCACTATTGTTAAAAACAGAAAACAAAGCAGAAAAGTTCCTTTAGCTGTTATGGAATATTTAGCAGTACCGTTACACACCTGCTGACAAAGATATTCAGGATTCATAATAGAGCCATGAAGAGTTGTAGCACAATGCACAATTGCTTCCCCTGAAACATTGATGAATTAGATTAGCGCATGGGTGGGATCACATTCATAAATCAAATTACAGTACCTTTCCTTCTGCATGCTTAAACATCGAGGACTTTTCAGGAGATACTTTAAAAAGCATAGAGGAGAGAAAAGTAAATGAAGTAGGAATTATTATGTGTCTTCTGACTCCATGAATTTTTTACAACTTTAGCAACTAATAAAAAAACTGTTAAGTCTCAGCATAACTAAATTATTAAATCTGTCAGTCAATATCCTATTACAGCCAACTTATGAACAGTTGATTCCTTTGGCATCGGTGCAGCTCGGAGTTTTTGATGTTTACGTGTAAGAGAAGTGTCAAAAAAACAAATCAGATAATAGTTTCATGATTTCTATCAGACAAATGTAAAAAAACCAAAACAAAAAAAGTTCAAATATTTCGATCTTCACTTAGTTTGATTTCAGTAGAATCTTTAAATAAAATATTTACTTCTTATTTCATTAACTATCTGAATATTCCCGTCTCTGTCTTCCACACATACACCCACATTTAAGGCAATAAGTCCTCAACCTGGACTGGGTTTCTGAGGAATATTGACATGTACATGAGATTGATGAAAATTACTTCCAGAACATTTATTTCCTCTAATACCAGTGAAAGAAGAGTGCGCACTCAGGAGATATTTGATCTGAATTAGGGAAACTGATGAAGCAATTGATTAATTGGAATTTAAGCCATCAGTCACTGGAGCCATCAGCAGCATCATTTACATTCCCAACAATCAGCTGATGGTCCAATAGGACCAGGAGTATTAATACGCAGGAGTCAATGCGATACGGCCACGTCGCCACTGCAGCTTATTGATGAGCACAATGACACTTTTAATCCTTTCTTCATCACATTGCGTGTGTTGTGGCATTCACACACAAATCCAGTAAATCTGAGGAGCACCATTTTAATCCACAGGAGACACGTATTCTGGTTAGGTTCTCAAAAGCATGAAAAAAAACAGAATCTAAACTTATCTTTCAGTAAATTTCAACCAACCAGTGTTTTTCACTTTGCTTGTGTTATTAACTGATTCATACCATACCATACCATACCATACCAACTTTATTTATAAAGCACATTTAAAAACGGCATGGCAGCCGACCAAAGTGCTGTACAGAATAAAAAAGTAAAAACACAACTTAAAACAAAACACGGTCAACAATAAAATGCACAACAAGGCAGATAATCACGGTCAATAAAAGACACATAGTAAAACAATAAAAGTCAGGGATTAAAAATGCCTGGTCGTAAAAGTGAGCCTTAAGTAGCGACTTGAACTGGAGGAGGGATGGTGCCAGCCTCACCGAAAGAGGAAGAGCATTCCAGAGTGTCGTAGCAGCATAGGCAAAAGTACGCTGCCCCCGCGTTTTGTATTTCATTGTTGGAACGCGAAGCAGCAGGCAATCGGATTTATGTGAAAATAAATTTAAGCAACATTGTTCAGTTCTGTTGGAGGACTTCACAGTTATGGTTTTTACATAACATTGAATGAAAATGCATACCTTTGTATTAAAGAGATTAGAAACATTGAAAATCTGATCAATTTGTTCCAGACTGTGGAAGGTTGTTTTTGTCATACTTTTTTTCCAGAACTAATACAGCTTTGTTGTCTAACTTATTTCCGACCCATTGTTGTGACAAATGTTGTGGTTTTGGTATTTTTGATACAACTAATGGTTTTATTTCATTCCTATCAGTGTATTTTCAGTAAAACAAATGGAATATTTTGTTTCTGTCTCAGTTATTACTGGTAAATGTTAAATACTTTTAAAATTATTAAGGTTCTAGATATTCATCTTGGCAGTACGATACTTTGCATTGTGTTTCACCAAGCGCGCTGACAGCCTTGTCTCGACCTTGGACAAAATGAAAAATATGCATATAAGTTGTGTCTTTGGCAAGTTGTAAACCAACTTTAGCAACTAATAAAAAGTTGTTTAAAACAGGTGGCAGTGACCATTTATATTATGTTGGCTCTTCCTACAGCTTTTAACACTGTTGATCACAGCACCTTAATCAACAGGCTTCATGACTCTGTGACCTCTCTAACAGAATTGTCAGTGTCTGTTTAAACCAAATCATGTCAGATTCTACGGATCTGTAATGTGGGGTTCCCCAAAGCTCTGTTATGAGTCCACTCACGTTTTTACAGTATATACACCCTCTTGGCCTATATGCAGATGACATTAAGCTGTACTGTTCCTTTAACTCATTAGCTGCCATTGACGACACAAGTTGTTATTTTAAATCCAGCTCTAAAGCTGATCTTCATCCAGGTGCGTCACATGTCACATGATCAGGAAACAGAAAATCAATGTGTTAGGAGATCATTTTGGGCCACTGCTGTAGAAAAATCGAGGCGTGAACCGGAAAAGCCTCTGCAGCTCACAATTCAACAATGGATTATGAAAGAACGGATAATGCTAGAAACACGCTGATTCTTCCTAATGTAAGAAGTGAGTTTACTCTTTGTTTTGGTAGTTTTGACGTTGATATCATCATACAATGTTTTGTGACTCTTCAAAAAACACTAAAAACACTAGATGGCAGCGAGAGGCTTTTCTGATCAGGAAATAGCTGACCAATAATGAGTACAGAATTCTGAGTTCCAAAAACTGTCTGAAATAGTCGAGTGTCTATCAGCGATCGCTAGCTGGCTAGAAGACAACTTCCTTCATATTTTATCATTTCCCCTGAGAGCATGGTTCCTCTAATCAGTGAACAAATTGGTAATTTAACATCAAATCACACTTCAGGAACTTGGGTCTTGTTTTTGACCAGTCTATGTCCCTTGAAGGCCATTCAAATGCACTGGTCTGAATCTTTTCAAATTCATTTGAGGAATATCTCCACACATGTCAAAACATGAACTTGAAATGGTCATCCGTACCTTTATCCCCTCCCGTCTAGATTACTGTAACACACTCTTTACGTGTTTTAACAAAAATAAACTTGGCCGACATGAGTTGGTCCAGAACTCTGCAGCGAGGCTCCTAACTGGAGCAAACAGAAGAGCACACATCACTCCTATTCTGATGTTTCTGCGCTGGTTACCCGTTAACTTTAGAGTTCATTTTAGAATCCTGACTATAACTTTCAATACTCTACATGGTCAAGCCCCTCCCTATATTACTGAACTGTTAAAGTTTTATGCTCCAACCCAAGCCCTCAGCTCCACCCACCAGAACCTTCTACAAGTTCCTAAGTCCAGATATGAAAGTCAAGGTGATCGCTCCTTCCAGACTGTTGCTTTCTGAATTTGAAATTAAGTTCCTCTATTTTTTAGATTGTATTGACAGTCTGGACACATCTAAAAGTCTGCTGAAGACACTTTTATTAAAAACAGCTTTTACTTTAATCTTTTGTTTTGATCATTTGTATAGTGACCTTTTTCAGTTTTAATTATCTTTCCATTATTTTTATGATATCTAATTTTTGACTTTACAGTCTTTTGGTTTTCTTTTCTGTAACAAGTGCTATATAAATAAACTTTACTTAGCTGTAGCACTGTGTGAAGTCTGATGGTCTTCCAGCAGACAGAACCCTTCCCATAATGAAAGGAATATACCGCTTTTTAAGAATTTCAAGCTGAAAGTGGGAATGTACTGAAAAGTAATAAATGTATATTGTTCTTATATAATTTATTTTAATTTTTTTCTCTGTCGTGAGTTTTTCACCATGAGAAAAGATGTTACAATCGGCATTTCTGCCTCAGTAAAGATCACCTACATCTTCTGTCAACCCCTATAGATCACCTTTCAGTGGCCTAGTATTCACTCATATCAGATAAAATAAAACACTTATTCATTTTCTATGAACTTCCCAGATGTTATGGGACCATAGCCATGAAAACACGATGATATAAAGTTTTACATTTGAAACAATAGGCATCTAATATTTCAGTTTTTCAGAAAAAAAATAATACTTACATCCTGGTGTCACAAGTTTGGTTTGATTCAAATATATTCATTCAAAAATACTTTATTAATCCCAGAGGGAAATTGATTGCTGTAGTAGCTCAGAATAATAATAATAATCAAGTCATCAAAGAGTTATTGCATATTACAATGGCTGTTGGCAGGAAGGATCTCCAGTAGCGGTCAGTGTTGCAGCGAAACTGAAGAAGCCTCTGACTGAAGACACTCTTCCGTTGTCGGACAGTCTTGTGAAGATCATGCTCAGGGTTGTCCATAATTTTCTTGATTCTCTGGAGAATCCTTTGCATTATCTCTTCCAGTGGTTCCACAGTCGTCCCCAGAACAGAACCAGCCTTTTTTAATTAGGCTGTTGATCCTTTTCAGGTCCCTGGTTCTGATGCTGCTACCCCAACAGACGATGGCTGAAGAGATTACATTCTCAACAACAGACTTGTAGAAGATCTGCAGCATCTTGCTACAGACATTGAAGGACCTAAGCGTCCTCAAGAAGTGCAGTCTGCTGTGTCCCTTCTTGTAAATGGCTTTGCTTTTCTTTCTCCAGTCCAGTCTGTTGTCCAAGTGAACTCCAAGGTATTTGTATTCCTCAACCACCTCCACTTCTTCTCCCATGATGGAAACAGTGTTTGACTCCACCCTGTTTCTTCTGAAGTCTAAATCATCTCCTTTGTTTTGTTCACGTTCAAGGTCAGATGATTGTTTCCACACCATGCCACAAAGCGCTCCACCAGGTCTCTGTACTCAGCTTCCTGTCCATCTCTGATACACCCGACAACTGCAGAGTCATCTGAGTATTTCTGTAGATGACAGGTCTCTGATTTGTGCTGGAAGTCTCAGGTGTACAGGGTGAAAAGGAATGGTGAGAGTACAGTCCCCTGTGGTGCTCCAATGTTACTGATCGCCTGGTTTGATGTGCAGTTCTTCAGCCTCACAAACTGTGGTCTGTTTGTCAGGTAGTCTTTAATCCAGGCGAAAGTTGAGGCCCCCACCTGTGTCTTCTGGAGTTTCTGGCAAAGTACATCAGGCTGGATTATGTTAAATGCACTGGAGAAATCAAAGAACATGACCCTGACAGTGCTGCCTGCTTTGTCCAGATGACAGTGGATTGGTTGAAGCAGCTGGATGATGGCATCTTCAACTCCAACTCCATGGCGATAAGCAAACTGCAGCGGGTCCTGATATGTTCTAGTTTGCTTATTCAGGTGGACCAACAGGAGTCTCTCCAGGACCTTCATGATGTGGGATGTCAGGGCAACCGGTCTGTAGTCGTCATTGACTGATGGGCGAGTTTTCTTTGGAACTGGAACAAGGCAGGATGTCTTCCACAGGACTGGAACCTTCTCCTTGGCCAGGCTGAGGTTGAAGAGGTGCTGCAGAATCCCACAGAGCTGCTCTGCACAGACCTTCAGTACTCTGGGGCTGACACCATCTGGACCTGCAGCCTTGTTCCTGTTCAGTCTCTCCAGCTGCCTCTTCACCTGACTTCTAGAGACATATAGGTGGGAGGGGGAGGTAAATGGGGCAGCAGCATCTCCTGACTTGGTTGAAGACAGATTTATAGAACCAGAAGTGTCCATGACTGTGTTAGAGGACAAAAGAGCTGGCATGTGACAGGAAAATGTTGGATCAGAGGAGGATGGGATGTCTGATTGGCTGGGGACAGGCGAGGAGGATGCTGGGTTTGTTCCTGAACTGAACCTATTGAAGAACTTGTTCAGTTCATTGGCTGTGTCCAGGCTGCCATCTGTGCAATCCTTCCTCTGCTTGAAGCCTGCGATCTTCTTCATCCCTGACCAGACATCTCTGATATTGTTCCTCTGTAGGTTGTTCTCCAGCTTTTTCCTGTATGCCTCCTTGCTGTCTCTGATCTTGATCTTCAGTTGCTTCTGTATACTCCTCAGTAATACCCTGTCTCCCTCCTTGAAGGCTCTTTTTTTCTCATTTAGCAGATTCTTCAGTTCACTGGTGATCCAGGGTTTGTTATTAGTGAAGCATCTCACTGTTCTGGTGGGTATGATGTTGTCCACACAGAAGTTTATATAGTCAGTGACACATCCAGTCATGGCATTGATGTCCTCTTCATATCCTTGGCATTGAGTCATCCAATCTGTGGTCTCAAAACAACTCTGCAGGGCTTCTTCAGCATCCTGTGACCATTTTCTAACAGTTCTTCTTGTCACAGGTTGCCTCTGAACACGTGGTGTGTATTCCGAGCAGAGAAAAACAAGATTGAGATCTGATTGTACCAGAGGAGGTCTTGTTTTGGACATGTATGCATTCTTTACATTTGCATAACACAAATCCATTGCCTTGTTTTCTCTGGTGGAGCAGCTGACAAACTGTTGAAATGTTGGAAGTGAAGCAGAGAGCGAGGCATGGTTAAAATCACCAGATATAGCCACACATGCATTGGGGTGCTGGGTTTGTAGCTTAGCGACAACGGAACTGATGGCATCACATCCATTTTCAGCAATGGCTGAAGGTGGAATATAACGGAATATGCTTGCTAATAAGAGATATTTTCCAACAAGGGTTTAATTAGCTGTAACAAAGGTGAAGGTTAATTTGACCATCCCCCTTCAGACGATCATATGTTCCCAATGTAAATAATGCATGAGGCGTTTGCCGTGGTGTAAAAACTTACATGATAAAAAGTCAAGTAACAAGACATACTAATAGTAATCATATAAAGAAGAGCAAGGAAATTAAACAGCACAACAAAAGATCAAGATGTACTATGAATCATCGTATGAGCCACAATGCTGCTTCTCATTAAAATGTCATGCATAACCTATGGCTTAGTTTCTCCAGTCTACAAATAGTTTTTTGTTCTCGTGCTCTGGCACAAACTCACAGACGCAAACATGAATTATATATTGGGCTATATGATTCACCGAAGGCAGTGATTGTCCTTTCAAAGTGCCCATTACAGAGCCCTATCATTGCAGCATCAAGCCCTCCTTCCCATTGACAGTGCTGACGTTTTCCCACTTGGCCTGAGCCCCCTACTGACAGCAATGCCAGTAACACTCCCTTCCTCCCTCCTGCTCCATCTTCACTCTCCTCTCACATTGTTAGATTTTTGCTGAAGAAGTTAGTCATTAGTTGAAACAGCAGAGTGTAGTAATGAAATCTGCCGGCCACATCAATAGTCTTTACTGTTGGCAGTTTGCTTTGCTCCATGCTTTTTTTAAATTTATTTGTTTGTTGTGCAGCAGTGGGCATGCCTGTAATGATGTCTGCCCCCACTGAGCTGAGATGCATAACGCCTCACCCTTCTGTATTATCTGGATCGCATATTTGTAACATTTAATAAACTGCTTACTATGCAGCCTTACGTGACCCATTCATCATCATCTAACAAGATCTCATTAATGTTTATTCTCCATAAAAGCACCCGTTTTGTGTAGCCGGTTGGCCTCATGACTGATTGACTCTGTGAAGTGCTCCTCTGACTGGCTTCTTTCCCCCTCCATCCTAAAGCTCTAATTAAGTAGCCAGAGTGCAAAGTGACAGTGAAACAACCACGGTAAACAGGCTTCACAGCTACAGCGGTGGCAGCAGCAGGCCCACTTGCTGCACTCATTTCCTCCGATGGGTGTCAAAACACCCCCAGTCTGCCTCCAATCAAGTCCCCTGTTCAGAAATAGGAAGTGAGCTTCGGAAAGGAAAGATTAAAGTTTTCTGGAAGCGCGGCTGACAGCTGCACATGGCCTAAAGATAAACTTTACTCGGCCACATGTACAAAACTTTGCTGGAGTCATTTGTCATCTTCTAAAGTAATACATTTCCAAGAGGGTTATATTTTACAAGGAGAACACGAGACAGGCCACCACAGTGAGGTTAGCCAGGTGTCCGCTTCTTTGATCCTGGAAAAAACAGGAAAATCCAAATTATAGCAAACATGTTGATGAACAAAAGAGAAAAGCAACAACATACTATATATGTCTTATAACCCAAAACAGTCTTTGCATTTTTTTCTGCAAACGTTTAGATGTCATGTAGAGTAGGAACACTTTTATGGAAGCATATTGCTGCCGCTACAGCAAAAGAAGGCAGAGAATTTGACCAACGTGAAAACGTTTTTCATTTAATCACAGTAAAAGTGAGGCCATATCCTAGGGGACACTGGAGAAACAAATACATAAAAAAACTAATACATTAAAATAAATGAATTAAAAACAACCGTAACATTATTACATTTTCTCATGCAGGAATTATTTTTATTCACACATTAACATTTTCTTAACCACACAGGAAATACTAGGAACATATATAAAATATAAGATTTGGAACAAAAAAATTGGCCGTAGATGACATAATGTATCTTCTTTGGGGTTTTGGGTTAAAATTAAAAGAAAAGAAATGCAGCTTTATTATGTTACAATGTAAATTTTTAGAACGATAAACTAAACAATAATGAAAGAATGCTGCTCTCTTATAGTTTTGCTTGAGTGGCAACAAAATGATTCCATACTATACACCCATTTCTACACGTATGTATTAGTATATGTTTTTAAACTGTTTCTATATTTTTTCCATTAATATGTAAATATTCTGAGATGGGTAGAAGGAAGACTCAAGTGGAGGCAAAACTTAATTGCTGCCTCAAAATCTTTGTCTTAATGAGTTTATTTTCATTTAAAACAACATTTTATTCCCAAAAACTAGTAATTAGAAGGTGAAGTTTTAATACAGGAAAGCAGGGTGTCATCAAGAGTAGATAAGGATGACATCTGTTACCATGGTTACTCGACAGAGAAAACAACAGCTGCATCCTGGAAATAAAATTAAAAGCCCATACAAAAACTAGACTAATACTCCACTGAAGAAAACAAAACATCAATTTAGTTTTTGTTGATTAAGATTAAATGAGAAATGACCAAAATCTCATTAGTTAAGAGTGATTAAACAATTGTTTAAAAAGTAAAGTGAAATTATGTTTAAAAAAAATTGCATTTACAATTAAACAACATTTTCTAAAATAAGATTTTAAATCAAGAATAATATTAAATAAATCAGACATTACAGCACAGAAATAATCTAAAGATATTGTTCACAATAAGGTTCCACAAAGAAAACCAGTTGTTATATATAAGGCAACGTTATAAAATGTAAATTCGAAAAACTCGCTCATTTAAATTGAAAAAAGTTTTCAGAAGGTTATTGTACTTTTAAACATGCTCTAACACAGGTTTTCCCAATGCAATGGACCTAAATATAAGTATTTAATCGCTTTGCAATAATTTAACTTATTTTAATTTGTAAAGAAAAGCAGAAAATTAAAAGGATTTTGGAAACAAAATGATTCAGGCATTTGGTGTCTACTTAAACCCTCAGCTGCTCATAACCACAATGAAAATGCCCAAAGCCCGGCGAGTTATTGGCTCAGTTCTGCTAAAATGGTACACATTTTAGGAGATTTAGAGGCTTTTTCAGACAGATGTTATGGAGTTTCGGTTTAGAGTAGAACAGGCAACATTCTCCCAGCAGACGGAGTTTTTGTTGGTCCAAATTTTTGAAAAATAAATAAGGAAATCTTTGAATTCTGCTCTGACCTAACTGAACGTGAGTAGCACAGAACATTTACGTGCGAACTGCTGTTGTATGTAAATCATCACCAACGGAAGATTAAAGATAATCCTGAAAACTCACCTTGAAAGTGTTTGATTGATTAAATTTGGCCGAAGTGCAAAGGCTCCTTTTGAAGCAGACTATAAAGTGGAGTTAATTCTTAATTTAGCAAATATCTGAGGCCAAACAGGAGCACTTCTGCAGATAACATGAATGTAAATTAAAAAAAATCCTCTAATCTCTGTTTGGCAGCATATCTGACCAAGGCCCTGTCCACAAGTAGCCGGGGATCTGCCAAAACGTAGATATTTTTCTACGTTTTGGCCTGTCATCCACACGAAAACGGAGTTGTTTCACACGAAAACGGATCTTTTTAAAAACTCCGGCCAAAGTGAAGATCTGCGTTTTCTCCGTTTTGGGTGTCTGCGTGTGGACAGACAAAACCGGAGTTTTAAGGTCCGCAACGTCACGTTCCGCGACATAAAAATGCTGACATCACGTGTGCGACCTGTGTTTACACTAGCCGACAGCATGGATACCCTCAGAGCTGCGCTCGCTTTATCAATTGTCCAAGCGCTTTTTGCTTGTTTGTTTTTGCAAGCGGAATCACTGCTCCTTGCGGAAGACCACAGACGAAGGACGAGGTTAAGAACGGGGGAAGTACTGCCGCCTACAGGTCTGGCATGTCCTTAACAACGTATTTATCCGAGTATGTGTGGACAGTTTTTCTTTTAAACGAGGTGGTGTGGATGCAAGTTTTTGGAGGGGCGGATATTCGATAAAAAAAAAAAAACCCGGCTACGTGTGGACTAGGCCTCAGAGAGCGTTTTTTTTTTCCGAGGTCTGTTGTGTCTTTGTGTATGTGAACAAAGTTTCAGTAAAGAGCAGCAACAAAAATGTTGCTAATTCCACCTACTTAACCCTCATCTGCACAAACACTAAAATGAACATGCTTACACACATACTGCCAGTTGAAGCCTCGGTGCCAGCCAGCCATCTGGTCAAAACATGATCATCATATGCAATCTGCCCACCCGGGCTGGCAGCCATTCACCAGGCCAACACTCCAATTACCCTCCTCCTGCCAACAGTGGAGCAGAAACCAAACAGTGGGCACAAATGAAATGTTGAAATGAGTTCTTGAACCATTAGATAATTTACAAACATATTGTAGGTTTTATTAGCTTTGTCATTGTGCACAGGGAATTTGTGCTTCAGATGCAAATAAAGAGATTAAATAGAAAATCAGCAATAGGAGAGGCTTTTGGTGTCAAATTGAAAACAAAAGTTTCTAAATGATGGATTTTTGCCAATGAATTTGAGCTTGAATGCTGCATCTGCAGCCCATATCTGCTGCTAAGCACCCCAGCTAAGCTGTGATCAATTTCTCAGGCCATCTCCCTTTTCTTAATTTTAATTTTCTCCTGCCTAATTCATCCCCTCTGTATGATCCATGGAGCACAGGCCTCAGCAACACAGAGTGCCAGGAAGGGTCACTGTCAATTATATCCATTTAATACCCACTTATGTCTGCAACAACGTCTTCCTCCTGGGGTCACGCAGACTTCGCCCTGTGGTTTATCCAATAATCTCACAGAATATAGGCTCGGATATTTCTAAAGATCAATGTCATTAACAGGGAGACGCAGAAGGCATTTGATTATGGATGTAATTAGTACAGGCTTGAGGGGGGCTGGCCCTTATGCACAAAGAAGTAAAATCCATTTAGTATTAAAATGGCCTTAAAAGTGGACACCACTCTGAGATCATTTTAGCAACTGATGACCACCAAATGCAGTTATATCACTAATGTCAGCCAGTTAGGGCTCATATACATAATATTGAGGTATTGACAGATAGTAAAAAGCATTGTGTGGCTGTTGTGGGATGAGCACATTTACCACTAGCAGAAGCTGTGGATGTATCGGACACGGCAGTGCCAGTTTACCTCTGGTAAAACATATCCGACCAGGTGAGTGTCTGTGAGGACTTGTGAAATGTGACACTGAAGATGCTGCATTAAGAGGATGAGCGTTTAATAATTCTGTCTCAGGGCCGGAGAATATCAGGTTGGGATCACTTTACAGCCCAACATGTAGCCTCTCTCTCTCTCTCTCTCTCTCTCTCTCTCTCTCTCTCTCTCTCTCTCTCTCTCTCTCTCTCTCTCTCTCTCTCTCTCTCTCTTTCTCCACAGAGAGGCAAGCCTCATTAAAACTCTGTCCACGGCTGACTTTATCTCTGCGTCATCAGATCGCTCTTCCCTGCTTTGCTTCTTATTGGGGCTTCTCTCAGAGCGCACAGATGGATGTTCAATATTGACCAAACCAATATCACTCAAAAGTTATGTCAAACATTGTAATAATTTTAAAGTATTTAGCTGCTAACAGCAGACTCTCTCTCTCTCTCTCTCTTCTCTCTCTCTCTCTCTCTCTCTCTCTCTCTCTCTCTCTCTCTCTCTCTATCTCTCTCTCTCTCTCTCTCTCTCTCTCTCTCACACACACACACACACACACACACACACACACACACACACACACACACACACACACACACACACACACACACAGACACACTGCACTTTTGCCACAAAGTTCCCTAAAGTTTTCTGCTGGGGCTAGAAGAGCTCCAGTTTCCAGCTGTTGAAGTGTTGAATGTTGCTTTTGAAAATGCAGCATCTCAAGGAAATATTCTTAACAATTTAGTTGAAATCAAACATTTGGTACTCTTTTGCAATTGTTTTGTATATGACCAGGTCACTGCAAATCTGCTAACAAATTGCGACAGCCAGGTAACCTATATGCACATAATTCAATCCTAAACTGTTATTATAAATTTCATTCATTTCTATGTAGAATTTGAACACCCATCATCCCAGAACTTATTCCACATCCCTTCTGATTTTCAGAAACTAAAATAAGAAGCTTTTCAAGTGACAAGTCTAAGAATCCTGGAGCTGAGCTGGAAGGCAGTGCTCTCGATTTACCAATCAATCTACGTTTCTGCGCTCACCTGTGATCACGAGCTTTGGGTAGTGATCGAAAGAATGAGACCGCGAATACGATCAGCTGAAATGAGTTTTCTGCGCAGGGTGTCTGGGCTTACCCCTGTTGCACACTGGAAGCATCAGCGGTGTGGATCGGCAGCGGAAAGGTTTACTCACGACAGTCACTGAGAGAGCTTGGGCTGCTGCCCCGCGACCCAACTCCCGATTAAAGACCGAAAATGGATGGATGTTCAAGAATCCTTGCAACTCAGGGTAACAGAGAACCTTAGAATGTTTAGAGATATTCTGGAAGTTAGAACCAGCTGTTCTGTACTTTAATACGCGTGCCCTCGACCCATAGAAGACTCTGGAATCCAAACACGCATGCGCCACCAGTATAACCTCTCTTTAGAGTTTAATGGCAACTGAATTCCTTACAGTTTAGTCACCTCCTTTCAGTTTAAATTTGCAAACATCTCCTGATATATAATATTGGTTATTAGTTTGTACAAAGTGAGAGAAATACTGCAAAAAATACCCACTGCCTCTTTGCAAAAGATTTAATATTGTTGCAAATGAAAACACTCAAACTAAGAGGCGTTGCATGACAACAATCTGGTAAAACACGACATGATAGCGGACCATTTTTATTTGAATTGCCCTCAATGTGTAAGTTAAAAAAAAAACCTTCTCTTAAAATGTAGATTAAAGCTCTTTTCAGTCACCAGAGCTCCTTCCCGACAGCAGACTGGGCCTTCGGTGAAAACCTGTTGAGATGGATGTAAAAGGGAAGGGGCGGAATGACAGGACGCAGGAGAGTTTGTGTGGCCTGTATTGGATTGCTCTGCTCTGAAACTCAAGCCTGTGTGGCGACAGGGTACAGCCACTTAAGATGGCCCGATATCCACGATGACGGACAGTTAAATTTTTTATATAATATCATCAACTGTTCATGCTTTGCAAGCGGAAACGGGGGGCGGGGTTCAAGTTCAAAAGTCCAAAGCATACGTAAAAAACATTGTTTTTCCACTTTAATCCCCTACCACATTTTAAAGTAACTAACCACCCTTCAGCAGGATGCCTGTAGCACCTTCTAACGTGTTAATTACAGGCACCAACAACTGATAACATGTGTGCGTTGCATGTTAACAAAACCTCCCAAACTTCATCAAACATTTCATGATACTCAATTATAGGCTTGTGTATGTTGGGTAGATGAAAGGACCCCATCAGATGATGGAAAAAGGAGGAGGCTCATAATGTGTAGCTGATTTGGCTTTACAGCAGGCTACCGAATCACAGTGAATGTGCACATGCATAACCTCTTCTCTGTTTTCCATCAAGCTGCTGTGTAGTGGCTATGTTAAATGTAGGTGGTAAGCTCATATATCTAATTATACAATAGCCAAACATTTTTTGTTAATGAAATGGAAGGAGTGTAATTGAAAACTTCAGCATAATTATTGCTTGGCAAGTGGCTGGCTTTGGAAAATTGCACAATCTCAGCAGGGGTGCTCCTGACGTATGAATCAAGCCGTTTCAAAAACTCCTCACACAGAGACTCGTGTGTGTGTGTGTCTTTTGTCATAAATATTGTTATTAAATGTTTGGATGGGTGGTTAACTCAGTGAAAAAGGCTGGATCTAAGCTGTTCCTGTGTGCCTTTTTGTGTGTAAGGGATTAAAACAAGTAAGGATTTGAGTATCTTGGGACATCACCTCATAGATCCTTTGACAACGAAACCAGAGCAGCCAAGACACATAAAGCCAGGTCAGAGAAGCTTGGCAGGCGTGCTAACAATGTTTGTCACAACTGCCTTCTTTCCGTCTCAAGCTCAAATGAGAGAAGTCAGAGAAATATGGGATTACCATGAGTTATTTATGATGCTGAAACCCAAGAGCCCTCTGTATGAAATCATCTCTACTGATTGGGGCGGTTCCCGTCGCGCAGCATCTGATATGATTTTAAATGGGTTAACATCCAAGTCACTTGTGTAAAGTATGAGGAGTTTTGCACACGTTCAATCAAAATAGAGATCGTTATCTGCATCAAGCTGATCGATGCCAGCGGACTGTTGTGAAACAGATACGGCGGCTTTCATAGTCGCCATGGATTTTTCTGTTTCAAGATCAAGCAAGGGGATTTGGAGGGGGAGTAAACTTAATGCTCAAAAGTTTTTTTTGCTCCAAAAACTTGGTATTGTTACCGATTGTTTTTCTTTGTAATTTGTATTACTGGTGAAATATCACAGTGCTAGTGGTTTTAATAAAATATTTAAAACTGACATTGTTGTTTTACTTTTACTCCCGTTGGAGCAGGAGTAAATACACGCAATGCTAAGATTAATGTAGAGAAAGAAGACAGTCCTGCTGTAACAGCTATACTTGCTCAGTGGTAAATCTACACCGAGCAGAGAAACACACAAGGACACAATCAATGGCAGTTCATAGTTAATGAACTTTCTGACCTTTAGGAAAATGTGCACTGCTTAACCAGATTCAGAGTATTTAATAATTCAGAGAGTAAGAGAGATGCATAGAGGAGCATCTGTCAGCCTGCATAGTCAAGAATATTATTTTATCCAAGGAAGAGGCTCGACTTTTCATTTCCGACAACACAGTATTAGAAAAGGGTCATTACAGAGACGCTGGATGTGTGTGGGCTTTAATAAACCGACAGAATGAATCTTGGGACTAATGGGAAAATCTATGCAGAAAAATCAGGTTCCTAAATGAAGGCTCAGGACATTACAAGTCGTCACTGTGGAGAATGGCTGATAATTCACGTTAAAGAAAGTTTGTTTGAAGAAGTGGTGATGGTGAGAGGTCAGGAGATACTGCAGCAGCTTGAGATGCCATTGAGAGCGTCTGAATAGGAGATTGTGGGTACATTATTGATGAGTCTCAGTTTAAATTTCAGCTCCCGAGGAAATGATAAGATGTAATGCAATGGTCTACTGTGATCATGAACAGCTTTGTCCTACATACCGTGATGTAGGCTGCTAAAGCAGCCACCTGTTATATAAATACACTTAACTTTGTCATTTGTTGTTTCAACAAATGGTTCCTCAAAGATGGGATGAAACCCCCTGTGGGTCACTAAATGGAAGAGGATCCAATGAAATCATAACCTTTGAAGATGTTATGCAACGGCCCAATGGCCCAACCTGTAGTAGTGCTGTTGCACTCAGAAAACATAAACTACAGTTTTTTTATTGATTGTTTCAGTTTTAAAGGAAAAAATCTACTCAAGCCAAGCTGGTCTTATGTTAAAAACATTATAAAAATATTTGGAAAGCTGAGTTCAACTAGACTATAATTAGGGCCCAAATGGTTGGGAGGGTGAGTGCAAAGGTCTGGCGAGCCGGATGTGGCCCGGGGGCCACCAGTTGAGGTTCACCGATCTAGACAGACCGTATCAGAAGCAACAGGATTTATCTCTGCAGGTCGGTCTAGCCACCCTTCATAGGAGCCTCAGCAGGTTCATCATTGGTGTCAGCAGTTTTGTGTCTTGCCAATCATATCACTCTGTAGGTTTGGTGGGCCAATCACAACCTTCTAGCAGTTTGGTGGGATGTTTCTGCAAATAAATGAAAAAAAAAATCCTAAGAAGGCAACAGCTTGTTTAAAACGGCTTTGCCATCGACTTTAGACTTGGGCTATTCTTTGAGTCAAGAGCAGATAGAGGTCCTTAAGTCGTTCATTTAGAAAAAGGATATATTTGCATCTTCTTCAATAGTGCATGGTAGACTGGCACTTTAACTGATATCTGTTGGGTGTCGCGAGCGTGTACTTTTATTGGTTCCGTTAGAACCTGGTTCCATTAGAACCTTAGAATACGCTGCGTTTTCAGGGAGGTTGAGGCCGCAGGTGAGTTTTTTCGTACTGACCCTGGTTTGGACTCCCTAATTAGAACTCGTTTTCTATTTTAAGGTGGAATGAAGATTGTCGTACTGGTTCTTCTGTGATAACACACTTCCTTTTTAACTCTCCCGTTATATAATGATTTTAAATACTAGGGCGGAAGTTCACTAGAGGCCATCTAGGTGACTATTATTTGGGTCCTATCAGGATTAATTTGCGCCTCTGTCAGCAATGTAGGCGGTGGTAGCTAGAAAATGATTCCTGTTAGTTGATCAGGCTAACATGGATTTATCAATTAATCTAATTAATCCACCCTTTGAAATGGTTCCTTCCCACGCTAAACAGGGGCTTTTTCAGTGCAAAACAGAGCCTGTTTGAACCATCGAACCATTATGATCTATAATCCTTAGGGTGTCCCGCTACCAAGGAGGAGGGGAGACTATCTCCCATTACCTAAGGTATCTTTTCTTAATCTGTCACAACCTGAAAACAAGTCCTGAAGCACAGGAACAAGCAAGTCAAGGTGGCTTACCTCTCCTTTAGGTCTGGTCGGGGCTCCCAACTCAAAGGCTTATAGAGACCTTTAAGAATTGAGAACGAGGATTATTTTTTCAAAAAGTTTTTTTCAAAATTAAAAAATACAAAAAAGAGTAAATTGAAGATTAACAAATCCCCTTAGGAGGATGCTGCTTCTAAAAATCTTCCTGAGAATAACTGGTCGCTGCTACTTCGTCAACTTGTGTCAGCTATAACTGTCACACACTCTCTCTTCAACTTCTCTCGTCGTCCTCTGGACGGAGGACGACCTCTTCTATCCCACCTCTACTCTCTTACTCTCTACCACTGCTCTGTCTGTCTCTAACTGCTCCTTTTATATCATTCTAAAAAACTGCCAAGCAAAACATTTTCCATTGTGAAGCAATATCTCAACCAGTGATGAGGCAGCCTAAACAATGTAATCATTTGCCAGTTACATACATCTTTTTATCACAAGACAGAAAAACAATGTGATTATTTGTCAGTTTCATATCTTAGTCAAACACAAGACAGCCAAACCCATATGATCGTTGTATTTGTAAGCTGGTTCCAGTCTCCACCCAAAGTCTAAAACTTCTTCACAAAGCACTTTCACATCCTGAGATGTCTCTTCAGTTGGCCTTCTTCTGCCGCACCTCCTTTGCTGCTTCTTGTTCAGCTGGACCACTCCTGCCTGATTCCACTCGCACGAGCAAGCTCAAGCTTATCTTTGCGCTCCTTATGACTTTGTTTATTACCTCCATTGTTTTTGGCTTGCGAGAGCTTGCAACAGGGGTAAGTATGTCACGTTGTTTTAAAGTCCCATAGTCATCATCACATTCTGGTAAAACTCATCTATTTATTTGACCCATCCACATTGGAAGCTGTGGCTAACTATTTGGTGGTGTAACCCCCCAATCTAACACCTTAAGCTAAGTGTCAAGCAGGGAGGCCTTAGGTCCCAATTTTTTAAGTCTTTGATGTGACCCTAATGGGATTTGAACCCCAATCTCCTAGTCCCAGGACAGACACTCAACCACTAGGCCACTGAGAAGCTTTCTTATCCAATAGCTTGGAAAGACAACCGTAGATTTCTACTTGACAACTGAGTTCTGTCTATGGGTCGTGGCCAGATTACATTCACATATATTGGATGGTTTGCTAGGTTAGAGTTCAACCGCTCACAGGTCTGATTCCTACCAGGCCAGGGTTACTTCAGCTGAGTCTGACAAAACAAAGTAGGCTAGGGGATCTCAAGAAGAAACACGTGACACATCCTGCCCAGGCCTCACCTGGTTAGAATCAAGGTCAGAGGTCAACTTTTAGAAAACAGTGAAGGAAAATGGCATCATATGACAGATCCTAGGCCTAAAGCACTCTGACCAAAAGGATCAGGTCTATTTCACATTTACCAAAAAGTATCTTGATGACTTTTGGGAATACTTTGGATTAAGAAGACTGTGAACATGAGGGCAGAGTAATGAGTTTGTTAGAGACATCTGTGTGCAGGAAATCATTTATCAGAGCAATCTAAATAGAAACAAACACAGTGGGTAGATATAATCAAACCACTAGTGATAGTTCTGGTCCTGAGTCACAATGGTTTTCATTTTTTTGGGTCAAAACTAAAATGTTTGGAACTGGCTTTAGCCATCGTGGCATCATAGAGTCCCAAAGATAAAACGACAATATCACAAACCCCAATTACATATTTTCCCTTCAACTGTTGATGTTTTTGTTCCAAAATACCATGCTGAACACCATGTTTTCACAAGTAAGCACTTCAAAATGAGCATTTGAACCAAATGATCTTAGATGCTGAATGTGAAGTTAATGGAACAAGCAGCAATAAGCATAAAAGGGGAAAAGCCTGCTTCTGCGGCCAACTCAATTATTATTGCTGTGCTTATGTTTTTTTTTTCTAGGCCTACGCATGTAATCAATACCCCCAGGCAATTTTAAACGTGATCAGTCTGAATGGATTATTGCTTGGCAGCAAGGCTTTTACATTGATCCCATCATCATGTCAATCATTGACAGTGACAAGTCTTGAGATTCCCAACATCA
This sequence comes from Nothobranchius furzeri, assembly GCF_043380555.1. Classification (NCBI taxonomy): domain Eukaryota; kingdom Metazoa; phylum Chordata; class Actinopteri; order Cyprinodontiformes; family Nothobranchiidae; genus Nothobranchius; species Nothobranchius furzeri. Next base: position 54,784,146 of record NC_091745.1, read on the forward strand.
GCGCTGCATCAAACAGTACGAGGAAAGATGTTGCAGGTTGTGCTGAGGTTGGCTTTCTGATGTTTTTTATGTACACCATAATGTACGTCAAGAACTTGTCCAATTTCAGTGATCTGCATCATTCTGCCTTTTGTTTTGCTTCCCTATCACCTTTTTCAGCCAGAATGTTGCTGGAAATGTCTGCAAATAGCATGCAAATGCAAGAGAAGCATTTGCAAAAGCTTAAAACTCAAATTAGAATTTAATTCAGCTCCTATGTGTATATTTTAGATACAAATCTGTATTTCAAGAGTCCTCCCAACCTGATTTATTCATCTCTGCAGTAGCAGCGGAGCCTGAAATCTCATCTAATGTAGAGCAGATAGCAGGGACTGGTTCAAATCAGTGTTTGGAAACTAGGGCTGGCTGGTGAAACACAGAGTGAGTTGTAATATCCTCATTTTCTCCCAGCTGGATCAGACTAGAAGCATGTAACCGATAGTGTCCACATGCATATTTTACACGCCGAGCCAGGTGTAGCGTTTCAGCACTTGCAAAGGAACTGAACAGATTTGACAAAGCCAGAGTGTAAGACACATGAAGAGTGAGACAATTTTGACTGAAACAAATTTGCTCCAAACCCAACTGGTATTTTATGCTGATGGTCATGTATTTGACCATTTTTTTAAGTTGTCAGTTTTGAAATCACCTTTCAAAAAGTGTTAAATTTTTCTTCTAAAACTACTAATCTATAGTTTTGTTACATTTTTGTCAATTTTAAGTACTATTCTCTATTGTTTTGGTGATAAGAAGCTTTTAAAAAAAGCTAAATAAGTAGGAAACTGTATTGTCAGTTCTTCAACATCTTATTTGTAAGGAAACATTTTAACACAAATATTCTTCTGTTTAAACGCTTTTGAATTTTACCTAGTTGGTTTCTCATTCTCTTACCTGAGCCATATAGTTTGTGACATAGGAAAGGTTCATCAGATCAGTACATGTTTGATATACTTTCACAAATCAAAATGTAGTAAAACTAAAAAACCTCAGTTTATCAAGATGTACATAACGCTCCAATTAGTGGCGGCTCCATACAGTAAAAGCTCAGTTAAATCATCAGCCTGAAGCTGAAATGAGCCTATAATTGTCATTGTATAACCCAATTGTAAATCTCAATGTTCTCATAATGGCCTCTGATAATGAGGAAGCTCTTGATGGTCATGTGACTGAAGTGGAGTCTAATCATTGGATTGTTACAGTAAGTCATGACAGTTTATTGGCATGGAATTCCATAATGGCACAAATCAATGGCAGCCCATGAGGGACTCCTCTCAGCCAGATTTGATGCATTTGAATAAGTGCCGCTAAGCGGGAGCAGGCGTGTGAGGGGTAATCCTCAGCAAACAAAGACCTGTTTGTCAGAATAATGTAGAATTATTAATGTAGAATAATAAATGTGTAGAATAATTTTAGCATACATACATCATCGTTTCTTATAAAGACCAGTAGTAGTTTGGGATTTAAATCTGTAGTAATTTAGGGTAAAACAAAGTGTTTTCATTTAGATGCATAAACAGGAACTTACAGCAACAGAAATGTTAAAGCTCCTATCAGTGGGTGATCAGGGTTACTACAGTAATCTCATTGCTCGTCAGATAAAAAAAAAGTCGCCACAAAAAATAGGTCACACACTCGGATATTTTGTTGGACTGCCTTTAGCCTTGATTACGGCACACATTCGCTGTAGCGTTGTTTCAATAAGCTTCTGCAATATCATAAAATGTATTTCCATCCAGTGTTGCACTGATGTCTCAAAGTTGATGGTAGAGTCTGACCACTGCACAAAGCCCTCTCCAGCACATCCCAAAGATTCTCAATGGGGTTAAGGTCTGGACTCTGTGGTGGCCGATCCATGTGTGAAAATGATGTCTCATGCTCCCTGAACTCCTCTTTCACTATTGGACCCTGATGGATCCTGGCGTTGTCATCTTGGAAAATGCTCATGGAATAACATGGTCATTCAGTATATTCAGGTAGTCAGCTGACCTCATTCTTGGAGCGCATCCTGTTGCTGAACCTAGACCTGACCAACTGCAGCAACCCCAGATCATAGCACTGCCCCCACAGGCTTGTACAGTAGGCACTAGGCATGATGGATGCATCACTTCATCTGCCTCTCTTCTTACCCTGATGCGCCATCACTCTGGAACAGGGTCCATCTGGACTCATCAGACCAGTTTTTAATAATGCGTTGCACAGTTCTTAATGCAGTTTTGTCGTTTCTACAATCTCCTTAGATGTTTTCTCTGCTTGATGCATGCCAGTGATCTGACCCTTCTCACACAGACTAACATGTTTTTCACGACCACCAGATGTGTCTTTCCACAGGGTTGTTTAAGAAACAAAAAGCATCTCGCTGCATCAGTTGGGCTGACATAACTTGTTGCCAGCTGAAAGATAATCACCCATGCAGTAATTATCCAATAGGAGGCTTTTAACTATTTACTTAGTTAAATCCAGGTGGTGACTTTTTTTACTTGGGCCGGAAAGTGTGTGTGAGCCTCATGATTCACACTCTGGAGAGAGCTGAGAGAAGACTGAAAGGCCTGTAGCAATAAGAGACATACTAGGTGAAGAAGAAGAAAAAAAGCACATAGTTTAGGTAAATCTAAATGTAAAGTGTGTGGGAGTAAGGAGTTTGTAAAATCTTTGGGAGCTTTTAAACAAAAATGAAACTGTTAATGTGCAAAACTGCATGAGTCAGTGCCACATTAGTCATCATCTAAGTATTTCTTTGCCTTTTCTTGCTAATTACATTTAGTTTGTACCATAAAATCCCAAAAGTTATGACACACTATTCCCTAATTGAGCCCTTCAACTTTTTTCATGGGGTGTGTGGTGTAATTCAAGCGGGCATGAGGAGATAAAAAAAATAATTCTGAGAAAAACTGAATGAGCAAACACCAAAAATCGATAAACAATGAAAGGTCTGCAGGACATATGGAGCATAGCAATGCTTCTGGAAAATTTCTGATCAAAGGTGTGTGCACCAAATGTCTTTATGTGTTGAGACTGAAGGACACAATCAGACTAGGTGCCCTTCTCACCCCTTCTTCCTCCACTGAGATATCAGTGTTGGGAATAATATAAGGCTTAAGAAAGCAGGTTGTGAGATAAAAGGCCACATCACGATGATGATCTCTATCGATCGGCAACCTTGGGAACACAGAGGAGGTCCGGCATTTGTCACGTCGAAGCTGAACCCAATAGCTGATCTGCAACGCACTCTGATGAATTGGTCCTGTTCACCAAGTTTGTTTAATTGATGACATGTTCTCTTTCAGGTGGACCACCGCTATGTTTCATGCATTCATTGATTCTTTGAAGACCTCCCCATACACTCTTGTTTTCTTGCTTTGCTTTACCACCATGGTGCGTAATACCAAACTACTTTGACCACTCGCCCTTGGTATAAGAGTCATCTCTACATGTAACCAAACTTCCAGAAAACGTAATTAAAGGTGTGGTTGACTGAAAAGAAAACTTTTTTTTATTGGTAATATCTGATTATAATCAGTTACTCTATATTTGTTACGTGTATCTAATATTTGGAAGAATTTACATGCAAACTTTTGTATATTTTCTTTTCTTTTGGTGCAATTCAAACGCTGACCGCTAGCCCATTAGGCTAAACATGAAAATATCTCTTGCATTAGCTAGAAAATAGCTACAGTGAAACTCTAGGATTTGAAAAGCAATGCTCTCCTGGCTGGCTCACCATTATATGTAGGATGGTAAATGTTGTGCTTTTAAGCCTAATATATCACCTTTACTTCTGACCAATAAGCTGTGATACTCAATATAAATATAGAATATCAACCTGCTTGGTCTTTGGATGTTTAATCAGAAGATTCTAGGATATTTTTTCTTTTTCAGTGATCAAACACACTTTGTCTCGATTCAGACAGAGTCAGGTTTATAAAAGATAAGAAATTTATTTTCTAAACAAATAAAAACAGGACAAGTTAACCAAGGCCACTGTGATAGATGAAACTAAGAGGATGGGATGTGATGTATGGTGACTATGTGTGAATGTTTATCAGAACCTTCGTATCTAGAAGAACTGAGTTCTGGGTGTAAAAAGGAGAATTTGGTTTGCATTAAGCTATGAAGTTGGTTCTTATCAAATAGGCATCAGACGCAATCTGTGTGTCTACCTCACCCTTTCTGTGGAGACCCTCTTTGTGGATCCGAAGGTCAGGGAGGTCGGATGACCTCTAGGCACCGAGGATTGGTGTAATAAATGCAGCACCGACTCTCCAGTCCAGAGATGTTTCCGAGTCACAACAGATAGATTAAATTGTTTGCGTCTAGAACAGCTGTTTCTGAATAGCTGAAGGAACCGTTTTGCTGTGTCAGCTGTAGCATGTAGCAGGGTTTTTGACAGCTTGTCAAAAATGCTCTGGGTTAAAGAGGGTTTGCTACGGATGGCCTGTCCGTAGCTTTCTCTAGAACTGAATGCTGAATCTCACAGGATGCTGGAAGCTGGAAGTCGAAGTTGAAGTGCTGAATCACTGTAAGTGATTCTGCTTTAATATTCTCATATTATGGTTTACTTGGCCAACCGGGATGTGCCATGTTAAGGGGTGTTCACAAGCAAACCTCAGAACGTCACGCCTCTTTCAGAAACAGGATGTTCTGATTTGTGGCTAAGAAAATATCTACGTGTCATGACGTTTACTTAACTTTAATTTAACTCTAATGAACCTTGTGTCTGAGTGTAGATAATGATTCACTTGTTAAATTTAAAATTACTGATCATAATATCAAAATGTTTCATTTCAACCACAATAATGTAAGCACAGATCAATCAAAAACAATATTGAAAATTTCATATAACATTTGTTGATTCCATTTCACGATTGATTGACTCATACGAGCTGAAAATAGTCACTTTATTCAGAGGCATGAGAAATTCTGCGGTGTTATCAGAAGAAGGCTTTTTTTGGGAACGCAGACTGACATCGTGTTCCTCCTGAAATGTCAACAAGGTTTGGAGAGCCTTGTTGCTTGTTAGAAGGTAGAATGTGAAATCCACCTAAGAGCTGGAATTTATGTCCTCCAGTGACCCGTGGAATGTAGGCCAGTTTTTAGATGAAAACTGACCAGTGCTGGACGTTACACCACTCTGTGTATCATTAGGAATGGGAATTGCCCATATTGACTCATGACAGGGAATGCTGTTTTAGCATCCAGAATCAGCAGAGAATGTTTCTTTCAACCAAAGCTAACAGCTAGCATTAGCAACTCAAACACATGGCAGCAGCTCCTCCGGGCTTGTTATCTGTAGAGATAAAACATCCATGTCCCCAAGCAAAGTTAGTGGTAGAGTTGTATTGCTTTTATCCAGTCTGAGGTGAGATGTCTAAACATCAGGAAATATGACTCCAAATCCTGCCGTTTGAAGCACATAGCTCTGGTGTTGCAGACTGGTCCTGCTGGGCCAGGGTTTGTGGGCCCTAACCCTCACCCATTCCTACTAGAGTCCACTGCAAAGTTAATGATTAAACAAGTAAACCACTCCTGTAACTTACCTTTTTGGATCAAAAACTTTAATGGATGAGTCAAATGCACATATGTCTAAGCTAAAAGTCGCAGATTGTTTTGAGTTTAGCTTAAGCTTAAAGGTAAGCCAGCCATTGATGGCCATGCCACGTGGTTGATCCCTCACTATGCCAAACTGTTAATGTTTCAGTGCCGCAAGGCTAAAGGCCGCCATGCCTCAGAAAGTCTTAACAACCCAAACAGGAAAGACCTTGAATTTCTAACCACACAATCCTCTTTCAGGGGATCTGGAGTGCATAACTTTGTCATCTTAGAAGCCGTGCATGAAAACGAACACTTGCTGGAGCAGCTAAGCAGCCAGTCAAGCAAGCGCTAGCCAGGCTGTTTTCAGCTATCAAAGGAAAAATTCCAAGCTAATGGGGTTTCACAATTTCCAGCGTATCTTTGCCTTCCACTGATTACCTGCTGAGAAGGCTTATCACACACACACACACACACACACACACACACACACACACACACACACACACACACACACACACACACACACACACACACACACACACACACAAACACACACACACACACACACACACACACACCTTTCACACTCTCTTAACTTTAGAGTTTTGTACTTCAGGTGGATGCACATGCTTCAGTGTGGGAGTGAATGTGACAGCTGAATGACCGTGGGACTAAATTTGTGGCATCATTAAAGCAGCTCGAAATTCAAACAAATATAAAGGATGGCGTGCGAATCACCTCGGCGAGCTATGGACTGACTCGACAGCTGAGACGAGGAAGTGAAGAACAAGAAGAGCTGAAGCAACAAAGGTAGAGAAACTGTGCAAAAAAATAAAAAGGAGAAAAAAGCACACTTTTGGATTTAAAGCACCTATCTCAGATCCCACAGCCTTGAGAATGGGATTGGATTACTGTCGGTTAGATTTACTCCCAAGGCTCTTCACCACTACATCATCGTAGGGCCCCCTGCCTCTGGATCAATGGGGATATTTACTGCGCCTGTTTCAGGGAGACTTTCACAGTAGGCAAGGCATTAAACAAACAGCCGACAGCCCCGTCCCAGTGATGGCCTGTCTGTTCACACTGTGCCATGCACAAATGTCACATTTCAAACAGATAGCACGCAGACATGAATCGAGACCAGATAAAACAAACAAACATGGCCACAAAAAAAAGCGATCTGCCACGTTTCATGAGAAAAAGGCGAAAGTATGTGATGTTTACTCTGATAATTAGCCTTGTAACCTACTCTAAAATTATACTTGTTAAAATCCTCCTAAAGGGACATAGCTGAAATAATCCCTTGTCTGCATTCCCCTGTTTTCTATTAAAAGTTATTTATTAGTAAAATAAAACTGGATGCGCTTCAGATGTTGGACATTACCATTGCTTAATGGAAAAAAATAATAAAAATCCTAAAAAAAAACTCAGAATAACAACTTTTTTTCTACCATACAGTGTTGTGGTTCCTGACCTTAAGTAACCTCTCCAGGAACAGCATCATCCCAGCTGGGTTTCCTTGGGGTGAAACAGGGCTTCCACAAGCAGAGGCCTGTTGAATAAAATGATAAAACTGAGAAGAATCACCATTTAGAGTCAAACAACAGTCTATGTGCGCTGTGTGCAAAATGATTTGCTAAATGCGAGCGCATGAGTGAAAGCATGAGTGGAATTTATTTTGTTTCCACACAAAAATGAGTGAGATGAGCAGCTTTTTCAGCCAGTATGAAATTTCTTAATTATGAAACAATGTCACTGACTAAACGCCTTGTGATCAGCTGACAGCACAACGGCAGCATGCATTCACCAGACCAGCCCGCCTAAAACAGCCCTACTTACAGCATCACCGTGGAAAAATATTGGTTTAAAGGACAAAAATATATATATAAATAAATAAATAACAAGCATGAGTAACTCAGACTGATAAATGCTGTCAGCACCTGGCAGTGGCATTTAATGTACTGGTTTCACTGGAGTTATTACTTGCGTTTGCATTTATCCACCATTTTAAAACAATGGAATTATGTTGTAATAAAGTTGCAGTTTAAATGCATCAGCTGATGAAAGCTATGCTTCAACTTTACATATAACTTTTGAATTCATTATTTTATGACTTTGTCATCTTTTTCCACCAACTGAAACTGAAATGTATAAAACTCTATGGAGATTTGACTTTGCATTGTGATGAATTCAAGACGTAAATGACAATAGTCATTTAACCAAGATTAGTGTGGACACACCCCTTGGATCGGATTACATCACTTTGCTTGTTCATGACAAAGAAATGAGATTCTCTTATTTCTCTCAGAATATGTTTTATTCTTTTGAATTTGGTTAAAGTAATGACAGTGGAAGGTTGTGTCTGAGTAATGGTGTGTGTGTGTGTGTTTATATATGTAATTATATATATATATATATATATATATATATATATATATATATATATATATATATATATATATATATATATATATATATATAATTTTTTTTTCATATTCCCATTTATACTTTATCCCAGTGAAACAGAGAAAATGACATGTGAATAGAGGAGACCGCTCAAACACACTTGTTTTCTCCCTTTATTTGAGAAGGTTTTTGATTGAGTGATGAGTTTCCACTCGGACGAGCCGCACAGATGCAACAGCAGAGACCCGTCTCTGTCAGCGAGAGGAGGAGTGGTACGCTGAAAACAATGGAAACAGCACGTGATAGATAGATCAGTCAAAAGGGTTAACGGGAACTCACAGACAAAACGTCTTGTTTTTAAAAAGTGCATTCACAAACATGACAAATACTCTCAACTCATGATATCTATCTTATGTGATACAAAATATGCATACCTGTTTTAGATTTGTCTGTATTTCTATACATAGATATTTCTTCAAAAGATTCACCTTTGTCTCTTTTTTTCTTCTTTTTACAAAGGTTAAAAGCTGGGTGTGGTCATAGCAGCTTTGGATATCTTTTGCCTCTTTATCATGTGACAAACTGTACATGATGTCAACAAATATCCAAATAAAACCTACAATTTTTCTCCGTTGATCAAATAAAATGACATTTCGTCTTTATTGACTGGGATTTTCATGAGGGAAGCCTGCAGTTTATAGATAAAAAAAGGAACCAATCAAATGCTTGGGCTGTTAAATATATTTTTGTATACCCGCTTTTTTCATCAATATCATAAATACTAAAGACACGGGACAACATTAGTAGACAATGCTGAGAGACTAAATGTAAAGATTAAAACAGTTTAAACATTGTTTTTTCAAGTTTTCTCGTTCATGAGGAAAAAAATGATCAGGCGAGCACAAAACACTACATTCCATTCTTTTCTTCAGCCCGTCAGTGGCCCTTTATATTTAAAAGATCAACCACAAACAGGGTTGCTGGACAAAAGTCAGACTGTCTATAAACAAAACTGTTAGCCCCGTCCAGATAAGACACTTGTCCGTTATCACATAGGCAGGATCCTGGTTTTCAAAGGAATTCATAAAAGCAGTCAAACGTACTGATAAAAAGAAATAAGTACCATGCATTATCTTGCAAGACGACATATTCTCAAACAAGAGTTTTCTTTGCGTCGACGAAATATCAAGTGAGAAGGGAAAGGTGAAAAGGCAAAGGCCTCTAATCAATACTAAATACTATATTTCCAAAACCAACAGAAAAAAGGAAAAAAGAAAAAGTAAATTTAATCTGTACACAGTTTAGTATGCATGAGTTTAGACTGGGTCAGCAGTTTCTTTCCATAATAATTCTCTCATCATACTTTAGTTTTTGTCAAACCTTGGAATATTTCACAAAAGTTTTTCTTTCGTTTTTCTAATTGATGCCAATCTCTTTGTTCTCCTCCATATATCTGGAAAACGGACGATTGGCAGCAACCTCGAGTCCAGCTTTTTCCATCCCCGTCATAGGAGGGCTACTGCCGGCATGAACGCTGCGGTCCATCCCTCCAGGAAGAGACCCCAGTGATGTGATTCCTGCGCCACCGAGGCTGACAGGCAGCGGGGAGATGCCTCCATTCTGAATCACAGAAATCTCATTGTTCTTCATGGCCAGGCCGTTGGTGATAGCAGCAGCATACTGGTTCCAGAAGCCCGGGTCGACATTCATGGCCCGAGCTGCCAGGTCTTTTTGAAACATTTCACTGAACTTCATGGCATCCCCGCCCAAAAGTGCCATCGGGTTCTCCACCGACAAGCGCCGACCCCTACGGGCTGGAGCGTTGTTCCACACGTGGGTTCCCATATGAACCTTAAAAGAGCAACAAAATAAACAAAGTCCCATTAGTCATCATCACACACTGGTGAAATGCATCACCGCATTTGACCCATCCCTTTGGGGGAGTGGTGAGCTGCAGCTGTGGCTACGCTGGGGGAACTATTTGGTGGTTTAACCCCCCAAAGCTTAGTGTCAAGCAGGGAGGCATTAGGTCCCGTTTTTAAAGTCTTTGGTATGACCCGACTGGTTTTGGACCCCGATCTTGGGCTGCATGGTGGCGCAGTGGTTAGCACTGTTGCCTCGCAGCACGAAGGTTGCAGGTTCGAAACCCGGCTGCGGCCTTTCTGCGTGTTCTCCCCATGCATGCATGGGTTTCCTCCGGGTACTCCGGTTTCCCCCACAAATCACTACATGCCCTATAGGCTATAAATTGTAAGTCGCTTTGGATAAACGCGTCTGCTAAATGAATAAACATAAACATCTTCCTTTCCCAGGGTGGACACTCTACCACTAGACCACCGAAAAGGTATACTATAAAATTCTGAGTTATATTCAAACATCTAAACAAACACTGTTAGTCATAAATTCAAAATGTGCAGCCATCACAGTTTTATATTAGCTTCTACCAAATCATTTAAAGTGACCGTGTGTATTTTCCCTGGCGATAGGGGGCAGTACATACCAAATCATTGCAAACAAGCGGTATTTTTGTTTTTGAGTAAGACCTAACCAATGGATGGCCATTAGGGTAAAGAATCCCTGGGAGCACAATTTTCAAACAGGTACTTTGTCATTGTTTGACCTCCAGCAAAATAACAAGCACGTCAGACTCCCTTTCATTGCAGGCAATATGCGAAGAGGTAAATGCGTAAAACAACAATGTTTATGAATAGCAAAAGTTCCGTAATGGCGTGTCACAAATCAGTAAATGGGTTTTGTCCTCATTGGCTCACGTAGAAGGAAACACTGTGTCTAATGTGGCGTCGCCCAGAGACTTTGATCCGCTCCCAGGTATTTTAGACCTAATATTTATGGTTAAATGTTACAAAGCCGCCAATATATTTCAACCGCATTCAATTTATTTTCAACAACACTTTGATCCAAAGACTAAAAGTAAAAACTACACATTGTCATTTTAATGAATGAAATAAAGACTATAAATGTGAAGTGACACATAATATTCTTCAACAATACATATCCATAAATAAAGTGTTAAATAAAATGACCCCATGTCAGTCACCTGTATGTGACCTCACCTTCAGATTGCCCTTTGTGGTGAACGCCCTTCCACAAATAGAGCAGGCGAAGGGTTTCTCTCCCGTGTGTGTGCGCTCATGGATTTGCAGAGCACTGGCTGAGGAGAAATTCTTCCCACACGAGTGGCAGTTGTGTTGCTTAGGGGTGCGACGTGGAGGTGGGGGGGCCAACATAGGATTAATGCTGGGGCTCACTGTGGTCAGTGGTGCTGCAGCTGGAACCTGGATGCCCATGGGCATGTGACAGCTGTCGCTCAAAGACTTGCCATGTCCATTCATTTCCATTTTGATCATGTTTGATGCAGTGCTGGCTAAATTAGGAGTACCAAGCCCTGGGAAACGAGAGATTCAGTTAAAATCTGCAAAACTGTCTTTTAAACCAACATAGGGTCATTTTTAACTATCATTTTAAATATTTTTGTTTTAGAGCAGCATTTTGAATTACTCTGACCAGTCTTTTCTGTGTAGAACATTGACCCAATCAGATAAGGTCTGTACTAATACTGCTACTTTTTATGATAAGAAACGTTTTTCCCAGTTCCAGTCTGATACTCACCACGATCTCTGTTTAGAAACAGCATGTTGAAGTGGCTCTCCTCTTTGATGAAGTGCCTGCCAGGCTGAGTGGCAGTCAGGTCAAGAGCCCCAGTCCCTTCACTTGCAGAAAGTGGAGATGGGGTTTCTGATTTTTCTGACTTCACTGTTGTCAAGCCAGCTGAATTGTTCTCCTGGCCCTCTTCTGCTGTCATGGCACTGCAGTTGTTATTATTACTGATTGTAACTGGGGACTTGGATGTCTGGCTCTCAGAATGGCTATGAGCTGGGGACAAATGCTGCATTGAGTCAGAGGACTCAGACAAAGCGGGGCTCCCTAAGCTCTGACTCTCAACATCCCCCACTGCAGTCAAGGAATCTGTGGTAAAACAGTCCGTCTCCCCTACAAAGCTACTGCCGTTATGTGCAGGCTTCTGACCAAAAGCGCGGGCTATGTTAGCGGTAGAGTCAATCATCTTCATCTGGTTTTCCATCGCAGCAATGCTGGAGATGATGGAAGTTGGAGGTGAGCCTCCAGGGGAGTATGGTTTAGACAGGTCCACCTCCCCATCTTTTAAGTCAACTTCATCATCCATCGCCTGCTCCATTTCATCCAGGAGGTCATCATCATAGTTGCTCATTGCATCTAAGCTCTTCTCATCAAAGGAGATGTCAGTTTCCATGTCTTGCAGACTTTCAGGGACAGGGGTGTTAGGGATCTGCCCTCCCATGTGCATGCGGATGTGCTGTTGCAGCACAACAGCATTGGTGAACTTCTTCTGACAAATAGGGCAGGAGTGCTGGACTCGGAGTGGAGGTTTGGACCTGTGAACACCAAAGTGTGTTTTTAGGTTTCCCTTGGTGGTGAATGCTCGTCCACATATCTTACATTTAAATGGCCTCTCGCCAGTATGGATACGGTAGTGCATCTTCAGAGCACTCTGGCAGCTCAGAACACGATGACAGATGACACACTGGTTGGGGTCAGTCATCTTCTTGTCAATGTTCTCAACAAGCTGCTGCAACTTCGATGTCTCTGAGGTTTGCATTGAATCCAGGAGGCCTCCAAAGGGAAACTTGGCCTTAAACTGGTCAGATAGCATTGGAAGCACAGGATGGGAAACAGAACTAGAAACGGAATTAGGGCTATTGAGTGGCTCAGTGACTGGACCACTGCCTGATGGTGTTGTGGAGGTGACCGTAGAGGAAAGAAGCACTTGAGTTACTGTAGTTGTTGTGGTTGTGTTCTCTCCTGGCCTAGTAGAGAAAGTTGGGGAGAAGAGAATGCCTTCAGGTTTCAAGAGGGGAGGTGCATCACTTCCAAAGCTGGGTTTTGGGGAAGGTGAAGTAGTGGTCATGCCAGAGTCAGAGGCAATATTGGGGGACAAAGATGCACACTCACTTGTGGGTGGAGAAGGCCTCTGAGGGGACCTGTTAAGAGGAGTTAGACTTGGGGACTCAGAAAAACCTCCAATCATGCTCGGGAGCGTTGGAGGTAGCTGGAGTCCAACTGAGGTGGGGACAGTGGGGAGGACAGGTTTACTGTCCAGCCATGTGGTAACAGGTTTTTCTGGAGGCAATGACATGCCGTATGGAATGCCTGAGCTTGTGGGCACATTGTCCAGGTACTCTGGCACAGGGTAAGGGTTCATTTGAATGTGTGGGTATTTCTCTTTGTGCCTTTGGAAGTGGACTTTCAGATTCCCCTTGGTAGAGAAACGGTTGCCACATATGTTGCATTTGTAGGGCCTCTCTCCAGTGTGGGAACGCAGGTGGATCTGCAGAGCGCTGTCACTGCCAAACACCTTGGCACAGAATCGACACTTATGCTTAAAGAAGGGGTCTTCAGAGCTGGGCTTAGTGTCAAACACTGACACGTTGGGGGGTTTTCCCTTGCGGTGCTTCATTAGAGCGGAAAGGGGGTCAAGCGCGTTAGCCGTGGCTGCTATGCTGGCCAGTGGGTTGGGGAAGATGACGCTGCTTGAGGAGCTGTGAGGTATCAGTGGTAGACTGGAGGCCGAGCTAAGAATGCTATTGTGATTTAGCATGGGAGGGGTGGTAGAGTTCCTGGGAAGAGCTGAGCTGCTACTGATGCCGCCACCTCCAGTTATGCTACTACAAGTGCTACTGACGTTAGACGAGACAGTAGATGAGCAGGACGGATGTAGAGATGATAATCCAGCACCACTTGAGGTGGGAAAGACAGAATTACTTGTAGACGTGTTTGGGACTGAGGAATTAGACTGCTGAGTGCCACCCTGTGATGTTTGAGAAAGAGGCCCTTCTATTGCTGAGGTCAGAGGGGAAGGGCCTTGACCATTTAGAGTAGCTGGCAACCTGACAGTCAGCTGATGGACAGGGGGTGTGATAAAGTCATGCAGATGAAGCTGACTTGCAACAGGAGGGACACAGGAAGATGCAGGCCCCTGGTTTCCAGCAGCAGCAGCAGCGTTACGATGGTGGCTGAGAGCAGATTGTGGAGCAGGCTGCCTGTTCATGAGAGCCACCTGACTTCGAATTTGTTCTATTAGCTGGAGCTGATGAATCTGCTGCTGCTGGAGGGCCATAAGCTGGTCCAGGATCATGGGAATAGCCATGGTGGAAACCCCACTGCCTGCTGCTGCCCTTACACTCTGTGAAAACTGGGCAACTGCAACCCGGGTGCCATGCAGGGTTTCCAAGGTAACATTGGTGCTCGGCATGGTGTAGCTTGTAACAGCAGACGGGACTACATCGTTGAGCTGAGGTAGGGAGCCATCTGGCTCAGGGGATGCTAGGTCTCTTTCTTCAGGTTCTATATTTTTTTCAGGGGAGAGCTCCAGCTCCATCTGTTCGTCCTCCTTTTCCAGGACATTGACCCCATTTAAGGGATCTGTCTCTGGGATGTCATCCCCCTCACCAGCAGGACTCTGGTTGCCCTCCCTGGCATCCTCACTGTCATCTTGCTCACTGGGGCAGCTAAGGGCAGGCGAGGGCTCTGAGGGGTACTCCTGGGAGGGGTTAGGCGTGTCCTCATTGTCATTCACTATGAGCACCAAGGGGTTCTTGGTACAGCTCTTTAAATGTTCACAGAAGTCCGACCACTTGAAGAACTCGGCGCAACACTTTTCACATACGTGAGTCTCTTCGCTGCCACTGCGGCTCTCGTTCCCGCTGTCAGCATCATCCAGCACATCACCTCGGGCTGCAGGGTGGGGAGAGGGTTGGAGGTGGGGGGTGAACGACAGGAAAGAGGGGAGGAAGATGAAAGAAGAATAAATGAATAATTAATCAATAAAGAATCCACACATATTTTGCAGTGGAGCACAGCAAATATTTAACCTCTGATTCTTTTCTCTTTTAACGTAACAAAAATCAATAATCTTTATTTATTTATTTTTTCACTCTGAACAAATTACCCTAGTTCACCAATTCTCAAGAACCAGATTTGTGCGTTCACACCTCTCCATAGAGCCAGCTAATAATTTTCTTTGTGCAATCCATCATATTATGAGGGCCTATCAATTGTGGATACTGCCGCTTAATGAAATTCCATAGAACCTATTGATTTCCAATATTTCATACAATTCACAGCTGCCTCATCTGTTGGGTACAAATAGGGACTTTGATGGCCCCATTAGGATTCCCCTCTGCTATCAAGCTCAGTCATTTCCACCTGAATTTTTAATGACTGGGCCTTTTTATTTTGCCTCGCAAAGGTTATGTTTGAAGCGCTGAAGAGTTAAAACTTTTGTTGAAAATTTAAATCCTCTCAAACAAAAATGTTCTCCATCCCAAGTATAATTATTTTCCGTTTTTACTCTGAAAAAACTGTGAGTTGTGTTTAACCCATCCTCTTTTCACCATAAGAGTCTAGAAATGACATTGTTGTGCCATGGCAGCAGCGTCTCTGATTAGTTACACATGTTTAATCACAGTTGCAGCAAGCCACTTCCTCCCACACGCAGCCCTCAAGAGTCAAACAGACCGGCGCAGACTCTGAGCCCCAATTCACACCTGATCAAAACCAAGTCCAACAGCCTCCCTTGTTCGTTTGTTTTCTCTTTTTAAGTATAGTTGTGGAATATGTGTGTGTGCTTCCTCAAATATATTCCCTTTAATTTTAGTTAACATTTTTAAAGCATTCTATTGAACCACTACCCTGTGAATTTTGTTTGCTTTTCATTTATACAGATTTTCTATCTTTTTTCAAATAACTTAACGACAGCAGAAGTAAACCGGAGTGAGCTACAGGAAGGCAGACATAGGGGAGATGTGCCAATTACAGTGACTCATTAGTAAAGAACCCCCCCGCCACACACACACACACACACACACACACACACACACACGCACACACCCATGTGTAGTCTGTGGCCAAAGGGGGGACAAGCACCATGATGGTCGGCTGGTGTGCTTGAATTAATTAATTAGAAACGGAATGATTCCTGACAGACTCTCTGTTCTCGTCTAGAATCAGCATCACAGATCTGATTCTAAATCCTAGGATTTTTTATTTAGCCTTTCATCCATGATATGTTTCATAATAAATCTTCCCTTTTGCAACAATGAACATGAGCTAATTTATTTATCAAACTTGCTGCCAAACATTAACAGCAATCTTTCATTTAAAGAAGAAAACAAGTGATGAATGAGCTGGGGATTGGAAATGTAAGTGACACGTGACAGCGGGCTACAAAGCTCCTTAACCCGGCGGCGGACAGCAGAGCACATTTCCATAATTGAGGGTTGAAAGGTCAACACAAATGAGTAGGCATTATGTTGAGCTGATTAGTTATTAGATTGGTATTACTGTCAATCTCTTTTATTCATTCATACAATTACAAGTAGGGGTCTTTGTATGAGACTGACCTTGTGTATGCATGCACACACGCACACACGCATGTGCGCATGCACACACAAATACACACACACACATGTGTGCAAACACGCATGCACGCACAAATACACACACACACGCATGTGCGCACGCACACACAAATACACACACACACACACACACACACACACACACACACACATGTGCGCACACACACATGCATGCATGCACAAACACACACGCACACAGGCACATTTTGCTTAGACAATGTTACCGCAGAAGAAAAAAACAACTGCATCTTGTGTAATTAGAAAACTCCTTTAATCTAAATTTACAGTAAATAGCTGTAAAATATATTTTTAAAAGGAATTTTCTAAATCCATGCATTAAGGACTGTTTTCTTTTACAGAAAATTACTAAAAACATATTTCTACTGTTTTCTTTTCTTCAAAATTTGACATATCTGCTTCCTTTCGCTCAAAATAAAATCATATTTTTTCTAAATCAAAACCTTTAATTGGTTGATAAAAAAGGAGCCTAGTTAAACCTTGTGTAGGCTGTCATTTAGGAAGATTAAGAGAAAATAAACAATTAAGATGAAGAAATATGCTGCTGACTGTGTCGGTTTGAATGCTGCAACAATTAGTCAGAGGTAATTACAACGACCCAAGATGGAGCTACAAACCACCTGATCGTTTCCAAACCTGCAGTGGAATTAAATTTTTAATAAAAAAGTCTACACTCATCATTATAAAACAGCTGCATTTGCATTAAGCATCAACGTGCAGCAGTGCCGCGCCGCGCCTCTGTCAAAGAAACATTTTACGCTTGTCATGTGTTTGGAAAAAGTGTGTGTTCCTATGTATGTGTAGGGGATATTGATTTTTTTCAGCCTATAGAATGAGAAAAGGAATAAAAATCCAATCGGTTTTTCATTTCTTTAAAAGTCTTTATTTATCCGGATGTAAATATTTAGATGAGAGCACCCAGCAGCAGGATTGGACACACTCAATCCGTGCTTTGGTTATTCTGCTGAAACATCTCAAACCACTAACCCGCTAGCAGACGAGGTGCTTGTGCCGTTCATTTTCATCTAAAGAACAACAGAATAAAATATGTTTAACCTCCCAGGATTAACAATAATCACAATCAGACCAAGTCATTTAAGCGGGGCTACTTTGAAGACTCCCAGGGAATATTCTACAAAATCAATCTGTAATCCTTTCATTTCTGCAACTCATCACACCCTTTTTAAATCATTTCCTTTCAAACAATCATAGAACTTGCATCCCTGCACCTCCAGCTGAGAGCACACACACACACACACACACACACACACACACACACACACACACACACAAGGCCTCCTCCTGCAACTGACAACAATTTTCATGTGATTCTTCCACCATTCTAACATTCAAATAAATCATTTAGCTTGTTTTTTAATCAAAGTAAAAGTGAATGTGAGATTTAGTCTGTTTTGTGGGTGTGGAACACCTCACCACTGAATTATAATTATTAATCAGTAAATTGTTGAAATGTATAAAGTGCATATATTGAAATTTATAATCAGTTTTTATGAAAAATATTTGCATTGACTTTGTTAACATTATTTGCTGTAATTAAAAAATACCCGATTGAAACTTAATAAAATAATTGTGTTTCCTAAATGTAAAACAATTCCTGGACACTAGTGTGTGCGAGCCGTTCCTCGAACGATCCTGAGCATCCTCAGACCAGCACAGGCCTGAACGCGTTAAGCTGGAGTGTGTGTGTGTGTGTGTCACTGGGTTGGTCAGCCCTGCTGCAGAGTGGTACAGTCATATCTGCACACACACACACACACACACACACACACACACACACACACACACACACACACACACACACACACACACACACACACACAGAGGCCTTTGTCATCGCCTGCAGATGCGGAGCAGCCAAAACATTAACGATTTGTTTGTGCAAGCGTTTGCAATACAGTATTCAGTGACGGCACTCTGTCCAGATGACTCCATCCCTCGTCAAGACGGCATTCTGAGGCTGGACTCGTGAGAGAATGAGCCTCCGATGAGGATGTGGCTTTAAGGTCCGACAGGCGGCCATCCTCTATGTGCAAATGAGACGTTTAATAAATCAGCTTCTTTGAAAAATTGAAGGACGTTTACATTAAACTGTTTCTCTGTTTATTTTAACTACAATACCGCGTCTAAATTAATCTAAAAGTCCCATTAATGACCAAACGAGCATCTCCAGCGGGTAACTTGGTAGCTTTCAGCTAAACCCTCCAAACACTCTGCTGCCTAGTGTTAAATTGTCCTTCCGTCTCATGCCGCGTTCTTCCTCTCCTTCAGGATCGTGCTTGCTAGCGTGTGTTTTCAGTGCTGAGTAGTAATTAAGATGCAGCCATATTTGAGTGGCTTCTTCAAGACATCCTTGGCACAACTACGTGGGTGGTCCTCGGGCCCGCACACAGTGGTGAGAAGGGATTAAAACAAAAGGCAAACAAAGCCCCACCGCAGGGAAGTGGGACACAACTATGTTGTCACTGTCAGCCGGGATTTCAGCACTTTGCCATATTTAATTTCTACTTATCAACAAACTACTTCCCTGACTGGATTATAAAGGGACATTTTAGGTTCCCACTTCCTCCTTTTAGATTTTAGAATAAAATGAATTTAAAAAATGTCCTCCGGGAAATTATAACATCCGACTGTTTACTGTGCTTCTGAACGAGATTTCTGTTTCCTGAAAACTTCACACTCTTCCCCCGACACACACACACTTCCCCAACCCCTCACATGTTGCCCCTCAGTGATGGGAGCAGAGGTGTGGTGAAAAGCTCATCGCTGTTCACACTTTCTAGGACACAAGTGAGCTGCACTGCCAAGGTCAGCGGCACACATGTTCTAATTGTACAAAGAGCCTGACATCTCCAGGCAGGATCTGGCTGGCTGGGACGACACAAAGGTTAAGTCAGCAAGCTTTGTAAAAGCACTCCTAAGCTGACTCCCCCTTCCTCCTCCTCCTCTCACCATGCTAACACATAAACACCACCCCCCTCCCTATGCCCCCCGAGGGGCAAGTGTCCGGAAGGCCTCAGGGGGATTGGATACGGGCTTGTTGGCACCTGAGTTTTTCACGTTTTTGTTCGCGACATCGACATGACATCTCTGAGGTGCCATAGAAAAAAATGTCAGGTCAATTTGGACGAGAAATAATTATAATCTTTGTCATTTTCATAGAAAACCCACACCACCCAAATCAGGAAGTGATTTACACTCGGAACTTTTGGATTTCTTCTAATATTTATGCAACAAAACTGTCAAGTCCAGAAACCAGCGGTGTTCTTCAATAGGAGGGGAGAACCAGATCATGCTGCCCTGACGCACGGACGGTCTGACATTAGGAGCTTGTCCTGTAAAGTAGCTTTGGATGGTGTTATTAGGTTGATTTAAGTGTGTATGGGCTCAGTGTGCTGTGCCAGAAAGCTCGGGATTGTTCCACTGCTGTGTCTGCCTCCGAATACAAGTGAGCCACTATCCAACAAGGACATTCCAGGCAGCTTCCACTCCAGCGCACAATGGTATTGTCAGGCTACAGTATAGATTACCCATAAACCTGTGTGTGTGTGTGTGTGTGTGTCATTTTAAAGAAAGGTGCCAACACTTTAGAGTTTTTAAATCCAAAAACCTGGAATTGTGGCTACTTTCTCATTTAATTGAGTCTGAATTTTCCATTGAATTCCAAATTAAAGGGAATCATCTCATTCAACAGGAAGACAGAGTATTATTTTCCATTCCGCGGTCCAACAGGAGAGGAACCTGATGGATGTTGTGCTTGTGTATCTGAGCAAAAATCAGAGAGGGGTTATCTCCGCACCCCAAACAGTCATGGTGTTTGTGTTTGTGAGTGTGAACAGCCCGTAAATTACAAAAACCCAGAGAGTAAACGGACAAAAGAGCCAGGAGTCATTAATGTGACCCCCCTGCACCCTCGCACGCACGCACGCACGCACGCACGCACACACACACACACACACACACACACACACACACACACACACACACACACACATGCAGAGACACCTCCCTACAGACCAACATTTCAACATGCAAAGACAGTCACTCCCCTGAGGTTACATCATGCATTTATTTTCTAAAGAAACACCAAAAAGTCTCTCTCTCTCTCTCTCTCTCTCTCTCTCTCTCTCTCTCTCTCTCTCTCTCTCTCTCTCTCTCTCTCTCTCTCTCTCTCTGAGTGTGTGTGTGTGTGTGTGTGTGTGTGTAAATAAATGAAAATGGGTCTTGGGTAAAAAACCTAAGTTTTGTGACAATTTAAGTTTTTTTAATTATAACTAGAGTAAAAAGCATTGTAGTTACATCTGAAAACAATAATAAAATAAAACACACTTCACTTGAATGAATCTGAAACATTTATGAAGCTGACACGCTGTGTTATAATTAAACCTCCTTGACTTTAACTCTATAATAATGTTTTTGTTGTGCAGAAGCGCGAGCGCAGGATGGAGGATAAATAATCCCTTTCTCCATATGGCGAGGACAGGCTCTGTCAGCCGATCTTGTCCACATTGTGAGCGAAAGGGAACAAATCAAGTGTGCTAAATTTATGTGAGGGGGGTAAACAAAAAACATTTCCATGACAAAACCAGGCTTCGACCTGCAACAGACTCCGCATTTTGTCCCTCCTAGAGCCAGGAGAGCGCCGAGAGGGACAAAAGATAAACACGTCTTAGGATTAAAACAGTTAAAAAATAACGGGTTTATTTTTTAAACACAAAAAAATTAGATTACAATCTCCATTTTATCTTTTAATTTACCAAATTCACTGCATTTTTCCCAAGTTGGTGTGTTTGCACCTCTGTCCACGTGCACAAGCAGAACAGATTTACGAAGCCAAATTAGATGTTTATAGAAAAAGAAAATATTAAATGCCTTCTAGTTTAAAGAAGGCCTCTAAAAATATAAAGGCCTCCAGCTCATAATGTAAAAGCTGCAGGTGTGAACCGCTTTCAGCTATTCCTAATATTTGCATTTGTTCAATTAATCCTAAAGGTCATCTGTCAGCCAACAGCCGACTGTGACGCAACACGAAGACACGCAGATTTTAGAGGGAATTAAATTCGGCAACCTTAAACATCTTCCTGCCTTAAATCAGAAACGTTAACTCAATAAACGTGTCATGACAGATTTATAGTAAATTATTATTATTTATTGCAATACAAATGATGAATAAAATCAATATAAATGGATTTAAACTCATAGAAAGCGAGTAAAGTGAACGTTTGAAGTCGGCGCAGAGAGAGGAGGAAGTTGCGTGTTTGTGGTGCGCTCAGCTGATGGGTCCACTCACCGTGCTCGGAGATCACCCCGGCTAGAGCGGGATCCTCGTCCGACTTGAGGTGCTGCGGCTTGGCTTGCTTTCGTCGGGACATGCTGCTGCTGATGCGGGCGGTGCTGCTGGGTTTACGCTCCGGGATGCGCCTGCGTTTTGCAGCTGCATCAGCGAAGAGCGGACGGATCAAAAAAGTTCGCAAACAGTCTGGGATCGTGGCGTGGGCTCAAATCTGAAATTAGCCAGTGCTGCTGTCGCTCTTCCTGCTGCTGCTTCTGCTGTTGCTGTGAGTCGGATTGCGCATGTCGGGATAATAATTATGATAGTGAATAATGCCTCGCGATTAATGGCACCGTGTGAAGGTGGGGAGGATTGGCTGGCGTCCAGCGGACGCGCATTGGATATGGTAATGAGGGACGGACTAAGCAATTAGCCGCTTCTCTCTCAGACTTTATCCGTCTCTCTTCTTTTTGTCGTTCTTTTTTTCCGTCCCCCCTCAACAACACAACAAACCAGATCCCCCGTTTTAGCCAGTTCACAGGGAGGTCTCCTCTCCTGTCTGCTTCACAAAGCGCGCTGGCTCTCCAGCGCTCCTCTTCCAGCGTTTCTGACGCGCATCACTCAACTTTTATGATGCCACAACTTCTCCTCGCAGTCTCCAAACCTTGGCTCTCTTCTCGCACTTTCTCTCTCCCTCTCCCTCTTTCATAAAAAGAAGAGTGCACACTCCTCCTCCACCTCCTCCTCCGAAGCAAGCGACGTTTTTAGCCTCTGAGATGCTTCAGGGCTTTAAAGTTTGTTTTCATGTCGGACGTGAGCGCTAAAGTGGATGTTCGCTGTAACGCACCAACAGCTGGGGAACTTCAGCTCTCCAAACTTTGACGCGCGTCTTCTTCTGTTTCAGAGAGCGCGGCGCGAAAAAAAAAGAAAAGTAAAAAAGAAAAAAGCTTCGTTATCTCAGCAGCAGCCACCGGGATGAGAACTCACAGGAGTCGCTTTTGTTGTGGTCGCAGGGAAGTTCCTCTACTCCTCCTCTTCTGTCGCCGCGTTTCAGCTCCCGCGGCTCGCCTCGGTGCGCTCTCCAACAAACTCGCTCGTTTTTCTGACGTTTCTGTTTTTTTTTTTTTGTAACTTTAGAAAGTCTCTTCCTTCTGAGCGGCTCACGTGGAAGTTTGAAATGATCTTTTGGCAGCCCCGTTCGTGGCAGTGTCGATCTCTGTCGTTGTTGGACACGGCTCTGACTGCGCCGTGTGTGTGTGTGTGTGTGTGTGTGTGTGTGTGTGTGTGTGTGTATGTGTGTGTGTGTGTGTGTGTTTGAGAGAGAGAGAGAGAGAGAGAGAGAGAGAGAGAGAGAGAGAGAGAGAGAGAGAGAGAGAGAGAGAGAGAGAGAGAGAGAGAGAGAGTCAACCCCCCATAGCCCATTGCTTTCAGCCACCACTAGGATGTACCACCACGTTACTGTTCAGGCACCCGCTCCGACCTTCCATCATAATAATACCCGGTGTCAAAATAATCTGACCGAATTGTGGAATTCCACTTTTAATTCCCATGAAAGGAGCTTTTTCGCATCCATACGACATTTATGCCCCAAATAGTTTCAGAAATCACTAAATTATTTTGAAAATTACAACAACATGACATTAAACAACAGAATCATTCATCAAAAATGCTCCTCATAAATAAACTTTATTCTTATAGAGTAACAAAGTAAAGTAAAATAGTTTATTAAAGAAACACTTTAACTCTTAAGTTTGCATTTATTCTTTTATTAATTAAAATATTTGCATTGACATCTTTAGAACAGGATATGGATCATGCGTAAACACACTTGTGTGGAACGTTTTCACAATGTAAAATATCCAAATGTTAACATTATGTATGCCACATTCTAAGTTATTCATAATTCTGAACATTTCAGAGAATTTGCGCACAAGAAATTCAGAATAAAATTAATTTCCCTTTTCCCACCCCCTTCCCTCCCCCTCTCCCTCCTCGTCTCATATCTGTCTGACTTGTCTATCCCCCCCCCCCCCCCCCCCCCGCCGCCCACACACACACACCTCAAATGAAAGACAAAATTCAGTCGACAACAAGGCTATGGGCCTAAACTTTCCTTTTTTTCTGCATCATCCCCTTTGAAATCGCGTCCCAAAGCCTGTTGTTATTATCTGGTATTAATAGATGCAGCCTGCAGGAAGACAAAATCAGCTATTGATAATTGCGAGGAGTCCACGGCAGCTACTGTATCGATCGGCGTGTCCCGCGCTCCCCTGGCACCGGGAGATAAGGAGACACACTCTTTAGAGCAATATAATTTCTTTTGACCTATCTGCTTGCTACAGACTTATGATGAATGGCCACAGTGGCTGAAGTCCTTTATCACCAAAGTTACCCCCTTGATATAATATTGATTCTTTATAACTAGCTCACCACACAAAAATCAAACTGTCCACTTGGCCATCATCATCACCAATATCATCACAAAGGCGGGAGGAATGAAGATCCGCGCGCCTTTACAAAGAGAGAGCCCTCACAATCTTCTGTGTGTGTCTAAGCTGTATTTTGTTGGTGATTGGGGGGGGGGGGGGGGGGGGGGATTTAATCCAAGGGGGGTGGTGGTGGGGGTGTGGGTAACTTCAAGAAAATTGGTTTATTCCTCACAGAGACTTAAATTAGTCGAGTGGAGTGAATGTATACAGCTTGATTTGGACAAAACAGGCAAATAAAAACACATTTTTGATTATTATTATTTTCCATTTGACCGGAGTCATGCGTGGACATTAAAAGCCCGTTCCGATGTTCGTCCGACACCAGATGCTCACCAGACCCTCTCTGCGCTCCTAACTTCAGGCTGCTGGGCTCTTTACAGCGGGAGGGGACTGGGGGGTGGGGGTGGAGGAGGATGGGAGAAGAGGAACACGTAATCACCCAAACATCCGTTGTTACCCACTTCGCCCCCTCTGGATCTGTGTGGTAAGGTAAGAAAAAAGGCTACCCAGCTCGGCCCTGTTTGCTTTGAGAAGCGCAGCCTTGTACAGCTCCTCTCCTCTCCTCCCTCTCCCTGCAGCTGCGCCTCACTGCGGATACCGAGCAGAGGGAGGCCGGCTGGCGAGCAAGCTCCCGCTAAACCAGGTAAACTAACTTTCTATTCTCTGTTTGTTTCATTCCAAAGGCGGAAATCCGCGTAGAACCCGAGCTGTGAAACAGCAGCGGGACAGCACGCGACATGAACACACGTGTCCGAGCAGCCCTTGCTATGGCGGCAGAAGTTGCGCAGGTTTAAAAAAATAGAGCCTTTTGCGTCAGCGTCCAATCAGAGGTCTTTGCGGCGCCGCACAGCAGGATACTGTAGCAGCCTATGGCGCATTCCCCGGGCTCCACCCGCACCAATCAGACGCGCTGCCTGGTTAGTTTCCTTCTGTTATTAGATGGACTTAACACGCCGAATCATCATCCTCTGTGCATATGTGTCATAGTCCCGCAGTTTCAGGATCGACTTAATGCTTCTCAGCCAAATATTACCTTTCTGTTTATTCTAAACGGAATTGGTTATGTGGCCTTAGTGTTCCGATTGCCTAGTTATTATAACAGATTATAGGCATTAAAAAAGATTATTATGAACTATCAGTATGGTTATATTTTTTTTCTGCTAACTTTTTTCCACATCCTTGTCTAGATCAGGGGTCTGCAATCTGCGGCTCCAGGGCCAAATCTGGTTCTTGGACCCAAAATAACATAATTGTAATGTAAAGTCTAATTTTTGATATTTTATGTCACAAATGTGTGATTTGAAGCTCTGATATGACAAGAGATAAGACGTTTTCCTGACCATTTTAAATAACGACTGGTCTTTGATAATCAAAACTGTACAAAAGTTCAAACATTTTTTCCAAGAAGAACTTCTGAACGTCACAGTTAAAATTAGAACAATTTCCATCTTTATAAATTAAAATAAATAAATTTCATAGATAATAATTTTCCACAAATACAAAGTGCACACACATATGCTTCCATTGTTGTGTGTTTAAATTCCATAACAGGAGGGTTTAGGTAAAAGCATTTGTGCATATTCATGAGTGTTTGTTTTCATCTTCAGTAATGCAAAAATGCAGTTTATTATAAGCATTTTTATAAGGTAACAAGTTGTTTTTAGGGATTTTGTTTCGGGATATTGTTTCTGAAGTTTCATTTAAGTATTTCAACTAGACAAACTTTACTTAGTGGGCGGAACAAAAATGCTTTCAGACTCCTGATCTTGGCTGCATTGTTTTGGTAATTCCTCATTATTATTTATTTATTTATTTATTTATTTATTTATTTATTTATTTATTTATTTATCTCAAACCATTGAAAAACATCAAATTGCATACGCACCCCTCCATATTCCTGGTGCATAAAAAATGTGGAATACGATTAACATATGCTGTTGAAGAAAACAATACAAAACATACAATAACATAAAACCGTTTGAGAGGGAGCTGGAAGGGGCAAAAGCTTATCTAGTCCAGCCCCAATTCAGTTAATAAATCACATTTGCTCACATTAGCAAATTTGAAAGAAAAAAAACTTTTTCTTTATGCAGGTCATTCTATCTTCACCTTACTACATAAAAATACAGCTGCAAAACAATTGTTCACATGAATCTACAGAAAAAGGAAAACAAAACCAATAAACAACAAAATAAAATATTCCATTTGCTACCAATTACCAGTTTTATCACTTACTATTTATGTATGAGTCAATTATAAGTTGTTTATACAACATTTTAAATGATCTAATGTTTATACATAATTTTAAAGTCAAGTTTGTTCCACAGTTTGATACCACACACAGATGCACACATACTTTTCAAAGTTGTTCGGTGTAATGGAAAAATGAAGTTTTTAACGCATCTCAATTCATAACCTTCCTCATGAGTTTTAAACATCCTTTGCAAATTACCTGGTAGTACACCCATCATGGCCCTATACGGTATTAGGACAGTTTTAATTTGAATTAAGTTAAAAAATTAAGAGTAATCTGGAATTATAGAATAATGGAGTTGTATGATCTCTATATCCAGAATTAGTAATTATCCTTACCACTCTTTTTTGGAGAACACAAATCTTTAATAAATTAGATTTATAAGTATTACCCCATACTTCGACACAATAGGATAAGTATGGTAGAATCATTGTACAATAAAGTATGTGTAGTGCTTTCTGTGATAGAGAATACCTTGTTTATTTATTATCCCAATGCTTCTGGCTAATTTAGAACACACATATTCTATGTATGGCTTCCAACAGAGCTTATGATCAATCAGTATCCCCAAAAACCTAATTTCATACTCTCTTTCAATGGCTATTTCATTATCAGTCAAATAGATCTCTTTACTATTTCTTTTATTTCCACATAACATAAACTTTGTTTTGCTGACATTTAACAACAGTGTGTTTTTATCAAACCGATTCTTAAGCTTAATTCTTTCTGGACCTTTTGTACAAGTTGCTGTATATCTTCCGCTGAACACAAAATATTTGTATCATTAGAAACACAATAAATTTAAATAAATTTGAACCTGTGTAGATATCATTTATATATAAATGAAATATCTTAGAGCCGAGTACCGACCCTCGCGGAACTCCACAGTGAACTTTGATTATTAATTATTAATAGAAAATGACAAAATATTAAAAAGAGTTGGTTCCTTAAACCTAATTGTGACATTTTTACTGTCAAAGCACTCGTAACTGAAAGTGCTGCAAACAGTAACAGGTTGTTTTAAAGTATTTGTTGTGGTGCGAGTTAAGTATTCAGCATGTGCATAATCTCATGCATAACTGTGGACATTAAGCATAAGTAATGTGGTTTTATCTGGGGCTGAAGCAGTTTCACTAACAAACTGACCACATAAACAACCATTTAATCCCATCTGCTTGTTGTCATTTCATGAGCGTCCCATCTGTCTT
The DNA here is from genome assembly GCF_043380555.1 of Nothobranchius furzeri. Taxonomy (NCBI): domain Eukaryota; kingdom Metazoa; phylum Chordata; class Actinopteri; order Cyprinodontiformes; family Nothobranchiidae; genus Nothobranchius; species Nothobranchius furzeri. The sequence goes on from NC_091745.1 coordinate 54,811,856, forward strand.
TGGCCAAGTCAACCTGAGATAGTCTGACAGGCGAGCGTTCCTGAGATGAGTAAAATTTGATGTGACTGGTTCAGTTGGGATTACCTCAAATGAATTGGATCAACCCATTTCTCCTACTACTGTATTTGAATTAGTCGCTGGGGCGTAATTGGACATGGAGTTGGCACTTGAGACGAGATGACAGAATGCTCATTGCTGCCACCACCAATAAACTACAGTATGTGTCCAATTCAGTGTGAGAGGCAGAGTCCTGACCCGCTGAGGAGGCTGCTGCCTCCAAACAAACACGTAAACAATTAAGACGGGGACAATCTGGATCAGGTGTATGGGAATGTGTTGGCCAAATTTACAGCAGTGAAAATATTATGATGCTCTTGAGGATTTCAAAACAAAAGATGCCTCAAACAGTATTAATTTAAGTTGAAGTCAGTCAGAGTTAGATATGAGAGCAGTCTAACCATCCGAGTTTGTGCAGCACCATCACATCTTATATCAAACATTTGATCCAGGTCCCACTCTGAGGAAGGGAAGAGGTTTTATGGTGTGAAGTCTTTGGTCCTCTCTGTCTTTCAAGCTGTTTCTAAGAACAATGAGCAGAAAAGGGCTAAAGCCACACTGATGACACTTAATCTCATTGGAATTCCTTGTCAGCGTTGACCTTGGGAAGATATTAGCTACTTGGCAAGTGATTGTGTGTGTGTGTGTGTGTGTGTGTGTGTGTGTGTGTGTGTGTGTGTGTGTGTGTGTGTGTGTGTGTGTCTGGCTGCTCTACTGAATGTTTATTCCATGTGGAGCTTTATTATTTCAGTGTGAAAATGTTCACCTGGAAGTAATTTTAATATTTAAAGTGTAAAGTTTTTCAAAATGATCTCACATTAGAGAACACGTGCATGCATGTGTGTGTTTATGCGTGAGTGTGTGTGTGTGTGTGTGTGTGTGTGTGTGCGTGCCTCAGTGTCTGTTCAATAGAGGCCGTTGCATTTTTAAACAGCATCAGTTACTTCATACTGTCATTGTTTTGGCACCATTTGCCATGCTCATTCCTGGTAAGTGCACGTCTCCGCTGTCTCACTGTGTCAGCTGGAGCTGTGTGAGCCAAGAAGGGAGATGCTCTGTTGCATCACAGCTTCATGGTGATGAAAGTTAGCGTACAAGAAGGATTTTACCATTTCATGTACGTTGTGGGGATTAGTTTACTATCTGATGGTGTGTGTCTAAATAGTCAGTGTTTTAATGAGTATGGGGTGGGGATGTAAGAAAATATCGATATGGCAATATATTGTGATATTTTTCCTGCGATATTATATCGATATTTAAAAGTTGTATGTCTAATTTTTGGAAGAATTTACATGCAAACGTTTGTGTATTTTCTTGTCTTTTGGTACAATTCAAACGCTGACTGCTAGTTGGCAGCAGTTTGCCATGGGTTTTGTTTCCAGCATTGGATAGCTCGTGTTAAACATATTAAGTATCATTTTGAACTGTTTATTGAAATTTCCAAAAATATATTCAGTCTAGAATATTGCAAATATCGTCCGGCCGAATATATCGCAATATATCGTGATGTGTTGTATCGTCTCCCCCGTATCGTGATACATATTGTATCGCCATAGTTTCACCGATACACATCCCTAGCATGGAGGATTTTTAACACACATCAGACCATGTGAAGCAGTGTCAGTTGGCTCTTCCTTTAGTAAAATAAACAACCGAACTGTATGATGTCAGTTACAAGATTTAAAGCAACAATGTGAGAGTCTGCAAGAAACCATGTCAAGGATCATGTGAGGTTGAGTAATTCTCCCAAATGTAAGCTCAATCTAGGACCAATTAACAGGAAAAATAGAAAAGTTTTTAATGAGTTTCACAAATTCAGAAAATCAGTACTGGAGAACAATGTATTTATTCAATGAAAATCTCCATTTTTTTTTTTTTTACTAACCATAAAACCGATTTGGAGCAGAACAACTTTTTCTCATTCATATGATGAGTATCAAGTACATATTGCAATAAAGTTAAGAACATATATGATCACATTACCGTCACACTGCAATCTAATATCACAATCATATTCTCAAATTAAATATTGTGAAGGTGAATTTAAATAAATGTTAAAAAGAAACAAACATCCTCGTGTGACCTGAGCTTTTATAGGCTGGGAAGTTTTTTAGCTGATCTAGACTAATAAAACACAAAAAGTATTTTGTTTGGAAATGAGAAAAATCTACATTTTTCCATAAAAAAGAAAAACAGTTTGAATCCCTGTAATTAAAAGATTTATATGTAAAATAGTATATATATATATATATATATATATATATATATATATATATATATACTGAGAGAAAGAACAGCTTTTGAGATTGAGAAAGATCACGTCCTGTTTGCTGTGGGGTGATTTTACATTCTTCACTTTACAGTAGCAGATGCTGAGTTGTGTCAACATTCATCTTTTCTCTTTTTCCCTCTGCCTCCGTCTCCGGGGAGAAATATTTGTCTGAGAAACCCTTTTTCTCAGTAGTTTCTTCTTCCTTTGTCCCTTAGACTGACTTATTTATGGTTACCAGCTAATGAGCTATACGGCCCTTTGTAGTGAGAGACAGTGTGTGTAAACATTTAGATTTTTCCCCTCAACTACAGGGAGAAACCCACCAAATTAAAAGGCGCAAAGTGAGATGAAATCACAGAGCAACCTAACACCTGATCAAATACAAGGTTACCCATGCGGTGCTTTGTGTTTTGCCGTGTTAATGCCTTGTGTTGCTATCAGTCTGGCGTGTGTTTTGGAGGACTGCCAGCCAGTGGAGGAAGATCACCTATTTGGTGGAGAGGTAATTGCTACACAGTAGCCTCTGATTGTCAGGATCTTTCACTGGGAACATCCACAGCTCCCTTCTCACTCGCTCCAACAGCCTGATTACAAATCATCTTATTGATTTGATGAGTGCAAGATGTTTGCTAATAACTGTTCTCATACCATCTGTTAATCTTTGTTGTGATTAAAAAGGTAATCCCAGTACCCATTATTCCCAATGACAGGAGCGGGGGTAATCGTTCTCTTAGACAAGCTTTGGTTCCTCACAGGTCGGGCAGGGCTGAGAGGGCAATTCAGGGGGAGGGGACACAGGACCGAGGATATCACTCATCTCCAAATGCATTTGAGAAACCTGCTTCATCCTTTACATACTAAACATGATACAAAAAAGAATTACGCCCTCGCTAAGAATCCATTACCTCGTATAATCACACAAAATGATTTTTCCTAAATATGATAATAAATCACAGGCTGGATCAATAGGCTGCAGACCAACTGCTATGCCCCGATAAGGCATCAATCAATATTTAGTATTTAGATTTTAATTAATACCTCAGTGGGGCTTGCAGCCTTCTAACACTGAGAGAATTATAATCTGTGATAAAAATGGAGCAAAACAAAGAAAGTGACAAAAGCGGACCTGTTAACAGTCTGCAGCTGCTACTCATTTCTGTCATTGATCAGTCAATTGCTTAGCTGTAATTTAGGACCCTTTAAAAATCAAGCTTGTGTGTGCTTTATGAGTGTGTGTGCATGGACTGCATAGGGGAGGTATGGATGTATGTGTTTACATGGCAACAAACCCATCGATCACCCTCAGTATATGGCTGAGCTAAGCTCCAGAAGTGCCTGCTGCAAACTGTGCACAATCTCCAGCTAGCATCACATGTTTGAGAGGGCTGCAAAGCCACAGACCAACACAGAAAGTTTGTCTGATCTACGTCTATTTTTAGGTAAAACCCTACAGCACAACCTGTGGGGTTATCTACTAACTTTGGTAATCCTAATCTTCATACTTGAGTCACCCAATGCTTCCATTGGCTGACTTTGAGTGGGTGGTTTAATGGCTGCTTCCTTCAGTTGTTCTGCAGCTCACAGCTAATAATTCCATGTGAGAACTACTGTTGTGCAAAACTTGGTCAATGTGATGTACTGGAGTCATTCAGTGTGTTTTATGCACATAAGAAAACCAAAAACCCTAAATAGACGGACGTCTTGGTGTCATGATCCACCCCGGCCTCCCTGACTGTGTCTCTCCTGCCTTGATTAACCTTATTGTTCTCACCTGTCCCTCATTACTCTGCCCATGTGTTCCTTATTTCCCTGTGTATTTATACCTCCCTCCTTGTTGCTGTCTTTGTCGGATCATTGTTGTTTGTTCATGCGTGTTTTGTCCCGTCTCTCCCGTTCTACAATTAAACCATTTTTATTTCATCCGTGCCTGCTCTTCTGCCTCCTGGAACCCTCCACCACACTTGGTCCACCATCTCCACCCTCACAACATGACACTTGGTAGGAAACCAATTGCATCTGCATGTAAACAGTTAATCCGAGCTGATACCGGTAACTTCCGGAAGTGACGAGACCGTGGAATTAGTCTTCTGATAATATCATTGCTGACACCATCAAACAGTACAGTACGTACCAAATAAGCTGTGCTGCAGCGTTGCTGTTGTCCATTCTTTCAGCCATTATACGTTTCCTGTTTTTACTTTGTTGCTTTACTCCTGCCAGCGTTTGTTTACTATTTGTGTTGCTATTTGCTAACCGGTAGAATGCCGACATGAAAGGACGCATGTTGCCACCTACCGGGATGTAATGAACTTCATTTAAGAGATTGTTTTTTAACCTACATGTAAACTAGAATAAAGGCTCCCAGTTTAATACTTTAGATCAACTTAGATGCCTATGTAAAAGCAGAGTGTGAAGCAGCTGGGATGAGAATCAGTTTCTCTAAGGCCCTGTCCACACGTAGCCGGGGATCTGCCAAAACATAGATATTTTTCTACGTTTTGGCCTGTCATCCACACGAAAACGGAGTTTTTTCACACGAAAACGGATCTTTTTTAAAACTCCGGCCAAAGTGAAGATCTGCGTTTTCTCCGTTTTGGGTGACTGCGTGTGGACGGACAAAACCGGAGTTTTAAGGTCCGCAACGTCACTTTCCGCGACAAAGCAATGCTGGCATCACGTGTGCGACCTGTGTTTACACTAGCCGGCATCATGGAAGCCTTCAGAGCTAAGCTCTGTCACTACCCGATCCATCAATTGTCCAAGCGCTTTCTGCTTGTTTGTTTTTGCAAGCGGAATTACTGCTCCTTGCGGAAGACCACAGACGAAGGACGAGGTTAAGAACGGGGGAAGTACTGCCGCCTACAGGTCTGGCATGTCCTTTACAACGTATTTATCCGGGTACGTGTGGACAGAGTTTGTTTTTAAAACGCGGTGGTGTGGATGCAAGTTTTTGGAGGGGCGGATATTCGTTTTTAAAAAAAAACCCGGCTACGTGTGGACTAGGCCTAAATCTGAGATTATGGTCTTGATTCAGAAAAGGGTAGAATGTATTCTCTGGGTCAGGGATGAGGTCCTGCCCCAAGTGGAGGAGTTTAAGTATCTTAGGGTCTTGTTCACGAGTGAGGGAAAGATGGAGCGCAAGATCGATAGGCGTATTGGTGCTGCGTTTGTCGTGGTGATGAGAGAACTTAGCCAGAAGGCAAAGCTCTCGATTTATCGGTCGTTCTACGTTCCTACCCTCACCTGTGGTCGAAAGCTTTGGATAGTGACCTAAAATACGAGATCGCGGATAAAGTGGCCTAAATGAGTTTTTTCCACAGGGTGGCTGGGCTCTCCCTTAGAGATAGGGTGAGAAGCTCGTTCATCTGGGAGGGGATCGGAGTTAATCCGCTGCTCCTCCACATCGAGAGGAGCCAGTAGAGGTGCCTCAGGGATCTGACTAGGATGCCTCTTAGATGCCTTCCTGGTGAGGTATTCTGGGCATGTCCAACTGGGAAGAGACCTAAAGGGAGACCCTGGACACATTGGAGGGACCTCTCTCACCTGGCCAGGGAATGCCTTCCCCGGGAAGAGCTGGCCCAAGTGGGTGAGGAGAGGGAAGTCTTAGCCTCTCAACTTAGGCTGCTGCGCCTGTGACCTGACTCCAGATAAGCGGAAGAAAATGGATAGATGTAAATGTAACAATATTGAATTATTATTATTTTAAAAATGAAAGTGACCAATAGCAGCGACCAAATGCCATCTCCTCAGAGTGCATCGAATGCAGCAGTGATTCATTCTATTTCTTACTCAAACTCATAAAAGAAAGAAACCTGGTAGTCTATGTTCAGAAAAACAAATACATTTTGCTCAAATAAAATGCCTTAATGGTGGGCACCGCAGAGAAACAAGGACAAGGCTTCCTTTAACACTTTAACCGTGTTTAATCACTCTACCAAACTACAAATACTAAATTAAACAAAAAGAAAAATCTAAAATTCTCTTCCAGCAAACTTTTGTGCTGCGCTTCCATTAAAAACAAAAAACAAAAACAGTGTTTGGACTTCTTCTGTGTTCGCAAATCAATCCATGTACCATGACGTCTGTCACGATAGTCGACTGGGTGCGGGAGTTGAACTCGGTAAGGATGTTTGACGTCTGGATTATTCGGTAGAGAACTCTGATCAGGGGTTTCAATGAAACGATGACTGAGTGAAGAGCCGGTGCGGCATCTTCCATATATAGGCTTGGGTGTGACTGGGAGAATGCCGGGAGTTCCCGCGAGGAGCATGCTGGGAAATGTGGTCCAAGATGGAGGCCGGTTAGCTGGGAGAGGCCGGTTTGGGGGCTTGGGTTCTGACAGGACCCCCCGGTCCAGGGACGGCTCCAGAAGTCCCAGGGTGACCTCGGCGGTCCCAGAAGTCAGAGACAAGGGCAGGGTCCAAGATGGAGCGGGCCGGCTCCCAGGAGCGTTCCTCAGGGCCGTAGTCCGCCCAATCGACCAGATACTGCCAGCCCCGTTCCCTGCGGCGAGCGTCCAGGATGCGCCGGACGGTGTAGATGGGCTCACCGTCGAGGAAGCGGGCAGGCGGAGGCGGAAGGAGGGAGGATTCCACGTAGGGCTTGAGCCGGGAGATATGGAAAGCGGGATGGATGCGGAGACTCGCAGGCAGCCGCAGCCGGTACGTGACCGGGTTGATGACCCTTTGCACGGGGTAAGGCCCAAGGAACCGGGGAGCGAGCTTCCTGGACCCGGCACGGACACGGAGGTCTGCCGTGGACACCCAGACCTTATCCCCTGGAGCATATGAGGGACCAGGACGGTGTCGGCGGAGGTGTTGGTGAGAGTAACGGGCGTTAGCTCGGGTTATGGAGGCCCGCGCCTTTATCCAGGCGTTCCTGCAGCGCCTCACCAGGGATTAAGCGGCCGGCACCGCAACTTCGGGTTCCTGGTGGGCAAAGACCGGGGGCTGGTAGCCATAGCAGACTTCGAACGGGGACATCAGAGTGGCTGAGGAGGTGTGGAGATTGTGGGATAACTCAGCCCAGAGGAGGTACTTAGGCCACTGCGAGGGTTGGGCCGAGACAAAGCAACGGAGGTACCGACCCAGTTGTTGGTTTGCCCGCTCCGTTTGGCCGTTGGTCTGCGGGTGATAGCCCGAAGATAGGCTGACTGATGCTCCCAACAGATGACAAAAAGCCCTCCAGAACCGGGCCGTGAACTGGGGACCACGATCCGAGACCACGTCGACAGGAAATCCATGGAGACGCACCACATTCTCCAGGAACAACTCAGCTGTGCGTCGGGCCGAGGGGAGGCCCGGAAGGGCGATGAAGTGAACAGCCTTAGAAAACCGGTCAGTGACCGTCATGATGGTATTAAGGTTGTTGACTGGTGGGAGCCCTGTGACGAAGTCCAACCCCACATGGGACCAGGGGCGGCTGGGTACCGGAAGAGGTCTGAGGGTACCAACCGAGGCCTGGTTGGATGTCTTGGAGCGGGCGCAGACGTCACAGGCACTCGTATAGTCCTTTACATCTCTCTCCATACGTGGCCACCAGAGAGCTCGTTTGAGGAACCTAAGAGTCCGTGAGAAGCCCGCGTGGCCAGACAGGCGTGATGAGTTGTCCCAGGACAATGCCTCGCTGCGACAGGCCGTGGGGACGTAGAGCCGACCTGCGGGGGTCTCTGGAAGTGCTGGATCGTCTCGGAGGGCGTTTTGGATAGCCTCCTCCAGTGGCCACCTCAGGTGGGCCAAGAAACGGTGCTCGGGGAGGATAGGTGCCGGCTCGGACGTGGGCGTTGGATGTGTGAACTGGCGGGAAAGGGCGTCCGCCTTCTGGTTCTTTGTCCCTGGGCGGTAGGCGAGATGGAATTCATAGGGCTCAAAGAAGAGGGCCCAGCGGGCCTGGCGAGGATTGAGCTGCTTGGCTGATCTGATGTGGGTCAGGTTCTGGTGGTCCGTCCAGATGGTGAACGGCTGAGTGGTGCCCAGTAGCCACTGCCTCCATTCCTCCAATGCCCAGTTTATGGCCAGCAGCTCGCGATCCCCTACGCCGTACTTCTGCTGGGTGGTGGAAAACTTCCTGGAGAAGTAGGCGCAGGGATGAAGCCTGTCGTCGGGCCCGGCTTGGGACAAGATGGCACCGGCGCCAACATCCGAGGCGTCGACCTCGACCACAAAGGGGACTGCATGATCCGGATGGCGGAGGATAGGAGCCGACGTGAAACGGGTGACTAGGTGTTGGAAGGCCCGAACGGCGTCTGGAGTCAGCCGGAACGGTTGGCTCGGAGGGCTTGGTCGGGTGAGAGAAGTGAGAGGTGCCACAATGGTGCTAAAGTCCTTAATAAAACGGCGGTAAAAGTTGCAGAAACCCAGAAAACTCTGCAGTTGTTTCAGGCTCGTCGGGAGGGGCCAGTCTCTCACCGCCTGGACTTTCTGAGGGTCCATGGTTAGTCCTTTATCTGAAATCATGTAGCCCAGGAATGATACCGACCGCTGGTGGAAGGAGCACTTCTCGGGCTTACAGAACAGGTTATTGTCCAGGAGCCGGGTTAGAACAGCGCGAACATGGTGGAGGTGTTCGGCCTCGGACTTGGAGTAGATCAGGATGTCATCCAGGTAGGCAAACACCCACCGTCCCAACATGTCGCGGAGGACATCGTTTATGAGGCGTTGAAAAACGGCGGGGCTATTGCACAGCCCGAAGGGCATGACCTGGTACTCCCAGTGACCGGTGGGTGTGATGAAAGCGGTCTTCCACTCATCTCCAGCTTTAATACGGACCAGATTGTAGGCGCTCCGGAGGTCCAGCTTGGTGAAGATCCGCGCCTGGGAGATGGCGTCCAGGGCAGATGTGAGGAGCGGCAGAGGATGACGGTCTTTGACTGTGATTTTGTTCAGACCTCGGTAATCGATACAGGGGCGGAGATCACCCTCCTTTTTCCTGACAAAGAAGAAGCCTGCGGCACCCGGGGAGGAGGAAGGTCGAATGAAACCCTGCTGGAGGGCCTGGTCAATATATTCCTCCATGGCTCTGGACTCGGCGGGAGAGAGAGAAAAAAGGCGCCCCCGGGGTGGACTGGTTCCTGGTTGCAGCTTGATTTCCATGTCGTACGGGCGGCGAGGCGGCAGTGTGGTGGCGCGCCGCTTGTCGAACACCGCAGCCAGGTCCCGGTAGGGCAGTGGCAGATTGGGCGGTGTTTGGCCAGTGTCACCGTCCGGGCGGTCTGGCATGGATGTAGGAGGAGAGAGGTGGGCCTGGCACTGGGTCCCCCATTCCAAAATGCGGCCCTGGGACCAGGAAATCCGGGGGTCGTGGAGACGGAGCCAGGGAAATCCCAGGATTAGAAGAGAGGAGGGAGCTCATATGATCAGGAACTGGAGGGTCTCTCGTGGCCTTGGACAATCATCTGGAGTGGCTGGGTTCGGTTTTGGATAGGATAGGGTTGGAGGGGCCTACCGTCCACCGAGGTCACAGGCACAACTCTCTCCAAGGGGGTCATGGGGACCCGTAGGCGCTTAGCCAGATCCATGTCCATAAAATTGTCAGCGGCCCCCGAGTCCAACAGCGCGTGCATCTGAAGTGAGGTCTCACCATGAAGGAGGGTAACATGAAGAAGGAGTCGATTTGAAGAGGCGGGGGCTGAAGGTGACCCAGGCTGAGCGACCCCGATACTCAGTGGGTTCCTGCGTTTCCCAAACGTAATGGACAGTTCAGGCGTCTGTGGTGGGAGGAGCCACAATAGGCACAGAGACCCTCGCGCCACCGTCGCTGTCTCTCCTCTGGAGGAAGGTGTCCTGATTGCATGGGCTCATCAGTAGAAGCGGGTCCGGGAGCAGGCGTGGGGGAACGAGGAAGAGGGCCAGGTGCCCTGGATGGGCGAGTGAAGGGCTTGGGCCGAACCAGAACCCGCTGATCCATGCGCAGCGCCAAATCGACCACTTCATCCAGGGTCTGGGGCAGTTCCTTTCCCGCCATCTCATCACGGATGTAGGTCGCCAGTCCCTCCAAGAAGACGGCTCGGAGGGCAGAGTCATCCCACCGCAGCTTGGCGGAGATGGTGCGGAACTCCGACGCATAAGCGCACACCGTGCGCTCCCGCTGGCGGAGCTTTAGGAGTTGTGTTTCTGCTCCCACTTCGCTGCTGGGTGGAACAAAAGTCTTTCTGAGGGCGGACACAAAAGCAGCATAGTCATTGCAAGCCGGTGATTTGGAATTATAAAGCGCAGCGGCCCACTCAGCCGCGCGTCCGGAGAGCAGGGAGGTGAGATGCGCCACCCGAGAGCGCGCAGTGGGGAAGCGCCCTGGCTGGCACTCAAACTGCATATCGAGGGTGGCGAGTAGACCGTCTGGGCTCCCCGTCTCTCCGTTCCACCTCTCTGGGAGACTAAAGTGCAGCCGCTCTGTTGGTGGAGCGAGGGCTTGCTGCTGGAGAGCATGGAGGGCTGTGGATAATTGTAGGATGAGATCGGTCTGGGAGTTTTGTTTGGTGTGGAGCCGATCGATCAGGGCGTGGAGCTGAATGAGTTCATTTTCCATTTGCTCCGTCTTTCTTTTCATGCGCTCGAACTCCGCTGGATCTACGGACTCAGTCATCCTGTCACAATGGTCGACTGGGTACGGGAGTTGAACTCGGTAAGGATGTTTGACGTCTGGATTATTCGGTAGAGAACTCTGATCAGGGGTTTCAATGAAACGATGACTGAGTGAAGAGCCGGTGCGGCGTCTTCCATATATAGGCTTGGGTGTGACTGGGAGAATGCCGGGAGTTCCCGCGAGGAGCATGCTGGGAAATGTGGTCCAAGATGGAGGCCGGTTAGCTGGGAGAGGCCGGTTTGGGGGCTTGGGTTCTGACAACGTCTGTTACGACCTGTTTAGGAGGGGCCTGGCCGCAACATAAAGGGTGGTCCACCATTAACCGCCAATCCCAAGCAACCACACCAAAGGAATTATTTACAATAATTTATTGACACAAGAGCCAAATACTCAATTAAGGGCTAACCAAGGGCGAGGGAGGATTAAGCTTCAGGGTAAACCAAGGCCAAAGCAACAAACAAAACACCTCTAACTTAAGCAACCATCTTACCTACAAATTAAAGGAACCAAAAGACAAACCAAACTTGTCTCCCTGGCTAACCTAACAGGAGAATACTGGGATAAAGCAAAAGGCAGTTCACCCCTACAAATCCTCAAACTGATAGTTATTGTGTTGCTACTGGCCGAACAGAAGAATGCCAACATGAAAGCGGGCATGTCGCCATCCACCATCGCAGGAGGTGAACGCACTTTTGTCACGTACACGAAGATAAAGACGCTCATTCCAGCTGAGGTCGATTATTGCCGTATCAACTTAGATGTGAATGTAACCGCACTGAGTGTGTCCTAAATAAGCAAGCAAGGAATTGGTTCCTAAAGTTTTAGGTGTTAAAAGGTCAACTCACTTAAGTTTTCATTAGGATTTAAAATCATTTTTGACATTTCAATAAATATTATAATGCACAATTATGAAAAAAAATAAGACTTTGACTATCGATGCTTTTCTGAAAAAGAACATAAATAAAAATGTCATACTTTGGCCAGCATTCATAAAAAAATATTTCACAAACAACTGGGAAGATTTTAGTTAAACTTTTAGAAAGCAATCATTGAATTTATGTTCACGACTTAACTTTAAGATTCAAGTTGGACACCTCAGTTAAAAACAGTTGCAGCTCAGTCAGTTTTGCAGATACTGAGCTAGATTTCTGTCTGAAGTTATCACTAGTTAAAATGGCAAGCACTAAATGTTCAGAGTATTTTATTTAAAACATTGTCATAGTATTTTAATTCAACTTCTTCATATTTTTAGCTAAATATCTTATAAACCATACATTTATTTTCCACTAAAACACAACAGAAAGATTCATTAAGCCTTAATCTGCAACTAATTAAATTTTAAATTCAGCCTAATACATTGTATGGCCACCAAAGCTAACTGTCTTTACAAAATAAAAAACTTGTTTATAGCACAGTCAACTTTATTGTTGCTTAGCCAGAAATTGGGTCTTGTTAGCTGAGTCAACCCCATCACATTCTCAGAGCACTGCGCATTCAGCACAATCTTTGCCTATAACTGTACTATTAACTATGTCAACTTTATTCATATTTTTAACACATTTGCAGTGGTCTCTGGTAGGAATGAATGACTTGTGAGTTTTTCTAGGGAGAAAAAGCTCCAGTGTGCCTTTTTGAGGACATTGAATCAGCCAAAAGAGAAAGTACCTTCAGTCGGCAGGATTTGGAGTCTTATCACCTGATAATTGGACACCTCACCTCTGGCTAACAGCAACTTGACTCCACCACTGACTCTGTTTTCTCTGCAACATAGATTTTTTTTTTATCTCTACAAAGAACACACACCAGTAGGAGTTCAGCTGTGTGGTAAAGATGCTAATGCTAATGGTTAGGTTCTACTAGTTGAGGCGTTCTCTGCTGTTTCCTAAACAGCCTTTCCTGTTGTGAGTCAAGATGGGTGAGTCCATGAATGTTAAGTGACAGTGTGAGGTAGATCTGTCAGGATTTTCAAATCCTAGAATTTCACTGTCTATTTCATATTGCCGGGTTTCACATGACGTTGCATCCACATCACTAAATGTAGATGAGGTATGGAAGTAGCCGGTACTGCACAGAACTCTATTTACTCTGTTGACCGGGCGTTAAAATTCCGACATTCTGTGAGGTCTACGGTTGTTACAATCACTCTAATCGGGACAAAGAATTTTTTTTTTAATTCCAGAGTGTAGTGCACCACAAAGAACTTAACAAAAATAAGTGGGCGGAAGAAGTGGATCAGTAAACAACAGCTTAAAACAGGAACTGAAACAGACAATGCTAGAGTTTACAGTGATCACTTTCTAACAGGTAAGATATATTTAAGTGTTTTGTGGCGTTTTATTAAACATTTACCATATTTTCCTCACCATAAGGCTCACCTGATTATCGGGCGCACAGCCGATCAGCGTCCTAGTTAAAAGTTTGGTCCGCACATAAGGCTCACTGGATCAAAACACGCACCAGCAAAGCAAACGAGCATCCTGGTCAGCACAATTAAGGCAAATTGGGCAATTAGATCAAAGTCAAATGTTACTCCACTCATTATCCATACTAAAAAATTAATTTCTCATTATTAAAGTAACATTTAGTCCCAATTTAATGCACGGGTGCTTTTAGCAGCAAGAATGAAGATTTAAACTCTGGTAACAGCATGACTGACTGAATGCAGCGCTAAGCCCATCTTACCGCTGCAGGAAAGAGGAGCCGAGTCGGCCGGAGATAAAGCACTATGTGCGGCCACTGTGTGGCTATAATGACCCGGGAGCCGAGCAGAGAAGTCTTACTCAACCTAGTAGTGCGTAATTGGTAAAATAAGCCCAACGAAGGCATTAGATAAAAATCAAACTTTATTCTTCTCATTCACGATAAAAATAACAATTTCGTAACTGTCAGTGTAATTTTTTGCATGGATGCTTTAAGCAGCAAGAATGCACAATCAGACGTATGGCTGTTTAACAAACACAAGTCCCATTTTTACGCACAGGCACGGCTGGAGCAAAGATGCACATTCAGACAGCGGCAACACAACTGTTTGCTTATGTTTAATATAAAAATATTTAATGTCCCATTTTCACGCAGGGCGCTGTTACCCATTCGGATCGTGGCAACACTGTACAGCTGTTTAATATAAGCAACATGTTTAAAGTCCTATCTTTACGCACAGGTGCTGTTGGCCTTTCAGATCACAGCAACACAGCTCTGTACAGATTTGTCCATAGCAGCTGTAAAAATTATTCAGCAGAAATACTGAAAAAAGCAGTCACATTTTTTTCATTCCTCGTCCATAAATCCCTCAAAATCCTCGTCCTCCGTGTCTGACATGAAGAACTGACCCAGCACTGAACCCAGCTCACTCGGCTCCGACGCGCCCGGCTCTTCGCCGTCAGAGTCAATGTCACTGTCATTGCTCGGCTCTCCCGTTGTGATCCCGGCTTTGGTGACAGCTCGAACAACAGTCTGGATGGAAACGTTGGCCCAGGCATCAGCGATCCACTCACAGATGGTGGCAAAAGTCGATCGGCGCTGCCTGCCAGTCTTGGTGAACGTGTGTTCGCCATCAGTCATCCAGCGCTCCCACGCTGCTCGGACTTTCGCTTTGAAGGACCGATTCACCCCAATGTCCAGCGGCTGGAGTTCTTTGGTTAATCCAGCCGGTATGATGGTGAGCTCCGTGTTCATTCTCTTCACCTGGATTTTAACGGCGTCGGTGAGATGGGCCCGCATGGAGTTGCAGATCAGCATGGCTGGAGAAGTGTGGAAGAAGCCGTGCCGTCTTTTAGTGTACATCTCCCGCAGCCATGCCGCCATCATGTCCTCATCCATCCAGCCCTTCGGGTTCGCCTTGATGATCACACCGGCGGGAAACTTTTCTTTGGGTAAAGTTTTCCACTTGAAGATGACCATCGGCGGCAGCTTCTGGCCATCAGCCTGGGAGGCGAGCACAACGGTGAAGCAGGACTTCTCGTGGCCGGTCGTCCACACAGACACTGTGCTGGTCCCCATTTTCTCCATGGTCTGGTTCACCAGGGTTTTGAAGGTAAGCAGGACCTCGTCCATGTTGGTGATGTGCTGGGGCTGGATGTTTTTGTCTGCCATCTTCTTAGTGCAACTCTGCCTAGTAAGCGTGTCTCTTCGCTGGTGCCATGGCTGGTTACTGGTATAGCTGTGTGGAGCAGTGCCACACGTTTTATTTGGTGAAGGTGGGCGGTGCTACGGGCTGGCTCTTTGTTTTCCTGCGGACGCAGGTGTGGCTGGCTTCACTTACGTCCTTAATACATGTATAAAACGTGCATCTGTATTAAAAGGTGCACTGCCGGTTCAGGGGAAGATCAAAGGTTTTTAATAGCGCCTCATGGTGCGGAAAATACGGTACTTAGAAACACCCCGGTCCTGAAATGATATGTCCCAACACACTCTGCGCTCCTATGATCAGGGCCTTTTAGTGGTCCCTTGAACTAGGTGTCGGACTCGTGGAGACCGGGCTTTTTCATTTCTAGCGTTGTCACTCTGGAACCAGCTCCCACAGTCAGTGAGTCGCCTGAAAACACATTTTTTTCATTTTGCATTTCCTGAACAGGCTTGAAGTTGGCTTACTTTTATGTAGTTTAGATTTGTTGCTTTTAATTCTGTTGTTTCATGTTCATTGTTTTAATTTATTTTATCATGATTGTGTTTTGTTCTTCAGTGCCTTAGCCTCCCGTAATGGGTGAGGAAGGCACTATATAATTAAAGCCTTGATTGATTGATTGATTGATTGATTGATTGATGATTGATTGATTGATAAAGACTTCAGGTGAACAGTTTGATACTGCTTCACACATCCTCACCGCCAATAGCTTTCTGCATGCTACTGTTTTTAGCAGTTAGCTTAGTTTTGTAACGTGGCATTTATCTTATTAAAATCAAACAAATGTACCAAAAATTTGGTTTTGAAAAGGCATGAAAAATGTGTTACTTGTTGATCCTAGCACATCCTTATCTTTAGCATTAGCAATAGCATAATCAATATGAACTAATGAATTAAAATAGCACAACTCACTTCTTACCCGAGCAAAAACAAGATGACAGTCATTTGAAGCTTCTCCGGATCACTAAACGGTTAACTAACCTGAAATAAAATAGCTGTAGGCTTCCAGGCTTGTAAAAGGCTTTCATTTGGTTTGCAGTGTAATATGAGGAAGGCAGCATAAAGTAGTTTGTTATGCCGATTGCTTCAGCGCTGGGTAAATCCTCCACTGTCAGGACTCAGGTATCTCCCGGCTGACCTTCGGACCACAACTCCCGACATGCCCCTCGTGGGGAGCTCCCAGCGTGCTCCTCGCGGGGATTCCCTCCACGTCACAGCCAAGCAAGGCTATATATGGAAGACGCCGTGACCGGCTTCTCATCTCAGTCATCGTTTCTTCCTCACAGAGATACGACCAGAGAAATAATAAAACTGTTAAACGTCTCACCTTGTTCGTCTCCTTCATCCAGTCTGATCAGCCTGACAGGATGACTGAGAACCGAGTAGATTCGACGGAGATCGATCGTCTCCGCCACGAGAACGTGCAGCTGCGTTCCATGGTAGATCAGCTCAACACCAAGGTGAACTCCTTGTCCGACCACACCCTGCGTCTATCCACGGCTCTCACGGCTCTCCAACAACAGGCAAACGATCAGCAGCAACAGATCGCTGCACTCCAGCAGCCAACCCGCTCTGCTCCTAGGGAGGAGCCCCACTTCAGCCTGCCGGAGAGGTGGAACGGGGAGACGGGGAGCCCCGATGGTCTGCTCGCCACGCTGGACATGCAGTTCGAGTGCCAACCTGGACGCTACCCATCTGCGCGCTCCCGAGTGGCGCATCTCACCTCCCTGCTCTCCGGACGCGCCGCGGAGTGGGCTGCTGCGCTTTACAATTCCAAATCCCCTGCCTGCAACGACTATGCTGCGTTTGTGTCCGCTCTCCGGAAGACCTTTGTTCCCCCCAGCAGCGAAGTGGGAGCAGAGACACGCCTTCTCAAACTCCGCCAGCGAGAACGCTCGGTGTGCGCTTATGCGTCGGAGATTCGCACCATCTCCGCCAAGCTGCAGTGGAATGACTCCGCTCTGCGGGCCGCCTTCCTGGAGGGGCTGGCACCCTACATCCGTGATGAGTTGGCGGGAAGGGAGCTGCCTCAGACCCTGGATGAGGTGGTTGATCTGGCGCTGCGCATCGACCAGCGGGTTCTGGTTCGACCCAAGTTATCCACGCGTCCACCCAGGACGCCGGTGCCTCGCCCTCGTTCACCCACGCCAGCCTCTGTACCCATGCTGGCGGAGGAGCCCATGCAGCTCGGCCACCTTCCCCCCGAGGAGAGACAACGATGGTGGCGCGAGGGCCTCTGTGCCTACTGTGGCTCTCCCGACCATCGACGCCTGGACTGCCCGCTACGATCGGGAAACGGGGGGCCCCACTGAGTATTGGGGTCGCTCAGTCTGGGTCTTCTTCTACCCCTGTCGCTACTAACCGTCTCCTTATTCCTGTCACCCTCCTCCATGGTGAGGCCTCACTCCACGTAAACGCATTGGTGGACTCGGGGGCCGCGGACAATTTCATGGACCTAGATCTGGCAAAACGCCTACGGATCCCCCTACAACCCCTGGAGAGAGTTATACCAGTGACCTCGGTGGACGGTAGGCCTCTCCAACCCTACCCAGTCCGAGACCGAACCCAGTCACTCCGTATGATCACCCAAGGCCACCAGGAGACCCTCCATTTCCTGGTCATTTCTGCTCCCTCTTCTCCTCTAATCCTGGGGTTCCCCTGGCTCCGTCTCCACGACCCTCAAATTTCCTGGTCCCAGAACCGCCTGCTGGGCTGGGGGACCTCGTGCCAGACCCACCTCGTTCCTCCTCCATCCTCGGCGGGTCTTCCGGACGGGGGCCCCGGCTCCACACCGCCCCACCTGCCGCTGCCCTATCGGGACCTGGCTGCGGTGTTCGACAAGCGGCGCGCCACCTCCCTGCCACCTCACCGGCCATATGATATGGAGATCAAGCTGCTACCCGGAACCAGTCCTCCCCGCGGGCGCCTTTTCTCTCTCGCGCCTCCCGAGACCAAAGCGATGGAAGAATACATCGCCCAGGCCCTCCAGCAGGGGTTCATCCGACCCTCCTCCTCTCCGGGTGCCGCTGGCTTCTTCTTCGTGAAGAAAAAGGAAGGCGATCTTCGCCCCTGCATAGACTATCGGGGTCTGAACAAAATCACGGTCAAGGACCGCCATCCTCTGCCGCTCCTCACTACCGCTCTGGATGCCATCTCCCAGGCACGGATCTTTACGAAACTGGATCTCCGGAGCGCCTACAATCTGGTCCGTATAAAGGCCGGGGATGAGTGGAAGACCGCGTTCATAACACCCACCGGCCACTGGGAGTACCTGGTTATGCCCTTCGGACTATGCAATAGCCCTGCTGTCTTCCAACGTCTCATTAATGATGTCCTCCGCGACATGCTGGGACGGTGGGTGTTCGCCTATCTGGACGATATACTGATCTACTCCAAATCCGAGGCCGAACACATCCATCATGTTCGCGCCGTCCTGACCCGGCTCCTGGACCACAACCTGTACTGTAAACCCGAGAAATGCTCCTTCCATCAGCAGTCCATATCCTTCCTGGGCTACATGATCTCGGACGAAGGGATAACCATGGACCCTCAGAAAATCCAGGTGGTGAAGGACTGGCCCTTGCCAACCAGCCTGAAACAACTGCAGAGTTTTCTGGGTTTCTGCAACTTTTACTGCCGTTTTATAAAGAACTATAGCACCCTCGTAGCCCCTCTCACCTCTCTCACTCGACCAGGCTCCCCTGGCCAGCTGTTTCGTCTAACTCCCGACGCCATTCGGGCCTTCCGCCACCTGGTCACCCGCTTTACCTCGGCCCCGATCCTCCGCCATCCAGATCCTGCAGTTCCCTTTGTGGTCGAGGTCGACGCCTATGACGTCGGCGCCGGCGCCATCCTGTCTCAAGGCGGGCCCGACGACAGGCTCCATCCCTGCGCCTACTTCTCCAGGAAGTTTTCCACCACCCAGCAGAAGTACGGTGTGGGCGACCGTGAGTTACTGGCCATAAAATGGGCATTGGAGGAATGGAGGCAGTGGCTTCTGGGCACCACTCGGCCTTTCACGATCTGGACTGACCATCAGAACCTGACCCACATTAAATCTGCCAAGCAGCTTAACCCTCGCCAGGCTCGCTGGGCCCTCTTCTTTGAACCCTACGACTTCCATCTCGCCTACCGCCCGGGAGCAAAGAACCAGAAGGCGGACGCCCTCTCCCGCCAATTCACCCACTCCACGCCCTCGTCCGAGCCAGCGCCAATCCTCCCGGAACACCGCTTCCTGGGCCAACTGAGGTGGCCGTTGGAGGAAGCTATCCAGAACGCCCTCCGGGACGACCCCGCGCCTCCAGAGACCCCCGCGGGTCGCCTCTATGTCCCCACGGCCTGTCGCAGCGAGGCGTTGTCCTGGGCCCACTCATCACGCCTGTCTGGCCACGCTGGTTTCTCCAGAACTCTTAAATTCCTCCAGCGAGCCCTCTGGTGGCCAGGCATGGCGAGGGATGTGAAAGAATACACCAGCGCCTGTGACGTCTGTGCCCGCTCCAAGAACCCCAACCAGGCCTCGGCTGGTGCCCTCCGACCTCTTCCGGTGCCCAGCCGCCCCTGGTCCCACGTGGGGCTGGACTTCGTCACGGGTCTCCCGCCGGTCAATAACCTCAACACTGTCATGACGGTTACGGACCGCTTTTCCAAGTCTGTCCATTTCATCGCCCTTCCGGGTCTCCCCTCAGCCCAACGCAAAGCGGAACTGTTCCTGGAGAACGTGGTGCGCCTCCACGGGTTCCCAGTCGACGTGGTCTCGGATCGGGGGCCCCAGTTCACGGCCCGGTTCTGGAAAGCTTTCTGTCGGCTGATGGGAGCATCGGTCAGTCTATCTTCAGGCTACCACCCGCAGACCAATGGCCAGACGGAGCGGGCTAACCAACAGCTGGGTCGGTACCTTCGTTGTTTTGTCTCGGCTCAACCCTCGCAGTGGCCTAAATACCTCCTCTGGGCGGAGCTGTCCCACAATCTTCACACCTCATCTGCCACTCGGCTGTCCCCTTTCGAGGTCTGCTATGGCTTCCAGCCCCCGGTCTTTGCCCACCAAGAACCCGAGGTCGCCGTTCCGGCAGCGGAAGCCATGGTGAGACGCTGCAAGAGCGCCTGGATCAAAGCACAAGCCTCCATAACCAGAGCTAACACCAGCTATGCTCACCAGCATCTCCGTCGACACCGTCCTGGTCCCTCCTATGCTCCTGGGGACAAGGTCTGGGTGTCCACGGCTGACCTTCGGGTCCGTGCCGGGACCAAGAAACTCGCCCCTCGGTTCCTCGGCCCATACCCCATCCAAAGGGTCATCAACCCGGTCACGTACCGGTTGCGGCTGCCGGCTACTCTCCGCATCCATCCCACCTTCCATACCTCCCGGCTCAAGCCCTACGTGGAGTCCTCCCTTCTCCTGCCTCCGGCTCCGGCGCCGCCTCCTGCCCGCTTCCTCGACGGTGAGCCTATCTACACCGTCCGGCGCATCCTGGACGCTCGCCGCAGGGGTCGGGGCTGGCAGTACCTGGTGGACTGGAAGGACTATGGCCCCGAGGAACGCTCCTGGGAGCCGGCTCGGTCCATCCTGGACCCTTCCCTGATCTCTGACTTCTGGGTCCGCCGGGGTCGCGCTGGGACTTCTGGAGCCGTCCCTGGACCGGGGGGTCCTGTCAGGACTCAGGTATCTCCCGGCTGACCTTCGGACCACAACTCCCGACATGCCCCTCGTGGGGAGCTCCCAGCGTGCTCCTCGCGGGGATTCCCTCCACGTCACAGCCAAGCAAGGCTATATATGGAAGACGCCGTGACCGGCTTCTCATCTCAGTCATCGTTTCTTCCTCACAGAGATACGACCAGAGAAATAATAAAACTGTTAAACGTCTCACCTTGTTCGTCTCCTTCATCCAGTCTGATCAGCCTGACATCCACAGTGTATGAAAAGTCCAACTTTAAAATTATATGTTAATGGGTCATAACCTAAAGGAAGGTGGAATTTTTCACAATATCGCATCTGTGCCAGCTCATTTTGAAGCTTTAGTAAAATTGTTTTCATCCATCGCGCTGTTTTGTAATGGAGCAAAACACTTCCTGTCCCTCATTTGAGTTTCGCACAAGTGCAGAGACTGCAGAGTCACATCAGTGAAACCCAGCAATCAGAAGCTAATACAGGAGATAGGTGTAGGGGAGTATTCTTGTGTTAAGCCTGCATGAAAAACTCAGTGTGACCGACTTAAATCAGAAATACAATTTTAAAAATATATTTTTTCAGTGTTCCACATCTTTCAGTGACAATGTACGTAGATCAGTCAGGCTCTTCTGAACCCAACAGTTTCCATCTATTTTCTAGCAGAAGCTAATGCAGGAAATAGGGGTAGAAGACGATTTCCTCGTTCAGCCTGCATGTTAAACTCAGAGGGACTGATCATTTTCAAAAATAAAAAGTAAAAAAATGGTTTCTCAGTAAACCCGCTGTTTATATATTATCCCAGGTTTCCACTCAATGTGTAAGCATCGTGTAATGTCCGCAAAATCTATAATGAAGCAATTAGTCATCATTACAGTCTCCACCGGCTGTGAGGCGATGCATTTTGGACGCGTCACAGAAGCGTTCTTGCGCTGCAAAATGTATACTTTAATTCTAATTTTTATCTAAAGTTCAGCAGTTCAGATCTGGCCATCTGACCAGTGGCGTGGAGCACTTTTGCTGCTCATTTACATCTGAAGTGTAGGGCGAGCAGGATCTGCCATGGGTTATCAGCCAAAGGAGACCAAAGTCAACGTTTGAGAATAAGCCCTTTGAGAAGAACCCCATCTCTATAACTCATAGAGAAGTACACCATCGATCAAATGTGTGTGACTTACATGTTGGAGAGCTGCTTCACTGTCAGTGGAATGTTTATTAAAATAATAAGCCTTATGATTACACTGGCCAAACTGAGAGATTAAGGGCATAAGAATTACTTTAATTTTAAGTCATGGAGGCATTCAGAAAAGCGACAAGTGCATTAGACACCTTTACATACAGACTGATCAGATTAAATGAATTACCTTACAAATTTTAAATGAGAATGTCTAAAAGTAGCTGCTGCCAGTCAAATCACAGCGCTCTATCTCTTTGGTGGGCGGGATGTTAGAGCAACTAAGCAAACCTAAGATGGTGACTGCTCATTTGAAACGGCTTTGGCATCAACTTTGGACTATTTAGACTTGGGCTTTTCCTTGAGTCAAGAGCAGATAGAGATACTTAAGTTAGTTATTCAGAAAAAGGATGTATTTGCGTCTTCTTCAACAGTGTATGACGGACTCCCCGGTTGACTAGCATCTGTAGAGGTGAGTGTGTCACATTGTTTGTTGTCCAATAGCATGCAGAGACAGTTTGAGAGACAGCTCTAGATCTCGCCCCACGATGAAGAGCCGTCAATGGGTTGTGGCCAGACAGTGCATTCACATAGATAGGATGTTTTGCCAAGCTAGAGGAGTGCCACAGTGGAGCCACAATTACTGAAATGTTTATAAGTTAGTCAGTTTTTACTGATATTCAGGTAGAATTGGATGACTTTGTAGCTGAGTCATTCACATCACATACACCAAATGCAACAAGAGAGGCTGGACTTATTATCTTGGTTCTTGGCTTGGATAAAGATGGTAGGATGGTCGTCCACTTGGTGACAAAGAACCCCACATGTATGGCATGGCAGGCCATAACCCCTCAAGGATATGTCACATGCTGATAAAAAATTATTTACACACACACACACACACACACACACACACACACACACACACACACACACACACACACACACACACACACACACACACACACACACACACACACACAATAAAATTGCATTAACTTAATAATTTTTCAAGATAAACAATGTTAGCTTACATGAAAGGTGACCTGTGTCAAAGAATGCTTGTCCTTTTATTTAAAGAGCAAGTCACCCCCTACCAGAGTCTTACTCCACTTCCAGTTAAAAAAAAATCAACAAATGCTGGTGCTTGGCAGACTGAGAAGGTGGAACCGCTAACAAATACACAGGCTCACAATGGCATTGTGACATCATATGGTTTCAGCTGACGTCGTAAGGTACTTCTTAGTCAATAGCAATGGCAGATTTAAATTCAAATGCAGTGCAGAGTTTTTACCTGAAGAGGTTGCAACGCTAACAGTTTTAGGTAGAAAATAATAAATTTAACCAAGATGCATTAAAGCGCCAAATTATTGACTACATGGGTCTACAGCATGATTAGACACTCATTTAGATGGTTAATCAGCAAAAAAGCTGATTTGGGGGTGACTTGCGCTTTAAGCAAACATCTCGTTACATTGGTCTAAAAGCAAGAATTTAGCTTTATATAATCTGATGTAACACTCATTAAGGTAATTTTACATTATTTATGTGAGTGAGGGAATATCACCTCATAGCTGATTTGATTGTGGATGATTACAGTAAACGATGTGGAAACTTTATTTGCAGAAGAGTGTGAATGCCTGTTCAGGCTTTTGGCAGAAAGAATGGTCCTCCGCTGGTCCCACTGATGAGAGCTAACAGGACATGTGCACGGAGCTCTGGGCTGGACTTAAGTGTCTCAAGGCTGTCTGCTGTCTAACTTAGGTCAACAGGATATTAGGTCACAGTAACGATGGTCTGAGTAAATGGCGTTTCTTTTAAGCCGATTCCTGACACACACATTGCGCGTACACACATTAGGGACGCGCGGAACAGCACACACATTAACATGCACTAAAGGTCACTTTAATCGGCCTTGGTGTCAGTTGGGGGTTGCCACACATGATGAGCATCACACAACACACTCACAGCAAGGACCGATACATGGACTGACTTACAGTCTAAACAACGATTGTGACATGACTGTAAAAACTTTTCCCATCAGAATTTTATCTCTGACATCAGCTGTCCTATGTTGAAACTAAAGAGCAGATTTGAATCTAATTATTAATTTTGTTTCATGACTATTTTTTAACCCCATAATCTTCTAGTGAAAAAGAAACAGATTTTCTGCCACCAACAGACTGATTTTCCTTTCTGAAGTGATGATATAGTGATAAGTGAACATTGTCCCACACAAAACAGAACAGCAATCAAATTGCAGTTATCAGTGTTGAGCTTAGCCCTGTGTTAAAGCTCACACACCATGAGACTAAACTGGATTCTACAATCCCTATTAATCCCTTCTTACTGTTAGATGGATAAGGTGCCAAGGGGGCCGTGTGATGGGGGATGTCAGGGCCCAGGCATAAGCAAAGTGAGTCAGCTGCTACCGGAATTACTATAATTGAATTAGTGTGTGTGGCCGTGCTAACTTCTAGCAGTGGTGATGACAGGGTGAGTTGGACTGAACTAGAAAGCAAGTCAACATTAATCCAAATTTTAAGTTGTTTTCAGTGTTTTTCACTGTAGGTGAAATTTTCAATGTAGTTATTTTGACCCACAGGTTGCAAAAAGACCCATCCCTCTAAAAATAGAAAATAGTTTACAATAAAAAACAAAGAGCAAAATTTCTTGCAGCACAGAAAACATGCCATCTACCATTAAAATGAGTAAACCCGTCCACAGGTGTTTCCGGAGAGGATCACAGTGCAGGGAGACATTTTATCTACATAGATCTTAACGTTTACATCCCATACGATCAAAGGAAAATGCCACGATCAAGACCCTGATCTGACATTTGAGCTGAGATAGGGACATCCTTGTATGTTATGTTAGTCCAAGTAGTGACGTGGACTCCTTTTAAAAAAATGTTGGCTGCACAATACCTAACCAACTTTAACAGACTGGAGAAAAACTTTTTTTAAATACTGTTGGCATTAGCAGCTAAACCATTTCAAGTGTTATAGTTGATGTTGAGCAATTACTAGATGAAATGTATAATAATAAATAAATATAGCTTTGCCTTTCTGTTTCCTGTAATTATATCATCCATATTCAAATGTATGCTGATGATATGCATGTTTTTCATCAAGAAAGGACAACTGATAAAAGTACAATAGGATGTAGTTTCAGAATTTATCGAACTTTGTCTTCCTCTTTTAAGTCACATTCAAGTAAGTCAGCTTAAATATCAAAAAGAGGCTATTTAAATTCTAAATTAATTTGCTAATTTATATTTGAGGATTATATAAAACATTTTAGGTGTTTGCATCTCAGCTGTCTGTTGATACATCCAGTAACATTATTTCAACTTTTAAAGACTGGACCTTGATTTTTTTTTGTTTCCTTTTTGATTTATTTGTTTATTAATTTTACTGACATGTTCACGAACATCACCCTGATCCTGACCTTTTGTCTAACACTAATATGCTTACTATCATTATAATCGGCTAACGATCTGACCTCAACGTTTGCCAGGATTACTTGGAAAGTTATTTCAAGGTGTCCTAAGTGAAAAAGGCCTAAAGATCTTTAAGATTACTGGATTATTTTTAGATACAAACTCCTGCATCATTACCATAACATTTATATATTTAGTGTTAAATGTTTTTTATGGAGCTGACTTTAGTAGCTGGTATCCAGGCAAAGTTTCTCACTTATAGTCCAAACACTTTCCTGAAACATCAGATATGGAAAACTGGGCTGAAACGTCACAATGTTGAGATTCATTCATAAAAATTACATAAGTAAGTCAATAAAATAAAGGTCTACAAGTTCACGATGAAACTTTTGAAAATAAAGAATTATGTTTATGCTGCTGCAACATAAAAGCTAACAAGCTAATGAATGTGAGAGCAATCATAATGCTTGTTTACACCCACACAAGACACAAGTACATAACGACAAAACTCAAGAATAAATCACAAAACAAAGTGTGTGTGTGTGTGTGTGTGTGTGTGTGTGTGTGTGTGTCAATGCCTCTGTTTTGTACATGTGTGTTATTCCGACTCATCGTCAATGTTTTGCATAAGAGTGACTCACATCAGGAAGTGATTGTGAATGTTTGACCTACTTTTTGCAGCGACTCATATTGAGAAATAACATTTAGGCACTAAAAGGTTGGGGGGGGGGGGGGGGGTCTCTGACCTTCATGCATTCCCAATAGAAGCAACAAAGTGAGAGAGATATTCTATATATGCTTAAATAGGGATTCCAAATAATAAAATAAAACTAAGACATTATAAATAACGTCATTTACATTTGCCTTTGAGGTCCCTAAAAATTAAAATGATATTAATTAAAAATCTGTTTTTGATGCAGCCTCTTGTTGTTAGTAATCTGATATTTCAGAAGTCCAACATAACACAAGAACAGCAGAGATTGTCCATAAGAAATGATAAACATGTTTTAGATGGACTGTTTTTTTATTATTATTTAAAAATGAATTCAAACAAAGAGAGAAACAGATTTTAAAAACTTTTTTTGAAGATTCTCCTCGTCTCATCAGAAAAGCACCTCGCATTTGTTGTGTTTTGTAAAATATTCTTTTGATTCCTACGCATGCTTTGTCTGCCTGTGCAGGGTTTTTGGTGAATTGTGTCTTCACATGTGTTACCTGTTGGAACTAAATGAATTTTGTGTGTTTTCTCTAGTTTATTTGATTTTATAAGGTGCGTGTTTTGTAGTTCAAGACAAATGAAAAATTGAGAACCATAAGTGCTAAACAATAGATATTTATTTGTAAAACTATAATTATTTAATGGCATTATGCACATTTTCTCTTAAAATAAGTTTTGCAGAATGCTGTTTTATTTCTGGAAATGTAGCAACAGTTTTCATGTAACAACATTTCTAGTTGAGATTTTGTTTTGTAAAATGTGCTTTTTATCTTTTAATTGATGCAGGTTTTCTCTTTGTTTTAAACTTCATGAACTTTTGTTATAATTTTAAATTTGCAACAAAATTGATTGTTTTGTTTTCTGTTTTATTTGTAATACATTTTTTTTAATTACTGAACCCAATATGATAATTTTTTAAAATACAATTTGTGAATTTGTAACATAGAAAAACAAAATCCATGTATTTTCTTCGCAGAGTTCTGGAAATCCCAGAAACAGAATTTCTAGAAAGTTATTTTTCTTTAAATGTCATGCATCAAAACTTGTCAAAAGTAAAAGTGAATGCTTTAAAACCAGTCTGACAGGGAGTTTTAAAAATCCCCATAGGTGGTGTCGAATCATGGCGGTCTCTGAGGTTTAGAAGGCTGTGTGGTTAAATCTGATCCAAATCCATCACTTAGATGAAAAATGAAAATTAGTTTTGAAACAAAACACACTTTTCCACTTGCATTTTAGCAGGAAACATGCTTGTAGTTACAATAATTTGTAGAGTTTTACATATGAAATTTAAAATGAAGAACCCAATAAGAGAAAAGCAATGAAAACCAGTGAAGGAGAAAGAGTGAGATAACACTGAGGTGGAGAATGGAGATGGGGGCGAGGTGGTGGGGGCAGGGGTGATGGACAGTTGTGGAGACAGGGTTGTTAGTTTATGTAGGCTGCGGGCTGAGTCGACTGGAAAATTTTGATCACTTTAATTTACTATATCCAGCGTTGCTTCTCTCCCTGTCCAGCACTTTTATCAAGCCCAGTAAGGCTGTATTGATTTTTTTATTTTCTGCCCAGGATAAGAAGACAGAGAGTTAGGGAGCTCTGGTGAATGGAGAACTTTCCTCAGATTGCTGCTATTCTCCAGCTTATTGCATCCTGTCGTTTGTAGTTTCAGATGATGTCCAGTACGCCACGGCTGCTCTAGCCAATAAACTAGGTGACTAACAATGGAAGAGGGCCAGGAATGAAGAGAGGGAGACAAGCCAGCCAACCACACCACACACAGATAAAACACAAGGTCGGCAGAGGACGTTTTATAGCCACAACTTACTGTTTTTATGTGTTTCAAATGAATTCATTATGTACAACTAAACCTATTTTTATCCAAAGAATCTGTTGATTCACATCTTCCTGTTCACCACTGATATGAGAAAATACTTTGTAAGAATGCAATGACTAAATAAACATTTATTTGGGTTTATTTATTTTTTCATTTTAAATGAAACTGATAAATCCTGTTCGAGTCTCAGATTTGTAGCTTTTTTGTGCTTTTTTGTTTCCTTTCTTGTCTCGAAGCATCCTAATCCTGCTAGAGCTCATAATTTTGGGATTCCAGGCAGGAAAACAATTTAACATTTATTAAATATTCTTGTTACAGGCTCACGTGATTCTCCCTCAGCAAAATTAATTATCACCCTTGCCCCCAAGAAAACAGTTAAAACAGAGGTACATCTTTTTCTCCACAAAGAAAAGGTAAAATTGTCTGTTTCACTTTTTATGATACACAGCAGACATATTAGGTCATTTAGTATTTTCTCCTATGCTGTGGCTGTAAATTTGTGTTTATAAATGCTGGTATGTGTGTGTGTGTGTGTGTGTGTGTGTGTGTGTGTGTGTGTGTGTGTGTGTGTGTGTGTGTGTGTGTGTTTGAAAAAAAGAGGTATGTGGGTGGAAGAGATGGAGAGAGATTAGTGACAGTCTAATAAAAGATGTCTCCAAAACCCTAATTAAAACTGAATACCCTTGCAAATGCGAAGCAACATACAATCTGCAGGTATTTCATTTAGAGCAACTATCTCAGCAAGAGGCTGTTTTTTAATGTCTTCCTTCATTGCTGCCAAATAGCGATCTCCCTTCCTCACATTTTATTTTCACACTTCCATATCTGCTGCAAGCTTTGTAAAACCTCCCAAGTTTGGCTTCCTCTCTCCCGCGCTCGGTGTCGCACACAATGGCAAAATAAAATCAGAGGTACCTGGAGTGTGTTTCTGTTAAAAGCAAATCACTTCCAGGACTCAGATCATTAAACGCCTGAGATAAAAGTCCTCTAATGTGAGCTGAATTTCTGTTTGATAACACAAACGTGCTTTAAAGAAGACCAAATCTTTCTTTTAACAAACTCAAAATTGTCACGTATCACATTTTCCATTAATTTGTCCTAAAATTATAGATCTTATAAAATTGTCTTACAAAAAAGTGTTTATTTCAAAAACTCATTTTATAATTAGAATTTGTTTCTAAAGTATCTTTTTTTAACTTATTTTTCTAGTATTAAAAATGTCCTTGGATTTCCTTCCATTGTGCTTTAGTTGCATCACTAGACAGAAGCTCATCCTATGTCCTTGGTCATCAAACACATGTTGCTGTTTTGAAAAAGGGGAAAGCCGTGTTTGAGATCTGGCCTGTACTGTGGCTGCAGAGGCATTTTCACTTCCTGCTGTCTGGACTCTGACTGCCGGTCATGTGATCCGACTTTAGAAGAACTCGCAGACACAAAACTTGTCAGTGTCATCACCAGCGAAAGCAGGCCTTTGAATCAGACCATAACAAACGCTGTGGAAACACACGGTCACTCAAGTAGTTTGGAATTGTCCATTTATTATTTTTATTATTATTATTATTATTAATATTGTTATTATTGTTGTTGTTGTTGTTGTTGTTTTATTATTATTATTATTATTATTAGTATTATTATTATTTTTATTATTATTATTATTATTATTATTATTATTATTATTATTATTATTATTATCATTGCGGTTGTTTTGATATTGTTAATATTATTATTATTGGTGCAGGACTTAATGTCCATCTGTATTTTATTGGTCAAACATGTTTGAACAAAAATTCTCATATTACACAGAAACAATGTCAAATTAATTTATATAACACAGTTTTTAAAAAGTTAGAAAAGCTTTTAAATGCCGCCATACCACATCATAGCGTATAACTGTAGAACTGTCAATAATGAAATAATAATATGCAAAAAAAAAAGAAAAAAAATCTTCATAGAAAAGTTTTTTAAAGGCTTGTAGTCATGACAAAACCTAATTTGTTCATATTTATATGTAAATATATTCTAGCTTCATAATAGAGCTCACATCAGAAACAGCCAATAAATAAAGGAGAATGCAATCCTATTATATTTGATGGATTAATTTTCAATAAAACTTTAAATAAAATTCCAATGAATAAAATGAACACTCAATAGACACCTGTAGTAGGAGATTTTATTTAAATGCCTGACACCAAAAATCCTGTTTTACATTCATGGCTTCTTTTGATAGATAACAAGTAGCTAAAGAGTACAGTAGCATGGGTGGATTAAAACACAAAACCTATTTGAACGTTTCTCAGAAATCATCATATTTTCCTCGGCTGACTGCTGGAATTGCAGAGGAAATTGCTCTGGCTTAAGCTGCCGTTAAGTCATAAGGATATGGTCGGTTTGGTACACAGCCAAATCTGTGTACTTGAGTCATTTACTGTATGTATTTTTATTTTATTTTGGGGTTGTTTTTTGCAGTCCATTCCCAGAACACCAGTTGAATCATACAGCAAATAAATCGTCCCCATGCTGCTCATGAAGCTCCAAGTGGTGAGCTATAAACAAGTGCCTCTGAGCACGTTCTTGTTTCATTTTAACCACACAAAGATGACTTGTTTATACCTCCTCATGCTCCAAATACAGTTTTATTTTCTCCAGTGACATTTTGTCATGTAAACTATTGATTGATGTCATAATTAGACGGCATAACGAGGAGGAGTTTTGCTATATCTGCCAGGAGAGACAGTCCCATGTGTTGGAAGTGTGAATCAATAAAAGCTTCAAGCAGTTATTGATGCACAATGTATCACCTTATGAAATATATGTTGGAATAAACTACCCATGAGATCAAGGATCAATGAAGAGTGTGAGGATTAATACACTTCTCCACTCAACACCCCAGGTGTGTTTTTATCCCAATAAAACTCAACATAGACGTGCTTTTATGTGATCTTGGAGAATTAAATTTGCTAGTTATAATTCAATATCCATCGCTGATAGGATGCTTGCAGAACTGTAGGTTTTTTTGAGGTTTTAAGCTCAGTTATACAATGATTTTCCCTTCACCTTGTATGATAGTTGCTCTGAACTTCAACAGGTCGGGACATCTCCTTATTTGATAACCTTACTTTATTCTTATTTCACGTGAGCTTGGTTTTTGTTTTTATGGAGCTGATTTTTGTTTTATAAGTCTCCCTACATCTCTTTCAACTAAAAATACCTCGTCCACTCCGCACCACAAATATGACATTTGTGCTTGTTCATCTGACCACACGGACTGACTTTAAAACTCAACTCGTAAACATAATTTTCTATGACGCATGTCAAGCCCTCCACGTTTGAGCTTCTGATCTTAATTTTTTTCCACCGTGGACAGTGACAAGGGTGTGTTGTCAGCCAGCTGACCCTTGAAGTAGCCTGATGAAGGACAGGGTGGAGGAGGAGGAGGGGGTGGAAGAAGGAGGAGGTGAAGGGTGGAAGGGAAACTTGGGCCAAGGTCAAGATAGCTAATTTGTTTCCTGCATCCCCTGGCTTCCCTGAGAGACAGACCACACACTGCCCATATATGGGAGGGGGTGCTTTAATGTGGTTAAGGGTACATAACAAGGGGCGGAGGTCATCAGCTGCCGGGTGCCATGCCATGTACAAATCACCGGTTTAAAAGCTCTATTCATGCTGTAAATATTAAGAAAGCACAGCAAACAATTTAGTGGCATTTAGGGACTGTCAGATTCAAATAAAACACTTTAAATGTTTATATCATGACAGCTAGCCTGACAAGTCATCCTAAATAGGTAAATATATAGTCTGGCCATGACCCATATGAGTTCAGTAGTGGGGTAGAATCTACAGTTGTCTTTCAAAGTGTCTCTGCATGTAAACGAATAGAGCTAGGACCAATAAGAGCATCGAACCATATCACATAATCATCACCAAGCAAATCAGATGGAGCAGTCTGCCATACACCATCAAAGGAGTAGAAAAGGCAGCAAATATATCCTTCATTGCAATAAATTACGTAAAGCTACTATCTGGAGTTTTCCCCATCTCAAGAATTGTGTATATTTTTTAATAAATCCATCAAAGTGACAGTCCTACCCTTTTATATGGTATAATGTAGGCAACATGTTGTTTTGTTGTGCTAAGCCCTTCCCCCATCTCTTAGAGCCCCATAAAATTTGAGTTAACCACCATTGATCATTAGCCAATAGTGTTAGACATCTGCTTATGTACAGATGTAAAGCCCTGTCCACACGTAGCCGGGGATCTGCCAAAACGTAGATATTTTTCTATGTTTTGGCTTGTCATCCACACGAAAACGGAGTTTTTCCACACGAAAACGGATCTTTTTTAAAACTCCAGCCAAAGTGAAGATCTGCGTTTTCTCCGTTTTGGGTGTCTGCGTGTGGAGTTTTAAGGTCCGCAACGTCACTTTCCGCGACAAAAAAATGCTGACATCACGTGTGCGACCTGTGTTTACACTAGCCAACAGAATGGATGCCCTCAGAGCTGCGCCCGCTTTATCTTTTTGCTTGTTTGTTTTTGCAAGCGGAATCACTGCTCCTTGCGGAAGACCACAGACGAAGGACGAGGTTAAGATAGGGGAAGTACTGCCGCCTACAGGTCTGGCATGTCCTTAACAACTTATTCATCCGGGTACGTGTGGACAGTTTTTTTTTTAATGAGGTGGTGTGGATGAAAGTTTTTGGAGGGACGGATATTCGTTTAAAAAAAAACACGGCAACGTGTGGACTAGGCCTGAATCACAGAGCGTTGACAATTAAGTCTATAAAAAAATACTCACTGGCCAATTTATCGGGCACACCTTGCTAGTACCGGGTTGGACCCCCGTTTGCCTTCAGAACTGTCATAAAGGGCATCTTCCATGTTAAACACATTTGAGGCCCTTATATTGCAACAGGTCTAAACTTTATATTTTCATTTAAGAAAAAGAAGATATTTTTAAAAAAAGATGCTATTACTGTTCCAATTAGGCTCTCCGAGCTCATTCGTCTAAAAACAGAAAGTGAAGAAAAACGTTCCTTACTTTGCTCAGAAAAAAACTTGGATTTGCAGCAGCAGCACGAAGCTCCAGATTCTGAATATGAATATGCATTAATGGTAAATATTGAAGGTTCACAGCCATACAGTTTTGAACCAGCAACAAGAGTTGATGGGAACAGGCAAAACAGGGGTAACTAATTTAAATAGTGAAAGTAGTCCCACATTCAAACAGCAATCAGAAAAAAAATGTGGATCCACTTTAGAAGAAGAACGTTTACTTTTGAAATCAGTACGAATATTTTTATGAAACAAACAGCAAGTGGCTACAAGAGGTGGGAACGAAATGAAATGAAAACAAAATACGTAGAGGCAACATTGAGCACAGGAGTGTAAACACTTCTCCGCCATACTGGATGGGCCCCTCATTCAAACTATTGAAAACAGATTATGTGGGATGACTATTGACTTTTCTAGCCCAATGAATGCACCGGGTGACATGTCTAAGATGACGGCCTGCAGTTACATCAGCGCCAATAGAGAGCCTACGTCTACTTCCGCACCATGGATCCCTGGAAGAATGAAAAATAAAAAGTCAATGGGGCTAAAAACACTATTTTCTAATCCGCTTTGCCTTACACCCTAGATCAGACATGTGTTGTACTGCAATTTAAATAAAAAGCAATGATTGGTGTGTCAACCATGCCAGTCACATACTTTAGATTTATTAGCTAGTAAAAGTTTGTAATTAGCATGACTACAAACTAGAAATCAGCACGTCACATATGTGACATCACCCCATAATCTCCTCTCCCCAAAGTAAATGGTAAATAAATGGTAAATGGCCTGTATTTGATATAGCGTCTTCTAGAGTCCTGAAACTCCCCAAGGTGCTTTACAACACAATCAGTCATTCACCCATTCACACACTGGTGGGGATGAGCTACAATGTAGCCACAGCTGCCCTGGGGTGCACTGAGGGAGGCGAGACTGCCTAGCACTGGTGCCACCAGTCCTTCCGACCACCACCAACAGGCAAGTTGGGTTTTCAGTGTCTTGCCCAAGAACACAATAACAGCAACAGACTGAGCGGGGCTTGAACATGCAACCTTCCGATTACGGGAGAGCATTTAACTCTTGTGCAACGGTCCCACCAAAATAAACAATCAATGATGAACAAGAGCCTGCTTCTAGACCTGCAGAAAGAGAAACAAACTATTATTAAAAAAAATTAAAAATTAAAAAAGAAAGGGACACACAACAATACAATAAGAGCAAGCTATCACTGTGTCAACCTGATGGGGAAATATAAAATCAACATTGTTTTACTGAACAATCACACAATAATAAATCACAGTGCATTTAGTGCCAACCACAGCCTTAAGACGTGTTGAAAATGCCCAAGTTCATACTTATGAGAGCACCATGTGAGCACCTGTGTGTGTACATAGGCTTGTATATGTAAGGTTTCTCTATAGAAGCATCCAATAGAGTGTGAGGTGCCACAGATCTGCCCCCTAAAGATGTGCAGGAGATAGAGGAAGCTCCAAGTCCCAGAGATCCAGGAGCTGCCCCAGAGCGGAAGGACCCCAGGGAGACTGTAACCAGAAAAGCCCCAGCCCCCCCACCCCCCAGAGAGGCGCATAGGATTTCTCCGAGGGGCCACAACCAGCAGCCGGCAGAGTCTCGGGAGATATCAGCGGCAAGCCCATAGGCTTGCCCGCAGCCTCCCACCGCCAAGCCCAGAACCCAGTGACCCGGGACCCAGGGGCCACCAGCACCGCCGGGGACCCAACAGAGCCCAGGGACTCAGATCTCATCACGCAGCCACCGGGTTCGATCAGGCAGACTCCAAATTTCTTAAACCCCCTGACCTGGGAGCCGCGAACACAGGCAGACCAAGGCTCCACACTCCACACCAAATTTGGCAGGGGGAGGCTAGGCAAAGATGTGCAGTAGCACAAGAAGTCTCAGGAGAGGAGAGGAGTCCAAGACCCAACCTAACATATACAGCCATACACAGACACAGTAACACACTCCCTTCCTCATGCTCACACACATACAAACTAAGACTTACAAAATGAACGCTAGACACTCACTTACACTCCCCATACACACCCTATTCACTCTGGTCCTAGTACTGCTGCACAAAGGGTACAACCATCACCGGTTCCCAGAGTCAGACCCTTTCTGCTGGGGTGATGATGAGCAGGCACCCCGGCCCACGCTGAGCAAAGCATCCCACCAACCCCAGGCCCCAACAAGACGGCCAGCTCCCCCTCCTAGCCTCCAGCCCTGGGAAGCCAATTGACAACAGAGGTGTGCTAAGACCCCTAATCTCCCTCCGCCATTTCCAATACAATGTTAGTGCATGTTGATGAGGTGTATTCCATGGCTGTGGTGAACGGGCAATGCAGGCATCATCTGGCCTACGCCAGCTGGTGCCACCACTCAACCCTGCTTCCCCCATCAGCCCTCTGTGTCTGTGCAGGAGACGGAGGGAGCTCCAAGTCCCAGAGATCCAGGAGTTGCCCCAGAGCACAGGAACTCCACAGGCCCCCGCTCCCCTCGAGAGGCGCAGAGGATCGCCCCAGGGGGCCACAACCAGCAGCTGGCAGAGTCCCGGGAGATATCAGCGGCAAGCCCACAGGCTTGCCTGCAGCCTCCCACCCCCTAGCTGGCCGAGCCCGGGACCCTATGACCCGGGACCCAGGAGCGACCACCCCCGCTGGGGACCCATCAGAGCCCAGGGATCCAGACCCCACCAGGCAGCCACCGGGATTGGTCAGGCAGATGCCAAAAATTTTAAACTCCTTGACCCAGGAGCCACAACCCAGGCACCAGAGGCCAGACCCCAACCGGACGGCCGGATCTCCCTCCTAGCCTCCAGCCCCGGGAAGCCAAGCGACAACAGAGGTGTGCTAAGCCCCCTAGTCTCTGTCCGCCTGCTCCAATATGGTGTTAGAGAGTGTTGATGAGGTGTATTTCAAGGCTGTGGTGAGCGGGCAGTGCAGGCATTGTCTGGCCTATGCCAGCTGATGCCACCACACCACCCCACTTGCACCCACAGCCCTCAGTGTTTAAGTGCGGTTTAAAATTGGAAGTAGGCACCGGCACTTGGGATGAGGCTGAGAAATCCCCCTGCCAAATGCTGTTAGATGTGCTCACTCCCAAGGCCCTAAGTGTGTGTTTGCGTGGAATGTCTTTGGTGGAAGTGTTTAAGGTGCAGATAAAATTGGGGGGTAGGTTGCCACAGGAATGCGGAAATGGGGTCCATACCCGCACTCCCTGACTTGTCCACCCCCCAAGGTCCTATGTGCATGTTTGTGTGATGATGTGAGGGAGCAGGAGGAGAGAAATGTGTGGGGATGGGGATTTTATTTGATTTGGGTCTTGTTTCATATCACACAGCGACATTTGAATAATTAAAATGCATTTTTTTAATTTAAAAGCTTTAGTTTACAGCAATTACCATGTCTAATGTTTGATTCTCTGTCTCATAATTTTAATTAAATGTTTTGCTTTGAGGGCACATTTTTCTGAACGATTAAAATGTGATTAATTTAGATTAATTAATTACAAAGCCTTTAATTAATTAGATTAAAAGTTTTAATCGAGTCCCAGCCCTAATTCATATGTCTATCACTTGTAAGTCGCTTTGGACAAAAGCGTCTGCTAAATACATAAACATAAAACATAAAACATATATATATATATATATATATATATATATATATATATATGAATTCCCATCTCACCCTCTGTGGGTGGTCTCATCCTTCCAAGCTCGGGTCCTTACCTGTTGTAGGTTTTTGGCTGTGGGCCCTTTCCTTGAGACTTCATCAAGGTTGTCATTTGCATCTGAGATACCAAGGTACTTGTAGCTGTCCTCAATGTCTTCAATTGTTCCTTCTGGGAGTAAGATCCCTTCTGTATGGACTACCTTCACTATCTTTGTCACCATCTGTCAACATTTGTCAAGTCAGAATGAAATCAGTACTGCTTGCTCTTGGCGTACAGCTTTACATCATTCATGTAGAGAAGGTGGCTGATTGAAGTTCCATTCTTTAGTCGGTATCCAAAGCCAGGATTGTTTATTATTTGGCTTAGAGGGTTCAGACCTATACAGAACAGTAGTGGAGACAGGGCGCCTCCTTGGTATATGCCACATTTGATGGAGACTTGTGCAATTGACTTGCAATTGGCCTCAAGGGTGTTTTTCCACAGTCCCATTGAGTTTGCAATGAAAGCTCTCGGATTCCTGTTTATGTTGTACAGCTTCAAGCATTCAATGTGGATTCAAGTAGCTGGCATCATGTACAGAAATATCTGTGAGTATGGACTGGAAGTCCCAAGGTCAAAGTGGGTAATATCCCTTAAGGTGGTAGAGAATGAACTCTTGTTGGACTTCCAGATCTAGATTGACAAAAAAGGTGATGGTAAACGAACCAGACATTGTGGCGGTGGAAAAACAACAGAGGATGTGGTTGGTGTGATGATGCAAAGTGATGGCAACATCAGGAAAAGGAACACGAGAGACTAGAGTAGTACCAGGGTCTCAAAGAAGAACTAGAGAAGTCCTGGAGAGTGAACACCGGTGTGACCCGTGGTCATTGGGGCACTCAGGACAGTAACCCTTAGACTGGAGGAGTGGCTAAGGCAGATCCCATGAAAAACATCAGACATCTCAGTCCAAAAAAGTGCAGTTCTAGAAATGGCTAAAATGCTGCACAGAACCCTCAAGCTCCCAGGCCTCTGGTAGAGGACCCGAGCTTGGAAGGATGAGACCACCCGAGAGAGTGAGATGGGAGTATATATATATATATATATATATATATATATATATATATATATATATATATATATATATATATATATATATATATATATATATATACACACACACACACGTCATTTGTTCTTTGTGTAGACAACCAAAATGGAGCTTTTTGAACATGTAGTAGCTCCATCTCTAACCTACAATTCTATGGCCTTGCTTCCTGGTATCAGTGGTTTTTCATGGTAGCCTTACCATGCCGACAAAATTACTAGTAATTTTTATCGAAGCAGATTACCGTCAGTGCAAGGAGAAAAAAGAAGCAGTATCTGATAATAATCAGAATGTTTCTTAGTAAAACTAATTAGTTTCTTGTTATTATAGAATTGTAAAATTCATTAGAAAGGTTCTCACACAAATGACTCATATCTTGAAATAATGACACAGCTACTAATGGTAATAATGGAATAATTTCTTGAAAGAATGGATGGAGAACATGGAGAGATAGAGGGAATCCTTGCCTTTTTTATGAAGTAATTTGTCAGTGAAGTCGGCAATCATCTGGATTTGTTGTCCACAGAAATTTGCAGAACGTTCATTTCTGTCTTTCAAAGTAACCTCTGACTTGTGTGTGCTTTTTCACATTTAAAAACTTTGAAGCCACCTACTTGCTGTATGTGTCTCATATATTAGTTACTGAACTAACTGAAGTTACTTTTTGCATTTTATCTGACAACCGGGGTGCACACTTGGTTAATTTCCTGGTAAAATCTTACATGAGTGTGTTTGATGATTGTTTATGTCTAAGTGTTTTCTTTCCTTGAGAGGGTGTTTTGTATGTATTATGAGTGTTTTTTGTATCGGGGAGTGCTGATATACGTTGGGCTTAAGGTGATCAAGTGAAGCAATCAGGCGGGGCCCAATGGGAGGGGCAAAATGGAGGTCACGCCCAGCAGATGAGAGGAGCTTCTTCTCCAGCCTTCAGAGAGTACAGACGCTTTTTTCTCAGCTCCCTTATCGGCTTTCCCAAGGCTCTTGTCCTGTCTGCCTACAGAGCACTTCTCTGCATTTCTCCTGAAACCACTACTCTCTTTTTGGAAATATGGACTTAATTAATTGGTCATTCAACGTGATTGACAAAATTTTCTCTACGATGAGAACGGAGAAGGGGGCTCCCACCTGTCCCGAGGGGACATTCGCATCGGGATATGCACTCGATTCTTGGGAGGTCTGGCGAATCGTGTGCCTCTCTCAGCTGTCCATCGAGGACGTGGAAGATTTGTGGATATTCGGCCTGATGATCACTGGATTTCTTCTGATTGGAGTGGGAGGATATCTGGTTTTCTGGAAATTTGGGAAGACGGGAGCGATTGGAGTGCGACCCGTACCCACGGAATGTGCCGCTCGTGCGGTGACCTCACAGACTGGGACGTTACTCGAGGTGAACCGTAAGCTGGACAATGTCCTTGCGGCGTTGCCTGTGTCAGTGTGCAAGATGGATTTGATCTCGGAGAGGGTCGCCGGACGATGCGGGGATGTGGAATGTAAAATTGGCTTCACTGGTGGACATGAATGACCACTTAGAGACTACAAGACGGAGGGGAAGATTATCTCTGTCTACCCTAAACAAAGTTATGTTTATCCTTATCTGACGCCATAGCAGCCTCTCAAGGCTGCCTCAACACACCCCCACAAAAGGAGGAATGCCGACAGATGCTGTGTCCCGACCTTCACCCTCTCCCTTCAGGCTATATCTGCAGGGACCTCAATGTGCTCTCTGTTCCTTATCTCTCCCTCCCACCTGTTGTTCTGCAGCTGGTCGATGCGCCGCAGTGGCAGCTCCCATTGGAGGCTTCAGGATCCCGCCCACCCCCACCTCCCCATTGGACTCTGATGTTGTACACGTGCTGTCTGTGCTTCCATGTCGGGTGTTTTTTTGCATTGGAGTGCTACACCCTGCTGGTGTAACCCTGTTAATGCCTTTTTTTCCCCTCCCTGAACTTTCCTCATGTAACACCCTTTTCATCTAACTATTAAGGTAGCGCGACTCATGTTGTGAATG
This sequence comes from Nothobranchius furzeri, assembly GCF_043380555.1. NCBI lineage: Eukaryota > Metazoa > Chordata > Actinopteri > Cyprinodontiformes > Nothobranchiidae > Nothobranchius > Nothobranchius furzeri. The sequence continues at coordinate 54,851,543 of NC_091745.1, forward strand.
ACCGCAGTCACCGATTCTTGTTATGTGTCTTACCCACGTATGTCTGATCTTTGAATTGTGTGTGGTGAAACATTGTCATATTCTCCACATGTGCAGGACATACAGAGAAATGAAATTCAAATGACTCTTGACTCTTGAGCGCTGGAGGCACAAGGAAGGGGACTTCCTGGCTCAGAGAAAAGGCTGTACCCATTCTGTAGCGTGGAACTTAATAAATGTGAATGTTATTCAATTCAATCACAACTCCTCATGGAATTTTAGTACAAGCTTGACAAGGAAACCATCACACTTACATGCAATATTTCTCAATATTACACGAGACAACAAAATAAACGTTTTTCTAACAGTTAATTCACATCACTATCTGAACACCATGATTCTTATATATTTATAGAAATGTAGTTACGGACTGAGGCCTAGTCCACACGTAGCCGGGTTTTTTGAAAACGAATATCCCCCCCTCCAAAAACTTGCATCCACACCACCGCGTTTTAAAAACAAACTCTGTCCATACGTACCCGGATAAATACGTTGTTAAGGACATGCCAGACCTGTAGGCGGCAGTACTTCCCCCGTTCTTAACCTCGTCCTTCGTCTGTGGTCTTCTGCAAGGAGCAGTAATTCCACTTGCAAAAACAAAAAAGCAAAAAGCGCTTGGACAATTGATGGATCGGGTAGTGACAGAGCGCAGCTCTGAGGGCTTCCATGCTGTCGGCTAGTGTAAACACAGGTCGCACACGTGATGTCAGCATTTTTTGTCGCGGAAAGTGACGTTGCGGACCTTAAAACTCCGGTTTTGTCCGTCCACACGCAGACACCCAAAACGGAGAAAACGCAGATCTTCACTTTGGCTGGAGTTTTTAAAAAGATCTGTTTTCGTGTGAAAAAACTCCGTTTTCGTGTGGATGACAGGCCAAAACGTAGAAAAATATCTACGTTTTGGCAGATCCCCAGCTGCGTGTGGACAGGGCCTGAGTGTTCTGTTCAATGTCCTTTAGTTCTCTCTGTGTAGGAAATGCTTGGGTGCTTTTAGGGTTATGTACCTGTTACACTTAACCTCTGCTAAGCTGTTGCCTTGGCAGAGAGTTGTGTGTGTGGAGGAGCTGGAAGAGTGAAAGTTACCTAGTGTAACGTCTTGAGTTACACACCCGTTGTTGGATGTGTCTTGACTCCCAGTCCTTCACCCTCCTCTGCCTTCATGCAGCACACCTGGTCTCATCTTCAAGCCCCAGCCAAGCCCTGTTTCCCTGACTACCACAATTAGCTTCATCCACTTCACCTGCTTCTGACTCCTCAGCTCATCACTCACACCTGTTTTCCCTGCTACAAAAGAACCAGCCATCCAGTCATTCAGTGCCAGATTATTAAAGCTCATGCCAGTAAATTCTCCAGCACTCCTTACCTCTGCCTGAATCATAGATCCTGACCTTGTTCCTGTTTCTCTACCTGCCCACGTGCCTGCTCCCTGTCTGGATTGTTCTCTGCTTCTGATCCCCTGGATTCTCGACCTTCGGACCATTCTCTGGTTTCTGCCTCCTGCCTGCCCCTTGTAGCATTCACGGATCTCTCTGGTTTTGACTCATGCTTCCTCCTGACCCTGCCTCAGCCTCGCCCACCTCTGTTAACTCCACATCAAATAAAGACTTGTAAAGGTGCTTTGCAGTGTTTGGAGTCAGTACGGGTCCTTCTGAGTTCTGTCTGTGACAGGATGAGGTTTTTTTTTTTTCCATTTTTGTTGTTACTTCTTAAAAGTTGGAATAACCTTGGGCGCTCTTAGTAGAACCCCACAATTTACGTGGCTGCTTTACTCTTACCTGCTTTCTCATTACAACATTAAAAACAAATTTTAATGAGACATTTAATAACGAGTTTTAGCATCTTGTAATAACTAGTCAGTAATGAGATACTGCTTCCTGTTTCATTGATGGAGTCACATTTCTGTCATTTTTGTTTCAGTCTGAGTGGAAAACCTTTCTGACAAAAATCTGTAATATTTTTGGATTCACAAAGTATTTGGAATGGAAGAGTTGTTATTGGTGAATCCGAGGTCTCTGTTCCTCTGCAAGCAGCTTGTTACTCATTTCAGTCAAATGTCTTTCAGGTGTATTTGATCGTGCAAACTGTGTAAAATAACCCTTGTCAGCAGATATTATACGTAGTTATGCAGTTTTAGCTGTTCTTGTGTAAGATCTTAGGTGTGTGTGTGTGTGTGTGTGTGATCTTAGGTCGTGTGTGTGTGTGTGTGTGATCTTAGGTCGTGTGTGTGTGTTCTTTTTCCCAACACTCTATTCATACTCCATAGTTCTGCCTTTATTTAAATTTTTGGAATAAACGTCAACATTGTCTTGAGTTTCTGGGTTGATCCAAAACTTTACGACGTTTCATTCATGTACCAACTCTTCTGGCACAGCAGCTGCAATGTCTTCTTTTAACAGAATCACAGAGGAAATGAATGTATTAGCCACCTCAAGGGCACACATGTTTCCTCTGCTGATCCTGTAAAGCAGTAGTTAATCAGCATCTGCGTAAGGATTTAGCGTTCAGTGGGGAAAAACCATTCGCCACCAAGAGAGAGAGAAAAGGCTTAAATGACTAAATACCCATATTTGACAAAACCCAGAACCATTTTTCTTCTTTTTAGACGAAGAAAGTCTCTTAACTTACAGCAGAATGACTGATATGTTGTGATTTTACTAGACTTTACCGAGGAGAGTTCGAAAGAGGCTGCTCAGGTTTGCTGTGGCTGAATAATCAGATTGACGTTCTCAAAGTGACCAAAGAGATCACTTTTTCTTCTGTTTAATTAGCACCTGTGAGCTGTTTCCCATTAACACTGGCCGCATTAAAAATCCTTCTGTTTTTTCTAATTAAGTAAAGTGGAAACAGATTAGATGGCTTCTTTGAACAAAGGTCAGTGATTGCACTCTCGCTCACCCGCCCGTTTGTTTGTTTGTTTATTTGTTTGTTTGCTTGGCCGCCTTGAGGAGAGCACGCTCCACTTCTTACTAGAACATCACTTCACCATCACCGTTTGTTCAACAGAACAGGCTTTTCTTCTCCAAATCTTTTATTTTCTCAGAATGTGATCAATAGGTAAATGTGTACCTCCTTTCCTTTATTTGTCTGCTTTTTCTGTGCCTTTTTTCTCAAAGATGAACATGTACTGTGCTCCACAGGTGGGGGAGAAAAGCCAAAAGGAATATGGATTTTTCTTTTATTGCTGATATGATTATGATGGATAGAGGCTGTCAGATTAAAGCTGAACTGATGAAAGATAGGCATCAATCAGCGACGTCTCTGGAGGGACATGACATGGTTGTCAAGAAGAAGGAATATGGTGACTCAGCCCTCTTAATCTCCTTTTCCTGGCCAATTGATCAGACTTTCATATCCATTAGTCTGGCTTTCATAGCTGCAATAATGACCAGGAACACACACGCATGCTTTAGGACCAGGCTCGTCTCTTAGGGAGTGAAATAAACACAAGACAAGCTGTGATTCATGTAACGTGATCACCTCAACATGGACTCGGGCCGCCTTCATGAAACCTTGGAAACACTAGGGCTTAATTCATAATAAACCAGAAAGTCACACAAAGTTCAAAATCTGCGTTCAATAGCCTAATGTTTGGTTTGCAACTTCAATGTCCGTTTTTAAATGATGTCTGATGACATCTTTATTTCTCTTCTATTCTGAGATCGTGTTTTTCTACCCAGGTGATTCCTAGCATAGGAGCCTGAGCCTGACCGAAGCTGCAATAAAAACTCTGAGTGGCTCATTAAACTGAGCCATTTTCTATCACGCAAAATTATGCTTCAACCTTAATTTTTGTTATTTTCTAACTCATTACTAAGCAAAGCTGTCTCGTATCGCAATATTCAGAAACAAATTAACAAAAACTAATGGGGTCTCGTGGGGTTAACATCCAAATCTGTTGCAAATTATACCAAAAAGGCAATAAATAAAACTTAGCGTGGAAGAGAATGAGACAAAGAGAAAGGAGAAGAGATGGAAGGGATAGTAAGTGATAAACAGACAGTTAAACTTCAAATGTAGAAGGATTTAAGATCATTAAACGTAGAAACTGCAGCTTTTGGTTCAAAAGCTATATGTTCTAAATTTATTGTTTGAGATCAAAGAAGTGGTTGATTGCATTTGATTGGTTTGTTCAATACCGGATTCAGTTGCAAGAGTCACACATTTTCTACATTATTTCATAATTTAAGGACATTTACAAAGACAATTCTTCTGTTTCCATTGGTCCGTAGATCTGCAGGTTTTAGGGCCATGATAGAATATAACTATACAAATGAAAACATTTACACCATAAACCGCAGAAATTCTTGGATTTGAACATGAAAATCCAAGTCCAAGGTATTCATAAAGCACTAATAAAAAAAATGACGAGTACCAAAATGCTGTACAGTAAAATATACATAAAAAGGATAAGAAGCAATATCGTGGCAACAAGACAATACAAGTTACATTAAAATCAAGCAATTTCAGCCAAAAATAAAATATGGTAAATGACCTTCTACAACCCCCCAAGGTGCTTCACAACACAATCAGTCATTCACCCATTTACAAACATTCACACACTGATGGAGATGTTGCACGCTGATGCTACAATGTAGCCACAGCTGCCCTGGCGCGCACCGACGAGGCGATGCCTGCCGAATACTGGCGCCACCGGTCCCTCTGACCACCACCAGCAGGCGAGGCAGGTGAAGTGTCTTGCCCAAGGACACAACAGCAGCATTCTGTGGTGGGAGCCGGGGTCAAACGTGCAACCTTCCAATTACTGTACAACCCGCTCTACCTCCTTCTACTACTGTTCCTGAGCATTAGAGTAAAGCTGAGCCTTCAGGCGAGATCTAAATACCATGATTGCATCAGCCTGTTTTACATTTAGAAAAACTCTCAGAAATATATTTTAAAACTAAAGTTCTTTAAACTCTAAAATGTAAATGAGCTTTCAACAGCATTTTGCATGTTATCAAGTAGGCTAAGCCTTTTTAAACCTTTGTTTTTGATACAAGATGTTCCCCAATATACTTTTACTTACACCTTAAATTATATCCAGATTTATTTCCTGTAAATCTACAATCTTTATGGGTTTAGGTTTTTTTTCTAACCAGTTCATGATTAAAAATCAGTAAACATTTGAGAGTTTTGGTTAAATTTAAAAATGGTTCCCTTTATTCTTGTTTCTTCTTTCTCTCAAAAACACGTGAGTTTACAGTTTCAGAAAATATGTTGTTTCTTTTTCACACATTTGCCATTTTTATTAATTTAATTTATTAAATATAATATTAATATGACAAATATAGATTTTTCTCGGAAACTTGCTCCTCCCTCAAGCATTTTGTCTGCTGTGGTCTTTGCCGTCCAAATTACAAAAAAAAAAAAATTATATTTTTAGTTCTTACCCTTTTTTAGTTTTCTTTTTTTTATTTTATGATTCTTAAAAGCTGAAAATAACCAGTCAGGATAAAAAATCCATTCTAACTAAGATATTTCCTCACAATGAGTCGTTAGCACTCAGAAAACAGACGCAGATTTTTGATCCGCTTCAATGGGATATTTGGATTTCCAATGAATTCTTTTGGTGTGAATCCCATTTACAGAACTCAAGCTAAAAAACAAAACAAGAACAGTTTTGCATGAGAAGAGGCTGACAAAAGCAGCCAGACAGGAAGGAACAAACGACAGAATTTAATAAAGTTCAACAAGGCAGAAAGGATTGCACAAGCAGTGAATAGTGATTCTTCTTTCTCCTTTACTACTTGTGCCTACTTAAACACTTTTACATCCTGCTCTTTTATCTGCGTCTGCTCTCACCCAGAGAGAAATAAGCTGGACACAGAGGGAGATGCTCGTTGTGTTTTTATTTGAATGTTGACCGAGGATGGCCACCATCTGTGCAAACTCATTCCGTGAGTCTCCTGCAGCCATAAATATAACACCAAGCTTCACTTTACAGATAATTCACACATTCCAATTTATGGTCCCGGCTCTCTTTTTACCACAGTCTGAGCTTTTTATCACTTTTCTCTTAAGTTGGCATCAACACTTTATCATTTTCAGCAGACGGATCTCAGTCCATCATTCCATGCCCTTTTTGCTCCATTTGCAGTGACATCCATTGCTTTTGTTTTTCTTATTCCTCATCATAAAGAAAACCTTCTCGAACGCAGCATACATTTATCTTCTGCTGTGCTTTTCTTCTCTTCTTCTCATGGGTCACTGAGCTCAAGCACACGAGGGGAGTGGTGGAAATGGGCTAGATGACATTGTTTTCACTGATATGGATGCGCGACTCAAAGGCAAAACTGCTATTTGAATGTTGTCATGTCAATAAGCCATCACTCGCACCGCTAACAATAAGTTAATGATTGCCCAGCAGTAATACATTTATGAAAAGCAAAGTGTCTTCTTTAGCCCAGCGGGTGTGCCCATTAAAATGGAGCATGAACAAAATAATTGTGATTTGCAGATAAAATCCACTTTAGAATGGGATTCCAACTGAGGAATTGTTGAAAGAGCTGTAATTTTCCACTAAAATGTGACACACACTCACAGGAGCCCTGCTAATCAACCGTGTGTGTGTGTGTGTGTGTGTGTGTGTACTTTTTAAAGTCTGCAGCTTTGCATTAGACACAAATTAAATGATAAAAAAGAGAAGGTATATTATCAGGAAGTTTAAAATTATATTTGTGTGTATTTGTTGTTGCTGGTTTTAACACAGCCATGTTTTCATCTGCATTTTTAAAACACCAAAAGTGCATTTGAAAACTTCACCAAAATATTTATGTATATTTTAATAACACGCATCTAAAGAAAGATAGACATATTTCAAGGTAAACAATTTTTAAAATGATCCAATAAAAATAAAATAAAAATTAACTTGGTTTTTTGGACGTGTAAAATCATCTATGAGATGTTTCACTTTTTTTTAATGATTCAACATTTCAGAATAAAATAAGTTAGAATGTGGAAAAAAGGAGGAGGAGGGGGGTTTAAAGCATATATAGTAAAATGTAGAAATGGTCTCTTTATCATTATTTCTCAACAACTTCACATTTGAAGCCCACAATTTTAAAAATCCCATCTGTCCAAAGCTGTTTTTATGTCACTAAGAACAATGTGTTCATGCAGAAGAGAAAATCAACAAAACTTCTCCTTTCAAAAGCCATCAGTGGTGAAGATATGGCTGAAAAGACATCTTTCAGAAACAGGTTCGGATCATGCACATTGTCGGGTATACAAAAATAAGATCTTTTTTTTAATAGTTTGGCCTGTCTCAAATGATTCTTTAAAAACTTAAAGTAGAAATTTGTGAATTATCCATTGTCAGCATTTGGTTGTGGAAGAAAATCACCGTGGTTCTAGGTTTTGCAATGTCACTGCCTGTGACAAAAATGCTCTGATGTCACATGTGCGACCTGTGTTTACACTTGCTAGCTTGTTTTTACCAACTCAATAACTGCTCTGGAAGCCCCCTGGCAAAGAGCAGAGTTAATGATGGTTGTGTCCCACAGTTACAGCTCCTGCACGTTATGGTCCTGCTGGCGTTACGGTCCCACATGCTGGGTCTTAACACCCGGCACCTAAATATTCCATGCCCAAGGAACGTTTTATGGCAAAGACACTGAAGATTTGGGGAAATGCTGCCACCTACAGGCTTGGCATCCCTGTGAATGTGTTTCACTGGATTTTCTTTTTTTTTTTTTTTTTTTTACTAAAACTGGTGGTGTGGACACAAGTTTTTTCCTAGATAGTTGGGGAATGATATTCGGTTTTATAAAAACCCATCTATGTTTGTATGTTGCCTTGTCCTCTTTATGTCACCCATATTCTTTGATGTTTAAAGCTCCACATAGCACAAGGGAAAACTCTTAAAATCCAGAAGAATTAAAGTGGTCAGAAGAACTTTAGAAGAATCCAAGAACATTTGACTCAGTGAAAGCATAAATTAGGCGAGATTTTTTTACAGAACTTTTTCACAGAGCTACTAAAAGGATAGAAACAAGCCTTGCAAAAGGTTTGTCTTTTATGATAGATTGAGCAGTAAATAAATCACTTTGGTTTGTATGGAGTTATATGATCTGGTATCAACGTGCTATAGAATATATCTCATAAAATGGAGTCAGGCTGAAAAGGAAGTTGGTAGAAATTCACCAGTGTCTTTAGGTTTTACTGAAGGATGTCAGCTTGAGCTTTTGCTGCCTGTAACTATGGAGCTGAGACTTGAAAATGGAGCAGAAGACATTCACTTTTGCTTTGGTTGAGTAATAAAATGTCTAGACACCAACTAACACACATTTCCCAGCAGAATTAGTGTCATCAGTGTGAGAGCTGTGCCCTGTGCTCAGGGGTGCAGTTTGAAATACTGTCTTTTAAATCAATGCTCACCTCTCCTCTCTTCCTTAATTGAACTTTGCGGCCTCCTGTTACGACCTTTTGTCCAAGACAACAATCAGGTCTTTAGTTGTAATGAAGGTAAATCAAACTTTACAGACAAATTTCTGGCAAATGTGAGTCGACAATGGCATATAAAAAAATTAATTATTTATCCACGTTGACCACTTTTGTCAAAGGAATTTAACAGAGTGCATGTGGGGGAAAATTGGGCGTCAGAGCTGACATCAGTTCCCAAACAGCAGCTACACGTAGAACCACAGAAGTGTGTGAGGTGATTTAGATAATGGCAGATTTTTATTTATTTTACTTTCAACAATTGGCACTTTGGAGAGAAGTCCATGCAAAATGTCTCCATCTATCATGCTGGCTGTGTTTCCACTGCAGTGTTATTGACACAGTAAATTAAAGGAGACTCACATCAGGCACCTGAAGGATTCGAGGCATCAACAGTAAACTTCAAATCACAGCTCCGTCACAGTGGGTGACTTTCTCTCTCTTTTTCTCTTTTATTTGAACATCCAGGCTTCTCAACTGTTTGTGCAATAACACCCTGTAAGTCCTTTCCCTGGGTGATTTTATGTAGATCTACACAAGATACACGGCACACTTTACCAGGTGTGTTCTCTCAAAGAGATATTTTGGCTTGTCTGAAGGTAACAACTATCTTATTATAATTAAATTAACCTGAAAATATCAGTTTAATGTAAAACAGCAATTCTGCTTCTGCTGCATGTGTCAGACAAACATGTGAAACAGAAAATGTTCACCGATGTGTTTTACTTTAAGCTCAAAACAATTATTTTATGAAAGTCGCTAAATGCATTGGATTCCTCATGCTGATCAAGAGTTGCGAAACCCCAAAAGGGCCCTAAATATGTTTAAATGCCACAATAGCCTCTTTTAGAAAACGATGCAAATTTGCTAGATCACTGAGCCGGCATCTGGGTGCCTTAGGTAATTTACAAGTGGTCTGACCATGACGGCAATGTAGCACAATTATGGATCGTCTTTACTTTCATTATTGTAGCCGGCCAAGCTAGGCAGTAACTCCCCACGCGATCATGACACCACCCTCGGTATTGCATAAAATGCATTCACAAGTCTGGTGTTGCGGCAATACTACTACCAAGCATGGCGGCATGAATGCCGTAAAATTCCCACAACGCTTTTGCCACAGCGCGTTCATAAGACACACCGTGGTGGCAATATTATGCTGATTTGCCGGCGTGGTGTGTCTTCTTAAAAGGGCTAATGTCAGCCCTTGTCTCTTATCTGGGTTGGTTGTAAAAATTAGGTGGATCATAATACTGCAGCCCCTTCTTTCCAGCAGATGTGAAAGTGTCGCAAAACAGCCACCAAACTTGCTACGCAGCAATTAGCCGCCGTTATGGTGGATGGTTTCCTTTCCACCGTCAGCAGAGTGTAACAATTTGGACACGTCCCAGAATGTTTTCAGTCTTCTTTTTTTTTTGGCTTTTCGGTTCTAAAGCGCGTCAAACTCTGCAGTTTACATTGGGCCAGACAGGAAGTCAAACACGACAGCAGTGTAAAACAACCAGAACCTTTCAAAATAAAATTTACGTACAGATGAATGAACGACATTTCCTGTGAAACCCCAGCCAATGTAAGCAGAATAGAAAATAAGTCACAGACCTTTTTGGATACACGCTGCCATCTTTTTCCTTGCTTCTTATTGTGTGAACTCCCAAAAGCCCATGTGGTGTTGCAGTTCTCCCATGATATTATGACCTCACGGGATCAACTGTGTGGAAAGTTTTTGCTCCCATTTCTTATCAGAATCGCTCCTGGTTGGAAGGGTGCTCGGGAATAAAACACCTTTATTTTGCATCCGATGGAAAGAAGAGGTTATACACATAATAGGAATTTGCAGTCTGGATGTAAAGGGTTAAGGTCGTCTGACTGCAGCTGCTGCATGTTGACTGAGTCACCTGTGAGTACTTTGGGACATGGGAGGAGCCAATGGAAGCATGAATGATACATGCCCACATGTCTCCAATGTTCTCCCAGAGCACCAGAGAATGTAGCTGGATCTATCACATGTTGGTTTTTTGAGTAGTCACAAGGATAGCACCAGAAGTGGTCCATTCTGCTGCAGCTGGATATATTTACATGTAGAAATAACCATGGAATTCTATGTAAACTATGTGAAATTCACAGTGGTATGGAGAATTATTAAATGTTGTATGTTTTGTACTAAAATTTGCATCTTTTTGTTTTAATTTGATCTTCAGTAGTATTATATCTTCTTTTTTTATTGTATTGGTTTCCTTTTATTTACCTTTGAAAACCCAGATTTGGCTGCTTTGAGACGGCTGACTTGAAGAAACAACCAACAGATAAATCTGGCCTTTTGCATGCTGGCATGAGACTTTCTCATATCTTTTTTAGCAGTAAAATGCCACGCAGTGTTTTGTTTAGTATAAATTTACCTCAGACTCAAAGTTCTTGGTTTAAATGTATCAGCATCTGTTAGCATGTGCCATTTCTTCTCCTATTTATCATTGTGCATTTTAACTGGGAGGAATTACCTGTGTTCAGTCCAACAACAGCTCCTGTGTGGGGCAGATTGTGCTTTATGCGTCATGATTGCAGGATAACACCAGATCGTTTGTTTATTACATGATGATGTTACATAACAGCATTTATCTTCTGCAGCATATTGTTTGGTTTCCAGCTTGGAATGAGTCTTGACAGCAGAGACTGTAACTATTTCGAGTGACAGAGCCTGGATCCTCCACATGGCACCACAAACTGCCCTGGTTACCATGGCTATGAGAGGCTTTGAGAGCATATTAATCATGAGGATTTAGGTTTTCTTCTTGTTTTTTTTAAGACAAAATCTCTCCTTTATGAAGCTGATTAATCAGACCCTGTGCGTAAATCGTGGGAAAAGACTTCTGGGATTTCTGTTATAGAACAGATAATTCCCTTAAAGAGTTTAGTGTTTTTCTGCAGTAAGAAACATTTTATTTTTAAGAAGAATTGTTCTCACAATTAAGAAACACTTAGGATCAGTTTTTCAATTTCATGTTTTCCTGTTGAAAAAAAGCTTTTTCCTGCAGGTTTTGTAGTTTTAAATAACATTTAAATAGTTTATCGTTCTTCCAGAAATCTGTGATGACTTTTTTAGAGTACATGGAGCTTTTGATACTCCCACATTTTACCATCGGCAGACAGGCAGCTGATAAAAATGAGATCACGCATAAATAAGTTTTGCTTCTTGCCCCTTTTTTGCGTTTTGTCTTTGGTCAAAGACTGCAGATTAATGCCATTGTGACAGAGTGACAATGCATTCTGGGAAACTGGGACTGAGCTATAAATCTGTGTCGATTCAGCTTTACAATGTCCTACTGTCCCTCAGGTCCCCTGGAAAAGCTCAAATCCACAGTGAGGCATCTTTTTGTCTTTCTGTCCCTCCCCTGTGGGACAGCCTTTACCTGAGGACATGGTGTTGATGTTTTTTTTTTTTTTGTTTTTTTGGAGAGAACGCGTAAGACTTACTTGTTCTATCTGAATTATTTTAAATAAATGTATTTAACATACCAAATAATGATTAAATTTTTTTTGTTTTGATTTTTAAGCAAAATGTTTTTATTTAATATATTTCAATAAAATTGTTTTTTTATATTTAAAGTACTTAAAACAAACTTAGCAATTATTTTAATTTGCTTCATTATATTAATAAAATGTGTCGCCCTAAACACATAAAATGTCTAATAAAATACAACAAAATTAAAATCTGAAAAAAATCTTTCAATTATGACTTTTCACCATTTATTTATTTATTTGTTCAAAAATCTGCATTAGGTTGAATACAATCTCAGGACACTTAACGGAAAAGGTCCTGGCAGAGAATAACCACGACATTCATTTCTGTTTTATCGCGCACATACTTATTTTTGTACAGTGAGGTTCAGTCTGTAGATGTGTTTTTAGTTATTGATGTAATGTCATTAGCTTGTTATATTTTAGTTTTCTATATTTCTGGCATCACAGTCTTCAACCAAATTGCATCATTTCACTCAAAAACATGGAAGAAATAAAGTTGTAGTGAGTTTGTGTGAACCAGTTCCAATGCTAATGCTAACACAACATAAATGCAGTAGAGGAAGTCTATGGCATGCATGCTAACAGTTAACAAACATGTTTACCCTCATGAATGAATGGGCTCAATCCTCAAGCGGAAAATATTTCACTCCTATTTGATCACCACAGAGGCTGTTGGTATATTTGGCCCGGTAATGGGAGCCATACCTCGACCGCCAACGTTCCCAAAGCCTCCTGCTTCCTCCTCAAAGTGAAGTGGAGCTAAAAAGCAGCCCTACTGTACATCCTCCTCCCGTGTGATCGGGCCTGCAGCACTTGTCATCTCCCTGGTGGCAGCTTAGATTCTCCAATTTTAGGTTAATTAATCAAAAATGATTTCTTTTCTCATTAGCCATGCAGTTGGTTTGCAATCTGCAGAATCAATGTTTTACAGATGTTTCCCCAGGTTTTGTTTTTCAAGCCTGTGCTGATTTTTATTGGGTATAGATTTAAGAGCGTGCTGAGGGATTGAAAGTCAACTCAGCCACACACAATCACACACAAGCACCCACAGACACACACTAAATGCATATTGTAAGTAGTGAGAGAAACCTTAAATAAATAAGTACACAAACAGCCACAAACTCACACCACAGCTGCTCCTTACTTACAGGAGCAAGAATATCACCAAAAACAGTTTTGAAGGCAACCTTTTCATCGCACCACCTCACATGGCAAATCACTTTCTTTCACCATTTTTGGTTTGCCTGTAACCAGGTGATTGTTGCCAAACCCAGAGGGTTGAGCCACACACACACACACACACACACACACACACTCTCTGGGTAGCACTCTTTAATCACGTAACAGCTTCTTGTTCTAGTTCCTGTTGGTTGTAAACAAACGTAATGCTGCATTTCCTGCAGTCTAGACATGACAACAAACCTGGCAGAGGCGGAGTAGTTGCTAAGGAGTGGCTGGCGTAAGTCGGCAAACCACTGTGTGAGGTGGGAATAAAGAAAAACACAAGGATGGACTCGACTGAGGTGTTAGGTGTCACCTCGTTTTGGACTGATGATAATGATTACGTGTCTTGTCTTAAACTTTGTGGAGAATTTTATAGCTTTATCTTGTTGATTATCAACTTTTGACTCTGCTTTATGGATCAGAATACTACACTGCTTAAATGTTCAGACTTTCTCTGGTGAGCCCATTGTGGCATGTGTGTGTGTGTGTGTGTGTGTGTGTGTGTGTGTGTGTGTGTGTGTGTGTGTGTGTGTGAGTGAGAGAGCGTGTCTGTGTCTGTATTTCTTCATGTGTACAGCACTCCCCGCCCACCGTTCCACTCAACTACACAGGAAAAAGAAGATGAAGCAGAGGAGCAAAGGAGCCCAAACAGAAATTATTATTGATTTAATCACATAATCAGCTCCAAACACTTCAGGCCAAGATAGCAAATCCATAATAGCCTCCCCACATAACCACCCTACAAATTTACCATCAAAGCCCTCCGCGCACAAACTGCAAACACAGGAACCGGGGGTCACCTTCAGTCGTTGGCAAAATATTGACTTTCCTAATGCTTTTATGTTTTTGATTTAAACGTTATCAATCACTGATAAGGGCCTTGTGTCTGAAACATAACTCCTGTGGCAGGAGGGGATTACAGCATTGCTTTTCTAGTCATAATCGGAGCATAGTTGTCAGGACAGAAAGACAGGATGGTTAAATCCATGTTTGGAGGCAGACGCTTCCCACTGAGGACCGCTGACGTTCAGGTGTGATGTAGGAACTCAGACATGAAACCGTGAGGTCCTTTTTATAAGCAAAGCTTCAGTCAAAGTGATTTTGAATGCAGAAGTTCAGATACTACCTTTAAATCCAGTTTTCTCTTGTTTTTTAGAGACAATGGGGAATGTCTCTAAACACAATATTTCAGTGAAACAATAATAATCTGTCTTTTGAGTGAATCTCATCACCAAGTTCAAGGCACAGACACAAAAGCTTTTGTCTTGCTTAATTTTACTTCACATAAAAACCTTTTTTTTAAACAAAAGAGGTGTCATTTGAATAAATAATTACATCTTTTAAATGATATTCTGCCATCAATGGGCTAACCTTTGTTTTTGTAGAATAATAAATACCTGACATTCATCCTTTCAACTATTTTGTAATCAGAAGGTAAACAGTAGAAAGTGAAGAGTGTGGCGTTACCTTGAAAACAGCTGCAAGATGTTCATCTTCATATTTTTTACTGTGTTGTGAGTATGCAACACTGAAAAAGTACAATAATGCTTTTAGCTGTTATTGTAACACAAGAAGTTTCCCTTTGGAAAACTTTCTAAATCAACCCAGGATTAGTGAATTATGTTGTTTCAAACATTTGTACCAACAATAAAGTCCAAAAATAAAAACTCCACGTCAGCTGTGGATGTATGTTTTTGTTGGTTTCAGTACAGCGTAGCTTCAGTTTGTTTTTGGGGATGTTTAATAGTAAATTACATTTAGACGTTAAAACTCCCTCAGCATTCATATCTTCAGTGATCCATCCGCTCACTTGCCTATCCTTGTCCATCTATGCCTGGGGCTATGGAAGCCTAATTGTTTACCAAAGGGTTGCGGCTCATTTGCTCCTGGAGATTGGGCCTAATTAACACTAACTTGTCTGAACACCGAGAAGCGCTGTCCACTCCACTTTAATCTAATCTGTACTCTTTCAAAAAATAATGAGATCATTTACACCTCATTAACGAACAATGTAATGTCTGCGCATTAATCATAATGATTGCTTATCATTTCACTTTGCAATATTATCTCCTCTAATGAAACTGTTCACACAACTGCCAAGAGGGCCTTAATTGGTCGTGTGAAATCACAGAGCACCCAGCAGCTTGTCGCAACGTGTGTGAAATTCTAATTTGCATGGGTGGGGGAGGCAGGGAGGTGATGTGGGAGGTGTGCATGAGAGGGATGGTATCGTTTAAGAATGCACAACTGCACATACAAACACAAGGCACTGAGTGGAGAAACATGTCCCCTTCATTGTTTTACTAAGACAAATTTACAATAAAGCTAACCAACCATCTGAACAGTTTTACTGTAAAAACAATTACATTTTTTAAAGCTTTTAAGCCCCCACTCCTCTTTTTAAGTCTGTTTTGTGTTTGCACTCTGAAACTAAAACTAATTTCTGAAGTTTGTTTGGATAAAATTCATGCCAGTGGTGGATGTGATTACTGGGGTAACATGGTAACAAAGTCATCCCAGCTTTGTGCCACTACCATGGAACCAAGGCAACCATCCAATACAAGGGTTTTTGCTTTGCATCGTCCTCTAACCTACTGTATATCCACTCAGTTGCATCCCCGGCAGCTTGTGTTAGAATATATTACCCTAGTGTAGGCCACCAGGAGGCCATGCTTGATTGGAAGAAGGAGAACACTAACCATCACCAGGCTCAGGAGGGCTTAAAACCAGATACCATTCATCATCCTCTCAGGTCAGAATGGTTACCAACCAATTATGGTCCAAGTTGACATTTGAGCTTTTTAGGGATAAAAATGGTTTACCCACATTGAACTCTTACAGTGTCTGAGAGTTGGGGTAACTTCTAGTCCATTGAAGAGGCAGGCATAATTCCCTATGGACTAATCTTCTCATCCATTAGACATTTCTTCTGCTGGCATTGCTAGAACTAATTTCTCTTTTTTTTGTTTTGTTGATTATTTCTTTACATTAAATCGTCTTGGCAAGTTGAAAAGGCCTCATCTAGTGCAGCAGTGCTTCAAAAAGTAGATATTAGAATAGTTCAGCTGGTATTACTACACTAAAATACATTGTTGCCATTACATTTTCTTTTTGGTAAAGTAACAATATAGGACAAAGATTTAAAGCAGCAATCCAAAGTTTTCCCCTTTCCGGAATTATGTGGAATTTGTTTGAAATTTGTGATCGTCTCACCCTGTACTGTGATACAATGTAGGCAATACGTCTTTTGTTCTGCTAAGCCCATCCCCCATCCCAAGCCCCAAGGAACTTGAGTTGATCACTGTTCAGGATTAGTCAATAGTGTTAGACGTCCACTTACATACAGATGTCAATCACAGATCGTGCACGAGCATGTATGATGCGGAGCTGGTGACCTTTCCTGTGGAGATATATATATATATATATATATATATATATATATATATATATACTTTTTTGTATCTGTTTAGAGTGGTTGGGAATTCACCTTCAATGGTTTTGGCGCAACAGATGGAGCACAAACTGAGCAGGTGATGGGTTCATCATGGGCCATGCAGAAATGATTTTTGTGAGCCTGGAGCCTTTTTATAAAGGTTATTGTTTGTTAATTGTTCTGTGTTTTGTAAAGACTGCAGTTTTCTTGTTGTAACTGTATTCATGACTTTTGTGGTTCCTGTGAAGTTGACTATTTTCCACAGATATGTGGGGGGTGGGGGTGCAACCCTGACCCTATATGGATAACAGAATGCTATAAAGTGCTTGTCAGAAAATGTTATTACTGCACACTGTAATTATGATGCATTTAATTTATATTACTGTCCCACTGTGATAAAAAAAATTGAGTCATTTTCAAAATAAATGATTCACACATAGCGCACGCAAGTTGAAATGCTAGCACCAATCCAAAGTTGGAAATAGTATTTTGATTTTTATCGACATTTCATCTTATATCGTAGCCGAATTTCATTTTTTTGCATGGTTCAAGCATTTATACAAACAAACAAACAAACAAATAAATGTTTAAAAGGCAAAGAACTGTTTAAAGTGTAAAAAGCATTAAGCTCACTGCTACATCTAGGTCTCTTTCCTCTGTGATTCCTGTGCTTGCCACTCGTCTCCTCTTCTGTTTCTCATTGTAAAGCTAACTGTCAGTTCCTGTCGGGGTTATTAAAGGCCTTGGTTAACCGCTGTATGACTGAGTCAAACGCCTGGGCTGCCATAACCACGTGCTGATATGATTTATTCCCTCCCAGAGGAACCTCCTAATGAACAGAGATGTATGCTCAGCAGCCCCGTTCATGTAACCTCTGTGTGCTCAGAGGACGGCCATGCTGTAATATGATAAGTACCATGTCGATAGGCTGTATGATATGCTAATCATACCAAAACACTGTGCCTCGGGCTCTCCCCGTGTTTATTTATGAAGGCTTGACCTGAGGGAGAGCAATAATCGGCTTTTCTCTGAACTCTGTAACCCTAAGAGCCTAGGGAACCGCCAATCACACTCATCTGAGTCCTATAATTCCCCCACCTCTCTTTTTCTTCCCTTCATTCCCCTTCAACCTGAGCTGAAATGGTAGATTTATGCAAAGTGCACTGAGTGTGCATTTTCCTGCCTGCATTTGTTCAGGGCACATGTCAAGAGCACAAATCATTAAACTAATTATTAATTGGAACTGACATAAACAAGCTGTCATTGGCCTGCTGACTTAAACTGTGTTCTCAGCAAATACAACACATTAATCACACCTAACAAAATATACTGCGATCATCCATGTAAATTAAAGAGTGTTTATTTTATTTTATTTTATTGGTAAGATGATACAAGAGCACAGGATTAGAGGTAGTGCTTTGATTGGACTTGGAGAGCCCACTTTACACCATTTAATTATAATAAAGTGTGACTAATCAGTTACTGTGAAAAAATGAGCTACTTCTTACAATTTATACAATTACAATCTGAATTACTGTTAATTGGTTTCAGTGAAAAAAGCTCAGATATGCATTTGTTCCTTTTTATTTAGTTGCTGAGCATGTTGCTTCCTGTTCCTGCTGTGTGTGTGTGTGTGTGTGTGTGTGTGTGTGTGTGTGTGTGTGTGTGTGTGTGTGTGTGTGTGTGTGTGTGTGTGTGTGTTTGTGTGTGAGAGGGGAGGGAGGGGTGAGGGTCAAAGTCAAGTCTCACGACATCGGTTTAATAATCGGTCAGGATGGAAGCAGAAGCTCTAAAATAAGGCAGTCGGACATGCCTAGAAGTGTGTACAAAGCACCTTTAACACTTAGAAAATATGTTAAAAATGTCAGAGGTGTAGATACAAATGTTGGAAATTACAGTATTCTCATCGAAACTTACCAAAATAATTCATTTAATCTGATTTCGTGTTTCAGGTTCTGAGAACTGCCTCATCGCTGAAGCATGCCGCTATAAACGTGTGCTTGAAAATCAAAACATGGGACAAACTTCTCTATATTGTACCATGTAAAACAACGTAGTGAGTACATTTCATCCCAACTATTTCCTCACCTTGAACTGCCACTTCCCCACAGTATCCACCCAGCAACCTGCATGCCATTCACGAACAGCCTAAAATCACAAATCACATACAATAAAATTAACAGAATCTCAATATATTTTGAAGATATTTAGTGTTGTGGAATATTGAAGTCCAATATATGTTAACATATTGTTTTAATATTAAATTATGAAATTATAGTTGGAAGAATAGGGAGTTGTGGGGTTCAATGTCGATCACAAGGAGGTTTGGTGTGGAAGTCGGGACAGAGATAATCAGGTTATGTCCCACTGATGTCTGTTAATGTTACACAGCAAAGTTGTTTACAAAATGAAAGTCCTTTTAGTATATAGTACTAAAACACCCCTGTCTATAATTTTGTCAAACTAACCATCAAAGGGAAAGAAAATGTGATCCCCTTCAGTTTTTTTTAATTGCCTTTGATTTTAGCTGGTTGTGTCTGACTCGAGATTTTTTCAGATATTTTGTGAGAGTGTTTAATTTCCCTGGCGATAGAGGGCAGTATAAATCATTGCAAGCAATAGGTAGTTTTGTGTTTGAGTAAGACTTTACCAACGGATGGCCATTGGGGTAAAAAATCCTCAGAGCACAATTTTCGAATGAGTACTTCGTCAAATCGTTCAACCTCCAGCAAAATAATGCACATCAGACGCCCTTTCATCACTGGCAGTGGGCAAAGAGGTAGATGTGGAAAACAACAAAGTTTATGAATGGCAAAAGTTTTGTAACCGCTCTTTACAAATTAGTAAATGCTTTTTGTCCTCAGGGGCTCCCATAGAAGGAAACATTGCATCTAATTTGGCGTCGTCCAGAGCTCATGTATTTTAGAACCAATTTTTAGGGTTATGTGTTAAGAAGCCGCCAATATTTTCAACAACCTGTTGATGGATATTTTCAGAGATTAACAGTAAAAACGACACATTAGTTCCATTTACATGGACACAAGAAATCGGAATGAATGCCCTATCAGATCAAAAATTCTTCATGTAAACATGTCAATCAGGATGTTCTGATCCGATACGGCCCGATCGGAATGGAAGTCTATTCCGATTGAGAGAGGTTGTTTTGTCCGATCATCATTCCGATTGACATCCACGTACACATTCTTGGAGTAAAATTATTCTATCTGGGCACGCGTACGACTTTAGCGTGATGTCTTTCTGCCTTTGTAGGCGCTCAGGAGAAGTCGGAGGAGCTGTAGTGACCGAGTGATCATTAGTAAGTGGTCCTGCTCTTCTCTGCTGTGGCGGAGGAGCAGTAGTACTACCAGTGGCGGCTGGCCAGTAGAGGGCGATAGGGCGCCGCCCTCCCAGTTTTTCCGTGTTTTTAATTTTTATTAAAAAAAATAAATAAATAAAATTAACAATAATCACATATTCTAAGTTAATTGTGTGTTTTGTAACAAAAATAAATCATATATATATATATATATCTATATTGGTCTCTGCCGGTCTCTGCCGGTCTCTGCCGAGCGGCGGAGGCTATGTGCTGTTTTTCAATCGCCCAAACAGGTCGAGACCAGCTGTCCAATTGCTGACAAGAATATCAAAGGGTAGGAATGGGAATGTATCCAATCAGCGTCGACGTTGTTTCAGAACGTTTCAGTAGCATGATGGGCGATGGAGCTACCGCCAAAGGATTCATTGGTGTTCGGTAGAACTCGGCAGAGTCGTTTTTGGTCGTGACGCAGATGTAACATGGACGCCGCCGGTGACTACAACCAGCATGAATACCGGATCTCACCAGCCACTGAATTCAGTTCGGTCTCTTCTCCACTATCCGTTCGAGAGGAGAACTATGGTGGAAAAACTTAATGTCAAAGAGCTTGGACCAGATCAGCCCGACGTATAAGCCAGCAGGAGAAGGAGAGAGGTAAACTGTACACACTAGGCTTCTCCCGAAATTGGTACACCAAGAAGGCTTGGTTAGCTGGATGCAATCACGCTAATGCGTTATTTTGCTTTCCGTGTTTGTTATTCAAAACGGCTGGGACAGATAAGGCATGGATGAGTCAGGAGTTACAGACAAGAAACATTTTTCTGAGAAGGGGAAGAAACACGAGTAATCCCGGGCACACATGGACAATAACACGGTGAAGCTAGCCATGCTAGGCAGCAGAGCTAACGTTTCCATGCAGGGAACAGCAGCAGCTGGGTGCAGAGGTAAGCTGTACATTACATTTCTGTGAACAAGACAATCAGAATCAGAAATCCTTGGTTGTCCCACAAACCGGGACATTTGTTTAATAACATGTTTAATGTGCAATAACTGTAAAAACTAATTTCAACACACATACTTATTATACATATTTAATCACGTAAATGTGTATTTCATGTAAATTTGTACATACATCAATCTGATTCCATTTTACTTGTTGCACTTCTGCTGCAGCAAACAAATTTCCCAGCTTTTGGGACAATTAAACATTTCTGATTCTCAATTAGATGTTTTTACCTCAAATGTAAAAACATCTGATTGAGTATCAGAAATGTTTTATTGTCCCAAAAACTGGGAAATATGACATTTGTAAGAGGATACTGATGACATTATTTCCTATGAAAGTGTTTCCTATGTACTTATCTGTTGTTTTTTATTTATCATATGACAGGTTTTTCACACCATCCTGAGCCATACAAAAGAAGATTCTTGTCACCACACCCATGACCACAGCCGAATCAGAAAGGTGCTTTTCTACTTTAAAGAGGATTAAGACTTTCCTGAGGAACACCATGACACAGGATGGGCTGAATGCTCTTGCCATGCTCTCCATGGAAAAAAAAGCTTGTCACAAACATTCCTGACTTCAATAAAAAGCTCATCGAGAGCTTTGCCACTCAGAAGGACAGAAGGGCAAAATTTCTGTACAAATGAGGTATCACACACACACACACACACACACACACACACACACACACACACACACACACACACACACACACACACACACACACACACACACACACACACACACACACACACACACACAATGCATCCACTTGATCTTTGTATAAAGTTGACCTTGGCACAACACTCCAGAAATATTTAACAGTGTAAATTTCTGGCATTTTGTCTAAGTGGTGTTTACTACCATTACTGTAACAGTGACCTGCTCATAATTTTTGGTGTTCACTCAAATGTTGAAATTAAACAAAATGGTTTTGTTACTTGCCTCTTGCATTGCCTATTTACCATTTATGGCCGTGTTATTTTATGTGCAATTTAATGCAGTATTTTTCAACCTTGGTCCGCAAGGCAGCGTGCCAATAGTCAGACACACCTGGATTAATCAGTTTGTCCAATGATGTAAGACAGGAAATAATAGAGCTGTGCTTAATTCAGGAAATAGTGAAGTTGTGCACAAAGCTCAGAAAGCACAAGTTTGTTTAAAAATAAAAAATAGCACAGCCCCACCAAAAATATTTTTCACCAGCCGCCACTGAGTAGTACGCAACACTGAGCCTGTAGCTTAGTTAAAGCATTCACTACAAACAAAAGCATACAGGTGCCATGTGAAGTATGTCCATAATGGGGGAAAAAAAACTGTCAACAGAAAAAGCTAGAGAATAAAAAATTAAATGTGAGGGGAAAATCGTGCGGACAAGATGACGTTTGTTTACATTTTTTTTTCTGGGAAAGACAACTCTGCACATGCTCAACATGTTTAATCTGATTGGATGTTTGGTGCATGTATACTCATGGCATGATCGGATCATTTCAGTTAGTGTCCGTGTAAACAGAGATCGAATGTACCCGAAGCTAATGTCTCTAGAAGCTTGTTTAAAAGGCAAGGGACCCATAAAGGACAATGACTGCAGCGGGTTGTAATAATGTTTTATATTCATGGTGTTTGACTCTTAATAAGCTGGTTCTTTCATAGTTTCTGACTATTTAAAAAAAGTGCAAGTAAATTGTGGGGCGGGGGGTAAATCAGAGCTTGGGCCTTGCATCTGTGAGCTCAGAAACAAAGGTTTGTTTGTGTGCCTCAATCACTCTTGCTCATGAAAGCAGACACTTACTTGAAAAAAAATCCTCTCTTGCTTTCTCTCTCTCTTACTTTTTTTAAGGAAACACTCTAAACCAACATCCTGGGTATAAATTTGCTAAATCGCAATACAGGGCTGATTGTGTGTTGAGTGGATGCAGGGTGCATACGAATAGACTCTGTACCCCTTCCTCTCTCCTCCAAATAGTACTAATAGTTCCCTCCATCATCCCCCCCAGCCACCTCCATCACCCCTTCCTACCCCTTTCTGTTCTCATGCAGCCAATGCAAATAAATAGAAAAAGAAATCTCTCTGAGTTTTTTCTTGTCACAGCAAATGTTCTTAGTGCAGACTGCTGATCAGATTCAGCTTCATTGCCAAAAAAATGTGAAGAAGATTGTCAAGTTTTCCCAGGTTTTTCTCCATATACATTAATACCTCAGAACATCTGTGTAAATAGTCGCATATCTAACAATTTTTGTTGGGATCCATTTAAATGTTATAGTTTTAAAAAGTGCTCACTTGACTCACAAACATCACCAATCCCAGTATTGCAGTATTCCTTAGCCATCTTAGAAAATAAAGTTTACAGGCTTGTTGGAGGCTGAGGCTGGGAGAATCCGAGTGGGAAAAGTGGGAACAAGTGAAGCCTTGGCACTGTCACCAGGTCAGCTCCAAGACCCCCCTCTTAGCCCAGCCCCTCAGCACCAGGTGTTCCCTCGCATTCAAACGATACTCTTATTCATAGACTGCCCCAACTGCTGTATTAAACTCACAATTTGCAACTGAATGCTGATATAATCCTGCAAATATATGTCTCCATTAAAAAGTAGCCCATTTAAAGGAACAAGGCGGCCTTTGTGCGAGACTTTATGTAAATTTATCAAGGCGCTAAAAAGGGAACAAGGGGTGGGGGCTGAGGAGAAAGGGACAGGGGGGTGGCAGTGGAGACTTTCCAACTGTTTACATGTTAATTTCAAACTTAACAGCCCTTGTCCTGGAACCATTAATACACTGAATGCTAATCAAATTCTAGTCTCTTTGTTATCATGCTTTTTTGTGGACACTTGACTCTTGATGGAAAAATGCAAATGATGTGTGTATGGAAAGTTTTCTGACTGAATAATTCTGCTAGATGGGAATGTCATGTTGGGTTTTGGTGGCTGGACTGTGGGACTTAAAATAAACAGGTGTCAGTTAATGTATGTGGATTAAATCCAGACATTTTTATAGTTGTGACTTTAGATGAATTAGAAGTCTGCTTAATTAACCCAGTCCATTTCTCTCTTTTTCCAAATATTTTTTTTAGTTCTTTGGAAGCAAAAATCCAGAACTTAAAGTATCTGGATAAATGAAAGGATTGGAAGTATGTTGATAGGTTTTATTTTCAAATTCACATTAGGGCTTTATTTTCATTAGGACCATTACCACTTTTTCTAGGTAATTTTATCAGCATACCAGCAAATTAGTGTATTATTACTGCAACGGTGTGTCATAAACGTGCCATGTCGGCATGACGTTGCAAAATTTTTGCAGCATTCGTACCATCTCGCTTGGTAGTACTATTGCAACGATAGTCAGTCTCATACAACAGAGGGAGGTGCCATAATTACGTGGGAAGTTACGGCCGACCTCCGGCCGGCAACTATATTGAAGATGATAGTAAACACAGGCCTTAAGTTTTGCTTTTTGAAAAAAAAAGTCAGCTGAGATGGCAAACTAGAGCATTGCAGCACTCCACGAGCGTCTCTCTCAGATCAGGAGAGACTGAATGGGGACTAATGGGGACAGACACCCTTAGGAGCAGTTTGTTCCAACAACGTAACCATTGCGGCTTCAATTGCAATAAAAAGCAAGTTGTGTGGAGAGTGCAGAGATCGCTCCATACCCCCTTTATGCCACTATCGCCAAAACTTTTATAAAATGGACACAATTGTGCCACATTACCGCCATGGTCTGACCACTTATAAGCGGCCACTACACCATTGTGGCAAACTGATGCCATTGTTTTCCAAAACTGGCTAAAGATACAAGCACCAAACCAAAAATACAAAAACAGTGAGACGCGTAACCGTGTGTTAAATCAGGTGGTAGAAATTAAAATTTATCGTAAACCAACTGTCACTTGAGGTGTCTGTTGTGGTAAGTTACTGCCGAGCTCCGGCCGACAACTTTATTGAAAATGAAAGTAAAAACAGGCCGTAAGTGTTGCTTTTTGAACAAAATCAGCTGAGACAGCAAACTGGAGCAATGCAGCACTACAGGAGCCTCTGTTAGAGCCGGAGCTCAGATCAAGACTGCATCGGGACTGTGGGCAACCTTTAGGAGCGGCTTGTCAAAAAACTTAATGAGCGCAAGTTATGTCCAAGATCAACGGAAGTCCGCAGCAGCGCAGAGACTGCCCCTTGTATACCTCCATCGTCTAATCTTTTGTAAAAAGGACACGATTGCGCCACATTACCGCCACAGCCTAACCACTTATAAATGACCAGAGGCTCCCTGACGTTGCCTCTGCATTGCGGCAAATTGACGACATTGTTTTGTACAAATATCTTAAGCTGTTTAGCTAGACCGCTAAAAAACAATGAAAGCAAGTCTTCTCCCAGTGCTTGTGTTTCTCACCATATCTGCATTATACAGAAAAATAACACACACACACACACACACACACACACACACACACACACACACACATCTTAGCATCATGCTTAGGGAGAATGTGATTCTGCTGCTGTTGAAGACAAAATAAGCTTTTCCTGTTACTAACTTAAAGCAACACTAAACAGCGTCTCCGTCCTACTGGATGAAAGTGGAATTACAACAGTCAGAAACAACCCTGCAGCAGTCTGCTGTAGCTAGCACTACCAAAGAGCTAACACTAACAGGGATGCCAACTCTTGAACTTTCCCATGCATGAGAATGATGTGTGGATTCCCCAGCGAGGGATATTGCAGGTGTGGCGCTAGCCTGTGAAGAGGGTCGGATGTGTCTGTCTCACGCTCAGAGTGTGAGAGTTGGTAGCCCTGCACTAACACTTCCAGGCTCCATCATAATGCCAGCAAAAAAACAAACTTCTTTTTTTTCTGTCTTCTTCTTTTGTTTGTTATTGACAATTGGCAAACTGAAAAAGCTAACTGTTGGCAGAGAAAATAGCTAACAGCTGTTAAGCATGTCAAGAGTGCCCCCTAGGTCACCTACCAGCACTACAAAACTGTTAAGCGCTGTTTCTGGTCAGCAGAGGGCTGCAGAGTGCTGTCCAATGTGAAAATCGAAATTTTCTACCAACACAATCACTGAACCCCACTTTTAAAGGAATTGGTTAAAGTGTTACAAACTTCTTAGTGTTTAAATTGAAGTAGATATCATTTTGCACAAAACATGTTTAACCCTCCCACTGTCTTTATGGGTGACCCCGCGAGGAACCCTGCCACATGGACCCAAGGGATGAACCATCAACCCTGCTCAAGGGTCAACTTCCTCACGAGGTCACATCCATTAGGACAGTGGGAGAGTTAAAATGTAGGCATGCATGATTAGAGATAAGTGATGTAAGTAACCTAAAATGTTTTTTTTATTGTGAGAGGGGGACACAGTATTGGTATCGTTTTTTATCACACATCGGTATCAGAAATTAAGAGTCATACAATATTGGTATATCTGTAAAAAAAAAAAAGTCTATATTGAACATCCCTAATTAAATTAAATTTGAAATAATATTACATCCCTTCAGTCTTTTCAACAGAAACTTAGATTTTTGTGTCCAAACTTGACTTTACATTTGTGTTAGTAAAATTTTAATACCTAACTTTTATCTGATTCTACATGTAGCCATTAGACCAATAAACACAGTATACATTTATATATATTTAGTTTTATAATTTGATCCTGGTCCCTTTGAGCCAACCTCTGAGGTATTTGCTAGTTTTTCCCAATCTGATGATAAAAGAACAGTTTTTTTTCTGAGCATGAAAAGCTCATTACTTCAAATTTGTTTACAAAATGATGGTAGAAGAGAACGGGTGAATGTGAGGGGAAGAAAAAAAATATGAATTGTGGTCAGCTGAGATGCTATGGCAACTGGTCAAGAGTCCAGAGAGAAGGAATGTGTCTAATGAAAAGTAACAATACCCTCTCTCCCCACACACACGTACACACACACACACAACCTCCTTGCTTACCCCTCCCTCTCTGATCCTCTGAGTGAATGAGTGAGCTTCTGATTTTAGGTTTAGCAGATTAGTTTTTTATTTTGGTGGTGATATTGGTTGGGTGTTTGGGAACACATCTTAGCGATTTAACAAATGTCATTGCTTTAGCTCGACCCTTCTCATGAAGGTCTTGTTCTCCCTCTTTCTTGTGTGAAAATACTTGGTTGGTGCACAGAAACCCCTACAATATAAACTCTAGAGTAGAATTCTAAAGTACATTTGAATTTTTAGAGAATAATTTATTAAAACAGTTATTTTCATTCAGAAACACAGTACAAGATGAGCAAATTGTTTTGTCCAGTGCTGGGCTGCATGATGCCACAGATGAAAGTACTGCTTCCAAGCTGTCATTCTTTTTTTTTTTTAAACACAGAAGCGGTTCCGTTACCTGTTCTTTCACTACGTTTTGTCTGCGGCTGCAGACTTCCTCAGGCTGACGCTGATGGTAGCGTCACTTCCTTCTTCGTTTATCCACGGGCAGCAGAGGACGTTGTCGCCCTCTGCTGCCCGCTCTCCCCTCTCCGACGATGCAGTCCCATGCGCGGTCCAACGTGTAAACTCCATTGTCCCTGTTCATGGTCCCACATCCACGTCTCCTTATCTCGATTGCTTCTTTAATCCATCTTTTGTATTTTTGTTGGGACAACACAAAGATCATAAACACCGAACAACAAAAATACAAAAGATGGATTAAAGAAGCAATCGAGATAAGGAGACGTGGATGTGGGACCATGAACAGGGACTATGGAGTTTACACATTGGACCGCGCATGGGACTGCATTGTCGGAGAGGGGAGAGTGGGCAGCAGAGGGCAACAACCTCCTCTGCTGCCCGTGGATAAACGAAGAAGGAAGTGACGCCACCATCAGAGTCAGCCTGAGGAAGTCTGCAGCCGCAGACGAAACATAGCAAAAAAAAAACAGGTAACAGAACCGTTTCTGTGTTTTAAAAAAAGAAAGACAGCATGGAATTAGAACCAAGACGCAGCAAGAACACACCAAAGATGATAGTACTGCTGCTCAAGTTGGTATTCCCTCCTTTCACTCTGGGACATCAGTGAGAGTGACAGGCTCTTTACTAACTACGGGAATAAGTGTGTACAGTATTTGAACAAATTAATGTATACAATGGTTCATGGTTGAGTTTTAAAGTCTAGACCAAAGTTTACAAATAAGAACTTCCCACCAGTTAGGCCTGCACTTGCTTTTTAATATTGCATTGGCACGGGCAACAGGCCGCTTCACACCCAGCTGCAAACCGCTCTAGCGAAAGCTGGAGATCATGTTCTGATGAAGCAAACAGGACCACATCATCAACAAAAAGCAGAGACCTGATCCCCAGGCCACCAACTGGATCCTCTCAACACCTTGGCTACGCCTAGAAGTCCTGTCCGTAAAAGTTATGAACAGAATCGGTGACAAAGAACAGCCTTGGCGGAGTCCAGCTCTCACCGGGAATGAGCTTGACTTACTGCTGGCAATGCGGACCAAGCTCTGACACCGGTCATACAGGGACCCAACAGCCCATATCAGAGGGCCTGGAATACTTGCGGATTCTGTCCTGTCTCTGTCTTATCTTCCTGCATCTCCTCTCAATCCTAAAGAAAAATTGTTACCTGGCTTCATATTTTTCACCTCATGAGTTACCTTTGAACTGCAATTCAAAAAGACCTACTAACCGCAAAAATAGCGGAGTGCATGCTGTGCGCCAGCCGCACCAGTGCCCGAAGGACAAAACAGGTGATGTGCTCTGCTCCGCAGCAGCAAAACGCATAAGGCCCAAATAAAAGCCAGAAAGCATGAAAGGATATGAGCCGACATAAACGATTGCGCGATATGTTTGTTTTTGGGGTGGCGACACTTTGAGAATGATACTGTGGCTGTGCTCAGGGCGCATCTGTCTGGAGCGCACCAAAAATCAGAGCTCTGTGCCTCTCAAGCCAAAATTATCCCCAGAGACTCCACATAAATAGGTCCATCTAAAAAAATTTGCATATTGTGATGAAGTTCATTATTGTCTGTAATGTACTGATAAACATTATACTTTCATGTATATTAGATTCATTACACACAACTGAAGTAGTTCAAGCCTTCCATTGTTTCTAATATTGATGAATTTGGCATACAGCTCATGAAAACCCAAAATTCCTATCTAAAAAAACTTGCATATTTCATCCGACCAATAAAAGAAAAGTGTTTTAACACAAAAAAGGTCAACCTTCAAATAATTGTGTTCAGTTATGCAGTCAATACTTGGTCGGGAATCCTTTTGCAGAAATGACTGCTTCATTGCGGTGTGGCATGAAGACAATCAGCCTTTGGCACTGCTGAGGTGTTATGGAGGCCCAGGATAGTGGCCTTAAGCTCATCCAGAGTGTTGGGTCTTGCGTTTCTCAACTTTCTCTTCACAATATCCCACAGATTCTCTATGGGGTTCAAGTCAGGAGAGTTGGCAGGCCAATTGAGCACAGTAATACCATAGCCATTAAACCATTTACCAGTGGTTTTGGCATTGTGAGCAGGTGCCAGGTCGTAACCCTAACCTCAACAATGGAGACATGAAACAAGGCCCATTCAGACTCAATGTCACCGTCTCACCCATAATGTTTTGGAAGTTCTGTTGGAGGTGGGAATTGAAGCTCCTTCTGACAGGAGACTCTGCCAGACATTCCAAGAAGACCCTCACAATATGTTTAGATCTGCCAGATCTGACCGGCATACTCCCCCACCATCTGAGCCACCTCACAACCAGGTAGTGGTCAGTTGACAGCTCTGCACCTCTTTTCACCCAAGTGTCCAGAGTGTGGCCGCATATCAGACAAAACAACGAAGTTGATCATTGAGCTGCGGCGTAAGGCATTGTGTTGTCAAAAGCACACATGGACACCTTTATGCCTGAACATGGTGTTCATTATGGACAATCCATGACTAGCACAGAAGTCCAATTTCAAAACACAGCAGGAAATCAGATCGTGGGGGTGGTGTTCCTCCCAACCACACCTCCCCAGATCTGACTGTCTTTGCCCACATGAGCATTAAAGTCCCTGAGCAGAATGAGAGAGTTGCCGGAAGGAGCACTTTCCAGCACCTCCTCCAAGGTCTCCAAAAGAGTGGGTTGATTATGTTTATGTATTTAAATGACACTTTTGTCCAAAGCGACTTACAAGTGATAATCGGCACGTTGCCCTTGAGGCTAACAACAACAATAACAACAGTTACAACAACAAACAATTTCCAGTCAGTCGTAGGTGGCAGTGAGGAAGCATGATGAATCATGAGGAGGAGGGAACAAGGAGTGGACAGTAGAAAGGGGGATGGGTGCAGGGATGGTGCTAGTTTAGAAGATGCTCTCTGAAGAGCAGGGTCTTCAGGAGTTTCTTGAAAGTCGAAAATGAAGCCCCTGTTCTTGGAATGCTTGGTAGGCCATTCCACATTTGTGGAACAATGCATGAGAAGAGTCTGGATTGTCCTGAGCGTGGTGTAGGCACTGCTAGTCGACGATCCTGTGATAACCAGAGCGGCCGGGCCGAGGCGTAAGCCTTTGCAAGAGGATTCAGGTAGATGGGAGCCGTACCATCTCGGACTTTGTATGCTAGTGTTAGCAATTTGAATTTGATGCATGCAGCTAGCAGTAGCCAGTGGAGCTCAATGAACAGAGGGGTGACGTGTGCTCTTTTTGGCTGATTGAAGACCAGATGCGCTGCTGCGTTCTGGACCATTTGAAGAGGTCTCACAGTACAGCCTGGAAGACCAGTTAGAAGGGCATTGCAGTAATCGAGGCGGGAGGTGACAGTAGATTGCACCAGGAGCTGGGTGGCATGTTGTGTTAGGTATGGTCTGATCTTTCGTATGTTATACAGCGCAAAGCGGCATGAACAAGCAACAGAGGCAACATGATCTTTAAAGGTCAGGTGTTCATCAATCACAACACCCAGATTTCGAACTGCCTTTGAAGGAGCCAGAGATAGGAAGTCATTTTGGATTGAGATATTGTGCTGTGTGGATGGTTTTGCTGGGATGACAAATAGTTCAGTTTTAGAGAGAATGAGTTGGAGATGGTGAGATTTCATCCATTTTGATATGTCAGAGAGACAGTTTGATATTCGTGCAAAGACAGTGTAGTCGTCCGTTGGAAACGACAGATAGAGCTGGGTGTTGTCAGCATAGCAGTGGTAGGAGAAGCCATGTGATCGAATGATCTCACCCAGTGAGGTGGTTTATATGGTAAAGAGAAGAGGTCCTGTGATGGAACGGCAGAGGAGCCAAGGTCTACCTGAGGCCCCCGAACCTGGGCCAGGCACTGCTGCATGTTCCTGCCTTCTTCCCGGCAGCATACATGTCAGGACCCGACCCCCAAGGCCCCGCCCAGATCCCCACCCAGGGCCGGCCACCCCCAAACCCCGAGCCCCCAGGCCCCCACCCAGACCCGCCCAGGGGCAATGCAGCTGCCAGGCAGTGACCAATGGCTGCCGCCAAGATCCCCAAGGGGCCCCACTCACAACCACCAGTAGTCCACCCCCCGAGGCAACCCAAGCACCTCCAGAGTCCCAGGCACCCCCCAGTGAACCCACCTCCAGGGAACATCCGGATACTCCAAACTCAGACACCCCCCCCCCCCCACACACACACACACACCATCGCGCAGGACAACATCAACGGCCCCCCATCCTCGCTATGTGATGGAACCATCAAAGGAGCCCAGAGAGATTGATCTGAAGTGGAAGCAGAGGCTATACCAAGTGTAACATGATCTAACAAAAGATTTCTATACTGGTTAATGCAGAGAGTTTCTCTATTTTTCCAATTCAAGAGGATAGTTTTCTTAGCGATGCATATGGCAGTCAGAACCACGTGAACCACAGATGTTTCAATCAGGACATCGTCCAGGTTTCCCAGTAAACCGTTCCATCACAGGGGAGGGGGAGGTCCAGGAGGGGGAGGACCCAACCTTACCTGGATGTCCCATGTCTTATATATTCTGGAAGTTGTGCAAATGCAGGGATGGGCATAGATATTCTGCTGGGATGGGGCTGGGTTGGTGCCCTCGGACTCCGTGAGGCTCTGTAATGCTGCTGCTTTGGGCCCTGGCAGGATGGGCTGGGGTCTCCATGCCCTGGGTGCCAGTTTGACAACAGAGGTGCCTATTGGGGCCGGTAGGGGAGCTGGCTCCCTGGAGGGCTAAGCCCAATCAGACATTCCTCCCCATCCCCGCATGTTTCTCTCCTCCTGCTCCCTCACATCATCACACAAACATACACATAGGGCCTTGGGGGGTGGGCAAGTCAGGGAGTGCGGGTATGGACCCCATTTCCACATTCCTGTGGCAACCTGCCCCCCAATTTTATTTGCACCTTATACACTTCCACTGACAACATTCCACACAAACACACACTTAGGGCCTTGGGAGTGAGCACATTGAATGGCATTTGGCAGGGGGATATCTCAGCCTCCTCCCGGGTGCCGGTGCCCACTTCCAATTTTAAACCGCACTTAGACACCGAAGGCTGAGGGTGTAAGTGGGGTGGTGCGGTGGCATCAGCTGGCATAGGCCGGATGATGCCCGCACTGCCCGCTCACCACAGCCATGTAATACACCTCATGATCACACAACACTATATTGGAACAGGCGGAGGGAGACTAGGGGGTCTTAGCCACCTCTGTTGTTGCTTGGCTTCCTGGGGCTGGAGGCTAGGAGGGAGATCTGGCCGTCTGGTTGGGGTCTGGGGTGGTAGATTGCTGTGCTCAGCGTTGGGCGGGGGAGCCTGCTCATCAGTACCCCAGCAGAAAGGGTCAAACTCTGGTTACCGGTGATGGTTGTACCCAATGTGCAGCAGTACCGGGACCAGAGTGAATAGGGTGTGTATGGGGAGCATGAGTGGGTGTCTGGCGTGCATTTTTGTAAGTCTTGGGTTGTATGTGCATGTGTGAGCATGAGCTCCCCCTGTCTCCTGCGCATCTTTTGGGGGGGGGGGGGGGGGGGGATCTGTGGTCCCTCACACTCTGTTGGACGCTCCTATAGAGAAACCTTACATAAACAAGCGTGTGTACACACACAGGTGCTCACATGGTGCTCTCAAAAGTATGGGTTTGGGCACGTTAAACACAGGTCTTAAGACTATGGTGGGCACTTAATGCACTGTGATTTATTATCGTGATTCTTCAGTTAAGCAATGCTGATTATATATTTCTTCATCAAGTCGACGCAGTGATAGCTTGATCTTGTTGTATTGTTGTTGTGTCCCATTTTTTGCCCTTTTGCTTTTTTTGTCTTTTTCTGCAGGTCTAGAACCAGACTCTTGTTCATTAGTGTTTATTTTTGTGGAATCCCCCCCCCCCCCCTCTCCCCACCTTTTCTTTTCCTTTCTCTTTCACCTCTGTCTCCGTGTCAGGTCAGAATTACAAAGCATTCAAAAACAATAACAATAAAGTTTTAAGTATCACGCGTGACTTTAAAAGCAGACGCTTTAATGCTCCACCTGAGAGTAAATCTGTAAGGCTTGTTACCAGCATTCAGACATCAATTCTGCATGCTTCACAGCCAGACAGGACATGGTAAAAAAAAGAAAAAGGAGAAGAGGTCCTAGTACAGAGCCCTGGGGGACTCCTGTGGCAAAATGGTGCACGGTAGAGGATTGTCCAAGCCAAGATACACTGAACTATTGTCCTGTGAGGTACTATTCAAACCAGGCATGTGCTTTATCTGTGATGCCCATGCTAGGGAGTGTGGACAAAAGGAAGCCATGGTTGACAGTGTCAAAAGCAGCTGATAAGTCAAGCAGGATAAGCACTGAGGATTTGGCAGTCGCTCTAGCTTCTTTTAAGGACTCCGTCACTGCTAACAGAGCAGTTTCAGTGGAGTGGCCCTTTTTGAACCCAGATTGGTAAGGGTCAAGCAGACGGTTTTGTGAGAGGTATTCTGTGATCTGCTTGAAAGCCACCCTTTCAATGATTTTGGACAAAAAAGGGAGGAGAGAGATAGGTTGATAGTTCTCCACTTGATTTGGAGGAAGAGATGTTTTTTTAGCAGCGGTTTAACCTGAGCATGCTTGAGAGAGGTGGGAAATGTACCGGATGTCAGTGAAGCGTTGATCACATGTGTGACTGCTGCAACTACTGTAGGAGCAGTAGCTTGGAGCAGCTTAGTCAGAATGGGGTCGAGTGGGCATTTAGTAGGGCGGCTGCACGTTGGAAGCTTGGACACACAGTTCTCAGTGAGAGGGGAAAAGGAGAAAAATGAAGCAGTAGGGCTTGAGATGGTTGGGCTAGAAGGGGTTTGTGGTAGCGAATGTTCAGGAGTGGCCAATTACTAGTGGGAGCAACTAGAATAGAATAGAATAGAATAGAATGCCTTTATTGTCACTATACAGATGTAAAGTGAGACACAGAGCATTTCCTACTCAGTGTAAAAACATGCTGGAGGGGTGGGGGGGTGGGGTGGGGGGGAACAGTGCTGCAGCGCTATAACTACCACACAATGTCATGATCCTGCCAGGTCCTGACCTCCATGCTCCATCATTCACCTCATCGGCCTTCATGCATCACACCTGGTCCCCTCATCAAGCTCCAGCCAAGCCCTGTTTCCCCAGCAACCACAGCCAACTCACCATCAATCTAATGCCACACACCTGCCTCACCAGCTATATATTCCACAGTCAACCACCAGCACTCTGCCAGATTATTGAATGCTTTTGCTAGTAAATCTTCCAGCCTTTTTGCATCCTGCCTGATCATAGCCTCCTGGCCTTGTTTCCATGCCTGACCCCTGCCAAGGACTCTGCCTGCCACCACGACCCTCGCCTGTCTTCGACCACATCTCTAGCTCGTACCTGAGTTTACTCTGATAACTCCTCCAGTTAGCTTCAGGCTAATATAGACTGTTAAAAAGTCTTACTGTATTTGGTGTCATCACGGGTCCTCTAGTTCAGTTCATGACAGAATAATCTGGCCACAACATGGATTCGACGCAGACACAGAAATGGGGACTCGGAGTAGAACGCTCCATTTCCGGTTTGGAGACCAAGATGACAGAACTCCTGGATCTAATCCGAACCAGAGAACGGGCTCGTCGGGTGACCAGCACCAT
This sequence comes from Nothobranchius furzeri, assembly GCF_043380555.1. NCBI lineage: Eukaryota > Metazoa > Chordata > Actinopteri > Cyprinodontiformes > Nothobranchiidae > Nothobranchius > Nothobranchius furzeri. The sequence goes on from NC_091745.1 coordinate 54,886,565, forward strand.
GCCACATCCAGCGGCGGTCCCAGGGGTCGCACCGCATCCAGGTCCAGTGGTGGGCCCAGGGGTCGCATTGCATTCACGTCCAGCGGTGGTCCCAGAGGTCTCACCGCATCCATGTCCAGCGGTGGTCCCAGAGGCCGCACCGCATCCACGTCCAGCGGTGGTGCCAGGGGTCGCACCGCATCAACAACCAGCGGTGGTCCCACCTCAGCCTGTCCTAGAGGCTTTGCCCGAGGCTCCACTCATTCAAGGGGTTCCACCCGTCCAAGAGGCGTCACCCGTCCAAGAGGCTTCGCCCGAGGCTCCGCCCCCGGTCTAGTCAGCGGCCCCTGTCATGATCCTGCCAGGTCCTGACCTCCATGCACCATCATTCACCTCGTCAGCCTTCATGCATCACACCTGGCCCCCTCATCAAGCTCCAGCCAAACCCTGTTTCCCCAGCAACCACAGCCAACTCACCATCAAGCTCATGCCACACACCTGCCTCAACAGCACTCGGCCAGATTGTTGAACGCTTCTGCTAGTAAATCTTCCAGCCTTATTGCATCTTGCCTGATGATAGCCTCCTGATCCCGTTTCCATGTCTGACCCTTGCCAAGGACTCTGCCTGCCACCACAACCCTCGCCTGTCTTCGACCACATCTCTGGCCTGCTCCTTGTACCTATTTCGTCTCGACCTGGCTTCGACCCAGGCCTACCTTCGACTCTGCCTGTACCTGAGTTTACTTCAGTAATTCCTCCAATTAGCTTCAGGCTAATAAAGACAATTAAAATGTCTTACTGTGTTTGGTGTCATCACGGGTCCTCTAGTTCAGTTCATAACACACAGTAGTAGTGTCCAACCCCTCTCAAGGAAACTGGTTCCGGAGCCAGAGCCAGAGCCATGCATTGAAGTGTCTGACTGTATCTAGTCAGAACCTCTCAAATAACTCGGGCTCCTTCCCCACCAGAGAGGTGACATTCCACATGCCAAGAGCCAGCTTCTGTAGCTGGGGTTAAGACCTCCAAGGTCCCAGCTCTTGGCTATCACCCGTCACACACTGCACCTGAGCATTTTGGCCCTTCCCACGAGTGGTAAGCCCATGGGAAGGGGGACCCACGTTTCCCCTTTGGGTTGTGCCCGGCAAGACTCCATGGGTGAAAGCCTGGCCACCAGGTGCTTGCCAACGTGCCCCACCTCCAGGCCTGGCTTCAGAGTGGGGCCTTGTTGACCTGCATCTGGGTGAGGGAACATTGTTTCCATATATATTTTTCTTCATAAGGGGTTTTTGCCTGACCCCTCACCTGGGACCTGTTTGCCATGGGTGACCCGATCAGAGACATAAAGTCTCGGACAAATTAGCTATGTGTGTCATTAAAAAGCAAGTGTATTCTGGCCCTTAGTGTTTAGAGTTTGTGTTGAGGATGACACCAAACTTGTTTAATACCAACAAAAATAATGGAATTATAATATTTGCTGTATCCTCTAAAGTCGGGACCACACTTTGCGTTTTTTGGCTGTTGCACAGGACTGAGAGAATCTAGAGAGAGCACACTGTACGGTCCAAGATTTCAGTGAGCCAGGCTGTACCATGTCCCACTCTAGCAGGAAAAGCTAACTTCATGAGTGCATCCCCCAGAAAGCATACATCGCTAAAAGCCCTCCAGAAAGCATGCATCACTAAAAGCCAACAGCTAACCAAAACAACAAAGCTCAAAAGAGGATAAAGAGCTGCCGTTCACATTTCTTTTCTTAGACTTCAAACCTGAACTCCAAAAAGGAGTGGTCCTCTTGTTCCTGCATGTAGCTTCCACTCTTGCTAATGTTGCTAATTCCACTTTCGTATTGTACTTTTTGCATCATTCGTTAGGTGTATTTTCATTGGTCGATTGCAGATGGGAGTCGTATGTTTTCAAGCCATGCTTGAAGACTGGTGGAGGCTGATTTTAGTTGTGAAGGTTCTATAAGCTGTCATAGAGCTGGTAAAACAGGACAGCCACAGATTTGAAAATCACCCTCACATTCACCATTTTTTGTCTCTGTTCACGACAAGAGATTTGTCTAGGACAGCCAAAAAAAAAAAAACACACTGTGTGGTTCGGGCTTAAGGTTGGTTAAGTGGAAGCCATCTTTGATTGCGTTGACTCCATATGGGCTCGACACACGGGAGGCGACAAACGACCGCGATCAGCGAAATTTGTCGCCGTCGCTTTTATTACCTGACACGGGAGGCGATCCGTGGCAGTGGCCAGCGGCAAAGCCGTCTATGCCTTCTGTTCCATGGTGAAATCGAAATTTCCGTTGTTTTGTTTGGCTGTGTCAGGGTGGAGGGAATTAAGGTTATTTAAGCGGTTCAGAGTTAAAAAAGGTGGTAAATATGATGTTTCACAAGGTGCTGCTAGAGTTATTTGAAATCTTACTTCTGATTTTACTATATAAAACATAATAATAATCAACTTCTCCTTCATGTTTACTCGGAGATGTACAGAGCATCCTGTCCGCTCATTGGTCAGTGAATGAAACCTCCGTTGATTGGTCCTCGTCCGAGCGACAGCGATGAAAAGTTGAAAATGTTTCAACTTTCTGGGATCGCGTCACTGGGTTGCCTGTGCACAACACGTGCACGAGCGCAAAATTTCGCACATACGTTTTTCGCGTTTCGCTTGGTAGGAGGGAGACCCGCGATTATCGCTTTGTCGTGCATGCCTCATTGAAAATGAATGGAAGAGAGGCGATGTCGCCTCCCGTGTGTCGAGCCCAATACATTGATCAGCTGTAGATGTTCTTTCAGTGTAAAATATTGAGTCTCATTGAAATTTCTCAAGTGGTCACACATGTGAAAATAAATTCAGCTAACTTGAAATTCAAAACATAAATGCATTTTAATCTGCAAGTTAGTTGTACATTTAGTGGTTTAAATTATTTTTATGCACATCGACATGACAGACATAAATGCTGCAGATGAGTCCTCATGCACCTTATATAAACAAGCCTTATCTTTTATTTCTGTTTAATTATAATGCTAATAGCAACATTCCAAACAAAGAAACAATCCCAGTGACAGCAATAAAAATAAAAACTATCTGTTACAAAAGAAGCAGAGTATAGAGGTATTATGAAGTCTATGGAACTGCCAGGTGAGAGTGATGCCTACCGAGAGGTTGTCCCGGCCTGCTAATGTAATCACCTGAATTATGCACAATCCATTGTGTCCAAATATCATAAATTGATGCATGACCACCCCCGCAACTCAAAACACGGGTGGAAATTATTATTTATGCAGCTGCAAAGCAACAGAGAGACAATTAGTCATATTCGTATGCTGAGATTAATTGAGAGAGTTGTGGGAGATAAAGACAAAGAACAAAGAAAGCTTTTGTCACTCTTCTCCATCTGACAGGGATAATTAGATATATGAAATAGAAAATTTCCACTGGGGGGTCCTGTTGACAACATTTTTTGTTTTGTTTTTTGTTTTGTTCCTCACTCTCTTTTCTTTTTGTTCCTCTTTATGCTAATTTGGATGCTCTGTTTTTCTCTGACCACTAAAAGCAACATCCCCTCCAAGCCTTCTGATTCAATTCACAGTAGACAAAGAGCAGCTTGTCAGGAGATCCCCCCCCCCACCCCCCACCCCCTTACCTGTGACACAAGGACTTAATTGCTGTTTTTACAGGACCATAGCGTTTTCAAAACGGGATTTGCCACGGCACCCTGGGGAGGATTTTGGCATTTATAGTAGCAAAGCTGAATCTAGAATAAACTGCCATCAGGCACCTCTCCAACCAAGACGGGATAAAGGGAGGTTGCTGGGCGGTCCCCCCGCATGTGACGTACAGGGTCGTGCCAGACGGAAGACACATCAGACTGATGAAATTTCTTTTTCAGGACCTTTAGCTTTGCTGTAACTTGCTTTTTGTCCCGCTTGACGCCCCGCACAGCCAGTGTTTTCACCACTCTGTCGAACCGCTGGCTGTGTCTCACCGCCCCTGTAAAAAGGCGGCTAATCTGTTCGTCCGCTCGCACGGCCAAAAGCTCCATGGTCTCCGCGTCCATCCGGCCGGCTTTCCTTCCGGCCGGCACTCGGCATGCAGTATACGCGACTAACACGACCACTCGCTCCAAAGGGATTAGCGGGGCTGACACGTGTTTAGCCATCCAGCCAGAGGGGCTGGTGCGGCAATATCACTACCAAGCGAGGCGCAACGAATGCCGCAATATTCTCTCAATGCCATGCCGGCATGGCACGTTTATAGACATACCATTGCAGTAATATTACATCGATTTGCCATCATGGTGTGTCTTATAAAAGCACCTAATGAGGGAATTACTTTTTCCTTCGTGATCACTTAAATCTCATTAGTTTTATTTCCCTACTGGATGTACTAGTGGTGTGCCAGGAACATAAACACTAGAGAAATTTGAAAATATGTTTCATTAATTAAAACTGCTTTTTATTTTTTCCGTATTTATCAAGACATATTTTTGAGACTAATATTTATGGTTTTCATTCATTCCTTGGATTTTCTTTACATTTGAGATTTGTTGTTAATGTCCAGCCTTTATTTGTGAACCTGTTCTGTTTTTCTGAGCAGCTTTATCCCTCTCTCTTAACAGTTTCTATTAACTCTGATGATGAACCATGCTTTCTTACTTCTGTTACTACCATTTGTTCTAAGGAAATTAAATAAATTAGGTTGGACTACTAATATATTTATCTATTCTGATTTCATATCTACCATTTTTACCATATTTGCCCATTGTTACTCCCCTCCTGCATAACCTCTGTTTGGAGAAAATGGGTTTATGTCCAGCAGGATGGAAGAGCTAACTGCTAGTCTGTGCATAGTGACCCACATGCATTGCCACCATCTTTGAATGGCTCCAAAATTAAAATTCTATTATAATATATAATATTATCCATCCATCAGTTTTCAGCTGCTTATCTGGGGTCGGGTCGCAGGGGCAGCAGCCTAAGTATAGAGGTCCAGACTCCCCTCTCTCTAAACACTTGGGCCAGCTCCTCTGGGGGAATCCTAAGGCATTCCCTGACCAGCCAAGAGACATAGTTCCTCCAGCATGTCTTAGGTCTTCCTACATGTCTTGGCCTGGTTAGACGTGCCCTGATAACCTGACCAGGGAGGCGTCCAGGAGGCATCCTTACCAGAAGCCCGATCCACCTCAACTTGCTCCTCTCAATGTGGAGGAGCAGCAGGTCTACTCTGAGCCCCTCCCGAATGACCAAGCTTCTCACCCTATCTCTAAGGGAGAGCCCAGCCACCCTGTGAAGAAAACTCACTTTGGCTACTTGTATTCGTGATAGCATTCTTTCAGTCACCAATCAAAGCTCGTGACTATAGATGAGGGTTGGAACGTAGATCCACTGGTAAATCAAGAGCTTTGCCTTCTGAATCAGCTCTCTCTTTAACGAAACAGGCCGGTACAACACCTGCATCACTGCAGATGCAGCACCAATCTGCTTGTTGATCTCTAGCTTTCCCTCACGCCTGTACAAGAGCCCGAGATTCCTAAACTCCTCCACTTGGGGCAGAACCTCAGTATTATATTATATTATATTATATTATATTATATTATATTATATTATATAAACTTTTACACTGCTTTTAATTTTGATTCCATGATTACTACATGAAGTTTTATGGTTGTAGAAAAGCAGCAGCATTCCCACTGCATTGGACGATGACTCCTGCAGGGATTTTGGAATGTTTAAATACTGCTGAAATAATATTCAAAAATACATTTCAAAATTAACATTTGCTTGAAGTGACAAATAAATGTGACAAATATTCTTTTTCTGTAGTGGCCAGTTTGTGTTCAGTGAATAAGCTTTTCAGTATAAGAGAGAAACAGCTGATGAAAAACAAACAAACCTTGTGGTTTGACTGGAATTATGGGTTATGTCACCTCTTGCCACAAAACATGAAGGGGTCGCTAAATAGTTTCCCTCTCACATGAGAAACAAACACTTTCATGTTTCTCACAATGGAGGAAAAGACAAAGTGGCACATAGCTAAGTGATGTTACATTTGAAATTAATATCATGGATACTCACTTTTCCTGCTGCATGGGGTGAAAATTGGGCACTGTCACAAAGAAAGCACACTCGTCCTCACTAATGAAAGGATGAGCAAGTACAAACAATGGTTAATACCATTCTCTGAAAGCATTTGTTTGATTTAGAATAAAGGATGCTTCTGCTTTAGACAGTGAGTTGCTTTGGTTGTTATTATCAATTCCAGTAATAATTAGCATGCTTTTAATTGTTTTTGAAGGTAGCCATCTCCAAACTTTCTGTTTTTAAAACAATTGTCTTATTTGTTGTGTTATATTTCCCTCAATTTTTTTCCCCCCTTTTTGAGACACTAACAGGTCAAAGCTCTAGTCTAGCAGTGGAAAAAATGAGAGACAAAGTGGTTGTTAAAAAAGATGTGAAGATTGTCAGAAAGGGAAGGAAGTCAGGATGAAGATATGAATTGAACCGGAAAGGGCCTTGTGTCTAATGCTTGCCACATTCGCTCTCGAATGAAGGTCTAATTACCCATTGGTATTTGGTGCCAGCGTTCCCAGGTCCCAGCAGCCCCTGGGCCCGAGCAGGCAATGAGCGTCCAGAGCCAGCTGCCTCCCAAACACTTGCAGGTATACAGGCCGGACTAATAGTCCACCACAAGGGAGCCAGATGAAAGAACAGGAAACTGCTGCCAGAAGCCCTGGAAGGATTTATGCAAAGACAGAAGAGGGAAGAAGGCATGTGTTAGAGGCTGACCTCACCTAAAACTTACAGGGTTATATCTGATGAGGTTTACTGTTTGTATTTTAATAAAATGTAGATATGACAGCAAGAAAATTAAATCCATCTGAATGGGCCTTGATGCACTCTGCAATTGTTAAGGTTGGAGGTAGGAGGTTCCCGTCATGGTGGGTTATGCTGGTAGACACCAAAGGTTAGAGGAACAGTCAGGCCAAAGGAGGCCCAAAGGACATGACTTGTCTGTGGGACTCCGGAAGCTGCAGACAGGCACCAGAGGGCCAGGACATGACCAGCAGAAGTGGTTGCTGAAGCAAAATGTCAGGTTTGGGACAAAGACTAATAATCTGTGCTAAAGAAGTTTTGGCAAACCTAACATGCTCACAATGCTGTGAAGCTGCAAATGCCAACTGGGCATATAGTCCAGAGTTAAAGGAATACTTTGCAGAGCTCCTGAATCCTGCCAATATGTGTTACAATGAGGAACCAGAGCTGGAAGACTTGGGATGTATCAACCATTCTCTGTGGCAGACGTTTCTGAGGTAGTTAAATATCTAAGCAATAGTAGAGCTCTGGAGATTGAGGAAATCCATTCCAGTATTGTCCAAGCACCCCCGGCTGCAGATCTCGGACTGATATGGGGCGGGCTCAGATGTCCAGTGGGTGTGGCCAGTTATTAAGGTGGAGTTGGATTGGGCGTTCTCAGACATCTGCTGCAGGTGGCCATTCAGTAGGACCCAAATGTCAAAACAACTCTTCTGAAATGAAGATAACTTACCAATGTGAAAGAAACTGCTTTGTGACATTTTATTGGTGAAATTCTGAAAATTATACAAATGATGTTTTATTACACACATTATGTGGAATTAAAAAAAAGTTACTTCACATAGTTTATGTAAAGTGGAATAAAATCAACTTAAAACATTGGACTTTGAGCCTTTTAGAACATTTCATTTGTAAAATTATGAAACAATATAGAAATGCAAACTTTTGATTTATGTCAGGTTCTTTTGTAGTGTTTCAGATTCTGGTCAGCCTCTCTTGCTCTTGCTAGTAGGCCAATGGAGAGAATTTGTGCAGGAAGACCTTTCCTATTTCTTCAGTCAGTTGATATGTTATACACAAAGTGCTGTATAATGGAAAAATGAGCAGGAATAAGCATATTACCAATCCAAAACTGTCTTCTGGTTGGCTTGAGAGCCAGCTATTTAAGTTATTCCTTCTGTAGAGTTTCAGTAATGATAAATGTTGCATTAGACCATTATTAGGAACCCATGACCAGTCTGTGGATTTAAACCCAAATAAACTTTTTAAATGTTCCATTTTGATAGTTTTTGATAAAGAACCTTACCAACACTTCCGCTAGGGTTCTTGTCTTTTTAGGTGGCTATATCTATTCTATTTGGAAAGATAGACAACAGCATGGGCAGTAAGCAAGACTCCCAAAATAGTTAGTTAGGTTTTTTTTTTTTTTTTTTAATGACCGGAAGAAGCGATGGCCCAGTCCTCTTAGCTGTTTTGTCTCCATACAAACTCAACCTTTTCAGGATTTTGCACCGTCAGCATATCGCGACTGCTTCGGCAGTGAGCGATGTCACTGATCTGCACCATAAGTGTCCACAGTAGCATTATTTAGTTTTATTCTGTCAAAGTGTGGAAATGTTATCCATTCGAATGAGGGAGAGCAGCCGTGTGATATAAAATGTGGCGTTCAATGACCAGAAGAAGCAACGTTTATTCATTTATTTTTTAATTTTCTCAGAGCGCTCTGTGAGACCACAAAGCCCTGTAAATTACATCGGGGAAAATTTTCTATTTTAATGCAGTGTGATCAGTGCTTATTTGCTTGTGCTTCAATTCTTCTTTACAAGAAAATTTTACAATTTTACTAATGTTAGATGTTTTGGACATCTGCTGATGTTTGTTCCTACTGAATTTCACCCAATCAGCATTAATTAACCAGATGCTTTTTCCCTGATAACCCCTGATCAAGTACTCAAAATGTTTCGGTAAATGGCCCTTTCGGCCGACCAGGTGATGTGCATGCTGGAGTTTTTGGTAAAAGTGCCCTGTATAATATGTTTAATACATGTAAAATGTGTAAATGTCACAATTTACTACAATAACCATTGTTAAGTAGATACAGCACGTGAGGACATTGTCCAACATGTTTGAGAAATGTCCTGCCTTAGACACTTCCATGTCTGCTAGTTTAGTAGCTCAAGAGTTTTTGTGAACACTGAGGGACATGCATGTACCGTAAATCCTCCAATACAGGCCCGGGCCTGTATTTGACTCACCCCGGCTTTCCACGGGAGCCGTCAGCAGCACGTTACTGCAGCAGCACGTCATAGCTGCTGATAGGAACCGCTGTGGTCAACAGAACCTTTTCCACCGGAGCCGTCGGCAGCCGTCAGCAGCGCGAGTCGGCCGCGTCTCAGGAGCAGCATGTCGCGGCCTTTACGCGCCGGTTCTATTTTCTACGCGCGACGCCTCTGAAACGGGTCAAGTTCGACATTTTTGGGGAAGGAAACACAGGAAATTGGATGCGGAAACGGAGAGAAGCTCCCGAGATTTTCAGAATAAAGAACGTACTGCCTTCCGGTCGCTTTACTTTTAAAAAACGTTACTAACTGTGCGTCCCCGTGAGAAGTTATCACCTAGCTAGCGGTCTCCTTTGTTTTTCAGGTCCATATTGGCGATTATAAAACGGACATAACATAAAACACAAATATTTTGGAGCCATATTGTAGTTTTCTCCTGCTTGTTGTTGTGTTTACTGACGAAGTCACTCATGTGACTTCGTGCTCTGTCGGTGACAGCTGCTCCCCTGCTGCTTCGCGTCTCGTGGGAAGGGCCAAGCAGCAGTTTACGCGAGCAAGACGTGCTGCTGCAGTAACGTGCTGCTGACGGCTCCCGTGGAAACCCGGGGTCAAGCTCATCAAGCTCCAGGCCTTTATTGGAAGGAGGGCCAGTATTAGAGGCATGCCTCTATTTCTATTTGAGCAAAATGAACTAATGGTTCGCTGGAGTTTTTGACAATTAAAATTGCGCCCACATTTTCAAAGTTAAACATTTCTTTTAACAACGGTAGTTTCTGCTTCAGCCATCTCTCCCCTCCCCCTGCGCAGCGGCCGCAAACTCACTGATGCGCCTGCAGCCTCTCAGTGTTCCTGCTGCTCTAAACATTAAAAGAATTATTTCATTTTCTATTCCTCACTTATGATTACCTTCAATGGTGTCTGTTTGTTGCAACCACCAGGTACAAAAACTAACTTGTTTTTATTTGACTATTTTTCTGTCCTGTCTGTTTATTATCTTCCTGCATCTCCTCTCAATCCTAAAGAGAAACTGCTACCTGGGTTCATATATATTCACCTTATGAGTTACCTTTGAACTGCAGTTCTAAAAGATATACCGACCGCAAAAACAGCGGCGTGCTCGCTGCTTGGTGGCCACATCAGTGATCGGTGCGTCACCGGATGACAAGGTGATGCGCCCCGCTCCACAGCGAAACGCATCAGGTGCAAATAAAAGACAGAAAACATCAAAGGAACTGAACCGACATGAACGATCGCATGTTAAATAAATTTTTGAGGTGGCGACACCTGATTGTTACTGTGGCCGTGCTCAGGAGGCAGATCTACCGACCGCAAAAACAGCGGAGTTCTCCCTGCTTGGCAGCTGCATCAGTGACCGGTGCGTCGGAGGACAAGGTGATGCGCCCCGCTCCACAGCAGCAAAACACATCAGGCGCAAATAAAAGACAGAAAACATTAAAGGAAATGAACCGACATGAACGATCGCGTGTTAAATTAGTTTTTGAGGTGGCGACACCTGATTGTTACTATGGCCGTGCTCAGGAGGCAGATCTACCGACCGCAAAAACAGCGGAGTGCTCCGTGCTTGGCGGCCGCATCAGTGATTGGTGCGTCACCGGAGGACAAGGTGATGCGCCCCGCTCCACAGCAGCGAAACACATCAGGCGCAAATAAAAGACAGAAAACTTTAAAGGTAATGAACCGACATGAACGATCGCGTGTTAAATGTGGCGACACCTGATTGTTACTGTGGCCGTGCTCAGGAGGCAGATCTACCGACCGCAAAAACAGCGGAGTGCTCTATGCTTGGCGGCCGCATCAGTGATCGGTGCGTCACCGGAGGACAAGGTGATGTGCCCCGCTCCACAGCAGCGAAACACATCAGGCGCAAATAAAAGACAGAAAACATTAAAGGAAATGAACCGACATGAACGATCACGTGTCAGTACAGACGCTCTGGCACAGCGCGTTGCCCCCCCCCCCCCCCCCCCGAGCGCAGGAGCTTGTCACCTGCTGACAGCAGGCTGCTGTCTTTTCCGAGGGCTGCATCTTGCCGGTCATTATCACGTGACAGCGACTAGTCGACGACAGGAATAAAAAGTCACTATAGTGAAGTTGACTAGTTCATACGACCCCTGCTCCCAGATGCCCAGAGTGTTCTGCAGCATAATCAGCACGTTCTCTTTGAACTTGATATCAAATTTTCGCCTCCTCTTTGTCTCCGCACGGTTAAAGTTACCCTCGCGGTCTATCACTGGCAAATCAAAAGTGAGACGGATGACACAACCGCCCCCCGTACTTGCTTGTTACCACATTCCACCCGGCCACAATAAGAGACCGGCCATTATTCACCTCCGCCAACTCCGACACCGGCCAAAATTGGAGACCCGACCTTTAATTGAATACCGGCCTGTATTAGAGGATTTACGGTATACATGTTTCTGTTGTAACAGGAGCAAAACACACATTAATTCAAATACACAGCAGCTCATCACCAGTCCCAACAATCTGCCCAAAGGGGAATGGAAGAGTTTCAGTTTTAAAAAGTTGTTCTGCTAAATAAATGAATGCCAGTTAAATTTCATTTGCAAAATTCTGTTTCAGAAATGTATTTTTAAATTACACAAGTTAAACTTTCTCTTCAGCTGGGTCAGCAGCCTGAAGGAAAAGTGAGTAATCGTGTCTTTGTGTGGGATGTGATTTCCATGAAAGAGCCAGGCAGGGTGGGATGGGAATATTGCCAGTAATGATGGCTAGAGATCTATCCTAAGGAGCAGGAATTCCCACAAGCTGGATAAACATGCAGTCTGATGGTGGGGAGGAGTGGGGTTATTCTCATCTTTGAACATGGAAGTTCTCTAGATATGGTCATTTGGTTTAACAGAATCATTCAGCATTGTTAGAGGTATATATGCGTTGTTTAGGAAACCAGCTCACCTCATTGGAATGATTGACCAATGACCAACATGCATAGAAAGAGGTGTTGATGATGGCTGGAGTCAGACTTTTCACAGCTTGGTTTACTTCAGCAAGTTTTTTTCGATGGACTTTATTATTATTATTTGATAGCTCAAGGAGAGCAAAAGAATGTTCTAAGAAAACAAAGAACACCTTTGGATTTTTGGACAATGCAAACAGCATCATGTATATGGGCGGTGACTCCTTTAGATTTGGAGATGTTCTCCCTCTTGTTTTGCAAGAGTCTTTGCGTCTGGTCTTATTAGACCTGGGCAAATAAGTCTGTCAATTCCTGTTTATTACATTCCTGTTTTCTCACCTCTGTTTCTAACTGAGAGCATGCTTTAGTTTCGGTTCAGATGTGAATCAGCTCCTTGTGTTTGGCCCAAGTCATAAATAGAAGGGAAAAAAAACATCGTTATGCTAGTGGGGCACCTCACTAAAACGCTCCAGCGACAGAAAATGAAAAGCTGTAATTCCTCTTGTGAAGTGAAGTCTGACTTGTCTGAGAAAAGCACTTCCTATCCTTTTGTTCAGATCTCAAAGGGAATTATAGAAGAGCGAGTTGGATATGGCTGTTAATAAGACCACCGAGCCCTGACCAGATGAACGTCAAAGTGATTTAGACCATGACAGTTGGATTAAACTAATGACACTAGATGACTATAACCTGGATACTTCAATTTTTGGGGACTCTTGTTGGATATTGTTGCTCAAAGCCATCTGTTGGAATGGTTTTCTTCAGATGTGACACCATCAGCTCTCATATTGATAAGCAGAGAAGAAGCTGATGGCCAGGGTTGGGTCAGGTTGGGGACGAGGGAAGGAGGGGGTTGTTTCTTGGAGATCAATGAGCTAATAAAACAAATCAATGTCATGAAACCACAGAAAAAAGTGAAGTCATTAATTTGCAGAGACAGGATGATCCCACCAACCACATGCATTGATTAGAAATGAGGTCTGTGGAGGACCTTCAGGGGGTATCATATTAGTGGAGGGAAACAATGGGCGAGAGGGGAGGGAGGGGGTCTGCTTTCCTCTAAGGGTCTGCTTCTGCACCGATGCAGGAGAAGAGGTTAACCGGTGGATCAATGGCCTCTTCAGGATGACTCCAGGACGACACCAGCTCTGTTTGCTCTCCGAGGCCCTGTCAACACAATGCCTGCAGGTGTGATATTTTCTCTTTGCTTTCCAGCGCACTTCCATTAATACACCCCCTCCTCTCCCCTCTACTTTTTTTTTTTTTGCATTTTGCAAACAAAGGGCACTCAAGCATGATTATGATATTGAATACATCACCGAGTACAAATAGGTCCAAGATAAGGTCAGAGGTGAAGAATAATGCTCCCCTTTCATCAATATTGTTATAGTTAATCGTGATTTGTAATTGATAATATCGGACGTAGTTACATACAAGGATGCCTGTTATACAGTACTATAAGTGAGGCGGGGCATTTATAGTTTGCAGATTTGGAGAAAAAAAACTGCTGCAGCAAAGTAAATAAAACAATGTAAAACAAATTGCCTTAAACGGATACTTCAGGGAGTTTTTTTTAAAGATTATGAAGAAGCAATATCTCACCTGTTGAAGGTGAACTTTGAATGACCTGTTTCTCCAAACTGAGGTCATTTAAAGAGCCATCTTCACCAGGTAAGATATTTGTTTATATCCTTTTAACAGAAGAACACTTGAAAAGATCTGACATATTTAATGATGTCTTTATAAGTATATTTCTGTGTGTGGTTTATAATAAATTACCACTATTTCCTGCTAAAAAGCTACAGACTACATACCTATTTTCCTCAGCATTTTTCCCATTTTCTGTCTTTTTTAAACTTGATGTCCAAACCAAACAGGCTGAGCCTCTTTTTGCAGTTTTCCATAGTTTCAGATTTGTCGGATGTGCAGACACAGCATAGCGTTCCCGCTGCTGTTTGGATGAAAGAGAGAAAAGAAAAGCAGGTGATGTGAGATTGACGACTTAAATACTTCATCAATCAATGCTGCAGCCAATGTGTTGTTTGGTGATTGGTGGAGAATTCAGGCAATCCATCTTTCCCACCAGCAACTGGCATTCAAGATTCTACTCAGGATCTTCGTGTATTGCTTTTATTTCTTTATTTCCAGGGTTAACACAGGCTGGAGTTGTGTGTGTGTGTGTGTGTGTGTGTGTGTGTGTGTGTGTGTGTGTGTGTGTGTGTGTGTGTGTGTGTGTGTGTGGTGGGGGTGCAGTTCAAACTCTTACATAATCTGCTATTAGAGGCTATTTGATGAACATGTTGAAGTGGAATGTACCTCATAAAGGGTTAAACATTTGGGCAGATGTGTCATCATATACAGCAAATCTACTGAAATATTGAAGCGTTAATATAATTATGTCATTACATTTAAATGAGGCCATACTAGAAACTTTTCTGCATGTTCTGAAACATTTTTGTATTTTTTGTTGTTTGTTTGATACTGATGAAAAACTGGATGATTTATTTTACAATACAGCTTTTACATGTCCAGAAAACCAAGCCAAACAGCTCATTAGGTGCCAATGGAAATCAATTAGCCATATGGGAAAAAATGATAAAAACAATGACAGCAAAAAGCAGTAAAAATTGCAGATTGTGGGGATATTTAGTCTGATTTTTGCCATGACGATAATTATATATAATAGAAACAATCAATGGCCACTTTATTGGATACACCTTGCTTGTATCGGGTTGGACCCTCGTTATTCTTCAGAACTGCCTTAGTCCTTCGTGGCATAGATTCAACAAGGTACTGGAAACATTCCACAGAGATTTTGGTTCATATTGATATAATAGCATTACGCAGTTGCTGCAGATTTGTTGGCTGGACATCCATGGTATGACTCTCCTGTTCCACCACATCCCAAAGATGCTCTATCGGGTTGAGATCTGGTGACTGTGGAGGCCCTTTGAGACCAGTAAATTTGTTGTCATGTTCAAGAAACCAGTCTGAGATGATTGGAGCTTTATGACATGGAGCATTATCCTGCTGGAAGTAGCCATCAGAAGATGGGTAGACTGTGGGATGGACATGGTCAACAACAATACTCAGGCAGGCTGTGGCATTGCAATGATAATCACTTAATACTAAAGGACCTAAAGTGTGCCAAGAAAATATTCCCCACACCATTACACCACCACCACCAGCCTGAACTGTTGATACAAGGCAGGATGGATCCATGCTTTCATGTTGTTGACACAAAATTCTGACCCCACCGTCTGAATGTTGAAGCAGAAATCGAGACTCATCAGACCACGAAACATTTTTCCAATCTTTTACTGTCCAATTTTTGTGAGTCTATGTGAACTGTAGCCCCAGTTTCCTGTTCTTAGCTGACAGGAGTAGCTCCTGGTGTGGTCTTCAGCTGCTGCAGCCCATCTGCCTCAAGGTTTGAGATGTTCAGAAATGCTCCTCAGCATACCTTGGGTATAACATGCAGTTATTTAAGTTACTGCTGCCTCTCTATCAGCTCGAACCAGTCTGGCCATTTTCCTCTGACCTCTGGGATCAACAAGGCATTTTCACTCTCAGAACTGCCACTCACTGGATGCTTTCCCTTTTTTGGACCATTCTCTATAAACCATAGAGATGGTTTTGTGTGACAATTCCAGGAGATCAGTAGTTTCTGAAGTACTCAAATCAGCCCGTCTGGCACCACCAACAAGTTCATGTTCAAAGTCACTTAAATCACCTTTCTTCTCCATTCTGAAGCTCTGTTTGAACTGCAGCGGATCATCTTGACCATGTCTACATGCCTAAATTCATTGAGTTGCCATGATGTGATTGGCTGATTAATAATTTGCATGCAGTTGGACAGGTGTACCCAATAAATTGACCTGCTAGTGTATGTATATATATATATATATATATATATATATATATATATATATATATATATATATATATATATATATATATATATATATATATATATGTGTGTGTGTGTGTGTGTGTGTGTGTGTGTGTGTGTGTGTGTGTGTGTGTGTGTGTTGGAGAATTATATGACCCACTTGCTCCAAAGCACCCATCTTAGATAGATCAGTGGTCTAGATTTTACCTAAATGTCAAAAACTTTATTTTGAAAATAAAGTTAAAGTTAAAGTCCCATTAGTTGTCACACACACTGATGTGTGTGCGAAATTTGTTCTCCGCATTTGACCCATCCCCTGGGGGAGCGGTGAGCTGCAGACACAGCCGCGCTCGGGAACCATTTGGTGGTTTAACCCCCCAATCCAACCCTTAATGCTGAGTGTCAAGCAGGGAGGCATTGGGTCCCATTTTTTCAAAGTCTTTGGTATGACCCGACCAGGAATCGAACCCTGATCTCCCAGTCTCAGGGCGGACACTCTACCACTAGGTCACTGAGCTGGTATTCTGAATTAAAAAGGTGACAAAGGCCTACAATAACCGTCATGCATTGTGTTGACTTTATACTCTGTGCTAGGATCCAAAATATGAATTGTCGTTGTTGTCGTTGTCATCTTCCTCCGCTTATCCGGGTCCGGCTCGCGGGGGCAGCATCCCAACTAGGGAGCTCCAGATCGTCCTCTCCCTGGCCTTCTCCACCAGCTCCTCCCGCAGGACCCCAAGGACCCCCAGATTGGAGATGTAACCTCTCCAACGTGTCCTGGGTCGACCCGGGGGCCTCCTGCCAGCAGGACATGCCTGAAACACCTCCCCAGGGAGGCGTCCAGGAGGCATCCTGACCAGATGCCCAAACCACCTCAACGGACTCCTTTCGATCCGGAGGAGCAGCGGTTCTACTCCGAGTCCCTCCCGAATGTCCGAGCTCCTCACCCTATCTCTAAGGCTGAGCCCGGCCACCCTACGGAGGAAACTCATTTCGGCCGCTTGTATCCGCGATCTCGTTCTTTCGGTCATTACCCAAAGCTCATGACCATAGGTGAGGATTGGGACGTAGATCGACCGGTAAATTGAGAGCCTGGCTTTCTGGCTCAGCTCCCTCTTCACCACGACAGATCGGCTCAGCGTCCGCATCACTGCAGATGCTGAACCAATCCGCCTGTCGATCTCCCGATCCCTCCTACCCTCACTCGTGAACAAGACCCCGAGATACTTGAACTCCTCCACTTGAGGTAGGACCTCCCCCTACCCGGAGTTGGCAAGCCACCCTTTTCCGGTCGAGAATATATGAATTGTTTAGCAGATAATTGACATTTGTTATTATATTAATAAAAATGGAACACAAACTGTTGGGTTCAGCAAATATTTTCTTGTTTGCAGTTTTATGTCATGAGATCACCAGTGTCCAGCTGGTTTCTTTACCCGCAGCCTGAAAAGTCAAATAAAAGCATGGCTTTATAAAATATAAATTCATACCTTTAAAAACATGCATTACAATTGGTGCTTTCTGAAGTATGATGTAAAAATTCCTATCATACAATTTCCTGATCTTTATCTTCATCCTGGTAGAATACTGAAGCATCTGAGTTCTGCCTATTTCCAATCCGTTTGCATAAGGCAACCCCTGAGCAACATGGTGAGGAGCTAGCAGTGTTGTCAGGCAGCTAAATCAACAACACCTTGAGCAGAGGTGGAAGAGGGAGCAACCATGAGGAAGTGATAATGGGAAGAAAGAAAAGAAGAGTGAGTTGAAAAGGTGGAGGTATCCTACATTGTGTAAACCCTGGATTTTCCCACTGAACAGCATCTTTACGCTAAGCTCCAGACTTGAACTGAAATACTCTCACTTATCCTCAAATCCAAGATGAAATACTGTCAGATGTACTGTGATCCGCGGAATTTGGTGGAAGACTGACATCAAGAGCGTAGGAGTGACTGACGTGTGTGTGTGTGTGTGTGTGTGTGTGTGTGTATGTGTGTGTGTGTGTGTGTGTGTGAAGGAAGAAAGAATAGAAGATTTCTGTGACTGGGAGGGGATTTGATGTAATGCTCTGTCAGAGGCTGAATGAGTGAGTTTGGTCACTTTGACTTATGGCTACCAAGGACAAACAGAGAAGGATCTACTTATAGACTAGGAACAGCAGTAGCTCAGGAGGTAGAGCAGGTTGTCCAGTTATTGTAAAGTTGCAGGTCCAATCCTGGCTCCGGACAGAGAGTATTGTTTTCTGCTGTTGTGTCCTTGGGCAAGACACTCAGCCCTCCCTACCTGCTGATGGTGGCTGGAAGGACTGGTGGCACCTGTGCTCAGATGCCTCGCCTCTGTCAGTGCACCCCAGGGCAGCTGTTGCTACATTGTAGCTCATCACCTACAGGGAGTGAATGTGTGTGTGTGAATGGATGAATGAAATACTCTAGAACTCTGACTCTGAAAGGCGCTATACAATATGAGGTCATAACAATTTTTTTTTGTAAATTATTCAAAATTGTACAATAAAAAATGTTGTATGTGGCGTTAGAAACATAATTAGTGTTGAATTTTACCAAAGATAGAGAATAAATACTGTAAACTGCATGCTTTGCAGTCCAGTGTCTGATGTGGGACGAAGAGGGTGAAAATTGTAAAATTTGGGGGGTGTAAGTCTCTCATCTCTGAATAGCTCTAAGGCACGAGCAGGAAATGGAGTCGTGGCATTTTGTTTTGCATCAGTGCTTCTCTTTATTAGCTAGGAACAAAATCAGCATAGAATAATAATTGGAAAATAGTAAACCTTGCTTTCATTAAAATTAGTGAGATTGCAGAATGCAATAATCCAATTATTTTACTTAAAAGCAAGTTTCTTCATCTCTCCCTGCAGTGTGCTGCAGGATGTGGAAGCTGGTGGACCCAGAAACTTCTGTCTCCTTCTGTGTTGCTGCCCCCTCACATGTAAACACCAGCATGGTTGAGTGTTCTCCGACAGCTGAACATACACCCGACACACGAGCAGCACTTAGGGCCACCATAAACACACATGTGCACCTCAACAACATACAAATAATTGAGTAAGATTTGCTGGTACATTAAGTTTAATGTGTTTGACATGCGGGAGGGGGGAAAGGGAAGACATGATGTAGAGTGGCTGCGCTGCGTCTTTCTTCAATCAGGGCACCGTGGGGTTTCGTTTTTACAACCCTGATGCAAAGCCAGGCCCGTCAGAGGTAATTAGCACTGTTGCAAATGGACGCAGGTCGCAGCTCTCAGCAGATTGGTCCACAGATGGGTCAGCAGGGGTCAAAGCTCCAGTATGCATTGATATAAACAATCATCCAAAGGGCTGCAACCAATCAATCCCTTTTAACACTACCCACTTCCTGGTTGGTTGCCTTTACAGGTCAGAGGTTCGGTGGACAAAAAGACGACTAAGTCTGTGGAGTTGGGAGAGAGCGGCACAACCTGATTATATATTCATGTGTTTTTGAGCAATCAATACACCAATAAAGTATCAAACATGCCTGAATATCTTATTAAAAGCCCACTTATTGTTTTTGTTCCATGCATGTAGTGTAAAAGTTTAATATTTGTGTCTAAATTTATGTCTAAAAAAGTCAGACACTGTTTTTTTTGTTTACGTTCCATGTTGTGTTTTATTTATTGTCTTCTTTGCAGTTAAATCTCCTCCTCCAGTGTGTGTTTTCATGCCTGCTGAATAAACCACTTCAACATCAATGTGACGTTTAGCATTTAGCTGCCCATAAAGAACCGAGAGGAGAAGAGGGGGGTGGAATCCTATGCTTGAGGAATTGAATTACCGAAGCTTTCTCTCATTATCATTTAGTCATCTTTTGTGGCCCACCAGTAAGAGATGATGTTCCCATGACCCCGCACAATACACAGACATATTCTTCAATCTTGCTCCGATGAAATTCCTGCAAATAAAACCTTTGTGCTGGGCAACAGCTAATTATTTGACAGATTGGCCCCCTTCTGGCTCAAGTTACAGTGAAGAGTGGCCATGTCCCCCCCCCCCCCCCCCCCCCCCCTTCCCAAGCACACCACCAGCACTCACCCACCCTCGCCCCCAACCCAGGTTTAGAGAGGGGCCACTTTTAGAAAATCCCAGAGGGTCTCATTCTTTTCAGAAGATTATATATTTGACCCCCCCCCCTTCTCTCTCTCTCTCTCTCTCTCTCTCTCTCTCTCTCTCTCTCTCTCTCTCTCTCTCTCTCTCTATCTCCCTGTGTGTGTGTGTGTGTGTGTGTGTGTGTGTGTGTGTGTGTGTGTGTGTGTGTGTGTGTGTGTGTGTGTGTGTGTGCTTCTATATGTTTAAATGGACACATTTTAAATTTACCTGTAACATGTGGACATGTCCACATTGTGGGGACATTTGGCTGGTCCACACATTTATATACATGGTGGAAGCAGAAAAAACCCACAGCAAACCAGGTCAAATCTGTGTTTTGTTGCTCTGTATTTATGCATCTTTGAAGACCTACCATACCTAGGAATCTAGTGTATGTCTTTGTAATTTCAAATTAGAGAGTGGAGGTCATTAAGGGATTACAGTTCTTGGGTGGGAATGCCTTTGGCTTTGATTCGGTCCACTAATAAGAAGAGTTTGTCTTTAGCGTTCGGACATGGACCACCAAGATAAATGCCAGCACATGTTTAAATTATCTGGAGAGTAATGGGATTTTCCTTCAGCCCTCCACCCCTCCCGTAAGGATCGCCCATGACTCGACCACGCTGACATTTTGAATTATCAGCGTAGGTGCAATCTGCTGCTTATGCTTTCAACTGGTGTGACTCCAGAAGGGTTTAAAAAAGGATAAGAAACAGGTTTAATAAAAGAAAATTAAAACTACTGCATTCTAATGTAGATTTTAAGACACATGTAAAGTAATCAGATCTAACAAATGCAATGTTATTTTTGTGACCCATTACTTCTACTAGTTGGCACAAAAACTTATTTATGTTTTTGTTATAGTTCATGCCATGAGGTTTTGGTAAAACCACGTTTTGTCTACCATAAGAGAACCAAAATGAGGAACTGTTTCTGATGCAATACTTTTGGAAATTGATATGGTCCGAGACATTTCTAAAAGAAGGAATTGATTTTATATAACGAAACAAGAGAGGAATAAAGCCTGATTTAGATTTAAAGGAAATGCTGAGTCCAGCATGGAAAAGTCCCAGTACATATCAAAGTTGCAGCCTCTTCCTGGTTATGGCTGAAGGATGAAGCAGCATTCATTCATCATAAGCTTAAGCTCAAAGAAACATAAGGCAATGAAATAAGCAGCAAATGTGTCTGTTTTTCTTTTAGCAAAAATGTTGACATCACTTTTACTCAGACAAATAAAACTAAAAAAGTACATCTGAGTTTTCTGTTTATCGTACCAAACCGATGGATTTGTAACAGCACATTTCAACACAGCATGAAAGCTGACCAAAGCGACTTACAGAAGGTCATAATAAAACAGAATAAAAACAGTTCAATAAAAGATTACTAAGGACAAGCAGTAAAAACAAGTAAAACAACCAATAAAACAACACAAGGCAGTAAAAACAAGCATAAAATATGGTCATACTCCAAAAGCCAAGTTGTAGACATGAGTCTTCAGTCTTGACTTGAAAACAGAGATGGGTGAAGACAGCCTTATGGAGATGTGGAGGGCGTTCCAAACGACAGGTGCAACATACTGAAAAGCCCACTCCCCCCTCTCTTTAGTTTGTTTTGGGGGTCCTCAGCAGCAAGTGGTCAGCTGACCTCATAGCGCACTGGCACATAGGGTGTGAGAAGCTCTGATATATAGGAGGGTTAGGCTATTCAATGCCTTATGGACAGAGTAAAATTTTGAAACCCACCCTGAAAGTCACGGGAAGCCAGTACAGCTGTGCCAAAACCGGCGAGATGTGTTTACAGTGTTTACATATAAGGAAGTATAAGCAGCGCTGCCAACACCTATAGCTGCTATTGTCATCTAGAGATTTACTGAAATGTTAAAGACAATATTTGCATAATTGACCATATATATGTATCAGTATTAGAGGTTTAGGAGAAAGGAATAAAGACCTGTATAAAAGAGCAGCCCTGAAAATACACCCTGATAATTGATTAGAAATATAAGTTAAAATAATGAAAATGCCCTTTTTCTAAGACACCTTTCCAACTTTTTTCCTTTATCCAGACTTGGGAGGACACTAGCAGAATTACGTAGGGTTTCTTCTTCGGCCTTTCATTGTTTCTTTCTCCTTTTATTGATTTGGTTTATTTAGAGGGTACTTAAGAGCACCACATGATATAACAGTCAAACCTGAACATACCACAGAGAGACCTGCACAGTGGTCGAGAGGTAATCCAGGACAGTATGAGCCTTTGTGGCTTTTTGTAAATGTGATATTTTGATCTGTACACTGAGGGGTTAATGTGTCCCGCTCTAGATGCTGTCGAGGCACACCGACTGGGCTGTCTGCAAGTGCTTTGGTAATGAGATCATTGCACAGGCTCCCCCAATGGATTAGAAGAAGCCCCAATTATTCTTGTGTGAATTCCAAAATAGCCCAAATTGTAGATCCAGATATCGAAGATTTACGCTTCTTGCAGATTTACTGTCATGTCCCTTTCAAACCCTCCTAGAAAATTCTTGACACATCACAAACATAGAAATGGCAGTTGAGGTGAGTAGCAGGTTCCCAGCCTGAAAACATTGTCCCTGTCCATCGTTGACACTCACCCACAAAGGTGTATTACCATTCTGCTTGTGGCTAGCATTTTGGTTGTAATCACCGCTCTGGTCTCTTCGTCAGGGGTTTTAATTGGAAAGGTGCTGTTTATGAATAATGCATTTTTCCTGAATCCCGCTCCAGTTCTCACGATAGTTCATCAAGCAGTCTGAAATCACGGTCATATTCTGGCTCGGTGTTAGAGAGCTCCTGAAGAAAAGTGACTATTTCTGCAGATTAAACTCTTCTGTAGAAGATTATACAGGAATCCTGTTCTCTCAAACCAGGAAACCAGAAACAAAAATCCATTACTGGTTTCTAGGCTTTATTTTAAGGGCAGACTAGATGAGAAAGAAGTTACTTCTTCTCAGCTGCTGAGACGAAACTCGCTGCCAGCTACACAGAGAGACGTCCTGTAGTGTTTACAGTCCAGAGGAAGAGGGATCCAGACTCAAGACTCCATGGATTGGGAGGAGTGGGCCGTGATGACGCAGCAACAACCCCATCCAACTGCTGGGCAGACAGCAGACGATTTGCAGCTTAATCAGAGAAGTGTATGTGTGAAGCCCAAAAAACGCTTTAGGTGTTTTTCATGATGAAATGACAATAAAACAAAGTTGCAGGCTCCAAACTGTGGATTTTGCATGATTTAGGACTTTTAAGCTAGTCACCACAGAAACATAGGGGAAAAAAACTGTTCTACAACCCTTATGGGAATATTTACAAATATTTTCTATGTGGTAAAGAGTGCTGTTATCTGCATTGCCTGGTAGCTAAATTATTACTTTATTGGCTTTGATCCTGAAATTTAGGAATTATATTTGAGACAGTGAATAAAGAAAGCTGTGAAAGACAGTCAGACCTGACTATTGCATAAATGAGCCATGAAGCATAATCCCCCTCCCTGTACAGTTTGTCTGCTTATTTAGTCAAAATACTGTTTTATAACTTTATTGGCCAACTAAAGGAAACCAAACACAAATAATGATCTAATGTGCCAGTAACCATTATATTAATTACCTTTACTGAAATAAACACCCATTAATATATATTTTTAAACTTTTTATTTAAGCTCATTTTAAATAAGTTGACCATTCTTCCCTTTAACTTTCTCAGTTTCCACCTATGGCTGCATCATTTACTTTTATTTTTAAATTTTTTTGGGATCCAGTTGCAAGTCTGGGATGCTCGTCTACTTTGTTCGCCTGGCATGAACCCAAGCAAGCGGAGCCTGGAGTATTCATTGCTCAACCTGGGTGAAGGTCACACAGTCCATCCCTTCCCTGTTTCCACTCCCCAATGAGCAAACATATGGTCATGGAGCACCTTGAACATGGTTTGGGTGACCAGGACTACTTGGCCTGAGTTACCACATTAAAAGGAAAGTTGAACTTAAACTTGATCACATTTCAGCCCACGTGAAGTAAATTAGGTGGCAGAAGAGCTGCAGTGAATGTGTAACTCACATCACTTCTCTGCTGATATAAAAGCCTGTAATCATAAGGTGCAATATCATCGCCCCGTTGTTCAAACAGCCAAGCCTCGTCTAATGGCTTCCACGTTTCCTCAGTGTTAGCTCATTAGTGGATGACCTAAAGGCATGTAAGAAAAAAAGACAAGCAAGAGACACAAAAAAACTTTGGATAATGGATGCTTGCTGTTTGGAGACAGTAAAAATAAACAGGTCTGCGGCTTTGATAATGAATATGCTGTGAGCACGAGTGTGTGAGTTTATCACAAACTTCCAGCTAATAACACATCTCCTGCATATGTGTGTGCATGCTTATGTGAATGAGCGCGCCTCAGTTTATTTCTCATTGCGTGTGTGAGTGCGCGCGTGTGTGTGTGTGTGTGTGTGTGTGTGTTTGTGTGTATAACTTCACTTTGAGGGTTAGGGATAGGGGGTGTTGAAGATGTTGAGTCGCTATCAGACTTTGTGAATGGGGACTACAGTGTGTCTCTGGTGCCTGAATGTCCGGCCCAGGTGGCGACTGGAAGACCAACTTCATTACGCCTAAAGAGGAAACAAAGGAAGATGCATCGTAAAAAATGTCATCCTTCATCTGCGAGGCCACTGCCTGACACATTAGGAATCTGTATGCTCAATTAAGCACTGGCAGGCTCATTTTTCCTCTCCCTCTCCCTGTGCCCCGCACTCTTGATCAAACACAGCAAGCTAAAGCGAACAGGCTGGTCTCAAGCAAGGCGTTCATAAAATGTATTTTTGTTGTGTGATTTATCGTTAGTGGCATTGACTTGTGAGCACATTTTCTTGTCTGCAACTTAAAAAAAAACGATGTGACTCTAACAACAAAAAACTGCTTAAACATTTTTATTCTGATGTTTCAGAGGAAGATGGGAGTTTGGAAGCTGACACACCAACTGATCATCATTCCTGAAGTCCAGCTCTTCTAAAGCAGCTGTTGAACAAGGAGTTCTGTCTCACCTGCTGGTGGTAGGCATTTACAAGATTACAACCACAGCAGAGTAGCTGTTTTGATTTGCCAACCTGTCAAAAGTGTCTTGAAAGATTTGCAAAGAATCTCAATGTCCTCAATGTGATGGTAACATTTTGAAAACAATTACAAAACTGCCTTCTCATTTTTATCAGAGACATTGCTGGTGTTTTGAACCCACCAGGAACCCTTCTCAGTTGAGTTCCCGTGTTAGAAGTGTGAGACTTTTGTAAATGTAACTATAATTAATTGTAACTCAACATCTACTTTTATCTGACACAGAAGTAAAATAGTAGTTTTAGGCATGAATGTACTGTTGTTACACAAGTAAAGCTCAAAAATTAGAATATGGTGCAAAAGTCTATTTATTTCAGTAATTCAAGAGATTTTGAATGTGGGGTTTTCATAAAGTAAGCCACAATCATCACAATTATAACAAATAAAGGCTTGAAACATCTCACTTTGCATTAGTCTATCTAATATGTTAGTTTCATGTTTTAAAGGTGAAATGTGTATGAATTATTTAAGAACGACATCCTGTGGTCAAATTTGGTTACTGGGGCGACAGTGCCAGGAGTTAAGTGCTCGCCCTGTAATCGGAAGTTTGCAGGTTCAAGCCTCGCTCAGTCTGTTGCTGTCATCGTGTCCTTGGGCAAGACACTTAACCCCCCTTGCCTGCTGCTGGTGGTCGTAAGGACCAGTGATGCCAGTGCTCAGCAGCCTCGCCTCTGTCAGTCCGCCCTAGGGCAGCTGTGGCTACATCGTAGCTCATCCCCACTAGCATGTGAATGTGTGTGTGTGAATGGCTGAATGACTGGTTGTGTGTTCCAGGACTCTAGAAGGCGCTATATCAAATACAGGCCATTTACTACAGCCCTTTTTTCTAGGCCAACATTTACTTTCTCATTGCTGCTCTATGATTTCCATTGCTGTTGCCGGTTACAGATCAGCACCAGAAGATTCTATATAACAAGCAAAGGTGAGTCATTCACAGTGAAATTCATTTCAATTCAATTCAAATTTATTGATATAGCACCAAATCACAACAAGAGTGGCCTCGAGGCACTTCACATGGTAAACATTCCAATACAGGTCAGTTCATTAAGCCAATCAGTAAAAAGTTTGCTTTATAAGGAACCCAGCAAATTGCTGTAAAGTCACGTGTCAGTGACTTTACAACAATCCTCATACTAAGCAAGCATTTAGTGACAGTGGAGAGGAAAACTCCCTTTTAACAGGAAAAAACCTCCAGAGGATCCTGGCTCAGTATAAGCAGCCATCCTCCACGACTCACTGAGGATCGAGAAGACAGAACAGACACATGCAAACACCAACACCAGCCCACACCCACACACACACACACACACACACACACACACACACACACACACACACACACACACACACACACACACACACACACACACACATCCACAACATATATACCAAGTAATGTTTCTATGGATACATTGTGATTTCATAGTAAATATTCTATTTGGTGAGAGATAAAATTTATTGTATTTATCCTTGTGAATCTATAATTAAACGGGTAATCTAGTAGTAGCACATTCAGTGTCAAAGAAAGTAAAATGTTATTATGAGGAGAGGGAGAATGTTTAAATGATTAGCAACAATATTCAAGCCGATGGCCCCTTCCATGAGGCCACCACAGCTCAGCAGAGCATCGTTGTAGATTCTTCCAGGGAGCAAAACACTTAGAGAAAAAATAAAATTAACAGCTGAAATAGCAGGAAATAATACAGTTAAAGAGCAAATTGTAGAAGAAAGTAGTTGAGCGTGGCAAGTGGCCAGTATGTCCTCCAGCAGTCTAAGCTTATAGCAGCATAACTACAGAGATAACTCTGGATAACCTAGCCTTTTAGATGGAGGCATGTTTGAGGCAGGGCAAGGGAGAGTAGTCTTTACCGACTGTCCACTCCACCTCCCTCTACTTCCCCACCCGTCCAGATCTAGGCTAACATCAGACTTTAACCATAGGCCCTATCAAATAAAAATGTTTTAAGCCTAGTCTTAAAAGTAGACAAGGTGTCTGCCTCACAGACTAAAGCTGGGAGTTGGTTCCATAAGAAAGGAGCCTGATAGCTAAAAGATCTGCCTCCCATCCTATTTTTAGATATTCTGGGAACCACCAGTAAACCTGCAGCCTGAGATCGAAGTGCTCGGTTAGGAACGTATGGAACAATCAGGTCACTGATGTGTGATGGAGCTTGATTATTAAGAGCTTTATATGTGAGAAGGAGGATCTTAAAATCTATTCTGAATTTAACAGGCAGCCAGTGTAGGGAAGCTAAGACAGGAGAGATAAGATTTCTCTTTTTAATTCTCATCAGAACTCAAGCTGCAGCATTTCAGACAAGCTGAAGACTTTTAACTACATTCTGTGGACTTCCTGAGAGAAATGAATCACAGTAATCCAGTCTTGATGTAATAAATGCATGAACTAGTTTTTCACCATCACTCATGGAAAGGATGCTTCTAATCTTAGCAATATTCCAAAGGTGGAAAAAGGAAATCCTACAAACCTGTTTAACGTGGGATTTGAATGGCATGTCCTGGTCAAAGATAACACCAAGGTTCCTTATTTTGTTCTCGGAGATGTATTTAATGCTGTTCAGGTCAGATGATTCACTAGGCAATTTCCTTTTCTGAATTTCAGGTCCAAAGATGAGAACTTTAGTCTTGTCTTGATTTCAAAGGAAAAAAGTTTTGAGTCATCCATTTTTTTTATGTCTGCAAGACAAGCCTGTAATCTAACTAACCAATTAAGTTCAATAGGGTTAATGGAAAGATATAACTGAGTATCATCTGCATAACAGTGGAAGTTTATCCCATGCTGTGTAATGATCTTTCCATTTGGAAGCATATTTATGGTAAAAAGAATTGTTCCAAGCACTGAACCCTGTGGTACTCCACAAGTAACCCTGGAGTGTAAAGAAGATTTGTCATGCACATTTACAGAATGAAATCTATCAGACAGGTAGGATTTAAACCAGCCTAGCGATGTTCCTTTGATCTCTACAACATGTCCAAGCATTTCTAAAGGAACATTGTGATCAACTGTGCCAAAGGCAGCACTGAGATCTAACAAGACTAGAACAGACACAAGATTCTTATCTGAGGCCATGAGAACATAATTTGTAACTTTCACTAATGCAGTTTAATTGCTGTCATACTCTCTAAAACCAGACTGAAATTCCTCAAACAGATCATTAGTGTTTAAATGCTCACATACTTGGATGTCCACTACTTTCTCAAGGACTTTGGATAAAAATGTCATCTGGATCCAGAGAAGGCTTCTTAACTAAAGGTTTGATTACTGCAACCTTAAAATCCTGTGGTACGTATCCATTTACTAAGGATGGATCGATTATGTCTAGAATGGGGGCAGTAACCAAAGGAAATGCATCTTTAAGTAATTTGGTTTCCCTCTGTTATGTTCCTCTGAGATGCTAAAGATAGTAAAAATGGAACAGTTGATTTAAAAGATGCAACAGCGTTGTCAGATGGAGACCGACTATAATGAAATTTACTTGCATATCTCGAGAACTCAGTTATATAAAACTCAAAGGTTATCAAAAAGTGGTCCGAGAGGACTGGATTATGTGGAAATATTGTTATTTCCTCACACTCTATGCAATACGTCAGCACAAGGTCTAATGTACGATGGTAGGAGTGGGTGGAGCTATGTATTCTTTGGGTAAAACCAATTGAGTCTAAGACATTACTCAAGGCTACATTGAGGCTATCATTTTTAATTTCCACATGAATGTTAAAATCCCCCACAACAATGACCTTATCAGTATTTAGTACCAAATCAGATTTAAAACAAATCTGAGCTCTGATCCAAAAACTCAGAGTAAAGGCCTGGTGGATGATACAAAACTACAAACAGGAGTGGTTTTACAGTTTTGCAATCTGGATTAGGAAAACTAAGAATAAGATGTTCAAAAGAACTGTAACTATTAATTGGTAAGGGATTGATTAATAAGTCTGACTGAAAAATGGTTGCTACTCCTCCTCCTCGCCCTGTATTTCGAGCAATATGATGATTTAAATAATTAGAAGGAGTTGACTCGTTTAAACTAACATAGTCCTCTTGCTGCAGCCATGATTCTGTGGGAGACAAGATGATAAGTAGATTAGATGCTAGGGCAGCAGTAGCTCAGGAGGCAGAGCAGGTTGTCGTGTAATTGGAAGGTTGAAGGATCTATCCCAGCTTCGGAAGAAAATTCTGTTGTGGTGTCTCATTTAACCCTCCTTGGCTTCTGTTGGTAGTCGGAGCAACTAGTGGCACCTGTGTACGGCAGTCTCACCTCTTTCAGTGCACCCTAGGGAAGCTTTGGCTATAGTGTCAATGCTCATCACCACCAGCCTGTGAATGTGTGTATGAATGAATGAATGAATGAATTAATGAATGATACTGTCACGGTCTGCCTCAATCAGCAGGAGAGGAGACCTGGTAGTCAGCTGTTTGTGTTGCAGGTGGGCGTGGCAACGAGCTCCAGCTGATCCTGATCCTGCTATGCAGAAGGCCAGGGAATTTGAGGAGCGGTGTGACACAACTCCAGTGCCGGTTGATACTCTCACCAAGGGTAGCTTCTAGCCCAGTATATCTCCTGAAATTCCTGCAAACTTGTCCTATGAAATCCTGTGTGTTCTTGTTCCAGTATCTTGTCTCGTATCCTCTAACCACGCCTGGAGTTGTGTTCCACGTCCCGCCGTTCAGGATCCTCTGGCCTCCACTCTCAATCGCTCGCCTGTCTGCCAACCTACACCCTGGACTCATACAACCATCTCCTGACTACCTCCTCTTCAGTCATCAGTCCTCTCGCCTCTCCTCAACTGATCTTCACCCAGTCCACCACCGCTACGCCCTGGTCTATGACCGTAAGAACAGTTCTACCCAGAAATAGATTATTCTCTTGGTTCTCTGGTTCCGACACAAGTTTCACGATTGTTTATTCTTTCGTTTTAGATTCCAGTCCTGTCATGTTCCTGTTTTTCTGGAGCAGTACATTTAGTTTTCCTTATCCTCAGTAAATGAATCATTTTACTATTTTACTTACCTGTTTTTTGTGTGGTTCTTCATGTCCTGGGTTAAACAGCTTGCCCACAACATGACAGAATCAACCGGCCATACGAATGCAACCCCTAAAGAACCACTTCCTGTCACCATCGCTAACACCTTGTCCCAGCATGAAAGATCCATACGGTCAGTACTCGAACAGTTATCCACCACTAATCAACGTCTTTTCCAGCTCGACACCGCCTTACGCCAAATGAATGAGAAGCTCACGTCTATGCCGCCTCCTCCCGCTACTTCCGTAGCTTTGTCTCCACCGTCACTTCCGGGTCAGCAGCATGGGGTTAGTTTCCGGGTCGCTGAGTCACCACAGCCGGATACATTCTCCGGCGAACCAGGTAAATGCTAGCCTAGTGAACTAGACCAAATTCTTGCTTTGCAAAGAATGGTCTAGGCATGCTCCATTGGAACCTCCGCAGCTCCTACCAGGACTCTGGCTGGCCAATCACAGCTCTCTAGAGGGGTTTCAAACACATAAAGAGCTGTGATTGGCCCATAATGGTGGGCCAATCATAGTGCTCTATCTGCTTAGTGAACAAATCACAGAGCTTTTTCCGCTTTGTGGGCCAATCAGGGCACTCTATATGCCTGGTGGGTGGGATGATGCAACAGAGTGAAACAAGAGTATGTCACATTCATCGTCCAGTGGAATGCGGAGATCATTTGAGAGACAATGGTAGAACCCGCCCCACAACCGAGAGCCGTCAATGGAGCGTGGCCAGACTAAATAATACATTTATTTAGTCTGGCTTGCCAGGCTAGGTAAATGCTGCTGTTTCCTACTACTTTGTCAGTTAGCCTTTGAAAGGTTACCAGACACATTCATTAATGATTCGGTCAAGATCTCGTACATAGTCGGCTTACTCCGGGGTAGGGCTCTACAATGGGCTGAGGCTAAGAGCCGGCAGGCTAGCTTCCTGCGAGGTTCGCTCTCGGCTTTTCTAGCTGAATTCAGACAACTATTTGATTAGACGGAGTCTCCCACAGAAATCGCAAAATAGATAAGGAATCTCCAACAGGGTAAACAGTCTGTCCCCGGTTTTGCCATAGAATTTCACACCTTAGCTTACATATCAACTCTAGATGAGGCCTCTCTAAAAGCCGCTTTCTCTCAAGCTTTGACCGAAAGAATTAAAGATCAGCTCGCGTTTTGCCAGGAACCCGAGAACCTCGAGTCCCTTATCAACCTCGCTTCTAACATAGACGTCTCAAGGAGAGGCACAAGACTTTGGCGTTCAGACCACAATCAGCTACTGTTCCGCTGCAACGTCCCCACCAAACACATCAACAACACCTCCTTTCCTCGGGATCCAATGAACCCATGCAGATTGGACGAGCAACGTTAACTCCAGAGGAGAAATTGAGATGCCGCTCCCTGGGTCTTTGTCTCTATTGTGGTCAGCCGGGTCACCTAATCCAAAACTGCCCTGTTCGGCCAAAAAACGCAGCCCACCAGTAGGACCGGATTACTGGTAAGTGGGATTGCTAGTGCTCAAAATTCCCAGTGCAATATAACTTGTACTATTTCTTTCCTCCAATGAACATTTCCAACCAAGGCGCTGGTGGACTCTGGGTGTGAGAGGAACATTCTGGACCAAGCGATGGTGCAGCAGCTGGACATTCCCACTGCTCCTCTCTCCACACCCATTCGTGCCTCCTCGCTTGATGGCTGCGCCCTCACAACCATAACCCATCGCACCATGCCCATATACCTGTTAATCTCTGGTAATCATCATGAGACTAAGTTTTTATGTGTTTCCCTCTCCACAGTCCCAGTTGTGCTAGGATATGAATGGTTGGCTTCACATAACCCCTACATTGACTGGAGGACCGGGTTGGTGTCAGTTTGGAGCCCATTCTGTCCGTCTCATTGTCTCCTCTCAGCTCCTTTTCCCGTCCAGACCGCCGAGAAGCCGACTTAGGAACCACCTGATCTGGCTGGAGTCCCCTCCGAGTACCACAACCTGCAACAGGTCTTCAGCAAGGACCGGGCGTCCTCCCTGCCTCCTCATCGCCCTTATGACTGTGGGATTGACCTTGTTCCAGATGCCACTCTACCAACAAGTAAACTTTACAATCTTTCAAGACCTGAGCAGGAGAGCATGTCAAAATACATTTCAGAGTCCCTACCTTCAGGAATCATAGGACCGTCCACATCGCCCCCTGGGTGCTGGCTTCTTCTTCGTATCCAAGAAAGATGGGTTGCTCCGCTCCATGTATCGACTACAGAGGACTAAACCAGATCACCACAAAAAACAAGTATCCTCTGCGTTTGTTGTCCTCAACTTTTGAGTCAGTAAACGATGCATCCATTTTCACCAAATTAGACCTGCGAAACGCCTACTACCTGGTAAGGATCTGTGAGGGGGAGTGAGTGGAAGTCGGCCTTCAAAACCCCACTTGGTCATTTCGAATACCTAGGAATAATATTTGGACTAACCAATACTCCTGCAGTCTTTCAATCTCTGGTCAACTCCTGCTAGTTGATTATATTAACAAGTTCGTTACAGTTTAACTGGACGATATTCTCATCTTTTCCAGAACACTTCCAGAACACCGTCAACACGTACGAGCTATGCTCCAACGTCTACTCGAGAGCCGGTTATTCATTAAGGCCGAGAAGTGTGAGTTCCATGCATCCTCTGTTAAGTTTCTAGGATTTGTTTTGGAGAGTGGTTGGCTGAAGACGGACCCCGACAAGGTTGACGCTGCTCAAACATGGCTAACCCCTTCTACATGTAAGCAACTGCAACGATTTCTGGGTTTCGCTAACTTTTACTGCTGATTCATTAGAAACTACAGCCAGATCGCCGCACCCCTGACATAGCTCATTTCTATCAAGAAACCCTTATCATGGTCCCAGGAGGCTGACCGGGCTTTCAACTCACTCAAAAACAGTTTCACCCAAGCACCCATACTCACACGCCCAGACACTTCATCTCAGTTCACCCTGGAAGTCCACGCCTCCGACACTGGGGTAGGGGCTGTTCTCTCTCAGGTCTCCCCAACAGATCACTGCCTCCATCCCTGCGCCTTCTTCTCCCGTTGTCTCACTTCAGCCAAGCAAATCTATGACATGGGTGACCGAGAGTTGTTGGCTATAAAACTGGCATTGGAGGAGTGGCATCACTGGTTGGAGGGAGCAGAACACCCCATAATCATATGGACTGACCACAAGAACCTGGCTTACCTCAAAGAGGCTAAGAAACTTAACCCCCTTCAATCTCGCTGGTCATTATTCTTTTCTAGTTTCAACTTTATCATTTCTTTCAGACCTGGCTCTAAGAACATCAAACCTGACACCCTCTCCCGCCAATACGCTTCGGACAGAGAAGTGGAACCTACCACCATCCTTCCTCCCTCCTGCAAAGTCGGCTCCATATCCTGGGACATAACTAACAAGGTTCTGGAGGCCCAACAACATGAACCAGATCCAGGTACTTGTCCACCACACAAAATCTATGTTCCTTCCAGCACCTGAGGGGCTGTGATACATTGGGCACATACGGCGAGGTTCTCTATCCACCCTGGCCTTGGCAGAACCATAACCCTCATCAGAAGGACCTTTTGGCGGCCATCCATGTATAAAGACGTCAAGGAGTACATCAGCGCCTGCCAGGTATGCCAGGTTTTTTGCCACGTCGCCGTTCAGGATCCTCTGGCCTCCACTCTCCATTGCTCGCCTGCCTGCCAACCTGCACCCTGGACTCATACAACCATCTCCTGACTACCTCCTCTTCAGTCATCAGTCCTCTCGCCTCTCCTCAACTGATCATCACCCAGTCCACCACCGCTAAGTCCTGGTCTATGACCGTAAGAACAGTTCTACCCAGAAATAGATTATTCTCTTGGTTCTCTGGTTCCGACACAAGTTTCACGATTGTTTATTATTTCGTTTTAGATTCCAGTCCTGTCCTGTTCCTGTTTTTTTGGAGCAGTGCCTTTAGTTTTTCTTATCCTCAGGTA
This sequence comes from Nothobranchius furzeri, assembly GCF_043380555.1. Lineage (NCBI taxonomy): Eukaryota > Metazoa > Chordata > Actinopteri > Cyprinodontiformes > Nothobranchiidae > Nothobranchius > Nothobranchius furzeri. The sequence continues at coordinate 54,920,702 of NC_091745.1, forward strand.
ATAAATCATTTTACCATTTTACTTACCTGTTTTTTGTGTGGTTCTTCATGTCCTGGGTTAAACAGCTTGCCCACAACATGACAGAATCAACCGGCCAAACGAATGCAACCCCTGATGAACCACTTCCTATCGCCATCGCTAACACCTTGTCCCAGCAAGCTGTTTAACCTGGGAGGTTAAACAGCTTGCCCACAACATGACAGATACACTGTGTAAAGGGTTTTGGAGCCCTCTGTCTCAAACAGGTGCTATACAAGTGCAGGTCATAACTATCATTAGCATAAATTCATTGTCATATTATGTGCTGGCACTCTTAGATGTTTTACGGTAGGGAGCACTCACTACACTTATTACAGTAATGTATATGGTTATTGGCCATCTTGCTGTTAGCTTGCTGTTATAGTTTTGAATGACTGAAAAACACAACATTTTACTCATTATTCCCTTCACACATACATGTCACTGTAATATTGAGATGTTAGTCATTGAAAAGGTAGCTTAGACTGTTTTTAGAGCCGACAATTTGCTTGTAATTCACCGTTAACATCTTTAGGGTTAGGGTTAGCCTCTAATCTGCTTGACTTTATTAGAGTAAAACAAGAAGATGCCATGGCTTCTATGTGTTATGAGAAATAACTTGGGTTTCTTCTGTTTACTGGCTTTGGTTCTATAAAACAGCTCTGGAGCTTTTTTCCTGCTGGTGAGAAATGAAAAATGCCGGCACTGCAATGTTAGCTCGACACTTTTTATAAACACTAACACTGTCCTTCTTTAGTTTTTTGAAAGGAGAAAAACTGACAGAATGAAATCTGTTTCAGTGTAACCCTCCTTCCAACATGAATGAGACAGTAGACTGGTTTGTGATCATTTCACTGGGATTCACATATTGCTCCTTTAAGTTGAATTACTGAAATAAATGCACCTTTGCACAATACTTAGACTTGTTTTGTTTCACCTGTATGTAAACCATCACCAGCGTAAAGTGCTGTAAAATTGTGAAAACTCACCTTAACAGTGCATTAGAAGGGCTGGAATTTGATTTGCGAGTTTTCAACTGAAATTCTGCATATTCCTGTACATTTCTTCCCCTGACTTGTCCCTAACAGCCACAACCTAACCAACTATTCCTCAGAATGTGTTTTTCATTTGTCTTCACAATCTTTGATACTTCGATTTATTACATTTTATTCTAAATCTGTAGAACAATGCAGCCGTCTAATGAAATGAACTGACCTTCAGTTGTACCTTTCCGTTGATACAAATGTACACGTGAAAACAAGCCAGCATCAAACACACACATCAACAATTCCCCTCTTAAACTGGGTGGAAACTTGAGAATCTTTTTCCTCTCATGCATTAAAAGAAAAAGATAAATGACACCTGGACAAGGCGGAGCCTCAGTGTGTGGGGTCTGTCGCTGTGATACACATCAGCCTCTGATTAATGAGTTTAGATGAGCACTCTTTAAAATTCGCAAAGGTCATGACTTAGAAGGCCTCCATATGACACTTCACTACACTTCACAAGGCCAGCTATTTTTTATCTTCAGACCCACCCGGTTTCCTTTCTCCCTCCCTCTCTTAAGTCTGCTCCTTTCTACCTCTCTTTTAAGGTCTATTGGAAAGATGAAAAATGGCGTGCAGCTGGCTGAGCACTTCCTTCCTCTTGTTGGGGGTCAACAGTTTATCATGCTGATAGAGACCCTCACACCTTCTTTAATAGAAGCTCCTCTGTAGTCACATTCGTTGTTATTCTGCACCACTGGACAGCCGTCAGCGGCACCTTTGCCTAAACCATCCCTTATTTATTGGCCCCATCACAGCATAAATCAGAGACTGACAACATATCTCTACTGCTTAAAAAAACTTGTAAATGCTTCAGTTTTTTTTTTGTTTTTACTTTTACTTTAAATAAAATTTGACTGATATGTAGGTTCAGTTGGAATGCTAGCTTTGTGAAGTGCCTCAAGTTGACTTGTGATTTGGTCATATATAAGTAAACTGAACTGAATTGAATTGAATTTATTAATTAAATTATTTTGTCAAAATTTCTGAGTTCTCAGTTGGAATAAAGAACTGCAAAACCTACAACCCTGAATATCCTCAGCACCTAGAGGAATGAAGGTTCCTCAAATGCCCTCAAAGCTAATTTACACATACAAAGTAATGGTAATATCCGTCCATCCATCCATCCATCCATCCATCCATCCTCTTCTGTTTTTCTAGAGTAGCCTAAGCAAGGAGGCCCAGACTTCCCTCTCCCCAGCCATTTGGGCCAACTCCTCCAGGGGAATCCTAAGGCGTTCCCTGGCCAGCCAAGAGACACAAGGGAGAGCCCAGACACCCTAAAGAGAAAACATTTTATTTCTGGGATCTCTTTCGGTCACTACCCAAAGCCTGTGATCATAGGTGAGGGTAGGAAAGTAGATCGGCCAGTAAATCAAAAGCTTGGCATTCCAGTCCAGCTTTCTCTTCACCAGGACAGAACGGTACAATGCCTGCATCACTGCAGATGCAGCACCAATCTGCCTGTTGAACTCCAAATCCATCTTTTCCTCCCTTATGAACAAGATACTTAACCTCCTCCATATGCTAACATAATGGTGATAGATTTTTTCCTAGCACTTAGATGAGATGGTACTGCTTGTGGCTACAGTAGTGTGCACAAACATCACCAGGCCTCCCAAAAAAGTCGCCACCCAAAAATAGGTCACATACTCTAATATTGTTGAACCGCATTTAGCTTTGATTACGACATTCATTCACTCTGATGTTGTTTCAATAGGCTTCTGCAGTGTCACAAGATTTATTTCCATCAAGTGTTTCATTAATATCTCACCAAGATCTTGCATTGATGATGGTAGTCTGGCCGCAGCACAAAGCCTTCTCCAGCACATCCCAAAGATTCTCAATGGGGTTAAGGTCTGGACTCTGTGGTGGCCAATCCATGTGTGAAAAGCATGTCTCATGCTCCCTGAACCACTCTTTCACAATTTGAGACCTGGCATTGTCATCTTGGAACATGCCCGTAGAATAACCTGGTCATTCAGTACATTCAGGTAGTCAGCTGACCTCATTCTTGGAGCATACCCTGTTGCTGAACCTAGACCTGGGCAGTGCAAATGTATATATAAGGGCTAACCTGAAGACTACAGTTAATTCTGGGTGTGACATTGCTGCTAGCTTCATCTCCTACTTCACACCTACTAACCCTCACAGCCCTGTGGCTACCTCCACTGTCGACTAATTGTACTTCATTCATTAAACAAATTACACCGAAGAAGAGAAAGGGTGTCTCAGGCCTGACCTGAAAGTATTTTCTTAGAAACCAAATATATAAAAATACATTTAGCTTTTATTCAACGTCCTGATTATTTTCTACTTTGTCAGTCTCTCCACAAAACACAAGTGAACAGTTAAAGTTAAGGTTAATAACAACAAGCAACTAATCAGAAATTAAAATTCTTGTTAAGTTTAAATTTAAACTTTCCTAATCATTTTTTTACTCTATCTGAGAACAGTGGCTGATAGCTGGTCTCCAGCAATTGCATCCCTTTTCATATTCTTTTGTTTTTTACAAAACAGCCTTCAGTTATTAAAATCAATGTGTGTTTTTGTTGAGGATCACAGTGTAGGAAGACAGTTCATCTAAATGATTAATGAGAAATTATCTGCACTTGTATAGTGCCTTTCTGAGTCAGGACTCCAAAGCACTTTACACTACAGTGTATCAATCATCCATTCTCACACTGATGGTGATGAACGATGAAGCAACAGCTGCCCTGGGCCACACTGACAGAGGGGAGAATTTCCAGTCACAAGAATCACTGGTCCCTACGACCACCACCAGCAGTCAAGGACACAACAGCAACATTTTCTGGTGGGAGCTGGGATTGAACCTGCAACCTTCCGATTACTGGACAGCCCACTCTACCTCCCGAGCTACAACTGCCCTCTACACTGTTGTCTTAATATTCCTGAAAACTGACATTTTTGAAAATCTCCTGCCTTAAATGTTGCAAATCTGAAAATTGTTTGCTTTTCATTTTAAAATAGGGATCTTCTAAGATTAACTAATTCACTGCCATTGACAGCTAAAGTCGTCATTTGCATTTTTTTAGCGGTTGGGCGTCGGAACGAGCCCCCGCACCATGAGAACAAACATCACAGCTCTAAAGCCGATCTTCATACGAGTACGTCACACGTTACATGATCAGGAAGCAGAAAATTAATGTGTTAAGAGATTGTTTTTGGCCTCTTCTGTGAAAAAAGCGATGTGCGAATCAGAAAAGCTTCTGCCGCTCACAGTTTGATAATGAATTCCGAAAGAACGGATATCGCTAAAAGCACGCAGATTCTTCCTGATGTAAGACGTGAGTCTACTCTTTGTTTTGGTAGTTTGAGCATTGACGTCATAGAGCACAATGTTCTGCAACTCTTCATAAAACAGTAAAAACACTTAAAAAAACGCTAGCAGCGAGAACCTTTTCTGATCAGGAAATGGCCGGCGGTTAATAAATAAACATTAAATACTGATTATGCCGCTAACAGCAATATATGTTTTGTGTGTTGTAAAAACTGTTAAGTCTGTTTTAACTTGGTTAAACAGAAAAAGATAACAACAGAGTCCAACCTGACCACATTATGAGTGCATATAAAAATAAGTGCTAGTCATAATGCTAAGCTAGCCTTGTTGAGCAGCTAATCACCTCCATTATAAAGATGAAGAGGCCTGATAGGTGACACGTCAGCATGCATGAATATATTTATTTACACGCTGGCCTGCACTGATTTAGAGACAAATTAGCCGACCATCCGAAAGATGGAGGGAACTCGGGGTACGGGGAGAGGGAGGTGGTAGAGGTGGGAGGAGGGTGCACCCTCACTTCCCCCCCTCCTGGAGATGAGCCCTGACCTTCTCATTTCATCCTCATTAGTATCTCATGTCAACAGAGCAGCCACTCCTTAATCATCTGCCATCATCCTAGACCTACACAAACACACACACACACACACACACACACACGCACGCACGCACGCACACACACACACACACATACACACACACACACACACACACGTGCACGAAATGCCAGACATAGACAGAAACTTTGTCATAAGGCCACTTTTACAGGCAGGAACTGAAATGTTTGGTCTTTCTGTACTTTACACACATTTTTTATAGCATTAACATTTTTCATAAACAGTATGAATTAAATACACTTTGTTATAACATCCAAATGTTAGTGGCAGCATGAAATGTAAAAATCATTCATAATCATTTTTGTTTAGTGTTATTCTAATTCTAAGAATGGGTGCTGTATATGTGGTGGTGGACGTCAGCCTGGCAGCGTGGCATAGAGCGGGCTTGTCTGTGTTGGCCTCAGTGCCACAGAGGCCCCAGCAGGGTCGAGGGGGGCGACAGTACAAATGAGCTCCATTCATTTCCCCACTTCAGCATATGGTGGCCCATTGTCCTCAGCCACAGAGGCAGAAATGATGCAATTTGTTGGCATGTCCTGTCATTTTCACAAACTGTCCAACTCACAGAGGCCCTGGCACACAGAAGAAGCAAGGGCAGCTTGTTGTTTCACACACACACACACACACACACACACACACACACACACACACACACACACACACACACACACACACACGCACGCACGCACGCACGCACACACACACACACGCACAGCATTGTTTGTGTAGCTGTCCTCATGTTAATCCAAAGCCACTGGCAACACCCAAAAACATGAGGAAGACAATATGTAGTCATCTGGACAAATATTATCACAAAAGACAGGAACAACAGGCTCAACCAGTTTAAATCCTCTCTGAGATGGTATGTGTGTCAGACTGTGATGTTTGACATGGTTTAACAGATCGTTTATCCTTCTTTACAGAATGAGATCTGATCCAAGGTCATGATAGCCTTCTTATTTCTCATCATGATAAATACACGAGCTGTGGTGGGAAAACAAGAAAACAGTGAGAATGAAATCAGAATCAAAACAATCACTCAAAACCCTTGCTTTGTGAGTGAGAGTGAACCCTGGTCTGTTCCTTGTTTCGCTTTCCAATTAGGAAGCTTCTGTCTGAAAACAAGGAGGAAGGAGACCTTTTTACTTCCTAAAAAAACCAAACTTTTGACATGATGAGATGCAAAATATAGGCTGAGCAGTAAGAAAGAAAGACGTGTCTAGACATGCCTGCATTTAGGTCAGACAGGAAAACATATGATCTAACAGTCATGATGACTGAAATGATAATGGTGAATATGCTGCTGTCGGAGGTCAAATGTCACTCACTTCAACATCTGTCTGAATGCATCCTGTCTTTGTGTTTATTTAGCTGAGGGTTTCCATCGCAGATTTAGTGAGACCGAGGTGGACTACATTCAGACAGAGGTGCACTTCTCCACATTCTCTGAAGATTGATGACGATGGTCATTGTTTCAGTGGGTGTAAGGAACAAGTGGCACTCTGAGACTCATTACCCATCAGTAGGAGTCAGAGGATGGAGTGACGGTTATTCTGGGGGCCAGATTCATCATTTCTGTTCACCTGGGATCCTCATTCACAAATATCAACTGTCAGAAAGTTTTATGTGCAATACAGTTGAGCAAAGGCCAAACGAAGGAAAATGAACACTTGCATGATGTATTTGTGACGCGACATGCACAAACTGTCAGATAATCCATCTTCGTCCCCTTGCAAACACTTAAGCGAGCTAGCTGTGGCTCCTTTGATTCGTCCGTCATACATCCCTGACCTTAATCCTTGGTCACACTTCTCCCCAGTCACCTCCTCCCCCTCCTAGGTCCTCCAGCCACCAGGATCCGTTTCCAAACCTACCCTTAACCTTATTTGCACCCTCCACCCCCGCCTGTCCTCTCAACCTGTCAAGGATTGGCTTCCCATGTCCATCACTAAGTGATGGATGAGGTGAAAGGTCATCACCCCATTCTGCGGGGTTCAACCGTCGCTTCAGCAATGCAGACACCTCCAAATCATAAGTAGGGAATATTACTAAAATTATCCTTTGTTGAAAAAAGCTCACAGTTGATTTCTTCTCTGGAAAAAGTTACTTTCGCTTTTGAAAACCAATCAAATACATCTATTTGTATTCATTGTTATGTATTTTGGACTGTTTTTACCAAAGAAATTGTCAAAGTTGGAACATTTAAACTTATTCTCAGAGGTATTTAGGGTCTATGATATCCATTAACAAGGCTGCAAAGATTAAATATGGTTTATGATTTGTTTTGCTCTAATAACCAGAAAACCTCTTCCTATATAGATATCTTATACTCACTGGAGGGATCAAAATGTATCCGTATGAAGTGATTTCCAATAACATTTTGTAAAATTTCATTGTTCTCTTGTTTAAAGAGTTTCACTCATGACTAACCCTAAATTGTCTGCAGCTGCCTGTGGTGCAGGAGGAAGAAACACTGCCTGATTTCACACATGTCCCTGTAAATACAGCTATAGAAGTAAGTTAAAACCAGTATGCCCTCCTAACAGGAGGTTATACCAGCTGAGGTGGGCAGAGCTGTAGTTCCCTCATAAAGTCAGACAGAGGTTGACACCTTGCAAGTACGCCAGAAAACAAACAATGGTGTCAAGCTTCGCTGCTGACAGCAGCATAGATCAATGTTATTTCCCGCTTTTGCAAAAATACCTAATTCGCCTTATTTAATCAAGTGTCTCCTTGGTCGTACTCCTGCTGCTGATTTATAGCACCCGCTGTCTTTATGAGTACCTGCTTCATTTTCTTGTCTATGCTCTGACATCTAAAGTGATAGGAATTTTATGCTTTTGATAACAATATGAGTTTCACTTTGGCTCAGAATTCACGGCCCTGTCAGCGGCCAATAAATAACAACAGCCAAGGTAAAAGTATTCACAAGCTTCGCAGGGAAAATAAACCTAAAATCTACATAGGAGGATCTTGAGATGACTGGACTGTGTGTGTGTGTGTGTGTGTGTGTGTGTGTGTGTGTGTGTGTGTGTGTGTGTGAGAGAGAGAGAGACAGAGAGAGAGAGAAAGAGAGACAGAGAGAGAGAGAGAGAGAGAGAGAGAGAGAGAGAGAGAGAGAGAGAGAGAGAGAGAGAGAGAGAGAGAGAGAGAGAGGGAGAGAGGGAGAGAAAGAAAGAGAGGGACAGAACAGTACAGGAGAAGACACCTTTCTTGGATGAAGACCCTGTTTTCTAGGGCACACCTAAGCCCTTTTCAGATTGGCATTCTGGAACATGTGTGGACAATTCAGTCCGTTTTTTAACCAGAACTGTGTTTTCAGACACACCACTTTTGTACGGGAACTTGTCCTTTCGGTTGCCTTCACACAGCAGGGAGAAGTTCCAGATGCCTGAAGGGGGGGGGGGGGTCGGACTTATGTTAAGCATAAGTCTGCGCACACGAAGGCGCATAAGACCTGGATGATGGCGCTCAACGGTTAAAGGAATCACGGAAACGGTGTGATGCGCTCCGTCGCGCGTCTAGATGGTACCGTAGGAGGCGAGCTGCCATGGTTTGCCGCATGCTACAGGAGCGAGCTATCTAGGAGCGCACATCGTCCCCTGGTCCCCTCCTCCTCCCCCTCCTCCCTGTCCGGAACTCGACCTCACCAGTCTGAAGCAGCCACCTTGTCCGTAACTAGTCCGGACCTGTTACTAGGGGCATCGTCCAGTTTAATTACGGAAAACGTTATCCGGATGTTTGTATTCAGACACAACGGTCTTACGGACAGAGTCCGGAACATTTCCGTTTTTCATGGCCTGTCTGAAGGGGGCTCTAGAGTCTGCATGCGTTTGTCCTGTCCTGACTAGACTACTGTAATGCCTTGTATGCCGGTCTCAGTCAGGATGCGGTTGCACGGCTCTAGTTTGTCCATAACTCGGCTGCTAGGTTTCTCACAGGTACTAGATGCCAGGAACACATCACTCCGGAGCTGGTGACCCTACACTGGCTCATGGTCAAGTACCAAGTAAAATTCAAGATCCCACAACCTGCGTACACGTCACTTCAAGGCTTTGCTCCCCTTGTCTGTCAGCAGTACTGCATAGGCATGCCCCGTCCAGGTCTCATTGCCAGACTCTCCTCACTGATGTTCTCTGTCTGTCTTCATCTCCAAAACTGTCTTTTTCGAAACATGTTGTTGCCATCGGATCCTGAAGACCCTTCTCAAGTACTCAATTTGGCAGATGTTGAGTTTCTTCTCCTCCTCCTTGGTTAGTTTCCAGGTCTTGCATCCATATAATAGAATTGACAAGACTCTTGAAGAGGGAGGCTTTTCTCTTCTTATTAATGTCTCTGGCTTGCCAGATGTTTGATAGCTATTTGAATTGTGCACTTGCTGGTGCCACTGTCTTTAAAGAGCAAGTAATGCCTAAATTAACTTTTTTTTGCTGATAACCTGTATAGATGAGTGTCTAATGGTGCTGTACACATGTATAATCATTAGTGTGGCAGTTAAGTGCAACCTACTTTAAATGTAATATTTCAGCCCAAAACCATAATTTTATCTATATCTTCAGGTTAAAACTCTGCTCCACATTTATGTAGAACCAGCTGCGGTTGATGGCTAAGCTGAAAGTGGGACGCTATCAGCAAAGTACTACGTGGCTGCACCGCACTGGTTTCCAGGTGAGGCAGCTGCACCTCCACCTGGCTCAGCCACTCACCTGCAATTATGACATGGTGGCTCTCTGAGCCGCTCGCCTCCTTGAAAAAAATGCTCTCCTCCCCTTTTCATCTAATGATCGAGGTTGGCAAGAAATCCTCCAGAATGCTGCAGAATCTGTTTCTGCTTTTCTCCTGAGGGGGAAGTCTTGTGTGAGTGCATGCTTGCGTGCACGCGCTCGTTAACAACTAGTTTTTAGATTGAGAAACTCCGACAGCACACACGGGGAGGGGTTGAGGGGGGTGCGGTCTGTCTGCCACTGCCTCGGTGCCGTTCTCTCGGTCCGCCAGGAGACGCCTCTTTCAGAAGCCTTCTCCTAACAGGAAGTGTGGATGAAATACGTCTCCACCCAGGCATTGACCCTCACTTTAACATTTGCTCCACATCCACTGTCTTTGGTAGCATTTGCACCCAGATGGGTGAAGCTCTCCACTTCTTCTGCTTATTTTTCTCATTTTCAGCTTGTCCTCACTCTTGCTATTGGCTTTCATGACCTTGCACTTCCTGGCATTCAACTTCAGGCTGACTTTGGCCGTTCTAGCTCCAGATCTCCACGGAGCTTTACCGAAGCTACTGCCTAGCTAAAACATTCTGTTAACCATAGAGTTTATAAAAAGTAGAACCCGCAAAGGCGGCCAAACCAAGGCAGTAGCAGTTGGTGCAGCGTCTACTCTTCCACATCTATGCTGTGTGCAGGAGTCAAAGTTCATTCAGAAAAATTGAAAAGACCCTTAACTGAAAGATTATACATTATTTTTAATGTTTTGCACTTTTAATATTACATTTTGAGTTTGCTACCTCAGCCTGCTTCCTAAGATTGTTTAATAATTTCCCATTAAAATACTGTTTTCCTCTTGTTATCGTAGGGTAAAATCTGTATGAGTGTGGACTGAACAGGTGCCAACTATTGGAACTATATATATATATATATATATATATATATATATATATATATATATATATATATATATATATATATATATAGATATATAGATAGATAGATATATAGATATAGATAGATAGATAGATAGATAGATAGATAGATAGATAGATAGATAGATAGATAGATAGATAGATAGATGACGGACGGACGGACGGACGGACGGACAGACAGACAGACAGACAGACAGATAGATGATAGATAGATAACTATGAACTAGTTCGTTTTTGGAACAGTGAACTTAGTTCATAATTTAAAAAAAAATTTGAACTAAGAAACAAACTAGTACGTTTTAGAATGTATGAATTGAAGTTTGAACTAGTTCGTTTTTAAACGGACTTTTCCAACACTGTCTGCAAAGTTGAGGTCATCCAGCATGGTTGTGAAGTTCTACTGGATTCCAGATTTCAGTGATAGAGATCATATTATTGCCTGTTTTGTTTTTATCTTGTTTAAAATGTTTTCATAATCTTTTTATGTTTTTTTTAATCAATTTCCTTTAACTGTTTAATGCTTGATTTTATTTGTTCTTGTGTTTATTTTAATCTTCTTCTTATCATGTGATTAAAATTATGAAAGGTGCTTTATAAATAAACAAACTGAACTAAACTGACCATAAAAAAGCAAAACCAAAGTAAAGGTCACGCCAACAAAAACACAAGTGAAACATGAGTTTGTAATTAACTGTTTCCTTCAACAACAACAACAACTGAAGCTCTCCTTCCTTACCTCTCCCTCGTTCCCATCTGTCACACAGTGTCACAAATGGTGAGAAAGGAATGCTCCTGAACTTCTCATACGCTTATGGAATATCATCTTGTGCATGAAGCTGGGGGGAATTAAGCTGATTTATTTCAACACTTTGCACATTCCTTTGACAAATTGGCCTTTTGTGCATGGTTGCCAAAAACCTGCTGGTCACCTAGGAAATGACATTAAAGTGAGTGAAATGGCCCTTTGCGTGTGATAAAGCCAAACAAAGATGACGCAGTGTATCCACAGACTATATCTAAGGAATAGAAAATAAAATGTCAAGCATTTCAAAGGAAAACTGCTGTAAAGTGTGGTTACTGAGACTATAACGAATCATTGTCCAGGCCCAAAGGTCTCTTTGTTCCAGGCCTGTCTGCTTCTCACAGAACCTTATTGGTCTGAGTGGAGGGAGGGAGGGAGAGTGAGCTGTGTTTTTGTGTATCACTACTTGAGTCCTGTGTGTGGCACAGGAACACTCAAAAGAGTGCAAAGAAAACAAAAGGTAGGGCTACCATGAGTGTTTGGTGGCACAGGGGCTTGAACTGGCGCAGGCTCTTGGCACAGAAACAATGTGTGGTGTTGGATGGAAGTGTCCAAGAGGGACAGAAGCTGCTTGGGGCTGCATCAGCATCTCAGTGGGGACATGGAGAAAGCAGAGCGGGAGACAAGATCAGAAGCAGAGGGGAAAATTGAGACAGATTTTCTTGCAGGTGTTGAGATAATAGACAGACAAATGATGTAATTGTTGGAGCATTTTGGAACGGGAGGGGCTCGGGTGGTTTGTGAAGCAGGTCCAGAGATCACAGAGAAGGAAAATTTGAATTACAAAGGAAAACTAGATGACATATAGAAAGCTGAAAATGATGAAAGCCTCACAGATTATCTCAAAGCTGCAACACTAAAACATCCACATTTTCTACTAAATGAATACTTTTTAGGAGGTTTCTTAATTTCTAGAGTTTTCCATTTGTGTTTGCATGTGTTTATATATTATGGATCTTTTGAGAGCTCAACAGATAAGGGAAGAAACCTCAGAAAAACTAAACTTTCTATGTCTATTTTTGTTCTGTGGCTTTATTCCCTTGACTTCATTATTATGTTTTCTTTAGCAGTGGTTAATAGAGTTCTACTTTTCTTTTACAGCTAAAAAGTAGAGCTGTATTAGTGTTTTTACAGGTGCTGTCATATTGGGTTTTAAAGCAATAGTCTGGTGGGATTTAAAAAATGTACAGGAACCAGCCACTAGGGGGCAGTTGTATGTTAGTGCTTCAAAGCGATGATGTGTTTTCACCATTAATCTCTGGAAATATCCATCAAAATGTTGTTGAAAATGAATTCAGTGGCACCCAGTTGTTGAAAAATATTGGTGGCTTTTTAACATATACCTCTATAACAATAAAAATCGGGTCTAAAATATATGGGATCAGGTCTAAGTTTCTGGGTGACACCATATTAGATGCCATGTTTCCTTCTACAGGAGCCCATGAGGACATAATGCATTTACTGATTTGAAATGATTGCTTACAAAACTTTCTCCATTCATAAACACTTGTTTTACACATTTACCTCTTCACTTGTTGTCAGTGATGGGAGTCTGATGTAATTATCATTTTGCTGGAGGTTGAAAGATCGGACAAAGTACGTGTTCAAAAATCACACTCCCAGGGATTTTTGACCCTAATGGCCATATATATATATATATATATATATATATATATATATATATATATATATATATATATATATATATATATATATATATATATTAGGGCTGGGACTTGATTAAAAAATTAATCTAATTAATTACAGGCTTTGTAATTAATTAATCTCGATCAATCACATTTTAATCGTTCAGGAAAATGCGCTCTCAAAGTAAAACTTTTAATTAAAATTATGAGACAGAGAATCAAACATTAGACATGGTTATTACTGTAAACTAAAGCTTTTAATAAAAAAATGCATTTTAGTTATTCACATGTTACTGTGTGATATGAAACAAAACCCAAATCAACTAAAATTTATAATTACCAATAGAAAACACCTGCAAAGGGTTCCTGAGCCTTTAAATAGTCTCTCTGTCTAGTTGAATGACTGAAATAAATTTGACTTTGCACCAGATTCTAATTTTTCCAGTTTCACTTGTTTGTATAATTGGGAGATTTTATTAGCATTTCTGCTCATAATGTAGTAAAAACACATAAATAATAATCCTTCAAAATGACAGTAGAACAGGCACAGATATGATCTAGTACTTAAATGTACTAACTTTTAACACCAGAGCAGGCATGACATATTCTGAGAATGATCAGGAACACTAACTGGTTCCAGTTGAATGACTGGAGGATGATGGGATTATAAAAGATCATGGCGAGGAAATAATGATCTGACGAACAGGTGAGCGGACCTTCCTTACATGGAAAGTTCTGCTGTCACGTTAATAAGGGGATGCTGCCGACCCGCAGATTCACGCCTGCAGCAGCGGATCTGGTGTGATCTCCAGCCTGATCACAACTTCCTCGTTCCTCGCTGCCCCTGATAGTAATGAATGTGATGTTTAGACAGCGACTCGTCTCAGAAACATAGAATTCCCCGACAGAATTGTTTAGAAAATCATCAGAAAAGTTTCAGAGTATTTCTGTTTTAACGTAAACTTCTGTTTTCAACTTTAAGACACGTTGTTTGTGACTGTTTAGAGTAGTGAGAACACAGAGCGTTCTCCCAGCGGCAGCCAAGTGCCTCTCGTTTATCTGCCTACTTTCATAAACTACTGTTAGGGCACAGAATTATTGTCTGGTGCTTTCAGCGCTGCACAGATGTTACGTAAATGTTAAAAATATAGCTTACCGCAACTTTTGTAAAGTCTCCGGTGCCACCGGGCGGGCAGCCGCAGCAGAGATGATCTCTGAAAAATGTCCGCAACACGGACTCCGTTGTTGTCTGGAAGTTTTTATTTTCCAAGTTAAGAAAAGAGGCGGTTGTGTTTCCTAAATCCTGCATCAGTCCAAGCAAGGCAACTTCTTTCTGTTTTTATTTCGTTTTAGTAGCCATTAGCCACTGTGCATTGTTGTGTGTGTCAGTGATATTCGGTCTACGAGGAAAACGTGCAATGACAAAGGTTCCGCCGTGCTTGAAATGCAAGCTGCGATCAAATGCGTTAATTTTTTTAACGCGTTATTTTTTTCTAATTAATTAATCATAATTAACGTGTTAAATTCCCGGCCCTAATATATATATATATATATATATATATATATACAGTGTGGCAAAAAAGTATTTAGTCAGCCACCGATTGTGCAAGTTCTCCCACTTAAAACGATGACAGAGGTCAGTAATTTACATCATATGTACACTTCAACTGTGAGAGACAGAATGTGAACAAAAAATCCATGAATTCACATGGCAGGATTGATAAAGAATTTATTTGTAAATCAGGGTGGAAAACAAGTATTTGGTCACTTCAAACAAGGAAAATGTCTGGCTCTCACAGACCTGTAACATCTTCTTTAAGAAGCTTTTCTGTCCTCCACTCGTTACCTGTATTAATGGCACCTGTTTGAACTCATTATCTGTATAAAAGACACCTGTCCACAGCCTCAAACAGTCAGACTCCAAACTCCACTATGGCCAAGACCAAAGAGATTTCGAAGGACACCAGGAAAGAATTGTAGACCTGCACCAGACTGGGAAGAGTGAATCTACAATAGACAAGCAGCTTGGTGTGAAAAAATCAACTGTGGGAGCAATTATCAGAAAATGGAAGACATACAAGACCACTGATAATCTCCCTCGATCTGGGGCTCCACGCAAGATCTCCTCCCATGGGGTCAAAATGATCATGAGAACGGTGAGCAAGAATCCCAGAACCACACAGGGGGACCTAGTGAATGACCTGCAGAGAGCTGGGACCACAGTAACAAAGGTCACCATCAGTAACACACTACAACGGCAGGGAATCAAATCCTGCAGAGCCAGACGTGTTCCGCTGCTGAAGCAAGCGCATGTCCAGGCCCGTCTGAAGTTTGCCAAAGAGCACATGGATGATACAGCAGAGGATTGGGAATGCCATGTGGTCAGATGAAACTAAAGTAGAACTTTTTGGTATAAACTCAACTCGTTGTGTTTGGAGGAAGAAGAATACTGAGTTGCATCCCAAGAACACCATACCTACTGTGAAGCATGGGGGTGGGAACATCATGCTTTGGGGCTGTTTTTCTGCTAAGGGGACAGGACGACCGATCCGTGTTAAGGACAGAAAGAATGGGGCCATGTATATATATATATATATATATATATATATATATATATATATATATATATATATATACCTGCTCCAATATAGTGTTAGTGCATGTTGATGAGGTGTATTCCATGGCTGTGGTGAGCGGGCAGTGTGGGCATTGTCTGGCATACGCCAGCTGATGCCACCACACTACCCCACTTGCACCCACAGCCCTCAGTGTCTAAGTGCAGTTTAAAATTGGAAGTGGGCACCAGCACTCGTGATGGGGCTGAAAGATCCCCTTGCCAAATGCCGTTGAATGTGCTCACTCCCAAGGCCCTAAGTGTGTGTTTGCGTGGAATGTCGTTGGTGGAAGCGTTCAATGTGCAAATAAAATTGGGGGGCAGGTTGCCACAGGAATGCGTAAATGGGGTCCATACCTGCACCCCTTACTTGTCCACCCTCCAAGGTCCTATGTGCATGATTGTGTGATTGGGGGGTTACAGTTCTAACATTCAGCATAAAGTACCACAGCTCATGGGTTTAGATCGATTAGCTATGTGTAAATGCTTCCTTAGTATAAAGATTGCTGTAAAGACTCTGACACTAGTCAGTGACTCAATGCAGTTTGCTGGGTTCCTTATATCGGAATTTTTTTTACTGATTGGCTTAATTAACTGGGGCCTTATTCATCAAGCCTGTTTACGCACAAAACATGGTCGGAAAACTACGTAAGCAACTTTCCATGCAAACTTTGGGATTTATGAAAGAAAACTTAGCGGAAAAATGTGCGCAACTTTAAGTTGACTAAGGACCTGGCTTACGCACATTTTGGACATGGAGAGCACCTGCAGTGCTGCTGCTGAGAAGGATACAATTATGATATCCTGCAGCATTTTCACTTGTACTGCTTCGTTTTCACACAGAACAAGACCCCCCACACACACACACGTGTGCGCACACACACATGCGCACCCACACTCACACACACACACACACACACACACACACACACACACACACACACACACACACACACACACACACATACACACACACACACACACACACACACACACACACAGCCTGAAGCGCAGAATACGGAATGCAGAATATCAACAGGGGGACAGATTGAGACAGAATGTCATGCGTCTGTGACAGTGTGAGCGTCCTTTCACTGTGACCCGATTGATCATGTGCCCTGGCTACTTGGACAAGGGAGATCTCTGTTTGGGTGACTGGTTAGTGCGTGTGACTTTCATCTTGGAGTCTGGGGATCCAATCCCGATTGGACCATTTTTTTTTATATCCGCCACAGATCTCTCGGAAGAATTCACAACATTGACGGCTTCAGCCACGCTGTGCCACTCCGTGGAGTTTCTCTTATTTGTTTTGCAAAAGCACTTTCTTTCATTTCTCCACCTCACCCACAGGTACCTCAACTTCTGCTTGTGAAATAGCACTTCCTTGATCTGCCTTGATCTACAGTCATTCCATCGTCATTGGCGGAGCCATGCAACAGCCGTCTTATGTTTATGCATTAGATCCACAAGGCACTTTGCATTGACTATTTATAGCAATAAGTGGGCATGTTGAGGGCGGGATGTGACTAAAAAGCAGCTGAGAACATTTCTAGATAGTTTCTGATTTATGAAGCGGAGATTGCGTGCAGCTGTGCGTACTCCATGTTTGATAGATCACAAACCTACTTGGCGTAAGTACTTTTTTTTTGCTGCGCCTAAGGACGGTTTTAGTAAGGATTCTACGCAATAAATGATAAATAAATGATAATGAGACCCCAGAACTTTATGAGAATGTGTACCTTGCCTTGAGACTTTTGTCGTGAATTGATGCTATATAACAAAAAGAAGCTTAATTGAATATAAAATGAATGAAATAGAGGTTGCTGCAATGTCTGCATAGTTGGTGCAAAATATGTATATGTATGGGATACTATGTAATCCTGTGCAAGAAGAAAGCTAATTGATCCATAGACCAAAATTTTTTTTACTATGCCTACCTTTGGTGAGAAGCTTGGTTGGCGCTTCATATTGTGGCTGCTTCAGCTTCCATGATACCCAACAAGATAAAGCAGGAAAAAACGTAGTTAGACTAAAATCATCAACTGTATCCCCTGCAGGAGATATTACCATCTGCCTTGTTACTGAAGATGGAGCACTGTTTCTTCACAAGTAGATGTCATAACAGCTGTGCGTCTTGTTTCTCTGACCTCTGCTATTAGGCAGGGACTGACATCTGACCTTGTGTCAAGCTATGGTTAAGTAGTTTATCCGGTTAGCTGCATGGATGTCATGAACACCAGGAACTACAATTGAGCTGTAAATGGATTTGGTACATGTAAATAGTGATAACTATTAAAACTGATCTTTAGGGAATAATCTTATAGTGTACATCAAATGAATAGTTAATTATTTTTGTTGTTAGGTTACTTTAAAACCATCAAATGGCTAACTCACATTTTTCATTACCCTCAACTATTTATTCATTCATTTCATTGTATAGATGCAGACTGTTAGCTCCCAAACACATCTTCACTCATTCTAATCAACAAACTCCCCTTTAAATAATTCAGGAACATGGCTAGGCCCCATCCATATGATGAGAGAGCAGCAAAGATATATTTGGAGCATCCCACTTTTAAGAGCGTGAGCTTTTACTCCCCTGGGTCATTTTCTGCCTTGGTCTTAATTGAGAGTGTTCTTGAAAAATCATTACTATATTAATGATTTAACACAAAGTAACTACCTGCTTTTTTCCAAGAGGAAAGGGAGATTTGCTTCAAATCAATACCCATGCACGCTCATTATGGGGGGGTGGGGGTGGGGGGGGGGGTGAAGTTATAGTAATTAGGCAGACACCAATAACTTTTTAATGATCTTTGTTTTTAATTGCATATTATCGGGCTGCAACAGTGTGTGTGTTTATACCTAAATATAAGATAATGGTGAAAGGAGAAGTAGATTAGGGAGGAGGCACTTGTGAGGGCTTTTTTCCACCTCAGCAGCTCAGAAAGTCTGCAGACTAGAGGATGAATTCAACCCTCCTCATAACTTTCTTTTTGTGCATCAGTTTACCAGTAATGTCTCTACACAAGCATTCTGGGATTTTGAAATATTTGTAAAACAACACTTACCCTTCTGGTTGCTTGATGGAGTGAGGAAGTGAAAGGACAGCAAAAAGTAACCGTGCATGAAACATTTTCTGAGAAGTGAAAACATTAATACGCCAGATGAGTCATGGGGTGTTAGAAATACCTCCTTGTTTCTCTTCTTGTGATCACAGTATCTGTCATCATGCCCTGCAGCATTAAAGAGAATATAGTGTATAGTTGGACACCATACAACTAAGACAAAATCTGTTAAAAAAGAGGGAAAAAAAACCTAGGAAATTTCCCCTTAAAAGTTATTTTGGTAAAAGAGTGCAAATAATGGCTTCTACACAATATGTAGTTTTTACCATTAATTTCTGGAAATATCCATCAAACTATTGTTGAAAATGAATTAAATGAATACCAGTTCTTGAAAAATATTGGTGGTTTTGTAACATACAACCATAAAAGTGCCACTTTTGCGCTAAAATATCAAATATGCTCAAGTCATGATCAAGTCAACAGATGCAAGTCGATTCAAGTCCAAGTCAAGTCGTAAGTCTTTATAGATTTTATCAAGTCAAGTCAGAAGTCATTAAAATAGTGACTCGAGTCTGACTCGAGTCCAAGTCATGTGACTTGAGTCCACACCTCTGGAAAAAACTCACTTTGACCGCTTGTATCCATGATCTCGTTCTTCCAGTCGCTACCTAAAGCTCGTGACCATAGATGAATGTAGTAACTTCAACCAAAAAATCAAGCTCAGGTCTCTCTGAATCATCACTCAAAAAAGTCTAATAAAAGTCTTAATCTTCCCAAGTTGATAGCAAAGCTGTTCCAAACAAGCACTGTTCCTGAGTAGATGACATCTTTGTGGTGTTTCTCCATTCCAGCTCTGGTGGTAAACCCAAAAAATGTGTCTCAAAAAGCATTATAATTGGATAGACAGAATTATTCAGACCAATGATGGACCTGCTGAGGTTACATTGGAGTATGACTAGATAGGTCTGCAGAGCTAATTATTTTGCTACTGCTACGGTTGGTCTGGATTTTTAGGTTAGCTCAACTTGAAATATTACAAAGTTGAATAAGAAGTAAGAATCATGGGGAGTGGTTGCTTTGGCATCCTTGTTATTTCTTCAGTATTCTTGCAGTTTACATTAAAATCATTTATTTTTTGACGACAGGTGGTCTGGTGTGGAAGTGCTGAATAAAAATGTAGTGTGTTGCCACTTTGAGACAAAAAAAATCTAAAACAGCAACCTGAGCTTAACCATCTGTTAGCTCTTAAAGGGGAAGTGGTCTGTTTAAGTAGCAGAGGGTGAGAGAGGGATGCAGTGACAGAGTTCAGGAATGCTAAACTGGCAATCCAGAACTGTTTTGCATCAAAGAGAGGTACCCAGGAGATTGTTCCCCTTCTTCCTGATGCTTTTACCACCTCCCCACTCTCCCCCCACCTCCCACCCTCATGAGGCCTGTTCACTGTGGCCAGCTCCCCCCAAACACAGCGGCAGATTGTCGATTCAATGACTCCCCTGTCAGGTGATTATCTAGCAGCTTTAATGTAATCTTCCGCTCACACGTACCATATTTAAATTACGGCTGCCATTCTGAAACAAGCCACACATTCAATTCACCGCTCACTCCGCCTCCGCCTCGACAATGTCAACTGTAAAAGAACGCCAGCTGAAGGCAATTACGCATGTTTTCAGAGCCAATTATGATCGCTCTCGCGGCGGCGGTTATGCCACAAGCAGGGGAGTGTTCGGAAATTTTTAATTTAATGACAATATGCTCCTAGCAGGATTCAGCGAGCTGCCCCCACTCCCAGGCCTGTCATCTCCAGAGCCACAGAGGGAACTATTAGGCAGATAGGAGAAGATTATGGCTTCTCTCAAGGGCCACACTGGGAGCACTGGTAGGGCCCCAGCAGTGTGGAGTAGATAACATCCACACATTTCCTTCTGAAGGAGCACAGCTGCCAGGGATGAGACCAAACTACAAAGGCAGACTTGTTAGCTCATCTTCCAGTTTGGCCGATGCCTACAGAGGGAGCATAAACACACTCATTCTCAGAGCAAAGCACAGACAGGGAGATGTTATACCGTAAGATCTGAGTCTGCTCTCTGGGGTTTTCTCCGGTGACATTCTTCTGATCAAGGTTTGACTCAATTTAGTCAGAAAGCTTCTGAGAAACAGTCCTAAGACTGGTGTAGTTTCTCTTTCACAGTATAAGAAAGAAAAGAAACAAAAAAAACACTGTCAAGAGTCTACCATTTAAGCTGTATAGTAAATTTGGCAAACCACAAAATTTGCTTAAAACAATTTTTTTTCGTGCCTCTTAATTTTGGGATATAGTACAGCTATAAATAAAGTGTGGAGATGAAAAAAAAATATAAAGTTAATAAAGTGGTTCTCTGGCAATTGTCTAAATACCTCCACCAATAACACGTTTTGGACCGAAATAAACTATTGTACCATCCGATTGTCGTCTCACCAAAACGCACCACTTCCCTGGGTCCCCTATATATTATACACTCGTGTATTTAGCAACAAAACTCCACTGGTGTGAGAATTTCTTCGCTCAACAACATCAGAGAAGGATTAACAGACGGTGGCGCAGTTGTAAGCACTGTTGCTTCGCAGCAAGAAGGTTGCAGGTTCGAAACTCGGCAGCCGCTTTTCCGCGTGGTGTTGCATGTTCTCCCCATGCATGCGTGGGTTTCCTCTAGGTACTCTGGTTTCCCCTACAGATCACAACATTAACAATTGTACGTCGCTTTGGATAAAAGCATCTGCCAAATAAATAAACATAAACTTCAACTTTAGGATGAACTACCAAAGTCCCAAAACGAAAAACACTATTTGAAGTCACGGACAACTAGAGTTGTTTCCTCCAATAATTCAGGTTTCTGGCTTTGGTGGACGTGGATCCAGAAAAGATTCCCGAGGGGAGGGGTGAACGCTCAAAATACTGTAAATTGTGACAGATTTAGGGAAAATTAATCCATAAAGTGAGTTGAAGACGTTTTCCATGAAAAATAAAACATTTCTTCAAAAGAGTATTGTAACAGCCGTAAGTATGTGGTATCTTTAAGACAGCCAAAGTTGTCTTGTTATGATGTCACCAGTATGCGCCACTATCCCCCCGCTCTTGAAAAACTTGGAAGAAGTGTGCAGTTGGACACGTGGACAGAACTTTCTCTCCCTCACTCAAGTAACATTACGGGTTGTATAAACACTGCTTGTTTCAGGTCTGGCGAGATAGCAGCCGTTCAACCGGGCATTATATGGTTGTTGAAGAGTGTGTGTTTATTAAAGGACAGACTTTGTGGGATTCCCCAGAACCTGAGTGGTTGTGAGTCATTCACTGTTCGGTAAAGTGTTTCTGCCACTCCCACTCCATCATCAACCGCAACCAAGACGTTACAGTATCATATATTCATGTGAAATCTTAGATATCTTTATTTATTTAAAAGTCTTAAATTTGAAAAAATAATAATAACAATAACATGGGAGATTTGAACCCTTTAGCATCTCAGCCCATGGACGAAACACATTGTGTTCATAAAATACACAGAAACTAAGTTCAGAGTTGCCAAAAAGGTCAAAACTAGCAGAGTTAAACATTTTAATTTGCTGATAAGAAACTAAATGTTTATTAATGCATTCACAGCCACTGATGACTTGATTGCCTTTTGGTAACTTCTGTGTTTACATGGCCATAGAGCATAATATTATGTGACTCTTCATAAAACAGTAAAAATGCTCAAAAATGCTGCCAGTCAGGGGCTTTCTGATCAGAAAACATCTGGCAGTGAACGAGTTAAATTTAATACATCATGAAGTTGTGAGAATTACCAGGCAAATATGGGAAATAAAACAATCCCATGCATCAAGATGTAACACATTAGTTCTGAAACTTTTGGTGTTATTATTATTATTTTTATTGTTGTTGTTGTTGTTGTTGTTGTTGTATGATCTCACATTGTTATAGTATCTTTGTGTATCTTTAAAAAAGCTTTTTTGTGGAACATCCAAGTTTTTTATATCATCACTATGACAATAATCTCAAATTTTAATTTTTCTTTTTTGCAAACCACAATGGACAGATTACGTCATCATGATCAAATGTTATAAGTTTGTTCAAATTTTGCATAGAAGTTTAGGACTTGAAATGAAGGGTACATGGCCAGTATTTGTATAGTGCCTTCTTAGGGTTCTACAACCCCCCAAGGCACTTCACAACACAATCAGTCATTCACACATTCACACGCTGGTGATGATGAGCTATGGTGTAGCCACAGCTGCCCTGGGATTTATACAGATGTCATCAGTTAGAATCATTTTATACAGTTTTGTTTTACAAAAACCTTCATTTGATTAAAATGACGTGCTTTCAAACACTGTGCTGCATATTTGTTTATATGCAATTTCAAATGAAAATGACACAAGTAAGTGTGCTGCTTCACCTTTAATCACATGACTACCGGCTCAAAGTTAGAGGAAAACATGTTTTTCTTTCTAACAGAACTCCATCAGAGTTTCTTGTGGTGACAAATATATCATCCACAGTTTGGGTCAGATTTAAGAACACTTATTGTTCAAAAAAACAGAATTAGGTAGGATGTGAGCCTCCCTTTAGCTCCCGCTGGGATGTTTGTAGAAAACCCTGCTGGTTCTCAGGGGTAGAGGTTGACAGAAGAAGACATGGCTCCAGTTCCTGAGAGATTGGTGAATACAAAACGTATATTAATGCATCAAATGTGTTGACTGTGTTCAGCCCGGAGATGTGGACATGGGAGCGGGAGAAAGGTTAGGGAGAGGGGAGAAGAGAAAAGCTGTTGTAATGTATGATGTTGTTTTGTATAGCGTGTCTGGCAGCAGGAGAAGGAGGTGGTGGGAGGTGTGCTGGAGCATTGTCGGCCAGATTATACGGCCCGCGGTGAGAGATGAGGGATGGCCCACTTGTAAACAAGTGACAAGCATCCTGGATGACAATTCCTAATCCATCATAGTGCTGTCAGTGGTGACCGGCGAGGTGACGGACAGGACCCAGGAGAGGTGACAGCTGCTGCACGTCAATCCACATCATAATTTGAAAAGCTTTTCCACATGAGCAGAAACAAGAGGAAGAAACAGGAAAACACCCACTATCTGCTATTTTCTCCTCTCCAGCCTCCTCTTCCCCCTTCATCCTGCCTTTAATGTGTACTTTTTACCGTTAATCTCAGGAAGCATCCATCAAAATGTTGTTGAGAAGGAATTAAACTATGCCCAGTTGTTAAAAAATGCTAGTGGCTTTATAAAATATAATCCCAAAAATCTGGTCTAAACTACATGGGAGCGGGTTTCCGTGTCTGTTTCCTTCTACGGGAGCCTGCAAGGATGAAACGCATTTACTGATTTGTAACAAACGATTACAAAATGTTCCCATTCATAAACATTGTTGTTTTTACATTTTTACTCGTTTCCAGTAATGAAAGGGAGTCTGATGTTCTTGTCATTTTGCTGGAGGTTGGGCTCCCAGGGATTTTTGACCCTAATGGCCATCCGTTGATAAGGTCTTACTTGAACATGAAAATACTGCTTATTTGCAAAGATTAGGTATGTACTGCCCCCTGTAGCCAGGTAAATTATACGTTTCGGACTTTACCTATTTGCTGAGACACAATATCGTGGCATCATTTATACCTACCTCCTTTTGTGTCCACTGATAGGTTTTACGATCAGCCAGAGAAATAGAACTTTTTTTTGGCTCTAAATCAAACTTTTGATTAAGTTCAAAACACCTTTGCCAACATTTAAATAAAGTCTTATCACACAAACATTAAATAGTTTACATATTGAAAGAAACAAAAATAAATACCCTTTGGAGTCAACCCAATTCAAGATGGCTGTGGCATCTATCAACCAACCCATCAACCAACATAAAACAGCCCAACTTGAGCAATTACACAGCAAAAATGTATTTTTATTAATAGTCATTAAAACATTTATTTTAGGTTAAAAGTAGGGATGCACCGATGGATCGGCATTTGATCGTAATCGGCCGATAGCGCCCCTATCGGTTTTGATCGGAGTTTTCAAAATAGATCAAAGCAGACCGATCAGCGTAGGGTTGTCACGGTAACCAGTGTAGCGGTAAACCCCGGTAAAAAAAAAATAAGTTGACAATAATAATAACTGTCTTGTTTTTTTTTAAAACTATAATATCTTGGTGGGTTTACCGTGGCTGCAGTGTAGGCGCGGTGACCCTTACCAGCCACCGTATCATCTGCTGAAGTTGCGCGCTTCGTTGTTTACAACCAAAACTTTCTTGAAGCTAAAGCTGAAATAATGGCCAAAGGAGGAGACGGCAGCGCTCAGGAGGACATTTATTATCCCTCAAAGAAGACAAAGTCGGAAGTACGGGCATTTTTTGGATATCTGAAGAATGCAGAGAGAGTTTATAGAAGACGGCGATCCTGTTTGCAGCACGTGCAGAAAAAGTGTCTGTGAAAGGCAGCAACGCTTCAAATCTCATAACACATCTGCGTGACCATCACTCACAACTCTACAGTCAACGCAAGGCAAGCTAACATTAGCGTTTAAGCTAAAATGCGTGATCCGAGGATTTGGGTTGAGGGAGAATGCAACGAGTCGCTATATAAAGCAGCCGCAGCGCCGCTACCTGCATATAAACCGTGTCGCAGACACCCCCATGTTGAAATGACGCTATGCATTACGGGGCTCCCAGGGGCAGATAAGAGTTGGTCTCTCTCCTAGAATAATTATGAATTTAACAATGATTACTGCCTGATGACATTTTCCCACATCTGCAAAGCTCACTGGAAGGACACAAACCGAGGACAATATTTTCCTGATATAGGGTTTATTACTCAAGTAAGGGTAAAAAAGTATCTGATTAGAAGGCTACTTGAGTACTGAGTATCATCTGATCTAATAATTTTAAAATGATGACATCAAACAGACAAAAAATAAGAAGTTATGGGCAAATATTGGTGTTTTAAAGACTAAAGGGGAAAATTTAAACAAATAAACAACATAATTACAAAATAACTCATTTTAGACAAAATTTTGACACAAACTGAGGACAATATTTCCTGACATACAGGGTTTATTTAATTGTGTGAAATGTAGCACGTTTAAAAAAAAAACATGATAATACCGAAAACCGTGGTAATTTTGGTCACAATAACCGTGAGGTTAAATTTTCACACAGTGACAACCTTAATACAGACCATTTTAGATTAGGTTACATTTCCTTTATTCCCAGATTATGTCATTTGTACCACTCATAATGTTGTAGAAAATTTCTGGCCAATCCACGTGATCGGTATCGGTGATCCGCATTCTTTGATATCGGTATCGGTGATCGGCAGCAAAAAACCTGATCGGTGCATCCCTAGTTAAAAGCATGGAAAATAACATATCAAAAAAATTGCCTTGGCGTTTTTAAAGTGGCCTCTAAAAAACCCAAACACAAGCAACTCAAAGCAGAACATTTCATAAGAATAAAGCAAAACTATAAATATTTAACTGTGTAAGTTTTCAAATGCACATCCAAAATGACAAATATATTCATTATTTTCTCCCAAAACATTTTCAAATGAGATACTTTTTCTGTTGTTTATTTATTTACTTTTTAATGTTTTTTGGTCTGAACCTCTGAATTGAGAGGCTAGCTGGCCAGGTGTAAAGCAACCCTGAGTATTAATCTTTCTGACTTGTTGAAGAGCTGATTTAGTCACTCATGTTAGTTCAAAGCTGTCATTCTCTTCCTAAAGACCACTCTTCCCTGCCAAACCGGGATTTCCGATTCAGGGGCCTCAATAACAACTTTGATGAGGACTACGTCCTAGAGGGTGAACCGAGCGGTAAGAGGGAGGAGGGCTGCACAAATGCTCGACCTTCCCACTGCATCTGCACAGATCCCGCTCTAAATGGTCACATTGATGCTCCTGCTTAGCTCTCTGTCGGGATCCCTGATGGAGCCAACACCGGAGTACCGGGGGCACAGCAGAGCCTGGACACCTGCCAACACACAGGGACAAATTGATTGAGAAAAAGCCAGCTCTCATTGCATTCAGGTCCCTGTACTTCCCTGTTAGCTTTCCTGAAATCAATGTGCAACTTTGGTCTGTGTTTACAAAAAAATATCTATAAATCCCATTTAGCACATCTCTTTCTTTTATATTCATGTTTTGTTTGGGCTTTTTTTTAAACTGTATTCACCTATTATCCATCTGTTTTGTCCACTTATATTCACACAAACACTGAAAATGTTGGCCTTCAGTCGCTTTGGCTCAGTTTTTGAAGACACTCAGGGTTTAATACCGAGTCAGGAGAGAACGCTTGCTCTGTGCCAGAGGCGTTGTCACTCCAAATGATGAAGGTGAAATAAAAGATCCTTTTGTGACCATGCATTCTTCTACTAGAGGACCCACATTAACACAGCTGAAGTGATTTCATTTAGCTTCACAATAAATGTATCAAGACTTTTCATCCCGTCAGATGTTGAACAAGGACAAGGCCATGCAGGAAAATCAATAATAAAGTTGAGGAAAAGGACATTTATGATTAATTTAACCTGCCACTTTTTGGTTATGCATTTTTGTTTTCCACCAGTTTCTACTCTGATTTCCTTCTTTCCTTAAAAAGGTTGCTGTTTCTCTTCCAGTCACACACTTTGAGGTCACCACAAAGACAAGAGAAAGAAGAATCAGAGAGCGAAAGCCAAAATGGTATGTCGATTTGAGCAGGAGGGTAAAAGGAGGAGGCGCAGGGGGAGAAAAATCAATAACTACATAAAATTGATTTAGTGAGTGTCATAAAACATAAGTAAGTGCTGTGAGATGGAGAAAACCAGAGTCTCAATTTAATCTGCACAAAGCTGCACTGTACGGATTAAGTTATGTCAAGAAGAGAGAGACAGAAACGGGGTGAGCCAGAGGGAGGCAAAAGAAAACAGAGGAGGGAGCGAGGGAGGGTGGAGTGGCCCACATGATAGAGAGGGAAAGATACAATAAAATCTAAAAGACAGACACTTAATTGTCATATTAAAGAGTCTCTCCAGAGCTCGGCTTAGTGGAAGGTTAGCTCCCATTCATCATCCGGCTAACAGCCACTTGAATGAAATCACAATTAAAATCTGCTCAATATTGTCCCTGGGACGTTTTGCGAGCATTAATTTTTTCCCATTGGTTCTCTGCCAGCCATAAATCAGAAATGTTGCGGCGCATGTAATGGTTTATAGAGAAAGGATTATGGTGTTATGAAGCTAATGTAGCAGAACAGTTTCATTTACACACAGCCTCCCAGGACAGTTTACAGGGAGCAGAGTTATTACACTATTACACGGCCTATAACAAACACAACTTACTGACATTGTTTCAAAGATTCATGTGATTGGAGAGCATCATTTTACATCATAAGTGCATTTTAGTTGAAGGATGATGTTTATGTTTTAACACAGTGTGTTAAAGAAAAAATAATGACAGCATAATGGGACAATTCACCTCACTGGTGAACTTAAATGTAGTTATGAATATCGATATTAAGATTTTGACTTAAAACAGTTTTCTTTAATAAAGTTTTTTCGGATTTTTTTTTTAAATCCAAATAGTTACTAAAGCCTGGGTTTCATTGAGGGGTCTGGAACAGGTTGGAATGGCTTGGAGCGTGTGGAGATGCTACTTTATCGGTTTTTGATGTAAACACGGCCTCCTGTGCGGAGAGGGTACACTCCATGAGGTTTCTGGGCGTGCAGATCTCTGATGATCTCTCCTCGACTGTAAATACTGTGGCAGTGGTGAAAAAGGCCCAGCGGCATCTCCACTTCTTGAGAGTGCTCAGGTGAAACGACCTGGAGGACAGGCTGCTGGTCACATTCTACAGAGACACCGTAGAGCATCCTAGTGTACTGCATCACAACATGGTATGCATATTGCTCAGCAGCAGACAGGAAAGTGCTGCAGAGGGTCATCAGCACAGCCCAGAACATCACTGGCTGCTCTCTGCCCAGCCTGTAGGACATTACCAACTCTCCTTACCTCAGTAGAACAGGCAATGCCATCAAGGACTACTTTCACCCCGGTAACCATCGGTTTGACCAGCTACCCTCAGGCCAACGGCACAGGTCACATAAAACCAGGACAAATAGATTCAGGGATAGCTTCTTTCCCAGAGCTATCACCATAGTAATCAATCACAAAACCAGATGAAGGTGTAAACCCAACCCACACATTTACTATTCAATGTTGATCAGGTGCAGTAACAAATGCATGTGCTATTGGAGTATGCACAAATTTTATTTTATTTTATTTTAGTTTATACTCCCGACCGGGACCACACCATCCGTGGGCCCCTCTCGGTTGTAGGTCCATGGGACAATGAAGCAGCATGGCTGGACAACACTGTCCATTGATGGGGAATAGAAAAACATCACAGCTTGCAACAAGTAAAATAAACACCAGAGGGCTGTTGTTTCTATTGTTATTTCAGAAACTTCAGAAAAATTCCTGACTATCGTCAATGATGGCCACATGCACATTTTGCATTTAGGTGTAACCCCACCTGCCAAGTGGGAGTCTGGTGATTAAAGTGCTCTCCTTAAATTGCTGACCCATACCAGGCTACACTTGTCCATGTCAACCCACTCTAATCAAGACCATTCCACTCAGTAGAACTGAAGCATTGATGACTTTATGTCTAAAACCAGTTATCAACTGGGAGACCACTACTGGTCCAGTTTTTCCAGTATTTTCAGTGTGATGGTTTTCACATGCAATTCCAGGGTCCATCCATGACAGTCGTGTCCATCAGCCCCAGTGTGCTCTCTAATAATTAATGCTTCTCTGGTCCAAGTTTTTTTAAGAACATTGTAATCCACCACTTCTTAAAAAACAGTGTTGATCCATCACACCAAAGCACCTTCAGATCTGTCTCTGAACTCCTGATCTTGGAAAATGTTGTGGCTAAACAACTCATAGCTGCTCTTGATGAACATAACATCTATGATTGCTTCCCGTCAGGTTTTTGTAGAGCTCATTCTACTGAAACAGCTCTTCTTAGGGTCTCTAATGACCTTCTGACTAACAGTGATGCAGGAGATTGTTCTGTTCTGGTCCTGCTGGACCTGACTGCAGTCTTTGACACTGTTGACCATCACCTGCTACTCGAGAGGCTGAGAGACTGGGTAGGCCTATATCAGAAACTGCTCTGGAGTGGTTCTACTCTTCTCTGTCTGAGTGGTTGCTCTCTGTGGCCATCCTCAAGTTTCAGTCTTCCTCTACCTCCATTGCTCATGGTGTCCCGCAAGGTTCTGTGCTGGGGCGTCCACTGTCCCTCCTTTTTCTGCTTCCTCTTCAGCAAATCCTGGGTGCTTTTAAAGGGATCTCCTATCATCTTTACACAGATGGCATCCAACTGTACATCTACTTTAAGCCCCATGAGATGTCTAAGCTGCAGTTGATACACACCTGCTTAGACTCTATTAAAACCTGGATGGCTGTGTAACAGAAACAAAGTGATGTAACTATCTAAAGTTGTATTTTAATACACTGTTAGTAGTCCACTTTTTATAAACAGAAGAATAGGCTGTTTTTATCATCAGGGAGTTTAATTAAACACTCTGTATTGACTTTGAGACAAGAAAAGAGAGAGATATGGGATCGTTTGAGAATCTTTAATTTCTGAATTATAAATTCTAAACAATCTACCAGGACTACTCTGTGATGGATGAGAATGGATTCGGATGTTGTGTTGGTGCGTGTGTGTGAGTGTGTGTGTGTCTGGTTCAGATTCTCTAGGATGACGTAATCGAATCTGGTCGTCTTTGTTATGACTAGATATCACGAGGCTTATAAAGTGATGACATGAGCCGCTATTTTGCCGTGTACGTACCCAGTGGGGTCTCCCAAGTAGATCAGGAATTGCCAGGTCTGGAAACCTCGGATGTACGGTGGAGCTGTCGGTGCAGCGATCACAACGTTTCAAAGCCCGTCTGGAGGGTCGACCCGGTACCGTTCAGCGGCGTCAGCAGGTGCTCTTATTTTGAAAGGACGTCGTCTGGTTGTTAAACGACGAAAATCTCCCGTTTCACAGTTCTTAGTTTAAAGAAAACGCATCCGGCCAGGCTGCGCTTGTCTTTAGGATGATGGTGAATAGAACTGAAGTCAAAATGGAACACTTAAAAATGGCGTTGCCTTGTTTTATATCTCTGAATTGTTGATAAGTTTTAGTAAAGCGGATTGGACACTTTAAGTCAACAAGCCAGATTCTCCTACGGCAGCCGAAAGCTCTGATTGGTTGGAACAATGTGTCATGCGTTTCTATGGAGATGAGGGTCAGTCTGTCTGTGCCGTAGTCCTGGTTCCATTAAACATACTTCATGACATATTTATTTCACAGATCATTCACTTGATTATTGTTGATCAACATCTGTTTTGCTTAATATTTTTAATCACAAATAAAGTACTTTGATTAAGTAAAGCTCCTTCTTCTCCTTCGGACTCTTCTCCTGGAATGTAAACAGTCTGAGGAACACCCGACCTTGGTTTTTCTACACGGTGTTATTGTGCCCAGGGGGCAGCTGTATGTAGTTGAAAACAATGAACTTCATAGTCTTACATATCCCCCCTTTTCAAGGTCAATGTGGTCCTTCAAGAGACCACTTGGTCGTTGAACAAACCCAAGTTATGAAGAATCTTGACAACAGAACCGGATGCGATCCCAAGGGAACAGCCATCTGTGGTGAGGCACGAATCCCACGCCGGAGAACAGTCTCGCATACTCCTCAGGAAGAACACAAGTCAGCAGGTTATTAATTATTCCCCATGGAAGCCATAAACGAAGCGACAGCAACTTCATATCCTCACGGGCAATAAAGCAAAGCAGGAGCAAATCTTGAACGTATCCACAAACAGGGTAGTATTCCAATTAAAAATCGATTGTTGTATCCGCAGGCAGGGCAATATTCCAAATAAAAATTGAACTTTGAAAGAGTACTTATCGTAATCCACAAAAAGGGAAGAGCGGGTGACAGTAAACCCAACGAATGAGGTGTCCCCGCAGCCATGCCGGAACCACAGTCGTCCAAGGCCAACGAGCCGGAGCACCCTCAGGAGTAGTCGATGCAGATGACGAGTCACGGATCCACCCCCAAGACGCAGGATCCTCACAAGCTCAGCAGAGGAGAGAGAGCACAGTGTAGGCACTTCAATGTAGACACGACAAAAGTGCATTTCATGTCATCAAAGAAATAAAAATAATAAAAACCTAACTCTATGAGTGCCTTTTGTACTATGTGTTAGTCTTAAGTGTAATTACCGATTAAGTGAAGAAATGGATGCAGCCCTGACTGTGTAAGATGCAAAAAGGAATGATGCGAGAAGCAGAAAAATGAAAGAAACCCTAACTGGTATCAGTGAATCCTCACTGTAAATACTTGTGTCAGGACAGGGGCTAAATTGGTTATAGCCCCGCAGGATAAATCAAAGAATTGATAATCACAAACATAATTTTTCACTGTTAAAATCAACTGGTCAAAGGTACTATAAAAAACAGAAATGTAAATCAGTACTAAAATGTAAATCAGTGGTTAGTAATCATGTTCATGTTAATGTACCCCTAAGGAATTGTGATTAGTAAAGATAAAAAAAAAAAAAAATTTGGACAACAGTACTATGTGACCTAACCCACTCACTGTTACCTGACTCCAGGAGCCCACAGCACATCCGTCTCAACACACCTTAAGTCTGCACGTGACGTATAACAGGAAAGACAACCATGTACACTCACAAACAAACAAATTTGTGTAATCAGAGATAGAAATCTGTGGCACCAACGGGACGTATTTATCACCCCCCTTTGGAAGTCGGTGGATTGTTGTTGTTGGTATCGGCCAAATCTGTGGGACCCTTGTGCAGTTTGATATGGTCCCTGTGTACCCATTTGTAGACGGGCGCCTTGTTTTTGTCGGCGATCTTGATCTGATACACGACCGGAGAGATCTTATCTGTAATCAGGTATGGACCCGACCATCTGGGCAAAAGTTTCTTAGCCAGCTTCCCCGAGGTCGCATTGTTGTTACCCGTTTTGGGAACGAAAATGTAGTACCAGGCCTGGTCACCTACATCGAGTTCGGAATGTGAGGCTTTCTTATCGTAATAAGTTTTTCTGCCTTCAGCTGACTTTTCCAGAGACGCCTGTGCGAACGAGAATGCTGCAAGCAGGTGAGTTCGCAGGTTCTGGTCGTAGAAGTGATGGGTTAGAAGAGTCTGAGGGGGCCTGGCTGGCGGGACTGACGTGAAGGCGTCGTCAAAGGAGAAAGCAAGTTTGTGTTGGTCCGATTCGTGGATGGGAATCGTCCAGAATCCAGACGCAATGTCAAGGGTGGAAAAGTACTTAGCATCTTTCACTTTTGGAAGCTCCTGCTCCAGGCATGCCATAGGCCACCTAGACAAGGGGACCTGTTTGTTGAGTTGCCGGTAGTCAATGGTAAGTCGCCACTTACCATTAGGCTTCAGTACCGGCCACCACGGAGCCGAGTAGGTGCTGTTGCAGGGTTGAATGATCCCGTTAGCCAAGAGGCTGTCAATGATTTCCTGGACCGGTCCTATGGACGCCAGGGGAATCTTGTATTGCCGCACAAAGGACGGCGGTGCATCGGGCCTGGTAGGAATCCGGACTTCATGGATAGTGGTCAGACCACAGTCCAAGGGGTCAAGTGAAAGAAAATCCTGGTACTTTAGCAAAAGTTGTCTTAGCTGGTCTCGCTCGACATCGTTGGTGAGAGCATCTGCTTGGTCTATGACCTTCTCAATCTGTAACAGAAGTTCCGGGGGTCTACCCGGTGGCTTCGAGAGTGGTGGTGAGGTCAAAATCGCGTCCCCCCGCGAAAGACATGCCACCGAAGGGCGTCCGCCTGTGTCAGGCCACGGTTTGTACGGCTTTGGCTGCCGCACACGTGCAAACAGTTGTCCGGACGCACCGCTGAGTCTAGCGTCAAGGCGTTGGAGACAGTCCAACCCTAAGAGCATGGGCATCGGCATCTCCTCGGTGATGTACACGAGGTGTTTAAAGGACATGCCTCCTATCGAGATGTTGACCTCAGTCGTCGCCGCCGCGGGCGAGGGAGCGCCATAGAACTCGTCAAAATCCTTTGGGCCCGAAATGAGTGTGGGGGGTGAGATGTCCTCCCCCCTTTGTTCGCACATGCTGCTGTAAAGAGCTCCGCTGATGAGCGAGATGTCCGCTCCTGTGTCTAATAATGCGACACAGCGATGTCTCTGATTAACAGTGACTTCCACTGCGGGCCTATTAGATCCCTTTCTCACGACCAGAGGTGCAAGCAAAATTTTCTCAGTTACGGCGGTGGTAGTAGCGGTACTGCGGTCGTCATCTGCGGGTTCATCGCCTAACATCGCCACGGATGGAATGACCGGAGAGGTGTTGTCTCCTTCCTTTGAGGTGTTGTTGTTTTCCTGTGAATCAGAACCTGTGAAAACATCAACCTGCAGCATTTCAGTCTCATTTTGCGGCTTCTCAGGCAAACACGGAGTCTCTGACCGGGTCTCCTGAGAATCACGCACAAATTGTTTGACGCCCTCGACGTCTTTCTGAAGATTGCAGATCATGTTCATCATGTTAGTCATCATTGGAAGGAAAGTGTTTTGCATCGCCTGAAGATGAGATGATAATTGCATCGTTACCTCTGAGTCCATTTTCCAAAATAGTAAATAGTTTTATCCTGTTGTATTTACTAATTTACTCTTCAAATTTGCCTTCTAATTAGATGTTTATTTAGAAACAACCTTACCTGTAGATTTTTTTTAAAAGAAGTAGTCACAGGGAAGCTTGGCTGGTGAATGATTATTTTGGGCAAAATTGTTCAATAATGCCAAAAATATCATTGTCATTTGACCTGCCCAAGATGGCGGGTCGAGCTACGTGTCGGGCACCTAAGATGGCGGACCGCCGCGCATGCGTCGTCCGACACCCGGCTTGGATCCCCGTAGCAATCACACGATTCTGAACACTGCAGCGTGTTTCAGAACCGCCGCTAACGTTACCTTAAAGTACTCCGTACCGGAAGGTTTAGCGGATTAAAGGACGCAGTTCCGCTGCGTCGGAACGGCTAGAAAGCTGCGCGGGACGCGTTCCCGAGCCTCCTCACCGAGAAGAGTGGCTAGTTAGCTCGTCGGCTAATGCTAGCGAACGCCCTGTTGCGACCAGGGTCTCAAAATTGCCTCGATCAACCAACGGGCGTCTCGCGCCGTGATTGAAAGGGTCTCAATAGCGTACGCAATCTGGATGCAGTATCGCTCTGCGGTTGTTCTCGGCTGACAGCGTTTACCGAGCAAATCAAGCTACGGCAGGTGCTAAGGAGAATTCCGACTAAGAACAACGCGGATTCTGCGCTCATCGAACGGAAACAAATTTCCGACGGAGTCTTCTGTCTCCGATTACACAAATGGATGCACACAGTGTCACAAACACCACGACAAACAATAAACAGACGGTTCCAATGCAATAAAACTGGAGAAATGTTTACCCTTAGATGTAGGCCTCAAAATGGCCACCAGCACACGTCAGCACTTAAGGTGTTTTGATGAAACAGCGCCTCCTGTTGGAGGGTGATGAATGTGCACCCCCCTTTCTGAGAGCTGGATGAGGAAGCGCTCGCTTTTTCTCTTTCACTAACACACAGACACTGAACCCAAAAATATCAAATAAAATGTCTCAGAGTCGGCACAAAGTGTAATAAACTGTGCAGATATCAAGCTTGGCTCGCCATATTGTAACGGAAACAAAGTGATGTAACTATCTAAAGTTGTATTTTAATACACTGTTAGTAGTCCACTTTTTATAAACAGAAGAATAGGCTGTTTTTATCATCAGGGAGTTTAATTAAACACTCTGTATTGACTTTGAGACAAGAAAAGAGAGAGATATGGGATCGTTTGTGAATCTTTAATTTCTGAATTATAAATTCTAAACAATCTACCAGGACTACTCTGTGATGGATGAGAATGGATTCGGATGTTGTGTTGGTGCGTGTGTGTGAGTGTGTGTGTCTGGTTCAGATTCTCTAGGATGACGTAATCGAATCTGGTCGTCTTTGTTATGACTAGATATCACGAGGCTTATAAAGTGATGACATGAGCCGCTATTTTGCCGTGTACGTACCCAGTGGGGTCTCCCAAGTAGATCAGGAATTGCCAGGTGTGGAAACCTCGGATGTACGGTGGAGCTGTCGGTGCAGCGATCACAACGTTTCAAAGCCCGTCTGGAGGGTCGACCCGGTACCGTTCAGCGGCGTCAGCAGGTGCTCTTATTTTGAAAGGACGTCTTCTGGTTGTTAAACGACGAAAATCTCCCGTTTCACAGTTCTTAGTTTAAAGAAAACGCATCCGGCCAGGCTGCGCTTGTCTTTAGGATGATGGTGAATAGAACTGAAGTCAAAATGGAACACTTAAAAATGGCGTTGCCTTGTTTTATATCTCTGAATTGTTGATAAGTTTTAGTAAAGCGGATTGGACACTTTAAGTCAACAAGCCAGATTCTCCTACGGCAGCCGAAAGCTCTGATTGGTTGGAACAATGTGTCATGCGTTTCTATGGAGATGAGGGTCAGTCTGTCTGTGCCGTAGTCCTGGTTCCATTAAACATACTTCATGACATATTTATTTCACAGATCATTCACTTGATTATTGTTGATCAACATCTGTTTTGCTTAATATTTTTAATCACAAATAAAGTACTTTGATTAAGTAAAGCTTCTTCTTCTCCTTCGGACTCTTCTCCTGGAATGTAAACAGTCTGAGGAACACCCGACCTTGGTTTTTCTACACGGTGTTATTGTGCCCAGGGGGCAGCTGTATGTAGTTGAAAACAATGAACTTCATAACCTTACAGCTGGGAACTTTCTACAGCTGAATAATAAGACTGAGATCCTCATATGTGCCCCAGAAATAATGATTTTCAAAGTCAGAGACTCTCTTGGTCAGCTTGCATCTCACACCAATCCCTTTGCTAGTAATCGTAGTGTGACCTTTGACCCAGCGCACCAAGCTAAAGGTGACAGATCATTTGCTGCTGTGGCCCCCAGACTCTGGAACTCTCTCCCCCTGAATAAGTGATCAGTGGACTCAGTGGTCTCCTTTAAAAAGCAGCTGAAAACTCACCTGTTCAAGATGGCTTATTTTCTGCTGTTTCTACCATTTCTGCTTTTCTTGGCATCCTGCAGGCCTATTACCTTTTTCTTATTCATTTTTTCATCCTTCTTAATTTTTTGTTTAAATTGTTCAATTTTCCACCTTTTATGATATTTTAAAAATTGTTTATGTACATTTTTTAAATCATTTTTTATTTAATGTTTGTTCTTGTGAAGCACCTCGTAATTTTCATGTAGAAGCGTTAAATAAAAAAAAACATGTTTCTTCTTCTTTTGATCTGCTGATACTTATATTGGGTGTTTTTAGTTTATTTAAAATAACTATTACAAGCAAATTAGGTTCTTTTTAAAATGATTATTAATAAAAGAAAATTATCGATCAGAAAGTAAAAAATTCAAACTAGTAGATTTGTAATTGGCTGGGAGAATTACCCCGTACCCCTTGAAAAGCAATTTTTCATGTGGAGCATGGATTTGTAGAGAAGAAAAATTGTTTAATACAGTTTTTTCTTGGCATATAATTTTCATAGACCAAAGACAATTCTTGAGATTCAGGTTGATGTTTGTTAGTTAAGCTAATGGTGCAGGATTTTTGAATTTACACAGAAGGTTACATTAACCCTATACCATTAACAACAAGGCCTTTTTAAAGGAATAAAGTACTCTGAAAAAATCTACTCTCCAGTGACCATCAGCTGATTTTTGGTGCATCTCTAGTGTGTAACATTTTTAGTTACTGTTTTATAATATGAAGAGTTCTTTTGCAGAAACAAATTTAAAAAAAATCTGATCAAAATCACCA
Source organism: Nothobranchius furzeri (assembly GCF_043380555.1). Lineage (NCBI taxonomy): Eukaryota > Metazoa > Chordata > Actinopteri > Cyprinodontiformes > Nothobranchiidae > Nothobranchius > Nothobranchius furzeri. Next base: position 54,958,392 of record NC_091745.1, read on the forward strand.
AACTATATTTTGACTGATAAAAAAAATGCATTTTTTAACATTAATAAAATTGTGCCTAATTAATGTGCTGGTGGAATAAAATCGCACTGCAGAAGCACAGTAGTATAAAAGCTTTAAAAAGACTGCATTAGCATGTTTATGATGTAGAAATACACTTTGGAATTAAATCTGCTGTTACTAGCGTTGAAATCACTTGCTTGTGTTTCTTCTAAAGGAGGAAATTTTAAAAAGTAATCAATCACAGGTAAGATGATCATACAAAAAAGGGCACAACCTTTTAATTAGTTCAATTTGTTGTTTAGAAATGGTGATTTTTTTTATTATCATATGTAAATTATACCACTTTATATAATATATAGCATTACTGTGGTTTTCATTGTGATTCAGTGGGACTAATAGGAAACATCTAAAGGTTGGCTGCAGCAGCAGCAAAGTGGTCCCGGCTCAGACTATCATACAGCTCAATCTGAACGTGTGAGAAGAAGAGCTAGAACCCAGCATCAAATCATCGTCACATAAAGTGGTCCTGACACCGGCTAAAAAGGGTGATGGATCATGTGTTTGTTGTGCTGGAGAAGTTTGTCCCTTGGTAGGGCCCCAAACTCAAACCTAGGACGCCCCTCCTTCTACTATTGCCAAAAGACACACAGACACACACACACACACACACACACACACACACACACACACACACACACACACACACACACACACACACACACACAGACACACACACACACACACACACACACACACACGCACACACACACACACCCACACACACACACACACACACACACACACACACACACACACACACACACACACACACACACACACACACACACACACACACACACACAGTTTTGCCCTCTCTTTTCAGCCTGTGCAGCTATCACACCTTCAGGCTGAGCTAAGTGTTTCCCTTTGTGCATAAATGGGCTAACTGTTCAGCTCGCCATAACAATAGAGATATACAAGCAAACCTCCCTCTCTGGGACTTTCAATATGAAGATGAAAAGCAGTAATTCTTTTTGACAGCCCTCACAGCTACTCGAGACTATGTAAAAATGATGAATGTGGAGTGAAACATTCATAAGTGGCTCGGCCTGCAGCGTTTCCCCTACAGAACATGGTAAGGACACAGCATGCATGCACAAACGACAGCTTTACAGTGTGCATTAAACCACTCCATACAGAGAGGTGCATAGTTACACTTTCCTGTCTGTTACACTGTTAAGAAAACTGCGCCATCTGAAGAATGTGGTATAAATCTCTGCATGAAGTACCCCCCCCCCCCCCCCAAATAAAAAATAAATAAAATAAACACATCAGTCAAAAACATAGTTTTTAAGTTTACTTCACTGAGAGGCTTAAATTCCAATTTGGCGTTATTAGATGGAATTCCACAATGCATTTCTATTTGAAAAGACTTATATAACAGAATCAAAACCATCAGTTATAACAATTATCCATCCTTTTTTTTTTGTATTGCTTAATCGTCTCTAGGGTCATGTAAGAAGCTGATGTCTAACTTCAGCAGTCATCAAATAGGAAGTAGGGGACACCCTGGACAGGTCTCCAGTCCATCACAAGACCACACAGAGACACACACTTGGGGACAATTTAGAGTCACTATACCATCAACTTAACCATGCATGTTTTTGGTCTGAGGAAGGAAGAAACCCTTATCTCTACTTCCTAAATCAGCGGTGCAGAATGTCAACTTCACTGCTTCAAAAAGAATCCATTATAGTCTATGGGGTGATTCAAACCAGCCGCGACACTGACGCTCGTCATGCCGCTAAAGGTAGGATCGGGTTCTATTTTTGCTGCGAGCCGCTTCTGGGAAAGGACAATTTCTGCTGTTAACACAGGGCTAGAGAGGAAATCACATATGGTTTCAGTGTAAAACTCCCAGTATTTTCAAAATAAAAGACTATTGCATTTCATATATATGTAGATTATGTCAATACAAGTGACCTAACGGCTTATTTACCTGCAACATTGTTCCAGAAGTGCAGCAAGATTTTGTGATCTCACAAGTCTAGCAAGTATCACAGCAGAGAAGCAGCTCTTAGGCTGAGATTCAGGTTTTGTTTTAGCGGCAGCTAATCCTGCTTCCTTTCATAACCCGAGTTTGTTTGAAGTGTCGTTTGTGTGCGTTTTTATTAAATGAATGCAACACATTTGTAAGCTGCAATAAGGAGCCTAAGTCACGCCCATCTACTTTTGGACCATGGGTCGCTGGAAGAAAAAGAATGATATAAGTCAATGGGGCAATAAAAGTTATTTTCTAGTCACGTTTGTTATGTGTCATGGATTTCCCATATGATGTCTGTGAGTTTTAGAGACACATTCTGATGCCAAGAAAGTGCATATTTCTGAATGAGGCAACACTAAACTTGCCACATGGTGAGTAGCAGCTACGCTGTGCAGCAGAGATTCGGTGGCGATGTCACATATGCAACGTGCCGACTTCTGATAGCAATTGCAAATTTTTACAAGATGACAAATGAAGTATACTGGCGTGGTCGAAACACACATCATTACTTTTCCTTTAAATTAAAGTACAACATATGTTTGGTTTGGGGCGTTAGACACAGTGAATTAGAAAATAGCTCTTTTAGCCCGTTGACTTTCATTCATTTTTTCCTTCTTCCAGGGACCCATGAGCCTACCGGGAAGGGAGGAGACTTAGGCTCCCTACATGCGAGCAACCAGGAGGGGGAGTGTTTGTCTCTGACAAAATGAGCGAGACATACTTTCCAAAGTCAAGCTGAGTCTGGGTTATTGTTCTTACATATAATCTATGCTGTATTTTTTTCTGTCACGATCTCAAAATTAAGCATCTGCTGGTCTTTTTTTTTTTTTGTTGCCATTTTTAATTCGTTTGTCCAAAATCCGGCATTCTATCCGGACTGAGTTCCGTACTGTGCCCCCTAGTAAAATCCTCCAGTACTACGAGCTGTTCAGCAGCAAGAATCTGAACTTGCTGTCTGTATAAACGAAATGTTAAAGCGTTGGTATATTCCCAGCTTTAGGGTTGATGTGTCTGGTTATGATATGTGTTGAGAAAGAGAAAAAGAGAGAGAGAAGCTTGATAAACCACAGGAGTTCTACACGAAGCCCTTGTTGTGTAACAGATAAACAAATCTCCATAATGATCACGGTGAATAATGCTTTTTGAGTGACATTAAATGGCTGCATGAACATCAGGGGTGTACAGTGTCTACGGGGAGAACCACGATAGCATTGAAATAAATGTATTCCAAAGCAGGGTGTTGTAATTCAATCTCTGATTTAGATCTTTACGGCACTGCCAGGACCTCTACCATCAGCTGCCGCCTGCCACAGAGCGCCACATCTTCCTGATAAATTCTCAACACAGACCACAAAACGCTCCCATAGCCAGTGACACGAGATGATTTCCCGCCTCTGACAAGCCCCAGTATTGAGTATGATAACACTTACTTTGTCTTCATCCTTGGCTGGAGTATAATATCAATCCGTTTGATGATCCAGCAAAGCGAGTCGAGCACTTGTGTATCAATCTTCATACATCGCAGCCTGGTGTCTAACAAAAAGCCCAGAATGGGATCATTCAATCATTCTGGTGCTGTGCACTGTTCAGATCACTTGGCCTTTTCTGCAGCTCAAGCGTCTCATGCCCTGTCATCATTTGGCCTATTTGTCATCCCCTGTTTTTTCCCCATCTATTTCTCTCATATGTTGGGGATAAAGACACAAATTACAGATGATCATATTGCTGCGTGCTTGTCATAACTGAGCGGCACACGGTTAGAAAACAGAGTCTGTTTTCATTCAAGAGTGGATATTTTCAGTGTTTTTTTCCTTTATAAGAGGCCTTTTCATTAATGTTATAGGGTTAATGTAACCTTCTGTATAAAACACCTAAACAGACTTTTCTATAACAAATACCTCATTTTCAGATAACTTTTCTTTGCTTTATTTTAATTATTTTTCCACATTAACTTGACTTAAACATTCTTTAATTCTAATTTCATGGGGTGACTTAATCTTCAAATATTTTTTTTTTCTGTGCAGAATTTTAAACAATCATGAGAGGTTTAGGTGAAAGCTTAATTGTATCAAATCCTGCTGTTAGGCACCCTGCTTTACAGATGACCGTTTAATGTGATGAAACAACGCGTCAAAGTAAATCAACTTTTTGTGACCTGTAGAATGATGCATTTTGATTAAAACACCCTGCAGACATCTGTGTCTAATGAGACGAACAAACAGCATCCCAAATCAAAGTTTATGTGCAAACTGGAGGGCAAAGTTTGAAAAATAAAGCTTTGCTTCATAATAAAAGCTAAAACCTGAACAGCTGCTGCAAACATCCTCAAACGCCATCTCTGGGCAGAAGAGTGGAGTACTTGTTAAAGAGGTAACCTTGAAATAAGGACATTAACGTGGGCCTGAATTATTATAACTTGAAGGGGCATTGTGCAATGTGTGCCCTGTTTGTAAAAAAAAAAGTCAACTGTTTAGCGCCATGAAGCTCAGAGTAAGTGTTGCAGCCATGCATCAAAAAGGCAATATGTCAACAACCTCCAGCTTTCACTCCAGCCATCAGTTCCAGTCTTTATAAATAGCATGAGCTTAAGCTGAAGCCTAACCCACACAAGCCATAAAACTACTACGATCAAGCTATCAGTTACATTAACATACCAGTCTTGTAGGAAGCAAGCAAGTTCTGTCAGGCCACTTGAAGAGCACATCTATCACAGATTAACACATGGAGGAGGGGTCGTGTGAGCCGGGGAGTCCTGCGTCACTCGGAGAGCAGCGTTGGAGTAAAGCCTGATTTATGCTTCTCCGTCTGCGTCAGTGCGGAGCACACGCAACGCCATTATCCGTCCTTGCGTAGGGCCCCGGCAGGCACGCAAGTACGTACGGAGTCGAGCCCACTTTTTTAAACATCTGTCGAATGAGACGGATTACGCAAGCTTGTGATTGGTCAGGACGCCGCTGTTGTTTACAGCGCCGCCATTGCAAAGAGAGCCGAGGATAACTAGCGGCAGACACGGAGAAGCTTGAAGAATACCTCGCGAAAAAACTCTAAAAATATGAACGTTTAATTCTCCCGTGACTGGAGGAGTGAAAAGATGCGCAGCAAGTGTTTTATTTGTGGACGGAAATGACAGGAAACGTGGGTTTAGAGGTGGGGAGCGCATGAAGCGGTGGGAGAATGAGAGACAAACATGTCCGTGTTAAAAGTCTCTTATATACACAAAAAACACAATATAAACACACTATCTTGGACCGATACATGACAGGATACCACAGAACAGCACTACGCCCTCTGTGGTCCTGCCAGGCAATTGCTTTGCAACACTCTCCAGGAGACGGAGAAGTATGAGAGCAAAACGCTTCCGTCAATCCGTGCGTGTCTGTCCCTTGTGTAGCTGACGGAGAAGCATAAACCAGGCTTAAGCTGGCTGCCATTTAGCAACCAGCTAATGGATGAACGCTGCCATAAGCCGAGGAGACGCTGTGGAGAGGGAGCTGACAACACTGGCTGCATGTTACCCTTCCTTTCCACCGGAGCCGTCAACAGCAAGTTACTGCAGCAGCCCGTCTTGCTCGCATATGCTGCTGCTTGGCCCTTTCCACGAGACGTGAAGCAGCAGGGGATCAGCTGTCACCGACAGAGCACAAAGTCACAAGACGTTAGCAAAATCACGCGTGACTTCGTCAGTAAACACAACACAAAGCAGGAGAAAACTACAACATGTGTACTTCTCCACTTCAGTAATCAACCTTTCGTTGTCCATTATGGAAAAACAAAAGAGACCGCTAGCTAGGTGATAACTTTTTTTTAAAGTAAAGCAACCGGAAGGCAGTACGTTTCTTTATTCTGAAAATCTCTGGAAGCTTCGCTCCATTTCCGCGTCCGATTTCCTGTCTTTGCTTCCCCAATAATGTCAAACTTGACCCGTTTCAGAGATGTAGCGCAAAGAAAATAGAACCGGCGCGTAAGGACCACGACATGCTCTTGAGACGCGGCCGACTCGCTCTGCTGACGGCTGCTGACGGCTCCGGTGGAAAAGGTTCTGTTGACCACTGGTTCCTATCAGCAGCAATGATGTGCTATTGCAGTAACGTGCTGCTAACGGCTCCGGTGGAAAAGGTTCTGTTGACCACTGGTTCCTATCAGCAGCAATGATGTGCTATTGCAGTAACGTGCTGCTAACGGCTCCGGTGGAAAAGGTTCTGTTGACCACACTGGTTCCTATCAGCAGCTATGACGTGCTGCTGCAGTAACGTGCTGCTGACGGCTCCAGTGGAAAGGAGGGGTTAGCCACCGGCTAGCAGCAGTGGTGGCTGGTGAATTTTTTTTTTTTTTTTTTTTTGTGGAGCGCATTTATGCCATCTGAGATGTTAGATGTGCCAACCCCATATCAGCACTAGAGGATGCCAATTTACCATTATTATGATAAAATACATGTTTTACCTCGAAATTGATGCTAGATAATAAGGCTGAAAAAAGCTAAATACACACATTGAAAATAAACACGGCAGCAACAATGCAACATGGTCCTATCCACAGAAGCAGCCATTTCAATTAAAGCCCAGACTCTCGTCTTTACAACAACATAAGAAGGACCATCACTCTAACAGCAAAACACAAGGAACTCAGCAGCAAAACAAACAAGGCTAACTTCATGAAGACAAAAGTGTAAGCAGTCTTACCTTTGCTGATTTTTGGTCACAATAATTTGTGTTGTAAAAAAAATAAACACTTGGTTTGTGTAATCCAATGTCCAACGTCAAACTGAGCAGGTTCTTTGCTTTTTTTTTAATCTACGGGAGTGTTTATTAGTCTCTGATGTCACATTCCTTCATTTTAGGGTTCTTCATAATAAAAAAACTACATGAAGTGTACTCAGCTGCTCTACAACAACAAAGGACGGTGAACTGTGGAGAATTTCTGGTTTTATCCTAACCTGAGCTGAGGCTCAGCCAGTCTTCTGCACGTTTCTTCACAATCGCTATACTTCTGCGCCCAAAGGCTCTCCTATTCTTTGTATTGGAGGAGGGATCCAGCGCGCATGCACCAGTTAGCGTAGGTCTATGGTAGAGATTACTGCGCCCAAACGGAACAGGAAATACATTGCAAGATAATTCGGTTGTGGTAAAAGTGTAAATAACATTTTAAACTATACTTAAAAATACACGTCACTTATCATCTGTATGATGTATAGATCATTAAGCTTAATTTTCTTTTTTTTATATATTTTTTAAATTTTTTTATATATTCTTCTTCCTCTTTCTATGAGACTCATAAGGCGGTGCCCTAGCGTCCCCTATGGATGAGCCACCACTGGCTAGCAGAGAAAAACTGGTGTGAGCCAGGGATATGCTGTTGAGATAAAATAAACGATGCTGACTCAACCACCGGCTAGCGGAAGAACGCCAGAATATGTTGGGAGAGACACAAAAGGCTGCCGGAGGAGGAGAGACTTTAGTAGAAGAAACTTTAGGAGGCATCTTGAAGAAGGACGTTGGAACTGATACGATGGGACCAGATTGAGAGCTCTAGTTTGACTAAAAGACCAATGAGCAACCTGAGGTGAGTTAGGGAGTCAGGGACACCACTTGGAGGCTGGTGTCTAGCTAAAGGCAGGCGAGGAGCTCATCATGAGCATCTGCCAAGAGTTGGACAAGACGAGCGTCTGACAAATTTGACGTGGTTCTCATAAAAGACTTTAAAATGCATGTGAGAGCCAGGGAAGATAGACTTTGTTCAAAGAGGATAGATAAAAGTCCTGCGTCTTGCAGCCTTGAGGAACCAGGACGTATGCAGGATTAGTTAAGAATATTGGCTCAAGTTCATTTCTTCATATTGGCACCACTGTGTCAGATTGACCTGTATGAAGAAGTTTGGCCTGTAAGCTAAAAGTTAACTTCTGGTCGTGTTTGATGAAAAGCATGGCCCTTTAGTTCACTACAGCAAACTCCATGCTTCCAAGGTGTACTTCAAGATGGTGCATGACCATGGCGCGTTAACCACAGTTAAGGTGTTAAAAAATATAACATTTCAAGTCAAGAAGAATAGTTTGAATAGATGTTGATCATAAATGTGAAAGAGGACAAGTTTGTGAACCGACTACACAGAATTTGATAGTAAACAGGTAAAAAGTTACACACTGTGGCTAGAATAATTGTACGGAAATGCTAACAAACAGCTGACATTCTTTGTCGTAACTTTTTTGTAAATTGAGAGAATTGTATTATTGTAAGAGCTGCATATAATGTAAAGTAAGTTACTAACGAGGTGTTTATGTGTGGACTGACCAACTGTAGCTGGCTAGCTCCATATTACCAGCTGTCACCAATAAATGCATCTCTGCAGCAGGGTTTGGTGCACTCTGAAAACCACTACGAGGCTGTGCTCGCCCGGTGAAGTATGGCTCAATCAGCAGACACCAAGCAATCAACTTTTGCTTGTCAGTTTTGATATATCTGATCATAGCTTTGGGTTGTTTTGTGATGCCTAATGTTCTGTGAAGATGGGCTTTTCATATTCTTTATTGTTTCAGCGTTTATTTTATTTATTTTTTTTGCCCCCATCAAAACAAAAAAATGTGTTCACACTTTTGTGAAATAAAACCTCTAAGGGGGGAGAGCAGAGGAAGGAGGAGGGGTTGTAGGAAACAATGAAATTTATCCCATTTAAAACTGTATCATTTTCCCGACCAGACCGCAGGGCACTGGGTGTTTATTGGTGGGACTGGAGAAGCAGAGATCACTGGACTGGTAATTGTTTCCTCTAAATCTGCTGAGCTCTGAGGAACACCAGTTTTTCATCAGAGAGAGGATGAGAGGGTAAAAGGACAACACTAAGAAAAGCAAAAATGCTTTATCTCATCATGTTGGTTTTTATCACTTCATCTAGCACGCCAGCCAGGCCACTAGCCGTCCTCACAACATAATTATAAACACAGTTTTTGTCACTGGAGAAAAGATTGTTTCTGCTGCTCCCTACAACCAAAGTAACATTTTATTTGAATTACCAGAAAGTCAAAGCATTAATTTACACATTTTTCTCCTTTATTTAATAGAAGCGGAAAAAGAATCGAGGTGTTCTCAGAAGCACCTCGGCGCTAACTCAATTGGACGTTTTCCTATTGAGTCAAAGCTCAGAAATAAGCCTGATATCTCATTCTGCTGTGATGTGATGTCCTCTCCTCGCAGCCACAAAAAGACATCAGAAAAGCAACGTACTGCCACACTCCACTCGGACCAATTTGTCTCCATCACTCTATTCATATAAACTGTGAATGATTTAGCTAAAATTGCGCAGAGATTGTTATGGGTTTTTTCTTCCCTCCCACTTTATTTTCATTATGTTCACAAGCATGTGTGAGGTTTCGTTTCTGCGTGTGCATTTGGCTTTGAAAGTCCCAGATTTAGCGCTGTGGTATTGGCTCATTTTTCATAACCATTGTAGGCTTGTCAGGGTGTCATAGCTGTTCCACGAAGCTGTTAGATCAGTCCAAATGTATAAATCATCCCAGATCTGACACACTCATTTAATTTGGAGGGGGGCTGCAGCAGCGAGCCTATTAATGAACAGTCCCTGCCCTGTTTGCTGAGTGGGAACATTCAGTCAGTTTTATTTTATTTTATTTTTATTTTGTTAGCCTGGGTATTCTATATGTTTTCCCTCAGTGGGGTGTTTGCTGCCGGCCTGGTTCTGCGTCATTTATCATCATATGTTATGTTTGTCAATCTGCTGAATTCTTTTAGTCAACAGTACTTATGAAAATCACTTTGCATATTAAGAAAAAGGGGCGAACGCTAGGTGAGCCGAGCCTCTCACTAACTCAGTGCAACGGTGGTTCCAACCCCAGAGCCTGTGTTATTGTTTTCCATCTGTGAAATAAAGTAACAGGTACTTAATGTACCAAAAACAATTTGTACAGCAGTTCTTTTTCCCCATTGAAGGCGTGCATGGCTCGCTGAGGGCTCCCCTTATCTCAGCGAGGCTAATCCATTTTCACACTGCACTCCGGCGCTCTCATTTTACAGCTGAGGAGCTCTCCGGCTCCACGCTGGGCCTGAAATGGGACCCCAGTCACTGCGGCCCCTTGGAGTTTGCGTAGGTAAGTGTGCAGAACAAATGCTGAAAAGTCTTTAGAAAGTTAAAGGGACTTGTTTGGCTCCCCCTCCCTCACTGGGTCCCACCTGATCACCTATATTTTTTGGTGCCTTTCACAGTGTGAGCGTCTGTGCTTGAGCGCTGTCGCAGGAGACTGTTTGAAATTGGGAGAGCACACAAAAAAAAGAGGAAAGGCGTGAGTTTCTCTGAGCTGGCATGCATCCTATTAACTAATTTTGTAATGTTCTTTTATGCAGTACATTTCCGCGTACGTGTTTTTCATATCAAACTGTGTGCCACAGCATAAACTTCACATCTTTGTCAAGCGATCCTCCAGCCTGGGCCCCTCCAAAGCTACTGTTTATAACAAGAGAGTATTAATCCCACATGTGCCAGCTGTGAGTGAAATGGGAGCAAGTGGGACTGATTGTGGTTAAAATAAGCATCACAAAACTTGATGGACCAATGTTGCACATCAAACAAGCCATGATTAGGATGTTATGGATCAAGAAAATAAATGACTCCTAAAATTACTCAAATAAAATATGATGCTGGATGGTTTATTTTCAGTTTAATATGTATCATGGGATTTTCTTCTTTTTATATGAGACTAAAAAATTTCCCCTAAAATAAAAATAAAACAATTACGCTTGTTTGTTCTGAAGAAAAGCAAATAATAGCGCTCCACGATCAAGCTGTGCCACAACAGAAAGCTGGCAGCTCTCCTGCTTGATAATGATATTGCAGCTCCACAGCTTCCACATGAATTCCTATCTAATGGAGGCCCTTCTGTCTTTCTGTCATCAGGGGTGCTTCAAGTGCAGGTTTGAAGCCCTGAAAGGCGCAAGTCAGTTATGGACAGTCAGCCAAGACCAGTCAGGATCGTCCTGGGTCAGAGATTCACAGACAAGAGAGATCGGTCCTCTCTCTGTGCCAGACACAGATTTTTAAAATATATTTGACATTATTTGACTTTGTAAAAAAAAAGTCACATCAATGTCATGTTTTTAGAAGAAACATGTAAACCAGTGTCTTAAGCAAATTCACAGGACAGGTTTCAAAATGTGTTCAAGGCTGTTGAGAAATCTAGGTGTTGAAAGAAAAGGATATACCAGTTTTGGTCCTACTGTGGTGTGTAGCAGGATCCTCAGCTCAAGTGGGAAATCTCACAACTTAAAACGCGACTTAGAAGTGGACAAACATGACAGAGAAGGAGTGTGCTGCGTGCTTTCATCACCACGCTTTCAGATTGGCTAAACACCTAATTCCAATGGGTAGCACGCTCATTTGTCCCTGAAAACCAGATCAAAACAATCCAACATGTTTCAAAGCCCCGATTTATGATTGAAGTGCTCCTGATGTCCTTCCAATCAGACTGCAGCGCTCTTAACACACCGCAAAAGATAGGATTATCTGATAAGCCTCTCCCTGGGCTGCCACCTTACCATGGTTGAGTGGTTTGAGTGTCTCGATGATCCTAGGAGCTAAGTTGTCTGAGGCTTTGTGCCTCTGGTAGGGTCACCCATGGATAACAAGTCCTAGGTGAGGGCTCAGACAAAGAGTCGCACGAAGACCTCTTATGATGAATTATATAAATGGAAACCGTGTTCCCTCACCCAGACGTGGGTCACCGGGGCCCCCCTCTGGAGCCAGGCCTGGTGGTAAGGCACGTTCGCGAGCACCTGGTGGCTGGGCTTTCACCCATGGAACCCGGCTGGGCACAGCCCGAAGAGGAAACATGGGTCCCCCTTCCCATGGGCTCACCACTCATGGGAGGGGCCAAAGGGGTCGGGTGCAGTGTGTGATGGGTGGTAGTCGAGAGCGGGGACCTTGGTGGTCTGATCCTCGGCTACAGAAGCTGGCTCTTGGCAGATGGAATGTCACCTCTCTGGTGGGGAAGGAGCCTGCTTTGGTGTGTGAGGTTGAGAGGTACCGACTAGATATAGTCGGACTCACCTCAACGCATGGCTCTGGCTCTGGAACCAGTTTCCTTGAAAGGGGTTGGACTTTCTACCACTCTCGAGTTGCTCCCACTGAGAGGCGCCGAGCAGGGGTGGGCATACTAGTTGCCCCATCTTGGTGCCTGTATGTTGGGGTTTTCTCCAGTGAATGAGAGGGTAGCCTCCCGCCGTGGGGGGACTGGTTCTGACTGTGGTCTGTGCTTATGCACCAAACTACAGTTCAGACTACCCACCCTTTTTGGAGAGCTTGGAGAGGGTGCTGGAAAGCGCTCCTACCGGTGACTCCCTTGTTCTGCTGGGGGACTTTAACGCTCATGTGGGCAATGTCAGTGAGACCTGGAGAGGTGTGGTTGGGAGTAATGGCCCCCCTGATCTGAATTCGAGTGGAGTTTTGTTATTGGACTTCTGTGCCAGTCATGGATTGTCCATAATGAACACCATGTTCAGACATAAAGGTGTCCATATGTACTCTTGGCACCAGGATACCTTAGGCCGCAGCTCGATGATCGAATTTGTTGTTGTTTTATCTGACCTGCGGTCGCATGTCTTGGACACTCGGGTGAAGAGAGGGGCGGAGCTGTCAACTGACCACTACCTGGTCAGCCTACAAATCCAGACCAACCGTAGCAAAAGACAGAGCTTTGCAGGTAAGTCTAGCCACGCTCCATTGTAGCCTCAGCTGGTCTACCATTGGACCGAACAGTTATGTGTCCAGCCAATCACAGTGCTCTATGTTTGTAGAGAGACAGGCCTAGTGCCCGAGCTAGTTTTCAAAAAGAAACTAAGCTGAAAATTGTTTGATGGGTTCTAGAATACTAAAATCACACACCTATAAGATTTTTATTTGAAAATGTATGACTAGAATTTCCCTCATGCTATAGCCTAGTGAGATACTGGCTAAGAAAGGAGTAAAAATGTAAAACTGAAACCAAATGACATCATTGTTGAATTTACCCAAGTATGACTTAAGACATTTTTGTTTCTCTGCCTTTATTCTGTTCACTTGGCTCCTTCCTCCTCCTCCTCCTCCTGGTAAAACTCACCCAACATATCACTGAAAAAACGTTTTGATTTACTCGTGAGTCGTGCTCCTAACCCTTCACTATCCCATCATGCCAAGTCATTTGAGGCATCTGTGGTCTCCTGGCCCAGCCTACTAAGCCCCATCAACCCCCCGCCGCTCACCACAACAGCGCATGCTTGCTTGGCGGGGCCGGCGGGGAGGGCAGCCGGGCCAGGACTCCCAGGACTTCCACGCATCGAGAGCAGCTGGAAGTCCCATCTTCCCAGCCTGCTACAACAAAACAATCAAAACAAAGAAAATCTCAAATAAATCTGTCTCATGAGCTATCTGGCAGACGCCAAAGTTTGAAACTGAAAACTATGATTTGTTTTTTGTTTTTGTGTTGGAAGAAGACAGCTTGGATTTATGGGTTTAACACCTCTAGGTTGCAAGTTCAAATCCTGACAGCTTAATGGTTGGAGGGTAATGAAGTTCATTGCAAATATTAGCAAGATACGATTCAGTTTTGCTACAAATAAACCTCCATAGAGGGAGGATTCAACAAAATGCATTAGTGATCCCTTAATGTGATTACTCCTGTGTTGTACATTTGCAATTGTGCATATGTGCATGCACAAGTATTCTGATCTGATTTGCAGCTCAGACTCACTTAGCCTCATTGAGTTAACCCCCCTAACCTAAACAACAGTAATGGAGAGCTTGAAACACCCCTCCACCCCCCTTTTCTTTCACTCACTTCTGGCACCCCATGAACGCACGCACACACACACACACACACACACACACACACACACACACACACACACACACACACACACACACACACACACACCGACTTCAGTCTGACCACCCCAAAGCTAATGCAGTTGACTCAAGGGTCATCTGCAGTTCACTGTGAGGTTATGGATAAAGCAACATGTCCTCCTCTGTTTGTGGGAGGAAGAGGGGGGGGGGGGGTTACAAAGCTAACCGGGACATAGAAAATTAAGGCTTTTAAATTTTTGCTTGATTCGTTATTTTTTTATTATCAGCATCAATCTGATGATTTATTTGTCCTGTTTGACCTCCATGAACCCAATCACATTTTGATGCAAAGAACTTTTACAATAGGAGTCATCGCTTGCTTTAGATGAGTTACTGGTACTAAATACTGCTACTAACTAGATTTTATGAAGTAAACATTAATTGAATATCAAACAAGTACATGTCACTTTTTATTCTGAGTAACCGTTACATGGTGTGAGTTTCTTCTACTAGCACATTTAAGTTCATTGAACTTCACAGTGTTTAACTCATTCGCTGCCAGCCGTTTTCTGATCGGTAAAAGCCCTTCGCTGCCAGCATTTCTCACTGTTTTTACAGTTTTTTTAAGAGTCACAGAACGTTGCGCGCTAGGATGATGTCGACGCCAAAACAACCAAAACAAAGCGGAGACTCACCTCTTACATCAGGAAGAATCTGCGCATTTCAAGCTGCAAGTTTCAAACGTTTCTTTCATAATCCGTTGTTGAATTGTGATCGGCAGAGGCTTTTCCGTTTCGCGCCTCACTTTTTTTTACAGCAGTGGCCCAAAACGATCTCCTAACACATGGATTTTCTGCTTCCTGATCACGTGACGTGTGACGTATGCGGATGAAGATCGGCTTTAGAGCTGAGATGTTTGTTCTCACGGTGCGGGGGCTCATTCCGATGCCCACACAGTAAAAACATGCAAATGACGATTTTTGTCAAAAACTTTAAAGTGTATGCTACCCTTACTTGCACTCTACACAGCAAATTTGAGTGTGAATGTTGGAGTGTTGGTCAAATTTACACTAAGAATTGTTCATTTAACATTAAGAATAATTAATTTAACACTAAAAAAGTCATACAGTTGATATGTAACACTGATGTGAGAGTTAAAACCCAGTGAAGGAGTGTTTCTTAACTCTGTAGAGATCATTTTGGACAAAATAACCCCTCAACAGCTAATTCTGAACTCCCACAGCGGCTATAACACCTGCAGAGTTATTTTGCAGACTCCACCCCTTTTTTCTCACCCCAGTTTCACACTGAAATCATCAGCGGCACGGAACAGCAGTGTAACGGTTTAATCGCGACAATCACAGGACTCAACTGCACACTGGGAAAGTCTCAGCAGTGAAGCAGCTTCTCTGCCTTGCTCGACTGATGAGATCACAGGATCCCTCGGGACTTCAAAGATTATGTTTGTTTATGCAGTCTGCCTTTAAACTAAAAATAAGGAAATCACGTTTGACATCGCTGTTTGATGCCATATATGATGTAGTTCCTCTCCACCACCAGGATGAAAGTCATGAAAACACACCACCAAACTTCTGGAACGATGCTGTGAGTAAATAAGCCATTAGGTCACACGGAAGCTGCATATATATGAAACTGTATTGCTGCAATACTTTTATTTTTAAAATTACTGGGGATTTTATACTGAAACCATGTGTGATTTCCTGTCTAGCCCTATGTTAACTGCGGTAAATTGGCGCATCCCAGAAGCGGCTCGCCGAAAAAACAGAACACAAACCTTTAGCGGCGCGGTGTGCCGCTTCTGTGCTGCTTCTGGAAATTGCGGCGTTGCGACTGGTTTGCTACACGCCATAGACTATAATGGATTATATTTGAAGCGGTGCTGTTCCGCGCCGCTTTTGCTTCCAGTGTGCAGTAGGGGTAAGACAAACGAGTACATTGTACTCAAAATTTTGCTTGCAGTTCACTAAAGCTTAGGGATCTACAACTCAAGCCCCCTTCAGACAGGCCATGAAAAACGGAAATGTGCCGGAATCTGTCCGTAAGAACTTTCTGTCTGAATACAAACATCCGGATAATGTGTTCCGGAATTTATCCGGACGAAGCCCCTAGTAACAGGTCCGGACTTGTTACGGACAGGGTGGCTGATTCAGACTGGTGAGGTAGTTCCGGACAAGTGGGAGGGGGAGGAGGAGGGGACCGGGGGACGCTGTGCGCACCTAGATAGCCCGCTGCTGTAGCATGCGGCGAACCACGGCAGCTCGCCTCCTACGGTACCGTCTAGACGCGCGACGGAGCGCTTCACACCGCTTCAGTGATTCCTTTAACCATTGAGCTTCATCATCCAGGTCTCTTATGCGTCTTCGTGTGCGCAGAATTATGCTTAAGCGCCTCGTGATTTTTATCTTGAGAGGCGCTATAGAAATGTTATTTTCTTCTTCTTCTTCTTAAGTCCGATTCCCACCCCACCCCACCCCCCGCCGCCGTCAGACATCTGGAACTTTTCCCTGCTGTGTGAACGCAGCTGAAAGGACAAGTTCCGGTACAAAAGTGGTGTGTCTGAAAACACAGTTCCGGTTAAAAACCGGATTGAATTGTCCGCAAATGTTCCAGAATGTCTGTCTGAAAAGGGCTTTAGATAAACTAGTTCAACAACTTTCCAAGTACTTTGTACTAGTTTGACTTGGTTAGAGTAAGTTATAATTAAGTCATTTTTATTGTAGATATTAGTCGTCAGATTTAACAGTGTGGTGGCGTATTATTTTGGCGGGATCAGCACAGTATCCAGGGGTCTCATTTATCAAACATTTCCTTACTGAAACTGTACTTGAGCTCAGCAAAAAAAAAATGTACTTACGCCAGCTAGGTTTGTGATCTGTCAAACATGGAGTACGCACAGCTGCATGCAATCTCCTCTTCATGAATCGGAAACTAACGAGAATGTCTCTCAGCTGCTTTTTAGTCACATCCCGCCCTCACCACGCCCACTTACTGCCATAAATAGTCAATGCAAAGTGCCTTGTGGATCTCATGCATATACATAAGCTGGCTATTACAGCACTCCGCCAATGACGATGGAATGACTGTAGATCAAGGCAGATCAAGGAAGCGCAATTTCACAGAGCGCAGAAATTGAGATACCTGTGGGGGTGTTGGAGAAATGAAAGGAAGTGCTTTTGCAAAAAATAAGAGAAAATCCACGGAGTGGCACAAACTTGCTGAAGCCGTCAATGTTGTGAATTCTTCAGAGATCTGTGGCGGATATAAAAAAATGGTCCAATCGGGATTCGATCCTCAGACTCCCAGGTGAAAGTCACGTGCGCTAACCAGTCAGCCAAACAAAGATCTCTCCTGTGGTTGAAGCCAGGGCACATGATCATTCGGGTCACAGTGACAGGACACACACTGTCACAGATGCATGACATTCTGTCTGAATCTGTCCCCCTGCTGATACTCTGCATTCTGCACTTCAGGCTGTGTGTGTGTGCGCACGCTCGCGTGTGTGTGAGTGTGCGCGCATTTGTGTGTTCAGTGTGAAACCGAAGCAGTACAATTGATAATGCTGCAGGATTTCATAATTGTATTCTTCTCAGCAACAGCACTGCAGGTGCTCTATGTCCAAAATGTGCATAAGCCAGGTCCTTAGTCAACTTAAAGTTGTGCACATAAATCCCAAAGTTTGCATGGAAAGTTGCATACGCAGTTGTCCGATCCCGTTTTGTTCGTAAGCAAGCTTGATAAATGCGGCCCCAGTTGTTTATATCAAGACTCTCTCTCTCTCTCTCTCTCTCTCTCTCTCTCTCTCTCTCTCTCTCTCTCTCTCTATCTATCTATCTAGCATATCTCTATCTATCTATCTAGCATCTCTCTATCTATCTATCTATCTATCTATCATCTATCTATCTATCTATCTATCTATCTATCTATCATCATCTATCTCTTTCCTTCTCTCTTTCTCTCTCTCGCTCTCCATCTATATCTCTGTCATCCTTTCTCTCTCTATAATTATCTCTCTTTTATTCTCGTTTTCTATCTATCTATCTCTTTCTTCTCTCTTTCTGTCTCTGTCTCTCCCTCTCTCTCTCTCTCTCTCTCTCTCCATCTCTTTCTTTCTCTCTCTTTCTCCATCTCTTTCTTTCTCTCTCTCTCTCTCTCTCTCTCTCTCTCTCTCTCTCTCTTCTTTCTCATTATCTAGCTATCTATCTCTTTCTTTCGCTCTATCTCTCTCTTTGTCTAGCTTTCCCAAGATCCACTGATTTCCCTCTTTCCTATTCATGTTCTCTCTCTTTTCCTCACATTTTCATTCACAAATTTTATTTCTTCTCATTTTAAACATATTTTTAATCATTTTTTTATTTTTTTATATTTAGGTTGTTTTGTTTTGTTTTTGTGAAGTGCTTTGTGATTTTTATCTTTAGAGGCAAAATAAAAAGATTGTTTTCTTACTCTCTTCACACACACACACACACACACACACACACACACACACACACACACACACACACACACACACACACACATTTCTAGTGATTGGAGGTTTGCCCTCTCACTCATGTAACTAGATCCAAGCTAGAATGCATCTGAACAGGCCTAAGAGGAAGAGATTCATAATCACAGGCGAGATGACAGGTGGATCAAATTTCTAAACTTTTTTTGTCTGTTTTGTGAGCTCTGACAGGCTATCAATCAGCAGGCAAAGATGGTGTTTTGTTAACCCCAGAGTTGCATTAAGCTGACATCCTTGCGTAGCAGCTGGGTGACATATTGATGTGAAGGAAACATAACAAGTGGGAAGCTTTAAGGCTTCAAAAATTACACCCTGGAAGAGTGTATGGGTTTTATAGGCAACAGTCAGAGTGAAAAGGACAGCATCAGTTCTGCAGGAAACATTGGACAGGAGTAAAAAAAAAAAAGTAATAAAATGACAAGAGAAAAAAGTCTGAAAATAAATAAACTGCATCCGTGTCAGGGGTTTTACAAAATGTCTGAAGCAAATGTATCATATTTATTGATTATTACACAGTAAACACCAACCAGACACCCTACAGTAATTTTTCAATTTAGAACTTGAGTGGTGATGGCCCCCGTAAGCCGAGAGCGAGTTAAACCCGTGCATCAAATCACCGCGCAGACTGTTCCCATAAGCATGAAGGCAAACCGCTCTGACGTTTCTAAGTACAGGAGTCTATGTTCAGTTACTTTGTCACAAATCACTGCAAGGCTTCCTCCCCAATCCGTCATTCTGGGATTATAGGGAGTTTTTGTATGTGGCTGCCTTCTGCACACCAGTCTGTCACCTGCTCAGTGGGGGCAATAATTGGTATGAAATACCGTTATGGACGGCTGAAAAGTGCGTGCTCAGATTGACTCCCTAGGAATCTGTTCTGAGGATTTCTTTTTATGCCCTTTAGTTTAATTCCTTTTCTTTGTCAGTCAGATTGTTTTGATTTTAGCAAAAGAATGTGAAATTGTTCAGATGAAGGATTAGCCATCTTACTGCTTTTTCTGTCAACACATATTTGTTCCACCTGGAGTTTCATTGACTCCAGTTGACTTTTAAAATACCCAAAAGATGCATTTTACTTCATCAGTCAAAATAAACCTCAGTTAAGGTTTTTGTATCAGTTAACTTTAGGATTCCTCATAAAAGCTCCTTACATCCACTGAAGAGGACACTTACTTTCTGCGCTGTAAGATTTTTGTTTGTTCACTTCATATTTATTTTTTATTCAAGGAGACTTGATTTCACCTCAGTTAACATTTTATTTTATTCAAAAAAGAACAGCTAGGACCTTTTACATTTTCAAAAATAAAGACTGCTTTTTTAAACAGACGCTCGCAGTTCAGCAGCATATTTTACAAAACAAGTAAAAAAAAACTGCTAAAAAGTGAAAAATACAGCAAAGATCTTAATATTTATGTATTTAAAATAGTTTTTAGCAATAAAATAAGACAGTAAATGTCAACATTTCCACTTGTTCTGAACTCCTGTTAGACTGAAACTGACCTGTAGACGATCAAAAACAAGGCTCTTTTCAACTATAGGTCTGTTATATGTATCATAAATTTCATGTAATACATAAAAATCTGTCTAATTTAAATGTAATTTGCTAGCCATAATTATAGATAATTAAATGTGCCCTAATGGTTAATACAGCTGATATGTCGGCCTTCATAAAAGCTGCACTCTAACACGCAGGAACAGCGTAAATCAACTAAATGTAAGCACACAATTTTTGTTTTCAAAATTATGAATATTATTTCCACCTTCTTGTGTTGTAGAATAGTGAAGCCACAATATCCCATTTAGATCTGCTGCCATGTTGGTTTTGGACTCGGAGTATGTGAAAGCCCCGCTCACTTCTCCTTATGTAATAGTGGTACTTTGTAGGCAGCAAATAAATAATTATGTTCATATTTGGCTTCTACACAACTAAATGAGAAAGCATAATTCATTTTCTAAGTTTTTTTTGTTTACATGAAGTAAGCTAGACATAAAACTGGAACCAGCCAATAGGAAGAAGGCTTTCTTAGGGTTGTTTACTGATATCCGATATTGTCTAACTCTAAATTCTCGAAACCGATATAATCAATATGGATATGTGTGGGGTCTCCCTTAGTACAAAAAGAAAAGAATAAATAATTTATATCATCATATCCCCTATCATGAATGCTTAAGCTTTAAACATTGTCTGTGTAAAATGACAACTATTTCATTTTAAGTTAGTAATAAAAAATAAATGAATGACAGGGGTCAGGGCCGACTGATACAGTGGTATGGAGGTGGTACATTTTCAGCTGAAATGTAGATTCAGAAAAACACACATTAAGAATATTTGTCGATTATAAATATTGACCCTACGTAATTACCACAATCAACTCTAAGGGTTATGACAAAAATAGCTTTTGAGTGGAGAGAAAAAAAAGAGTAAACATTAAACTGCAAAGAATTAGATGAAAATATCTGTAGTTAGACTACTAAATGCAATTATTCAGTCGACATCATCATTTTAATGACTTCTCTTATATTTCCTGCTATGACAAGAGAACAGATGAGATGACAGTAAAGAAGTGCTCTCGCTGTATGGTGGCTTTTTGCCTGCTTGTACAGAACAAACAAGCGTAGAAATCAGTACTAGATGGGGATGTGTTGAGCGAGTCACGCACCCCACATGCCTCTGACAGAGAACAAGAGGAATTTGTTTCGCTCTCACACTTGAGACAAAGACAAGAAGACGGTGGAAGGAGGAAAAGAACATGAGTGTCACTTACATGAAGTAAAGCACACAGCGCAACTGAAGGGTTTCACTTTTGTCAAGTGATGTGAAGTCTCTTA
Source organism: Nothobranchius furzeri (assembly GCF_043380555.1). Taxonomy (NCBI): domain Eukaryota; kingdom Metazoa; phylum Chordata; class Actinopteri; order Cyprinodontiformes; family Nothobranchiidae; genus Nothobranchius; species Nothobranchius furzeri. Next base: position 54,979,610 of record NC_091745.1, read on the forward strand.
GAGAAAATGTGCAGATTGGTCTGAAACTCGGTTGAGTAATAAATCAATCCAGCTTAAAAAATCACATTTTGTCAAACAAGGGAGAAAAGGAAAAGAAGAGAGGAAAAAAAAAAACATCAGGACCTTGCTTCAGATCACCCAGTTGTTATTTGTGCCTTAATTCAGCTGCTGGTATTAGTCTCTCAAAAGGCAGAAGCACATATTCTTTTCTATGGCTTATCAGTCGGAAATCCAGAGGAGCTGTCCAGTCTCATTCCCTCAGTGGAGAGCACATGTCAGGACCTATTTGCCACTGGTTACTTTGAGAGTGACATCAGCGATGACCCCTTGACCCCCTCACCAACGAAGAAATGCTTGTGAAATAGTTTTCCATTACAGAGGCGAGAGAGTGCAGACGGATATGAGAAAATGAGAAAATAGGAAAACTGGAAAAGGCATTTAGACCTGTATTTGACCCATCATGTTTTAGTTTTCTGCTGGAGGCTTTTATGAAATGAGTATTTGACCCACTATGGCAATCCCGTCATCTCCATCCTTTGATTACTATGCACCAACTGTCCACCGCACAATGTTACTGAGGATAAAATAAGGGTCGCCACGGCAACCCTCTGAGCTGCTATTCATTTGCTTTGATTTGGTTTTTCTGCTTCCCTTGATAATATGGTCCTTCCCATCAGCCCGGCTATATATGAATCAACTTTGGATCAACCGGGTTGGCGTTTTGAATTAAGGAACAAATTGTTGTCAGCGAGCTTTCGACATGCCCCTCAACAGGTTTTGGACCGGAGCCTCAAAAAGATTTGAGCCAAGTCAATGTCAATTGTTTTTCACCCAGGAGGACACTGTTTGGGAATGCTCCTGCAATTCTCCAGTAAGATAAATCATTTAATTCATCAGAACACTCGAACAAAACCTTTGAAATACAATGGATTTTGACCACATATCTACCCTACATAGATTAATTTCACCAACAGGCAACTTTTTACCCAAAATTCAGTCTTTCAAACATGTTGGGCCAACATGTTGACAAAGCAGGATAATCTTGCCAATAACTCACCCGGTCTTCCCCCTCCAACAAACTTAATGATGTGCACAATTAATGTAATGGCTCTAAAGATAATCCTATCAGTTAAAACTTACTTCTGAGACCATGGTCTTGAATCAGAAAAGGGTAGAAGACCTTCTCCAGGTCAGGGACAACATCCTGCCTCATGTGGAGGAGTATCTCAGGGTCTTGTTCACGAGTGAGGGAAAGTTGGATCACAAGATCGACAGGCAAATTGGTGCTGCGTCAGCAGTGATGCAGGGGTTGTACCGGTCTGTCATGGTGAAAAGAGAGCTGAACTGGAAGGCAAAGCTCTCGATTTACCAGTTAGTCTGCGTTCCTACCCTATGATCACGAGCTGTGGGTAGTGACCGTACGAATGAGATTGCAGACACAAGCGGCCAAAATGAGTTTTCCCTGCAGGGTGTCTCAACTCTCTTTTAAGCCAGGCATACTCTGTACAACTTGTTTAATTTTTTGAGCCGAATTTCCTTTTGTTCAAAAATCTACAAATCGGGGCGAGTATTGCACTGAGCGTCGTGTAGTGTACAGGGGGTTCCGAGAAGCGATTGACACCAAGTGACCAGCTACCATTTAGCAATCATGAGCTCGTACGAATGTCTGGCGTGTTTGATATTTTGCTCATTCCTTGTGAGGGTATTGCACTGTTGAATCGGTGTTGCGACCCAAAAACTACTCGAACCCTGCACGGTGTATGCGCAAACATGCGTCACCACAGCTTGCCAGCTATTTCCCTTTTAACGCACGTTCGTCGCTTTTATTTATAGAGTTCTGTACCTGTCCTCCTATAGCACTCCCAAAGAACAACAGACATCAATACCAACACCAAAAAATCTGGCGTGTTGTGTAAAAACTGCTTTTTTTTAGCATATTTGTAGGTCCAACGTGTTGCTACTAGATGTACATAGACTCGTGAGATTTGCATGCCAGGAAATCGTAGAGTTTGAGCTGAAGCTGAACGCTATGAGTGAAAAAGTTGCAATGTCCACCTGGCTTTTGAGTAAGGTTGAGAAGCTTGGTTATCCAGGAGGGGCTCGGAGTAGATCCACTACTCCTCCACATCAAGAGGTCATCATTCATCTAGTTAGGTTGTCTCCTGGATGCCTCCCTGGTGAGGTTTTTCAGGCACGCCCAACCGGGAGGAGACCCAAAGGTAGGCCAGGACATGCTTTAGAGTAAGTGGTTGGATAGGGGAGGTCTGGGCCTCTCTGCTTAAGTTGTTGTCCCCAAAACCGACCATGAATAAGCAGATGAACATAGATGGATGGATAAATGTGTGGTGTGTTGTGAGTACTTTGGTCTGCTCGGGAAGACATTGAGACATGTCTGACTATAAATATCAAACGTGTTCGATTGACTTGGTCTGATTTTTGTAGCCAGACAGAAAGCAAGGTTATGAAAACACGCTGCATGCTCCTCCTCCATGTTTGTTTATTTTGAAGTGAAGTTTAATCTCATGGGATTTCTTGTCTGACTGGCAGATATCTGCGTGGTGAAAATTCATTTCAAATTTACGTTTCAAATTTCATTTGTAATGTGTAGTTGTAGCTGTGCTGTGACACACCACACATTGTAGGACTAAATCTGGAATGTCTGTGTTATTTTAATCACCACTTGTGTGGTCCCTCAATTCAATTCAGTTTATTCATAAATTGCCAAATCACAACCAAGAGTTGTCTTAAGGTACATCACAAAGTAAACTCCAATTTAATCCACTTATCAGTGCATTGAGTTCAGTTCATTTTGCCAGTTAAAAGTTTCCTTTTTAAGGAACCCAACAGATTGCATCGTCAGCGATTTGTTGTGTTAGTGACCATTCAAAACTAAGTCCCAACAGTCACAGTCCAGAAACATGATGGCTTCTGCTGGTCTAATGTACACCTGCAGTGTCTCAGTTTGGAACAAATAGAACCCAAAATCTAATTCGATAATATATTCTGATTATTTTCTTCACAATAATGAATGTGCCAAGCGAAAGGAAATTAAGCAAAACTAATCTGCTTTGTTTCAGTGAATTTCAGGTATCTAATGGTTTGTACAAGGTAAATTTTATAGTGGCACTAAAAGTAAGTTAACGTTAAAGTCCCATTATTTGTCACACTGGTGTGTGAAATTTGTTCTCCACATTTGACGAATCACCTGGGGGAGCGGTGAGCTGCAGACATAGCCGGGAAACTTTGGCGGTTTTACTACTACTAACCTATATATTCCATCACCCAACACCTTTAACTCCATGTGGAGTATTGTCACAAATTAGCATCAAACCTCTTCTGGGCTTCAAGTACACGGATGGAGAATTAGGATTAGTACGTTCATCAAAAAGCTTCCATATCCAGGCCTAAATATGTATGCTGCCCTCTGGTGGAGGATCTGCAGGTTACACTGCATGATTAACTCTAAACACTAAATAATTTGGTTTAGAAAAGATAGTTTTAGTATTATTCCTTTATATTTCAGGCTGTAAGAGAATTGTTTCTGTTTGGACATTGATGTTTCAAATAGCTGCTGCTGATAAAATGTGAAGCCACCTCAATCTAGATTAAGGTGCATGGGGAGTTCTGGACTAATAAATCAAACATTTTTGTCATAAACGTAGTTCAGAAAATCAAATGTGCACAATGAGACAAAAAACGTAATTCCTTCACTTTTTTTGTTTTTGATCAAACATTTTTGAGACCAACTCCAACTATTCCAACTGTGTTTCAATACAAACACCCTAATCCTTGGGTTCTCATTTATGACAATAAAGTCTGGTCCCTGGTAGTCATAAATCTATTATCTGGATGTCATAAACAATGTATGTGCTCCTCCATCTGAGTGTGATGATAAATTACGAGCAGTAAACACAGAGGAAGGAGGCTAACTTGTAGAGAGAAGAGCTGATTTATATAATACAACAGGGATGTTATGATGGGATTATTCTCCCATTCTACACTTCATAAAGACATAAAGTCACCACATGAAGGCTTGACAGGTCAGCCTGTTAAGTGTGCTTACTAGTCACCTCTGATGATCCTTGCCTCACAGATAAATCGTATGTATGACAGGGTCAACTACCTCTTTATGATGGCAGGACTCAACAGGGTCCTATCATTTCATTTAAATGACCCTTGAACCTCAGTTTAAAATAAGCAGAGAGTGTGGAGGTGAAATCGGGGGTAAAATGAGCTGGACAGGATGTTAGCGGAATGAGCATGTGAGGAAGTGGCATCCCAATCAGATCCAGGGAAAGGAATGACAGGAGCAGTTTAGATGCTTGTGTATGCGGTGATTGGCATGCAGCTGATGACACCGTGACACAACTCCCTGGATCATCCTCAGAAGAAGCCCCGTAGGAAACCTGTAGCAGATTACTGTCGTCCATAGCTCCATTTCCTTGGGCGTACTGACCTCCTCACACCTTCTGATATAGAAGCCTCTACATCTTCAGACCGGCTACACCCTAAGGATCGACAAAACAACAAACCGCTGGGCTGGTATGGGCCCTCCCATGGTCTACCATCTCTGTCTCTGCATGGAGGCAGCACTTCTGATGCTGCTTCCACACGCCGGATCTAACAGAGCTATGAAATTTTATATAGACTTTAACACAGCGTGCACTCAAGGTGATCGAGCTCGGGAGCAGCAACAAAGTTTTCTATCTCCAGGAGGTGCAGAGTGAAAGTTGGAACGAGCATTTCCTCACGCATTCATAAATTCATTAGCGCTAACTTTTCAGTGTATCAGTTACATTAAGCCTCATTAACTTCTTTTTTCCTGCTTTATATCAGCTAATTAGCTCAGGGGTGGCCACAAATTAATTACCATCTTCTAGAGCCCCATGCAATTGCATTGTGTTTATTTAGTCTCTGCTATTAACTTTTAATCTTTTCCTACTCGTAAAAACAGGCAATTAACATTTTTTGATAAACAAAAATGATGCTAGCTCAGGGATAATCAGCAGCTCGGCATGTCGCCCCTACAAGATTACCCTGTCAGCTAATTTGACCCCTCAAACTATTCTCATTCCAGACAAGGCTCTTTGGTCTCGGCTTTAGCTTGCATTTGTGTGAAGAATGGTGCCTGGTATCGGTGTGATCTTTGCAAACTTTTTGCTTCTTTCTTCAGAATTGCTTCATTTTCCCCTGAACGTGTGCAGTTTGGATAGAACAATTTTTTTCCTTTGATTTTTTTCTACTTTTTGCCGTTTCGGATGATATGACAGCAGAGCATTCAACGGAGATGCTGCAGAAGTCTTCAATTTTCCTCAGTGTATTTCAATAAACCAACACAAAGGCTGCTTCATTAGCTCATTGATTCATTAATGTAGCCATCACTCTTCCTCATATTCACGGAGTCCAAGCACTGATGATACAAAAGGTAACAGCAATGATAACTCCAGCCACGGTCGAATTCCTGTTAAGGCACCAGGCGGCTATCTGCTTTGATAAAGAGGCCCATTTATACGCCGTGTCCCACTGCAGGGTCATCCTTCTCCATATTCTGTGTATTGACCCGACTTGTTCCTTTTATTACAAGCAGGTTTTTTATTGAAGGATGATTACATTGAATGATGTCAAGCGAGGGGTGAAAAGATCGACCGGAATAATGACGTTCCAGAGAGCACGGGAGGTGTTTGGGGCGGGTGGAGGGGGTCGATTATTGCGACACTTGCCTGGTCTTTCAGTGCGGCCTCAAATTGAGTCGCATCCTTGCTCATCCATTATTTAGGGCTGATCAGGCTCTCGTGGCAAGTATGGATTTGATAATCATTCCCATGTCCATATTAAATATGTGACATAAATATCACAGTGGGCGCTTGTCGATACAAGAGAGGCAGCGTGAAACTGAGGCATAAAAGAGGAACTAATAAATAGATGTGAGGCGATTGTGCAAATGTTTCAGTGCTTCTGTGAAAAGGAGATACTGGAATTGACACGCAGCATAAAAGGAAAAGCACGTGTGTGTGTTTCTAGAGCATAAACCAAATTAATCCTGCACCATAGTTTTATTTGAGAGATATAATGTACTTTTTTGCACAGTTAAACTATGGCTCGGGGCATGACTTTGGTTTATAACCAAATGTATGTTTGGAGATAATTAAACCAACCATATTCACTGATATTAGCATATAGCTCAGAGCGCTAATCTGACTGGCTATGGCCTCACAGAGCTGTTAATGTGGTTGTAAATGTTAATGTTTTCAAATTTATCCAAACCCTGAGAGAAAATGTATGTCTTTTTTGGCAAATTTTCATTTTTAGCAGAAAAGGCAACTTTTTACAAGAGAAAAAGTCTGATGATGCTGATATCACCAAAAGTGAGCCTTGGATTGTCTTTGTCAATGAGAAAATGAAAAGACATTCATTCATATGAAAATATCTGGGCAACAAGGAGGAGAAAAGGGGGCGACTGGTTGTAAGTCACCACATAAATAAGGTGGAAGGAGGGACGATAACAGCATTTGCCAGGCAGGCATACGTCTCCTTTCTCTGCTGTGGACTCTTCGTCTCCTGTGATTTTCTCCAGCTGCTGGCCATGAATACTGGCCTATGCACTCTAGATTAAAGCTCAACACGTGTTTCTCCGCAGGCTAGACTATAGATCATCCCCTGATAACCCAAGACAAATGTTCCTACATGTTTTCTTACAGCAAAGATGGAGAGAGACTCATAACAATAGCTCCCATCCAAACAATGTCATACAGATTTATGCAGACACTATTTTAAAAACCATTACATCACCATCAGCCCTGCATCACAGTTTCTAACTAACTTCTTCACAGCTGTTACTTCCATCGCAGATGGGGGCACTTTTAGTAGGAATATCCTTACTATTATGCCAGAATAATGGCGTAATCTTAAATAAACTGCATAAATGTTAATATCATGCATAAACCACTGTGAGGTTTTAGAAATAACATTTTTTTCAGAATTACATTAATTATTCAAAAACATCTGACTAGCTAATATCATGGACTTGATTCAATACTTTAGTTTATAGGGGCTGCAGTTGTTTTAATTACTAATGTTTAAAATACTTCCTCGTCCAAAAACATAAAATCTGTGAAAAAGTTTCTCTTTTTTAGTATTTTTATTTATTTTGAGTAATTGAGATATAAATGCTTTAACTTAGAATTTTTGTTTTGTTAAGTTCATGTGTCAACACGATTTATGGGCTAAAATGTGCGCCACTAACACATTTTTTTTTCATTTTTATTCACAATTTTGAATCTTAATTTTTCTTTTTTATCTTAATGTAGCCTGGTCTCAAATATCTATTCTAGACCCTACAGGTTAAAAGGATATAAATATTGCGTAAAGCCTTTATTGTAAATATTTCATATATTTGAAAAAACAAGGAGTTCAAATGGTTAAAAATGTGTTTAAAATCACAATAAATAGAAGTCAATCATAATTTGAGTGTTCATGGAGTTATAAGTAACAAGAAAACTAAAGGTTTATCTAATGTGAAACAAGGAAAACTTCGTATTGTTTCAAGTTGTTTTACAAGTTCATTTTGGGTTGTCAATCTTGTATTTTCTTTTATCCCATTGGTTGATGTAAACCTACTGTCCAATCAGACGTAAGGGAGGCGGGAGCTAAGTGAGGCGAAAGAAAAAAAAACAGCTAAGCTAGTGAGAGTCGGCAGCAGCACGTTGCGGGAGGAGGTTGTGTACCAGAGCTAATGGAAGAATAGTGAAATAATAGCCGTGGATGCAGAGTCTACGTTCCTGTTATGGACTGTTTTACCCTGTGATGAGTGAGTACTGAATGTGGAGTTAGCATTGAGCTTAAATGGAATGTATAAGTACTTAAAATGTATGGTGCTAATCGCGAGTTAGCATGTTAGCATTTTAGAGCCTGTAATAGCTATGTATGTCGAGTACGTAAGATACAGCTTATTCTGTGGAACTAAATAGAAATCTCTAATGCACAGTGGACCGAGAGGAATTCTCTGGACTCTTCTGCTGTGGATAGGAGGTCTGTGTGGTTGTTCCAGTGTACTCAGCAGCCCGGGTATGCCGCTAATTCCGCCCACCTTGCCGAGTGGAGGCCGCATGGTCACCAACCAAGACTGCCCCTCCGTTTGCCTTGCACTTAGCCCAAAGGATGTGTGAGTAGACCTGAGCACGTGCGTTTTGTTTTCTACTGGTTATCAAGTGAAGCGGCCATTTGTGTGTTTTCTGGCCCAACGAGCCCAAGCAACGATCAGGCCTGCAACGGTTTCAGTGAATGAGCTCAAAAAGGTTACAAAAATTGAACTGAACTTAAAAGGGAATATTTTGGATAAAAGTGTTTTCTAAATCTTGACTGTGAATTGTGAAGAGGGAAAAACCTTCCATTGGATTGTAAGGAAACTTTTCAAAACTTGGAATATTGTATTTTTTATTTTAAATCATATTTTGTTTGACTAAATTTCACATCTTGGATTTAAAGTTTGTGTGGTGTCATTATTAGTTACAGAGTTTATAAGTGATAAGGGTTACTAAAAATGTAAAAAGGAGGTTTAACATAGAATAGAATAGAATACTTTATTTGTCAATTCTTCGAATGTGCTTGCCATACAAGGAATTGAAATTACGTTTCACACTGTCCCATGCGTAGACATTTACATAAAGTGCAGATGCACAACAATAACAAAACAAAAAACATCCCTAACAATAAGATAATATTAAACAGGTAAATATCGCTAATAATATACAAAACATATAGCAGCAGGTGTGTGCAATTTCTATGCAGAGGTAGTTGTTTACAATCAGAAATGTTTACCCCGTTATTGGTTCAACCACTATTTCCTTTTTGTATAATGTGTGTGTGTGTGTGTGTGTGTGTGTGTGTGTGTGTGTGTGTGCGTGTGGGGTGGGGTGTAGGGTCCAGTCTGTCACCCTATACCCCTGTCACCCTAGTGATTCTGCTGGCTGGGATCTGTGAGGGAAGAGAGTTCAGCAGTCTCACAGCCTGGTGAACGAAACTGTTGGTGAGCCTGGTAGTGCGGGAGCGGAGACTTCTGTATCTCTTTCCAGAGGGCAGGAAGCTGAACAGTGCGCAGGGTGGGTGGCATCGTTGACAATTGTGATGGCTTTACGGGTGAGGCGAGTGGTGTAAATGTCTTGCAGGGAGGGGAGTGGTGCACCAACTATCCTCTCAGCCGTTCTCACAATGCGCTGTAGAGCTTTCCTGTTATAGTCAGTGCAGCTACCGCCCCACACAGTGATACAGCTGGAGAGGATGCTTTCAATAGTTCCTCTGTAGAATGTGATCAGGATGGGTGGTGGAGCACTTGCCCGCTTGAGTTTGCGCAGGAAGTAGAGGCGCTGTTGTGCTTTCTTGGCCAGTGAAGCTGTGTTGGTGGTCCAGGAGAGGTCCTCCCTAATGTGCACCCCCAGATAAATTAGATAAATTCCTTATTCTTGGTGAAGATTAAACAGAATTCATATTATTTTCACTAAGTGGAGGCACCGTCAACATAAGGTTCTAAGGAAAAAAGGTTAAAACGGGTTTGTTTCTCCTGTTTACCAATAAGATTAATTAATGTACCCAGGGCCCCGCTCATAGTACTATCACCATCTTAACCGAGGGTTAATCCAGAGCTACTTGAGTTGGGTGCTACATTAATATTTATTATGATCTTTTTAATTCACTTTTTAAAACTATATATATTTAAAATGTATCATTATTATTATTATTATTATTATTATTTTATTCTTCTTGTGAAGCACCTTGTGATTTTTATCTCAAGAGGTGCCACATAAAATATTGTTTATGTTATCGTCCTACCAGTGGGTATGTTAAGCATGAAATAAACTTGGTCCATTTAATTTGTGACAGAGGCACTACTTGTATTCAGAACAGGAAAACCAATTGAGTCCATTGGTATTTGCATATAAAAAATTGTGTATTTTGCAGTAAATTGCTTTAGTCATCAATCATCTGCTGTGTCAAACTTCTGAACTTAGTCATTTACTAGTAGCTGAGAAAAGAGAATCACAAATGTGTTCAGGATAAATAAAAAAAAACTCTTCAAAGCTTTGAGACGTTTTATGCACAACTCTCAGATTTAGTGTTGTTGTTAGAAAACTGATTCACTAAAGTTGGATGTGAACCATAAAAACTGGATGCCTTTCAGGGTCAAACAGCTAAAAAAATGAACACGTAAAAAATAAGCCATCCTCTCTGGCAAGACGTTCTCTGCTTTAATGGGAGTACCCACTGTCATTGTTGCACCCATGCTAAAGTAAGTACCAGTGAAGCAAGGAAAACAAACTCAATAATAATTAACTTGGGTCATCTACTCATCTGCGATGGCTCATAAACCTTAGAGAAAATTTCCCTGAGAACTTTCCTTAAAGCCTATAACTCTCTCAAGTGCGGGAGATGGTCTGCACAGGTCCAGCTCTTTGTTTCAGTGGACCTGCAGGTAGGGATGGGTACCTTTGACATTTGAATCGATCCGGTACTAATTCCCGGTACCTACGAGTCGATACCGGTACTTAACGGTACCAATTTTCGATACTTTTGAGTGTTTATTATTTTAATTGTCTTTTATAATTAAATATATATTTTTCTCAATATATAACCATATTTGATAAATATCACGATAAATAACATACAACTGTTTGTATTTTAACATCGTCCTTGTAGTTTTATAAGCTGATAATTAAACTGAAGCAAACATCTTTACTGTGAACTAAATTTACTGTGTATCTTCATTCCTTTTGCCGTCCTTTTTCATTTGATTTTTCCTACTGGGAAGTTAGAATTTCCGAGGAGAAAGCGAACGCACCATTAGCTTATAACAACGGTGGCAATGGAAGCTAACATATCAAGCTAACGTTATCTTTAACAGTTTATTTAGCTGCTGGAGCAGATTAAAACGATGATGCCTCAAACTTAGATCGTTGTCACTGGTTTTACCTTCACCCAATCACCCGTCGCATTTAGTAAAGTAAAGCCAAACTTTAGAGCGCGTTCATGTTCTTCTAGTCGGAAATTCGGAGTTCCAAGGAGAAAGCGAACGCACCATTAGCGAAACGGAAGCTAACAAATCAAGGTAACGTTATCTTAAACATTTTATTTACCTACTGGAGCAGATTAAGATGAGGATGTCTCACTTAGATCGTTGTCTGTCGCTAGTTTCATCACCCAGTTACCCATCACATTTAGTGAAGTGGACCCAAGCTTTAGCGTGCGTTCTTTCTACCATGCTTGCTCTGTTTACAACGGGCTCGCAGGGACCGGCGACATAACGCTCTTGCGCATGCGCAACTGTCTTGGCAGTACCGAAACGAGGCACCGTTTGAAATGACGTGAATCGGTGTTCGGTCGGTTCTATGGAATTCGGTCGGTACCTTAAAAAGTACCGAATTCGGTACTCATCCCTACCTGCAGGTGAGTCTGATAAACCCACAGCTGTTGGAGTTGGGTTCACTAGTGATTTAACATTTACAAACATTACTTTTAAACTACATTGTGACAACATTATTCAGTGTTGCTATTCCTACTGGAATGCAATGGAAGTTTGTTGGTGTCACCCTATCAAAATAAAGTCATATCACATTGTGATGTGAGTGGTCCCAGGTTTTCGCACCATCTATTTTTGTTTAGGGTAGAAAGCACCTCTCTTGTCTAGATCATCTCCAACTACCGATAGTACTTTCTTAGTTTCTTTCTTCCAGGGGAAGAAGGCTGGTCACATTCTGTTTTCCTGAGAACACTGGAAAACTGTCAAAAATTATTATCACTATTATTCAGTAGATTGGTTTAAATTGGTCTATTTTAAAAAAAAAAATATCCAAGATGGTACAAATAACACACCTTGACCCCCTGAAGCCACCCCATATGGTCATTAGTCCAAAGGGACCCAGATCTTCTCATACACCTCCACCCCCACCTCAGCTTTCCATCCTACATGGACATAGTGCAAAAGCAAAAGGTGTTGCTGCTCAAGTCATGTCTCAGAAAGCAAATACATGATCCAACAGAAACATAAGAAGTTTATTTTTTGAACAACATCATTTTGATGTTTTAACATACATAGACATTATTACAAGATAGTTTTCACATTTATACTATATTACAACGTATTGCAACATATTGCAATACACGCACATTTTAACACGTAAAACAACTCCAGCCTCAAAAATCTTACAGCAGTTCAAGGAAAAGCTACTTTATTAACATTGAAATCCTTTAATGTCATGCTACATGGTTATTCTCTATGTGAGAGTTGCAGCTTAGTGTTTCTCTCAGGTTACTCTTTGACTCCTGGAAACCATTTTCTCCTATGTCATGTTTCTTCTAGTATCTTTTACACTCACTCAGACAAAGTGTGGCCCTTCAGCACGCTGGCTTTGTTGTTGTGTGTCGTGTAAGCCGGCCTCTTTGCTGGCTGTCAGCTGGCCGCCGAGCTAATATCAGGGCTGCCTCTCAGGCTGGCAGACCCAATCAGACTCTGGAAGCTGGGCTGATTGGACTGACATACTCCATCAAACCTAGCATCAAACCACCGCTGACCATACACAGGGGCCTGACTGCTTCGGACGTCAAGGAGTGGGCCAGAGCAGACCTTTTTAAACAATCCTAATATAGATCACCACTTACTTTCTCACCACCTTCTGGAAAGATTTCAGGAAATTTTCCAGCAGTTTCTCTTCATTTGGATGGTTCATTCCAAATATGTTAATTTAGCCCTTTATTTTATAACCTTTCTCATTTCACATGCTTTGTTGGTTTCATTATGATGTTAATAGAAGTTTGGAGCTTTTGATGCATTTGATATCAGAACATGTGGCATCAAGACATCTCCACCAACCACACCGCACTTCCCCAAATAAAACTGTTACAAGTTTGACATAATGACGTATTTCATATATCTGGGTTGACTTTAATCATCTTTAATCACCCAGACATATTCTGTAATTGAAATGTTTATGGGAACATGGTGTTTTGTGGGAATCATCAGAACCCTAAAAGCCATAGAAAGACATGTTCAACCTTTAATTATCTGAGTAGTTAGGGAAGGTTAAGCAGCATCTGTGTGTGCATGTTCCATTCCTTCCGCCTGAAGGAAAGAAGCTCCACCGTGTCAACCAAGTTCCTACAAGTCTTTAATCAAAAACTTCAGAAAACTCAGTGTCCATTTCCAGTGGCTTACTTACAATCTACAGCTTTTTAGAGACTCACACTTCAGTTCTCATTGCTGGTTATTGAAGATTCCTCCCAAAGCAGAACAAATGTGTTCAAAATGATGAATAACACACAAGAGCTCCTTAGAAAACACGTACCCCTTAGCAGGGGCGATTCTAGCATCAGAGGTTTAGGGGTGCTGAGCACCCAGAGATCTGCTTGTTCAAGCAATAAAAATTTCAACATTTTCTACATTTTAACACAATTTCATTCTCACATGTATTGTGGCAGCCCTGCCACTGGTAGGCCGGCAAGGCCGCACTGCACTCTGGGGGAGGGTAAATTGGGGTTGTTTATTCAGGTTGTGCTGTTCTGAGGTTTATTTGGTTCAGGGTTATGCTAGTGTTGTTTGTTTCAGGTTGGAGTTCACGCTGTGTTGTTCTTATCCGGTGCCTGTTAGCACCGTGAGTTAAATGTACATGTGGGGGGATGAAAAGGGGAGCTATCTGGCTATTAAAAGTGTTCTAACCCCCAAATTCCACTACCTCCGCTCCGCTGCGCTCCGCTCCGACACGAACGCCGGAGCAAAATCGGTCCCGTTCTAGTCAATCAGAGCAATTCCACTACTGCGGCCGTGCTCCGGCAGTGCGGCGCCCTCTGTTCCGGCGTCCGGCAAAAATAGAATCGATCCTATTTTTGCCGGACGCCGGAGCACCTCCGCAGTAAATGGGCAGAAATCACAACGGCCCAACAGGAAAAGGAGCAAGCACATCTTCCGTTTTTCACAATAAATCGCTAAACAAAAGGCGTTTTTTGTTTCATATGCACGGGTTTAACAACTTTTAACAACTATCAATGGCGGCTGAAGTTTAAATGCACAAAAATAAGCCATAAATACAGTTGCCACTATCAAAGTAGTCACACTTTGTTGATCCAAACACTGCTGATCTCTCAACACAATGATGGGCAGATTAAACAGCTCATTTCCGATGCTTCTCCCGCACAACGGGTGTTTGGATCTAACTTCCGCGTTTATTGCTCGGACTGTATCGCAAGATCTCGAAAATCCCGCGCATGCTTGTTTGCCCCCCTCAGGTCTCCGCACCGGAGCGGAGCCGTTGTAGAGCGGGTACCAGTAAAAATTGAGTTCGGAAGCGAGCGGCTGCGGAAGGCGGGGGCGGAGCGGAGCGGAGGTAGTGGAATTTGGGGGTTAGTCTGCTAACTGTCGACTCTTCTTTGCTGCTTCACACACACCCCGCTAGAGGGCGGCGCAGACCGCTACATGGGTGTCAGAAGTGGGCTTAGCGCTGTCAAAAAAGACAGAAAAGATGCAGCAACTCGTCGAGGAGATCGAGTGACTTGACAGAGAGAACAGCAAGCTGGAAGAACAACTACGGCTGGGCACTAAAGCGAGGACACCGTGCCAGCTGGATGGAACCAGCGATCTGTGGTTAGCCCGGCACCCGCGAGAGATGCGCTCAGCGGAAGTGCCCACAGTCCCAGCACCAACGGTGCTGAGAGACGGCGGCAATCGAACGCCGGTAAAACTCCCAAGATTCAGTGGCACTACACCCCTGCACCCTTCCTCGCTCAAGTAGAGCTGGCGGCTTTACATGAAGGATGGAGCCAATAGGAGACAGCGGTTCAGATGGTGCTGGCCTTGGAAGTAGGAGCACTTCAGGTCCTGGTGGACCTAGCATTGGAAGAGCGATGCAATTGGCAAGCTATCACGGCTGCACTGAACAGACGCTTTGGGAAGCAAGCCTCAGGAGAGCAAAGCCGAGAACAACTGAGCGGCAGACAACGCGGCCACGGAGAAAGCTTGGGAGTTTATGCGGCTGATCTACAACTGTATGCTTGGCGGGGCTATCCTGATTTCCCAGCTGCCGCCAGAGAGGAGTTAAGCCTGCACGCATTCCTACGAGGGCTAACACCGGAACCATTACGTCAACATGTCAGATTGTCCTTCCCCATCACCTTGGCTGAAGCGCTTAGGAGAGCTGAACAAGCTGTAACGTGAGGAAATATGGGTTTTCTGTGCCAAAGGTTATACTTTGCCCAGCTGGGTCAAAGCTGGGTCGCTGAGAACTTTCACCCACAGATTAAGACCTGAACGCCAGCGAGTCTGGGAGAAACCATAACATCTGAACACCTGCAGTGCCAGAAGATGTGTTCCCATGGAAGCTAGTCAAAATAAAGAGTCTTACGCTTCCTTTGTTTATTAATGCTAAATAATCATTTTACCATTTAACTCATTATAAATGTGTTTTAATCAAATGAATGATTATTATGCTTTGGGTAATCATAATAACTAATGAATCAATGCTCAATTAAATAATGTTTGAAGATGTTATAATGACCTTCACACACACACACTCTCACAGTAAACTCCAAAACACATTTGCTCTGACGCACAAGTTTTGCTTTGAGAAGAGAAAGGCTTTTGGTAAGTTTCAGTTCATGATTCAGTTCGAGTTTGTCAATCAAAGAGTTCGGACGTGTTGAACACGCACCCGGGGAAGGGAGCCTGCGGCTCCCCCCCCCCCCCCCCCATCTCACGCTATTCCTGCCAAGCCAGACAGGAATAGCTGAATTGCAACCGCTAACGCAGATTCGTCCAGAGTCTTTGATTTTATGAGTAATTAAACTTAAGAAAGCGCATCTGCAAACGCTTTATCATCAACGTGTACCAGGGGCATCTCTGGACCGGATTGGTGGACACCTTCGTCTTCTCTGCCAGCCAAGGTGACCTGGATGAAACCTCGTCCTTTGACGTTCCGGATCTGAACGAGGGTCCTCGTATGGTGAGGCAGTCCACAACAGATGGCGTTTGATGCATCTTTTCCAACAAAACCTAAGTTTATTCAAACCATCACTTTTCACTCAGACACCTGTTTCTTCCTGAAGCAAAATCAGATGCACACACGCATTCATCTCACCTTATTCTCAATTTTCACTACATTTTGCACACACACATCCATAATCACATCACTCTCAATCTTCAGCACATCCAACACAAGGTCTATTTGAGCAAGTTTACAATATCAACTGTTAAAGATTGTTCAACAAAGTTGCCAATGTTGATTGTTGTTTCCTATGCTTGTCATTTCAAAATCATTAGTTTAATTTGAAGAATTAAATCTTAACTTTCAAACTTGTCTCTTCATTGAACTGAAACACAGACCCACGGATATTATCGACAGTTTATCGATGAAAACAACCTTTGAGTCTTCTATCAAATTAATATGTAGAATGGTTCCTCTTTCATAAAAGAGCATAAACCATTACTCTACATAATTGTCAGAGCCTACCCAGGTTCACTACAAAGCGGAGGAGGTGATACCTGTTGGACAGTGTGGGCGATCGCCGCTGGCAAGAGCGGCTGAACAAGAGGAGGCGCTGGAGGAGAGGAGAGTAGTCAACCAGGCCCAGCCCGAGACAGAGACCAGCCACCGGCCTCTGCTACCGCTGTGGGGAACCGGGGCATCTAGCCAGAGACTGCCCAGCCCCAAAGTCCTCGGCCCAGGTCCGGGCCGCTGAGGCCGCAAGCTGCGGGAAACGCCAGCGGGGTGGGACAGTAAGGGGACTCCCGCCTCACACAACATCACCCCTTGGAGTTAACCTGCCATCCATCGGCCGCTGCGGGCAGCTTCATGAGCTATATTTGGACTGTGTTGTCGGAGGCCAACAATGCCGAGCCTTGGTGGATATGGGGTCCACCATCTGTCTGGTCCAGAAGGGATTCCTGCCAGAGACTGAGGGTTCCTTCCTGGTAGGCTGGAGTCCCACCGAAACCGCATTGCTGACCGTGACTGGTGAAAAAAACACAATGACGGGATGATGGTGGTGGTCGGAACTCATCGAGCTGAGCAGGAGTTCTGGATCGCTGCCATTCGAGATGATTGCATCATTGGGCTGGATTTATTAATGCACTGGTGCATGTGTTGATGTCCGAGGAACTGCTTTGTGCCTAGATGCCGAGAGGAATCCTCTCCAGGAGGGGAGGGACCCTCATGAGAAGCGACGAGGAGCCAGAGTTGCCCAGTCGCTCGAAGACAACTGCGAAAGCCTGGAGGTTGGACAGAAGCCGGTTCCTGCTACTGTAGCCCCGTCACCTCAGGCCATGCTTGCTACGGAGGTGTTGGAACAATGCAGCGGGTAACACCTCAGCTCGGAGCAACTAGAGCAGTTGGGCCAATTACTGCGAGAGTTTGGGGACATCTTTGCTGCTCGAAAAGAGTATTGCACCCGGACTAGCCTGGTCCAACACTGCATCGACACAGGAGACGCCGTTCCTCTACGGCTCCACCCTCATCGCCTGCCATTAGCCAAACGCCGAGCAGAAGAAGACTTAATCAGAGACATGGCAGCTAACGGGGTTATTGAGCCATCAGAGAGCCCCTGGGCTGCACCCGTTGCCATGGTGAAGAAGAAGGGGGGTGGATGGCGACCCTTTGTGGATTACCGGAGGCTTAATACTTTGACGCGCAAAGACTCATACCCCCTGCTCCGCATTAACGACGCATTACATCATATAGCTGGATCCTGCTGGTTCATCTCCTTGGATCAACCAGGGGTGGACCGTTAAAGCGCCCGAGCGCCAATGGCGCTAAATTTTCTCGTCGGGCGGTAAATACTTGACGACTTACCGCCCGGGTGGCGCCCAAGCTTTATTTGTCATTTACACACCGGCTTTCGCCTATGGCCCCGCCCTGTAGGAAGCCGCAGTTTTAGTTTCGCGCGCGTGAACCTGCGCGCCTCTAGCCACCTACTGCACTTGTACGATCCGTGCACGTACTGCACGATTAGTTATAGTCACGTGAACTATAAGTTCACTATTAAAGACGGAAGTGGAACCACGCTAGAAACACACAAGCACGCAGGAAGATCGCACCACCACAGGGATGGGATTTCTTGATGAAATCTCCGGCAAAACGCTTTAAAACTGGTGAAGAGAAGCGAGACAGTTCGAAACGGTATGAAGCAGAGACGCGTGTGCGTAGGTAAAATGATTCTTGGCGGTTTAAAGAAGATGGGAGGCGCAGAGAATGGCCGTGTTCGAGTTGAGCAGCGCCTCGCCTGGAAAACAGACGAGAGCAGACGGAAGCAGCAGGGGGAGTGGCTGAAAGCCGGCGTTTCGCCGGGGACACACCGGCAGCGGAAGCGCCCGAAGCGAATCGCTCACGAAGTCCGGCCGCTCCTCAGTTCAGATCAGACGCGCCCCATTCGAGGCGCGCCTCGGCTCCGCTGTGGTTTTTCTTTTAACTACCTGGTGTCCTCAATTTCCTCAGCTCTTTTCCTGTGTGTGTGTGTGTGTGTGTGTGTGTGTGTGTGTGTGTGTGTGTGTGTGTGTGTGTGTGTGTGTGTGTGTGTGTGTGAGGAGAGGAGAGGAGAGGAGAGGAGAGGAGAGAGACTATGGTGTGAAACAGTTGTTTCTGCCAGTTGAATCTCTTGGACTTCCCTGTATGTGTAGCTCGGGGGTGACTATGGATGAAGATATTGCGTTAGCGTTCACACTTGTTCAATTTTCAATTTTAATTCTGGTGCCTGTTAGCAGCTGAAACATTTCCTCACGTGCTTGTGGATGTCATATATTGTATATGAAAACATGACTGTAATAATAAGTAAAGGTTAGCAGCTGTAGGTTTAGTGTGCTCATAGGAAACGTGACAAAAGAAAACAAAACACATTTCTCTATGGCCTATATTGTTGTCATCATCAACGTTACATGATTTACAGAATACATGTGACCAACTAACATTTCATGTTCTACCACCGGATGTTTGGATCAAAATATGAACCAATCAGATCTTAGATCAGGTGAGAGCCAGGTGTTTCCCGTCATCCCCTAGGTTTTGCAGCCGGTGGAGAGCAACTGCAGCGGCTTGGCTCCAAAATCTGCGGCCGCCTTGATCTCACGAGGTTATCGTTGCCTACGTATGCATGACGTCAGAGCAAGTCGGCGTCAATTCCGACACAAATCTAACCGGCATGCACCGCTCGCCGATCACCGCTGGTCTAATCTGTGCAGAACTGGCTCATCTCGAACACAGTCAATGGCTCGAATACAGCAAAGCGGAGTTGGTGATGTACTGAGTTGTATGCCGGAAGTATGCGATGCCAAAATCGTGTTTTGTTGAGGGAACAAACAAATTCAAACTTGAATACGTTATTATGTTTGTGAATGTGTACAAAATAAAGGTTTATTACATTTAAAACGGTTCAGTTGTTATTTTGACTCATTTTGGCAGCTGACCAGCGGGGCCGGTAGATTCTTGGCAGGGCCGGTAAATATTCAGAGTTACCGGCCCGGCTGGCCGGTTGGTTTTGAAGTTAATGTCCACCCCTGATCAACGCAGTGGATATTGGCAGGTGGAGCTGGCGCCGGAGGCTAAACCCAAAACGGCGTTCACGATTGGACAGGGACTGGCAGTTTTGAGTGATGCCGTTTGGGTTATGCAACGCCCCGGCTACTTTTGAAAGACTGATGGAACGAGTTCTGCAGAAGACTCCTCGCAGCCGCTGTGTGGTTTATCTGGATGATTTGCTCATGCATGCTAAATACTTTAAGCACGCTGTTCGCAACCTGAGGGAGGTTTTTGTCACCATTCGCCAGGCTGGGCTGCGATTAAATCCTGCTAAGTGCACGCTGCTCACTCGCCAGACCCATTTCCTTGGCCATGTCATCAGCGAGCAGGGAGTAACAACAGACCCTGCTAAGGCTGTTGCTGTGAAGGAGTGGCCTGTCCCAAAAAGTGTCTCGGAGCTGCGGAGCTTCCTGGGTTTGGCCTCCTACTACCGCCGCTTTGTGAAAGGATTTGCTACTGTGGCTAGCCCCCTGCATCGTTCAGCCGAGAAGGGCATGCGGTTCGAATGGAGTGAGGAGTGCACTGCAGCTTTTGAAGCACCGGTTCTGGCGTATCCGGACCCCGCCCAACCATTTGTTGTGGATACAGATGCTAGCAACGTGGGAGTGGGAGCCATGCTCTCCCAAACAGGTGAAGATGGAGAAAAAGTTGTGTCTTATTACAGCCGCAGTCTCAGTCGGAGCGAGAGGAACTACTGCGTCACCAGGCGGGAGCTGCTAGCGGTGCTTTTGGCTGTGAGACACTTCCGGCTGTACCTGCTGGGTACCAAGTTCAAGCTTCAGACTGATCATGCTAGCCTCACCTGGCTATCAAACTTTAAACAGCCGAAGGGACAGGTGGCTAGGTGGCTGGGGATTCTGCAGGAGTATGACTTTGAGATCCAGCACCTCCCCAGTCGCCAGCATGTTAACGCTGATGCGCTGTCCTGGCGCCCATGTTTAGTGACTGAGTGTCATTACTGTCTCTGCCAGGAAGAGCGAGAACCAGAACCTGTTTCAGCAGCAGCAAGAGAGCAGCACCAGGAACCGTCGGCTGCAGCGGCGGAAGCTACAGAGGAACAAGAGAGAGAGTTGTTCTCCATAAAAGAACGAAAAGATCAGCAGGAGGCTGATCCAACTCTGGCGGAGGTGAGGACCTGGGTTTGGTATGCCCAGAGACCAGAGTGGCCCGCCGTATCCTCGCGTGGGGCTGAATTAAAGAACCTGCACTCATAGTTCGGCAGCTTGGAGCTGCATGGAGATGTACTGTATCGGCGCTGGCAGGCTCCGGGAGGATGGATATGCCGCTTGCAGCTGCTGGTGCCATGAAATATTCGAGCAAAAGTCCTCTACTGGGTTCATGGGGCAGCGGGGACGGGACACTTTGGATTATTTGCGATGCCTAGAGGAGCGGATGGAGGAAGATCCTGCTAGGGGCCACCCTGCTAGGGGCTGGAGCTCGCCAGAAGAGGGCGTACGACTCCAGAGCTCATGGACCCTCATTGGCTTTGGGGGACAAGGTTTGGGTCTACTGCCCGACCCGGAAGAAGGGCATGTCCCTAGCCTGGCAAGCCAGACTAAATAAATGTATTATTTAGTCTGGCCATGCTCCATTGACGGCTCTCGGTTGTGGGGCGGGTTCTACCGTTGTCTTTCAAATGATCTCCGCATTCCACTGGACAATGAATGTGACACACTCTTGTTTCACTCTGTTGCATCATCCCACCCACCAGGCATATAGAGTGCCCTGATTGGCCCACAAAGCGGATAAAGCTCTGTGATTTGTTCACTAAGCAGATAGAGCACTATGATTGGCCCACCATTATGGACCAATCACAGCTCTTTATGTGTTTGAAACCCCTATAGAGGGCTGTGATTGGCTAGCCAGAGTCCTGGTAGGAGCTGCTGAGGTTCCAATGGAGCGTGCCTAGACCATTCTTTGCAAAGCAAGAATTTGGTCTAGTTCACTAGGCTAGCATGTCCCCAAACTGATGAGACACTGGCAAGGACCCGCCGAAATTTTGGACGAGATCTCTGCGGTGGTCTTCCGGGTTTGCCTGCCGGGACGAGGTAGGCGGGTGGTCCTCCACAAGGACCGTTTGGCTCCGTAACGGCCACAGACCGGGGGGCAACCCGCTGCTGATGGGGCTGTGGATGGACTTGGGGGGGAAACGGTGGGACCAGGGAGGCCGAAGCGCGCTCGGCGCCGGCCGGGCCGGATCCAGGACTTTGAAATGTGAGGCTGAGGGTTGTGGGACAATAAACCATTTCGGGGGGGGGGGGGGGGGGGGGGGGGGGTGCTGTTCTGAGGATTATTTTGTTCGGGGTTATGCTAGTGTTTGTTTCAGTTTGGAGTTAACGCTGTGTTGTTCTTACCCGGTACCTGTTGGCACCGTGAGTTAAATGTACATGTGGGGGGATGAAAAGGGGAGCCATCCGGCTATTAAAGGTGTTCTATGTCTGCTACCTGTCAACTCTCCTTTGCTGCTTCACACAGGGCGGCGCAGACCGCTACAGTATGAAAGAAAACAAAACACTGTTTTCAATAAACAGAATATGGTTTTACACACCACAATCTTTATGTTTAACAGATTCTGCTAACACTGTAGCAGAATCTGGTCCAGATGCTCAGTGAGTGGAAACATCGATTGGAATTGCCCTTTAATATTTGGAAACCTGTCTGAATTTCCACAACAGTGTGACACTAAAAGTACCAGTAATGATTCTAGACCAATGTATGCTTATTTTCCACAAGTATCAACATCCCACAAAATATTATATATCTATATGTATATATATGTATATATATATATATATATATACATATATATATATATATATATATATATATATATATATATATATATATAAATTCTTTTTTTTTTCTTAATTTTAAAAACTAACAAAAGAAGATGATTTTGCAAAAATGACAACCGACCTCTTACAGTACATATTTAGGGGAGAGAAAACAAAAATAACTGACTTTGATCTCTGAAAAATGTTCTGACTTTTTTTTCTCTGAAGTCTCGAAATAAATAATTGAGGCTTTAATTAAAATTTTTTAACTGTCCTTTTGTATTCTTCAAAGGGTCTGGCTTGTATAAAACAAGACAACCGGTTGTCTGTGTTAATCTTCTTTGGGCTTTTTTAGCACCAACCTGTTTGATTACTGAGGAACTTGCTTTGTGACACAGGGAAATGACGGAACCATCACGGAGTCCGTTTGAACAGCTTTAACCCTTCAGTCTTAATTATAACAGCATTTTCTCCATTAGTCCAGGATCACTCTGTCATTTCCTCTTGGTTTGGGGGTTCGTGAGCGGCAACTTCCCGCCTCCTAGCTTGATTGACAGCATCTTTTTTCGCCTCACAATCAGTTAATGCAAGATTCAAACACGAAATAGGAGACTTTGAAAAATAGCGGATGGTGTCTCAATTAGCAGGACCTGTGAAACATAAAGTAAATTCAGGACTGTTCCACAGAAAGCAGGAACCTTGGTCACCCTAACTGCAACATATCAGCCCCTCAGGAAGGCTCAGAGCCAAGTCTGGGAAAAGTGAGCAGGATCAAACCATTTTTGACACAAGGGATTTACTGTATTTTTGTTTTTTAAATATAATATTTTGACGTATTGCATGTTTTTTTATATTACTAATTTGTTAAAAATAACAACAATCAGTAAAAATAAATACATAAAAAAGCCTAACTTTAAGGGTTCTGAAGCACCCCTAAAAATGGGCTAGAAACGCCTCTGCCTCTCAGATCTTCTTAGTAGCCGTCAAGAGTCTGAATCAGAATCCAAACACAGCTGGAGAGCCTGGATTATCTATGACCTCTTGGTAACATTTACCCCACAGTCAACAGTAAAGTTCAACAGCTGGAAAACTCTCATGTTCAGCGGCTTTAATCTTCCAGTAGAGGGTGGAAGGTCAGTAAAATAAACATGCCTTGTTATTAAATTATAGTTTCATCAGATGCTTCAGTTCCATTTGAAAGGCTGCATGTAAGAAATACTTCTGTTACCTATTATGAATTTTTTAAATTATAAATAATGAAGCTGTTTTTTGCTTAAAGTAATGATAACAGCTTCCTACCCATCTGAGTTGATCTGCTTTTCGTTCCTGTCCCTTCGGAGTCCTTCAGTCCAGGCACACAACCATCTGCTGGAGGCTTCTTGTGAAAAAGGAGTTTTCCTTCCTGCTGTCACCCAACACTGTGTGCTTGCCTTGA
Source organism: Nothobranchius furzeri (assembly GCF_043380555.1). NCBI lineage: Eukaryota > Metazoa > Chordata > Actinopteri > Cyprinodontiformes > Nothobranchiidae > Nothobranchius > Nothobranchius furzeri. Next base: position 55,003,360 of record NC_091745.1, read on the forward strand.
AGTGAACATTCAATTGATTGGACTGTTTTTATTTATTTCTTGTTTTAATAACCACACCCTTGTTACATCCCCCAATGTGGATGAAGTTTTTTTTCTTGTTAAGTCATGTATTTTGTTTTGTCCTTAAAGGGAGAGCTGCTTTTGGTTTCCATCTACTGTCTCCAGTTTCAGTGCTTGTTAGGCTAGTTGTAGATTTGTATGTTTTGTTTTGTTTGGAGCTAGAGAAGTAGAATGTGTCTTTTCTTTTAGGGTTATTTAGTAACACTACAAAAATTGTGCTTCGTTACTAGGGAACGACTTAGGAAGTAATGAGTAATGAAACAAGGATTAATATGTAGTTAATCAGTACTTACTGGTAAAACTCACACCAGTCTTATTCAGAGACTATGGGCAGTTATCTAAGAAACAGAAGAGGAACTAATCATTACATAGTACTTACTCATTATCTACTACATGTGTGTCCCCTAAAGTAAAGCAAAGTCTCCTCCTAAGTACCTACTGAGGAATGAATAATCACTTACTCTGTACCTAACCATTAACTACTACAGGGATTCCCAAAGTGTGGTGCGCGCACCCCCGGGGGTGCGCGAGCTGCCGCTAGGGGGTGCGCGAGGTGAAAAGTGTAATGGCTGCGGAGCTCAGAGAAGTCTGTCATATGTCACCATTAGCGTAGAAACTCATTTGTGGGTGGGCCAAAGAAAAAGTAAGTGGGCCCAATAAATGTAATTGAAAACAAGTATATTTTTGCGCGTGTCCTCCACATGTGCCCTAGCTTCATAATAACAATGCGCTGAGCTTCAGCACTCTGGCCTGCTCACGCCGATATGTTCCGTCGCGCGCGTGCGTGCGTGTCCTCCACGTGTGCCCTAACTTCATAATAACAATGCGCTGAGCTTCCGCACTCTGGCCTGCGCACGCCGATATGTTCCGTCACGCACGTGCGCGTCCTCCACATGTGCCCTAACTTCATAATAATAATAATGCGCCGAGCTTCAGCACTCTGGCCTGCGCACGCTGATATGTTCCATCGCGCGCGTGCGTGTCCTCCACATGTGCCCTAACTTCATAATAACAATGCGCTGAGCTTCAGCACTCTGGCCTGCGCACGCTGATATGTTTCGATTTGATCATTTTTAACGGTGTTGGAGAAATCTGAAGGTCATTCTGGCAGTTTGTAATTAACACCCTGTCTCATGCAGGTGTTCTGACGTTGTAAACCTCACACACAGAACATTGTGGATGTAACTAAATAAATCAAGAAATCATTCTTTTAACAGCGCACTGAAGATCTGAAGTTCAGAGCGCGTCTGTCAGCCAGACGCGTTCCGGCTGAACCACGGCTCACGGGTGCACAAGTGAGCACATCTGGGCTGGGCAGAAGTCATTTTACAACATTGGTTTAAATAGCGCGAGACACGGTGACTTGAGCGGCTGTGCCGCGCGCGCGCACACACAGATTCAATAAGCACTCACGCTGCTTTAACTCTGGCGCGCCGTCAGACTGAAGGCAGAAATGAACGCTGCCTCCACCATGATAAAAACTTTTAAGAGGTTATTTTTCATTCAAGGTCAAATTAAGATATTAGCTTCTGGGATGAGTCGGGTCCGCTCCAGCCAGTGACTCCTCATGAAACTGACCACAAGTCCTGTTACTGCAGCATGTGTTATTCCAGTCAGCGTGACAGCGGATCGCAGATTCAGCCACACCATAAAACAGCAATAAGTCGGTCTGAGGTAAAAGTGAATCTCATGGCTATATCTTTTCCCCTATAGACATTTGATTACGCACAAGTAGGTGATCAGCTCAGGTTTACGCAGAGCAGAAGGAAGGAGAGAGCTCTGGCCGCACAGGTTAAACGTTCCTACTTTAAGAAAACCGTTAAATTGCATTGTTTATGTGCTACCTGGGCACTCTAAATATTTATTTAAAATGAAATCAAAGGAAATTGTAATGGTATCGAATGTTTATTAATTACTATTTAAAAAATGAAAGTGATGGGGAATTTTTTTTAACCTGTCTGTTTAGCTTGACATCTGATATATATATATACATATATATATATAGCCATGCCCCGATGTGGGGGCTGGGGGGGGTCGACATGGTCGGGACATAGAAGGGGGTGCGCGGCTAAATAAGTTTGGGAACCACTGAACTACTAGATGATCTGATTTTGAAAAATAACTGGTCTCTAAAACAATAAAAAATATTGATCACTTTTCAAGCTACTGAGCTAAAACATTCATATGATAGCAGGTTTGAGTGACTCACAGAACATACCTGAAGCTCTAACAACACAAAATATTTGTTTCATAGTTTGAACCGCAATGACGATAACACCACCATCATTTCTCACCAAATAAGATATTGATTTAAATCTGTTGTCTTTGAGGGCTCCAGGCAAAATATTTTTTTTCACATAGTTTCTTTAGTTTTGAAATATTGAGTTGTTTTTCATAAAATGTGTTTCCTCTTCAGGTCTAGAAGGGAGGAAGATGCAACCATAAAATTGACAAATAGTGGGTGGCTGAACATCTGTGGGACACACAGCCATACCTCAAGCTGAAAAACGAAGAACAATTCATCTGGATTACCATAACAGGGTTCGTCTGCATCTCCTTACACCCCCAAACAGCCACAGACTGATATCCCTGGTATTACTGGAGAATGTGTGATAATCTTTGGGCCTCTTCAATTTAATTTGGGACTGTGCAAAGCTGACCCCCTACTGGTTAACTTACTACAAAAAAAATACTGTTTGCTAGCAACAGACAGAAACCTGACAATGGTCATACGACACGTGCCTGACTATTGAACCCTGGATAGAAACTGTACAGAAACATATCTAATAGAAAAACCTTAAAATCTTTAAGACCGAAACAAAAGATTGAAAGCTCTCATTCACTCATTATTTCAACACACTTTCTGTGGTCTTTCAATTAATTCCTTGTAAGTAATTTTCTGTATAAAACAGGTCTGGTGCTTCTGTTTCAGGAAGTAAAGCTTAGCCAGAGGAAAAGGGGGGCAGAAAAGGTTTGAAGTTTTAGTCATTATTATCCACGATATTTGGTCTTCTCACCTCTGATTAGCTAACGGAAAGTAGACTTTTCCACTGCCTCCATTTGTTCTGCAATTCTGATATTTTATCTTCACAAATACTACAAGCCTGAAGGAGTTCTGCCATGTTGTGGAGTTGCTAATGCTAACACTTACCTTCTGTTAGCCGAGACATGCTCTGCTGTGGACGCTAAACCAACAACAACCTTCTCTGACATGAGCCAAGATGGGTGAGTCCATGAACACTAAAGATCTGTGTGGCTTTTTCTGAACCAAGCATTTCCATGTCCATTTTCTATTGGCAGCCAATACAGGAAGTAGGGGTAGATGAATATTTAAATGTTTGACCAGCATGCAAAACTCCAGTGACCAATCATATTTCAAAAATGACAAAAAAATGTTTCTCAGTGAATTTGATCTTTAAAGGTGTGAAACACTGACTAAAACATTTTTTATTTGTTATTTCTGATCATAATTGGTCACTTTGAGTTTTTCATGCAGGCTGAACATGAACATAGTCTCCCACATCTATCTCCTGCATTAGCTTCTGATAGAAAATTGACGATGAAACTCAACGATTTGTAAATCCTGACAGATCCACATGACATTGTCACTTAACATTTATGGACTCATCCATCTTGGCTCCCATCAGAGAAGGCTGTTGCTGGTTTAGTGTCCAGGAAAGAGCAGAGAACATCTTGACTAGTAGGAGCTAGTCATGTGCAGGCTTGTGTTATTTGTGGAGATAAAATGTCAACTTTGCAGAGCAAACAGAGTCAGTGGTAGAGTCATGTTGCTTTTATCCAATCAGAGGTGAGATGTCCACAAATCAGGAAATAAGAGTCCAAATTCTGCCGTCTGAAGCTACTCTCTCTTCCAGCTATGTTGTACTTGCTGAAACAGAAACATCTGGGCTAAATCCCCACCACCACCACCAAGTACAACTAACAAGGCATTCATTCCTACTAGTGACCACTGCAAATGTATTAATGTAATGAGTGATCCACATTTTTAAGACAAATGATAAATTTAATACTTATCAAAATGGAAAACTGTCTTTGATTAAAGATGACCCCTCTTCCTGATAACTTTACTTTTGTCTATTCAAACTTTATTTCCACCCTGAAACATGGAATAAACCAGATTTAAAAAATTTAGCCATAAAAAGAAAGGCACAAGTGGAAGAAAAATGAATAAAGATGCACAGTAACAGTTCTGTCATTTAAATATATTACCGTTACTTAAGGAATATGAAGGATCCCTGATTGCTAAGATGCAACATTGCCGTGTTTTAATGTAGATTTAAATGTAACAGGCACAATAATAAAATGATCTCCTGCTGCGTTTTGCTTTTGCCAGTTCCAGCAAGGTGAGCACAAAGGGAAGGCCCAATTATGTTTTCATTCCACCGAGTGGCACCAACCAGTGAATCCTGACAGAAAGAGGAATTGGACTGATGATACATTTATTCATTATCAATCTAATATAGCCACAGTGCCCAGTCAGCTGCAATACAGCAAGACAGAGCTGAGAGAAAACAAATTAGCAAGAAAGCCTAAGGAATGTTTGTTAGCCTCTGTCCTCCTTCCTCGTGGCATATGGCTACCTATTTGCGACAAGAGTTCATTTGCAGATGTATAAGGGAATAAGTGCTGAGACAAATAAAATTATCTAATAAAACCCAACCGAGAAGAAATATTGCCCGCAAAACATATGGCACTGTCAAAAATTATCACTTGAGATGCTAAACACAAATACTGGCGAGTACAATTGTAGCACGTTCTAATCTAAACGAATTAATTAACTTCATTATAGATAGGAAAGGTAGGAGTTATAATCGCCTCAATTAGACCGAAGCCATAAAGCAGAGATAATGTATGTGTAATTCCTTTTCATTTAGCTGCCATCTGTTTGTTGCAAATGAACGCACTGTAATATTTAGCTTTTCATTACTTTGTTTTTCTCTTAGTGAGGCAGATTATGTATATGTTGTATGTGAATGGTACTTTCTGAGCTCAATAAACCCAGGATGATTGATTTTCAATTGAATTGAGCTTATATGTGATATTCCTCTCTTATTGAGAATGACTGGGGCGACAGAAGATCTCAGCATGCATTATGAAGTAATTGATGTGCTTCTGAAACTGGTTTAACCATAACAAAGGTAGAAATGAGAGGAGTAATTACTGTATGCAGCGGTAGGAACACGCAAGGCCTCCTTTCGTCTGGTTCGACTACTAAAACTCTCTCAATAGTTCTCCAGAAGACTCTCAAGCATATGCCCCCTCATCTGCTGATCCTGGCAAACACTCAGCTTTGTGGATGAGGGGCGGATGGAGGAAAACTAAGAGTTGTGTTGATTCCTCTCCCTGATGGCCTCACAGGCCTCGCTGCCTGGCTCTGCTGTTTCACACACAGCGAGTATTTCTCCCCCAACCTGCCATATGGGAGCCATAGCGCTTTTCTTTATCATCTCTCCTTTTATGCCCAGTGGTTGTGCGGTTGCCTTTGTTGTTCAGGAATAATCAAATGTTGATAGCATAGTTCAAATGGGCCATTAAGTATGTGAGAATGCTCTATGGAGATGGAGGAGATAAGAGAGCAGGAGCCAGGCAGTCTGCCACGTTCAATAGCCAGCCTAGTGGTGGTGCTAATTTGATTATAATATAGTCATCTCAGAAGATTAGAGCTATTCAATTAAATATTCTAATTAACCTGAAGTATTAGGCAAACGATGCTAATTACAAATATCCTCAAGAGAGCCTGCTGGATGAAAGACGCTGCTGATGCTTTAGACCGCCATCTCGTAACAAGATGTCTTATATCATAGACTCTCCGAATATTAAATTCCCCACTAATTTGCCTCAACCCCATTTGTTTAATGGCATTTGCATTTTGTTTGAAATTGAAATAAACATGTGTACCCAGCTTTTAACTTCACAGAGAAAGTGCACTCTAGGGGTAGCTTAGTATTTCTGTTTACACAGCTCCTCAGAACCAACACACACACTCACACAAACACACACAATAAAACAAAAACACTCACATACAGCCTGGCCCATTAAACTCAAACTGCTTGCACTGACTGCAGCACTGCACCATCATTTTCAAGGCCCTGTGAACAGCATAAAATCAGACTTCTGAAGTGGAAGTTTGTAATAATTAGGATTATAGTTAATGACAAATAATCCCTGTTTGTGTGAATGTGTTATTTTTTTGTGTGTGAAAGTGGAACAGAGAGATAGAGAGAACTGCAAAAGGAAGAAAAGAAAAAAACACTTTTGCAGCAGTCAGCCTAGGCCAAAAAGCTGTGTCTAAAGTCATGAAATCATCATTTTTGACAAAGGTGCGAGAAACAGCAAAGCGATTGTGGTACAGGAACATGTAGGTGCCTTCACTGATTACTTTATATTCATAGTTTTTCCACTCCAAGGTTGCGAATGTGTCATGTGAATAATGCCGGCCCTCAGTGCGGCATTATACTCACTCCGAGCAACGCGTTTCAATAATGCAATTTTCTCACTGCCTAGGAACATCAGCAGGGCGCCGTTCTCAACAAAGACAGAGTATGACATCTTATCCAAGCATACATCTGCAGGACACAACTAAACTTTATTAAAGGAAAATAGGATTTCACAAATGTTTGGAGTGCAGCATGGGGTGGGGTTTGCTGGGGGTGGGGGTAATAAAAGGAGAAAAATGCTTAATTCATGGCTTGTGAGCGAGGTTTGTAAACAGGGCTGTATAAGAAAAAGTCAAAATGCCTGGAGGTTGTTGAAAAGTTTTCAATTTCGTAATTGTCGTCGTCGTCGTCTTCCTCCGCTTATCCGGGTCCGGGTCGCGGGGGCAGCATCCCAACTAGGGAGCTCCAGGCCGTCCTCTCCCCGGCCTTGTCCACCAGCTCCTCCGGCAGGACCCCAAGGCGTTCCCGGACCAGATTGGAGATGTAACTTCTCCAACGTGTCCTGGGTCGACCCGGGGGCCTTCTGCCGGCAGGACATGCCCGAAACACCTCCCCAGGGAGGCGTCCAGGAGGCATCCTGACCAGATGCCCAAACCACCTCAACTGGCTCCTTTCGATCCGGAGGAGCAGCGGTTCTACTCCGAGTCCCTCCCGAATGTCCGAGCTCCTCACCCTATCTCTAAGGCTGAGCCCGGCCACCCTACGGAGGAAACTCATTTCGGCCGCTTGTATCCGCGATCTCGTTCTTTCGGTCATTACCCAAAGCTCATGACCATAGGTGAGGATTGGGACGTAGATCGACCGGTAAATCGAGAGCCTGGCTTTCTGGCTCAGCTCCCTCTTCCCCACGACAGATCGGGTCAGCGTCCGCATCACTGCAGACGCCGAACCAATCCGCCTGTCGATCTCCCGATCCCTCCTACCCTCACTCGTGAACAAGACCCCGAGATACTTAAACTCCTCCACTTGAGGTAGGACCTCTCCCCCGACCCGGAGGTGGCAAGCCACCCTTTTCCGGTCGAGAACCATGGTCTCAGATTTGGAGGTGCTGATCCTCATCCCAGCCGCTTCACATTCGGCCGCGAACCTACCCAGCAAGAGCTGAAGGTCAGAGCTGGATGAAGCTAGGAGGACCACATCATCCGCAAAAAGCAGAGACGAGATTCTCCTGCCACCAAACTCGACACACTCCACACCACGGCTGCGTCTAGAAATTCTGTCCATAAAAGTGATGAACAGAACCGGTGACAAAGGGCAGCCCTGGCGGAGTCCAACCCTCACTGGGAACAGGTCCGACTTACTACCGGCTATGCGGACCAAACTCACGCTCCTCTGGTAAAGGGACTGAATGGCCCTTAACAGAAAGCCACCCACCCCATACTCCTGGAGCGTCCCCCACAGGGTGCCCCTGGGGACACGGTCATAAGCCTTCTCCAAATCCACAAAGCACATGTGGATTGGTTGGGCAAACTCCCATGCCCCCTCCATCACCCTTGCAAGGGTATAGAGCTGGTCCACAGTTCCACGGCCAGGACGAAAACCACATTGCTCCTCCTCTATCTGAGATTCAACTATCGATCGGACCCTCCTCTCCAGTACCTTGGAGTAGACCTTTCCAGGGAGGCTGAGGAGTGTGATCCCCCTATAGTTGGAACACACCCTCAGGTCACCCTTCTTAAAGATGGGGACCACCACCCCGGTCTGCCACTCCCTAGGAACTGCCCCCGATGACCACGCAATGTTGTAGAGACGTGTCAACCATGACAGCCCTACAACATCCATAGCCTTGAGATACCCAGGACGAACCTCATCCGCCCCCGGGGCTCCGCCGCTGTGTAGTTGTTTGACTACCTCAGCAACTTCTGCCCCCGAGATCGGACAGTCCATCCCCAGGCCTCCCAGCTCTGGTTCCTCCTCGGAATGCGCATTGGTGGGATTGAGGAGCTCCTCAAAGTATTCCTTCCACCGTCCGACTATAGCCTCAGTTGACGTCAGCAGCTCCCCATCCCCACTGTAAACAGTGTGAGCGAGTTGCTGCCTTCCTCTCCTGAGGCGCCGGACAGTTTGCCAGAACCTCTTTGGAGCCGATCGATAGTCTTTCTCCATGGCCTCACCAAACTCCTCCCACGCCCGAGATTTTGCCTCGGCAACTGCCACTGCTGCACCCCGCTTGGCTATCCGGTACCTGTCTGCTGCCTCCGGAGACCCACAGACCAGCCACGCCCTGTAGGCCTCCTTCTTCAGCCTGACGGCTCCCCGAACCTCTGGTGTCCACCAGCGGGTACGGGGGTTGCCACCACGACTGGCACCGGCCACCTTACGACCACAGCTAGCAACAGCCGCCTCGACAATCGCAGAGTGGAACAAGGCCCACTCGGACTCAATGTCCCCCACTGCTCTCGGGACGTGGTCAAAGCTCTGCCGGAGGTGGGAGTTGAAGACCGTCTTGACAGGTTCTTCTGCCAGGCGTTCCCAGCAGACCCTCACTATGCGTTTGGGTCTGCCAGGTCTACGCGGCATGTTCCCTTGCCATCTGATCCAACTCACCACCAGGTGGTGATCAGTTGACAGCTCTGCCCCTCTCTTCACTCGGGTGTCCAAAACATACGGTCGCAGGTCAGATGATACGACTACAAAATCTATCATCGACCTGTGACCTAGGCTGCCCTGGTACCAAGTGTACCGGTGGGCATCCTTATGTTCGAACATGGTGTTCGTTATGGCCAAACTGCGGCTTGCACAGAAGTCCAATAACAAAACACCGCTCGAGTTCTGATCAGGTGGGCCGTTCCTCCCAATCACACCCCTCCAGGTCAAGCTGTCATTGCCCACGTGAGCATTGAAGTCCCCCAGCAGGACAATGGAGTCCCCTGATGGAGCACTATCTAGCACTCGTCCCAGGGACTCCAAAAAGGGTGGGTACTCTGAACTGATATTTGGCCCATAAGCACAAACAACAGTCAGGACCCGTTCCCCGACCCGAAGGCGCAAGGAAGCTACCCTCTTGTCCCCCGGGGAAAACCCCAACACACAGGCAGAGAGTCTCGGGGCTAACAAAAAGCCAACCCCAGCCCTCCGCCTCTCACCCGGAGCAACTCCAGCAAAGTAGAGTGTCCAACCCCTCTCCAGGTCTCGGGTTCCAGAGCCAATGCAATGTGTCGAGGTGAGTCCGACTATATCTAGCCGGTACCGCTCAACCTCTGCCACAAGCTCCGGCTCCTTCCCCGCCAGCGAGGTGACGTTCCATGTCCCAAAAACTAGTTTCCTTGTCCGGGGATTGGACCGCCAAGGCTCCCGCCTTGGTCTGCCACCCGATTCACATTGCACCGGACCCTTCATGTTCCTCCTGCGGGTGGTGGGTCCACAGTTGGACGAGCCCATGTATCCGGTTCGGGCTGGGCCCGGCCGGGCCCCATGGGCGAAAGCCCGGCCACCAGGCGCTCGCTCACGGGCCCCAACCCCAGGCCTGGCTCCAGGGTGGGACCCCGGTAACCCTCCGGGCCGGGTACTCCGACTCTTCGTTTTCACCGCCATGAAAGATCCTTCGAACCGTTCTTTGTCTCACCCTTCACCTAAGACCAATTTGTCATGGGAGACCCTACCAGGGGCACTAAGTGCCCCAGACAACATAGCTCCTAGGATCATTAGGGCACTCAAACTCCTCCACCACGATAAGGTGACGGTTCAAGGAGGAGAATTTCGTAATTGGTTTTTCAAATTAAAAAAAAGGAAAAGAAAACAAAACAAAAATGCCTGTGACAAGATTTTCAAAATGGGGAAAACAGGCTCAAGATGACGCTCCCACATATTGGTCTCGGGTGAAGGGTGAGACAAAGAACGGTTCACAGGATCTTTCATGGAAGCAAATTCAAAGAGTCGGAGTACCCGGCCCAGAGAGTTACCGGGGTCCCACCCTGGAGCCAGGCCTGGGGTTGGGGCCCGTGAGCTAGCGCCTGGTGGCTGGGCTTTCGCCCATGGGGCCCGGCCGGGCCCAGCCCCAACCGGATACATGGGCTCATCCAACTGTGGACCCACCACCCGCAGGAGGAACATGAAGGGTCCGGTGCAGTGTGGATTGGGTGGCAGACCAAGGCGGGAGCCTTGGCGGTCCGATCCCCGGACAAGAAAACTGGTTTTTGGGACATGGAACATGACCTCGCTGGCAGGGAAGGAGGAGGAGCTTGTGACAGAGGTTGAGCGGTACTGGCTAGATATAGTCGGACTCACCTCGACACATAGCATTGGCTTTGGAACCCAAGTCCTTGAGAGGGGTTGGTCACTCTCCTTTGCTGGAGTTGCTCCGGGTGAGAGGCGTAGGGTTGGGGTTGGCTTTTTGTTAGCCCCAAGACTCTCTGCCTGTGTGTTGGGGTTTACCCCGGGGGACGAGAGGGTAGCTTCCCTGCGCCTTCGGGTCGGGGAACGGGTCCTGTCTGTTGTTTGTGCTTATGGGCCAAATATCAGTTCAGAGTACCCACCCTTTTTGGAGTCCCTGGGATGAGTGCTAGATAGTGCTCCATCAGGGGACTCCATTGTCCTGCTGGGGGACTTCAATGCTCACGTGGGCAATGACAGCTTGACCTGAAGGGGTGTGATTGGGAGGAACGGCCCTCCTGATCTGAACTCAAGTGGTGTTTCATTATTGGACTTCTTTGCAAGCTGCAGTTTCGCCATAATGAACACCATGTTCGAACATAAGGATGCCCATCTGTACACTTGGTACAAGGGCAGCCTAGGTCGCAGGTCGATGATAGACTTTGTAGTCGTATCATCTGACCTGTGGCCGTATGTTTTGGACACCCGAGTGAAGAGAGGAGCGGAGCTATCAACGGATCACCACCTGGTGGTGAGTTGGATCAGATGGCAGGGGAAGATGCCGCATAGACCTGGCAGACCCAAACGCATAGTGAGGGGCTGCTGGGAATGCCTGGCAGAAGAACCTGTTAAGACGGTCTTCAACTCCCACCTCCAGCAGAGCTTTGACCGCATCCCGAGAGCAGTGGGGGACATTGACTCCGAGTGGGCCTTGTTCCACTCTACAATTGTTGAGGCGGCTCTTGCTAGCTGTGGTCGCAAGGTGGCCGGTGCCAGTCGTGGTGGTAACCCCCGAACTCGCTGGTGGACACCAGAGGTTCGGGGAGCCGTCAGGCTGAAGAAGGAGGCCTACAGGGCGTGGCTGGTCTGTGGGTCTCCGGAGGCAGCAGACAGGTACCGGATAGCCAAGCAGGGTGCAGCAGTGGCAGTTGCCGAGGCAAAATCTCGGGCGTGGGAGGAGTTTGGTGAGGCCATGGAGAAAAACTATAGATCGGCTCCAAAGAAGTTCTGGCAAACTGTCTGGCGCCTCAGGAGAGGAAGGCAGCAACTCGCTCACACTGTTTATAGTGGGGATGGGGAGCTGCTGATGTCAACTGGGGCTATAGTCGGACGGTGGAAGAAATACTTTGAGGAGCTCCTCAATCCCACCTATGGGCATTCCGAGGAGGAACCAGAGCCGGGAGACCTGGGGATGGACTGTTCAATCTCGGGGGCAGAAGTTGCTGAGGTAGTCAAACAACAACACAGCGGCAGAGCCCTGGGGGTGGATGAGGTTCATCCTGGGTACCTCAAGGCTATGGATGTTGTAGGGCTGTCATGGTTGACATGTCTCTGCAACATTGCGTGGTCATCGGGGGCAGTTCCTGTGGAGTGGCAGACCGGGGTGGTGGTCTCCATCTTTAAGAAGGGTGGCCGGAGGGTGTGTTCCAACTATAGGGGGATCACACTCCTCAGCCTCCCTGAAAAAGGTCTACTCCAAGGTACTGGAGAGGAGGGTTCGATCGATAGTTCAATCTCAGATTGAGGAGGAGCAATGTGGTTTCGTCCTGGCTGTGGAATTGTGAACCAGCTCTATACCCTTGCAAGGGTGATGGAGGGGGCATGGGAGTTTGCCCAACCAATCCACATGTGTTTTGTGGACTTGGAGAAGGCTTATGACCGTGTCCCCAGGGGCACCCTGTGGGGGACGCTCCAGGAGTATGGGGTGGGTGGCTTTCTGTTAAGGGCCATTCAGTCCCTTTTCCAGAGGAATGTGAGTTTGGTCCGCATAGCCAATAGTAAGTCGGACCTGTTCCCAGCGAGGGTTGGACTCCGCCAGGGCTGCCCTTTGTCACAAGTTCTGTTCATTACCTTTATGGACAGAATTTCTAGGCGCAGCCGTGGTGTGGAGTGTGTTGAGTTTGGTGGCAGGAGAATCTCGTCTCTGCTTTTTGCGGATGCTGTGGTCCTCCTAGCTTCATCCAGCTCTGACCTTCAGCTCTTGCTGGGTAGGTTCGCAGCCGAGTGTGAAGCAGCTGGGGTGAGGATCAGCACCTCCAAATCTGAGACCATGGTTCTCGACCGGAAAAGGGTGGCTTGCCAACTCTGTGTCGGGGAAGAGGTCCTACCTCAAGTGGAGGAGTTTAAGTATCTTGGGGTCTTGTTCACGAGTGAGGGTAGGAGGGATCGGGATATCGACAGGCTGATTGGTTCAGCGTCTGCAGTGATGTGGACGCTGAGCCGATCTGTCAGGGTGAAGAGGGAGCTGAGCCAGAAAGCCAGGCTCTCGATTTACCGGTCGATCTACGTCCCAATCCTCACCTATGGTCATGAGCTTTGGGTAATGACCAAAAGAACGAGATCGCGGATACAAGCGGCTGAAATTAGTTTCCTCCGTAGGGTGGCCGGGCTCAGCCTTAGAGATAGTGTGAGGAGCTCGGACATTCGGGAGGGACTCGGAGTAGAACCGCTGCTCCTCCGGATCAAAAAGAGCCAGTTGAGGTGGTTCGGGCATCTGGTCAGGATGCCTCCTGGACGCCTCCCCGGGGAGGTGTTTCGGGCATGTCCTGTCGGCAGGAGGCCCCCGGGTCAACCCAGGACACGTTGGAGAGGTTACATATCCAATCTGGTCCGGGAACGCCTTGGGGTCCTGCCGGAGGAGCTGGTGGAGAAGGCAGGGGAGAGGACGGTCTTGTTGGGGTTATTAGGAGCGAACAATTCGTAAGCTTTAACTTACTTTTGGATTCTTCAATAAATTCTGTAAATATGGGAATATTTACTGATTTATTATATAATTAAGATATTCTTAGATATACGGGGCACCATTCCCCTTTAACCGGAGAAAATTGAATCCAAAACTCTTATCAGTCTTTCTTGAAGTTCGTAGAATCCTCGGAGCAGAGACTTCTCTTCGACACAACAAAGCTACTGGAGACGAAAATCTGAATTTTATAACGTTTAATTAACAATTTGTCAAATGAATAAACAGTGGCATAAATGAATAATAACCATGTGATATAATAAAAGGATGTATATTCAAAATAATGTTCAAGGTGTTTTGTGTGTATGTATGTGTGTGTGTTTCTAAAATGGAGTCTGTATGCAAGATGGCTGACCCCTTTGTCTGGCTAAAGTGTGGGTGGCAACATGCACTTTAACTTCCAAAGCACTTAGAATCAGTTGTAACTTAACCTTAAATCACTCAAAACATTTCAAAGGATCATGAAACAACACAAAATATTAATCACAAGTTAATATCTTTTAGTTTATCAGCCTGGCCATGGCCGAAAACATTTAAAGATACCAAACAATGATCAATAAGCAGTTTATTTATTCAAAATGACCCGGCGGACGTATTTTGGGAGCGAAAGAGGAAGACACGAAGCTACTTTTTAAGCAATAGCGCGGTTTTATTGCTTATTCTGGACTATAGAGGAAACGGGAGGAGAAAAGGAGAGAGAGAAATGAGTTTTCTGATCACCAGAACAGTGAAGCGTCCCTCACTGTTTTTATTTGACGGTTCTCCGTGTTTCTCCGCAGTTTGGCGTCATCCGTCGGTTTGATGCTTTCTCCGTTGTTTACCTCCACGAGTGTTTCTCCACGGGCTGGACACAAAGAGAACAAAGTTTCTTTTGTGCTAAGTTTGACAACTTACAGCGACTCTGAGAGCTGGATGGAGCTCCGCTCGTTCCCAGTCAGGTCCTGATGGAGTTGGAGTGTAGTTTCCAGCAGTTCCGTGGGCTCAACTTGGGCATTTAGAGCTTCCGCGTGCTCAAGGGAGTCGGAGCGTTCGACAAGCGTGTCCTTACCGCCAGGTATCCTGGGCAAAAGAACGAGGTTTCTTTGTCTCTGCTGAAGATTTATGGTCTTAGTTCGCGGGAAAAGCTCCACGGCCTCCCGCACATGCGCAGAACGTGTTTCTGGTATTAGGCGGTGACATCATCCCAATGCTTCCGTGTGCAAAGCATCATGGGAAATGAAGTTTCTTGGCGCTGATGTGGTTATTTGCTTTTCAGAGCAATTTAAGCACAGTCATTTTGGAGAAAATCACTGCATAGTAATTTCCTCATGAGGTCAGACCCTCAACAGTCTGGAGCTCCCTAGTTGGGATGCTGCCCCCGCGACCCAGACCCGAATAAGCGGAGGAAGACAAACAATGACGAAAATAATCTAGTCTTTGCATTTTTATTCATTTGTGGCAATAATGATTAAAACAAAGTGAAGTGATAATGTATGGAAACCTAGAGATGCCATCTTCGCAAAATAAGATTTAAAAGATAACATTATTGTTCTAACATTATAATTCTCATGCACTCACAATATGCACATGCATCAACTTTGTACAATACATTAACAATGCATAAAAGTGATACATGTGTATGTTGTCAGAATGTCATTCATACAGGAAATTAAGGCATCATATTTTAGCTACTCACACACACATCTATGGGTGCACTAAGGTTTGTCTCATGGAACGTACATGGAGCTGGCTTTTTGGTCAGTTAAAAAGAGTGCAGGTAGACATAATATTATTACAAGAGACTCATAGATCTGCCACATTTGCCGATGAACTTAAAACACCCGAGTTTCCCAGCATGTTCTCTGCCTGCCATAACTCTTAGGCAAAGAGGTTTAGCTATTTTAATACACAAAAACATTATTACATCAGTACTGAACACAGTTTCAGATCCAGAGGGTAGATTTATAATGCTAAAAATATCTATACAGAATCAAAGCGTATGTATCGTCAGCATATACTGTGCAAATATTAATGACCCTTCATTCTTTCATAATTTTTTCTCTGTACTCTCCGAGTACTTGGACTGTCCACTTATACTTGGAGGCGATTAAAATTTTTGGATGGATACTTTAACAGACAAGCTCATTACAGCTGGCACTCAGTGCAATTGGCAATCCACTAACATAGTTAAGCAGTACATGAGTGATCGTGGGCTTTGTGCTGCATGGCGATCTCTTCATCCTAACCGTAGAGTATAATTTTTTTCTCACACGTATAACACTCTCATTCACGTTTGGATTATTTTCTAGTTAGCAGCTCATTGTTGGCTGACATTTCAGACACTGAGATACACCCTATAGTCTTCAGCGACCATGCTCCGGTTTCTTTAACTCTGGTAAATAAGAAGATAATCCCAACAAGCAAAAACTGGAGGTTTAATACATCACTGCTTAAAGAAGAAGATTTTATATATATTTTTTTAAAGGAGCGGGTTTTATATTTAGAACATAATGACCTGCCTGGAACATCAGCATCTGTTCTCTGGGAGGCAGGAAAGGCAGTGATGAGAGGTAAAATAATCTCTTTCTCACCACATAAGAAAAATAAAATTAACAGAAAACAAATGTATTCAGGAGATAGAACAAATCATTAAGTCTTTAGAGACATACACAGAAGAAGAGTTACTGAACAATTTACGTAAAGCTAAATTAGAACTTCACATAATTATTGACAAAAAGACACATTTTTTAGCAGAATGACTACGAATAGAAAACGTTGAACATAGTAATAAATCAGGTAAATTTTTAGCTAACCATTTAAAAATAAAGAAAGAGAAAACTACCATATCTGCTTTTAAAGACTCAACCAGGAATATTGTTCATGATCCTGAAAGAATAACACTTTCAGAGACTTTTACCAAACTTTGCACTCACCACAGATAAACCCGTCAGATAACGAGATCAATGAGTTTTTTGACAGGATAACACTTCCTAAATTATCAGATAGCCAAGGCTACTCACCACCAACATCAGCTGGAGACTCTGCCGGCTGCTGGTTGTGTCCCCCCGGGGCAATCCTTTGCGCCTCCAGAGAGGGGGCTGGGGCTTTTCTGGTTACAGTCTCCCTGGGGTCCCTGCGCTCTGGGGCAGCTCCTGGATCTCTGGGACTTGGAGGTCCCTCCATCTCTTACACATCTTTGAGGGGCAGATCTGTGGGCCCTCACACTCTCAATTGGACGCTCCTATAGAGAAACCTTACATATACAAGCGCGTATACACTTACAGGTGCTCACATGGTGCTCTCTTAAGTATTGACTTGGGCATTTTCAACACATGTCTTCAGGCTGTGGTTGGCACTAAATGCACTGTGATTTATTATCGTGCGATTGTTTAGTAAAACAGTGTTGATTTTATATTCCCTCATCAGGTTGTCGCAGTGATGGCTAACTCTAGTTGAAGTGTGTTCCCTTCTTTTGTTGTTTGTTTTTCTCTTTTTGCAGGTTTAGAAGCAGACTCTTGTTCATCATTGATTGTTTATTATTGTGGAACACCCCTCCATCCCCCCTCCTTTTGTTCCTTCCTTTCTTTTTCACCTCTGTCTCCGTGTCTGGTCGGAATTATAAAACATTCAAAAAACAATAACAATAAAGTTTTAAGTATCAGGCATGACATTAAAGCAGAAGCTTTGATGCTCCACCTGAGAGTAAATCTTTTAGGCTTGTCACCAGCATTCAGACATCAGTTCTGTTTGCTTCACAGCCAGACAGGACAGGGAAAAAATACACACACACACACACACACATACATATATATATATATATATAAATAAACAAACAGGAAATGGTATGGCAAAAACATGAACAATATATTGTGAAAGCTTTAACATTGTTACGGTATAGAGTGATAAGGCTCTAATTTTGTTTTGCATTGGTGGCAGCTCAACAATTCCTTGGACACACAAGCCAGACAGTAATACTAAAAAAAAACATAAAAACATAAAAAATCAATTAACACAATAAAATATGGTATGTTCAGATTTCATCTGCATCAAAAGACAAAGAATACAAATGTGTTTTAAATACTGACGTACAAGCCGCGAGAGCATGAACCTGTCTAATGCTCAAAGGTCACATATGACGCAAGGCTGAAATAAGAACAATAATAATGTCTATTGTTAATGCAGTTTTTCCTACTTAGTTTAATAATTTTTTTCTCAGTTATGTTCAATAGGATTGGGGACGCTGACTATATTTGGCCAAGGTTTTAATACACACATGATATTGTCTGATATCCATAAATAAAAGTCAGATAAATGAATGTAAAAAAATAAAAATTGTTGAAAAATCAAACCAGAATGATTCCAGAAACAGGTTCACACCTAACTTACATGACACTTAATTGACATAACTTCTAAATTAATTGCCAGCTAAAGTGTTAAATATGTACCTAAAAATGTCTGCATATCAAACAAAAACAGAACAAAAGAAAAATTTAATTTCCTGACAAAGAAAAAGTTCTAATCAGTGTGTTTTGTCTCAACAGTTTTACTTTAGTTGTCAGTTCACTCTGCTGTTTTTGACTAGTGAGAATTTAATGTAGACATTTATCTTTTAATATTTTTAGCTTTTTTATTGACTTACTCTGTTTAATTTTGTGTTATTGCTCTAAAATTTGTATTTGATTATTTGTCACAGATTAGATTCCATAGGTTCTCAGAACTGAAGTTCAGCTTTAAAGTGAACTTTAATCAGCTCGACAGTAAAGATGAGAACTGCTAGACACATTCTCCCTCAAGTTTTCACTCACCACTGCAAGCTGCTACATCAGTATTAAAAATAAATAATTATATATACTGATGTAAGCTGGGGTATTTTGTTTTTAATTGCAGGGCTGCAGTATGTTTCCATACTTTAATGCATGAATTAAAGTAAATGTTTAGCCATCACTGCTCTGTAGGGCTGTAAAAATTCCCCCTGAGGACCTAATTCTCTTGCTACAGCTGTGGTTGCTGAATTTTCTTATCTCTGGCTTTAAATAGAGACAAAGACATTTTAAATCCTCCTATTTTTTATGTCTCATTTTTAAATTGGCCATTTTCATCACTGTCTCCCAGCATTTTGTGCAGCTCAGCTAAAATCTCAGGATGTCTGCATTAAGGTTGATATAGCAACTGTATTTACTGCTGGGGATATCATACAAGTCAGGCTAAGCCAGGAGGGATGATATCAGCTTTTGTTTGAGCCTCCACCATGCTGAGAGACAGCCGTAAGTACTGTACACCTGTCTCATTAGGCGAACCATGCTGTTGACCCAGTGTATTAGCCCGGCCCTAATCCTGGCAGATCTGAACAGGCTTCTCTAAGCCTCACATATGGATAAGTCTTCCCCTGAGCCACCATGACAAGGCTTCAGCACAATGGGAAAGCGGGACATGCTAACACATTATATTGTCTCCAGAAAACACACAGATTATGAGCCAGACTGGGTTTTGTTTGTTTATTGGCAACATTACTGTCAAATTATATCGTTTTCCTGGGAGGTTCTGCAGGAGTCTGATCACATGTCGGACCCAAACGCTCACATGTTTATTTAGACACTGCACACATGATTGGAAAACAATCATAATGTTCACAGATACTGTATTTCATCAAGCTACCTGCTGTTTAAAGGTATGGTTCACTTCAACCAATACATTTGCAGTGGTCTCTAATAGGAATGAATACCTGGTAAGTTGTACTCTGGGGGAAAAAAGCTCCAATGCACAATTTTCAGGAACTAGAAGTGAGCTGCATCAGAGAAGAGCCTCAGATGGCAGGATTTGGAGTCTTATTTCCCGATATTTGGACACGTCTTATTGGCTAACAGCAATGCAAATCTACAACTAACTGTTTGCTCCGCAATGTAGATGTTTTATCTCCACAAATCTCCATAAAGTTAAAGTCCCATTAGTTGTCACACACACTGATGTGTGTGCGAAATTTGTTCTCCGCATTTGACCCATCCCCTGGGGGAGCGGTGAGCTGCAGACACAGCTGCGCTTGGGAAACATTTGGTGGTTTAACCCCCCAATCCAAACCCTTATTGCCGAGTGTCAAGCAGGGGGGGGGGCATTGGGTCCCATTTTCTTCTAAGTCTTTGGTATGACCTGACCAGGAATTGAACCCGGATCTCCCAGTCTCAGGGCAGACACTGTACCACTAGACCACTGAGCTGGACCCTGTCTGACACTCCCATCACGATAGTGAACTCATCAAATCAAATCAAATCAAATCAACTTTATTTATATGGCACTTTTCATACAAAAAAATAATGCAACTCAAAGTGCTTCACAGATTAGAATGGCCCCATAGATCCCATATTCCCATCCCATCATGTCACTTCCTGGGCACCACCATCACCCAAGACCTCAAGTGGGAGCCCACCATCACCTCCTTCATAAAAAGGCCCAGCACAGGATGTACTTTCTGAGGCAGTTGAAGAAATTCAACCTGCCAGCACAGTCGATGAGGCAGTTCTACATCACAGTCATCGAGTCCATCCTCACCTCTTCAGTCACCTATGTGTTTTGTTATTATTAGTTGTATGTGCAGCGCTTTGGTCGGTTGTAATGCCGTGTTGAAAGCGCCTTACAAATAAAGTGGTATGGTACACTGGAGCTACCAGCAAGGACAAGAAGCTGCAGTGTGTCATACAGTCTGCTGAGAAGATAATTGGCTGCAAACTCCCCTCCGTACAGGACCTGTACACCTCCAGGATGTTGAGGCATGCAGGTCAGATAACAGCTGACCCGTGCCACCCTGGACACATTCTCTTTGACTCGCTCCCATCGGACCAGAACCTCATGCCACAAGAACAGTTTCTTCCCCTCCCCAGTTGGTGTCATGGATAACAATCCAAGGAATGCCCACTCCAGTTGCTTGGCTTCAGTCACATGACCCTGTGTTGTGTTCGTACCTGAACTGTTCCACTTTCATCAGTACCTTCACTGTCATGTTTGTAGTAGCCATGCCTCAAATTTTTGCCACTTTATATTATTATTTTATCATGATTATATTTTTACTTCCTATATTTGCTTATCTCTTATTTTTATCTGAGTTTTTTGCACCAAGTACCGCAGCAATTTCCTAATCTTGTAATTTCTCACACATTTGGCAATAATACCCTTCTGATTCGAAGCAAGCGGCCCAGGTCCCGAAGCAGCGCAGCTACCCCAGACCATTGCATTACCACCACCATATCCGTGGGTGTGAATTTTTTTTGTGTTTAGCTTTCTTTCAGATGGAATGGGACACCACCCTCCAGAAAGTTCCACTTTTGTCTCATAATTTTACAGATTATAATCCCAACACTGCTCAAAATCATCAAGGTGTTTTAGGAAATTTGAAGCAAGTCTGTGTGCTCTTTGTGGTCAGTAGGGAGTTTGGCTTTGGAACTCTCCTATGATGCCATTTTTATCTCCCGTCTCTTTGTTACTGTTGGATCATGACCTCTGACCTTTACCTTGCATGTAGTTCTCTAGATCTTTTTCTAGACATTATCCTTTTTTCCTTTTGTTCTTGATTTACTTTAGAACACAAAAGGATCTTTTTGAGATCTGTTAGCCTGCTTGATTCTGTCAGATCGGTTTCACTGAAGCGATTTTTCATTTATTCGGACACAAGAAGTGTTGAAACGTTAAGGTTTGTGCTCGCATGACGCTGTCGTTGTAGTTTTTTTCCATCACAGGTCTGGTGTTAAGCCCGCCGAACAAACGTAAAACGTTAGACACAAAACTGTTCGGGCCAATAATAAACCTACTTATTACCTTCAGTGAGAGAAGATCTGCTTTTGAAAATGTCCTTTTTTTATATTCAATGCAATTTATTCAAGATAATTGATTTATTGCCATTGCAATGGAATTGACTTTGCCCTCACTAAAGACAACTCATGTAAAAGGTAGTAAAATATGAGTAAAATAAAATAACAAGGCTAAAGTAGAAGTCACGCATACTCTCTCTCACTATTTAGACCATAATTAAGCTTTCTGGTGTTTGGGTGAGTTTTGAGTTACAGTCTGTCTTAGAAAGGTGAGTAAAGGAATCCTTTCTGTTTGTTCCATCAATGCGGACAGCCTCGGTGAAGCCCGCTGTCATCAATGTCATATTGGTGAAAGAGGGAGACTAAGGGACACAGGCAATAATGTCTGATTTGGACTGGAGGTGGAAATCAAAGCTAATCACAAAGCGTCTTCTTCACTTATTGACTCTTTTTGTAAACATCAAGATGAGCACATTGATTACTGAAAGACGTTAAATCAGTGTTGACTGCTTCTTTTAACGTGTTCTTGTCATTCCTTTGTTTTTGTTTTTTTCTTTACATCATGACCTCCTAAACCTGGGGGTAATATTAATTAAAGCCACACTTGAAATACAGAATACAGAAGTTTTAAATACAACACAAACCTAAAATTATGGGTTTTACAGTTCCTTAAATATGCTTGCGGGTTTATTAGTTCACCATTTTCCTTGTAGGAAACAAAAAACAGCTTGAACAAAAAAAAAAAAAAGGAATAAACCAAACCTCATCATTGCCAGACTGATTCTAACAAAGCATTTGATGGAAGGAAGCCGTGGTACCTCTGAGAGCTGCGAGCTCCTCGGCTCTGTCTGGCAAAATGCAAATGTCAAGTGACACTCGACAAGTCTTTGATTAAGATTTAATAGAGAAAAATGTGAAGCCAGGATATTAGCCTAACTAAGACACATCAGCTGCCGCTCCTCAGGGTGCCCCACCCTGTCTTCTAATGTCCTCTTGTTGCAGCGGGGGACCACTATGGCATGGAAATAAAATCACAGGTGCAGGCAGCAAAGAAATCATGGATCTTATGGCATATAACAGGGTATTAGTTCCTGTGGTGTATGCTTATTACAGGTTATTTTGGGGGATGACACTATTGATCAAATCAAAAACAGGAGTGATTGTTGAGGAAAGTTAAACTTTCCATTCACACCCTGAATCTGTGGATTTTTGGCCAGCAGCTGCACAGGAGGTGAAACAACACAAGATGAGAAAAGCATGCCGAGGAATCCCCAGAGCATGCTCGCAGATGAAGGTCAACTCCGCTCCACCGGCACTTAGCAGGCCACCGCCATCACCAACCAATCTCTCTGTTGCAAATCTCCTCTGAAATTTTAAAAATTTAATTTGTCAACATGTTTCTATCATATGCTCCATCACTGTCCAAGTCATTGGCAGGGGCCAGAGGGCCGAGGAGGGGGAGGGAGGTGATGGAGGGGGTAGGTGACATGCTGCTGGACCAAGGCAGCTGCTCTCAGATGGGAAGACGGAGCTGTGATTAGGCCCTCACGTTGGTTGGAATTGTCCTGGACAGCCTAGAAATCAAATTATTAACTCTGATACCAGACACTCTGTCTCCTGACTGAGATTAGCATGAAAATTTTGATATGGATCGATAAGCAATCTTTCCCCTTTTCCACAATCTCCCAAGGCTTCATTAATCTGTGTGTATGTTTATGTCAAGGAATTAAGACATCCCAGTAACTCCGATGCCCTCTACCCCAACACGCAGACAGACACGCCAACACCCCTCCTGCATGTGGCAGCTTGTTCTCAGGATATTGGACGGGACGATCTCAGACAGATTTATTAAATCAAACACTGTTTACACCTCAGAGACAATGGCTACTTGCTTTTTCTGAGCTCTTTTATCTACTGTGAACCTTTGATCACATGATGAAAAACAGAAAATAACAGCAGTAATTATAATAAGTGTGCAAAACTAAAGAGAGTATATTCTTACCACTTACGCAGAAGTTATGATCATTCTAAAGACAAGAGGAGGCAGTTCCTTTAATTAGTCATGCATTAAGGCTCCTTCATACAGGATGACGTTGTAACGTTTGGCTATGCAAGTTCTTCAGGGGCTAGTAAAACACACAGTGGGTTACCCGTCCAATCAGATGAAGTGTAATAGAGCAATAATATTTTAAGCATGCACTGAATTTCCACAAAGAGAAAGTGTGATGTAACATCCTGGTGTTAGCATGTTGGGGTCCTGGGTGGAGCTTCTGGGAGCATGGTGGCAGTGGATCAAGCACACGGCTTAAAGAGGTACTAGGTAGTTTTGGTTTGCTTTTACCACCCCCTAGTGTCCGTTTATAGAACTGAATGCATCTCCTTGCTGTGTGTTTGTCTTTTTAACACCTTAATCTAACAGCTGAAACATCTCCCCATCCTTCATTGGTGTCTACAGAAGTGATTCACCACTAAATTAAACAAATCAGCTGTGTTCATTATCTAAAACATGCAGGGAATGTGCTGGAACCAGACTGCAGCACCAGGTATGTCAGCTCCCAAGTCCCAACAGTGTGGCCCGCCAGTCTGAAGTCACAAGTTGAAGATTCTGGCCACAGGGGCCGGTAAGGGCTGGATGGCCTTTCATTAACCCTGTAAAGAGCCCTTTTAGCACATACTGGCTCAAGAAAATGACTTAAAGATATACATATTTTGCAAAGTATCCTTTTAATTGGACACCAGCAGGTCTCATTCATTATGAATTAGAAGCAGGACTGGCCTTGCAAGCAGCAAGCTACAACCTCATAGTTCCATGGGTGTTTCAGGTGAATGGCGTGATACAAGGCTGCATCTTGGTTTTGCTATGGGGTCCAGGGTATGGTGTGACCACAAGCATACATTGAAAGGTCATCGTGGCAAGCTGCTGCTGATGGATAATGTGCGGGGAGAGCAATTACCTTTCATCATTGGGTGAAAAGTGGGACATTGGAACATAAACA
Source organism: Nothobranchius furzeri (assembly GCF_043380555.1). NCBI lineage: Eukaryota > Metazoa > Chordata > Actinopteri > Cyprinodontiformes > Nothobranchiidae > Nothobranchius > Nothobranchius furzeri. The sequence goes on from NC_091745.1 coordinate 55,027,700, forward strand.
GTCCCACCTCAGCATCTCAGAAGTGCAAAGTATCCGAATATTCCTGTTTTGGGTCTGTGGGGGAAATTTTGTCCACCCAGAGAGTGAAGGACAAGCCGGCTCGAACTTTGCATTGACACACACCAATCAGGTGCTGAAAATGCAACCTTCTTGCTGTTTGGAAACATATGCTACACACTCCAACTTAATTTTAAGTCTCTACTTGATTTTTGTTCAGATAATTGACTCAGAAAAGCCAATAAATAAATGCTACAGCTGGACGTTCTAGGCAGAAACATCCCAGTTTGTACCTCCATTTTATTTCAGGGGTAAATAAGCTAGTTTGTAATGTTATCAGGAGATGGTGGATTTGGTCATTGGCATGATAAAAAATAAATGGTAAATGGCCTGTATTTACACCGTGCCTTCTAGAGTCCTAAACCCCCCAAGGCGCTTTACAACTCAACAGGTATTCAGCCATGCACACACACATTAACAAGACAACAGTGATGAGACAAAATGTGATGCAAATAATCTTACACACAGCAAAAAACATCAGGATTTGAGGGTAATTTCCACACATAAAGCTCACAGACCCACTACAGTCTAAATGCAATCACTCTGCAGGATCCAATATCCCAGCTTCATTTTCCGAAGTCAGCCATGAAGGAATAAACATGTAACCATATAAATAACAGAGAATGAGAGGAATATGTGAACGTGATGATGGATGATGTGAAACTCAATGCATAGGAGTGCCCTAGCATTTCCAGTGGAAAGGATCGGTGCTCGTATAATTATGACCCGTACACAGAGCATAATTAATCTCGCCCGCATCATTAAGAAACACGAGTCGAGCCATGTCATTAAAGTGCTTTTAGTCGTCCTACTGTCCTCCCTTTGCCCTGACGCGCTCTCTGTTTTACCAGCCCACTGCTGGTCATTTACAGAAAGAGCACTCATCTGTGCGGCAGCATGACTCCTCACATATTGTCTTTACGTCCAATCATGGCTAATAATGATGAGCTTTAGAAGGCAGGAAATGAATCAGTGGAAGTCGAGGTTGGGGGACTATGGAGCCAAGTTTGACAGTGATAAAGTATTTCCAAGTGAGCTGAACTTAGGCTATTTTATGATTTGATGAACTGCGTCGGTCAGCAGTCTTATTAAAAGTGCCCTTAACATGTACGCATAAGAAGTCTGACTTCCTTTAAAGCTGCAGCATTACAAATCTAGCAAAAAGGTATAAAACTAGCAATAATAAACTGAATAGGTTCATGTTTTTTGTTGTATTTTGTACCAAAGGGTAAAAATCAGAACTAAAGGCAACATAATTAGCATAATTTTCTTGACATCTTCCAAGGATCCTATTAGCAGAGTCATATTATTTACTAAAGTGCAAACACTATTCTCCTATGTCCATTAACACTGTGAGGTATGTGTATAGGTAAGTGGATCCAATTGGCTAAGAGCTTGTGGTTTCAGCAGAGTGCTTTTGAGTCTGCACACCCAAAAGTATCGGACTAAGGGTCAGGTTCAAATTAATTAAAGGGCTATAAAAGAAAGAGCCCGCTAATGACTGCAATCTTACCTACCCAATATTTAATATTTCATCATTAAAGAGTAAAATGACCCAATATGATCCTAATACAGTCCCAATTATGCAGCATTGATCAAAGTGACCTTTTCATACCAGGGAGTAGAACAAAAATCAATCCAACACCTCCTCCTCTGTTTTCCATTTTGCCTGACTGTTCTCTGCATACTAAAGTTCCACCGTCCATAAGGGCAGCCTGTACTTACGTCTAATACATACCAGCCAAACTGACCCTGAATCAGAAAGCAATCTCCCCATGCTCATATGTCCAATTCTTTTGTTCACAAGCATGTTGTATTTCTTTTTGCATGTGTTTGTTTTTGCCTCCCGTCCACCCAACACCCCCCGCCCCATGCCGCAGCCTCGTATTGTCAGCCACCACATACCCCCAGCAGTGTTAAATCCTAGAAGACAGGTGACAAAAACAGGGACGGACTTCTTCGCCCATCAGCTGCAGGCGTGGGGCCGGGAGCCATTATAAAGGCTAATTCCTCTGCGCCCGGGCTAGGGTGCAGGAAAAGAAGCGAGACGGGAAAAGTGAAATCGGTACAATGCCTAAACACATTCCGCTGCAGGATCTGTCTTGATTTGGTGTGCAGCTTGACACTTGTCAACTCACCATGAAACAAGTTCTATGTATTTCTAAAGATTCCTAAGTTTGGCTGCTGTTTCGTTCAAGAACAACAGACCAGATCTAAGGTTGCACTCACCAAGATGACTTTCTCCAAGTTAGATTAATCAGTCAGTATGATGATACGATAAAAAAGTTATTTTTTTCTAGGTCTGCACAGTTGAAGAATCTTTAGAAAGTGTTTATTTAATCTCCCGTATCCTTTGTTTGAATTAGAATCATAAATCATAGGCTGGGAAAATAGTGTCAGCCTGAGCAGATAGGTATAAGATTGGTTTTATTCTTTATGACCTGCCTAAGGAACTGCAGCTTATAATCCACTAAGCACATCTTAATCAATGCCCCCCTCCACCGCCGTGGCAGAACAAAACAGAACATGATGGATATAATCTGTGTAAAACCTCTCTCCCTGAAGCGGATTAATTATGATCTTTGTAAGTCATAAACACATCTTTTTAATTATTGATGGCTAACCCTCTGCAATGAAATTGAAATTAAATCGGTCTGATTTACAGTGGCAGCGTTATGACCTGGCCCGCTCTCTGTGGCTTTATGGACACCAAGGAGGCAAGTCACCACTTGCAAAAAACATTTCATTGGTTAAATGGAGAGGAATCATATGCTCGCAACAGAATTAGTTCGTTTTCATTGGCGTGAATCCCAGAGTTTCAAGGTGAGTGCGCTAATGAAGAAGGGTGTGTGTGTGTGTGTGTAGGTGTGTGTGTGTGCGTGTGTGTGTGTGTGTGTGTGTGTGTGTGTGTGTGTGTGTGTGTCTGTGTGTGTGTGTGTGTGTGTGTGTGTGAATGGGGGAGGGATCCACTCTAACTCCCACGACAGCTTGGCTTGAATCAAGTGTGGCACTCTCATATGAGTGAAAATAATGGAATCCTATATGTCTTTGAACATGTCAGCATTTAGTAGAGCCTAAATGGAAAGTGACGACTGGACGTAGCCGAGGAGGAAGACGGGAACGCTGGAATGGGAATTGTGTGACCGTGAGGCCATCCCTACGGATGACCTGCAATCAGACTGAGGCAGAACTCACTGTCATCCAACATCAAGCAGCTTAAAACGCCATCGTTTCATTGTTGTCATGTTGTTATTGTTTTGTTCACTTGGCTGTTTGAAGGAAAACACAAATAAAGCTAACGCAGATGTAAAACTATTCTTTTTTTTTTTGTTTTTTGTTTTGTGAATCTTATAAAATTCAACATTTTTATGTATCTGACAGACTATTTCTCAGAAATCCCAAACTATGTTTAGATGTTGCGATGATTTATAATTGTGGTGTACTGAAAAGCCCATGTCTCTTACCTGCTTTAAACTAATAATGTTTGATTGGCCACTGAAAAATAAAATGATCTCAGAACAAACTGTTTAACACATTATGAGCGTGGACACACCGCCTCATATCTTCATGTCCTAAACCACATCAACATCGGCCATATAAACATCAGTTGCAGTTATGCTAACTGCAGAACAGCACAAGCAACTGCTAACATTAGCACTAACGCTAGCCTGAGCTAGCATTAACATTCTTGTTGGAAGAGAGGAAAACAATAAAGAATGTTAGCACACCACTGACGTTCCAGGATGTACCGGGAATATCCAGTACTTGAATGGATGTCATGAAAACGTGAAAACAAGTAACAAAAAGGACCTGAAAAGGTAGAAAATATTACACAGACAAAATATAGATTCCCCAAAAATTATGATCATAAAACTAACACGCAAAACCAACATCAGTTCCTTGTTTTCTACATTATTTAGTGTGAGACGAAGATTTTGCTTCGTGGTTTTTCCTTTGGCAGATGCTTTTAGCTCAGTAAGTTATCCAACATGCATGTTTTTGGTCTGTGGGGTGAAAGTGGAACACCTGGAAAAACACACACTAATAAGAAGGAGATGATTATTCCATGCAAAAAGGCCACAGACAGGATTTGAATTGACAACCTTCTTGCTGATGACTTACCGTATTATAATATGAATTATCAATCTGATTGGTCTTTGAATATTCAACTTAATTTAATCTTAAATTATTTGACCATTCAGGGAACACACTTCATATTAATTCAGACAGTCAAGGATATGGTTTATAAAATTAATTTAATTTTATCTTTCGAAACTAATGATTATACATGACAAAGTATGAACGAAATGATGGGATGTAAGCTAGATGTTTTTAGCAAAACCTTGTTAAGTATCTGAGAGAGCTTGTGATGTCTGGGTTGTAAAATCAGTTTAACTGTATGGTTTAATAAACTATAGATTATTCAGAAAAGCATGTGACACCATCGTACAGAGGCTCCGATACCCTTTGTGTGTCGTTCTTGGGGTCCGGAGAAGAGGCGGCCAGGTGGTAAGTTCACTGGACACAAAGGATCCCAGGTTCTCAAAGAGTTGTAGCTCCCTTTGAATGCAGATTTCACCAGCCATGAGATACTAACAGTCTACAAGTTAAGCTTGGTTTATGCTTGACGCATTCACTTTCTGCTTGGTGATGCGGCTCGCGGCTGGAACGCGCTTCACAACTCGCAGCGTTTATGGTTCGTGCGGCTCGTCTCTGCGGTGAGCCAATATTCTCCCAAACTGAACGGGGCAGCATGGAGCTCTGCAGCATGCATCCAACACTACATCATAGTAGAAGTAGAAATTACTGTTTACAACATGGCATTTCAGCATTTTTTAACAGCGTCCTCGTCTTTTCCGACAGTGCGAGCTATTTCTCTCCAAGAATTATTAACAACATGTTGATCACGGTGATCTCTGAGAGCTTAATCATACAAATGTCTGTATTTACGAACCTCTGCCATACTAGTTCTTGCCAGTCCGCCGTGTTTCTCAGCGTCCCACCTCCCAGGTTGCGTGGTGCGGAAATTTTCGGCCGTGCGGAGTTGCGGTGGAGGGGCGTGGTTGTTAAAATGGCGCAATTTCGCCGCACAGAGCCGTGTGGACCTTGCGGACACGTCAAGCATAAACCAATCTTCAGACGTCTGAGGAGCTGTAGTGTCTGTTATCACCTGCAAGCGTTGCAGAGAGGCTTTTGATCTTGAGGTCAAAGAGAGGATAAGTTTGAATCAAAAGAGAGGGTGGTTCCAAATGCTTGCTCACCCAGTCGTCCGAACCAGAAGGCGGCGGAGAACTGACCAGATCAGGAAGTTATCTCTGTTTTTATTAATTGTTGATGACAAATTTAGACAAATCAGAATTTGATAAGTTTAAAGGGCGTTAAAGACCTCAGAAAATCACTCCCTCACTCAGATACTTAGAGGTTGGCTATCAGTGTTAAGTGAAAATTTTCAACATTAATAATAACATTATATTACTGTGTCCATACTTTTTATACTTCTTATTAATTATCAGTTCAACAATTACTGATCTGCTGTAATTTAAGATCTGAAATGAATCATTACAGGAAAAATATTCTTTTTTAACTCCCAATGTAAAGTATAGGACACATAAATCAAACACTGTGGATTTAAACATATTGTTCTTTCAACAAAATATGATTACTGTATATGAAGTTTTGAAGTCATTTATGCCAAAGAAGATAGACTTTATTCAGAGAGTAGAAGATAAGAGGTCCTGCATCTTGCAGCCTTGAGGGCTGAAGACGCACACAGGATTAGTTAAGAATATTGGATTAAGTTCATCTCTTCATATCCACACCACGTGTCAGATTGACCTGTATGAAGGAGTTGGCTTGTAAGTTAAAAGTTAGCTTCTGGACATTTTGATGAAAAACTTGGCCTTTTGGTGTGCTACAACTATGTGTAATAAAAAAAAGAACAAAGTTCTCCAGGTTGCTGCATTCTGGTTTTGATAGAACTGAAATTTAACTAAAAAGAAATAGCAGAGTATCATTTAATGACCTCAATCGACCTGCCATAGGACAAGTTCGCCAGAACTTATATTTACATTTTTACATGCTGTGGTGTCATTTTTGGAGTATTTCAACTTTCTATACATCAATACAACCCTTATATTCTAAATTTTAATTATATAAATTTAAAATGTTCATAGCAACTAAACATTTTACTAAAAAATGCCATTATGTCTACAGAAATTGAAAATCGTTTTTTGTTTCTACACAAATTTTTCATTATACAGAAATGCCACAGCTTTGTCCCTTAAAATTGTCAAAGGAAAAAAGTTTCACATAATCCTTTCAAACAACCACACATTTATTTGAAGTGCTTCTATATAATAGTTTCTGAGATACACTCATTTATATAAACTTTCACAAAAACATAAATATAATAATCTGCAGGAGTCTAACATAATAATGTTGAATATGTGTAGCTAATTTTTCAGTAGTATATAGTTCTTCTTTTCTCTCACTAATAATAATAACAATAATATAGGATATTGCATGAATATACACAAGAGAAAACTGAAAGTGAAACTTAAACATCCTCCGGCACTATAATGGCGCTTCAAGGAGGGAGGATGTGCTGTTTGGCGAGTGCGTGAGCCATTAGAATGTTTGTAGTGGTGTGTGAGTGTGTCGGAAGTTTGTAATGGGTGTGTGATGTGTGTAGGATGTGTTTGTCTAAACGTATTATTGCAAAAAAGCACAAGAAAAAGCAGAAAGACGGGGACTACAAATTGCGGGAAAATTACATCAAAGCAGGTGATTGGGTGAGTGATAATCATGTGACAGTTCACATTGACAACGTGATGATGTTTGTTCTAGTGTGTGAAGCCCTGTGTTTTTCTTATTTGCGCATTTTGGTTATTTTTTGCAAACTCATTAGCGGAAATACGCAGCGCTCTGGGACATGTTCAGTGTGTGAGATTTAAGTGTAACTCCTCCAGTTTAATATGCAAACGAAATGTTTGTTCCATCTTATATAGTTTCAGTTCTAGAAGCATCTGACTACAGATATGCAAATGGGAGCGCTGGCGCTCCCGTCGGTCTTAAAGGGTTAAACAATGTGCACACAATGCTTGGCAAGTTAAAAAAGAAACATCATATTAGAGCAAATTTCTTTAATAATACATGTTTTCTTATGTTTCCATGTTTGTTTGTCATGATCCATTCACTCACAGTTCTGTAACTGAAAACTCACTCAGCTCCCCAGTTTCAGCTCTTTGCACACCTGCCCTCATCAAAGAATCAGCTCAGCTGTTCCCTCTCTGTAATCACCATCCCATTTCAAAAGGGGCTCTGGTCTTTCCAAAGCCGGGCGTACACTTGTCTGATCCTCCATAACCTGTTCCCTTTACACAGTTTTTTTTTTCTTGTATTGCTGATGCTTTTCCTATTTGTGCATTTTTTCCCCCAAAATCTCCAGCCTTTACCTGTTTACCCCTAACCTCTCAGAACGTGGCCTTGTCAGATTGATTCTCAGCATAACTCGTATCATTTGTAGTATTTATGGCTTCTTGTGTTCTGAGCTGGAGCTGAGATTTCAGTAACAAGACTTATGATCTCACACACAGTGATCGCTTTTAGACTTCTGCCAAAACATCAGGGTTAAAATTAGAAGCTCACAGCTGCAGATAGAGTCTGAGATGTTCTGGTGACTGAAACCACTGTAGGAATTTGTGACGTATGGGCGTGCATAACCTGGAACCACTTACAATGGAGGATGTTTTCTCTCTTCTATCACATGTTTCAGACCCAGGTTTTGTAGCAAACATAAAAAGGAACCAAATAAATGTGAATCTCTTACAGTAGTTCTCTTCTGTGCAGTGATGCACCAACCTTCAGTTACTCCCTCACCATCACCACCCACCCCAGCACCACCCATTCTAATCAAAGATGAAAAGCTTTTATTAATTAAAAAAAAGCTTTCCTGCAGGAAGATGGGAACTAAATGATTGCTCAGATGTGCCCAATTTGAGGCCGATCTGCTGGCAGACTTGGCATCTGGCCTGGGCGGGGCCAGCAGGAAACTGTTACATCTGGAAGCTGTTTACGATGCAGAAATTAAGAGACACACCACGCACAGATACCACCCGCAGACACCAACTTGGAGTCGTAGCGAGTGTGTGTCGGCGTGAGCAACACATGTTCTTTTCCTGTTCGGCTTTGCTCTCCACGTCACCGGTTTTGTTCACTGCAGAAGCAAATCATGATTCTGGTCTGGCTGCATCTCATCTCGGAACAGCAAAAAGTCCATTGGTGCTCAAGTCAGTGCAGTTCTTCCACAATATAAGCTAGCACATTATGGAAGCTCTAGAATCTGCGCCTGTACGCATTAGCAGCCTTCTTTTTCACTCATTCTGCTTTTCTTCTGCTCTAAGCCTTGTCTCTGGCTGCTGTGGTGAAGGAGGAATGTCACATTAGTCTGTGATTATCTCTATGACGTCTACATTCTGTTTTCTACAACTTGAGTAATTGCATTTTTTCTTCTTTTTTTTCTTTTCTTTTTTAATCAAACTCACAAACAATAAGCGGTCAGGAACTGACAGAAAGTCAATGTGCCTCGGACAGCCGTTTGGTCTGAGAAGAAGGCCCGACACCGACGCCTTTTATGCTCAGGATGACGAGGCCAAGTGGGCCCCATCACATGGCCGCCAGGTTAAACAAAAAGCCTCTGAGTGATCGGCCTCAGAGGACTGAAGCGAAATCCAGTGCAGCGGTGCAGACAGCCACCACTGTGCAATTCTGCTCGTCTGACAAAAGACTGATGCTATCTAATAAAGAAAGCTCCATCTATCTCGAGCCCACAAACGTCACTGACAACACAGAAAAGCAGAAAGAGGAAGAGAATTAGGGTTGACTCTCGAGCACCATAAATAGTAGCTGTACTCTGTCAACGAGAAATGAGGTAAATAAATGAAGACTCGGATGGAGAAGTTTAGATGCAGTGCAGCAAAATGAGGTCATCCTCTGAGATACAGGGGCTCAAAATGGAAAACGGTTTAAATAAGTTTAAATTATTTAATAATAATTCACTAGTGCAAGTTTTAGCTTACAGATCCACTGTAAACATTGTGTTTGAAAGTTAAAGTCTCATCAGTCATCACACACTGGTGAAATTCATCTTCTCATCTCACCCATCCCCGTTGGGAGCAGTGAGCTGCAGCTGTTGATGCACTCGGGAAATATTTGATAGTTTAACCCCCCAATCCAACCCCTTAAAGCACACTGTGTCTTTTTCACTTTGTTGAGCCGAGTTTCCCCTCGTGCGAGAATCTACAAGATCCGGGTGAGTTTTGCGCTGAGTATACAGGGGGTTACGGCGCGGAATTAACGCCACATGCCCAGCTCCCAATCAGCACTCGTAAGCTTGCACAAATTTATGTCGTGTTTGATATTTTGTGAGAGATGAGCAAAATAGTGAGCACAGTAGAAGAGGCTCTGTGGGCAGCTGCCACCCAAAAAGTATCAGGGGTCTCATTTATCAAACATTACATAGAATCCTTACTAAAACCATACTTAAGCTCAGCAAAAAATATATACTTACGCCAAGTAGGTTTGTGATCTTTCAAACATGGAGTATGCACAGCTAAACGCAATCTCCGCTTCATAAATTAGAGACTAACGAGAATGTTTCTCAGCTGCATTTTAGTCGCACCCCGCCCTCACCACGCCCACTTACTGCCATAAATAGTCAATGCAAAATGCCATGTGGATCTCATGCATATACATAAGCCGGCTGCTGCAGCGCTCTGCCAGTGACGATGGCGACCGTAGATCAAGGCAGATCAAGGAAGCGCAATTTCACAGAAGCAGAAATTGAGGTATTTGTGGGTGAGGTGGAGAAATGAAAGGAAGTGCTTTTGCAAAACAAATAAGAGAAAATCCATGGAGTGGCACAGCGTTGCTGAAGCTGTCAATGTTGTGAATTCTTCAGAGAGATCTGTGGTGGATATAAAAAAATGGTCCAATCGGGATTCAATCCCCAGACTCCCGGGTGAAAGTCACACACGCTAACCGGTCAGCCAAACAGAGATCTCCCCTGTTCAACTAGCCAGGGCGCATGATCAATAGGGTCACAGCGACAGGACACACACTGTCACAGACGCATGACATTCTGTCTCAATCTGTCCCCCTGCTGATATTCTGCATTCCGTATTCTGCGCTTCAGGCTGTGTGTGCGCGCGCGTGAGTGTGTGCGTGTGGGGGGTCTTGTTCTATGTGAAAACGAAGCAGTACAAGTGATAATGCTGCAGGATTTCATAATTGTATCCTTCTCAGCAGCAGCACTGCAGGTGCTCTCCATGTCCAAAATGTGTGTAAGCCAGGTCTATGTCAACTTAAAGTTGCGCACCTTTTTACGCTTTTTCTTTTATGAATCCCAAAGTTTTCATGCAATGTTGCTTTTGCAGTTTTCTGACCCCGTTTTGTGCGTAAGCAAGCTTGATAAATGAGGCCCCAGAACCGCTCACGGCGCATGCGCTAACATGCGTCAACAAGGCTCGTCAGCTATTTCCCTTTTAACACACATTGATCACTTTTACTTAAACATTTTTTTTGCACACAATGACAAGGGTTGTCAAGAAAGTGTGTTTTATGTCAAATTAAACTGATAAAACATTGATTTACTTTCTTTCATCTTCTTCCTCCAACCTCCATGTATGTGTATCCTCCTATAGCACACCCCAAGGACACCTGACATCAATAACAACTCAAGAAAGGTCTGGTGCGATGTGTAAAAACTGCTATTAGCATATTTTTAGGTCTGATGTGTTGCTGCCACCCATCTGTTTTTAAAGTATATAAAATGATTTACTGAGGATAAGAAAAACCCATAATATCTTTTTTGTTGCACTCTCTCTGGGGCCATGCCAGGATGCAGCTATGTGCTAGAAGATCATATACCAACAACTGATGACAATGGCATGAAGGGGTTGTAGCCTAGGCATGATACCAGCATGCAGGCCACTCAGCATGGATACACTACCACCATGCTCCTCCCAGGACGCTTATATGCTGCTGAAAATAACCACAGCAGCCTCATTATTGAAGTTTAGTGGCTGATCAAAACAGTCATCAAATGTTGCTTTACCGTGACTGGTGGGCCAACTGTGCTTTTAATACTTAAAGATTTTAAGACGCTTCTGGGTCCATTTATGTTCTAATACTTGGTTGTGACTGACTTCATTACAACTTATTCTGTGTCATTAGCTTGTGTGAACCCAGAAAGATCCATGATTGTCTGCAATCAACCCCTTCAGCTGTGTTCACCTCAAATCTGGACATATTTAAAGCATATTTTTCCAGTCTGAGTGGCAATCCAGTGTTCCTGTTATCTGTTTTAAAATGAATGACTCATTTTGGTACAGATTTCAACACCATCAACGTAGCCACTCATTAACATGATCTGGATGAGGAGGATCACTGCTTATGCTGAACAAAAGTGGGGATAGCACATCACCTTGGTGTACACCACAACTGATAGTAACTGTGCTTTGAAATAACTCATTGTGTTGTCTTTGTTCTCAATTATTTTTCTGAAGAGCACCTTCAATATATTTTTGATATTATAAAGTTTTAAGCCCTTCAGCCTCCATTTCTGTGGCATCCAGTCTTTTTAAGACAGCTGTGCTTTCCCTACTGTTTCGAGTCAAAAATGCTGCCATGAAATAAGCCAAATAAGGCATAAAAAAAGGGAGTAAAAGGGCACGCTATGCATCATCCAATTAAACACCATAATTGCATAACACCTGTGGAACAACAACTATAAGGTAGAAGGAAAGGGCTTGAGCACTTGGGTCAAAGACAAATATTTAATTGGCGCAGAAACAAATGTTTCCTCATGGCAATTAAATCTGGCCTTACCATGACATCCTCTGAAGCTGAAGGGGCTATCTCCATGTTGGCCAGGGAACACCTGGATCCTGCTGGTGGAAACTGATAGAAGGGTGAACAGACCAGGACACCAGGAAACTTTAAATATGATTTTATGTTTTTTTAATCATAAATAAGAATCAAAGATGTGCCAGCATGCAGATCCATAAGGAGAAAATTTTACCCAAAATATGCTGTCAGGATGCTACAATGGCTACATGCAGGTAGCAGATGCTTGCATAGAGGTGAAAAGGCGCAGACAGGATTGGATGAGAATGAGACATGACTGCTGTTAAAATCGAATACTTGGTGAGAGCGTACTTTCATGGAAACAAAAGGCTCATGTCAGGCTGCATGCAATCACTGCTAACATATGCATGACAGCAACCATGCTGAGATGTTTGCTAATTTCACCCATTTTATAAATTCCATTTTATTTGTGCTCATTGATTTGGCGTGAGGATGGGAATAGCCAGCTATCAGAGCTGCAGGAATAAAATGCTGGCACTGACCTGTGCATAGATAATTCACCATGAAAGACAATCAATAAATAACAAACACTCTCTAATCAGCCAAGGAGCTGACAGAATGACATTCCATTATCCCCATCAGGTCTGGTGCACTCGGAGCAGCCAAATCTCAGAGGGCCAGGTTTCCCCATCACACTCATATGCACACAAACTTGTCCAACCCCTGATGTCACAACACGCACATAAAAAAAAAACCACAACCGTGCAATTGGCTGTTGAACATCCTAATTAGGAATCTTACCTGAAATACAATAAATTTATAATTTTGAGTGAACACGATAACACGTATGACCCAAACAATGACAACAAACGTACTGTACTGTAAATGAATTGTTTTAGGATTGGCAACCAAAACAGTCTGATAAATATTCAAGAGATATGGTCTTGCATAGAAGATAATTAGCCATCCTGATATTTCATAGCAAATTGTGCCTCGAGACACAAATGTAAGATATCCAAAGTCCATTCCAACCTGCAGGGTTTTTATTATGAGATTCACTCTAATATCTATTAAAGATGATCAAGTGATTAAAACTTCAAAGGCCTTTCATCAGTGATGTAATCATGCTCTTTACATTTAGGTGCTGTATTTTCACTTTTACTTTATTTGGGGTTTTTGTTCGATTTAAAGGCCAAAAAGTTTTTATTAAACAAATATGGCCATTTTTAAAACTATTTTTAAACTTTACTGAAAGTTCAAAGAGGAGATATTGGAAGCAATCCATTTATGACCTATTGTTATTTGTTTTAATTTCACCACTAAAAATAAATTATGAAATGTCCCTGATATTCAAACTCAGGACAAAGTGTCAAACAGCAGTACTGAAGAAACATTTTTTGTATAAAATGTTTATTTACATTGATATTTTAATCATTTTGGTCCGATTGACAATTTTATTACTTACCACCACAGTTATATCTATGTTTTGCATTTCTATCAACCCATCCATCCATCCACACAATTTTGTTCGCTTATCCGGGGTCGGCTCACGGGAAGCCCATCACCCACATCACTGCAGACGCATCTCACGCTCCATCTTTGCCTCACTCATGAACAAGACTCCAAGATACTTAAAATCCTCCACTTGGTGCAGGGCCTCATGCCTGACCTGGAGAAGGCATTCTACTTTTATCTGATTCAAGACCGTGGTCTCAGATTTAGAGAGCTGGGTCTCATCCCAGCTGCTTCACCCTTGGCAGCAAACCACTCCAGTGAGAGCTGGAGATGACGTTCTGATGAAGTAAACAGGAGCCCATCATGTGCGAAAAGCAGAGACTCAATCTGTAGGCCACTAAAATGGATCCCCTCAACACCTTAGCTGCACCTAGAAATCCTGTCCATAAAAGTTATGAACATAATTGGTGACAAAGAACAGACTTGGCGGAGTCCACCTCTCACTGGAAACGAGCCCGACTAACTGCCAACAACGCAGACCAAGCTCTGACACCAGTCATATAGGGACCTAACAGCTGGTATCAGAGGGCCTGGTGCCCCATACTCCCGAAATACCCCCCAAAGGGCCCCCAAGAGACGCGGTCGAACACCTTCTCCAACTCCACAAAACGCATGTAAATTAGTTAGGAGAACTCTCACGCACCTTCCAGGACCCCCATTACCCCTTCTTTCCACCGGAGCTGTCAGCAGCACATCATAGCTGCTGATAGGAACCGCTGTGGTCAACAGAACCTTTTCCACCGGAGCCGTCAGCAGCGCGAGTCGGCCACGTTTCAGGAGCAGCATGTCGGGGCCCTTACGTGCTACACCTCTGAAACGGGTCAAGTTTGACATTTTGGGGAAGGAAAGACAGGAAATCAGACGCGGAAACAGAGCGAAGCTCCCGAGATTTTCAGAATAAAGAAACGTACTGCCTTCCGGTTGCTTTACTTTAAAAAAAAGTTACTAACTGTGCGGCCCCGTGAGAAGTTATCACCTAGCTAGCGGCCTCCTTTGTTTTTCAGGTCCGTATTGGCGATTATAAAACGGACAGAACATAAAACACAAACGTTTTGGAGCCATGTTGTAATTTTCTCCTGCTTGTTGTTGTGTTTACTGACGAAGTCACTCGTGTGACTTCGTGCTCTGTCGGTGACAGCTGCTCCCCTGCTGCTTCGCGTCTCGTGGGAAGGGCCAAGCAGCAGCTTACGCGAGCAAGACGTGCTGCTGCAGTAACGTGCTGCTGACGGCTCCGGTGGAAAGAAGGGGTAAGGGTATAGAGCTGGTCCAGTGTTCCACGGCCAGGACGAAAACCACATTGTTCCTCCTGAATCTGAGGTTTGACAATCCGACGGACCCTCCTCTCCAGAACCCCTGAATAGACCTTACCAGGGAGGCTCAGGAATCTGATTCACCTGTAGTTGGAACACATCCTCCACCCCAGTCCGTGATATTACAGAGCCGCATCAGCCAACACAACCCTACAACATCCAGAGCCTTAAGGAACTCTGGGCAGATCTTATCCACTCCCGGAGATCTGCCACCAAGGAGCTGTTTAACCACCTCAATGACCTCAGCACCAGAGATTGGAGAGCTTAATCCAAAGTCCCCAGACTCTGCTTCCTAACTGGAAGATGTGCCGGTGGGATTGAGGAGGTCTTCAAAGTACTCTGCCTACTGATCCACAATGTCCTGAGTAGAGGTAAGCAGCACACCGTCCCCACTATAAATAATGTTGATAGCGCACTGTTTTCCCTTCCTGAGGCGCCGGATGGTGGACCAGAATTTCCTCGAAGCCGTACATAAGTCTTGCTCCATGGTCTCCCCCAACTCCTCCCACCAAATCCTCCCAAGCCCAGGATTTTGCCTCCGCGACAACCCACGCCGCATTCCCCTTGGCCTGCCGGTTTTGCATTTTTCCCTAATAAATTATTTCACAGGATTGACTTTAAAATGGAATCCAAAATCAGTTGAATGACATTTAGACTGAGTGCAATGACAGTTATTTGAATTTTATAGTTTTGTTTTATACATAAAATAAAATTGTAGGACTCAGGTGTGTTCCTCTGTTAAGGGATTCAGTAACTCCTGTCTTGTCTGAAGGCTTCACGAATAGCCTCAGTTCAGTAAATAACATAAACTGTTTTCAGGACCGATGAGCTAACCACTAGTCTGAGTGCAGCAAAGATTGTAGCTTCTGTTTAAAAACACAACAATACACAGACCTTTACATTAGCCTCGGTTTCACTTGGCATTCTGTGGTTTTTCACAAACAAATACCACTAGCAGTAAAAAAAAAAAAAAAAAAAAACATGCTTCTGTTGCATCTGGTGGTCATCGTCCAGAAGAAATGTCTTCATACTTTAGCTAAAATAACTGTGCAAAGGTTTGGTTGTTTAAAGATTTATGCAATTTTATTCTTTTGAAATATGAGGAGCTTGGTGTTTTGGGTCATCAGCAATGACATTTACTCAGAGCTCATCTGTTTTAAACTTTATTTTTCTGATTACAGACTGTTCTGGAGGCTATGTACAACAGGTAAAATAGAAATTATGTGTGACCTGTACACAGAGACACCGTTTAAAAGCAAACAGGCCCATGCATAATGTGTCAAACATTTGTGCTCAACAGGATATAGTAAAAAAAAAAAAGTCTGTTTTGTGTCTGATAGAAAAACAGAGTTACACACTTATTTGGAATAATTATTCCTCGTTTTTTCTTCCTAGGATCCAAATGTAAACAACTTGTGTTAGTTCAGTGTCAGAAATGTGCTGCTCCTTATAAATATTCATAAACAAAAAGTATTGTATACGTTTTATTTTTATTTATGTGACACTAATTGTTATAATACACAAAATTTATAAATACTGGATTTTTACTTATTGTCTTCCTATGAAAGAAAACCCAACATCATCTTCAGCTGATGTTTTGTTTTCAGGTGAGCATTTCCATCCCATGACTTAGAGCGGTGACAAGGCTCTAAGCGGTTTACAGCGCACTCCTACCGGGAGGTAATAATTCCACTGGTGGATCCGTTCACATTTTGTTACAGATGTGCGTTTGTGTGTTCTAGCAACAGAGAAGTCGGTGAAGCTAATCTGTCAATGGTGTGAATTACTTCACAGGAAAACACAAAAAAGCTGTATGACGGACAATTACAGAATTTTTCGATTGCTAAAACGCGTTTTTTAAAACTGTACGTTTTTTTCAAAACTGCACACACAAACCCCAAACATAACACACAAATTCCTAAACCGTGGCTTCCCTTTGCAACAAAACCCTGCCACCACATATCGTAACGTGTTCCCAAAATGGAACACGTGTTTTCATTAGGTAAACACAGCCACATTTTCACATGACACACACATACCATTCATTGCTTAAACACGAGTAGCCCTTGGGTGAACACTACCAAGCATGGAAAGAACACTGAAGAGCAAAACTGAAAACACAATTGTCTAAATGGAACACAATGAATTACACACTGAATGTATGACAGTGCCCACTTTTCTCTGAGACAAACATTAGACATCACATTAGTTTTGAGACAAAACATTTTATTTTTACAGTTAATCCCCCCCCCCCCCCCCCCCCCCACACACACACACACACACACACATTTTGAGACCAAACATTTTACTTTTACTGTTACCCCCCCACCACCCCCACCACCACCACCACCCCACACACACAAACATTTTGAGACAAAACATTTTATTTTTACAGTTAACAATCATGGGGCATTATGCCGCCGGTCTCTGTCTGGCCAGAGGGCCTCATCAACATCACAGGCGATGTCCTCCTGGTCCGAACAGCGCTGGAAGTACCGCCTCGAGTGCCTCATGAAGCCCTGACAGGCCTCAAAGGCCACATCTCTACAAGCCTCCTCCATAGCTTGAAGCAGTGGGACCTTGCTCTGTGGATTCCTTTCGTACGCCTTCCACCTCCAGGCTGAGAAAAACTCCTCAGTGGGATTGAGGAAGGGGGAATAAGGTGGAAGGTATAAAATGGAAAACCGTGGGTGGTCCTGAAACCACTCATACACCTGGGTAGCCTTGTGGAAACTTACTTTAATGCTGCAGTCCCTGATTGCAAATTGCTCCCCAGACCCGAAAGTTTAGAGATTTGAATATTTGTGTGTTGTTGATCGAAGCTTTGAGAATTTATATGGAAAGTGTGTGTAAACCTGAAAATTGTGTGTTGTGTTTTGACAGCAAGGTAATGTGAAATTGACATCAGAGTGTAAAGGAGGAAAATCAGAGTTCTAATACAATAAGGAAATCCTAAATAGTGATGAATTGAGTCAAGCGATTGGGAACAGAAGTAGAGGTTGTAAAAATTGTGCCTCATTTTTGCTTTTTGAGTTTTAGCAATCGAAAAAAACTGTAACAACAACAATTAACACTCATTCACTCATTCTGAAAAGGATGAATTTAGAAGCACATACAAGGCCTCTTAGCCTCCACCTGAGTACGGCTAACACACTCACCACAGGGTGGGTGTGTGTGTGTGTGTGTGTGTGTGTGTGTGTGTGTGTGTGTGTGTGTGTGTGTGTGTGTGTGTGTGTGTGTGTGAATTCTCTCAGTGGCGGTTCCTGTTTCAAACAGCCACCTCATCATTCATGCTCCTCAACAAGAGCAGCTAGTTTTCATAAAGTGCCAGCATGCACTGTAAATGAGTGTGGTATCACGTTGCCTCTGTGTACGCCAAACCCTTAAGTAGCTTTTTTTTCTTTTGTTCCACTTTAAGATAGGACGGAAATGGCAAGCTGTGAGTCTCCGTCTCATGCTTCATTTTAGAAATTAAACATTCTTAATTAATGTAATGGAGCTAATGTGCCGATACTTCCTGCCTGGGGATCCTCTGCCCAGAATCCTTCTGTAACCCGAGAGGCACCTTCAAATGTAAGGGGTGCTGCAGGCCGGAGACCTACGAGTGACCGCAGGCTCTTGGACGCGTTTCCTACTGACATCATGGTGCAGACTCGACGAGCTGTCTCAGAGGCAGCTGGAGCATGGAAACAGACAGTCTGATATCACTGGCTAGCCTCTGTTTTAATGTCCATTAATCAAACATCTGCCGCAAATCACTAATAAACAAGATGAAAGCAAGAGAAACGTCAGTATCCAGTGACATCTCAAGGTTTCCAATGAATACTTAAAGAAGTTGAGATGTAAGTATGCAAATACTAAGTGCCCTAAGTTTTCCCCCACATCTCAGTTCCTTTTCAACAGCATGTCTCACATTTTCTCTGAGCAGTCAGGGCCAAAATGAGTTTGCGTCATGGATCATGGAGAGTAATGAAATAATCCCAAAATGACACTGTGAAATTGCTGGATGAGAGAAGGTGCCGCTTGTCAGGCAGCTGATTCTATTCCCCCCATCTACCTCTGATCTGTTGAAGTCACACACTATCAGGAGAAGGGCCACCGCTGTATATATTTGTTTGAGATGTGGCGGCTGGTGACGGGGGGAGGTGGGGGGTGAAATCAGCCGTGTGGGAGTTATCGGATGTTCCAGTTTGTGCCCCCATAAAATCGACATGAGACTCCCCCTCCCTCCTTCTTCTCCCATGTCTCATTTCTATAAAGGCGGTGGCTGGTTAAAGGTGGGGAGTTGAAAGAGCAAACAAGAAGGCAATGGCCACTCACTGACTTAACCTCTGTCATCAGAGTGCTCCGGTGTCAGCGCACGAATCAAATCAAGATGAATGGGGCCTATCCTGGCCACTGGAGGCTCGCCTCATTGGGCCCAATTTCATCTGCGCCAGTAACTGTTCATATAGAAAGAATAATAGAGCGTCTGACCATGCCACTGTGTGAGGAGGAAACTCTGGCGCATACAAATAGGTTCCCAGTCGACAGGAGAAAGGGAGATATTAGGGTGTTGCACGACAGGAAGAATAGGTGGAAGCACCTCAGAGGGGGGCTCCACTTTGTTGCCTAATTGATCAGGTTCCACCGTGACATAGACATCACCGTTTTAATTGTTGCTGGACCACTGTCAGGTTGTTCATATCGGATCTGTGGCCGATAAGTGTCTCCAAACACATCTGATTTGATAAAATCCCACAAGCAACAACAGTCGATTGTCAATATACATCAGTGCGGTTTTATCAAAGAGTAAAGCCAAACTATACAGTCTAGGTGCCAAGTTGTGTTTTTGTGACTTACATTCTGGAGATGTTGGGCTGGACGTCCCACCTCCTCGCTCCAACCCATTAAAAATGTTTAATGAGCAACAAGTTCAGCAAAACGTTCTAGAATGAACAAGTCTGAACTACATGATTCAACAAGGAGATTATTTGACTTATGAATGTTTGGAAGCTCAGGTGTGAAAAAGGAGGTCTGTATTTAGAATAAGTTCTGCATGTCAGCAGTTTTACAAAACCAGTGTGCACAGCTACAGGAGTGGAATGCAGCCATTGAATACACGCGCTTGTGCAAGTTCATGAACTGGCACAGATCAGTTATGCCCTATCCTGGGCTGTGACTTTCGTTTGTGAATGACTTGGAATGACTTAGAAGGCTTCGGGAACCCAACTGTAAGAAAAGTGAAGTAACTTATACAATAAGTATAATTAAGAAACTTTATAACTAAATGAATTAAAACTTAGCATGACCTTTGTATAACTCTCACGCTTTGTAATTAAGATGTGTTCCCCTCATATCCCAGTCATGTTTGGCAAACGAGCCATTTGCTTTATTTTGTCCCCAGCAAATGGCCAGTAGTCACAGCTTAGTGGTACCAGTTGTCTTCCCCTGTCTTTAACCATCCAAAAGTGGCACAGAACTCCACACGGTTACTTCTACTGTGCAGAAAGAGACCCCGGCCACTTTATGACCGCCTGGACTGGCATCCTGCCTAGGTGCAATAAAATACTGACACATTTTCCTGTGAAACATGCACATAAATGTAGTGTGCTGCGTTGGTAGACCCAGACTGAAATCAATGCAAGGCTATCTCTGTAAATGATGCACTACTTTATAAAAATCTGTTTGCTTATATTCCAAAAGCAGAAGCGGGTGACTCAGTTCAAAGCAGCAGCAATACAAAGAGTGATTTGAAAATGGTTCAGCTCCAGTCTCACTCCTATAGAGGTTGCAGTGGCGAGGCCCTCCAGCTAGTATCCTGCCACAGTCGTGCTTACAAGCTTATGTTTATGCTGCTACAACATCCTTTTATTGTTCAGGATGTAATCTTGTTAATGGCATTAGTGTTTTGTGTACTATTGTTTTTCGAGCATTTGTGTGTATCACTGTGTGTGTCCTCATTCTCATCTCTGTCTCAGTACTGTGCTTCACGTTATGGGGCTCCACGTTTCTCCTTTAAGGGCTGCTTTCTTGTTTTTTTGCTCTCCTGCACACAATTAAAAAAATGTTGTCCTCGTTGTTTGCTTTTTTAAATCGTTGTTTGCTTTTTTAAACATTTTAAAATTTTGTAGGATTAATACAGAAAAAACAACATAATTCCTGACGAGTCAACTTGGGCTGCTAATTTACTTAAAAATTAGTGAGTTTTCTAAAACCAATTTCTTTATGTATTATTACGGTACGGTATCAGTTACCATATCTACGTAGGCTGATGAATGCCAGATCTATTTTGCTATGAATAGACTCAGATGTGAGGGCATGGTTCGCTGCAAACTTCCTCAAACCTGATGAGTTCTTTCTGATCTTAGAGATCGCTCTCACTCCTTTTCTGTTCCAAATCTTCTGAACTTTGGTCTCAAGCAGTGTGTCACCAGCCTTGGGGTAAAATTAGATGCTGGCTTTTTGATGTTCCCTCAGATAAATGCGGTGGTTAAATCATGTCTCTTTCAATTACGCCATTTAACATGCTCGAAACCAATTCTGAAATAATCACATTTGGAATCTGTTCTACTTGCCTTTATCACCTTTTGTCTGGACAACTGTCATGTTGTGTGGCAGGTGCCTGACCCACAACATACAGAATCAGTCCACAAACAATAACAATAGTGAAAACAATAATTTATTGAAAAAACACCAAACAAAAGGTGCAGCCGGAAAATACAGCTGGTACTCCAGGAGGGGAAGAGACTCAGGTGGGGTGATCTAAAAACAGACAGGTTTAGTTTGGGGATCAGATCCTGGTGAGTTCTCGAGTTGGTGGACTTATGCCCCTTTCACACTAGCATTTGCTCCACACCGCCCGGATGGTCCCAGTTAGCCCCAGCCTGGCCCAGCTGATTCGACACATCCTTGCTTAGAAATGCAAGGAACGCAGTCAGAGAAGTTCTCAGCTCCAAGGTAATTAGCATGATCATGCCGTAGGCCCAGGTGGGCTGATTCTACCCACCAATCGGAGGCTTCCCCTAATGGAAGCTGTGAATTTGAGCCGGCTTATCAGTCAGCAGTGGGTGTGTTGGCCTTGGTCAGCCTGAAGCAGACTACCTCAGAAAGAAGGCTGACCAACAGTTTGGTTGCACCCTGAAAAAACGCAGGCCTTGTTAATGTAGAAACTCTCTATGCTATCCAGACCATGAGGAGCCTAAGCATCCTGCCCAGGACCTGGTGTTTGGCCTGTGACTCTATTTATGTTTAGTTTTTTTTCTGGTGTTGTTACTGACTGTTTTTGTCTTTTTTGAAATGTTCTTTTTATGACTATTGTGCAGCATTTTGGTCAGCTCTCATGTTTATATGTGCTGTAGAAATAAAATGGTATAGTATGGTATTATTTATCCTGCAGATTACCTTTTCACCCTCCTTCCCTCAGGCAGAAGATTTAACATTTTGATTCCCAGGGTGTTTTTGTGGTATACACTCACCTAAAGGATTATTAGGAATACCTGTTCAACTTTCCCTTAATGATATTATCTAATCAACCAATCACATGGCAGTTGCTTCAATGCATTTAGGGTGTGGTCCTGGTCAAGACAATCTCCTGAACTCCAAACTGAATGTCAGAATGGGAAAGAAAGGTGATTTAAGCTATTTTGAGCGTGGCATGGTTGTTGGTGCCAGACGGGCCGGTCTAAGTATTTCACAGCCTGCTCAGTTACTGAGATTTTCACACACAACCATTACTAGGGTTTACAAAGAATGATGTGAAAAGGGAAAAACATCCAGGTGAGGCCTGCCATGCCTCTGTCATGCACTGACACCATTGTTCCATGCACTGACACCATGGGGCGACGGTGGCACAGGAGTTAAGTGCTCGCCCCGTAATCGGAAGGTTGCTGGTTTGAGTCCCGCTCAGTCTGTCGCTGTCGTTGTGTCCTTGGGCAAGACACTTAACCCACGTTGCCTGCTGGTGGTGGTCGGAGGGACTGGTGGCGCCAGTGCTCGGCAGCCTTGCCTCTGTCAGTGTGCCCCAGGGCAGCTGTGGCTACATCGTAGCTCATCCCCACCAGTGTGTGAATGTGTGTGTGAATGGGTGAATGACTGATTGTGTTGTAAAGCGCCTTGGGGGGTTCTAGGACTCTAGAAGGCGCTATATCAAATACAGGCCATTTACCATTTACCATTCCCTCTGATTACCACCAGCAGGCAAGGTGGGTTAAGCGTCTTGCCCAAGGACACAACAGCAGAAATATCTGTCCAGAGCTGGAATCGAATCTACAACCTTCCAATTACTGGACCACCCACTCAACCTCCTGAGCTACTGCTGTCTCAGCTAGTTATTAAATGATTTTTAGAAGGCTTTGTGCAAATTATATGATGCAGTGTTGTGTATGTGTGTACCTAAATCCAGCAGCTGGTGTTTTAACTGCAACTGAACAGAGGAAACATATTTCTTCTGTCCTAAAGGCTCTTCATTGGTTTATTAGAGAAAATATAATAACCACTTTGAGTTTATATGACACATAGGTATATAAAAATCCTTTACCTCACGTCTTCTCGGTGTTCCCCAGAGCAGAACCAAGATCCTACTTTCCCCATTCGAAACATCTGCTACAGTGGTGCAGTCATAGAACAACATGTTTTGAACTAAAATGTTTCTTTTCTGAACAGCTGTTCCCACATCAGATTGATGATTCTGATTGTCTTCTCTTCATGTTACAAAGTCCTTAGCAACAGATAAGTGAATGAATGATTGAACTCACAAGCCATCAAACATCCAAATACATAAACAGACAAATGAAAAATGACTGAATAATGTTAACATATAACAAAATAGTACATTTCAGTTCACGATAAAAGTGATGTAAAAAAACAAAGAACAGAGAAACTTTAAGCATCATATGACCCTAAAGGTGAAATACGGAACGCGAAGACCAAAGCGACACCTAGTGTGTGGAGGTTGTAGCTGCAACAATAGAACAAGGTGTCCAGCCGTCGGGATACCAGGTTCAATGCAGATGCGTGAACATTTTTATTTGGATCCATCTGTTGTAGGATTCACCTACTCTCACTCTGGTTTTTGATCTTTTATGTTCGTTCCTCTCCTGAGAAGGATAAGCACATCTTCTGGGCTCAGAAGCAGCAGCTTGACTTGGCGAGTCCACCATTTTCCACAGTGCCAGTCTGATTGTGCTGAGCGATCTGTTTGGCAACCTGTAATGGTGCCCTCTACTGGTTGGTAGATGTAAACATAAACCCAGTGATGTTTGATTATTTTTTTAATGAAAATATAGCTTTGAAAGGAAATACTGCAACTTCCTTCTGCACACCTCCAAACGCACCATGGAAGTAATATTTTTAAATATAGCTTTTATTAAATACTTCTGTACTCAACTTTTAATGTATGTTATAGTGAGAGAGCAGAAAAAATGTAACACCTATGATTAAAATAGAAATATTCATAGTTGATCAGTTCACCAACTATTATTATTGTTATTATTATTATTATTATTATTATTATTATTATTGTAGTTGTTGTTGTTGTTGTGGTGGTGGTGGTGGTTTTGTAGTGGTTTTGTCAATCCTCTTGTCTGTACAACCTCCGTAATGTTCATAAAGTCAACCACACGGAAGTTAGAATAACTTATGACACCAAATTAATCAAAAATAATCAGCGTCTCATTTCTCAGCACCATCTCAGCACACAATAATGCTATAAAAGTAAACGTCCCTGTACAAGTGATCACAAACTAATAATAAAGTGTATGATCTCTCTCTCTCTCTCTCTCTCTCTCTCTCTCTCTCTCTCTCTCTCTCTCTCTCTCTCTCTCTCTCTCTCTCTCTCTCTCTCTCTCTCTCTCTCTCTCTCTCTCTCTCTCTCTCTCTCTCTCTCTCTCTCTCTCAGCCATGGACATCAGTCTTGTCCTAAGGCTCACATTAATGAATCCACTAAATAAAGTGCCACACCAACCCATCCATTATGTGCATTCCTTTCAGAACAAAACATTAATCAATTCCACTGTATGTACTAATGCAGCAACCACAATCAATCTGAGCTTCTTATGACAATTAACAAAGCTTTAGTGGGCCGTTCTGCAACATGCTGACCCATCAATTACAGCATCCATCAAAGGGCCTGGCACTAATGGCAGCTCGCTCCCTGACTCGCTCCTCCATCCCAACTCCACTGTGGGAGCAAACGCACACGTGGCGATAAAGCATCTGTGGGCTGAAGGGAAGAATCAATTCATATCAATTATACATGCCTCGCATAATGTGTTAATTTGAGTGTTTGATCACAATCCTCCCAGTTCATGCAGAGACTGGATTGTTTTTTTCTTCTCAGAAATCACTTAAACAGAAAAATCACACCGTGCATGTTTAAAACAGATTCAGTTTACTGATAAATTCTGGTTTGAGTCAGCTTTACTAGTTAGTAATCTTCAAACTGTTAAAAATAATCTGATAAAAGATGTGTATAAATACCCATGGGTGCAAATGTTCTGTTTGTAGTCAGAGATCTTTGATACTGACCATTACAAAATTTAGGTAAAAAGAAAAGCAATTATTTATATGAAGTAAAAGATGTCTGTCTGCTCATGTGCAGATTTGACTTTCTTTTCCTTCCCTCCGTATTTCCCAGCAGGCCTTGCGGCTCTGGGGCCCTGATCCCGTGTCGGAGGCAACACGTTGATACCAGGGTTCATCCAGAACATGTCTGCCTGCATAATTAGAGAAGTGAATCTAACCACTCCATTTGGTAGAACAAGTGAATCCCCGCTCACCCCCCACCCCCCTCAGCCTGCCTCCCTGTCTGCCTGCTGTACACGGCTTAATGCGAGCGTGTCATGACTATACAAAGGTGAGAGGAAGATGGTAATTAAACTTTAAAGTGGACAAGTGGGGGCTGGATACACCTCTTTAAACACCAAGAAACCAGTGCTGGAGAAAGAAAATTAACCAACTAAATTAGTTTTTTTTTTTTTTTTTTTTTTTTTACGGGGCTATCTCTGCCTCCCACTGATCTGGGTAAAAAGCTGCATCATTTATTATCTTCCCTGAGTTTTCTTCTTCTAACAAATGCAAAGATCAGTGATGACATTTTGAAATGTGGAAGACAACAGTACAATGGGTTGACCATGCGCCAAAGCCCATGAAATGACAAATTCAAGTAGTCTGAAATTCTTTTAAAAGCCTCAGTTTGGAGGAACAGAGATTAGTTATGATCTGATTGAAATGCTAACGGCTAGTCACTGCAGAGCCAAGATCTCACTGGATGGCTGTTGCCTGGAAACAAGTCCAATATCAATCATGTCTTGATTTATGCAAACACTTTGGAATATGGAGTGAGACTGTCGGGCATGTGTTTACCCTCGATCCAATGGTTCACATAAAAAGGTCTTCTGTGGTAGAAACCAGATAGTAAAGGCCGTGAATCCAAGTTAAATTATGGTGTGAAAAATAAGAAGTTAATAGTAAAGATATATATTACTGTATTCATTGCAGTGAGTACATGTGCATTAAAAAACCAAACCATGAAAACTCCCAACAATGACTTGTTTACACAAAGTCAAACACAAACTGCAAGAAATCCAAGTCATGTGGAAGAATTTTCCTGTTGGTTTATTTGGTTTCGTCTGTCTCCAAGTTGCTCTTGTTAAGTCTGAGGTGAAAGCAGTGAAAAAGCGCCGGGGAAGCTGTAACCTGGAAGTCTGTGCCAGCACATAGGAGTCTATTAAAGTGATCGCCCCAAGTAGTCCTAAATCATTCAAATGATGTAAACACTTTGTTGTTATTTGCTGCCTCCATTTGGCCACCAGTGCAGTGTTTTAAAGAATTACGTGAACCATTTACATAGTATCGGGCCACAGTTGGACTATTGGATTTTATGTGGCCCAAATATAATTTAGGGCTCCAAAGCGTGGGAGAGCTGCATGGTGTTTTAGGAGTGATAACAACCTCTTGCATTTACATATACATTTACTTTGTCTCTTGTCACAACGTCTTAACCTCTCTGTCCCTGTCCCAGCCGTAAATGAACCTGTCTAAGATGCCTTTCCCTCCTCACCTCCCCTCTCTCTCTCTCTCTCTCACACACACACACACACACACACACACACACACACACACACACACACACACACACACACACACACACACACACACACACTTCTCATTCCTCTCTTCTTACTCTTCTTCTCATCCTCCTTGTAAATTGCAACTCTATATTTCTGGACCTCTGATGCAATTATGCCACCTCGATTGCCTTGACGTGGAAGCGGTATGAGAGAAAACACACACACACACACACACACACACACACACACACACACACACACACACACACACACACACACACACTCACTCACACAAAGCCTGCCTTTTGTGTTTCAAGAAAAAAAAGGCTTGAAATTGCCTCAGACCGGTGCTCTGTCTCTCTTATTCTCTCCCCTTTTTCTCCCCATCATGGACACAAACACGTTTTCAACCCTTGTCTCAGACACACACACACACACATACACACACACACATACACACACACACACACACACACACATGCACGCCAGATGGCTTGGCGTCTCCAAGACTGGACAGGATAAAGTCGACACTTTCTATTATCAATAACAAGATAAAATACACAGGTCTTTTATCTCTTAAAATGTAAATTTATACAAGGCTCCATACCTCAAAGCTGTAAATATCTAACATCTCTTAAGACCACAGAACTAGACTCAATTGATTTTTCTCCCCTCCTCATGGTTGCAACCATCTGCAAAATCTCCGAGTCTGGCACAATATCAATGATGAAATTAAAAATCTTCCACTGGTCTAAACCATGAGGGAGATCACTTTGGTTAAAGCCATTTACTCTTTAAATTATATGATTGATTTCCTTTAAGGGTATTTGTTTATTTCAATGTTCATATCTGCTCCATCTAAATCATTTCTCAAGTTCATTTTATTGATTTTCCGGGGACACTGGCCTTTCCCTCGCTCTTTCTCCAACCTTGCATTTACCATATCAGTTTCCTTCAAGAGCTTATTTCCTTAAATAAGCTGGAAAAAAACACCAATTTCTCTTGTGATCTGGTTTCTGGTCTTTAGGATTGTGGATTAAATTCACTCCATATTTACTCATACTATAAGGCCAAACTTGTGTTGTAGGAATTGACTCATATTCCTCAACTGTGAGTTTTTAATTTTTCACGGGGACTGATAGTTTATGTGGCTATTTGCATGATTATTTCAATAAGTGAATGCCATTAATTCACATCTTTTTATCTGAGCTCACGACAGAGATTTTAAGGTCAGTATATAGTAAATCTAAAAATGTCATGGGCATAAAATTCCTGCTTTGCTTATTATTAAATGAACATCATGCAGCCTTTGTGATCAAAGAGAGCCATTCTTATACATTAGCTGATTTAAAGTACTACATAATATACAATAAGGGGCCATTTCTCTTAGGTTCAGAACAAAGAATAGCTGTGCTCAGTATGTGTATGAAAGTGAAGTCCAGATTCTGCAAAATGAATTGGAAACATTGTGACCTGTGATTTACTGCCTTTTTTATGTGCTAAACTAAACAATATCAACAAAAGACTGTCTCTGACATTTTAACTGCCAATATTATGACTTTATTTCTCAAGTTATATTTTTATGGTTGAATTAAACGTGTTTATGAAGTTCTTTGCACTAAATCCCTCTCACATAAAGTAATTTCAGCAGGTTTAGTCTTGACCTTTTCAGTACCTTCCAGAATGAGTCATTTCATAGCTCTGTCCCTTTAAAGAAACTGTTTCCAACTTCTCCCTCCTACTGGTTGAAAGTGGAATAAAGGCTGTCAGAAACTTAAGCCTGGGGCACACCGGTGGTGGACGCACCACGTTATGGTCGCACAGGACACGCTACGCCGCTGAGCGCTTCTTGGACAGTTGCACGATAGTCACAAGATCACGCGGGACTTGAGAACAAAAAGAGGGAAGTGACTATATCGTTTATTCATGATCAGACTTGCCATTGTGTTTTGTGAGGCTTTAATTCATTGGTTAAGTTAAAAACAATGTGTATGTATGCTATTTATTTGAATATTTTAAGCTCAATAGTACTTTAAAGTTATCAAAACTGCGGGTGGGTTTGTGCCAGCGGTTAAGTTCGCGCCGTAAAGCCGTTCCGCGTCGTAATGTCTATTGTAAAGTACTCCACAATGTTGTAAACAGCCACGCAGCAGGGCTTCAGATACAACTGCCGCCTGTCATCAGCAGCTACGCGCGGCGCCTCTGGGACACAGCGCGGCATGACGCAACGTGGCGCGGCGCTCCCTGTGTGCCCACTCTCATTAACTATAATGGCTTCTATTTAAAATGATGATGCGGCACGTCCGCCCCCGGTGTGCCCCAGGCTTAACCCTAACCGTGCAGCAGCCTGCTACGCTTACAGCGAGCTAACATTAACATAAGCCAAGACCTACAATATAGGCCGCGAATTTAAAAGATCCACACTGTTATTTACAAGTCCAGTAGTAACAAAGCCAGGTCACCATAAGTTTGTGATTTCATATCCTCCTTTAGCTTCCTCAAATGAGTGTAGGCTGCACCTATGTTCAGTCCAGATTTTGCTCTTTGCTTCGCCTCCGAAAACATTACCCTATTACTTTTACTTCCAGGCTCCACCTCTATTCTACCAAAAGACACACTTCTTCATTTTCTTGTGTTTTTTATTGATGCTTGGCAAACTGAAAAAGCTTACTGCTAGCCTATTATATCAGCAGGTAAAGAGCACCCCCCGATGGAACCTGCCCACTCCATAAAAATGTTAAGTTCTGCTTCTGAATCAGAATCAGTATAAGCTTTATTGCCAGCGCTCCAGCGACCCAGAGCATAGGAACTTGACTCCGCAAACACAACCTGACCAAGGTTAAACACACACACGTAGACAAAACAGGTACAGGCAGTCCACGAGAGCAGCCAGAGCAGCACTCATTTCATTAGATGAAAAGGGTGTTACATGAGGATAATTGGGGTAAGGTAAAAAAAGGCATACCAGAGTTAGTCCCAGCAGGGAGTAGCTCTACTATACAAAAAACTCCTCAACATACATACATAGAAGCACAAACATCACAGTTACAAAACATCACAGATAACATCAGACTCCGATAGGGAGGCGGGGGGGGGGGGGGGGGGGGGTCCTGAATCCTCCAACGGGAGCTGCCAGTGTACGGCGCTCAACCAGCTGCAGTCAAACATGTGGGAGGGAGAGAGGAGGGCCAGAGAGCACATTGAGTTTCCTGCAGGTTGATGACCTCGAAGCAGAAGTCACAATCTGAAGGCGGGGGGTAGGGTCGGGTCACAGCATCTGTCTACATTCCTCCTTTCGTGGGGGTTGATACTGATGGCAGCTTTGGAGGCTGCCTTGGCGTCAGATTAGGATAACAAGACTTTGTTTAGGGCAGACAGAGATAATTTTCCTCTCTGCCTTGGAGTCTATTAAGTGATCATTCATGTCCACCAGTGAAGCCAATTATATGTTGTAAACATCCCCACACCGTCCGGTGACCCTCTCCGAGATGACATCCATCTTGCGCACTAACACAGGCAACGCCGCGAGGA
Source organism: Nothobranchius furzeri (assembly GCF_043380555.1). Classification (NCBI taxonomy): domain Eukaryota; kingdom Metazoa; phylum Chordata; class Actinopteri; order Cyprinodontiformes; family Nothobranchiidae; genus Nothobranchius; species Nothobranchius furzeri. The sequence continues at coordinate 55,058,028 of NC_091745.1, forward strand.
CACTGGCCAGCTTACGGTTCACCTCGAGTAACGTCCCAGTCTGTGAGGTCACCGCACGGGCGGCACATTCCGTGGGTACGCGTCGCATTCCAATCGCTCCCGTCTTCCCAAATTTCCAGAAAACCAGATATCCACCCACTCCAATAAGAAGAAATCCAGTGATCATCAGGCCGAATATCCACAAATCTTCCACGTCCTCGATGGACAACTGAGAGAGGCACACGATTCGCCAGACCTCCCAAGAACCGAGTGCATATCCCGCTGCGTATGTCCCTTGAGGGCAGGTGGGAGCCCCTTCTCCGTTCTCATCGTAGAAAAAATCTTATCAATCGCGTGGAATGACCAGTTAATTAAGTCCATTTTCCAAAAAAAAGTTGTGATTTTCAGGAGAAATTCAGAGAAGTTATCTGTAGGCAGACAGGACAGAGAGCCTTGGGAAAAGCAGATAAGGGAGCTGAAGCAAAAGCGTCTGTACTCTCTGAGAGCCAGAAAGAATGTCTGGTCAGCAGAGGTGAGCAGAGTGCTGTCCCATATGAAGTTGGTATAGTTTCTTCCTACACAATCTCTGAATCACACTTTTAAAACAATTTAAAGTGTTAAAAACTGCTTAGTTTTGCTTTAAGAAAACCAGCTGGAGCTCCCCATGGCCTGAGAAAGTTCTGATTTCTGAGAGGGGCTCTGAGTAGAACCTCTGCTCCTCTAGCTTTCTTGTTTCTTGTCTCTTGCATGTGAGATGTGGTTCCATTCAACTGTAATTTCCCGGCTGTGACATCACAAAAGGGGACATTTTTAACCAGCTTATTTTTGGCACATAGTTCCTAAAATAATGTTTATAAAGGCATTAGAGACCCACATGGAAGCACAAAAGGAAGTCAAAGTTGAGTTTTGCACACTATGTGCCCTTAATGTGACAGAAATTGGTTGGTGAGATAAATTATTTGGTTACGGAGCTAGAACGTTTCTTTTCACAAGCAAAGAAAACCTATACTGGAAAAAGAAGGGAAATGGTGTTTCTTTTTGGTCGGTGGTGGTAATGTGTGTGTGTTTTTAGGCTACATCTTTTTTGAGAGCTATGAGGCAGGGTTGACTCTAGAAAGTAGGATTTCAGATTTTACAATGCTGATTTTACTTGTAGATTGAAGAAAAGTACAGCTGCAGTTATTTTTGCTCTTAAATAGAACAATTGTCCTCTGTGCTATGGAGGAAAAAGCAGCGTACACGTAAATAAAGAATGTATAGCAATATCCTTCTATATTATTGTTAAACAGCACAGCTCAGTTAACACCTGTTTGCACTGTTTACTTTTCTGAACTTTTCTGGTTCTTTTCAGATATATAGATTTTTTTGGTTGTGTATTTTTTATTTTTTTTTGCCCTGAAACATTTATGTGGACCTTATTGACACTAAAATTGAAAAGAGGCCACAGAATCTATAGGAGTGGCCAAACGTGAGTTGTGCAAAGCAGATAAGTGCAATATTTATAGGAGTAGCAATGATCATTTACATAGATAATTAGTTGTGATAAAAATAAATCAATTTGAACTCATTTAGTTTAGTTTTTTTTTCTCTTTAAAGTCAAAAGATGAAAAGACCAACTAACAATAGTTTAACTTGAATGCATAGAGAACAGATGCATTCCATTTAAAAGAGATAGCCTCTTTTAAAGAAGACAAACCTCTATAGTAATGGAATGCAGCCTTTGGTAAAGGCCTGTTTTATACCACCTTGCTGCTGTTCCGCTTGGCCAGATTAGATTATCCAAGTTTACCAAACCTCAGCAGCTGTTTTAACCTCAACTTCAAATCAAATTATTCTCTCACTCACACACACACACACACACACACACACACACACACACACACACACACACACACACACACACACACACACACACACACACACACACACACACACACACACACACACACACACACACACACAGACAGACACACACACACACACACACAGACACACACACACACACACACACACACACACACACACACACACACACACACACACACACTCAATACACAGATTGTAGATTTATGTAATGTCTTGAAAAAGCCACAGCATTTCATGTTAGATTCTCCCATATAATCAGTGACCCACGAACTAGGCCAATCAAACTCCACCCTGTTTATGTCCTTTTGTTTAGTTTTGTTGTTTTTTTTTTCAGTCTTGTCGTTGATCCCGCTGCAGCTTTTAGATAATGTTAATAGATCACAGGCCAACGGGACGGAGCAGGATAATGGAGCTTTCATTGCAGCCTGATTAACTTGGCTGTAGGGTTCCACCTCGCCCCTTTCGGCATGATGGCCCTAATTAATAACGATTGCTCCCCCAAAATGTGCAAATGGAACGATAAACGAAGGACCAACTAATTAACTGAAACCATTTCTACTAATCATTAGTTAACATCCCGTTTTGTCATCATTACACTGATGCATGTGCAAGGGCAGATAAAAGAGGCCAGTCCTTATTCCTGTCCACCATAAACTTTAAGAGCCATATTTTTCCTCCTTTATAAAAGACAAACAGGTGATTAAAGTGGAGACCCGTAGAAGAGTTGGAAAGTTTTCAAAGCTAAATCTGCTGATATCCTTTCATTCACTCATTTTCTTCTTGTCAACAGGGCAGAGAGTGAAAAATACAGCAAAACTATTCCAAGGAAAGCCTGTCAGCATTCAGCTTCTTCTTTTCTGCTGAGTGCTCCAAGTCATTTATTTCTGTGACTTTTTGCCAGCGAGGAGATCAGCGTCAGGGAAACGCTGCTGTTTTCTTTATGGCCGTGTGATGCAGCCCTTTAAGAGGATGCTGAGATGCACTGTTCATACTCAGACCTCTGAATTTATGTGCCGTTTCCAGATGCTGAAGAATCGACAAGGCTCAATGATGAACAGGCAGCGTCAGCTAGGCTGCCAATCAAAAAGTTAATAGTCTGTCCATCGAGAAAGGGAAATGACCCCCTGGGCTTCAGCCCGCACATCTCTCCAGCACACAGCAACTCAAACGCAACTGCTTTTGACTTTGTCTAAACGTGTATGGAAAGCCGGCGTCTTGTGTTGGCCTGCCAGTCCTAATTCTCTTACTGAATACCTGTCTGAAACCACAAAACAAAATTATTAATGAGTGCTTTTTGGATATTTGGAAGGCAGAAAAAACTTTTAAATTAGTAAGACTTAAAAACAATCAGAGAATTATCACGTGTTTTGGTATTCTAGCCTCCAGCAGCATGTCTGTTTGTTGTTTTTTCCTCTCTGCACACCTCCACATCTTCATCTCTCAGCAAAAGCTCAAGGCAAACTCTCTGTCAGTGTTAAATTGGAAAGTAATCCTGTTATAACCTCATAGAGGTTATGTGTGAGTCTGGGTGATTAAAATTGCCTCCAAATATTCCAGAGGAGCCATTATTTATCGGTGCATGAAAGACACAAAGGAGAAAGCTGCGCTCTTATTGCTAATACTCAAAAACACTTTGGAGAACACTATGTATGGTAATGGAAAAGCCGTCAATAGTCCTTTAAAACAGCCTGATTTAGTAAAACTTTTATGAAGACAGTAAATTTCATGTCTTATTTTCTTAATCCTTCTAAAGAGAGAACATGAGAAAATCAATAGCGCGGCCTTGAATTTTGCCAGCCTCTAATTATTATCTGGCTCATGGCGATGATCAGCAAGTAATTGCAACGACTGGGCTTCTGATGCCAGCGACAGGTCCAATACCAAATGTCTACATGCAAAGCACTTACCTGGCTTAGTAAAATCTATACAAGATGGTCACAATCCCTGCAGAGATTAGGCTTCAAATTGATGCTTTCAACGTTTGGATGGACTGATTTTCATATGTGGAAAACACATCATTTTGTTGGGATTTGTCTAATGAAATACCCAAATCTTTATTTCTTTGTCTTGTTTATATTGCATGCTTTTTAAAATGTAGTTAACATTATGGATGTCATCCACTGTGTCTTCTGGTAAGGCCTTCTGTGGTCATTGAATCTGAAGCAGCTCATTTACAACTAAACAAAAGGGTAGTGTGCAAAACCTTCAATAGCTCCATTCAGTGTTATTGATATTTCGCTGGTCGAATCATAAAGCTCAATAATCTCCTTTGACAGGAAGCTAAGTGATTAAATTAATTCTAGCGGCCGAAACTCAATCACGAGCGAGGGGATTTTAGTGTTTAAAGAGAAAGTCACCCCCAAACCAACTTTTTTTTGTTGTCTAATCGTGCCATAGACACAAGTTGTCAATACTTTGCCCTTTTAATGCATCTTGGTCAAAATTTAAAGATTCTTCCTAAAACAGTCAGTGTTGTGCTTATTTCAGGTAAAAACTCTGCACCACATTTGAATTTAAATCTGCCATCGCTATAGACTAAATGGTACCTTATGACATTAACTGGTACCATGTGATGTCACAATGCCGCTGTAAGCCTCAGGGGCGGAGCTTGATATGTGCAACATGTGCGGCCGAACAGGGTGGCAGTCTGCAGGGGGCGGCATTTAATTTCCTTTTTTATTTTTTTTATTTTTATTTTTTTTCTAAAAAAAATTTTTTTTTGCATCAACCAATACATAAATACATAAACAAAACATAGAAATCGCATGTTCTTAATAATAATAGTGATGATAATAATAATATTTCTGTAATAAAAGCACAACAAAGTGTAACCCATATCAACTACTCTCTGTCACATGACCCACGTCAGCTGATGTGAGGTCCCTCTCCTGATTTGCTCCTTCCACGTCGCGGCAACCATGGAAGCTGGCTGTGGGGGAATACTTCCGGGCTAAAAACAAAGCGTTTTTCTCCCCTCAATTCATTTATACTCTCATTCTACCTCAGCGGTAAGTGTTCTTAACATCTACCAATAACACCCTTTTACTTGTCAGGGACCAGTCGATCGTTTTCGCTATAAAAAATGACCTTGTTTGGCGGAGTTCCCACCGCGAGCAGAACTCCGGTTCAAAAATGCTGTTTTTGAAACACTTTTATTTACTTAAGCACTTTAATGGGCTTAACTTGAAACCAAGAGCAATCGAATGATTATTGTTATGTGTTGCCTTGAATTCGGCTATGCTGTCTGTCAGACAGCTGTTTTCCTTTATTGTTGTTTTTGTATTTGTTTGTAGCAAACACTACTGGAATGTGTAGATTGAGCTACGTAGCCAAGATGATTAATAATTGACCTGTTGTACATTCGTGATATGTTTACCGGTAAACTGAATCGAACTTGATGTGCTAATGAACGTTTCTCGGGCCTACAGGTCAGGTTTTTTTTTCCCCATGTTGAACTGATCTTCTTCATATTGAAGTGGCGAGCTGGTAGGACCATTCTTTCTTTTTGGAATCGGGAAATTAGCTATTATTTACCCCATGAAAAATGGAGCGGCAGCGGGCCGCTGGAGGTGCCCTGCTAGTATGATCCCGTTTAAACTGTAAACTGCCATAAAATAAAAACTATAATAGCTAGAGCTGTCTTTTTTTTAGCTGAAAATTGAGACTCTCGCCTTTCAGCACATCTGTACTGTACAAGTCGATGATGCCATCATGTTGCGTTAAGTGTGTCTATTTCAGTAGAACTTTGACAAGTGGTGAGAAGGTGGCCAGGAGCTGGATGTTGTATTCAGTTAGCAAACGTTGTTATATATACACTCCACGCAATTTGAAACGAAGTTGTAGGTGTAATGTTTTTTCTTGTGTGTGTGTGTGTGTGTGTGTGTGTGTGTGTGTGTGTGTGTGTGTGTGTGTGTGTGTGTGTGAGTGTTGTGGGGGGGGGGGGGGGGGGGTCACAGGGGGATCTCGCACAGGGCGCCATTTTAGGCCAGCTCCGCCTCTGGTAAGCCTATGTGTGTGTGTATTTATTAGCAGCACTGCCCTCTCGCTCTGCCAGGCAACACCTTCTTGTGGTGCATTTTTTAAACAGGAAATGGGAGTGGAGTTAGACTCTTGCTCTCTAAACACCTCCAAATGACCTTTGGAATATCAGAACGCAACTAAAGCATTAACCCTACAGTTTTTTTTTACATTATTCTTTGCTTGAACCTGCCACATCCATGTTGCTTAAGTTCTAAGTTAGCATAAAAGCTAAAAAATCAGGCTCATTAATCAGAATGTCTTTGTACATCTTAACGTCTAAAACGAATCATTGCTGCATGAGTAGGACAGAAGTGGCCTGGACAAAAAGAGCCGTTATCTGACAAAAGCTCTAAATGTAACTGATTCACAAAAAAAGCATTTTGGTGAAAAAAAATAGCATGGCTCTTATTTCCTATTTTGTTTACCATTCATAATAATGTAACGATTTTTGTGCAAAATATCAGAAACACAAATCCCTGCAGGTAAAACTGTGCTTGTTGTAACCAGTAATAGCTACTGGATACATGATGTTTTGCTCTTTTGACAGCTCAAGTCTTAAAGTGATGAATGCTCTACTTTATTTATACCTTTATGTCCCTCTCAGGTTTTGATTGCAGTTTTCATCAGAACTGTACTTGTAGGTTGGAAGTCCAGTAGCTCCACATTCATTCAGAGTAGAATATACTCTAAGAAGTGTATTTGCCCTTTCATAAGTGCTCTCCTTTTTTGTTTTGGATGGCTGCACCTGTAGTTTATAGAGAAAGTCTCAGCTTTTCCTATTCATTGACATCTTAGATCTGCTTCTGTTGGTAATTAGTGGAAATAAAAGAAAGACATTTGGTTTACAGTACCAACGCGGAGATGTTCAAAGTCTATTTTTCAATTGTTGTGCTAAGTTAGAAACTCAAATATGCTAAAGTTACCCCCTCAGCATACCTGTTGTCATTTCTGGAGGTGTGACACAGAGTCCCTTGCTAGAAGTGTGTGTTGCTCTGTAAGATAAGAGTGTGTTTATTTCTTTTTTAGGTTAAAAATCATTTTAATTTAAAAGTTTGGTTAACGTTTGTAGTTAAGGCTGCTTGCAGTGTATTTTGACATGTTAGGAATTTTCACTAACTGAGGAGCAAGATCACAAATAAAAGTGTCAGAAATTAATTCCCTTTGTCGAGCGTCAACATTAAGGTGGGACTCAGTGTAGAGCTTCTCCGTGTTGAGAGGCATTTGGTTAGAATCTCTCCTGGAAGCCTCCCAGAGGAGGTGTTCCAAGCTTGTTCAGCTGGCAGGAGGCCTCTGGGTTGACCCAGGACATCTCTACATTGATCAGGCAACATCATGGGTTCCACCAGTGGAGCTGCCAGACCTGTGGCGGGACTGGGCCTCCCTGCTGGGGCTTCTACCCAGATAAGCACGCAAACATTTCATGGATAGCTGGGCAAAAGCTGCATGTCATCATATTAAAACATATTAAATTTAATTTGTTCCAGAAAAGCTGTGATAGTTTATGTTTTGATTAATGTTGTATGCTCAGTTGTGAGATCAGGTTGCTTTAAGGGTCACAAAACTAAATGACTTGTCAATTCAAATTTATCTGGCAAACTTTTTCTCTGCTTATAAAATAATCCGACATTATTCTGATAAGAAAAGCTGTAATGACTTGACCGCACCACTGGGTGGTTTAAATAGGGCTCTTGAGTCTCACAGCCATATAGAGGTATGTTTATGTTTATGTTTATGCATTTAGCAGACGCTTTTGTCCAAAGCGACTTACAAGTGATAATCGGCATTTGCCCTTGAGGCTAACAACAACAATAACAACAACAACAACATTGACATCAGTCATGGAAAGGAGGGAACAAAGGAGTGGAGAGAGGGGGGACGGGTGCAGGCAAGGTGCTAGTTAAGAAGATGCTCTCTGAAGAGCAGGGTCTTCAGGAGTTTCTTGAAAATCGAAAAGGAAGCCCCTGTTCTGGTAGTGCTTGGAAGGTCATTCCACATTTGTGGAACGATGCATGAGAAGAGTCTGGATTGTCCTGAGCGTGGTGTAGACACTGCTAGCCGACGATCCTGTGATGACCGGAGCGGCCGGGCCGAAACGTAAGCCTTTGCAAGAGGATTCAGGTAGATGGGAGTCGTATCTCGGACTTTGTATGCTAGTGTTAGCAATTTGATGCGTGCTGCTAGCGGTAGCCAGTGGAGCTCAATGAACAGAGGGGTGACGTGTGCTCTTTTTGGCTGATTGAAGACCAGACGCGCCGCTGCGTTCTGGACCATTTGAAGAGGTACCAGTAAGAGAGCTAAAGCTCCACTACAGAAAGTGGTTAAAAACACACATCTTCTTGTTGAAAGTGGATTAGAGATGCAAATGCAAAAATAATGTCAGTTTTTAGTAGATCAGTGACTTCATCATTTTTTTGTCATTTCTTTAACAGACAGTAGATGTTAGAAGGTCTCCTATAGTCGTATGACACCATCATGCCCTGACATTGACACAGGCATCAGACAAGGGGGAGGGTTTGGGGGATGGGGTGACAAATAATAGGGGAATTAGAAATTAATGATTCTGCCAGTATGTAAATGGCAATTAAAGGACAAGCAGTGCTCCAGGCTCTCCGCCCAAACCGCCTCCATTTGTTTGGATAGGGACTGAACCCCCCCCCCCCCCCCCCCCCACACACACACACACACACACTTATGCACACATTGTGATGTGTATTGAGGTTGTGACACACATCCATATGAGCATAAAAGAAAATAAATCCACAGCGCCCTGGACCAGATCAGATCAATTGGCCATAATGGCAGGGCTGATCATTATGTGCTGCTTTTGTTTGCTTAAATGAAGAGTGAGTGTGTCGGCCATATCGAGTTGGATTAGGCACCGGGAAACTGTTGCCTGCAGCTTCAAACGCTGGATGAGAGCTGCCACGTCAGACTCTACAGTAAAAGACAACGATGGCCTATTTACAAATCAATGTCAAACTTTCATTAGTAAGGTCAACAATGTAGATATATCGCCTAATCGCTGTGGGTCAACAAGCCATGAGAGGAATCTGCAGCAGCGACGTTGCTTCCCAAGGGTTCAAGCACAGCCGGAAAGATTTAGAGCTATGGATTCTAAATTCAATCCTCTGTATGGACCGTTAAGTTTGGAGAGTTTGGGCTCGTTCATCAGTTTTGTGCAGCATCTGGTAATTATTTGTTTGCTTCTTTTTTGAGCTGGTTTCAGGAAAAAGGCCTGAGCTCGGAAAAAAATCCCACTGGCAGGTTCATCGACAGGCAAAATAAAAGGCCTGCGTCCTGCCTTCTGATGATGAATGCTCAGCTGCAGAGACTGATGGAGGCCCTCACTCAAAGAGTTGGTTGGTGCTGACCTAAACCATCATGGACAAACTAATTCTGCTTCTGCTGCTTTGGTTAAAAAACCTCTAATGAGAATATCGGTCCATCAGACATGGATGCAGAGAGCACTTATCTGAAAGGCACTGAAGCACTGCTGCTTCTGAGATCATCCTGGTGCTTCACACCACATAAGGAAACCATATCACAACAACATTAAACAAGTGATTTAAGAGCCATTATTGTGGTTTATCATTGTGCAGTAACGCATTGAAGTCTAGAGTGAAGTTTGGTGGTGACGTATCTGTGGTGTGAGGCCTCGTCTGCACCTGTGTGGCTTCCTCATCGGGACTGAAACAGGACTAGCCGATGCCAATACCCAGTGTGGGCTAGGATTGCTTTGCATGGAAGAGTTTAGGTAAGATGATGAGGATGGAACGGAGATGGTCGAAGGTTTTGGTACTCCTCCTTATTGAAAAGTTTTAAGAACCTTGATTGGATGTCTTCTGATTGTTTTCCTCTGAGCAGGGTTTCAGGCACGCTCCACTAGGAGGAACATCCAAGGCTGGAGAAGAGCTCACCGGTAGAACTTTATGTCTTTTCTGGTCTGGAGAAACTTTGAGAACCCTAGGACACACACACTCACACACACACACACACACACACACACACACACACACACACACACACACACACACACACACACACACACACACACACACACACACACAGCTTAATAAACTACTCGAAAATATAAAAAAGTTAAGACAGAATGTAAAAAGTCTTGTGCATTAATGTATATTACTATACGTAATAATCCAGGTTTTCATGTTGGATTGACAACATCTAACATGGCAACATTATACATCCTCTTTCATATAACAATTATCCTGGGAGCTTAACAGCTTTTTTTCTATGTCACACAGCCTCCCATACTGTTAACACCATTAAAGTTGTTGTAATGTGATTCATTTTACACAGCGACTGTTTATGGCGACTGTTTACAAAACAGAAATGCTCTGAGTTTCTCCTCCACTGTAGGTGAAAATCCTCCACCCATCATCTCTCGTCATATCCTACCACCCGAGGCATTAAAATGACAGAGTTAATTAATCCATCATGCTGGTTAATTGAAATGATGTATGATAGTCATTTGTTTTCTTTGATACCTGAGCTATTAGTGCTGTGTAACTATGTGACTAATTAGCACGAGAACACTTCTCAAATAATTAGCTGTAATTAATCTGTCAACCGCCTGGAAAAATGACTGTGTGTGACAGTTATGACAAATAGCGGGGAATATCTAATTATGTAATGTTCAACACCCCGCTTAACACACACACACACACACACACACACACACACACACACACACACACACACACACACACACACACTTCATCAGGTTCTGGTGAGAATTCAATTTGTGTCTTAATACCTTCCTCCCATCATCCAACCATTGCCTTTTTTGGTAGGAGGTACTTTGGATGAACAGTTGATGCGATGCTATCTGACTCCTGCTTGTTCTTTGGCTATGGTTTCTATGGTAACCATGTCAAGTGATTGAGGTCAGAGGTCAAACAGACCAATAGTGAGTAAATTACATTTCTCCGAACAGTTCTCCGTGAGCTGCTATTGGAATCGAGCTTCAGCCCTCTGATGGACACATCTTGTCATTCACAGTTTAGAAAGCAGGGGGCAGAATGCAAACATAACACCCAATGGTGGGGGGTGGGCTGCCTTCCTCAAAACAAAAGCCCAGCAATTACTTAAAGCATCTTTCAGATACAACATTTAGTGCCGTATGAGGAGTATTTTTCAAAAAGATCTAGAAAGACAGCAGAAGAGCTCTCAAGACGCCATTCAAGTTGGTGTGTTCGTGCTGAAGGTTGTTTATTATGGCCACACAATGAGTGGAAAATAGAGCAGTTCAATCCTCCACACACACCAGGCCTGAAGGTCACGGGTTTGTCTGAACCAAAGCTCACTCAATCCCTCAGATAGAGTTCAAGTGCTGACGCTTACACCCCGTATTCCCCCCGTAGTCCTCAGAGACCACCCCGACACCACGGCTTCAGACAAGAAAACGGCAAGAAAAGGAAGATAAAACACAAATGACTCAGATATATTGCTTATTTGGCAGCAAGAAGTGGGGGAAACTGAATGAAACCCATTCCAAATTGAATTGTCTTTGTACCAAAGCCACCACAAAAAGTAAGTAAATAAAAAAATCTGTGACAGGGGCCATAAATGACACAGCACAATGATCTGCAGCAACCTGTCTGAGTGGCTGATAAGCCATCACTACAGGGGCTGCTCGATACTAACTATTCATTTCTGAAATTATCTCCACATTGATCCGAGGACAAGTACCAGCAAGGCAGGGGCACACTGGCCTTAATACAATAATTATATAAAGGGTTACAAGCTCATCCTCCCAACCAATAAAGCCTGTCAGCAGCAGCAGGCGCAGCGAAACCCCATAATCCATCAGCACATTGGTCCCTGACCTCTGGGCTTGGAGGCTTTTCCATGCAGCCTCGATAAAAGTTGCTTGCGAAAGGACACAATTGCTGGATATATCTCAATGGGCAGAGGTGGGAAACCAGATCTGTGTGGCTGATGTTTGGGATTTTTGAAAAAGAATGTCAGCAATCCTCAGAAAAATCCCTCCTCTCTACAGAGACTGAGAAGAAGGTGTGTGTGTGTGTATGTGTGTGTGTGTGTGTGTGTGTGTGTGTGGGGGGGTACTTTTAACAATAAATCTTACAAGGTGCAGCTTCAAGATGCAAAGTAATCTGAGGTATTATCAAAATGAAATGAATATTCAAGCCATCTGCCAGGGCTCTCTCTCTCTCTTTCTCTCTCTCTCTCTCTCTCTCTCTCTCTCTCTCTCTCTCTCTCTCTCTCTCTCTCTCACACACACACACACACACACACACACACACACACACACACACACCACATGATAGGACAAACGGCATCTGTCCATATCAGAATTAAAAATGTACATGTCATAAATATACTCATTAAAAATTCCTTCGTCCAGATAATTATATCATCTTAATAAAACCAACCACTAACACATATTACATATTAATCTGTGTTTCAGGTTATCTATGAAAATGTATTTATGTAGTTCACTGGTTTAACAAGAGGAATGTTTTAGAACAACAGTGACTACAACTTTTCACATTAAAGCTAGTGTAGAGGACCTATGTCCCACGTTATCTTAATAGACTAATTGATCTGCTATTGAAGAGGCTCGTTCCTCTGAGCATCACCGAGACAGCCCGGCTCCAATCAAGACGGGCGTGTTATCAAACTGGGAAGTCAATTAAGAGCGAGAGAAAGAGGCAGTGGGACGACAGAGGGGCTGGCTCCAAGTTGTCACCAGACTGGTTCTGACACAGAAGCAGGTTTCAGAGACTGAGCCGGGGCTACGCAAATCCAGGGTTCAGAGCTGCCTGGAATCTAAGCTTGTCTCTGAAACTCCAACCTGCTGTCTGCTGTTGTCCAGCTGGGATCTGCCTGAAATTCAATCTTATAAATTTAGAGATGCACAAGCTTTTGGTTGACAAGGTGAAGAACAGCCTCTTTGTGGTGATCAGAAGAGATTCCTTGGAAGAGCTGCATCTTAGCTTTTCATTTAGAATCACTTTGTCAATTATGATTGCTTTCTGACATCAGACGTTCTGTGTACCTGGCGGGGACTGCACCCACTGTTTTTGGAGCAACTGCCCCCCATCCTCTTTGCATGTGATTGGCCACACGGTGTGCACATCAAATTAAAGTCCCACTCCTGACAGCATGGATTTTCAGCAGAGAGGGAGTTGGCTTTTACACATAACAGGTGCACTGCTGTAGTGCTGGCTGTCATGAAAAATGCTCTCTTTGCTTTTGTCTTTTTAAAAGGCAAGTTCAGATCTGTTAACCCTCTGGAGGCAGGCATTGCAGATTTGCAACATTAAAACATACCCACCTCGTTACTCCACATATGTATTTCATGAGCATTTTTTAACTCAGAAGTACCCCTGAAGGACTTAGTTGTCCGTCCTATTATCAAAACTTATTTTGAGCCTGAGAGGGTTAAAGTGGGACTCGATGGAAAGGGTAGTAAATACTATCTCACCTGTTGTAGACGTCTCATTTAATAGTGTTTTGTCTAGTTATAGCTAGATCAAAGAGGACTTTTTCCGTGTTTGATCTAAAAAATGTCAAAGAGGCTCACGCTAATGCCATTTCACTATGTTAGTATCATACCAAATGTATTTTTAGGTGATGTAAAATGAGTGAGAAGAAAATCAGGTAAGGTAGGTAAATGGCCTGTAATTGTATAGCCGCTTCTTATGGTTCAACAACCCCCCAAGGTGCTTCACAAAACAAGTCATTTATACATTCACATGCTGGTGGGGATGAGCTACGATGGAGCCACAGCTGTCCTGGGGTGCACTGGCACAGGCGAGGCCTGCCGAACACTGGCACCACCAGTCCCTCCCACTACCAGCAGCAGGTTACAAACGGAAATCCATCCCTCTAAAGCAAGGGTGTCGAACTCAAATTCAAACGGGGCCGAAATGAAAATCTGGGACAAAGTCGCAGGTCAAACTTCACATTTTTTTTAAAGTGACGGCAAATTTGCACATTTTCTTTGTCAACATATATGCGATTTAGAACCATTTAATTTGGAAACTAACTTTTTCTTTGCATTAACACTGAATGTGGAATAACCTAATTACACACGAGCAAGTCAATTTTAAATAAAACGCTTCAGTGGTATTCATTACTTGTGGTATATTCAGCATTTAAAAAATATCTTCAGGATTTATGTTTTCTTGTTGTTTATTCAGTTTTCTTATTTTTTATTCTCCTTTTTTTCTCCTGTAATAAGTGTCATTGCTGCTGTGACATTGAGCTTTCCCCACTGAGGAACAATAAAGGGATTTTCTATTCTATTCATCTATCTGCAGCCTTTCCACTTCCTGTTTACTGTAGGTTAAATCTTTTCTCACGGGCCAACAACAAAATAAAAATATCATTTTATCTTAAATGAAAATGCAATATCTCACCTGTTAACTTTCATGTTTTGGAGCAGAAAAAGAGCATAAAACCAACATATTTAAAGCTCAGTTTGCTCCACTGGTTTACTGTGATGCTCACCTGTTCCAGCCAGATTCCTGCATCATGGGGTTGAGGAGCTCTGAGCTGAGGAGACTCCTGTTGTTTTGTTCATCTTCGTCATAATAATGACAACATTATATGACAATAAGTGCTCACATAGGTTTATGCTGGTGAGCATGGAGAGCATCTGAGCAGCTTGACCACGTTGTTGTGTGTCGGGGAGGAAAAATAAAAACTACAGCAGCCACAGAGTCATGCTGATGTGTGCGTGTCGCTGCTCGCTGGAGTTATATCAGCTCTGTCTGGAAGTTAGCTGGAAAACGTTCTCTTTCAGTCATGAACACATTACTGAGCGGTTAAAATCTCCTTTTCTGGGCGTCAACGTCAGCAAATAGCTGAGTAAACTCGGCGCTGAGTGACAGGAGTGTTTAGATTGTCCGAGACAGCAGAGCTGCAGACACCGGCTGCTGGAAAAAACACAAAGGAGGGTTTCGCGCTAATGCCATAAAGCATCATGGGAGTTGTAGTCTTTGCGGTAAAATCGGCCAGCGGTTCAGTTTTAATACGTTTTTTATATTTATCTTGCGGGTCACATTTGCTCTAAATGATAACTTTACTGTAAAAAAATTTTAAAAAAATAGCTGATGGAAGCAAAACAGCTTCTAAAACATAATGAATAATAAAAGTAATAATAATATAATAAGGACCAAGACAGCACAACATTTCAAATTTGACATTTGTAAACAATCAACAAAAAATGAAAGAGCTGATTACTTAGTCAGCACACCGATTTTGATCCTTTTCATCCCTTTGAAATCTTTGATGCTTATTAACTCTGTCACGGGTGTGCAGGTGAGTTGAGCAGAGGTGAGGATCCAAATGCGGGCAAGAAGGCCGGCGGAAGGTGGGGCCGCTGACTTGGCTGGAGGCAGAGCCGCTGCAGGCGGGGCCGCTGACTGGACTGGAGGCAGAGCCGCTGCAGGCGGGGCCGCTGACTGGACTGGAGGCGGGGCAGCTGAATAGACTGGAAACGCCTCTTGGAGAACCAGGGCGGACAGAGTCTCCAGCTGGATTTTCTGAAGGCTGAGTAGTTGGCGGAGCCTGACCAGCTCTGCTTGGAGACTGGCGAGCTCCGTCAGATGGACTGCAGGCTCAGTCCCTTGGCCTGTTGACGAGGGGGGTGCTGACTGGACACCGGAGACGGAGTCTGGAGGTCCAAGCTGGCGTGCAGAGCAGGGGCCTCTGAAATGGGTGGCACCACTCTGCTCCCTCGACCTTTCCGCCTAGTCCCTCTCATGCCCCCCCCCCCCCCCCCGGAATGGGAGGAGACCTTGGGAGGGTGTCCTCCGGCTGGGTGCCCCGCCCACAAGATGTCCTCGCAACCCCCTGTGGAGGCTGACTCACCGAGGAGTTGGAGGTGACATCAGCAAGGGTAGCGGTGGGCCCGCGCTGCAGCTCCGGGGCTGGGGGTGACAGCGAGGCCCGGGTTCCTTCCCAGAGCCGTAGGCCAACCCCAGGGGAGCACATAGCCGGTCTGGTGCCCACGTAACAGGATTGGTCCGGCTGCGCCTCCCAGCCCAACCTCCCATCTGGCTCCGGGAGGGTGGAGAGGATCACTGAGGTTCGGTGGTGGCGTCTGCGGCAATGCGGCGCTGGAGAAGGGTAGGCCAGCCGGTAGTTCAGAGTGAGCCACCAGAGCAGGCACTCCCAGAGTTTCCCCGCTGGATCCGTCGGAAGGTCTGTACATTCTGTCACGGGTGCGCAGGTGAGTTGAGCGGAGGTGAGGATCCAAATGCGGGAAAGAAGGCAGGCAGGGAGGCAGGCAGGCAGGAACGGTTAGAGGGTTTTTAATGATAATCACGCAGGACATGGAAACAATGGACAGACAAAAAACACAAAACTGGGAGGGTTTAAATACACAATGAGCAGGGATCTAAAGTGATTGGGAGACGAGAGACAGGTGGAAGCAATCAGGAGAGACACAGGACTGAACAGTGGGGAGACAGGACAGGTTGTGACAAATTGAGAATTTTCTTCACAAACCAATAGTTTTATCACTAAGAATAAATGGTCATGTTTTTTTGTGTGAATGACAATCCTCCCCAACATGGCTGCATTGGTGTGTAGACATAAGGTCATTGAGTAAAAACATCACTTTTCTTGCTCTTAGTGTTGCCTAGTGCTATTTATTAAGAGTAGAGTCATAGTTGGTCTCCACTTATAGTTGTGACCCAACAAACCAGACAGTAATGCTTTTGTTGCTCAAACATCACATTTTGGGTTTAGCTGAGGCACCAAATCCAGTGGTGTGAGGAAGCTGGCAACAACTGCTCTTGTTTCAGGTTCAGGTTTGAATGTATGAAAATATTTACCTCTTCCTGCCAAGACCCAACTTTAGGACAGATGACACAAAGTCACGTCATCTTCAGAGCACATTATTTAACGTAGTAGATCCAGATAATGGATTCTTTGTTATTTACTGACACTCCAACTCTCATTTGTTTTCTCCTTTCATTGGATCACTGAGGTCCTCTCTAAGGGGTGAAGATTACACTTAATGTGTATTCTAAATGCAGTCGTGATTGCATTAGCAATCATTTTAGATACAGCGCCTAAACGGGCCTTTTGGCAAACAGGATGTAATAAATATTGAAAGGACGCACCAAGGCTTTATCCAGCATTTTACTTAATTGCTTTAGACTGTGCGACAATGGCTGCTTACTGGACTGTGGCGGACGAGCTCTTCGCCACAAGACAAACAGAGGATGTGTCTATTATGCGAGCCACAAGGAGGTCGTCGACCTGCGACAAGCGGACGACCAGCAACATCAGAGATCATGTGCAATTTAATCTTTACACAATAAAAAAGAAGGTAGTTGTACGAAGGGTGGTAGTGCCTCAAAAAGGGCGGGGTAACGGACAACTGTCTGGGACAGGTCCGTTCCCCCAAAGGATCCTGGACATTTTCTTCTGAAGCCAGTCAAAGCCATCGCAGTGTGCCTGATTCCTCTCACTCCTCTGACACTTGTATTAATGGCATTTTGGCCTGGAACTGTAGATGCTGAAAGGCGATTGTATAGGAGCAGCTGTGACTCCTACTCCCTCTTTCCTCTCTCATACTTTACCCTTGTCTGTTTTACTGACTCTTCTGTCCTTTCTCAGCTTGTCTCTGTCCATCCCTCACACACATACACACACACACACACACACACACACACACACACACACACACACACACACACACACACACATACACACACACACACACACACACACACACCTATTCTCCATCCATTCGTTCAGTCATTACTGGTCAGTGTCAGCACTTACACTATTGCGCTTGCCGAGTCGGTGTCATCACAAGTGGAATTAACCATTTTCCCCGTGCTTGATTGCAAGAAGCCCGACTCATTCCAGCACTCGTATTCACTCCATCAAGATCCACTGACAGAGGGAAAGCCCTCTGGCTTCTGTTAAAAGCATGATGAAACAGTAAATGTTTGCCAATCTGAAGGAGGCTCAAGAGTTCTTCGATCACGAACAAAATAAATATATCTCCTTAAAAAGGACATCCCAGCACCTCTAGTGGTCAAAATGACTGCCACCGTGTATACCTAAAAGCCCACTAAGGATAGCTTTATTATAAATCAGAACAATGGTGACACACTTTAGTTGTAATTGTTATTCTAATCTAGAGTTGGTTAAATAACATGAAATCAGTCATTCTCAACAACACACAAGAAAGCCAATGACAGCATCTACCAGACTTATCTTCATCTCAAGGGATAACATGCAAAATTATCCATATCCCTTCTCAAATAACCAGATGATTAAATTAATTCCTTGCAAAAAGGGAGGAAAAAAATCATAATCACTTGGGATTACGTCTAAAATCTTAATATCTTGTATTTAGGCTACCCTTGTGTGTAATCTGTCTTCTGATCTGCCCCGTACATTTCTCGAGACATTTGATGATGAAACTGCATCAGTAATACATTACAAATCTGCTTTATTTTTTCTCCTAATAATTTCTTTGCAGAGATTAGAAGATTTGTAGAGATTTGATGTAACCCTTTCCCCCTGTCGTAGGTGGCCTTGACATTAAAGTCAGAATGAAAACTTTAAATAACCATTACCAGATGGATCAGCGTTCTCGGTTTTCTTCACAGCAAGTGCTCTTGGAGTAGATGTAATGCACACATATTCCGACTGAAGAGAGAAGGGGGAGAAAACAGGAATACAAGGGTCTCTCAGTTAATGTATCATCATCTGAGTGGGTTTGGATTGGAGTTATTAGAGTATTTCACTTCATTGCATGACCTCCTGTTCCTCCTCAGATCATGAATCCTATTCATTACCCAGTCCTTCTGGAGTGCCCGCCTTTATAATATTACTCAATTTATATTCTGAAGCGGGCTCCTGGGAGAGCGATCAGCACTCCGAAACAGCAACCCCCCATAACCCAATCACAATATTTAAAGGGCAGCAAAGAGCTTTTTAATGTGCATCGTAGATAACCATTTAAAGTGGATTGCTTTGGTTTAATATGACCTTAACAGGCTAGCAGTCACATGTGAAGAATGAATAAGCTAATAGGAGAGACGACAGGGAAAAACAATGAAATCAAAAGGCAGAATATGAGAGATTTGTTTCAATGCTAGCTGGCCCCTTGACGGCTGCTGAGAGGAGCATGATGGAGAATCACAAGCGTGTGAATGAAACAGGACAGGCGATGAATGAAGCTACTGCTTGCATTTCTCTTTTCCCCTCTCCCAGAGTATGACCTGCTTTATCATTATAAAAGACAAGACAGGTATAAATGACACATTTACATTCCTCTGTCAAAGACAAACTTGTCTCAATCTCAGTGAAAGCAGCAGTGGAGCTAGGATTTCTCTGTGTTTTCTGCCATGAAGAGACAGTTACAAGACCGTGTACCAGTAACATGTTGGTTTAGATATGTCCTGGAAATTGTCATTGGTGAGACCCTGGACTCTGCATAATGTCTTAACTTGTCTGTAACAGCGGTTTTAGCTACATATAAACTAATAAAACAAGTTCCTAACTTTGTGTACGGTTAATCAGGAAGTAATTTATTCAATTCAATTAAAAATACCTTATTAATCCCGGAGGGAAATTCAGTTGTTTCAGTACACACAAATCTAAGATCAGACATACATACATAGACACATGACAAGAATTGGTGACTGTGGCCATTCACAATGTGAGTCGCGCTACCGTTATAGATCAAGAGAGTTTATATGAGGATAGAGTCAGGGGGAGGGAAAACAGGCCCTTCAGAGTTACCCCCCGACAGAGAGGATAGCTTTGCTATGCAAAAAAAAAAAAAAAAACACCTCAGACAGATATGCACACAGAATTCAGACGATACACAACATAAGTGTCCACTAGGTGGAGGGATAGGGTTGGGACTCTCCTCACTTCAGAGCGTGCAGCCGCAATAGCAGCGCTAATCACCTCCGTTTGGAAAGGAGAGGGGGATAATGGGTTTAGAGAGCACATTGAGTCCTAGATACGGTTCCACGGCCTTCACCGGTCACAGTCCCGCCCAGGCTGTGATAGGGAGAAAGGGTTTCCATAGTGACGGCAGCATTCCACATTTCTTCTGAGGGGGGAGTTTTCACTTCAGCCTCACAGGCTTCAAGGGCACCAGATTCAGATAATAATTGTTTTGGGTACAGACAGAGATAATGTCCTCTCTGCCTTAGAGTTCTGTTTGTTTTCAACCCATCCAGGTCCAGTAATGGCATTATCAATTCATACCAATCCGTGCTGATCCGTCATCTCGCTCCTTGATCGAATCAACCTTCTGTGCCAGAGCCTAAATCTCAGCCAAAGTTCCAAGCTTACGACTCATCTCGACAATTATATGAGTTTTTGAGTTCACAGCTCGATGTATTCCATCCCTGAGCTCCGGGATTGAGCCATTATTCCTTGAAAGCTCGTTAATTTTCTGGTATGCCAGGTAACCGCTCAGGCCAAATAGCAGGAATCCCGACACCAAAACTATTGCAATCTATAATAACGTTTTTTACAATGAGAAACAGCTATGTGCCCTTCTGGTGTATTAATCTAGTAAATATCTAAAAACAGGTTGAGTTTAAACTCAAGTCAACCATTTGTGGAAGATTCACAGATCATTTTGCAAAGTTTTTTTTTTATTTCCTCTCACTGCCAAACCCTAACCCTAACCCAATCAGAGTGGAACCTTCTACTTTCACTGTGGAACTCTGAATCCATACCCTAACCCTAACCCGATCCATATGCTCCTGTACACTATTACTGCCGGTCATGGTGTTCCATGTGCACTTTGCTTGAACTGTCTCAGGAGCAATGCACAGTCTATATCTTCAGTGCTGTTTGCTGAGGTAGACCCCGGCCACTAATGCTCTTGTGTTGAGGGTCTGTTATAATCAGTGCTTCTAAATAGCCGTTCAGTCTGGCCTTCTACAGCCACTGTTAAAATTTCTGGATTTCAGCCACTTCTTGATCTTCCTGTGGTGAATGCATTACAGAGCTTTATACCTCCTTGATGGTTTTTGACCTCTTCCACTTTGAGTTTCTGTTGTCTGAGACATTCACTTATCAGTTCATCAAAGAGGCTTTTTTACTTAAATAATTTTAATGTTAACAGTCCTTGGCCTTTCTTTGTTCTGTGAGTAGCTTAAAGGGAAACTAAGTACATTTTTTGCATCTTAAAATAACTTTCTTGAGCCAGTATGTTCTACAATGACCCTTTGCAGGATTAATGGAAAGTCACTAAGCCCTCTCCACCCCTTTTGGCCAGAATACCACACTTGCAACTTCACCCTCTCTGGTCCACTGCCCTGAAGTCTCATAAAGTCACGCATATCGAGAGAAGCAATAAAGCTTTACGGTAATCCACGTTTACACCTCTTGAAAGACTAGCTATACCTGGTTAGCATTTATTGTATTGTGTTCATCAGAGCCTTAGAAGAAACAAATAAAACATTCATCATACGGTGCTAAGATTTATCAAATGAATCACGAGAGCTCAGGACAAATACGGATTTAAGTCTGATGAAGACCTATTGATCATCCTGTTGACTTTTTAGTACAAATTTAATATGTTTTGTTTGAGCATGTGTTTACATTCCCTGTGTTTGTGATTATTCCTAAATGTGTTTGTCAGGCAGTAATGACTACAGCCCATTCTGTCACTGATCATAAACTTACCCTAAGGCCAACATAAGCTCTCTTCTTACCATTCAGTCATTCATAGAAAAGATATTTTGTTCTTCTTCATGCTTTCTCGTCTGTACCCAAGGTCCTTGTGTCCTCAATTAAATTAAATTAAATTAAATTAAATTAAACTCAATTCAAGTTTATTTATCTATAGCGCCAAATCATGACAAGAATTGTCTCAAGGCATTTCATGGAGTAAACATTCCAATTGAGTTCAGTTAATTATGCCAATTAGTTAAAAGTTTATTCTGTAAGGAACCCAGCAAATTGCATCAAATCACTGACTAGTGTCAGTGTCTTTACAGCAATCCTCATACTAAGCAAGCATTTAGCGACAGTGGAGAGAAAAACTCCCTTTTAACAGGATGAATTCTCCAGAAGATTCTAGCTCAGCATAAGCAGCCATCCCCACGACTCACTGGGGATCGAGAAGACAGAGCATCCATAGATGAACTAGTAGTACCACATTTTATGTTAAAGAAAGTAAAAAGTTAATTTTATGAGAGAGAGAACTGTGCCAGCCGATGGTCACTTCCAGGAGAATATCACAGCTCTTCTGGGGAGAAATTGAAGTTAACAGCTGAAATGACAAAACATAATACAATTGGAGAGTAGTGTTAGAAGAAAGTAGTAGAGTGCAGAAAGTGGTCAGTAGGTTCTCCAGCAGTCTAAGCCTATAGCAGTATAACTACAGATATTACTCAGAATAACCTAGCCTCCCACAAGGAGGCATATGGGAGGCAGGTCTAGGGAGAACCGTCTTTACTGACTGTATTCCCTGCTGTACATTCAACCTCCCTCTACTCCCCCACTTGTTCACACCTGGGCTAACATCATTCAGAATTAAGCAAAGCCAAGCCAACTTTATTTATAAAGCGCTTTAAAAACAGCCCTTACTGACTGAAGTGCTGAACATAAAAACATAAAAGCATAAAACGGAATAAAATAGACTACAATATAAAGTTAAAAGCACATTAAAATAAAGCACTAAACTAAAATAGAAATCAAAACTTTATACGATGTTGAAAGCCAAGCTAAAAAGATGGATCTTTAAAAATGATTTAAAAGTTTCCAGTGAGGAGGCCTTTCTAAGATGTGCCGGCAAAGAGTTCCATAGTCTGGGAGCAGCAACAGCGATGGCCCTATCCCTTCTGAGCTCATGCTGTGTCCTTGGAACATCCAGGAGCAACTGGTCAGATGACCTGAGCGACCGAGAGGAGGAGTGAATGTGCAGTAGCTCAGAGAGGTAGGGTGGGGCAAGACCGTTTAAAGACTTTAAAAAAATAAAAGAAGTTTAAAATGAACCCTAAAATGGACAGGCAGCCAGTGCAGTAAAGATAAAACAGGAGTGACGTGTTCACTCCTCCCTGTACCAGTTAAAAGTCGAGCAGCAGCATTTTGCACCCGCTGAAGTCAAGACAGTCGAGACTGGCTCATAACAAAATACAAAGAGTTACAGTAATCCAGATGAGTTGTAATAAAAGCATGGATTACAGTTTTAAAATCATCTCTAGTCAAAATGTGCTTTACCTTTGCCAACTGTCTCAAATGAAAGAAGCTAAATTTGACAACAGCACTGATCTGACTGTCCAACCTAAAATCACTGTCTATTTTAAAACCCAAGTTGGTCACTTTTGGATATCTGTGCAGTGCCAGGGGGCCTAAGTCCATGGGAGTGGGCCTGCTGGAGGTACCAGTACCAAAGACAATTATCTCTGTCTTTTTCTCATTAAAATTTAAAAAGTTAAAAGCCATCCAAGATTTCACCTCATCCAAACAAACCGCTAGAGATTTGGTATTGCAGCCATCCTGTTGTTTTAGTGGGAGATACATCTGTGTATCGTCTACATAGCAATGGAAGGCAATTTTGTGCTTCCTAAAAATGGACCCTAGAGGCAGCAGATATAGACAAAAAGTAGAGGACCAAGTTTTGAGCCCTGAGGAACCCCACATGACAATGGAGCAGAAGAAGAGGGAAAACTCTTAAAGCTGACACAGAAACTTCTCTGTGCCAGATATGATCTGAACCATTCCAGGGCAGTGCCACGCAACCCGACACATTGCTCCAAGCGTGACATTAAAATATCATGGTCTACTGTGTCAAAAGTAGGAGTCAAATCTAAGAGAACTAAAATCAGAGAATCTCCCGAGTCTGTGGCAAGGAGGATGTCATTAAAAACTCTCAACAGAGCAGATTCCGTGCTGTGAAGCTCCAGCCAGACTTAAAACCTGACTGAAAAATCTCCAAAACATTGTTATCATCTAAAAAAGATTTTAACTGGCTGTAAACAACTTTCTCAAGAATTTTAGATAAAAATGGAAGCTTGGAAATGGGCCTAAAATTTGAGATTACAGTGGGATCCAAACCAGGCCTTTTGATCAGGGGCTGCACTATTGCATGTTTAAGAGTTCTAGGAACCACACCTGAAGTTAGACTGTTATTACTAATAGACAGAACAGATGGACCTAGAACAGAAAAAAACCTCTTTAAAAAATCGAGGTGGAATAGTATCAGCAGGGGAACCTCAGTGCTTCAGATGACCAACAGTTAACCATAAGCTCTATCAAATAAATAACTGTTAAGCCTAGTCTTAAAAGCAGACAACTTATCTGTCACGTGGACTAAAGCTAGGAGCTGGTTCCACAAAAGAGGAGCCTGATAGCTAAAAGATCTGCCTCCCATCATATTTTTAGATATTCTAGGATTCACCAGTAAACCTTCATTCTGTTAAATATATATATATATATATATATATATATATATATATATATATATATATATATATATATATATATATATATATATATATATATATATATATATATATATATATATATATATGTATCAGTACTTTCAAAGTTTACCTATCAGTGTAGTGGGATGTTTTTCAATGTACATTGTGTGCCCGTAGCAACATTCTGCAATTTTTCAGTTAAAATTTCCAAATTTCCTGAAAAATCTGTCTTCACGTAAGCCAGAGCTTTTCCCCTGATCTTTGTTTACAAAGCTGCAACGCAAATAAAAATGTTATAACACAACAATAGAGGCTACAAGATATTACTCAGCTACTGAAAACACAACCACACTCTTCTTGATGTAGGGAAAAACACTTTTTCCAGGAATAATAGATGTGACACTTGTTGGGCACAACTTCCATTTTCTCTGTATTTTCTGTTTTAATATTACTTTGTAATCTTGTTATTTTGTGATGCCTGACAGAAAACTTGAAGTTTCTGAATTCTGGTCCATGCTATGAAACATGGCATTGGGGCAGTGACTTCTTGATGCTGCAGACTCAGCATATTTAAAGCCAGCAACAAATCACTGTCGCTCAGATGAACTGAGATGTCCTTGATATTAATCACAGTGCATAACCAAAGGCATCATTTCATCTTAAATCTGGCTGAACACAACATTTTCAGGCAAATGAAAAGGAGTTGTGCCCCCCGCCTCTTTCATTAGATAAAGCACACAGAACCTTTGAAATTGACAGGCATCAACAATGAGAAGCTAAGAAAATTAACCATGCATGTAATTTATTGATATTCTCTCAATATTTTTCTTTTTTCTAAAAGCCAATGTCTTCTGTCATCATGGGAACAATAATGCAGCAACTCATCCACAAACAAACGACTGAGAACACTTTGCTTACACTTGTTTTAAAAGGTAAAGCTAATAACCATGTTTATCTTGTTTTTAAATAAAAGCTGGTTTGTAAAAGTAGTTTCTATGGATTAGATGTAAATTCCACCTAAGATCATTTTGTCAGTCGCCGGGTAAAATTTGTGCAGGAAAAGTTAACGTTTTGTCAATTTTTTTCTTTCCTTCTTAAGATTTTAATTAGTAAATGAACCTCTGTCTGTACAAATGATTGATACATGCAGTAACCATCTCCCTTCAGAGTGAGTGAGTAAGTGTGTGAGTGCAGTGTGTACGTAAGCATGAGAAGGATGCAGAAGATATGCAACAATCATCTAAAGAAGGAGAGGCCGAATGAGAAGCAACCATTACATTAGCGTTTTAGAATGTGATGTAGAGAAGGGGGTCACTCTGTCTAACCAGTGTTTAATTCGAATCGTACATATTCCGTACTGGTAGCCTGTCAAAACATGAGCGATAGATTGAGCTGATTGCAGAAGTGCCTGTAGCTAATGCCCAATCACATCTTACTAATGTGTGTGTTTTAAAGTGGTGCATGAAAAATAAACTCTTTCAAAGAGAAAAAGGTAATAAGAAAACCAATAACGTTTGTCATACAAATTAAATTTCATCTGCTGCGTAGTGTTGTTCACATTGTTGTTTAGCATCTGCATTCTAAATGGATAGACAATGAAAAGTTAGAGTTTTCTTTCTTAGTTTGTTTAGGAACATTGAATGTGCAAGCTAGCTTCTCTGGATGCTGATTGTACACTTGATGGGTGCTTATAGGGATTGATATCCCCATAGAGGAAGTCCATTGCTTGCTGAAGAGCATGCATAAATCATTCAATGCATGCTACGCAAAGTGCATGATGCAGCGAGCAAGTGATGTAAACAATTATTTGGGTTTTTAGCTTTTCTTCTTTTTTAAACCACTGTGCAAAATGGAGCCATTTAAGAGACAGAAATGGTGACAAATAACCGTAAGTGGACGTGAAACGCTGCCGTTCACACTTGCTCAGATTAACGTCATTTGTATTAGTTTAGCGCCAGAGGGACGAAACTGCATGATAAAAGAGATCTGAGGCAGCCCTTGCTAAAATTGAGGAAGGAGGATAGCAAGTGTGAAGAAATGGAGAGAAAGTAGAGTGCATTGGATGGAAGGTTGTGGGCTGGGGAGAGAGAGACGTTTCTAGGGTCAGAGGTGGATCTGAAGCAACAGAAACAGAGGAGCGTTACATTTCCTCTGGCCACCCTAAATAATGTCCACAGGCCCAAGTTATTAACCTCTTTAAAGCCCACAGAGCATAGAAGCACAAGCCTCCAGACAGGCCTGGTCATGGTCAGAGGACAGATAGCAGAGATAATAGAAGTGCACATGGAAGAACAATGCACTGCTGTATCTGGGGATGGGGGGAAAGGGAAGCACAAACAGAGGACCAAATAAAAAGAGAATAATCCCAGGCACAAATAATCGATGAAGAGAACAGATTGAAAATTGCACTTGAATTTTCTGCCTCACTTTTGTAATTCTTTTTGCAATAAAGTTTATGATGTCTTATTCTCTCCCGTCATAGAGGCTGGAGCAGTGTGAGACTGCGTGTTTCTCTGAGGGGTGCTGGGAGGCTAAGGATGCTGGTTCACGGAAGGTTCACCCATTACCCAGGCCCTGCAGCCAGCTGGGGGGCTAACCAGGATGATCAGCACGAGCCACATCCTGCACAGGCCCCAATGATTTTCACATCAAGCCGCCTGATGTACAGCTCCACCGTCTACCAATCGCTCTCTCATATCGATCCCCCCTTAAATGAGCCTTCCCTGCTTTGTACCATGAGCAATAATTAAAAAAGCAGCACATTGATTTTAACTAATATTATGAGAGATCAGGATGTGCACATGCTTACAAAACAGCTAAGTTGCTTTAGCCACCATTGGCTGCAGAAAAACAAAGCAGTGCAGAAAATTAGAAGAGGAGAGGGGAAATGGTTGATTAAATCCTAGCCAAGGTAAGCATGCAAACATACACAAAACCAGATCAAACACTGGAAAAGTATTTAGTTTGTTCTGCATCTGTGGTGAAGCTCAGCAGATTTTCAGCCTCTATAAGCTAGAAGTAATGTAGAAGCTAGTTGTGAACATCAAAGATTTGACTCTGTGTACACTTAAAATCCACAAACTGATCATGAAAACTGTCAACTAAATCCTACAACATTTAATGAGGTACCGCTCATGGATAAAAAGTTTTTATTTCAATCATGTGCCAAATAATATTTTGATCTAATATCTAATGAATGTTGTGTTTTCCTAAAGCAATACGTGCATTAGGCAATATTTGATCATTTCTAAAATCAAACTAAATGAGAACAAAACTCATATTCCAGATGTTTGCAGCAGCAGAAACCTCCAGTGATTGTTGTATAATCATACTTGTTCTGAACTGTCTTCCTTCTCAGCATCATTTTAGAAGAAAGCAGCTCCAGTCATTAAAATGCTCCCGTTGGAGCACTTAATGCCCTCTGTTTCACCGTCCATTTGCCTGAAAAAGTAAATGAGAGTCTTATGACCCTAATGCCTCAGACGCAGAAGCGCGACATATGCTGTGACACTGTAGACACTTAAATGTGATAAGTAAGTGTCACGGACGGGAGGGGTGGGATTCCCCGGCTGCTCTGTAACTCTGGTAGCCCCCAGCGGACACTCTGCTGTACTCGGCCATTGTGGTGCTGATGCTGGCAGCGAGGGCCATTAAAGCCTCCTATAAAGTGGCCGAGGCCCAGGCGCCCAGCTCTGCAGTGGCGTCTGCTTATGCGGCACCCAGGCATCCCATAATCCTCAGCATATGGCCGGCGAGTGTCGACAGGCATGAAATTACATCAAGGGCATTTTTTGATAACTGTCGATACTCTCTGAAAGACGGTCAGCCTTATTGACGCCAAAGTCAGGAGCTGGTGTGTGTGTGTGTGTGTGTGTGTGTGTGTGTGTGTGTGTGTGTGTGTGTGTGTGTGTGTGTGTGTGTGGTGCAGAGGGGGAGTCGTCTGGGTGTGATGAGGGTCCTGCAATGTCAGACAGATGCCAGTGAGAACTGATCCAGGGGGAGCCTGCTCTTTATTGATATGAGTAAATTGATATTGATAAGGATTTGAATTGCTATGGATTGTGTTAAGCAGCAGTATAATGGAGAAGTCCTCAAAAAGGATTGCGGTCAAAGAGTCACTTTATTAGACGAGTTTGTGAGGCCTCTGGAGTTTGGGCA
This sequence comes from Nothobranchius furzeri, assembly GCF_043380555.1. NCBI lineage: Eukaryota > Metazoa > Chordata > Actinopteri > Cyprinodontiformes > Nothobranchiidae > Nothobranchius > Nothobranchius furzeri. The sequence continues at coordinate 55,086,470 of NC_091745.1, forward strand.
TTTTAATAAAGGGAATATTCATGACTGCTTTTGTTGTTTAAAGTGAATAAAATCCAAGATTGGAGAGCATTAACACTGATGAGGGAGTCATTCTTTTAAAGAGCTCAAACTTTTTTAACCATTTTATATTTAATGTTTTTTTGTTCATGCTGTTTAAAAACCATAAATTTGGGGATTCACTGATGTTGAGCTACTGTAAAAGCTACAGAGAAGATTTAGTAAAAGAAGGAAGGAAAAAATTTCAAATCAATGTTTAAACAAATCTTTAAAATAAATGAAACCATAAATCTGCATCCACAAGTCAAATATTTAAGACATGATTTGAAACTTTTCAGAAAGATTCATGTTTGTTTTGACATCAGACATGAGCTCAGGTTTCTTCCTCTTTTTTCAGAAGAGGAAGGCTGTGAAAATGTTGGTCACATGACATCAGAGAACCTTTAAAGCATTTGCATATGTGCAATTATAGTATGTTATACTGCCACCTAGTGATCTGAGTACATTTGAGTATTACGAGCTGGCTCATGCATAATTAGAACCCTGATATTCAAAAACATGCATTTGAAAATATGAGATCAGTATTTAGTGTAAGTTAGGTCTAATGTATATATATGATTGACCACATAATTGTACTTTTGAGGGGTAATTGTATTATATGTACTGTTCAGTGCTAATATATTCATTAAAATGTTAGTATTATGACCAAATTATTAATACTGGTAAAACACTTGAGCTCCTGCTGCCTGATTGGTTACCGAAAGTAAAATGTTTAAAAATTACTTTTCAGAAAACGAGAAGCACAAGTGAAATTAACTCACTCTAAACAAAAGACAAAGTATTTTCACTGAACCAAACTTCAACAACTTTTGTTTGTTTGTGTAAAACGAATGAACAGCTAAAGCCACGTCAGGCTGATCTGTGCTTCATTCATCCCCGTGTCCTATAGGGGTCACATCTCTGTAGTGAATGAGCAGTGGCTACGTCACCGGAGCAGGACGCCTCATTATTTGTGAATGAGCTCCTTCCTGTTCTGCCATACTGAAGCACTTTAAGTCACACTGACTGGAAATAAATGTATGTTCATTCCCTTCCTGTGGTTTTGCTGTACCAACATTTATCTGAAAGAGCAACTTGGGCTAAAGTGTATCAATGTGACTTTTTAGGTGCTTTCATCTCAACCCTGTTTTATCTTGCCAACTGAAGTTGTGAGTATGAAAAGCAGACTGTGTTTGCATATAAAGGGAGATCACCTGAGAGAACATGCTGGACACACATAATGTGTGTGTTGTAAATAGCTGTGTGGCTAACTTTTTCCTGTGCCAATTAGCTTCACTTTGCCGCTAGAAGCGTCTTTGTCACACAGTTTAATACCCTTATTCTTTCACCCACTCTGCCTCAAACATGCACATATGCTGTTTCACTTACTGACACACACACACACACACACACACACACACACACACACACACACACACACACACACACAGCCTGTACTTTACAGATATCAGCTGTTATCCCTGTCTAACATCAGTCCCCAGGCACTCTGCTAACAGCCTCCTCTACAAGCCAATTTACAAGGATTCTGGTCATGTTTACATTAGGCCTCTCACAGTGCATGAAAAGAGCAGGGCCGTGCTGCAGAATAGAAATGAGCAAATATGAATAATTCAATCTTCCTCCTAGCCATTAACACATCTCCCTTGAATAAAGTGATAATAGGTTATCATCTGTGAAATGGAAATTTCATAACAGAGACGGTGTGAAGAGTGTCTCCGGTTACACCAGAGGAAATTAATTTCACAGCACATCTGCTCCACAAAGCCCCGACCCTACAATGCTAAGTATGAGAAAATGTAGTTGTTCAGCTCTGCTAGCTTTCTAATTAGATTAGCATGCTTATTTGAAGGCGGGGATCTTTAGTCTAGTCAAAGGAATTAGTGTTCCCCATTACAGATACCTAATATTTATAATAATGGAACGACTGCACCAATTAGAGAGGGATAAAAATGTATTACTTTACCTTATTATACTAGCCAGATGGTTTGCTGAATTGTTCATGTTGCATTGTGCCCGAGATAGGGACTTTGGTGGCCAATTCTAAATAAAATTACGCCATAATTTGTGAGGACAGGAAGTTTGCTGCTGCCTTCTTCCTGGGAGAAGCGTGTTGGGGACCAATCAAAAGTTTAATGAAAAAGACTCAAGCTTTCTGTGGCACTTTTTGGAAAGGTAGATGCAGCGGAAACAAATGAATCCTTGAATTGAAAACTTGCAGGGTGAGGATAAGGCACTGACAACAGTGTAAACTGTTATGATTTTGATGGCTGTTGTGATAAGGAGTCCAACAATGGCCGCCAAGGAGTAAAAACCTCTAAAGCAATAAAGTGCTTTGTTCCCCTAACTTTCCTCCCCCTTTCAACTATTTCTATCATTTTTTTGTTTGTTTAGTTTTGTTGTTTACTGGTGGACAGCTGTAAATGATAAGAGATTGAGGGCCAGTATCTGAAATGGGGATCAGCAATCCCTCTGGTGCGTAGCTATGAGACTCACAGCAGCAGACTTTAAAGCCTGCTGAGTCTGGAGGAAGAGCAGGAGGAGGAAGAGTTGGCTGACTGCCACATCTAAACTGGTGCTTTTGCTTTGTTTTTGGTATACGTGTGAACCAGTATCCCCAATTGCACATTTAATATTATATTTTATGTTTATATATTAACTTCGGATGCTCAATATTGGCTTTTTTTACCAATATCAAATGCACCAATAATGTTTGACTCTTGATATGTGATTCTGATAAATACTGCGTCCCCCTCTCATCTAAAAAAAAGACTAAAACATTTTAGGTTACTAACATCACACATCTACTATCATACATGATGACCTTTTAAACATGTTCTGTGCATAATGAAAACTACTTCAATTTTAGTTAATAACAGGAAAAGTGCCATATTTATTTTGTCTTCAGCTGAATCTCATTCTCCCTGATGACGCTAAGATGTGTTTGTTAGTGTTTGTTAATACTATATATTGTATTTATGGTGCTAAAACATTTATAAAGATATCAGATAAGAAAAGTAAGCATTGGGTGAAGACTCCCCCCCCCCCCCCCCCCCCCGTGTCTGAATGCTGGTGACAAGCCTTACAGATTTACTCTCAAGTGGAGCATCAAAGCTTCTGCTTTTAATGTCATGCCTGATACTTAGAACTTTATTGTTATTGCTTGTTTTTAATGCTTGTAATTCCGACCAGACATGGAGACAGAGGTGAAAGAGAAAGGAAGAGACAAAAGGAAGCGGGGGGGGGGGGGGGGGGGGTCCCCACAAAAACAAACAATCAATGATGAACAAGTGTCTGCTTCTAGACCTGCAGAAGGAGAGAGAAAAAAAAGAGAAGGGACACACAGCAATACAACAGGAGCAAGCTATCACTGCGTCAACCTGATGAGGAAATATATAAACATTGTTTTACTGAACAATCACAATAATAAATCACAGTGCATTAAGTGCCAGCCACAGCCGACATGTGTTGAACGTGCCCAAGTACATACATATGAGAGCAAAATGTGAGCACCTGTGTGTGTACCCACGCTTGTATATGTAAGGTTTCTCTACAGGAGCGTCCAATAGAGCGTGTGAGGGGCCACAGATCTGCACCCCAAAGATGTGTAGGAGATGGAAGGAGCTCCAAGTCTCAGAGATCCAGGAGCTGCTCCAGAGCGCAGGAACCCCAGGGAGACTATGTAATGTAAAATAGTAGAGTAATGTGGGCTAAATAAATTGCTTTAAAGCTATTTATTTCTATTCTCATTACTTGTGACCGATAGCTGTAATACTCTATTAATTATAGAATATCACCTTGCTTGGTCTTAGGATTATTAATTAGAAGGTTCTAGGATTATTTTAATTATTAAGGGATCGTTCACACTTTGTTTATGATTCAAGAACCAGTCAGTGCAAACAAATAAGAATTTATTTTACAAACAATTAAGACTTTGACAAATGGTTTAAACTATTATCCTGTGAGTGGATGGAACTAAAAGATGGGTGTCTGAAAACTGTGTGAATATAATGTATTCAGAATCTGTGTTTCTCAGAGCTGAGTTCTGGATGGAAAGAATTTGGTTTGCAAATAAGCTAGAAAGATGTTATCAGAACCACATTCAGACGCTATCTGTGTGTCTACATTATCCAGATTCGGAGATCCCCTTGAGGATCCGAAAGGGAGAGGGGTCGGATGACCGCTGGCACCGGAGGGCTGTAGAGTACCGAGGTACCACCTTTCAGTCCAGAGATGTCTCCCGGGTCACGACAGATGGATGAAACCATGCGTCTTAAAATAACTCTGAAGAAGCTTTGCAAAATCAGCTTTGTTCTACAGGAAAACTACCTTGTTGTTCTTCATCTTCGCAGGTGCAAAAAGCTTTAAGGTTTTGACAGCGTGTCAAAATCTTTCTGAGCTAGAGATCTGCTGAGAGATGGCCAGTCTCTAGCTTTCTCTCTCGACTGCCAAGAAAGCAGAGCGGCTGGTTTATATACCCGCTGTTATCTATGAACAAATTTACCAAGAATCTCAGAAACACACGCTCTGAGACGCAGAACATGATGAGTCTAGGGACGAGGTTAGTTATGTGTCAGGCATTCTTAATCTTAACCTTACACTCTGTCTGGTGTAACGATGACCTCATGATGACCAGCAGCCGGCAGAGTCCCGGGGGATATCAGCGGCAAACCCACAGGCCCGCCTGCAGCCTCCCACTCCCAAGCCGGCTGAGCCCGGAACCCAGTGACCCGGTACCCAGGGGTGACCAGCCCCGCCGGAGACCCAGCAGAGCCCAGGGACCCAGATCCCACCAGGCAGCCACCGGGACTAATCAGGCAGACACTAAAAATCTTAAACCCCCTGACCCAGGAGCCGCGAACACTCAGGCAGACCAAGGCACCACACTCCACACCAAGAGTGACGGGGGAGGGGAGGCGAAAATGTAAAACAGCAAAAGAAGTCCCAGGAGAGGTTAGGAGTCAAAGGCCCCACCTGACATATACAGTCATACACAAACACAATCACACACTCCCTTCCTCATGCTCACACATAGACATACAACCTAAAGCCGGGCGTACACTGTGCGACTTTTTCACTTTTTTGAGCCAATTTTCCACTTGTGCAAGAATCCACAAGATCGGGGCGAGTTTTGCGCTGAACGTTGTGTAGTGTACAGGGGGTTATGAGAGGCGATTAACACCACGTGACCAGCTACCGATCAGCAATTGTGAGCTTGCACGGACTTCTGGCGTGTTTGATATTTTGCTTGTCCCTTGTGAGGGTATCGCACTGCTGAAGCGGCACTGCAACCAGCTGCGACCCAAAAAGTATCAGAACCGCTCACGGCGCATGCGCAATCCTGCATCAACACCGCTCGCCCGCTATTTCCCTAATAACACACGTTGTTCATTTTTATTTCTACACGTTTTTTTTACTCACAAAGATTGTCAAGAAAGCGCGTTTGTTGTGTTCATGTCAAATTAAACTGATCACAAAACACAGAATTACTTTCTTTATTTTGTTTTCCTCATCTTACCCCCGCAAATCTCTGTGTGTCCCCTTGCAGCGCTCCCGAAGGACAACAGGCAAGACAAAAAAGTCTGACGTGTTGTGTAAAAACTGCTATTTTTAGCACATTTTAAAGAGCAAGTCACCCCCAAATAAACTTTTTTTTGCTGATAAACTAAATAAACGAGTGTCTAATCGTGCTGCAGTTACGTGTCGTCAATAATTTGGCACTTCAGTGCATCTTAGTTAAAATTTAAATATTCTGCCTAAAACTGGCAGTGTTGTGCCCTTGTCAGGTAAAAACTCTGCACTGTATTTTAATTTAAATCTGCCACCGCTATTGGCTAAGAAGTATGCTATGATGTAAACTGGTACATTATGATGTCACAATGCTGTCGTGAGCCTGAGTGTGTATTTGTTAGCGGCTCCGCCCTCTCGGTCTGCCAGGCAACAGCATGTGTTGCATTTTTCAAACATGAAGTGGGAGTGGAGTTAGACTCTGGTAGGGGTTGACTTGCTCTTTAAGGTCCGACGTGTTGCTACCAGACGTACAGTGTGAGCAGTCAGGTCGCATCCGAGAACTGGGTCGAACAGTGTGAGTGCATGACTCGTGAGATCTGCTCTGCGAGGAAGTCGTACAGTTTGTGCTACGAGTGAAAAAGTCGCACAGTGTCCGCCCAGCTTAAGACTCACAAAAATGCACGCCAGACACCCACTCATACTCCCCATTCACACCCTATTCACTCTGGTCCTGATACTGCTGCACAAAGGGTCCAACCTTCACCGGTTCCCAGAGTTCGACCCTTTCTGCTGGAGTGCTGATGAGCAGGTTCCCCCGCCCAACGCCAAGCAAAGCGTTGGGTGAAGATTCTTGTGTTTGTTTTAGTCGTTTGTTAGCTGTCTAGCTACACATTGCTACATGCTGTGAGGACAGCGTATGTTCACTACACTGGGCAAATTTCTGCTTCACAAACTGCATAATAAACTAAAATATCTCAAAAACCTCAAATCTGTAATTTTTTGACATTTTGAGAGAGAGGAGAATTAGCTGAAGAGTTTGATGTAAAATAAAAGTATGGGACATAATATTTGAGTCGTTAAATAGATGAAAACCAATATAGATATTTTCTGATATTACATTTCAATGCTGATATCAGCCAATATTATTGATATCAGACATCCATAATATTAACAGCTATTTTGTTCCATACAAAATAAGTTGATGAATTGTATGCAGAAAATCACTCTGATAAAAGGATTTCAGCAGTTTTAAGTACAGTTTTGGTACCTTCTACAATTAGATGTTCCAGGGCTCAGTCATTTTAATTCAAATAAGCTGTTGCTGGCCACGCCCAACCATCCCAGATTGGCTGTTGTGACGTGAGGAGCTCAAATTTCTGGGAGGGGCTCGAAGTAGAACTGCTGCTCCTCAACATCCCTAGCAAAAGCCATAGGTGCGTGTGTGTGTGTGTGTGTCGGGGGGGGGGGGGGGGGGGGCAGGGCACGAAGTCACACGAGTGACTTCGTCAGTAAACACAACAACAAGCAGGACAAAGCTACAACATGGCTCCAAAAGGTTAGTGTTTTATGTTCTGTCTGTTTTATAATCGCCAATGCGGACCTGAAAAACAAAGGAGACCGCTAGCTAGGTGATAACATCTCACGGGTCCGCACAGTTAGTAGCTTTTTTTTTTAAGTAAAGCAACCAGAAGGCAGTACGTTTCTTTATTCTGAAAATCTCGAGAGCTTCGCTCCGTTTCCATGTCCGATTTCCTGTCTTTCCTTCCCCAAAAATGTCGAACTTGACCCGTTTCAGAGGCGTTGTGCATAGAAAATAGAACCGGCGCGTAAGGGCCGCGACATGCTGCTCGTGAGACGCGGCCGACTCGTGCTGCTGACTGCTGCTGATGGCTCCAGTGGAAAAGGTTCTGTTGACCACAGCGGTTCCTATTAGCAGCTACGACGTGCTGCTGCAGTAACGTGCTGCTGACAGCTCCAGTGGAAAGCCGGGGTAAGCCTGAGATCCTCATATGTGCCCCAGACAAGCTGGTCCCCAAAGTCAGAGACTCTCTTGGTCAGCTTTCTTGTCATACCAAACCCTCTCTCAGGGATCTTGGTGTGACCTTTGACCCAGCTCTCACCCTGAACTCCCAAGTCAATTCTCTTGTTTGTTTTCCTACTTCCATTTCCTGAACATTGCTAAGCTGAGCCCCATTCTGTCCCACTCTAAACTTGAGAATGTAATCCACACCTTCATCTCCTCACGCTTAGACTACTGCAACTCTCCCAGCTCTAAAGCCGATCTTCAGCCGCGTACGTCACACGTCGCGTAATCAGGAAGCAGAAAATCCATGTGTTAGGAGATCGTTTTTTGAACCGATCACAATTCAACAACGGATTATCAAAGAAAGGATAACGCTCGAAACGTGCAAATTCTTCCTGATGTAAGAAAGGGCTTTTCTGATCAGGAAACGGCTGGCAGTGAATGAGTTAAACATTTTTTTAATCATCTTCTAAAATCTTTTTTATTTTCTACATTTTTTTGTTTTTGTGAAGTGCCTCGTGATTTTTATCTTGAGAGGTGCTATAGAAAAGATTGTTTTCTTTCTTTCTTTCTTTCTTTCTTTCTTTCTTTCTTTCTTTCTTTCTTTCTTTCTTTCTTTCTTTCTTTCTTTCTTTCTTTCTTTCTTTCTTTCTTTCTTTCTTTCTTTCTTTCTTTCTTTCTTTCTTTCTTTCTTTCTTTCTGTGTGCAACTGTAAACAAATCCCGACCTTGGCCTAAGCACATTTTGAAGACCTATTTTGTTTGTGAGGGTTTTTTCTATTTTAACCATTGATTTCGTCTTACATTTTAAGTAAGTAAGTCAATTTTGTTTGTAAATCACTCATCACAGACAGAAAACCACAAAGTGCTTCACATAGTTCAAAACAAAACATAAAGTCATAAAATCATTTTGAACTTAAAACAGAAATTAAATTTAAAAATACCATTAAAAATTAAAGATAATTACAAATTTCATTTAAAAATAATTTAAAAAAAGATTTAGATAAAAGCAGGTTCACATAATGATTAAACGATTAAATTATAAAAAATAATGCACAATATTGTATAATATATAAATTTATAATAAATAATAAACATTACAATTAGAAATCTAAATTATTTAATATAACTCTGTCTCAAATACCTCAGTAAAACATCAGCTTCATTTAAAGGGATGCTTTTAACATCTGTAAATAAATGTGTTTGAAGTTTGATGAAAACAGTCCAGAGAAATGTAACACTGATTCAGGATAGAGGTGAAATATTAATAGAAAAAGTTTTCATGGCCAAGAAGTTTTAGAAATTCTGAAATAAAAGTCAAAACACAATTGCCAAAGAACAATATGATTAAGACAACCCCACTTATTATTAATAATAATAATAATAATAATAATAATAGTAATTATTATTATTATTATTAGTAGTAGTAGTAGTAGTAGTAGTAGTAGTAGTATTGTTGTTGTTGTTGTTATTTTTTTATTGTTTTAGCTTGGTAATATGGGAGTTTTTCACTGTACAAATATGATGTTAGATTTTATTGACAATAGATAAAGTTTCACATGGAATGATGCAGACATTGTGACCTAATCCAACCAGGGCTCTGCTTTGCTTTTCTATTATAGTTCCTTCCATTGCACTAAATATAGTTTTCATGCATGTGGACGCTTTAAATTATGAAAGTGTCTTTATTGGGCACAATCCAGAGAATTAATGTTGGATGAAGACATCTGGAAACCTCTGCAGCATCAACCAGATGCTACAGGATGGCTCCCTAATACTGTTTTCATATTCAAGCTTTGTTTAAAACCTGCACACCTGAGCTCCCTCATACCTCAGTTCCACTGAACAGGCCTTGGCAAGGTTAAACTCAGGCATGGCTACTCGTCCATCCATCTCCAGTATGTCACAGATTAAGGAAAGTTGTTTTATAGGACAGATTTAAGACCACTGTGTCCTAAAGATGTGGCTCAATTCCCTGCAGTTACTTTTGCAATCCCATCCCCTGCACAGCCTTGCTTTTCCATCAAAACCATTAGTGGCATTGAAGCCTGGACTATCATCAACAATGACAGGTAAATATTTAGTCTGTCTCGGTGGAGCAAATAGGCCATACAAGGTCAAACAGCTGCACTGGGCTATTGCAGCTTAGTTATATTGGTCTCAAAGTCTCAGCAGGAACAATGTACACAAATCCATCGCTAAGGCCCATTTCTTGTGCAACTCGAGAATGTAAACTCCTCAAAGACTAGACTGCATGATGAATTAGAGATAATGTAACATTTGGAATTTAAGATAAAGAAAATATCTGCAGATGTGTTCTTTTGCACCAACACTTTTTTTATCACTTCCTGTTTCAGAAGCTGTCGCTGCTTCAGGAGATCAAACATTCACATCTCCCAAAAAAGAAACAAAAAAGGTCAAGGGAACCTATTTGCTGCTCAAGAAATCATCGCATCTTCAACAACAACCACTTTTCAAATGTGTCATTTATCGCACAATCACTCATACAGAAGCAATGCTGCCAAAGAGAAAAAAAAATCATAATTGGAGTTTTTATCTTTTCCATTATTTCCTCCCACAACCTCTGTCAACAAAATCAAAATGCCTTTTGAGTCACGTAGGGAGGTGCAGCTCTGGGCCTAACCACGGTGGCCTCGGAGATAGGCGGTGCTGGATAAGAAGGAAGAGAGTTCTTTGCTTTTGTGTCAACAAGAGACTTCATGGCTTTGAAGTAATAAATCATAAAAAACTACTCGGTTCCAAAACATTTATAGATAAGAGAGTTAGGAATCAAATCAATTATAGTTTTCTGTACATGAGGTCCCAATGTGGCCTGCAAACAGCCTCTGTATCAGAAGCATCTCAGCATGAGGCCACTGTAAATGCATCAGAGTAGGGAAGTCATTCCCCAAAACTTCTGCCTGCAAGGAGAATGACACAAATCAGGATGGATCAAAATCCTGTCTGATCAATGAAAAACAAGGCTAAATTGAATATGATGGAAACAGGTTCATCTCACAAAGGAACAATAGAACGATGTAAGAAAAAAGCGTTATCATTTTTGGAGAAGTAATGAAAGTAATCATTTGATGGAGAAGAGAACTCAGACGTTTTAAAATGTCAATAAATGTCTCTCCAAATGTTAATTTCAAAGCATAAAACAAACATTTAGCAGCATCAAATTCCCCTAGCTTTGTTTCTCATTGTTTTCTTTCATAATTTTTCTTAACACTAGCACGGCCACAATGCCATCAAAGGCCTTAAACCTTTAGCCTTGCCTGCCAGACTCCTCTTCTGTTTAATTCTGCACAGAGAAAGGGTCTGGGAACTCTCCTATACAAATAACCCCACCCCGTGAGAATTCAAACCGAGCCAATCAGCGCTGAGTAGCGTACGTCACACACCATAATGCAGAGTTTGTCATAAACATGGCGACTGAAGCAGAGTTCACTGCGGCTCTTTCCTCTGTTCCAAATGACTTGAACACGTCTTTAAAACCACAACAAGTAGAAGCGCTAAAAGCCTTTCTTCTAAAGAAAGATGTTTGCACCGTCACCAGACACCATTTTTGACTACAGCTAAAAAACTACAGCATCATGGACGTCACACACAGCGACGCTCAGTTTCTCATAAACAATGAAGACAGCGGCGGAGGTCGCTGCGGCTCTTTCCTCTGTTCTAATCGACTTGAATGTCTTTAAAACCACAACAAGTAGAAGCGCTAAAAGCCTTTCTTCTAAAATAAGTAAAGATACTTGTGCTGTCACCAGACGCCATTTTTTACTACAGCTAAAAAACTACAGTGTCGCGCGGTACAGTCGGCATATACATCTTTTTTCTGATTGGTTATTTTTGAGCTGCCTAGTCCCGCCCCTCAAGTGCCTCTCTGCCTGTGAGTAATCAGACTCTTTCTCTGTGCAGAATTAAACAGAGGATGAGTCTGGCAGGCCAGGCTATTAAACAGTCATCTTGACAGCTGTATTTAAAGATCAATAAATTCACCTTGTAGATTTATAATTTCAGATAATATTTACTTTAATTAGCTAAATAACATTTTTTTTTCCAATCAAACAATAATAAAACGTTGTCTACTGTCATATATATTTCATGCCTTTTTGCCATGTTCTCCCTTCTTTTATATTTTAGTAATAAAAAGGAAAAATCCCAAAACTGAGCAAGAGGAAGACTGATCAAATGCTGTGTGTTGTATTTTTTTTCTTGTCCGGGGAAACCAGCTAGAAATTATCTGGCAGTCAAAATGATTGCCTCTGGCTAAAATAGGAAGAAAAATTATATTTTGTCTGTCTTCAACAATAAAAATGAAACCGTTATTTTATGAAAATTTCCACTTATTTAGGAAAAATCAGAGACCAGCAAGGCTCTGTGACCATTCTATTGTCAAAAACATCAGAAGACTGTCAGATCGTCTGTAACTTAAGTAAAAGCAGGGGTGGACTGTGACCAAAAGTGGGCCCTGGCATTTTTACGAACCGTCAGCCCTCAGAATGGGGGGGTGGGGGGGTGGGGGGTGGGGGTTTGTTGGCTTGGTGTTGTGTGTGCTGCTCGCGGACCAGTCTCTATGCAGTCAAATGTGTGAGCGGGGGTGGTGGTGGGTTGCCGCCCACGGACTCGTCTTTATGCCGGATGTGAGAGCTACTATGTCTTTAGTCTTTAGAGATCTACTATGGACTGGGAGTGTTCAATTACAAGCAGGGCCAGACCGCTGCAACCGGGAGCCCTGGCCTTTCAGATCAGCTCATTCCTCACGGGCGAAGATCAGAGGGACATTAGCTACATGCTAATGTGGTAAAATGACAACAACATTGTCACTCAGCCGCGTTTTTCTTGCTAAAAACACCAGGAAAAACTCTGTTAGCTTCGGGTTACCATGTAGCTAATGCCCCGCTGATCTCCAACCGTGGAGTTGTGACAGCCCACTTGGCCAAGCGGCCGACCGGGACAGTGCCAGAATGCCAGATAGGCCAGTCCACCCCCTGTTGTTCTATACATATTTCAGTATCTCTCAAAGTCATTAGCTGTACATCTGCTTAACTGTTCATCTTGATCACTGCCACTGCTAATTGTCCTCAGCAAACAAATAAATACAATAATTGCTTAACTCGTTGGCTTTTCCGGCTAATCTGCTAAAACTTGGTCTGGTTATCGACAAGAACCCCTTCCAACATAAAGAACTTAATTAACTATAGGAGTCAACCTTTCTGATTGTTGGCAAGTACCTCACCAGCCACTAAACTGGCTTTATCAAAACTCTAAATTAGTAATTATTACACACACCCTATTTCAAGGTGGCTGCTTCAGCCCTTACAAAGGTCGTAACTTAGTACATATCTTTACATATTGTACTAAAGTTTAGTGCCAGTGTTAGTAAAGATTCAGCCCCAACACGTTTCTAAAGAGCAGAACACTGAGCGTAAAGGTTGCTCAAAGGTTTGCCTTAAACTGTTTGAGTAAACTGTTCTGTTAGCAAATGATCTCACAAACCAATGGATTATTTTTACAGAAACATTTAGAAATTTATCATTACATGTTGTTATGACCCCCAGTCTAGGCATCCAGAGGTCATAAGTCATACAGAGCCTTAAGTTTAAAACACAAAACATTTTAGTTTGAAGGGTTCCAGTTGAGTTGCAGTGGGAGACAACAAACAAACAGAAACTCTGTAAAGTGATGAGGTAGTCAAGTATCACCCTTCTTACAGGGGACAACACTCTAATAAGAACTTAAATTTTACTCACAGGAAGAAAAGGAATTAAGACAGCTAGTTTAACCTTCTGTAGGCGGGTGACAACACACACCAGGGCAGGAACAAACCCGGCAGCAAGCCCGATAGGGTAAACTTAATACTGAAATATTTTTCTAAAGAGAAACCTAGAACTCCTCAAACTCCTTTGAGGAGGGAGACACAATTTAACAACAGTAGACACCAGGAGAATCTCAGCCACAGAGTAGCTTCTCTGCCATGCTCCTCGCTGGTCTTGTGAGATCACAAAATCCCTCTAGACAACATTAGATTCCGCCTCACAACTGAGCTCTTTGGGTCGTGGCCAGACTATATATTGGTTCCTTTGATTAGTCAACAACTTGGTCATTACACTTCTGCCATTAACTCATATTTGAAGTATTTGGCTGTTTTTGACCAATCAATTACTATAGAAGGTCATTCAATTACGCTGATCCAGAATCATTTTCATCAGTTGAGAATTATCTCCAAACTGCAAAGGTTGGTGTCAAAACTTGAACTTGAAATGGTTACTCATGCCTTTATCTCTTCACATCTAGATTACCGTAACACACTCTTCAACCGTCACCTTATCGTGGTGGAGGAGTTTGAGTGCCCTAATGATCCTAGGAGCTATGTTGTCTGGGGCACTTAGTGCCCCTGGTAGGGTCTCCCATGACAAATTGGTCTTAGGTGAAGGGTGAGACAAAGAACAGTTCGAAGGATCTTTCATGGCGGTTAAAACGAAGAGTCGGAGTACCCGGCCCGGAGGGTTACCGGGGTCCCACCCTGGAGCCAGGCCTGGGGTTGGGGCCCGTGAGCGAGCGCCTGGTGGCCGGGCTTTCGCCCATGGGGCCCGGCCGGGCCCAGCCCGAACCGGATACATGGGCTTGTCCAACTGTGGACCCACCACCCGCAGGAGGAACATGAAGGGTCCGGTGCAATGCGAATCGGGTGGCAGACCAAGGCGGGAGCCTTGGCGGTCCAATCCCCGGACAAGAAAACTAGTTTTTGGGACATGGAACGTCACCTCGCTGGCGGGGAAGGAGCCGGAGCTTGTGGCAGAGGTTGAGCGGTACCGGCTAGATATAGTCGGACTCACCTCGACACATTGCATTGGCTCTGGAACCCGAGACCTGGAGAGGGGTTGGACACTCTACTTTGCTGGAGTTGCTCCGGGTGAGAGGCGGAGGGCTGGGGTTGGCTTTTTGTTAGCCCCGAGACTCTCTGCCTGTGTGTTGGGGTTTACCCCGGGGGACAAGAGGGTAGCTTCCTTGCGCCTTCGGGTCGTGGAACGGGTCCTGACTGTTGTTTGTGCTTATGGGCCAAATATCAGTTCAGAGTACCCACCCTTTTTGGAGTCCCTGGGACGAGTGCTAGATAGTGCTCCATCAGGGGACTCCATTGTCCTGCTGGGGGACTTCAATGCTCACGTGGGCAATGACAGCTTGACCTGGAGGGGTGTGATTGGGAGGAACGGCCCACCTAATCTGAACTCGAGCGGTGTTTTGTTAATGGACTTCTGTGCAAGCCGCAGTTTGGCCATAACGAACACCATGTTCGAACATAAGGATGCCCACCGGTACACTTGGTACCAGGGCAGCCTAGGTCACAGGTCGATGATAGATTTTGTAGTCGTATCATCTGACCTGCGGCCGTATGTTTTGGACACCCGAGTGAAGAGAGGGGCGGAGCTGTCAACTGATCACCACCTGGTGGTGAGTTGGATCAGATGGCAAGGGAACATGCCGCGTAGACCTGGCAGACCCAAACGCATAGTGAGGGTCTGCTGGGAACGCCTGGCAGAAGAACCTGTCAAGACGGTCTTCAACTCCCACCTCCGGCAGAGCTTTGACCACGTCCCGAGAGCAGTGGGGGACATTGAGTCCGAGTGGGCCTTGTTCCACTCTGCGATTGTCGAGGCGGCTGTTGCTAGCTGTGGTCGTAAGGTGGCCGGTGCCAGTCGTGGTGGCAACCCCCGTACCCGCTGGTGGACACCAGAGGTTCGGGGAGCCGTCAAGCTGAAGAAGGAGGCCTACAGGGCGTGGCTGGTCAGTGGGTCTCCGGAGGCAGCAGACAGGTACCGGATAGCCAAGCGGGGTGCAGCAGTGGCAGTTGCCGAGGCAAAATCTCGGGCGTGGGAGGAGTTTGGTGAGGCCATGGAGAAAGACTATCGATCGGCTCCAAAGAGGTTCTGGCAAACTGTCCGGCGCTTCAGGAGAGGAAGGCAGCAACTCGCTCACACTGTTTACAGTGGGGATGGGGAGCTGCTGACGTCAACTGAGGCTATAGTCGGACGGTGGAAGGAATACTTTGAGGAGCTCCTCAATCCCACCAATGCGCATTCCGAGGAGGAACCAGAGCTGGGAGGCCTGGGGATGGACGGTCCGATCTCGGGGGCAGAAGTTGCTGAGGTAGTCAAACAACTACACAGCGGCGGAGCCCCGGAGGCAGATGAGGTTCGTCCTGGGTATCTCAAGGCTATGGATGTTGTAGGGCTGTCATGGTTGACACGTCTCTACAACATTACGTGGTCATCGGGGGCAGTTCCTAGGGAGTGGCAGACCGGGGTGGTGGTCCCCATCTTTAAGAAGGGTGACCTGAGGGTGTGTTCCAACTATAGGGGGATCACACTCCTCAGCCTCCCTGGAAAGGTCTACTCCAATGTACTGGAGAGGAGGGTCCGATCGATAGTTGAATCTCATATAGAGGAGGAGCAATGTGGTTTTCGTCCTGGCCGTGGAACTGTGGACCAGCTCTATACCCTTGCAAGGGTGATGGAGGGGGCATGGGAGTTTGCCCAACCAATCCACATGTGCTTTGTGGATTTGGAGAAGGCTTATGACCATGTCCCCAGGGGCACCCTGTGGGGGACGCTCCAGGAGTATGGGGTGGGTGGCTTTCTGTTAAGGGCCATTCAGTCCCTTTACCAGAGGAGCGTGAGTTTGGTCCGCATAGCCGGTAGTAAGTCTGACCTGTTCCCAGTGAGGATTGGACTCCGCCAGGGCTGCCCTTTGTCACCGGTTCTGTTCATCACTTTTATGGACAGAATTTCTAGACGCAGCCGTGGTGTGGAGTGTGTCGAGTTTGGTGGCAGGAGAATCTCGTCTCTGCTTTTTGCGGATGATGTGGTCCTCCTAGCTTCATCCAGCTCTGACCTTCAGCTCTTGCTGGGTAGGTTCGCGGCTGAATGTGAAGCGGCTGGGATGAGGATTAGCACCTCCAAATCTGAGACCATGGTTCTCGACCGGAAAAGGGTGGCTTGCCACCTCCGGGTCGGGGGAGAGGTCCTACCTCAAGTGGAGGAGTTTAAGTATCTCGGGGTCTTGTTCACAACTGAGGGTAGGAGGGATCGGGAGATCGACAGGCGGATTGGTTCGGCGTCTGAAGTGATGCGGACGCTGAGCCGATCTGTCGTGGGGAAGAGGGAGCTGAGCCAGAAAGCCAGGCTCTCGATTTACCGGTCGATCTACGTCCCAATCCTCACCTATGGTCATGAGCTTTGGGTAATGACCGAAAGAACGAGATCGCGGATACAAGCGGCCGAAATGAGTTTCCTCCGTAGGGTGGCCGGGCTCAGCCTTAGAGATAGGGTGAGGAGCTCGGACATTCGGGAGGGACTCGGAGTAGAACCGCTGCTCCTCCGGATCGAAAGGAGCCAGTTGAGGTGGTTTGGGCATCTGGTCAGGATGCCTCCTGGACGCCTCCCCGGGGAGGTGTTTCGGGCATGTCCTGCCGGCAGAAGGCCCCCGGGTCGACCCAGGACACGTTGGAGAGGTTACATCTCCAATCTGGTCCGGGAACGCCTTGGGGTCCTACCGGAGGAGCTGGTGGACAAGGCCGGGGAGAGGACGGCCTGGAGCTCCCTAGTTGGGATGCTGCCCCCGCGACCCGGACAAGCGGAGGAAGACGACGACGACGACGACGACACTCTTCACATGTTTAAACAAAACAGCACTTGACCTCCTTCAATTTGTCCAGAACTCTGCAGTGAGGCTCCTAACTGGAGCAAACAGAATAGGTCACATCACTCCTATTCTGATGTCTCTGCACTGGTTACACATCCATGTCTAAACCTGCTTGTCCATTCAGGGTCGTGGGAGGCTGGTGCCTATCTCCAGCAATCTCTGGGCAAACAGGCGTGGTACACCCTGGACAGGTTGCCAGTCCATTGCAGGACAACACAGAGACACACAGGACAACCAACCAAGCACACACACACACACACACACACACCTAAGAATAGTTTAGAGAAAAATCGGACTGTGGGAGGAAGCCGGAGTACCCAAAGAAAGCCCACACATGCACAGGGAGAACATTCAAACTCCATGCAGTAAAACCCCAGGTTGGGATTTGAACCCAGGACCTTCTTGCTGCAAGGCAACAGCACCAACCACCACACCACTGTGCAGCCCTTGTTATCCTGACTATGACTTTCAGGGCTCTACATGTTCAGCCCCCTTTCTATAATAATGAACTGTTAAAGCCATATGCTCCAACTCAAGCCCTCAGGTCCACAAACCAGAACCTTCTAGAAGTTCCAAACACCAGATATAATAGTCGTGGCGATCGTTCCTTTCAGGCTGTTGCACACAAACTTTGGAATGAACTTCCTTTATCTTCACATAGTATTGGACACATTATAAAAAACAGCTCAAGACCCCTTTACTTAAAGCTGCTTTTGTGATTTCTCCATCTGATGTTTAATTATCTTTCATTTGTTTTAGGACATTTTTGTACTTGGATTTATGATATAATAATAATAATAATAATATATATATATATATATATATATATTATTTTATGATTTGACCGTTTTATTTAAAACAGCTCCTAACTATTTTGTTTTTTTCTGATGTTTACTTTCTGCCATCTTTATTTTATAATATTTGGTTGTTTTGTATTTATGATCATTTTATGACTTTATGATTTGTTTTGTTCTTCATTGTTAAGCACTTTGTGTCATGTTTGAGGGTAATTTCTTGACCCACGACATGAAGAATCACCACCGAGAGACAGAAGGTAAGTTTAAATGATTTATTTTGAATGGGAGAGGTAGCCGAAGCTTCTGTAGGACTGGAGGGATCTGTGGGGTCTGAGAGAGGAAAAGAGGTCAGAGTCTGGAGCAACGTGAGACGATGATGAAAAAATAAGGCTTACTGTTTCCTGGATGATCCGGTATTTTGTGGGGGGTTAGTCAGACCTGGCTGGATGGGGAGACCGAGGAGCTGCAGGTGGATAGGTGGGTGACGGAGAGCTGGCGATCAGGGGCAAACAGCAGGACTGGAATGTGGTTGATGGTTCTGGAGGTATAGCAGAGAGTGGAGATGAAAAGATGACTGGAACCTGGAGGAATCAGGAGGGCAGAGGAGGTTAACTGCCAGAAGGGCAGGAACAGGTGGACAAACAAATTCTAAAATAGTTTTTAGGAAGGTCAAAAGGAGGGCTAGAAACTACCCAAGACTGAGTATCATCTGGCAATGGTGAGATGTCCAGCTGCTCCTTAAATCCCCTGATCGCTGATGAGCTGATTTGGCACAGCTGGGCTCTCCAGACACACCCACCTGCAAACAACACTCAGCAGAGATGGTTATGCAGCACAGATCATGACAGTACCCCCCCCCCCCCCCCCCCCCCCCCCTCAAAGGCCGACACCCGGCGGCCGCGCAGAGGAGGAGGAGGAGGCAGCAGCAGAAGACCGAGCGGCGTCAAAGTCTCTGATGAGAGAAGGGTCCTCAATCCAGGAACTGGGGACCCACTGGCGATGTTCTGGACCGTAACCCTCCCAGTCCACCAAGAACTGACGCCCCCGGCCCCTGGGCCTGACGTCCAGCAGGCGCCGAACACGAAAGCCAAGTCCACCATCAGTGAGACGAATAGGAGAAGGGGGAGCAGGAACAGGGCACAACGGACTGGACGAGACAGGTTTCAGGAGGGAAACATGAAAGACAGGGTGGATCTTCAAAGACTGGGGCAGGACAAGACGGACAGAACAGGGACTGAGAACCTCCTGAATGGGATATGGGCCAATGAAGCGAGGTGAAAGTTTCCTAGTTGTACCCTTGAGACCAATATCTTTGGTTGACAGCCAGACCTGTTGACCTGGACTGTACACGGGCGCGGGTCTGCGGTGTCGATCTGCCAGCCGTTGGTTGCGCTCTTTGGTGTGCTGAAGGGCCGCCCGGGTTCGGATCCATGTTCTCCTTGCCCGGCGGATAAACTGAGGGACTGTGACAGAGGAGGATAAATCCGAAGGGAACAGGGGAGGTTGGTAACCAAGGGATGATTCAAACGGGGACTTACTGGTTGCAGTGGAAACGTGGGTGTTGTGTGCGTACTCGATCCATGGGAGTTGGGTGCTCCAGCTGGTAGGGTTTGAAGAGCAGACACATCTGAGCATAGCCTCCAACTCCTGATTGAGCCGCTCGCACTGACCGTTAGTTTGGGGGTGGTAACCAGAACTCAGGGAAACACGGGCCCCCCAATAAGGTGGCAAACTCCTTCCAGACCCTGGAGAGGAATTGGGGGCCGCGATCTGACAAGATCTCTGATGGGATGCCATGAAGCCTGAAAACATGGGTTATGAGGAGGTTAGCGGTTTCAGTGGATGATGGAAGGGATTTCACTGGAACAAAATGACAGGCTTTTGAAAATCTATCGATTATAGTGAGAATTGCAGAAAAACCTTTGGAGAGGGGTAGGCCAGTAACGAAGTCCACTGCTATATGCGACCATGGGCGAGATGGAATGGGGAGAGGATGTAACAGTCCTGCCGGGGGTTGATTGGTGGTTTTATTATGGGCACAGACATGGCAGGCGTTGATGTACTCTTTAGTGTCATTAAACATGGAGGGCCACCAGAATGACCTGCGGATCAGGGCGAGAGTGCGACCAATTCCAGGGTGAATGGAAAATTTGGCAGTATGTGCCCAGTGGATCACTGCTCCTCAAACCTGTTGAGGCACAAACAGTTTATTGGGAGGACCATTACCTGGGTCAGGATCAGTGCGTTGGGCGTCCAGAACTTTGTTAGTGATGTCCCAGGAAACAGCTCCTACAACACAAGATGGAGGAAGGATAGTGGTGGGTTTAATGTCTCTGTCTGAAGCGTACTGGCGGGATAGAGCATCTGGTTTGACATTCTTTGATACGGGGGTGTAGGAAATGATGAAATTGAAGCGTGTGAAGAACAGGGACCACCGGGACTGTCTGGGGTTTAACCTCTTGGCCTCTTTCAGGTAAGCAAGGTTTTTATGGTCTGTCCAGATAATGATGGGATGCTCGGAACCTTCAAGCCAATGGCGCCACTCTTCCAGAGCCAATTTGATGGCTAGCAGCTCTCGGTCTCCCACATCATAGTTTTGCTCCGCCTGAGAGTTTCTTTGAAAAGAAAGCACAGGGATGTAATAGATTATCTGAAGGTGACATTTGAGATAGGACAGCACCAACGCCAGAATCTGAAGCGTCGACTTCCATGGTGAACTGAACAGACGGATCAGGGCGAACCAAAACAGGAGCTTGAGTGAAACGTGTCTTTAACTCCTGAAAAGCCTCTTCAGCGTTAGCTGACCACACAAAGGCTCTTTTAACAGAAGTCAACTGCATCAAGGGAGATGCCACCTGGCTGTAGCCACGAATAAAACGCCGATAAAAATTTGCAAACCCGAGGAAACGTTGAAGCTGTTTGCGGGTAGTGGGAGTTGGCCAGTCACGGACAGCTTCAACCTTTTCTGGGTCTGTTCTCAGCTTTCCCTTCTCCAGAACAAATCCCAGAAATTTCACTGAGGAAACGTGGAATTCGCATTTTTCAGCCTTGACGAAAAGGCGGTTCTCCAGAAGGCGTTGTAGGACAGCGCGGACATGTTGATGGTGTTCGGAAACGGTACTGGAAAAAAATCAGAATGTCGTCGAGGTATACAGTGACAAATGAATTGATATAGTCAGAGAGTACGGAGTTTACCAGGGACTGGAACACTGCGGGAGCATTGGTCAGGCCAAAAGGCATGACAAGGTACTCGTAGTGGCCCAGAGGTGTCTTGAAGGTCGTTTTCCACTCGTCACCCTCCTTGATCCTTACAAGATGATAAGCGTTGCGGAGATCTAATTTGGTGAAGACGGTTGCATTCTGTACAGGGTCAAAGGTGGAGGAAAGCAGAGGCAGAGGATATTTGTTCTTGACTGTTATTTGATTTAACCCTCGATAGTCGATACAAGGACGCAGGGAACCATCTTTCTTTGAAACAAAGAAGAACCCTGCGCCCAAGGGAGAAGTGTATGGACGAATCAGACCTGATGCTAAGGACTCAGAGATGTACGTGGTCATGCATTCATGTTCAGCTTTAGAAAGACTGTACAACCTGCTGGATGGGAATGTGGCATCAGGAAGCAGGTCGATACTGCAATCATATGGACGATGGGGAGGTAAGGATGCAGCTCGATCTTTGCTGAAAACTGCTTGTAGGTCATGATATTCTGATGGCACTGAAGAAAGGTCCGGAATGGGTGGAGGACTGGAAGCAGGAACCTGGACCGGAAGGCTAGCGGACAACAAACAGTGGGACAAGCAGTAAGGACTCCAAGCAGCAACTTGACCAGTCTTCCAGTCGATGTGGGGGTTGTGCATGCTAAGCCATTCATGTCCTACGACGACTGGAAACTGAGGAGAGGGAAAAACAAAAAATGCAATGATTTCTTGGTGGTTACCAGACACTTGCAACTTGACAGGCTCCGTTCGGTGGGTGATGGTAGTGAGCGCGTTGCCATCCAATGATGAAACCTGAACTGGAGTGAGAAGAGGTGTCGTTGGAATTCTCAGTTTAGTGACCACAGACTGATCTAGAAGATTCCTCTCACAACCAGAATCAAGCAGGGCTGTAGTTAAAAAAGGCAGCTGATTAAAAAAAACAGTGCAGGTCAATACACACCGGGAGGCTTCTTTGTTAGTGCTGCTACCCACCAGAACTCCCGGACTTACTGGTGGGCTCTCCCTTTTGGGCGAATATGACAGTTGGGTAGAAAGTGACCAGACAAACCACAGTACAGACACAGTTGGGAGGAGATGCGACGTTGTCTCTCTTCTGGGGTCAGACTAGCCCGGCCTATCTGCATGGGAACCTCTGGAGGAATTGAGGCAGAAGCAAAAGCAGACGGCAGAGCTGGAGGAATAGTGGAACGAGCGGTCTGATGGGTATGATAACTGGGCAAGGCAGACCTGGGACGGGTCTTGAGTCTTTTCTCAATGCGAATAGCTAGAGTGATAAGATCCTCCAGAG
Organism: Nothobranchius furzeri; assembly: GCF_043380555.1. Taxonomy (NCBI): domain Eukaryota; kingdom Metazoa; phylum Chordata; class Actinopteri; order Cyprinodontiformes; family Nothobranchiidae; genus Nothobranchius; species Nothobranchius furzeri. The sequence continues at coordinate 55,109,069 of NC_091745.1, forward strand.
TGCCAGGTTCAGGACACAGGGCTAGTTGGTCCTGGATTTTGTCGTGGAGGGCTTGAGTAAAAGCTCCTTTTAATGACTCCTCATCCACACTAGAAGTGATAGCTAATGTTCTGAATTCAACTGCAAAGTCTGAAACCGTTTGTTTTTCTTGCTTCAGATTCCAAATGGCCCGGGCTATTTCTGAGGGTGTCTCTGATTTACCAAAAGTTCTATTAAAATCTACGAGGAAGTTGTCTAAGGAACCTCTAAGGAAACTAGGTTCCCGACTTTTTGCCTCAGCCCACTGTAAGGCACGACCTCGGAGCAGACTGACAATGTAAGAAATTTTTGCGGGATCACTAATAAATGCTTCTGGGGTTCTTTCAAACGCTAACATGCATTGGAGAAGAAAACGTATTTTGCCGGACTCACCGGAGAAGGTATCGGGAGGAGGCGAGTCTGCAACCCGGAAGTGCCAATATGTAGACGGACCAGGCTGAACCGGAGGTAGTTGAGGTGGAGGTGGAGAAACTGAAGCAGCCGGAACAGATAGCTTTTCATTTAGTTCCCTTAATCTGGAGTCTAACTGGAACAAACGTTGGTTAGTGTTGGCTTGATGTTCGAGGAGAGTCTGTATGGATTGTTCATGTTGGGCAAAAGCTGTGGATATAACGGACGGTAGTGATTCGACAGCGGGGTCAGGAGTTTGGCCAGATGATTCTGTCATGTTTGAGGGTAATTTCTTGACCCACGACATGAAGAATCACCACCGAGAGACAGAAGGTAAGTTTAAATGATTTATTTTGAATGGGAGCGGTAGCCGAAGCTTCTGCAGGACTGGAGGGATCCGTGGGGTCTGAGAGAGGAAAAGAGGTCAGAGTCTGGAGCAACGTGAGACAATGATGAAAAAATAAGGCTTACTGTTTCCTGGATGATCCGGTATTTTGTGGGGGGTTAGTCAGACCTGGCTGGATGGGGAGACCGAGGAGCTGCAGGTGGATAGATGGGTGACGGAAAGCTGGCGATCAGGGGCAAACAGCAGGACTGGAATGTGGTTGATGGTTCTGGAGGTATAGCAGAGAGTGGAGATGAACAGATGACTGGAACCTGGAGGAATCAGGAGGGCAGAGCAGGTTAACTGCCAGAAGGGCAGGAACAGGTGGACAAACTAATTCTAAAATAGTTTTTAGGAAGGTCAAAAGGAGGGCTAGAAACTACCCAAGACTGAGTATCATCTGGCAATGGTGAGATGTCCAGCTGCTCCTTAAATCCCCTGATCGCTGATGAGCTGATTTGGCACAGCTGGGCTCTCCAGACACACCCACCTGCAAACAACACTCAGCAGAGATGGTTATGCAGCACAGATCATGACACTTTGTGATTTTTCTTTATGTGATAAGTAATATATAAATAAACTTTACTTACTATATTCATAGGTTGGCTTGTCAGGTTAACTAAGAGTAAAAAAACAAACAAAAAAACAAATCTTTCAAAGGCTAACAGATTGAATAAGATTATGTATGAAGTTCTGCTCCAGATTTGACCAAAGCAGCCTTAAAGACATTGGCCAGAGGCAAAATTCCTTTGAATGGCATGTGTAAAGAAGTATAAAAACCTCAGATGAAAAAGGTTTTTGGATTTTCACGGCTGGAATTTAAAGAGAATCTGATGTTTTTGACTGGCATGGGAAAAATAGAAACTAACTTCCGCTCTAAACCCTGGGCAGCTGGTGACGTTTCACAAGGTGCTCTGCTGAAACAGCGATAGTAAACAACGCCTGACTCCGGTGTTTCTGCGTTAGCGTTATAGCAGAGAACAATGTGTCTTCAGTCAGATGAAGCTTCTGAAGCCTCTGCTAGTCGGTCAGATAATTTTTTCTTCTGGGATACGGCGACAAGAACGGATATTGGATTACCGGAGACGTTCAACCGAACTCCGTTCCATGCAGCTGGATATCAGAACAGAAGGTGCAGACATGCTTTGGACCGTTTCGCTCAGAAAACCCGCCGCTCGACTGAGACACCGGGGAGGATTCTGTTCGTCTTCGGAACCCAAATCGATACAGTTTGTTAAAGTTTGTTAATTATTTCATGTCTGTGCTCCACCGGTAGCTTTCAGTTAAGTTCTCAGTTGATTAGCTCCATCATGTTGTCCCATTATAATTCAGTAATCTACAGATGAGTAAAATAATGTGTTGCCAGCTTTACCGCTGTGTGTATTTATTGAGAAAACATCGGAAAATATTTAAACGATTGCTTACCAGAATAAATCTTCCTGATGCTAACTCGGATCGTTGTTTTCTAATCCAGGATGACACAGAGATTCTAACGGTCCTATAGGAGGATCTATTGTTGAAAAGTGTGGATCATCTTTTAGATTATATCTGTGTGTGTGTGTGTGTGTGTGTGTGTGTGTGTGTGTGTGTGTGTGTGTGTGTGTGTGTGTGTGTGTGTGTGTGTGTGTGTGTGTGTGTGTGTGTGTGTGTGTGTCGTAGCTTTCACAAATTATTTGTTACCGGAGCTAACACGGTTCGTGCTGCAGCAGTCATGCTGACGGGACTTGCCTGCTGGAGTCCAGAAGTACTGGTGTGGTTCTAAATGGATTTATAGATGTAGGTTATTATTTTAGATCAAACCTATATTAGTTAAAAATGTGTAGGACACGGATATATGGCTCAGACCTTTAGCTGCAGCTGTAAACGCAATTTTTTGTTTTAATTAGGAACATGATAGTAAACAAAATCCAGTGATTTACCATGCTAGCAACAGCAGCTACCTAGTATGACTGTGTGAGTGAAGTATGCAAAACACAGTTCTTCACTGCCTGGAGGAGAGAATTTTGATTTTCTGTAAATACTTATGACTAAATTCCTTAATAAAATGAAAAACTGAACCCAGTTCAAATTTATATAGATGGTTAAGTGTAGTTATACTGTATTTCTACTATTTTAATGCTGATTCTGGCCACTACCTTTAATTCCAAAGTTTTTCAACATAATGGGAACTTAGTAATTTTGATTTTAAAAGTGTGCTGGTGGTGGTGGTGGTGGGGGTGGGGGGGTCTTCTCCTGGTCACATTTTCAGCGCATTCAAACTCAAATGGATGCATCTCAAAAACGAGGGACAAAGATCACCCCAAACTTTCCTAAAACCGTCTCCGTGATGTTGAATTTGAAACAAATGTTTTAGCGCCTGACTCGGCCCCCGTGTCGGCAACAGGCCATTCATCACAGTGTTACGTGTCAGCGTTAAATTATCCCTGCTATTATGACAGCAACATTACTCATCAGGATTAGGGCTAGCCAAACAGAGGCCCCTCGGCTGCAGCCATCTCCTGCCTCGTATCGATCGCTGTTCCCTCTATTACCAACACAGAGGCTATCTGCATGACACTGGCGCACGGTGCATGTTGATGATGCTCTTGTCTGCTACCAGGATGCCTGTATCATGAGCTCGAGAGAGAGAGGTAGAAGGAGAAGACGGGAGCACAACTCCGGAGAAAAGAAGAGATAAAGAGAGACTGTACGCGCAGGCTCTCTGGAGAGTTCAGGTATAATGAAGTGCTGGATGGGTTTAATACGAACAGCAGAAGGGGCCACTGCCGTCGTCGGGCGCTGTTAATATCTCCTCCGTTCCTTAAGCAAATCAACTTATCTTGCTCTGTCTGGCTTTTGATAAGAAGTGGATGAGGTCCATTGAGAATGCTTGATTTAGATGTTGTTTAAAGTGAATATCCAGATAGCTAAAACACAAAATTGTATGATCTGAATCTGCTTGTATGTCTGCTTGTTTTTTTTTTCTTTCATTCAGTGGAGCATGCAGTCAGACTGAATGAGGGAGATAAAACTGCAGCGGCGTCTACATAAATCCCTCATTTCTATGCCTTCCAATGCCTCAAATGTGCCACAAGACATTACTTAAATAATGCCTGAAGGTGCAAACGCCACCGACGCTGTCCCCGTCCGTTCAATCTGAAACGCATCAAATCCTCTCTAATTCCACATTTCAGGCTTTTAAATTGTCTTGTGCTCTGAAACGTAACTGACGGCTTCAACTTTGTTTCAAGACTTTTTTATTTTCTATTAATGTCAACTTTGTGTTACTCTGAGGAGGTGAGATGGGAGGGGGGATCGTCTTTTTGTTGTAAATGTCCTCTGTGTGGTCACACAGGAGCATCCGCAGAGAAAGCAGACCTGAGGATTTTCAGCGCAGGACATTTTTAGAAAGTGAAAGCCGACCTCTGCAGGGACTTGTGTCTCTCAAATGGTCAAATCCTTCTGGACGTCCCTCTTTGGCTGAGACAACAGTGGCCCACTGGAACAGGACAAAAGACAGGATCAGTCTGGATGCTTCAGCTGGACAGAACAGAACACGATCTGATGTTAAGGCTTTAAAACGCTAAGAATAATCTGCTGGTGGGTGCTTTCTGTGTAGAAAAATGAGCTCTGTATTAACCTACGTGTGATTTATTTACTCCAGTCACATAACCCATAAACTCAGACTGATGTCAAGAAACATTCAGTTTTTTTGTTACATAAATCTGATTAAACTTTATCAAAACTATTTAGTTGGTTCTGTTAGATGTTTCCTGTTGGTTAACAGGATAGTTCATTGATACTCTAACAAGCATATTTGATTTTTTAAACCAAAAAGTCTGTCGTCTCCAACCTGCTTTCTTTTTAATTTAGTAATGCCATAAAGGCCAATGTTGTACCTGAACGAGTTCATTGAAGGATCGTTTCTGACTTTTTTGAGAACGTAAACTGAACTCGCTCACATTTTGTCTGGTGAACGTTGAAGTGAGCTCGCTCCTTTTGGCATTTGTGAACGGGTTTATGAACTGTGCTCTCGCGGTTTGAGAGCTCCAGATCTCCATGGAGGTACGCTGTGGCTAGAAGCATCTATAGACATTATGAAGTGCCATAGACAGTCAATGTGGCATCCACTCTTCAATGTCTATGCTGTTAACGACGGGCCTGCATTCCATTTATATCAGAAAAAAATTCAACAAAATGTCACGTACCATTTAACTGAGATGGCCCCTTACAAGTTTGTCTTGTAAAATGAACACATTTCCACCACAGCTACTGTTGTTGTTAAGAGAATCTGCCATTTTGAACAGTCTGAGCTAAAAATGTTCTTTACATGTATGAGATCTGCCTCCGGAGAGGGCTTCTGGTTGATTTTTCCTACTCGGAATTTGGGATTCTCACGTACTCAGTACAAATGTAATGCACCATTAATACCAGTTGTGGCTCGTCCATAGGGGGCGCTAGGGTGCAGCCTCACAAGTCTAATAGGAAGAAAAAGAAGAAGATAGGAATCACAAAATGTACAAATACATGAAAATTAAACTAAATGATCTATGCAGAATAAAAGTGCTGTATGTAATCTGCTATTAAGTGTAGTTTAAAAATGTTGTTTCACACTTTAAGCACGACTGAATCCTCTTGTGACGTGTTTCCTGATACTTTCGTGCACAGCAGTCTCAATCACAGACCTATGCTATAACTGACGCATGAACGCTAGATCCCCTTCAATACAAAGAGAGTCTTTGGGCACAGAAGTTTGTGAATGAAACTGGGTGGAGTCTCAGCTCAGCTCAGGATGTTCACCTGGGACCGGAAGCTCCCCACAAATCATCATTGTTCTTATTTTTTCAGCCCACCATTTTTTTTAAATCAGCATACAGAGATACTATGTAAATCTGATATTGCACATATATTAAACAGATACTGAGTATTGCATTGGTGTTATTGTGTAACAGGATGTAACAGCTTAAATTGAGAAGTTGCACACTCTTACTGCAGAGGGGCTGAATGACCTACAGTAGCAGTTTTGCATCTGCATGTTTTACTCATACACATTTATGACCCAAGTTCTATAACTTTTTCTTTGGGCAAACAAGTCATAAAATCAGTTCTCAAATATTGAATAGACTCAATTAAAAGGTAATGAATGTTCAAACATTTTGCACTTTGATTTGCATCTTTTGTATCTTACCTCAGCCTGGTTCCTCACTCAGATCTTTCCCTCAGTAAAAAATAATAACCATAAAAAATAATAACCATGAACTAGTTCAGTTTTGGACCTGTGGACTTAGTTAAAAAATGTAATTGTCACAATGTGGGGATGTTTAGGACCCAACTATGCAGATACCCAGGATGACTCGAGGCAGAAGTTGGTAAAAGTAAAAATCCTTTTATTTAGGAAGAAACTAAAATAAATCCAAAATGGCAATGAGACAAAAGTCCAAGAGGACAGGACACCCAAAGCTCTCTTTAGAGCACCATCAACTGGAGACAAAAAAGTTCAGACAGAGCACGAACAAACGCTGACAGAAACACAACAATGGACCGACAAAAGACAGAGACAAGACAGGACTTATATACACAGGGAGGAGTAATTAGGGAAATTGGCAGCAGGTGTGTGGAGTGAGGGCTGGAGGGAAGACAGGTGAATATAATGATCTACCTGGGAAAACAGAAACAGAGGAGGGCAAATACCTTAACACAAAACTAAACAACAATATCTAAAGACAGAGGGAAGGGCTCACACAAACTAGCTGGAGGAGGACATAACACACACAATTACACTGAGTTGGGGAGGACACGCACACACACGCACACACACACACACACACACACACACACACACACACACACACACTGAGTTGGGGAGGACACGCACACACACACACAAACACACACACACACACACACACACACACACACACACACACACACACACACTGAGCTGGGGACAAATAGGCTGGAGGTAACCTGGGAGGAATGATTAAAAAGGGTAACAACATAAGACACTTAACTGAGACGCAGACAAAAGACACATGAGGGCTCTATGAGACACAGAAGGGAATCCAGAGAAGGATGGAGAAACATCAGGAGACACATGAAGGAAGACACAGACCATGACAGTAATCATACAAACTAAAAGCTGAAATAGTTCATTTTAAAATGTGTGAACTCAACTTTGAACTAGTTTAAAACAACTCTTTCCAACACGATGAAGGCATCAGCACCTTCACATTTGTGTGGCCTTCATTTGAAGATGGATTTAAATCTCTTGCTCTGGCTGCAGCTTGAAAAGGTGACTGCTGAGCAAGGACTGGGCCACCTGTGAGTGCTTTTGGATGTTGAAAGGGTCCAGAACCAGCTTCTTGCCTGTACTTTCATGCCAGAATCTCCACAAGTCACTGGATTGGTAACAATGCACTTGTGTGAAAAAGTCACCATACTTGCTAATTATTCTCAAAAACTTCAACAATGTTCTTGTCTCCAATTTGCAGTGGCGGGCAGTGCGTTCCACCCCTGGGCCTTCAGTGATTTCCTATTCAGTCCAATCTAATTTAATACACCTTAAAATACCATCAATAGGACATCACAGCTGGAGAAACCTCACACACACACACACACACACACACACACACACACACACACACACACACACACACACACACACACACACACACACACACACACACACACACAAACACACACACACACACACACACACCAGTGGCTGGTCAAGACACATAATTTCCAGAGTCTTTAAAATCAAACTCGCATTCCCAGTTGAGAGTAGGAAGCTGACCACGGATACTGTCAAATCTCAGAAATGAAATACGGGTTTAAGAGATGAGACAATAAAATAAATAAGTAAAGCAAACACATTATTTGCATTTGTTTTGGAGAAAATTGTACCGCGAAACAATTGAACATGTTGGCGCAGCTGCACACACCACGTTATACACAATATAAATTGCATAGAAACAGAACACAGAATAATTTCATTTTGCCATTTTATTTCGTTACCATTTATTGATTATTAACAAAATAAAATGACAAAACATAAAAAAAAATACTAATAAAATGTTTCCACTCACCAACATAAATGTCCAGCATGGATCTCCTCCTCTCCTGCTCATTAGAAAATAAAATCCATCCTTCTTTCTTTCCTCAGGAAAACCTCAATGGCTCTGTACAGTTTATCTGTGCGCTTCAGGTCCATGAGTAGGTCCTTTTCTATGGACATGGAGGCTAATGCTGAAAGACGTGTCTGTCCGGTCGTGTTTCTGACGTACATTTTAACGCACTTTAATGCTACCAAATCCATCTGATGCGAGCAACAGGCGTTCCCAGCAGAATAACCTGCAGCGGTTCTCTGAAGCTGTTAGCCATGGGTACCGTTCATAGCTGCTTGCCTGAAAATGACGAACAAATCCTTTCTCCTGCTGGGACAAGCCAGCTAGCGTTGGAGTCAGACGACCTGTTCTCACAAGATCCATTTTTTCTTGAAAGGTCCGTCTGGAAAATGGTGTGGCATGTTAATCTGCAACCAAGTCTGTCTCTTCTCCTCTTTCAGCCATCATGTGTTCAAAAATACATCAATAGCTGCCTATAGATACAAATCTCTGTGTTTAGTTTTGATATTTTGCTTCATGCCGCTAGAAAAGTTCTAACTACTGCTCATCCAATCACAGGATGCGTTCATGTCAACTTTTGCGTGAGGCCAGCTAGCTGGCCCGGGCCAAGCTGACTCGTGAGCTGATTGGCTATCGCAACTAGATCGTCTCTGTTCACTTACAGCGGACAGTGGGCTTCTCGATTGATTCTGAAGGCCTAGAGCAGACTTAATCTGCCTGAAAACACAAGCTAGCTTAAATCTGATTGGATAACACCCAGCCTTGGTATTTTAACACTGGAAGCAGCACAGCCAAGTGGGTATAATAGGATATAAAGAAAATAGACCAGTGAACATATTTTTTATTTAAAAATAATTACCAAAGGAAAAAAATTACATTTATGCTTTTGAGTATGTTTAGGCCAGCAGAGAAGGCTTTGCTGGCCCTGACTGCCCACCACTGCCAATTTGAATATTTTATGGTGCGTTCTGCTCTCAGTCAACACAGAATCATGTCTGTCCATCAACTGTAAAAACATTCCGGATTTAGGCCAATGAGAGAAAACTTCTCTCAGTCACACCAATAACCCCACAATTATATATTTTTTATTTTATTTCTTTGTATAGTCTGTAGTTTCATTTGACATCACTGTGAGGTAATAATTGCTGCAGACCTAACTTATTTACTCTTAACTGAAAAGTTGTGATCACTTTTCTGAATGAAGCAGGATTAAGCATAAGTCAAGTCATGCTAAACAGACTCATCCTTTGTTTCTATACCTTTGGTTCATCTTATCGCCCTATTACGAGTCTCACTGCTTCATTTAACGTAATTTTTTCTCCCATGTAGCAACCAAATGCACCCCTATCCCTGTGCATATCGACCACAGTCCACCGGGAGATCAATACTCAACATACTGGGGCCAGAACAAAAACTGTAATTACTCACAAAGCTGCAAAATCATAGGCGATAACAGCTTATTTCATTCATTGTTGCAAGTGAGAAATATAGACATGAAAACAGATGGACACACTGGAACCAGTAGTAGGAGATAATTATGAAGTACTCATTTAAGCAAACCTAAATATTTTCTTTTTTATGATTTAGTCAAGAATTAGGAAATTAAAGTAATGTGTTCCTCAGAAGGACTATTTAATAAAGCAAAACTAATTTATGCTCCTTACTTCACATTGTGGTCTTCATCGCCCATGTCACAATAAATTAGTTATGTAGCAAAGCCAAGAACAAAACAAAAATCCTCTTTGGACCTGAACTGAAGATGAATTATTTCCCACCATGAGAAATAAGGTGAGCAATAAAACCTCTCATGATACAAAAGGTTGAGAAAGGATAACAAACAAGTGGGTGAGATTTGCTGCCTTTCAGAAACCCTCTTAAGTGGTAATAGGATAACCCTGGACACGTCAAGAGCCTATCAAACTGCCCCTCACATTCGACCCCTGGGTGAGACAGGAAAGGCCCGCTTTGTTTGTAGCAATTGGGTCCTGTGTGCAGGGCCGTAATGAAGTGACCTGAAATAATGGAAAGCCCTGGGCCCCGCACCGATGATTTTTGCTGGGATAAGAGCAGGGATCCTGATTCAGAGTCACAGTTCATTTCATTTTTCGCCTCTGATGAGATCTCCTCTGTTATCTGATAAAATTGAACAGCCATTACCGGTAGGGGCTCAGGCCGGCCAAGCGGTAAAGCGGTGCCGACCGCCTCTAACAGAAATCCTATACACTTCACTTTGTCAGCAGTTTTGAATTCATCGTTTGCTGGGGGTTAAGCCAGATGATAGGAATAAGCTAGGCCCAACCAAGATTGACACTTCATTTCAGAAATCAATATTTACAATTTACTTCTTTCAAAGTTCATTCTGAGAGAAGATTCCATAATATCCTTTCCAAATAAGCTGATCATATCTCTTTCTACTCCTGGAATGGGTTTCCCAAAATGTGAATTTTTTTGGTTTGAAAGAAGAAAAAATCAATGTCACCATTGTGGACTTTAATCTGCCCTTTGATGACAGTAAATCTTTATCTTTTTATAGGCACAAACGGCTGTGGGCCACTGACACCATTTCCTCCCAGAACAAAGCCTCTCGCCCCATGTGGACGCTGGTAGATACATGGAGCCCTAATGTGGCTGGACACGCAACCGACGGGTCATTAATCAGACACTGTGACAGTCACCTCCTCCCAATCCAGCCCTGACTTTAGCCACTAGACAAGCCCACTCAACTCCTTACCCAGAGGAGCCCATGCAGAGAGCAGAGGGACAGATGGAGAAGAGTGAACGAATATCAGGAAGGCAGGATGAAAGGGATGAGGAGGGATACTCCAAAGCCTAAGAGTAGAGAGACATCTGGGCAAGACCTGGAGATGAAAGATAGAAGAGTGGAGTGGGTGTTGGAGATGATTCAGGGGGTTAGATATGAAAGCAGCTACTTTACTTACAGTAGAAAGCAGGTAATACCATCTTAGTTTAGAGAATCCAAGAGAAACTATCAGCTACTAAGAGCCGAGATAAACGTTTGTGTCAAACATTTTACAGCACAGCTTTGATGACGTTGCATTTCTGCTTATGTGACTGTGCAAACAGTTGAAACCAGGATTTTAAATGCTGTCGAAATGAGCCTCTGTCATTATAGAGGCTTTTCAGCACTCAGACATGATGATGGGAATAAAAGTAAACACATCTTTGACTGTTGGGTTTCAACAATCTATCCATTTTTTTATTAAACATGAAAACCCAAACTAGTGTCACTGAAAAAGTTAGAGAGAAGGATGGGCCCCCTAGGAGCTCTGAATGTGAAGAAAGCAATCTAATCATGGTATATTGTTGAACTGTTCCTTCTGAATGAGCGGGTGAGACTCAAATCTGAGTTCATTTGAAGTGTCTGAGGTAGAAGTCGTTGATTTAACTCGTGAAGACATGGGGGTATAATGTAGAAGTTTTACAAGCCAATTTCAGAGTTACACAGCGGTTGGGTTGTCTGTTACATGATGGGGCAGGAGCCGTTATAGAGACAGGTCACCAAGGAGAAGTAAAGTCACTAGATCAGTGAACCATGCTTTATCTCTTACATTGCTCTTCACAGATAAAAATGCACCTGTCACCATTCTCTCCACAGCCTGTCTTACTTTTTTTCCTTTTCTTTTTTTCACTTGAAAGAACGATTTGTGGGTTAAAATGCTGGAACCACCCCAACACATGGGTGAAATTAGAAAACATTAGAGTTTATGTCAGCACATCGACCGATGATCAAAATCTTCCAAGAACTCCCCTTCTCCATGATGTGTTTGTTTCCGTGTGTGTGTGTGTGTGTGTGTGTGTGTGTGTGTGTGTGTGTGTGTGTGTGTGTGTGTGTGTGTGTGTGTGTGTGTGTGTGTGTGTGTGTGTGTGTGTGTGTGTGTGTGTGAGCCATAGAAAAAGCTATAAAGAAACACATTAACACAGATCATCACAAGCAAACCCTCAGAGGTACAGCTTGATGCAGTTAAAGCAGGATTAACCAATCACAACTTTGGCTTCTCTGAAAATCTTAACATGATTTGCAGCTAACTTGGAGCCCAGTGAGCACGTGTGTTATCCAATTTTCATTGTTCTTTAGGATTGAAGTGATGTTCCAAATCATCTTATAGGCGCGGCTAATGTTGTTTCAATTGATCACAGGTTTGACGGAGAGCCTTTTCCTTATTGTCTGCCAGGTGCCCGAGGAAAGCATAGAGCTGATGAAAACATCTATAACAAAACTGAGTATTTGACCATGAATATGAAGAGCAGGTCCTTTCTAACAGGTGATGACTGTGTTTCTCTCCTCGTACAGTCAGCCAGCCAAGCCTACTCTATTAAAACCCCTCTTCACCACGAGCCTTGTGGATAAAATAAAATACTGCACTTCTCCGTATTGACTGAGTAAAATGAAATAATCTATGATGCATGAACAAGCTCTAAATGAAATAATAATGTCCTTAGCGGTGAAAAACGGATTGGTGGGACAGTAATTGAGCAGATTTATTTCCAGTTGCTGGAAAATGAGAGGAGAGGGAGGTAGCGGTAGTCCGCTGAAAACTGCTCTGCTCTTTCATTTAATCTCATATTGGAGGAATTATTGGCTGGTAATCTATTGTTAAACATCATTTACGGTGATGGATTGAGATCGTCAAGCTTTTCCTCACGTAATCAATTCATATCTCATTAGCACGTATTATTTATGATTCTCATAATGTCCCTGCGGGGTCGGAGCTGGTGGGGGGAGGCTGGCCCTACTGGAGGCCTCAGCTGTGGCTAAAATGGAGTGTGACGTACTGTAGCTTCTGACCTAATAACTGCATATAAAAAAATGCTTTTTGCACCCAGTATTGATCTGTTTCTGGCCATTTTAGAAAAGAAAAGAAGATTAAGAGTCACAAAGCTCCTGTTTCCCTTTAGCAATAAAAATAAAAGATTGTGAGGAAAGAATAATAGCAAACTCCAGCCGAGTGTGTAATATGTGTTTACCAACATTACCAGAACAGAACTGTCATATATGTGATTCATTTAGCTTACACACTCGGGAAGGCAACCCATTAGTATAACTGGCAAGTCAATCTTTAAATGGGTTTGACCTTTTCACTGGTAAAAGGTCGAGGTTCCTACAGAAAGATCAGTATTCTATATATATAGAAATAAAAAGAGGTAAGATTTGCAGAAAAAATGCAAACCACAGCTTCACAGACAAGTTGGTTTGAATGTTGGAATGTTTTTATCTGTAAAACATGCTGTTTTATTACAGCTTCAGATCATTAGCAGCCAAAAGCACAACATTTTAAATCCAGAGTCTTTTTTACATCTAAAAATTAAGCTTCAGTAGAAAACTGTCACCAATATACTGTACACAAGTTAGTTTCTGTATTTTCATTTAAAGTATATTAACGTTGTACAATGAATACTTTTGTTTCAACTTTCACTCTTTGTCCTTGTCTGGTTATGTTTAGCCCACTTGGACCAAATCATGTTAATGTGCTGACCTAATAATGTTTAAGTTTTGCACCAGGATCAGAATAAGAATAGGATTTGAACAAATCTCCTGAAACTCTTATCTTTATTTATGAGATTTAGATCATGACTGAACCAATGAGATCACACATACAGTATGCAGGTAAAGGTTCTGTCATCCAGGTCGCGGTACTCCTAAAGGTCCAAATAATGGCAGCTTGACTTCTTTGGTTGTCCAAAGTTATTCGGCTTATTGTCTGCAGAGCTTCATCAGTTCCAAGGAAAGTCAAGCTCATAAACTGTAGTGAGCTGTCGCTGTTGAACAAGGAGTACATCCTCATCCTCCCTGATGCCCAAGAAGTTTTGGTTGTTGTTAAGTTATGTTGTGAGCCATAGAAAAATCCTTGACTGATTGATTGATTTATCCAGTGGCGCCTCGCCTATAGGGGGCGCTAGATCGCTACCCCACCAGTCTCAGGAAGAAGAAGAAGATAGGAATCACAAAATATATTTAAAATATGAAAAGTAAACAAAGTGCTGTGTATAATCTGCATTTTAGTGTAGTTTAAATGATTTCTCGTGCTTTTACCATGACTGAGTCGCCTTGTGACGTATTTCCTGTCCCTTTTGTGCGCAGCAATCTTTAACATAGAGCCTATAAATGGAGCATGCGCTGGATTCCCCCCCCCCCCCCCCCCCCCCCAATACAAAAATAGGAGAGTCTTTGAGCGCAGAGATTTGTAACTGATACTGGGCGGAGTCTCAGCTCTGCTCAGGATGTTGTGGTATCTAAAGAAAATACCGCAGCAGCAAAACTTGGTTACCATATGTGGTCAGAGGATCCACTCTGGTCCACGCAAGCATTTCTTTATGTGTAGAAAGCTTTCCTTTTTTAGAAGAAAGAGCCTTCGGTTATTTAAAGTTAATATGGTAAAGGTATGGATTGGTTCATCCAACCTGGGTAGATCCTATCCCCTCCTACCATGGGAGTGGAAATGTTTTCCCCAACTAAATAAAAAGGAGCATTTGGGCGTTGTTCGGGGATTTCCTTTGGCTGAATTCCTCCTGGTTCCTGATGCATTGAACCTGTTCTGATGTGGACTCATTAATAAAGTTTCTGATGTGAAAGAGTCTGCCTCAGGGAGCCTTTCTTCAGAACATACTCATCGGCTGATTCAAAGGTGGCAACCCCTGGCTGAATTCATTACAATGTTTACCTGGAACACGAAACTCTCCACAGTTCACTGTTCTTTTTTTTCAGCTCATTCTTCTTTCTTCGTTTTAGAGCAACTGAGTACACCTTGCGGAGTTTTACTGGAAAATGATGGAATGTGGCATCAGAGATTTGTAAACACTCTCCTGCAGGTAAAAACATCATAATACAGTCAGGAATTAGCTCTATGTGATGCTTACACAAACCGAGTGGACTATTTTTACTATAACACATATTAATATGACCATAAACCTGCAAAGATAAGACTGAATTTACGCAGAATTTCTACTTTTGAAGTGAAAAATTTTGACTTCATGAATTTAGCTTTGTTTGGCTTTTCATTTAGCCATCATTGGGTGGTGTTGAGATAAAAAAAACATATACTATTGTCTAGATTAGCCTCTTTCTGTTAAATACGTGTGCAATTTGCATATATTGGTGAATATTAAGCATGCTTTGGGAACAACTTTGATGCTGGAAGTGCTCGCGGACCTGGTACCGGACCCATTCGGTTCAATGTGTGTGACGCATAAGAATGGTAGTAGGAAGCCTAGGTCTCTTCCCTTTCTGGTCGGCTCATGGATCCCTGGAAGGACTAATAACTGAATTGAAGTCAATGGGGCTAAAAGAGCTATTTTCTAATCCGCTTTGCCTTACACCCTGAATCACACATATGTTATACTTCTATTTCCAGGAATTGTAAGGATGTGTGTTTCAACCACGCCAGTCATGTAGTTTGCGATTTATCAGCTTGTTAAAGTTCGTAATTAAGCATGACTACAAATCAGATGTTGGCACGTTGCATATATATATATATATACATATATGCATTATGTATGTTTTTCTTTCTATTGCTTTCT
The DNA here is from genome assembly GCF_043380555.1 of Nothobranchius furzeri. NCBI lineage: Eukaryota > Metazoa > Chordata > Actinopteri > Cyprinodontiformes > Nothobranchiidae > Nothobranchius > Nothobranchius furzeri. The sequence goes on from NC_091745.1 coordinate 55,124,525, forward strand.
AAGACAATTTTCCCTCCGAATATCTCTGTTCTGGTCTCTGGTGTTACATTTAGGTAACAAACTATTTGTTAGTCAGAAAGAGCTCATTTAATTAGCATGTAAATTCAACCTTTTCAAGTCTTGTACGTTTCTTTTTAAACCATTTTAAATGCAGGTGGAAATCAGAGTTTGACTCAAAAAGTAAACAAAATAATTTAAACCTGCTTTAACAGACATTTGTTCTAAGACAGTACTTCTACTGATAAAGGAATCATGTAAATATGCCATTCTTTTAGCTGAGATCAAGATACTGCATGTGAGCGATCTGAACAGAATAACTGTCGTTGCATTGCCAGAACGTGCCTTTGAAGTCAAAGAAAGCAGAAAGATTTCCCCCTGACAAGCTTGAGAGGTCTTATGTCTGAGATGTGTGATCGATATCCTGGACTGGGGCATGCTGAGCTGCAGGAGCTTTCCTTCTGTTCACTGAGCCAGCACGGAAAAGGAAATGTGTCATATTGTGATCTTTATCCAGTAATCGTCCTGACACACAGTCAAGTGATATATATGTGAGCTCGTTTGCTCCGGGGCTCCATGACTGTCCGTAGTGGGCAGCGCTGATACAACATCTCTGCTAACCCCTCTGAACATTTGGTGATAAAAAGGCTTTGCAGCTAAGAGACAACGTAAAAAAATAAAAAGGACCTGGTGGCAAGTTAGGTAAAATTGGAAACTGTTGTAATAAAACTGCCTCAGAAATGTTGTGATATCTCTCTGGTTTAGTTAATAATTATTTTCTCTTCTGAATTTAAGAGGATTTTCAATCTGCAAGTCAAAATGATCACAATGGCCTTTTGCAGTGATCCTAAGATGGCAACGTTTCTCATGATAATTAAAGTCAGCACTGCAACATATGGATTTAAATGTCTTTGACAAAAGACAAAACAACTTTAAACTCAACATATGAAATATGAAATGATCCTCTATAACAAAACTATTTCATGTAAAAGTCCCAAGAGACACAAAATTTACATGAACAAGACTTATTTGTTTGTTCGTCTCTTAAAGGGTTTCATATACTTCTTATTTCAATGAGGTGAAAAAGAGCAGCATTATTAGTCCTAATCATTATTATTCAAACACCTGCTTCTGATTGGCTTACAGAAACGTGACTTTTCTGCTGCCACCACTTGCTAGTCTTTTTTGGGTAAAAAATAAAACATTGATGATTTATGGTCTGTATTTGTATGGCTTCTATTGAGTACCACTGGTATATCGCCTTCTTAGGGTTCTACAACCCTTACAGCTATAGCTGCCCTGGGGCACACTGACAGAGGTGAAGCCTGCCAAATCCTGGTGCCACCAGATCCTCTGACCACCACCAGCAGGCAAGGTGAGTCAAGTGTCTTACCCAAGGACACAATAGCAGCTTTCTCTGATAGGAGCCAGGATCGAACCTGCAACTATCCAACTACTGGACAACCCGCTGTACCTCCTGAGCTACTGCTGTCCCTTTTATCGCCACAAATTACACAAGCCTGAATGAGTTCCACCATGTTGTGAAGTTGCCATTGGTTAGCTTCTGCTAAACACTCTTTTCTCTGTAGTCACAAGCCAAGATGGGTGGGGCCTAGGGATGGAGAAATTTACCAATCTGAACCGTTGGTTTGCTCATAATGTTAGCGATGCAACTGCACCGGTAGCTTCAATGTGCATTGGATACAACTGACGGCTATATTCCCAATGTATCTATTCATTCATGTCTCTCATTGGTAAAAGCCACGCTTAAATCATGGTTACTTCATAGTTTACCTGCTATATGTTTGGTTTTTGAGGTGTATTGGACACATCATCAATCTCTTCTAACAATAATAATAATAATACATCAAACTTATATTGTGCTTTTTAGGATACTCAAAGACACTTTCATGCACCACACATTCACACACTGCCAGTGATGGTAAACTATTTTGTAGCCACAGCTGCCCTGGGGCGGTCTGACAGAGAAGAGGCTGCCATTTAGTGGCGTCGACCCCTCTGACCACCACCAACACAAGCAAGTTGGGTGAAGTGTCTTGCCCAAGGACACAACAGCAGAATACCCCTAGCGGGAGCTGGAATCTAGTCCATGACCCTTCGATCATGAGGCAACCTGCTCTACCACCTGAGCTACTGCTGCCCCGGAAGCTAGGTGGTGCGCAGCTGCAGTTAGAAAATTGTGAGAGATTATTAATTGACATATGTGCTTCCTGTCTTAACTTGCCATTGCCAAAATAAAATAAACGTCCTGAAAACCGTGACTCAGTCTCTGGTTTCTGAAACTGCATATTTTTCCGAGTGTCATTATTGATCTGCATAAGCCTCGCGTGAGGTCATTTAACATTATCCATTATTATTGTAACATTTGTGTAGAACTAAAAAGACTCCAGACACAGTGACAAGTCTAATAAAACAGCTCACATATCCCTGCATCTCCATCACTTTTCTCTTAAAGGAACAGTAAGATTAGGCTACAACAGTTTTTAGTATTGCCCCATATGGATCATTACAATATTTGAAATATTTACAGACATTTACAGTGTTTTATCAGCACTCCAAATAATTATAAGATGAAAGATGAATAATGCTTTTTTGACTCTCTTGGGGGTTTTCTGAGCAGAGTGACTGTCTAAACCTCATTTCAACCCTCCTTTTTCAACAGAGTATTGTAGCAATAAAAATATGCATGAAATGTAAATACCACTGATTAAGTGTGTTGTCTTTTAATGTTGCATTTATTGATTAATCAAAAACAAAAGTGGATCAAAAACATCCTTCACAGAGAGGGAAAAGCAGTGTGATGATGTTTGAAAACCAGATGTGGGCTTTTAAATCCTTTTACATCCGTTTAATTGTTTCAAATTGCATCATGGATTGTATTTAATCAAAAGTTGTTTTCAAATGATTAATGAATCGTGAGCAGGGATGAATTTTATCGAATCGTATCGGCAGAGAGTTTTGCCGTATTGTTAATGAAATGTGTTGCCAGTAGCTTATTGAGATACGAATCAAACCGGCGTCAGTTGTGGAGATTCACATCACCGGCAGGGCCATAAATGCTGATTTGTCCCTTTGATGTAGAAGCCCTCTCCTGTTCATTTACTTTTCATGGCTAATACAGATGCTGGGGGTTGGAGACTTTTTCACATTCAGCAAGCATGTCCAACTCAGCGTGTCTGATCGTGTTTTAAAAAATAAGTTATTACACAGTTTGTAAATGAACAACCTTTAAAGGGAGCAGTTCAAGACTATTCAACAAGAATTCTGGGGCTAAATGTTTTCATCTGACCTGCTCTAGATCACTGTTTGAACCACCTGAGTTTAGAGAAAAGCAAATAAGGTCCTTTGTCCAGACTGACAAACAGATAGCTCAGAGGAAGACTGCTGAGTTGGCACATTATTTACTTCTACATAACTCAGACATTTTGACTGAATTATGTTTAGATGAGCATAGATTCTACATGTAAAAACCTTTAAGATTGGGGCGCTTTAGCCTTGACCCTGTTGGACTAGCTGTTAGCTCGTTAGTTGCCTTTTCTTCAAACTGAGGTTGTTCAAAGAGCTACCTAAGATACATAACCTGTTCACAGAAACTCACTGCAAAAGATCCCAACTGTTGTTTAATGAAATAAAATATAAATTACATCACAATGAGGGACTAAATAGTTACAATCATCTTTAAAAGTCACATTTAAAACCATCTCAACAGAAATGTACTTTTGTTTTGGTTATCTGAGTGAAACTTTATCAAATTGTTACAGTTTTCACTATAAATTAAGCTCAGAGGCAGAAAGATTAAATCCAAATGAATAACTGTTTATCACCCATTGTGCCACTACCTCTTGCTTTATAACAGGCACATGCTGTGATGCAGGTTATAGTGTATGTCCAGGCTTAGGATGAACCAGAGGTAAACTCAAGTTAACTCAAAAGATGTAAAACAAGGTGGTGTTATGAATACAAAGATGTAATGGATTTGAAGCCTTAATGCATTTAAAATATCCAAATAAGAACATTTTTCATTTGTTATTTTCAAATAAAGAAACTGTTCTGGATGGAACATGTGCACGTGGCAGCTGGTTGAAACTTACTCTTGCTTCAAAACTTGGTTTCAGACTCAAAACCAGGCTTGTTCCCAAGTCGATACACTCATTAGGAATTCGGTTTGGTGTCTGGTGCAGGAGGAAATGAACGCATGTGCAAGAAATAAACATTTATCTGTGCATATGTACATGGTGTGAGAACAATAATAGCATTGTAGCAAAGCATTTAAAGGTGCAGTAGACAGTTACTGTTTTTGGTGAGAATGCATCTGCAGCAGGGAAGAAACTGTTTAAATAGCCTTTTAACTAAATGATGGATAATCTGACAATAACATTTAGTCAACCCAGCAGAGGAAACCTACAGCAGCAGCACCATGGCTCACAGTTAGAAGAAGAAATACAAAATACCGACATGAAACACTCAGTAGTTTTCTTCCAAAAGTGAGCATCTATGTTGCACAAGTCTATATTTACTGAACCTAAAGACATGAAGATGTTCAGATGGTTTGGTTGCAGTAATGTTCTGTGCTGCACGGTGGTAGAAGCAGCATCAGCCACTGGAGAAGCTGCAAACTGAACTTTCCCCTGACCTGAGCTAAGGGTTCATGACCAGTGACTTGGTTTAATGAATAATCCAGGCTCATCATTTTTGGGCGGAGGTGCAACAACCAATTGAAAACTTCACGTCTGCTTTGACAGCAAAAGATTGACACAACAAAAAGACTCATGTTGTGCTATTTAAACAATAATCTGTTCACATGTTTAAATTTTTGCAAAGCAGAAACATTCTGTTCAACGTCAGAACTACAAACACAACTTTTCCATGACTTTGTTCCTTATGTTATCGTCAGATAAAATAGCACGTAGAGTAGATGCAATTCACTAAAACACACAGCCATTAATTAGACCTCACCATGTTTCACCCTGGGAGTCTTTCAGTGTCTGTAGCATTTGTTACAAGGCAGAGATTCAGCTGCTGAGATGAGCTAAAACAACCAAAGCTCCAACAAACTGGACTTCCAGCTCCGCTCAGATCCGAAGCTGCTGAGGCGTGACTGGGCTGCAAACCTGAATCTGTTCTAAAGATAATACCATAAAACACAATAAACAAAGCAGATACAGGATATGTAAAGTAAATAAGTGCATTGTTTTCACTTTTTTTCTTGTAAGCCAGGTGGGTAATGTGAGGAATCAAGAAGTGGGACAGTTTTTCTTATACAAACCTGACACCTACTGGTCATCTGAACACTTTACTCACCTAAAAGCTGGAATAGGCTACATAAAAATCTAAGGAAGGGTTAAAAAGCATGTGTGGTTGTTGTTATTTAAATTAAAATACATAAACATTAAATGAAAACACATTAAAAACTCATAATTCATATCAAAAGGTTGAAAAGAAACTAATTTTAGTAACTTTTTTACATTTAGACCGTGAGACCTACCCCTGCTGCTGTGTAGGTTACACATCATATTCTTTGGCTGTGTTCTTCCGTGTTGTAGCATGAGAGACGTGTGCTGAGTTATTCATCAAGTCTTATTACTCCTTATGCATTTTTTATTAGCCAGACAGCCTTTTTGTCAGGACTTGGAGGCTTGTAATGAATATTTACTCCACAGTTATTGATGGCACAAACAACTAATAACCTGCAGAGATGGCACATTTAGGTCCAAACACACTGAGCTCGTCTTAGAGGCTGATATCTTCACCCCGATTGTCTGATGAGCTGCCTATTTTCACTTTTTTCTCTTTTTAGCCATTTTTAAGGGTTTCAGTTACAAACATTAACAACCCTACCTGGTATGGCTTCCTGTTCAGAAATGATTAAGCTAACAAGTATTTATTCATCCTAAAATAGCTACAAACAAAATAAACCATCCAAAAGGAACTTATACTCATTTAATTCCAGATTTAGAAGTCATTGCTCGCTGAAGCGATGTGTTATTATAACTTTTACATAGAAACACACTTTAAAATGGGCAAAACATTCCATTCAGCTACATTAGATTTAGGCTTGATTTGCATCTGCTCTTTCATTTCCTTTATAGGTTGCAGACTAGAGGTTTATTGACAGTTGTTGTTGTTTTCCTGATTATGTGTGCTTACCTTGAATGCCAGAGAAGTTGACCCTTTTTATTTGCTCAGCATTGCACCATCCTATCACTCACTGAGTCTACTGTGTCCAAAGATGCTCTCTCAGCATGATCACAAGCTTTGCTTTACTGCAAAAACAAAGAAAAAGAGACCACCGAGCCCCCTTTTCAAGATATGTTTTAGTTTGCAGTTTTTCACTCATTTTGAAATTGTGTGTGTTGAGACACTGAAACTCCACACAGGGCCCATCCAGGCCGCTGTCTACCTGTAGAGTTTCTTTAATCGCACTTAGCCGGTGGATGGAGCTGCAGCAATTGCTCTATCGCCTCACAGGTTCAAATCCTGGCCGCGGCTTTTCTGTGCGGACTTAGCATGTTCTCCCCACTCTTGTATGGGTTTTCTCCAGGTACTCCAGTTTCCTCCCACGTGCATGCAGGGTAAACTGTCAGTCACTGTGGATAAACGTTTCTGCAATGTGAATGAACAGGACAGGAGAAGACCACCCTTGCTGAAGTGAATGGTATCAGCAGACATTTTTACAAAGTTCTAAGAAGTTGAGTTGGAAGTGGTTCAGGAAGCGGAGCGCTGATGGAAGATGTGTCAGCACATATGGAATTCTGATCTTCTTAATTGAATGCAGGAAGTGATATCAATCTCTTTATTTCATGGAGACCATTTTTGACTGAGCTTTGGCGATTGAATTTCTGGATGGATGTCCTCTATTCTACAAGACACCTGTCTCTTATCTCCCTCTTATCTGTGAGGATCAAAGCATGCAGACTCTTGAATTACCTATCCATACAATGTCATCTGTTTGTCCCCCAAGTTGGTGTAACCCGACCTTGAAATCAGAGCCGCCTAAAATAAATAAATGAAACCCTAATCAAAAATGCTACTCTCCTCTGGATGGGCGTCAAAGAAGGAAGGATGATCCGTCCTGATTTGATTTTGTTTCCAAACCACATGATGCATTCGGACAATTAAAATTTCAGCAAGTCATTCGCTGATAGCCCTGTGAGTGAGTGCCGCTGGGCCGGGACCTGGTTTTGGATTTCTTGCGGTTCGGCCGACACTCTGAGGGCAGGTTATTTATTTTGGCTTGCTGCCACGTCTGAGAAAACCATGTTTCTCTGAGTGTGTGTCTGGAGTTAGAGCAAGGTCAAAACCGTTCAAGTCGTGGGCCGCAGTTTGCTCAGCAGACAGAAGCATTCTGACTTTATTCTAAAATGAGTAGCAGCAAGGGGTTTGGAAGATGTTAAGATTAAGCTCCTGCTCCTGAGTCGTAGTTAAATTACATTTTACTCAGTTTAACATACAACTTCATTGTTAAAAGAATAAAAACACAAAATATTTTCCTATAACTGCATTTCTAACTCCATGTTTTAATCACCTGTTTGGGTGTTTTGTAATAAAGACTTAATATTAAAAAAGAAAAATATATATTTAATACTCCAAATGTGGCCTTTATAATACAGCTTGTATCTTGGATCAGTGCTACTAAATCTTGGTCCTAGAGGGCCGTTATCCAGCATGTTTTAGTGGTGTTTCTGCTCCAACACACTAGATTCAGTGGTTGAATCACCTGTGCAGCAGCTCATAGACAGACAGACAGACAGACAGACAGACAGACAGACAGACAGACAGACAGACAGACAGACAGACAGACAGACAGACAGATAGATAGATAGATAGATAGATAGATAGATAGATAGATAGATAGATAGATAGATAGATAGATAGATAGATAGATAGATAGATAGATAGATCATTGGCCATTACAAAACAGTCCACTTCATTCCCTTCAAAAACTCTTTGGTTGCTTTTGCAGTATGCTTTGGATCATTGTCCATCTGCGCCGTCCAATGAGTTCTGAGGCATTTGGCTGAATATGAGCAGAAAATACTGCCCCAAACACTTCAGAATTCATCATGCTGCTTTTGTCAGCAGTCACATCATCAATAAATACAAGAGAACCAGTTCCACTGGCAGCCATACATGCCCACGCCATGACACTTCCAGCACCATGCTTCACTGAAGAGGATCAGTGGTTACAGGTGAGGATGCAGCTGGTTAGGATCATGATCAGTTCCTATCCGTCTCCATACTCTTCTCTTCCCATCAATCTGGTACAAGTTGATCTTGTCCTCATCTGTCCATAGGATGCTGTTCCAGAACTGTGAAGGGTTTTTTAGATGTGGTTTGGCAAGCTCTAATCTGACCTTCCTGTTTTTGGGGCTCACAAAAGGTTTACATCTTGTGGTGAACCCTCTGTATTCACACTGGTGGAGTCTTCTCTTGATGGTTGAGTTTGACACAGATACACCTACCTCTCGGAGAGTGTTCTTGATCTGGCCAACTGTTGTGAAGGGTGTTCTCCTCACCAGGTAAAGGATTCTTCGGTCATCCACCACAAATGTTTTCCGTGGTCTTCCGGGTTTTTTGGTGTTGCTGAGCTCACCGGTGCATTCCTTCTTTTGGAGAATGTTCCAAACTGTTGTTTTGGCCACGCCTAATGTTTTTACTATCTCTCCAATAGGTTTCTTTTGTTTTTTCAGCCTAATGATGGCTTGCTTCACTGATAGTGACAGCTCTTTGGATCTCATCTTGACAGTTAACAGCAACAGATTCCAAATGCTAATTGCACACATGAAATGAACTCTGGACCTTTTATCTGCTCATTGTAATTGGGATAATGAGGGAATTACACACACCTGGCCATGGAACAGCTGAGAAGCTGTCATGGTTTGGGGCAAGAGTCTAACCCAAGACATGCAGAATCAGTGCAGGACAACGGTTGAAGGAAAAATAACAATCTTTTATTAAAGGAGAACGTTAACTAAGGGCGCACTGGAAGTCCAGCGGGTGAAGGAACGGGAAGGCAGCGTGGAGGTCGAGGAGACTAGGTGAGTAAGGGGAGGTAGTGAGCCAGATGTTTGTCCAAGAGGGAGCTGGAGAGGGAGCGGAGGGTTGATGGAGAGCGAGCCGGCCCGGACGGGTGGATGGCTGAGTGAAGAAGAGGAGCCGGTGTGGAGTCCTCTGGATTCAGTGTGGGGTTTCCTGATGTGAAGCAAGACCTGAGGTAGGTTGTTCAAAAACATCCAAGATTTACGAGAGTTCCAGAAATTCACACAATACACTGGGAGACCAAGAGACGAGTACAAGTGGCTAGAAAATACCAGTCAGTAGCAATCATCTGGCGTCGAGTAGTGTTCACCATCCTCCCCTGAGCCTGAGATCAGTGGACTCAGTGGTCTCCTTTAAAAAGCAGCTGAAGACTCACTTGTTCAAGCTGGCTTTTGTATGACCTTCTTCAACCCCTTTCTCTTTATTCTGCTCTCCCCACCTATTCTCCGCCTTCCTCAGGATCCACTGATTTCCCTCTTTCCTATTCACTCTCTTTCTTAACATTTTTTCTTTTAAATCGCAATTGCTTATTCTTGCTCATTTTAAATATATTTTTAAACATTTTCTATGTGCTTTTTTATATTTTTACAATTTTTTTGTATTTTTTGTTTTGTGAAGCGCCTCCTGATTTTTATCTTGAGAGGCGCTATAGAAATGAAATTTTCTTCTTCTTCTTCTTCTTCTTCTTCTTCTTCTTCTTCTTCAGTATCCAAGTCGCTGATTAGCTGACGAGATGCAGCTGCCGCTCCCTCTCCTGCAAATTGAACACTCAGAGATGGTGAAGATGGGAAGAGTACTCACCCCGGCTCATGACAGAAGCCAATTGTCCCATTACTTTTGGTCCCTTAACAAGTAGGAGGCACATATGCAAACTGTTGCAATTCCTACACTGTTCACCTGATTTGGATGTAAATACCCTCAAATAAAAGCTGACAGTCTGCAGTTAAAGCACATGTTGTTCGTTTCATTTGATATCTATTGTGGTGGTGTATAGAGACAAAAATGTTAAGATTGTGTCGATGTCCCGATATTTAGGGACCTGACTGTATGTGGCTGCACTGCACTGGACTCCTGCTGAGTCTCGCCACACCTCCATCTGGCTCAACCACTCACCTGCTAATTTGACACATTCGGAGCCGCTGGCCTCCTTACGAAAAAGGACCTCCTCTCCTTTTTTCTAATGAAGTAGGTGAACAGGAAATCTTCCTTTAAACATCTTTGGTATGTTCTTACTGTGTTGCTTTTCTAACTGCAGTGTTGGTTCTTTTTTATTCAAATGGCTGCAAACATCCTCAGAGCTGACGCTGATGGTGGCGTCACTTCCTACTCTGTTTATCCGCGGGCAGCAGAGGACGTTGTCCTCCGTCCTCCAGTGAGTTTCGGTGTCTGCTCTTCTCCTGAGTGGTGAGTCTGCTGTTTGTGTGTACTCGTTAACGACTTTTTAACAACTTGTTAACGACTCTTTTTTTCCGAATGAGAAACAGTGATAGAGCACATGGGGGGGGGGGGGGGGGAGTGCGGTCAATCATTGCCTCATGCCGCTGTCTCGGTCCTCTAGGTGACGCCTTTTTTCCAGGTTTTATCTAACAGGAAGTCTGGTTGGAATAAGTCTCCACCCATGGTGTTACTCCCGCCTTCATACTGTTGTGGGTTAGACTACTTTTGTTTCAAATGTTTTTACTTTTTCACAACTGGTGGTTTGTGGGCAGTGTACGGCCCCAAAGTTTATTCAATTTTAATAAAAGCAGCATAAACATCTCACCATATCTGATCAGTACCACCACCATCAGAAACCTTGCTGCCGAGCTCATCGGGACAGTCTGACTGTTAACTTCAGTCAGATTTTAGGAAACCTGATGATAGACTGTTCTATTCCCTCTTTGCCTTTATTTGTGTGTGTGTGTAAGTCAGATGGAGCTCACTGCAGATGAATACACTATTGAACATTAGTATAGATCTTCTCTACGCACTATGGTGGTGATGACACACCACAGTTGCACTGACAGAGGCGAGGCTGCCACACACAGGATCCACCGGTCTGTCTGACTGCCACCAGCAGGATAAAGTGTTTTTCCCAAGGGCACAAGGTTGACATGGATGGATCCTGTTTTTTGAACCAGCAACACATCATTTACGGGGAAAACTCTTATCCCCTGAGCCATCGGAATAGAGTTAGTGTCTAATATAACTTACCTCTGGTGAAGGTTAAACGTGTCGGTTTTGCAACTAAACACTGATTTTGCTGCCCTAACCCTAACCCTCCTACAGAAAATACGGCACTTATTGTTGTTTGGTTTTTGTTACTATTTATTTAAACATTTTGCAGATTTGCTGGTGAACTCAAAGTGAAAGCTTCTGAATCAAACAGTAAAAATGAATTTCTAATTTTAAACAACTGAAAACTATATAATTCTCTTTTCTTTTCGATGTGCCTAGCCCTAGCTCTTCAACAAGATTAGTATTTTCATCCAAAGGCTGCTATATTAAATTCTATATGCCCTGCGATGGACTGGCAACCTGCCCAGGGTGTACCCCTCCTGCTTCCCTGAAGATTGCTGGAGATAGACACCAGCCCCGCGTCCCATGACCCTGCGTGGTTAAGTGGGTAAAGAAGGATGGATGAATGCATAAATTACAAACATGTCTGCTGCCCTCTGGTGGAATATCTGAGTACTATTGTTTTGATAATAGTGATATTGGCATAAAATTACATTAAAATTAATAATTTGTGTAATTATATCCCACAAACAGCTCAGGTTGGTTTAAATGTAGAATTTTGTACATATTGTGTTTGTATATATTTATAATGTCATTACAGACTGTGAGCTAACTGTTTAATTCATAGTGTAAATGTAATAAGTGCTGTTTTTGTAATCTACAGCTCATTTAAGTCAAAATGTATTCTTATTTGCTAACTTAAACATAACTTTTTGTATCTAACTAAAGCAGTAAATTCAAATTCACTGATTAAAAAGTATAAAACATTTAAGTCAAAAGAATTTAAAAAAATGCAGATTTATGTTTGTGTTTTCCAGCCTCGTGTGTACATTCCTTTAGAGTCTTGTGTGAACCACTTGTAGAATATTTCACAGCCAGTGTGGCGTGGTGGCTGTGCAGATAACAGAGAATTAACCTGAATGTGATTAAGATGAAGTCATAAAGAAAAATCCACCACTGCAGAGCAACACTGCAGGCCTGACAGGGGACACTGCTGTGCCGGGCATCAGACCACCAGATATGGCTGTGCAGCAGGCGTGACACCCCCGAGCCCCGAGGCGTCCATCCACAGTGAGGCTGACAGCAGTGATGATGTTATCAAAATGAGACTCAGCATCCAGAACGAAGCCTCTGAGAGAGCTGTCAATTTAGTAAGCAGTGGAGCAAAGCAGCTTCACTTCAGGCTGTGAATAATTCTGAGGGGAGAGCGGACAGATCTGTAATAAAAGGAAAGGAAGTTTATGGCTTTCCTCACAAATGATGTTCTATAGCTGCTGGCTGGCCACGCAGGGCTACTTTTGTTTTCTTTACTACACTCCACTGGGTTATTTCCACATTTGAGTTTTAATCTGAGAAACAAAGACCTTCTCTTTAAAAACAAGTCAACAGGAAACAGCTAAATGAGTATGGCTCAGGAATAAAAAAAAAACACCTGGGACTTGACTAAATGTATGTAGCTGTGGTTTCTCCAGGTCTGAAGAAAAGTGTTGGTCCCATGTACATTTTGTTTTACACGATGTAGCTGATTGAAATAAAACCCACACAACACCTTAAAATGACTTTTTTGGCCTTTGATAACCTGAAAGTGTCAATTTACACATTTAGTCAAGTAATCCAAGTGTTTAAACAAAAAAATACATTTATAAAATAAAGAAAACAATGAAAAGGGATAATTAGAATAAACAAATTAAATGGTACAAATTAAAAGGTTGACAAAAATTAAAATATATGAATAAAATAAGATAAATAATATAAATGAAGTAAAATTTAAGATAAATAAAAGTTGATGCAGAAAATAGTTGATACACTTAGAATATTTACATTATTGACTGCATAAACAATTAATATGTTGCCATCTTTATGTAATTCTCAGGTTTTACATCAACATTACATGAAATAAATCATATTAAAATTTGTTACTCTGCTTTAATGTTTGCAATGCAACAATACTGTCACCTGCTGGCGGATTTTAAACTTTGCAATCATTCATTTCAGTAGTAATGACTCCAAACTTCATAATCACTGTCACATCTGCTTTGTTTTGCCTTAATAAAAGCTGTTTTCCCACCACTTTACAGGTGGGCTCAGATTTTTACAGGTTTAACAGAAATGGGAAGTGTGGTTGAAGATAACAGAAATCCTCCCCGTGTTTTACTGATGTGACCTCTGATCTTTGGTTCTGTGGGATAGTAACGTGGAATCATAAAAGTGCCAAACCTAAATGTTTGTACTAGCCCACAAAATCAGTTCTCAATACATCAAATTATCAGAGAAGGAGAATAGATGACTCAGCTTCTATTTTCAGATTAGAATTCAATCTGAAAGTCTATAAAGCTTAATTATACTTATCTATGAAATACTAGCTATATCTCTCCAGAAGGTCCATTTGAATGGAAAATCTGGATGTCTCGCCTTTAACTGACAAAATATTGAAGAAAGTCCAGCAGCGATGCAGATATTTATATAAACTAATAAATACACTGCTTTATTCGGTTCTTTTTTAACACAGAAAAAAGTTGTTTTGCCTTTTATGCTGACGTTTTGACCATTACCGCGCTCTTCTTCAGAGCTAGCTGTTGTTGGCGGCATCACTTCCTTCTCCGTTTATCCGCGGCCAGCAGAGGATGTCGCCCAGCATAACAGGTAAAACAACTTTTTTCTGTGCTACATGATTAATTGTGTTGACAACACATACACATTATCTATGGAAATCAAATGTATCAACCCATGGAGGTCTGGATAAGGAGTCACTCTCAAAATTCAAGTGGACTACAGACTGATCCAACTTTGGTGCGATTTTCTTAAAACAAGTCAGAAATCTGGCTCTGTGTGTGTGTGTGTGTGTGTGTGTGTGTGTGTGTGTGTGTGTGTGTGTGTGTGTGTGTGTGTGTGTGTGTGTGTGTGTGTGTGTGTGTGTGTGTGTGTGTGTGTGTGTGTGTGTGTGTGTGTGTGTGTGTCCTTCACATGCCTGTATGACCTCCCTACAATGCCTGGGCATGCTCCTGGGGAGGTGATGGAGGGATCTTCCCCCAAACCTGGGCCCTCATTTATCAACAGATCTGTGCATATGTCATGTGTAGGAACAAATCTATGCATTGTGTGGTGTTCATGATTTTGTACTTGTGCGTGGAAATGTTCCTAAATATAAGAAAACCTCAGACCATGCGTACAAACAGCATCTAGTGGTAGAACAGAGTAACCGCAGTTCTGAATGTCTGAAGGTCTCAGTCGTTCACACGTTTCCCATCCACAAATGATTTCACTCATTAAACAGTTATTTTGGTAGAAAACCAGCGGTGTCACATAACTGGTGCTAAAACCTATAAACGACACCTGTGAGTCTGACATTATAACATGGCTGATTTTGTGTGAATGTCAGTGATGCCAGTAAAGCATTACTTAGTAGTGCATTACTCTAAAATGACCACTTTTCCCAGTAACAAAGTAATCTAAGGTGTTACTATTTCCATATCAGTAATCAAAATAAAGTTACTTGTCCAAGACACTATCACTGCCATTTTTGTGTCACAGTTGTTGTAATTTGCAGTGATAAGAATAGCTAACAAGACGCGTGTAACCAACAACAGCATGCATTCGGTATTCAGAACATGGAGCATATTAAGCTACAAAATGACTGAACGGCACCACAGTCCCATTCCTTGGAATGGAATTGCTACTCAGCAGTGAAAACTTAACACCAACCCAAAAGAGCGCCATCAGAACACTGAACAAGATGCAAAGTGATAGGGAAAAAGTGTTTTTTGTTGACAATGCTGCTTAAAAACCATAACTGCCTTCTTAAGTAAAACACCTGTTGCTTCATTAAGTGCAAGTGTTATCCTGTGCCAGTCCTCCCGTCTCAACAGGGAGGATAACGGCCTTCCTCAGACCACGCTGTTCTGTGTTATCGGCTACACTCCCATGAGAAATAGAATGTTGACTGAATGTACCTGGGTTTGTATGAAGGAAATGTGACATTGTTTTCACTCCCTATGTTAAACAGCTTTCCACCTGACGGAGCAGTTTAGGAAAGTGATGTGTGTGCGTTGTTTGTGTGTGCTTGGTATCCTAGGAGATGAGCCTGTAACTCTGTAACTCGAGAAGGCCCCGCCTTCTTCGTTCTGTCTCTCAATAAAACTTACTGTGGGACAGAGAGGGGCAGAGAAGTATGGCGGAGACCCGGAGGGGTTTGTGCCATAAGGAATTTAAGAATAACCCAACTTTTTGGTGCCGTGACCAACCGCACAGAGCCAACCGTGGGAGGCTTTCTCCGGGGGGCCACGTGGCGCGTGGCTTTCATCAAAGCCCAGGGGGCTGGGATTGCTCCACTGGCCGGCTGTTCTGGCTCCGCAGGATGATTTAAATGGTAAATGGCCTGTATTTGATATAGCGCCTTCTAGAGTCCTGGAACCCCCCAAGGCGCTTTACAACACAATCAGTCATTCACCCATTCACACACACATACACACACTGGTGGGGATGAGCTACAATGTTGCCACAGCTGCCCTAGGGTGCACTGACAGAAGCGAGGCTGCCGAGCACTGGCGCCACCGGTCCCGACGATCACCACCAGCAGGCAATGTGGGTTAAGTGTCTTGCCCAAGGACACAACGACAGCAACAGACTGAGCGGGTCTCGAACCTGCGACCTTCCGATTGCGAGGCGAGCACTTAACTCCTGTGTCACCGTCCGCCATGGCTCTTGTGCGTTTGAATTTCGGGGTGAAATCGAACACACAGGGAGGGAGTAAGTACCCTTTTTGATACGCACCTTTTTGTAACGTTATTTGGCAGTGTGATTTGTTCTGCTATTTAGGCTTGTAGGACGCTTCGAGCCCTGGCGCGGAGTCAGGTATTGAACCTAATGTCCGGTGGAATACAGCTGAAATAAATGTGAAATAAAAAATCTGCCAACACAACCCTAGCAATAAAACCCAACAAAACACCAAAATAGAACAAAGAACTGGAAACCTGGCTACCCCAAGGCACCTCGCCCGCTGCTTGCTCTGCAGTCACTCGTGTCACTGGCCGTGTTCGAGATGAGCGAGTTCTGCGCAGATTAGATCACCAGTAATCGGCGTGCAGTGCATGCCGGTTAGATTTGTGTCTGACTTGATGCCGACTTGCTCTGATGTCATGCATACGTAGGCAACGATATCCTCGTGAGATCAAGGCGGCCGTAGATTTTGGAGCAAGGTGTTGCAGTTGCTCTCCATTGGCTGCAAAACCTAGGGGATGACGGGAAACTCCTGGCTCTCACCTGATCTAAGATCTGATTGGTTCATATTTTGATCCAAACATCCGGGGGTAGAATGTGAAATGTTAGTTGGTCACATGTATTCTGTAAATCATGTTACATTGATGATGACAACTACATGGGCCATAAAGAGGAGTATGATTTGTGTTCTTTTGTCACGTTTCCTATAAGCACACTAAAATCTACAGCTGATAACCTTTACTTATTATTACTGTCATATATTCATATACAATATATAGTATCCACAAGTATGTGAGGATGTGTTTCGGTTACTAACAGACACCAGAATTAAAATTAAAAGTTAAGCAAGTATGAACGCTAACGCTATATCTTCATCCATCGTCACCCGTGAGCTACACATGTAGGGAAATCTGTCCGACTTAAATGCCGACTTTTAGCCATTCCCCCTCCTGCGTCCGTCTGCTCTCATCTCTTTTCCAGGCGAGGCGCTGCTCAACTCGCAGAAGGCCACTAGTGACCCCACCCACTGTGGAACAGACAACGGGCAAGGTGCATTGTGGGTAGCTGGCTTTCAGTTGATTTGTCCTATTTTGGTGTGTTTTAGGTGTTTTGTTGGGTGTTTTTTGTTTGGTTTATTTTTTTGTTTGTTTTTGTTCCGCTGCCGTTCGGCTTTTCAACAATGTGTCTCGCAGTAATCTTGGGTTACAGTGTGTTTGCTCATGGTGAGTGCTAGCTTTTAGCATATATTTATTCCATTAGCATAGCAAAACTGCTTGCTGGTACTTGTGTTGAAGCAATAGGTTTTGTTTTGGCAACTGCTGGAAATAACTAATTTCTAATCTAACTTAGTTAGTTTGAAGATAAAGTAACTAAGTTACTCTTGTAAGGACTAATTAGTAGTCAGTAATCGAAACACTGATGACTGGAGGATTTGATAGAGCGTGCACTCTGGTGTAAACGTGTCCTCTGTGAGCAGATCTGATTCCTGTAGCACATTCTTCAAAAGCTCTGCTGCGATGTAGGACCCTTTGTGGAACCACAGACAAACCTCACAAACCCAATTCCAGTCCATTTTCCATTTTCCAGCTATGATAATCCCCCAAACCTCCTCTACGCCCTGATCATACACGCCGCGTTGACAAGGTAACCAGACTGAATGACTAGAGGCTACAGTGTCAAACATTTCCAAATAAAACTAACTCCAAACAGAACGATTCCTTAAATGCAAAATGTAAATGACAACCCATTACAATTTATCATATTCCATTTTATGTGGAACCATTTTTATTTTATTCCTGACAGGCACCTTTGCCTCCATCCCATTTATAACCTCTGCAACTTGTTTACTTCTCTTGCACTTTGGCAGTGCCTCAGTCTTGTTGTCAATACTTCTTTTTTAGTTAGGAATGTAGGAATTCCCCTCACGTGCTAAGGATGTGGTGTGAACAAATATGGTTAGTTGAAAGCATTTTTTGTACGTAAACATCTGTGAACTGACAGGAGCACCTGGGTACACACAGGTGGGATTTATCAACAGCCGATTGCAGAGCAACATGCGTACGAGAGCCATGTTTCATGAATCAGAATTTTGACCGTTCGCATTCTACATTTCGTTCATAGGAGTATTTCTATGAATGTTTGATGAATCAGGCGCCTAAACTAAAGCATCCACCAACTC
This sequence comes from Nothobranchius furzeri, assembly GCF_043380555.1. NCBI lineage: Eukaryota > Metazoa > Chordata > Actinopteri > Cyprinodontiformes > Nothobranchiidae > Nothobranchius > Nothobranchius furzeri. The sequence continues at coordinate 55,142,694 of NC_091745.1, forward strand.
CTGGAAAGTCTGTGGTGCGTCGTGGTGTTCGTGGGTAGTATCCGCGTCGGAACCATTATGTCAGAAGGGTACACAAAGCCCACTGCGCATGTGTGTAACTTTGGCGTGACGTCTTTCTGCTTTTGCAGACACTCAGGAAAAGTTTAAAACATGGTAGCAGGTAAACAGAAGTTATCCTGCTCTCCTTTCTTGTGGAGGAGCAGTAGTGTCACACACTGCTGAGCCTGTAGCTTAGTTAAAGCAATCAGTAAAAACTAAATCTTACAGGTAAAAATGTAAGAAGGTCCATAATGCGGGAAAAAAAAACAGAAGTCAACGGACAAAGGTAGAGAATAAGAAAAAAAACGTGAGGGGAAAGACACACGGACAAGATGACGTTTGTTTACAATTTTTTCTGGGAAAGACAACTCTGCACATGCTCAACTTATTTAATTAGACTGAATGCTTGGTGTATGTATGCTCACATGATCGGATCCTTTCAGTTAGCGTCCATATAAACAGAGATTTGGGATTTTTGATCAACCAACATTTGAATTGGAGAGGGGACATTTGGTGCATGTAAACGTAGCTACTGTCCCACAATAAGTTGTTTCCATGTCTGATGTTTCCACAGACATCAGGAGATTTCTCACAAAGAAGTCAGGACGCATTTTAGCGGAGTTAGCTGGCTAGTCAATGTTATTAAAGGCTATTAGGCACATTTATATTTCTGATCAAATCTGTTGTTCTTAGTAAAAATCAACTTTCCAGATAAACGTAATAGCTTAACTGAATTCTTACTAGGAGAAAGTGCAGATGGCAGTCAGCTTGTCCAGACTGTCCACTCCTTATTTGTTTTTGTTGTCAAAAAGTCAAAGTCCCTAACTGAAGCTCAAGTGGTTGGAGAAAGAGCTGGCTATAGGCTGCAGTCTGATTGTGTGTTTATGATTTCAGTTTTGTATATTTCAGCATTTAATAATAATTTATAATCTTAAATTTTAACTGGTTCAAAACTGACCCAACACCACAAAGGTCATCATTTTCACTGGATCATTTTATAATTTAGTAAAAACATTTTTTTTGTTTAATTTTGTTTAGATGGAAGTTCCAGAAAAAGTCAACAAGTGTTGATGAAGTAAACAAATTTATGTAGTACTTAACGCATGCTGAACCCAAAATAGGTCGGTGCCGACCAAAACACCACAGGAAGGTAACATGATGTTACAACAGTGGCGGACTGGCCACCTGTGAATCCTGGAGAAAGGCAGGTGTGTTCTAGGGCCGGTGTTGGCCTCCCACCCCACCTATCAGAGAATCCCCAGGCTGTGGGAACACCAAGCTTCCTACTCACCTGGTACGGCCACTTCTAATTTAGAAGTTTTTCAGTCATTTATTAGTCGAAATCTCTGAGATTTCTGATAAAACATCTGTTCATCCTCAAGTATCTGCCATCCACATCCATGCAGCGCCGCCCCTTCCGATATGCTGGACTCCTGCTCCATGAGTGGCCACATTTGGCACACTGTGCATGCAGTGCCTTCAGCCCAGAGGAGAGAAAAAAGAGACAAGGTATCCACTGTGCACGTTCCTGCAATGACGGACAGGAGCAGCATCTGACCAACCAGTGGTTAAATACACCGACAGGCAGGTAGAGTCTCGGAGCTGGATCGATGGCACCCAAACAGAAATATAATGAGCAAGCAAAAGAAAGAAAATGTCAAAACAAGAGAAGTGTGCTTCATTTGAAAAGTGGGCATGTTGGAAAAAAAGAAATCAACGTTGTGGATATTAACCACCCCAACTGATGCTGATCATGAGACAGAAGAGGTGTCTGGTTGTGAACTCACTAATCAAATAAAAAAGAGAGAAGGCTGTTGAAATACTTTCTACGAGAGGTTTTATTAAGATTTAAATTTGTCTTCATGCAGCAGCTGATTGTGCATGGAGTGCACGGGGGGGGGGGGGGGGGATCGATCAATTAGGAAATAATTAAATATTACGAAAGGCATTTTGTGTATTAAGAAGGAATACCTTTAACATGTCTGTCTATAATTTTCTTTCTAATCTCCTGAGACAACCCTTCCCTTAGTCCATGTTGCATGTGGTACACACCATGTCACCTGTTACAAACCCTAGGTGTTAAGCGTTGTGGCAAGGGGTAACATAAAAACTGATGCGGAGAAAGGAGGGGTGAGAGTAAATAAAAGGGTTTTATTTCGCAGAATTCAACCCAAAATACACAGTCCCAGACTGGAAAAGTTCAAAATGAATGTACTTAAACAAAACACACGAAGGAGAAACTGGAGATAACTCAAAACACCTGGGACAAACGGTCCCGGAGAGAAAACACGACAATAACTATAGATCTAGAAACGAAAAACAAAGAGCCGGAACTAACTAAAAACCAAATCTCGACGGCTATCAATATTATTACAAACACAACTTAAAGCGAGCTATAAAGCTAAAAACGAAAACAAACTGCCTCACTGGGGCAGAATCAAACAGATCTTCCAAACGAACCAAGGATACTATTTACTGTTAGCTGAAGTCAAACCAAGTCAATCCGAATTACCAAACCGAGTTAATCGAGGAGAGAAAGACAGAGGTTTAATCTGTGGTTCTCCCGCTGAGAAACTGAAACAGGAATCTTTTAAGAGCGTCTCATCAGCGGTAGATTGTTCGCAGTTGAAGCAGAGTGGGCGGGCTGAGGCGGAGGCCAGCCTGATGGAGGACCTGTCCAAGGTCCTGAACAGCAGAGAGGGAACAGGACCGGGCCATACAAGGTGCGGGAGCCCAGGATCCGTAACATCACCAAACAGCACAGTGATTACTTGGAGCCCTATATAAATGATAAATGACCCGCACTTGTATAGCGCCTCTCAGAGTAAGGACTCCAAAGTGCTTTACACTACAGTGTATCATTCATCCATTCATACACACATTCACACACTGGTGGTGATGAGCTACTATGTAGCCACAGCTGCCCTGGGGAACACTGACAGAGGCCCACTGACTGATTACAAGATTGTAGACACCTGTGATGCAAATTAGTGGACACACCTTGAATTAACATGACTCTTCAGTCACATTATTTTCAGTCTTTTCTAGGGGCGCCATCATTTTTGTCCATAGCTGTTGCATGAGTTTATTTTTTTAAATAATTCAGTTGAAGCATGGTTGAAAAGCAATGTCTGACTTTCATTGGATAAATTACTATTTTAATTTTCAGACTCAAGTTATTTCAGTTACCATTTGGGTACCAACCATTTGGTCCATGTCTGTATAACTGTAACTCGGCTTCTAAAGGAAACACTAAATGATTATGTTCGTTTGAAGCTAGGATGAGCTGTTCATCCCATAGAACACACATCATTTTAAACTTGGATATATAAATCAGTCAGCCAAGGAGCTGGAAGAAGAGAGACCACTAGTGTGTTACACTGAGAAAGTTCGTGATATACAGGGAGTGTAATGTTCACTGTTGCGGTGCCATCCAACTGCTCAAACACACAACTCAGCTGCACAAACCGTCAGCTAATCGATAGTCCAGGCGTTTGAGGAAACATCTACCTCCAGCTTCTAGAGCTTCTGAGGAAACTGTATGGACCAAATCGTTTTAAAGGCAAAGCAGAAATGAAAGGGTTTTCACACAGCTGCCCATTTTGTCCAGATGGGAGGAGGCTCAGTTAAAATATCTGTTTTTTAATCCAACCCTCAGGCTATCCTCTCTCTGTCTTGGCTTCACCTCAAGCTCTCTGAGCAGAATCTTCAAACATTCCCTCGCTGAAGGCATTCATTGAGAATGGTGTTCTCTATAGACATGTTTAGTTGTCTCACATTCTGGTGCACAAAGCTTCATGATAGAGATGTATTCTCCATGTTTTCATGGTAGAGATGTATTCTCCATGTTGCTCAAAGCGAGTGTCCTCAAAGCATATTGCAGAAGATTTTCAACTACAATCACTTGTTCAAAGTGCTTTAGATCACAAATTTCTGCAGAACACTGAGTTAGAAGTGAGATGTGTTGATGTGTTTTTGTCTAATGGAAGAAGGGCAGAGCAACTGCATGCTCCTTGCCAGTAGCTCTAACTCTTGTTAGGAACAAACCAGCAGTCAAATCGCTTGAGTTTCTGCACTGATCAGATCAGAACATGGACATGAGAGATGTTCAGCCAGAGTTATGGCAGAGCAAGTTCTTGTTTTCTTCCAAAGAATAACAGAGGGGATGATGGGCATCTAGACTCATGTTTTTACGTAATGTTAATGCATCCTGCCTGAAATTCCCCTGGTTTTCTATTAAGATGTTCTCATGAAATATAGTGGACATGAGACACTGAGCTGCTGGCAGAGGAAAGAGAACTGCAAGCTTGTGTTTTTCTGCCATTTTATAACAAAGAAAGATGGAAGGTATTTAGCTCATTACTAGATGTGACCGTATCCTATAACATCCCAGAAACTATAGGTACCGATCGTCATCAGAAATCGGAATAACACCTTGCATCAACACATTGTAAAGTTTTGAGAAATCTTAACAAATAATTAAACAAAAATAAAATCTAAACGATGGGTCAAAGAGCAGCTTTGGGAGAAAGATGGATGATTGATTTACACTGAATGTTTAATGGATGTGAGCCAGAATCAGTGAGGCTTCTGGACTAACTCATTTATTCCAACTGAATGTGCCAAACGTATCCAGAAAGTTGCTCGTGAGCTGACGCGATAAAAACGAGGCTACACGTATAAAGTGCAGCACGTACAAAAGGCCAAAGCTGGACAAAATAATGCAACATGAGTTTTATTTAGAAATAAACAGGATGCACCTCACCTAAACATGTCTCACCACCTGTCTGACCCGTATTATTTCTTCCATCTGTATGCGATGTCCTGAAAAATAGAAACAATGTTTCTAGATCCATCCAGACTGCACCTGAGCTGATAAAAATATTTTGTTGACTGATTCAATCATTTTCAGTCTTTGTGGAAAACTCTACATATGAGAGTCATAACATGTCTGTATGAAGTTTGTAATGAATAACATTTAACGTGTGTATGAGGGTAGGAGTTGGGGTTGGGGGAGGTCATTGGCTTGTCTAAATCCCTCTGGCATTAAGCAATTTCAGCAGTTTTACTCTTGGCATTTTCAGAAACTTTAAGAATGAGCCATTTCAGTGCTCTGTCACTTAAAAAATAAGCTGGAGCTGACCATGCCCACCCATCCTCCGCTCTTGGCTGCTATAAGCTGAGAAGCTCCGATATCTGGGAGAGGCTCAGAGAAGAGACCTTGCTTCTGCAGCCGTAGCTTTCTCTTTGCACGCGAGAGGCTGTTCTTTTAAACTCCATCCATGTGTGACATCACAAACTGGGGCATTTTAGAACGACTTGTTTTAGACACATAATTTGTTAAACCAAAAACTGACAGAAAATGATGGACACATTTTGTTTATTTAATTTTTATAGATACGGCAGAGACCCGTATGTCAGCTCAAGAAGAGACAAAAGGTGAGTTTCACATTATATGTCCCCTTTAAACAAACATCAAACAAACTGAAACCATGCCCCACCTATATGACCCTGCAGTTCTTCTGTGTGATGCTTTGTCTATATTTTATGTATTTTATCATTTGATTTAAAGGAATGTAATTTCTAACTAAGAAGCTAAATCTGTTCATGACTCAAAGGATGAGTGCGTGTCTGAAGAGTTTAGCCAGCAGAGGTCCCTAAAACCCAGTAAAAATCTCTAGAGAGGAAACTGGGGCTTTAACTGACATCAATCTGTCTGGAAGAGAGACTCTCTAAATTACCTGAGCTTTACAGTCCGTTGAAAATGATTAAATTAGATTCAAACAGCTCTTATTTAATCTGTTGAAGTTAAATCCTGCTGTCACACGGTGTCACCGGGGCATTTATGATCAAATCCATCTTAAAACGTCACTAAAGGCCAAGAGATGAATTTTTATTAAAACACATAAAGCTTAAATCTAATGTTAACTTCAAAGTATTATGTCCAATCTTGTTCTTTTCATTATCACCTGTGTTTGAGAGTGATGAATAGAGGCTGTTATATGCAGCAGACAGGCTAAGAAATGAACTGCAGCCTGGCAAAGAGACAGGACACCCTTATTAGGCATAATTTGCCTCTGAACCAGATGTTGATTTGGTAAACCTGCTCTGTCTCCATGACAACAAGAATCCACAAAAAATGAGATAAAGGTTTCAATTGAGACAGCCTTAATTCAACTTAATGGTTTTGATAGAACATTAATGTGTCTGGAGATGACAGATGAGCACAGCCTCACAATGAGTGGTGTCGTTTTAAGTGTATAAGCACAAAAACCGTTAGAGTGCTAAAATACCCCGTTTTCTCAGGCCTGGTCACACTCAGCTTGTAGACCAGGACAATGGATTATATATGTAGTGTAAGACTTTTTGAGGTCAGTGGTAGCTCTTTTTGACAATAGTATTTGAATGCACTTAGGCTGTGTATTTATTTATTTATTTTTGCAAAATTGATCGGCTCCAAATAGGTTCTGGCAAACCATCCGGCGCCTCAAGGGAGGAAGGCAGCGAGTTGCTCATGCAGTTTAGGATGGGGAGCTGTTGACGTCAACTGGGGCTATAGTCGGGTGGTGGAAGGAATACTTTGAGGAGCTCCTCAATCCTACCGACACGCATTCTGAGGAGGAACCTGAGCTGGGAGACGTGTGGATGGACTGTCTAATCTCTGGGACAGAAGTCGCTGAGGTAGTCAAACAACTACACAGCGGCGGAGCCCCTGGGGTGGATGAGATCTGACCTGGGTATCTCAAGGCTTTGGATGTTGTAGCTCTGTCTTGGTTGACATGTCTCTGCATTATTGTGTAGTCATCGGGGGCAGTTCCTTTGGAGTGGCAGACTGGGGTGGTGGTCCCAATTTTTAAAAAGGGGGACCAGAGGGTGTGTTCCAACTATAGGAGGATCACACTCCCCAGCCTCCCTGGAAAGGTCTACTCCAAGCTCCTGGAGAGGAGGGTCCGGTCGTAGTTTCCAGAACATGTTTGATTTTGGCCCTCTTTTATGTTGAATCCATTCCACAGTTTTCATTGGTACACTCAATCCATCCACTCAATCCAAATGTGTTTCACACATTTGTCCTTTACCAGAATGTTTCATCTATCTTGTAATTTCCATTTTGTATTTTGTAATTTGTACTTTGTAATTTCAATTTCTTTTATTGTTGATTTATTCAATATATTTACATACAACTGTACAATGTTCAGCGCTTTGGGCTTCCTGACAGGGTTGCGGAAGGCGCTTTATAAATAAAGCTTTGATTGATTGATTGTAGTTGAACCCTAGACATTGGAGGAGCAATGTGATTTTGGTCCTGGCCGTGGGACTGTGGATCAACACTTTACCTTTGCTAGGGTGATGGAGGGGTCATGGGAGTTTGCCCAACAAATCCACATGTGTTTTGTGAATTTGGAGAAGGCTTATGATCATGTCCTCAGAGGCACCCTGTGGGAGTCACTCCAGGAGTATGGGGTGGATGGTCTTTTGGGCCATTCAGTCCCTGTAACAGAGGAGTGTGAGTTTGGTTCGCATAGCCGGCAGTAAGTCGGACCTGTTCCCAGTGAGTGTTAGACTCTGCCAGGGCTGTCCTTTGTCACCGGTCCTGTTCATAAAGTTTATGGGCAGGATTTCTAGGCATAGCCGTGGTGTTGAGGGTATGGAGTTTGGTGGCAGGAGAATCTCATCTCTGCTTTATGCAGATGATGTGGTCCTCCTAGCTTCATCAGGCTCTGACCTACAGCTCTTGTTGGGGAGATTTGCAGCCGAGTGTGAAGCGGCTGGGAAGAGGATCAGCACCTCCAAGTCTGAGACCATGGTTCTCGACGGTAAAAGGGCGGCCTGCCAACTCCAGGTCGGGAGAGAAGTCCTGCCTGAAGTGGTGGAGTTCAAGTATCTCAGGGTCTTGTTCATGAGTGAGGGAAGGAGGGAGCGGGAGATTGACAGGTGGATTGGGGCAGTGTCTGCAGTGATGCGAACGCTGAATGGGTCTGTTGTGGTGAAGAAGGAGCTGAGCCAGAAAGCAAGCCTCTTTATTTACCGCCCAGTCCTCACCTATGGTCATGAGCTTGGGTAATAATCGAAAGAACAAGATACAAGCGGCCGAAATGAGTTTTCTCCGTGGGGTGGCTGGGCTCAGCCTTAAGGATAGGGTGAGGAGCTTGCACATTCTGGAGAGACTCGGAGTAGAGCCGCTGCTCCTCCATATTGAGAAGAGTCAGTTGAGGTGGTTTGGGCATCTTGTTAGGATGTTTCCTGGACTCCTCTCCAGGGAGGTGTTTCAGCCATGTCTTGCTGGCAGGGGGTCCCCTGGATGAGCCAGGACAGGGAGATGGTACATCTCCGAACTGGCCCAGGAATGCCTTGGGGTCCTACTGGAGGAACTGGTGGAAATGGCTAGGGAGAGGACGGTCTGGAACTCCCTAATTGGAATGCTGCCCCCATGACCCAAACCCAGATAGGCGGATGAAGACGAGACGAGAGACGACAGACCCTTTTGTAAATTGTTGGGTTTGTCTCCAAAATGATTTAAAACGAACTCTGAGTGTACAAAAACAGAAAGAATTCCTCAATGTATTTATTTGTCAAATTAAAAGGAAATGAGGGTACTTTACTGCCATTCTCACAGAAGACATGGAAGCACCAAACAGCTTATTTAAGGTCAAGGTGCATAATGTAGAAAATTGAATAAAAACATAGAAAAAAACATTATTAAAAATATGATAAAATATGTAAAAAATATACAATCAAATAAGAGTAACAAGTTAAAAAATGCGATAATGACAGCACGATAAATGGACCTTATTTAATGTAGCTCCTTCCAGGTTTCTACGACCCCCCAAGTCGCTTCACAACAAAACTGGTCATTCAAACATATGTCACTCCTTCCACACTATGGCCACAAACTCATCAAAGTAATCTTTGGGCACATACATAAAATATGTAGACGCCCCATTGGACCTGGAGAGCGTAACAGCACCATAACGCCTGTTGGGAGTGTTCCAAACCCAACTATGCCTGTTTATTGTGCAGCCTATGGTTGCAACAACCGGCGCACTATTGAAAACAGATCATGTGGGATTACTGTTGACTTTTCTAGCCTACCTGTGAAGATTTTATATTTACACTTGTAGGGTTTGGTAAGTTGAGTGCTTTAAGAGCTCAATATATATATTACCTCTACTTATGACCAATAAGCTGTGATACTCTATCTAAATATAGAACATCAACCCTGCTTGGTCTTTACGGTGTTTATCAGAAGATTCTAGGATTCTTTATTTATTAGGGGATTGTACTCACTTCGTTTTGATTAAGAAAAGAGTCAGGTTTACAAAAATAAGAATTTATTTTACCAATTATTAAAACATGACAGGTTAACTAACGTTTACTGTGATGGATGAAACTAGATGTGATGTGTGAACCTATGTGTGAATGCGATGTTAGTCAGAACTTCCGTATCTAGGAGAGCTGAGTTCTGGATGTAAAAGAATTTGGTTTGTGTTAAGCTATGAAGTTGATTATTATCAAAACCACATCAGATGCAATCTGCCATGTCTACTTCACCCGTTTTCGGAGACGCTCTTGGTGGATCCAAAGGTCAGGGAGGTCGGATGACCTCTGGCACCGGAGGGCTGTAGAATACCGTGACACCGACCCTTCAGTCCAGAGATGTCTCAGGACACAACAGACGGATGGAACAGTGCATCTCTGGTGCACTCTTAAAGGAGTCTAAACAATATCAGCTCATTCTGCAGGAACTGTTTGCTTTATCAGCTTTGCAGGTGCAAAAAGGTTTTGACGACGTGCCAAAAGCTTTGATGGTTAATGAGATGTTTCTTTCAGATGGCCAGTCTGACGCTTACTCAAGAACGGAGGAAAAAACCAGAGTTCTCATTTTCTCATGTTATGATTGTGTAGCCAACCAGAGGTTGACAAGTTTGAGGAACATTGCCAAGAGTCTCAGAAACACGCCTTCCTTGATACCGGACGCTCTGATCTGGGGAAAAGGACTTTTTATGTCTCATGGGTTTAATTTTACCTTAATTGTTCTTGTGTGAGTGCAAATGGTGATGACCTTGTCAAATAAACATGCTGAAACATATCAATCATTGTAACCATAATCATAACATTCATTTCAACTTCAATCATTAAACACAGATTAATGAAAGCATTTCATTGTATTAATTACCATAAGTAGCAATACACAAACGTTTATTTAATGATTATCTAACTTATAAGTTTTAGAAGTTCATATTTAATTTTAAATCTTCTTTCTTCTGTGAAGCAAGGAGTCTTAGATAAAAGGGTGCTCTGTGAGGGACCTTGAGGAGGGAATGTTATTGTTGACATTTCAGTATCTATGTCAGAGCTCTGAGCTCCAGCTGCTGTGATGGAGACAGGCTGATTTAGAGGGGACACATACAGTCGCGTGTCTCCTTTTTGACCAGATGTTGGATGGTCAAACAGTACCTAAAACTGACCATTGCTGGACGTTACACATTTTAATTATTATACCATACTATGTGTCTTCCCCAACACTGGTGGTCACATATGCCACTATTGGTCCAACAGCTGAAACATGGACCAGACTGAGTCACAGAGTAGCAGCAACTGCTGAAAAAAGACAAGAATCAATTAATCCAAAGGTCAGACTTCAATCCAATTAAAGGCTGTGAAGGGAACTTTAAAAACTGCAAACTATGATGATCTGAAGCTGTGCCGAAAAGAAGAGTGGGACAAAATTCATCCCACGATGATAGACGCTGAAAAAGGGAATACAGGATTCCATATGTTGCTGTTAAGGAGGATTTAAGCTACTCATTCATACCTCCTAGTGTTCAGTTCTCCTCATGTTCTTGCTTTCATCTTGTTTTTCTTTGTGCATTTTCCTTTGTTAGCGCTTCTTTTAATTTTCCTCCCCATTGTTTTGTCTTTGGACATTCTGCTATGGAGTGGCCTTGATCGCATTTAATTTATTTTTTCTTTGTCCTGCCTCTGGGGCCTTGAATGCACTTGGACCTTCCATCACACACTGATTATTGTGACAGAAAAGCATCATAAAAAACTTTGCAGGTGATTAAATAGTCTTGATCATTGCATCCATTTCTTCATGCTGCCATCCAATATCTAACCAGATTCATTAATTTTGACAAGTTGACTGAAGGATTATAACACTAATGATCTCACTTTACTCAGAATATTTTTTTTTAAATCCAATAGGTTGTGAAACTCCCAGTTAATTAGAGGGTTTAGATTTAAACAGCCGGACAGATCTGAGCTCAGATGAACACTGTTGACAAGTCTGGTGATCAAAAAAGCTCCTCGTTATGAGCATCAAGTCCAAAATGAAGGTAGAGAAACAGGAAAGGAAAAGGGATTATTGTCAGGAGCTGAGACTGAGCTGAGAAGGAAATTAGTCACAAATGTAGCTTGTCAGGCCTAATCTGTTATCTGTCAACAGTCTGAGTTGATGATGAAGTTTTCTTGACAATCTGGGGTTTTGGTAATCAATCAGGTTTAAGATCTTGCAGGGTCTGACTTAGGCTGATCACATTTTTAAGGAAAACAAATAAAATCTCTGAATGTATCCACTTTTATATTATAATGAGCGGTGTGACACAGCAACAAACTGGTTTGGTGACGAGTGTCTGCGCCAGTCACCTCATCCAAATCCAATCCAACACATGAAGACTGTGACAGAGCACAGGGTTTGCTGCATGGATGAGGAGGAGACATGTGCTGAAAAGTTGTGTCTCAGTCATGTTAACAGGGATGATTCTCCACAAATGAGTTTAAAGAACAAAGATCCAACTCAGTAGCCTGATATTCCAGATAATAGACAGTGACTGTCAAAGAAAGCTTGGAGTTTGAGACAATGTGGGTAACACTTTGATAAACATTTCCCTTCTTTGACATCATAATCTGCTGTAAGGGCAACAAAACCTGACAGCAACAACACATACTCTACGACTTCTAACACAATGCGGGATGTGACTAAAAAGCAGCCGAGAACCTTTCTCGTTAGGCTCTGATTTATAAAACAGAGATTGCGTGAAGCTCTGCATACTCCGTGTTTTAGAGGTCACGAACCTACTTGGCGAAAGTCCTTTTGTTTTTTTTTGTTTTTTTTTTTTGTTTTTTTGTTGTTGTTTTTTTTTGTTGTTTTTTGCTGAGCTTAAGTACGGTTTTAGTAAGTATTCTAAGAAGTGTTTTATAAATGAGACTTCTGATCCTTAGGCCACCAAAACCAATCTCCTCACCACATTGGCTGTGCCTAGAAATCCTGTCCATAAAAGTTATGAACAAAATCAGTGACAAAGGGCAGCCTTGGCCCCCAACGTCCACGCGATATTGCAGAGCAGCATCAACCACTCCGGGTGAACCCCATCCACCCCTGGAGACTTGCCACTGAAAAGTTTTTTGACCACCTCAGGGATCTCAGCACCAGAGATTGGAGAGTTCAACCCAAAGTTCCCAGACTATGCTTCCTCACTGGAAGACATGCAATTGGGAATGAGGAGGTCTTCCCCCCACCGATCCACAACGTCCTGAGTCGAAGTCAGCAGCACACTGGAAACAGTGTTGGTAATGTTATCATTAAAAATCTCACTTACTGATTTTATTTAGTTATTTAATTTTAGCTATCTTACTTAGGTTAATCTCTCTTTTTTTTATCTTATTGGTTTTATGCTGTTTTAAATATTTGTCTCAACTACTTTTGCACCTGTGCTGTGCACATATTGAGTAACATATACACACACAGAGGCGGAGCTAGCCTAAAATGGCGCCCTGTGCGAGATCCCCCTGTGACACCCCGATTCCAAAAAGAAAGAATGGTCCTACCAGCTCGCCACTTCAAAATGAAGAAGATCAGTTCAACATGGGGAAAAAAAAACCTGACCTGTAGGCCAGAGAAACGTTCATTAGCACATCAAGTTTGATTCAGTTTACCGGTAAACATATCACGAATGTACAACAGGTCAATTATTAATCATCTTGGCTACGTAGCTCAATCTACACATTCCAGTAGTGTTTGCTACAAACAAATACAAAAAAAACAATAAAGGAAAACAACTGTCTGACAGACAGCATAGCCGAATTCAAGGCAACACATAACAATAATCATTCGATTGCTCTTGGTTTCAAGTTAAGCCCATTAAAGTGCTTAAGTAAATAAAAGTGTTTCAAAAACAGCGTTTTTGAACCGGAGTTCTGCTCGCGGTGGGAACTCCGCCGAACAAGGTCATTTTTTATAGCGAAAACGATCGACTGGTCCCTGACAAGTAAAAGGGTGTTATTGGTAGATGTTAAGAACACTTACCGCTGAGGTAGAATGAGAGTATAAATGAATTGAGGGGAGAAAAACGCTTTGTTTTTAGCCCGGAAGTATTCCCCCACAGCCAGCTTCCATGGTTGCCGCGACGTGGAAGGAGCAAATCAGGAGAGGGACCTCACATCAGCTGACGTGGGTCATGTGACAGGGAGTAGTTGATATGGGTTACACTTTGTTGTGCTTTTATTACAGAAATATTATTATTATCATCACTATTGTTATTAAGTACATGCGATTTCTATGTTTTGTTTATGTATTTATGTATTGGTTGATGCAAAAAAAATTTTTTTAGAAAAAAAATAAAAATTAAAAAAATTAAAAAGGAAATTAAATGCCGCCCCCTGCAGACTGCCGCCCTGTTCGGCCGCACATGTTGCACATATCAAGCTCCGCCCCTGTACACACACTTTTGGAGTGTCCATAAACATGTGTGTCTGACTATATCATGATGTGTCTGTGTATGAATGCATTTATGAATGGGTGTATAGACATATGTGGGAGTTGTATTTTAGTTTATATTCATGTTTAAACATTTCTATTCACATGCATGTATTTGTTGTGAAGCACATTGCCTTGCATGAAATGCACTTTATAAATAAAGTTTTGATTGATTGATTATAAAATACTAAATACAGTGATTTTTTTAAGAAGTGGCAATCAGAGTAATATATATTAAATAATTTCAGTATTTGAGACCAAGTTTAGAATTATTAACAGTGGAAATGTTGCAGCTGCTTCCTCAAACATCAAATCGTTTCTCCACTTTACCCCAACCTCTTGCTGACAGATTTCAGGAGGTTTGGTTTTTATTTCATCTTCAGTTTCATTCAGCATTTACTGCTGATTGTAAAGGTGTTCAGGGTGAGCGTTGGAAAGTCTATTTTGTGTGTGTGTGTGTGTGTGTGTGTGTGTGTGTGTGTGTGTGTGTGTGTGTGTGTGTGTGTGTGTGTGTGCGCGCGTGTGTGTGTGCGCGTGTGTGTGTGTGTTGCCTGTCGTATAGCAAACAGTCTCAAAACCGTGACTGCACACTGCAGGGCTCTGCTACAACCTTTATTGATCACACCATAGTGATCAATAAAGCAAAACAACGTTTTATCAGACAGTCATAATAAAGTAAATGATAATAATATAACACAATCTGTGTCATCTGGCTTCTGAGGACTCAGGCCTGCTTGAAACTTATTGTTTTCAGTATTTATTACAATAATAATACATCGAACTTACATAGCGCTTTTTAGGACACTCAGACGCTTTCATGCACACTCACATTCACACACTGCCCGTGATGGTAAGCTACTTTGTAGCCACAGCCGCCCAGGGGTGGTCTGACAGAGGCGAGGCTGCCATTTGGCGCCGCCGGCCCCTCTGTCCACCACCATCACAAGAAAGTTGAGTGAAGTGTCTTGCCCAAGGACACAACAGCAGAATACCCCTGTCAGGAGCTGGATTGAAAACCTCCTGGCTGTTCCTCGAACCAGACTGAAAACCAAAGGGGACAGGGCCTTTCAGACTTTTGCACCCAGACTTTGGAACAGTCTTTTTTTTTTTTTTTTTTTTTACCGTGTCCTGTCTGGCTGTGAAGCAAGCAGAATTGATGTCTGAATGCTGGTGACAAGCCTTACAGATTTATTCTCAGGTGGAGCATCAAAGCGTTTGCTTTTAATGTCACGCCTGATACTTAAAACTTTATTGTTATTGTTGTTGAATGCTTTGTAATTCCGACCAGACATGGAGACAGAGGTGAAAGAGAGAGGAAAAGAAAAGGTGGGGAGAGAGAAAGGGGGGGGGGGGGGGTCCACAAAAATAAACAATAATGAACAAGAGTCTGCTTCCAGACCTGCAGAAAAAAGACAAAAAAAAAAAAAAACCAACAAAGGGACACAAAAAAAGGGACACAACAACAATACAACAAGATCTACCTATCACTGCGTCAACTTGATGAAAAGAAAAAATATATATATATATAATCAACATTGCTTAACTGAAGAATCACGATAATAAATCACAACGCATTAAGTGCCCACCATAGTCTTAAGACCTGTGTTTAACGTGCCCAAGCCCATACTTTTGAGAGCACCATGTGAGCACCTGTGTGTGTACACGCGCTTGTTTATTTAAGGTTTTTCTATAGGAGCGCCCAACAGAGAGTGTGAGGGACCACAGATCTGCCCCCCAGAGATGCGCAGGAGACGGGGGGAGCTCCAAGTCCCAGAGATCCAGGCGCTGCCCCAGAACGCAGGAACCCCAAGGAGACTGCAACCAGGAAGGCCCCCGCCCCCCTCGAGAGGCACAGAGGATCGCCCCGGGGGGCCACAACCAGCAGCCGGCAGAGTCCCCGGAGATATCAGCGGCAAGCCCACAGGCCCACCCGCAGCCTCCCACCCCCTAGCCGGCCGAGCCCGGGACCCAGCGACCCGGGACCCAGGGGCGACCACCCCCGCCGGGGACCCAGCAGAGCCCAGGGACCCAGACCCCACCAGGCAGCCACCGGGATCTAACAGGCAGATGCCAAAATCTTAAACCCCCAGACCCGGTTGCCCCGAACACTCAGGCAGACCAAGGCACAAGCCCCCACACCAGGTGTGGCAGGGGGAGGGGGGACAGAGATCTATATCATCAAGAGAAGTTCCAGGAGAGGGGAGGACCCAAAGGCCCCACCTGGCATATACAGTCATACACAAACACAGTCACACGCTCCCTCCCTCATGCTCACACATGCACATACAACCCAAGACTTACAAAAATGCACACCGGACACCCACTCATGCTCCCCATACACACCCTATTCACTCTGGTCCCGGTACTGCTGCAAATTGGGTACAACCATCACCGGTAACCAGAGTCTGAAGTGGAAGCAGAGGCTATATCAAGTGCAATATGATCTAACAAAAGATTTCTATACTGGTTAATGCAGAGACTTTCTCTATTTTTCCAATTCAAGAGGATAGTTTTCTTAGCGATGCATATGGCAGTCAGAACCACGTGAACCAAAGATGTTGCAATCGGGACATCGTCCAGCTTCCCCAGTAAACAAAGAGAGGAGGAAGTTGGGATATGACATATCAGACATTTTGACAGATCCTCACATACTCTACCCCAAAATTCCTGGACAGGTGGGCAGGACCACAGTGCGTGAATGTAATTGTCAGGAATGTTGTTTGTGCAGTGTGTACAGGTGTCAGACGACACAAACCCCATCTTGAACATCCGATGACCTGTATAGTGTACTCTGTGTAGAATTTTGTACTGAATTAATTGTAAATTGGGGTGTCTGATCATTTTCAAAGTTTTTAAACAAGTTTGGGACCAGAAGTCCTGGTCAAAGCTAACTGATAGATCCACCTCCCATTTTTCAATAGGGATTGCAATTTTATCGTCTATTTTGGACAGTGTCTTATATACTTTAGACAGTAGTTTGGGGGGTTTGAGATTATAAAAGTCTAATACCCTTGGTGGTGTTTGTAATTCTATTTTATTGAGCTTAAATTTTTGTTTGACTACAGATTTAATTTGGTGATATTCTAAAAAGCTATTCTTATCCATTCCAAATTGGGAGACTATTTGATTAAATGGGATGAAGTCCAGTCCTTCATATATGTGTTCCAGGTATAGGATTCCTTTATTTTTCCAGTCCGGAAGGTTCATCATTTTGTTGTTTTGCAAAATGTCAGGATTGTTCCAGATAGGTGTGCGTCTGCATGGTACTAGTGAAGACTCTGTCATTTTAAGATACTCCCACCATGCTGTCAGAGAGGTGCTGATACTAATACTTTTGAAGCTTTCATGTTTTCTTATGCTTGGGCTAATAAATGGTAAGTCTGAAAGCTCTATCGTATTGCAAAGTGTCTGTTCTATATCTAACCAGGACTCGTCTAATGGGTTATCTTGCAACCATCTTGGTATATATTGCAGCCTGTTGGCTAAGAAATAATAATAAAAGTTGGTTAAATCCAGTCCTCCTCTGTCTTTGGTCTTCTGAAGCGTTTTTAAGCTAATTCGTGGAGGTTTATCCTGCCAAAGAAATTTAGTAATTGAGGAGTCCAGAGATTTAAACCAGTCAGCTGGTGGTTTGTTTGGGATCATCGAGAATAAGTAATTTATTCTGGGTAAGACCATCATTTTAATTGTAGCCACTCTCCCCATGAGTGATATTGGTAAGGATTTCCATCTTGCAAGATCATCTTCCACTTTCCTTAAAAGTGGGATGTAGTTTAGTTTGGTTAGATCTGCTAACTTGGGAGAGATATTAATTCCCAGGTATGTGATATTCCCTGACTCCAATTGTGTATTAAGCAAATTGATAAATGAGAAATTAATTGGTAGAACTGTGGATTTTAACCAGTTTATAGAGTAATCTGAAACTCTTGAAAAAGAGTTTATCAGTTCTATTGCTTGGGAGAGAGAGGATTGAGAATTCTGGAGAAAGAGTAAAACATCATCTGCATAAAGACTGATCTTGTGTTCTATTTTCTTACACTTTATCCCTTTAATATCTGTTGTTTGCCTAATTGCTGCTGCTAGTGGTTCGATAAAGATAGCAAAAAGTGAGAGGGAGAGTGGGCATCCCTGCCTGGTCCCCCTCTGGAGACAGAAGCTAGCTGATATTTGGTCGTTCGTCCTGACACGTGCTGTTGGTGAACTGTATAATGTTTCTAGCCAGTTTATGAAGAAGTTCCCAAAGCCAAATTTATGTAAAGTTGCAAATAAGAACTTCCAGTTAACTCTATCAAAAGCTTTTTCTGCATCTAGAGATAATATACTAGTTTCTATGTTTCTACTGTAAGAGAACTCTATCAAATTAAGTAATCTACGTGAGTTTGTGGATGACTGTCTACCTTTAATGAAACCAGTTTGGTCAGGGTGTATTATGAAGGGGGTTACCTTCTCTAATCTTTTGGCCAGGGCTTTACAAATTATTTTGAGATCAACATTAATAAGAGAAATTGGGCGATAGCTGGTAGGAAATGCTGGGTCTTTGCCTGGTTTTAACAAGAGACTAATATTGGCTGAATTCATGTTTGGCTGTAATCTGCCGCTCTCTTCGATTTCCCTCACCATTCTGAAAAATGTTGGAGCCAGAATGATCCAGAATTCTTTGTAAAATTCTACTGGGAACCCGTCTGGACCTGGAGCTTTCCTATTAGTCATGGATTTAAGGGCTTCCTGGAGCTCCGCTGATGTTAGTGGCGAGTCCAGGACTGTAACTTGGCTGTCTGATAATTTAGGAAGTGTTATCCTGTCAAGGAACTCATTGATCTCATTATCTGATGGGTTTATCTGTGGTGAGTACAAAGTTTGGTAAAAGTCTCTGAAGGTGTTGTTTATTCTTTCAGGATCATATACTATATTCCCGGTTGAGTCTTTAACAGCAGATATGGTAGTTTTCTCTTTATTTATTTTTAATTGGCTAGCTAAGAATTTACCTGATTTATTACTATGTTCGAAGTTTTCTATTCGTAGTCTTTGTGCTAAAAATTGTGTCTTTTTGTCAATAATTCCATGAAGTTCTAATTTTGCTTTACGTAATTTGCTCAATGACTCTTCTTCTGTGGATTCCTCTAAAGACTTGATGATTTCTTCTAACTCCTGAATACGTTAGTTTTCTGTTTTTTTCCTATGTGATGAGAAAGAGATTATTTTACCTCTCATCACTGCCTTTCCTGCCTCCCAAAGAATAGGTGCTGATGTTCCAGGCAGGTCATTATGTTCTAAATATAAAGCCCACTCCTTTTTAAAAAAATCTATAAAACCTTCGTCTTTAAGCAGTGATGTATTAAACCTCCAGTTTTTGCTTGGTGGGATTGTCTTCTTATTTACCAGAGTTAAAGAAACCGGAGCATGGTCGCTGACAACTATGGGGTGTATCTCAGTGTCTGAAATGTCAGCCAACAATGAGCTGCTGACTAGAAAATAATCCAAACGTGAGTGAGAGTGATGGATGTGCGAAAAAAAAGTATACTCTCTACCGTTAGGATGAAGAGATCGCCATGCATCACAAAGCCCATAATCACTCATGTACTGTTTAACTATGTTAGTGGATTGCCAATTGCGCTGAGGCCCAGCTGTACTGAGCCTGTCTGTTAAGGAATTCATCCAAAAATTAAAATCACCTCCCAGTATAAGTGGACAGTCCAAGTGTTCGGAAAGTACAGAGAAAAAAAAAAGAAAGAATGGAGGGTCATCAATTTTTGGACAGTATATGCTGACGATACATAAGCGTTGGTTCTGTACAGATAATTTTAACATTATAAATCTACCCTCTGGATCAGAAACTGTGTCCAATACTGTGAAATTGATGTTTTTGTGTATTAAAATAGCTACACCTCTTTGCCTATAGCAGGCAGAGAACATGCTGGGAAACTCAGGTGTCTTAAGTTCATCTGCGGATGTGGCAGATCTATGAGTCTCTTGTAACAATATTACGTCTGCTTGCACTCTCTTTAACTGATCAAAAATTTTTAATCTCTTCTCTCTAGAGCCAGCCCCATGTACGTTCCATGAGACAAACCTTAGTGCACCCATAGATGTGTGTGTGAGTAGCTTTTGACTTTGGAACAGTCTACCTTCAAATCTCCGTCTCTCTAACACTGTAGAGGTCTTTAAAAATCATCTAAAAACTCACCTTTTCATCCAGGCATTCCCTCCCTAAATGTTTCAAAAAGATGGCTTTGTTCGGGTTCACACCTTCACTTTGTTTATACTCATGATTTTATTTTCTACTTTATCACTGCTATTGTTTTTTGGATGTTTTTATTGGTTAGAGGTATTTGCCCTGATCTTTATCATGTTGTACAGCGCTTTGTGATTTATAGCTGTGAAAGGCGCTATATAAATAAACTTTTACTTACTTACTTACTTACAACCCGCTCTACCTCCTGAGCTACTGCTGCTCCAATATATAGAGAGCGTCTATCTGTAGAAAAATGTGATGATTTCTTTTTATTACTGTTGCCTTGCATGTTTTTCTAGTGTGTTTTGTTCTTTCCGTGGAGCTCCTGCTGAGGTTAGTAACTGTTAGTATTCATAATGGTGCAGATGATTATTGTATGACAGTTTTTGTTCAGTTGCTAACAAGCATTTGTCCAAACAAGACTCACATGTTCAACAATGTGCACAGCATCGGACTGCTCTGGCCATACCATTCTTAACTGTCATGTTGTTTTCACACAGTATGTAATCAATCAGCACATCTCTACAATGCTCACCTTTACTAAATACACAACTATAGCCACCAACAAAAATATGGATCATTTTTGTCTCATTTACAAATGTTAACACACAACAAACCACAATAAAAACAGCAATAATCCAAACCTTAGCGACAGTATAAAAGTTCTACTGTACTTCGGCAATAATATCTGTTTGAAAATGAGCTGATAATGAAACTGTTATAATAATATTTAACAGTCAGGGTAAAATAGGTCAACAACAGCTGGTTACAGATTATATTTCAGATGCAGGCCCTGAAGGTGTATTGCCTTGGACGACATCAGAGGTAGATGTTGATGGAAATCATGCAGCTTAATCCCCAAGATCTCCAATATTCGATAAGTTTGTGTTTTCTTTCTTATTTTTTATTTCCCCCTTTTCATTTGTAGGGTTTAGGAAATTGAGTGCTTTGGAGCTCAATATACTTATGACCAATAAACTGTGATACTCTATCTAAATATAGAATATCAACCCTGCTTGGTCTTCTGCTTTGGTTTTATCAGAATGTCCGTATCTAGGAGAGCTGAGTTCTGGATGTAAAATAATTTGGTTTACGTTAAGCTGTGAAATTGATTATTATCAAAAACACATCAGACGCAGACATCTGTGTGTCTACTTCACCCGTTTTCGGAGACCCTCTTGGTGGATCCGAAGGTCAGAGAGGTTGGATGACCTCGGCACCGAAGGGCTGTAGAATACCGTGGCACCGACTCTTCAGTCCAGAGATGTCTCGGGTCACGACAGATGGATGGAACCGCGCGTCTGGTACTCTTTAAGGAGTCGGAACAATATCAGCTTGTTCTGTAGGAACTGTTGCTGTATCAGCTTTGCAGGTGCAAAAAGATTTTGACAACGTGTCAAAAGCTTTGATGGTTAAAGAGGGTTTTGCTTCAGAGGGCCGATCTGAAGCTTTCGCTAGAACAGCTGAATCACCCAGAGTGATCCGGTTTTAATGTTCTCATGTTATGATTTGTGTAGCCAACCAGAGGTTGACAAGTTTGAGGAATATTACCAAGAGTCTCAGAAACACACGCCTTCTTTGATATTGGATGCTCTGATCTGGGGTAAAGGGCTATCTATGTGTCATGAGTTTAACTTAGCCTCATTAGCAGGCCAATTGAAAGGGGACACATGCAGTCTCGTGTCTCCTTTTTGACCAGATGTTGAATGGTCAAACTGTACCTAAAAACTGACCATTACTGGAAGTTACACATTTGTTGTGTTTTTAGTGTGTTTGCTTCCCTTCTGTGTGAAAGTTTAGGGCAGGTGTGAAAAAATGCTACAAACAAAGAATCTTTTCAAACATTAAATGGTTTTTCATTCATTTTCATCAATGACCAAAAATCAGTGAATGAGTAAAAAGGAAATCTAAATTAAATCTACATTTGTTGTGACCTGTATTCAAAACAGCATCCATTATTCTAGGTGCATGTGTACATACAGTAGTTTTTGAAGGAACTGGGCTGGTGGGTTGTTCTTGGAAAACTTAACACAGATCTTCTGTGAATGTAGGCTTTCTCACATCCTTCTGAAAATTAGTGGACTTTTTTTATATCTTCCACATCATGTGACTTAGTCAAATTTTATTTCAAGTGTTCTCTCTCTCTCTCTAGTGTGAAAAGGTTCCAGAGATGCTCTGGTACTGAAACTTTAGGCTTCGCCTTCCAACATTATTTATCATCATCATCATCATCATCATCATCATCATCATTTATTTCTATACTGTCGCAGGAGGACAAGGTACTGTACATGATCACAGTAGACAATGAGGCAAAAACATAGTCAAATGGATACGAAAACAGCAGATACCATAAGAATACCATAAGTATAAAAATTGAATAAGACTCAAGAACAAGAAAAAAGACAAAATAAATAATAAATAAAACCAAGTTTAACTGAAAACTCATGGTGTCATTGTCGTCTCATAAAAAGAAGGTCACATGTTCAAACCCTGGCTGCAGCCTTTCAGCATGGAGTTAGCATGTTCTCCATGCTTGCAGGGGTTTTCTCCCACAGACCAAAAACGTGTTTCAGATAACTGAAGACTCTAAATCGTCCCTGTGGTTCTGTGTGCCTGTGACAGACTGAATACCCTTCCAGGGTGTCTCCCAGCGCTCACGTAATGACCGAATAGACAGAAGGACACCAGCTCCCCAAAGCCCCACTGAGGATTAAGCAGCTGATTAGGTGGGTGAGTGGCTGATTATGAGGACCAGCCTAATATTGTCCTTGTTTTTGTCCACAAACTGCAGCCAGTTGTGTGTGTGTGTGTGTGTGTGTGTGTGTGTGTGTGTGTGTGTGTGTGTGTGTGTGTGTGTGTGTGTGTGTGTGTGTGTGTGTGTGTATTACAACACTAAGAAAATGGGTCTCTGATGAAGATCAACTTTGAATGTTTTTACTCAGATATAAATCATTGCAGCACTGATCCTTGTCCCCTGTGAACAAACAATCACTTGGTGCCTCCTTTGTTTGATTTTGTTTCCCTTTGACCTTCACATCAAAGATAGAATGATGTTTCAAGTTGTAATACTGAAGACACTTTGTGAATCAGGATTAGCGTCATTTGCTTCTTATTCCCTCACAGACTACTAGTGGAAAACACCTCGAATTCCCAAGATAACTCCTTTAACAGCGTCAGGCATCTTCTGGTTCAGTAAATAAAGGATAAACCTCTAGAGAGGTAAAAGATGAAGAAAAAATATCAACCAAAGAAAAAGAGCATTAGAGGAGAACAACAACGTTGTTTCATGTTTAGGGTCATGTGACATGGTTTATTAATTATGCCTGATCTGTTACTTGCGTATGGCATCATATAGCGGTGTCAGATGCTGATGAAATAAGGTTTAATCACAGTGAATGAAGGTCACTTTATTCAGAATAATTTTCATTTGTTAGTTCAGATTGGGGGGGGGGGGTGTGATTTTTTTTAATAAGTGAAAGCTATGTTGACTTTTGTTTTTCCTCTCTTGTTTTGTAATGCCATCTGCAAGAACATTTGTATAAGTTTGTGGTCCGGAATAGGAGAAAACAGATAAATGAAGCGAACTAAAGTGATCCTAGGGTGCTCCCAGGCCCAGAGGATAGGATCCCAGAGTTCAGTGGCCATCCTCTCCTCCCGGTGGAAAACATCTGATAAAGTACTTAACTGTTGGTTGTTCACTATGGTATTTAAAGAGCAAGTCACCCCCAAATCAACTTTCTTTTGCTGACAAACTGTAAAAATTAGTTGCTATCAGTGCTGTGGACATGTGTAGTCATTATTTGGGCATTTTAGTGCATATTATTTAAAATATTAAATCTATTTTTATTTTGAGATCAATACGATTTTGTGACTGATTTTGTTTGGATCTATGTGATGCACTTTGTGATTATATGTCTGTGATAAGTGCTATAAATAAAATGTACTTACTTACTTACAATGACAAGAATTGTCAAGAAAGCATGTTTGTCGTGTTCATGTCAAATGAAACTGATCACAAAACATGGATTTGCTTTCTTTATTTTGTTTTCCTCATCCAAACCCATAAATCCCTGTGTGTCCTCCTAGAGCACTCCTGAAGGACGACAGACATCAATAACACAGAAAAGTCTGGCGTGTTGTGTTAAAACTGCTGTTTTTAGCATAAATTCAGGTTTGGCGCGTCGGTACCAGATGTACAGTGTGAGCAGTCAGGTTGCATCCGAGAACTGGGTCATACAGTGTGAGCACATGACTCGTGAAATTTTTTTCTGCGAGGAAGTCGTACAGTTTGAGCTGAAGCTGAGTGCTGCGAGTGAAAAAGTCGCACAGTGTCCGCCCGGCTTGACCTATACGGTGTGACGTAGCTGGATGGTAGCCGAGTCTTGGCCACACCCTCAGCAAATACGAAACAGTACAGCTCAAAGCAACCCGCCTGCTCCAAAAGACCTTCCTCCTTTTCCACATTTTCTCTAATGAAGGAGGTGGAGACAAATCATCTAGACTACATTACATTATGCCCCATTACAATACTACATTGTCCCGTCTGCCTACAGAGCACTTCTCTGCATTTCTCCTGAAACCACTACTCTTTTGGAAATATGGACCTAATTAACTGGTAATTCAACGTGACTGACAAAATTTTTTCTATGATGAGAACGGAGAAGGGGGCTCCCACCTGTCCCGAGGGGACATTCGCAGCGGGATATGCACTCGATTCTTGGGAGGTCTGGCGAATCGTGTGCCTCTCTCAGTTGTCCATCGAGGACGTGGAAGATTTGTGGATGTTCGGCCTGATGATCACTGGATTTCTTCTGATTGGAGTGGGTGGATATCTGGCTTTCTGGAAATTTGGGAAGACGGGAGCGATTGGAGTGCGACCCATGCCCATGGAATGTGCCGCTCGGGCGGTGACCTCACAGACTGGGACGT
Organism: Nothobranchius furzeri; assembly: GCF_043380555.1. Lineage (NCBI taxonomy): Eukaryota > Metazoa > Chordata > Actinopteri > Cyprinodontiformes > Nothobranchiidae > Nothobranchius > Nothobranchius furzeri. The sequence continues at coordinate 55,167,650 of NC_091745.1, forward strand.
TACTCGAGGTGAACCGCAAGCTGGATAATGTCCTTGCGGCGTTGCCTGTATTAGTACGCAAGATGGATGTCATCTCGGAAAGGGTCGCCGGACGATGTGGAGATGTTTAGAACACATAAAATTGGCTTCACGGTGGACATGAATGACCACTTATAGACTCTAAGGAAGAGAGGAAAATTATCTCTGCCTGCCCCAAACAAAGTCATGTTTATCCTTATCTGATGCCATAGCAGCCTCTCAAGGCTGCTCAACACTCCCCCACGAAAGGAGGAATGCCCACAGATGCTGTGTCCCGACCTTCACCCTCTTCCTTCAGATTGAGACGTCTGCGGGAAACTTCAATGTGCTCTCTGGTCCTTATCTCTCCCTCCCACCTGTTGTTCTGCAGCTGGTCGATGCGCCGCAGTGGCAGCTCCCATTGGAGGCTTCAGGATCCCGCCCAACCCCAACTCCCCATCGGACTCTGATATTTTGTATCTGTGCTGTTTGTGCTTCCATGTTAAGGAGTTTTTTTGTATAATAGTTACTCCCCGCTGGGTCTAACTCTGCTATGCCTTTTTTTTTTTACCTTACCCCCAATTATCCTCATGTAACACCCTTTTCATCTATCTATTAAGGTAGCGAGACTCATGTTGCGAATGACCGCAGTCACCAATTCTTGTCATGTGTCTTACCCATGTATGTCTGATCTTTGAATTGTGTGTACTGAAACTCAATTTCGTTTCTCTGTATGTCCTGCACATGTGGTAGAAATGACAATAAATGACTTTGACTTGATTATGAACTGCTGTTTCTCCGTCAGAGCAGAGTGTGTGTGTGTTGGTGTGTGTGTATTGGTAGATGGGGTACCTCCAAGCAGGTGGGTGGTAGAGGGTACAGCAGCACTCCCCTCTCAGTCCTCCAGGCAGTGTCTCTGATTTTTACATTTTTCTAACAGCAAGTTTGGAGCCTGTCTCTGGTAGGGTGGTGACTTGCTCTTTAAGCTTTTTAACGTCTCTGTTTTTTAGCTTCTTGGAGAAAGTTTTCCTCTTCAGTATAATTGATTTCATCTAAACGTCTCTGTGAACCACCTGTGAACAAACGGTCCTCTTGTGGCTGCCTGGAAAAAAAATTCCTTCCCAAGATCCGACCTCATCAGCTCACCAGTGGGGCTGCTATCACAACACAGCACGAGATCAAATTACAAGATTTACCCTCAAATCCCAATATGTTGTGCTCTGAGAGAATTTTTCCATTTATCCTGTGGAATTTGAAACGTACCACCACCAATGTCCTGCTTTCAAAACACAAGGAGCTTAGAGAGTGACAGGTAGCTATCTGATTTTAATTATATGTTCAAATCTTAAGGTCCCTCTTCTGTTATACCACAAATGGTTCCAGTTATACTGACCTGCTTCTACTTAACATGTTTTGATGCAAAAAGTTTTATTTCATAGACTTTGTCCATTTCAAGGTTTTCCTTTTATTTATTCCCATGTTTCATCATGCATGGTTTGTTCTCCCCTTGTTACAGAAAATACTTGGCTCATAAACATTACTGAGGAAACTAATTTCCTGATAATATCTGTGAAGCTTTCTTCAAGTCATCCATGTTCCTTTGGATGGATCTTGTGTTCGATTTTTACCAACAACAGCCTGTCTGCAAAAACAAATAAGTTGAGGCTCACTGAGAAAACATGTAACAGCTACTGTTTTTGAAATATGATAAGAAACTTTTGCATGCATGCATGCCAAATGTGAAATATTTCAACCACCTCCATCACCAGCATTAGCTACAGAAAAGAATTAGATGGGAAATGTTCTAGCAAAAGCCACACAGCTCTACATCAGCATCAGTATTCATTAACTCACCCACCTTGCAACCGTATAAGACTGTGTTGATTTTGCAGTCAAAAGAGAGCAACGCACATCTTGGCAAGTCTAAGCTAACCTTTAGCATTAGCAACTCCACAACATGGTGGAACATGTTCAGGCTTGTGATATTTGTGAAGATAAAATATCAATGTTGAATTTTTTTGCCCGATACAGAAGAATGAATGAAAGCAGCAGAAGAGTTGTGCTGTTGTTACCCAACCAGAGGAGATACATGTGAATATCATGAATATTAGTCAGTAAGAGTCACATTCCTGCCATTTTTCTCCCCCAACTCCTCCGACAAACTTCTACCCCCTGATGCACGAGCCCCAGAGCCTTTTCTTCCCACAAATACCCACAGGGCAAACATTCACAACAGAAACCACAGCAGACTCACGTTTTATTTTTTATTTTTTTTAAGTACTGAGACCAATGAAAACTATCTTGAACCCATTTAATAATAAACTTTTAACTTCCTTTCTTCTTCATTAATTCTTTTTGAGGCAGTTATTCCCTGATAGTACATGTGAAACTTGAAAACTCTGAATATCTTGCAAAAATTAATTTATTTTAAAAGTGGCCCAAACTAGGTAAATGCGCATGATTATACTTAATCAGGTATTGATTTCTTCGTCTTCGTCTTCGTCTTCCTCCGCTTATCCGGGTCCGGGTCGCGGGGGCAGCATCCCAATTAGGGAGCTCCAGGCCGTCCTCTCCCCGGCCTTGTCCACCAGCTCCTCCGGCAGGACCCCAAGGCGTTCCCGGACCAGATTGGAGATGTAACCTCTCCAACGTGTCCTGGGTCGACCCGGGGGCCTTCTGCCGGCAGGACATGCCCGAAACACCTCCCCGGGGAGGCGTCCAGGAGGCATCCTGACCAGATGCCCAAACCACCTCAACTGGCTCCTTTCGATCCGGAGGAGCAGCGGTTCTACTCCGAGTCCCTCCCGAATGTCCGAGCTCCTCACCCTATCTCTAAGGCTGAGCCCGGCCACCCTACGGAGGAAACTCATTTCGGCGACTTGTATCCGCGATCTCGTTCTTTCGGTCATTACCCAAAGCTCATGACCATAGGTGAGGATTGGGACGTAGATCGACCGGTAAATCGAGAGCCTGGCTTTCTGGCTCAGCTCCCTCTTCCCCACGACAGATCGGCTCAGCGTCCGCATCACTGCAGACGCCGAACCAATCCGCCTGTCGATCTCCCGATCCCTCCTACCCTCACTCGTGAACAAGACCCCGAGATACTTAAACTCCTCCACTTGAGGTAGGACCTCTCCCCCGACCCGGAGGTGGCAAGCCACCCTTTTCCGGTCGAGAACCATGGTCTCAGATTTGGAGGTGCTGATCCTCATCCCAGCCGCTTCACATTCGGCCGCGAACCTACCCAGCAAGAGCTGAAGGTCAGAGCTGGATGAAGCTAGGAGGACCACATCATCCGCAAAAAGCAGAGACGAGATTCTCCTGCCACCAAACTCGACACACTCCACACCACGGCTGCGTCTAGAAATTCTGTCCATAAAAGTGATGAACAGAACCGGTGACAAAGGGCAGCCCTGGCGGAGTCCAACCCTCACTGGGAACAGGTCCGACTTACTACGGGCTATGCGGACCAAACTCACGCTCCTCTGGTAAAGGGACTGAATGTCCCTTAACAGAAAGCCACCCACCCCATACTCCTGGAGCGTCCCCCACAGGGTGCCCCTGGGGACACGGTCATAAGCCTTCTCCAAATCCACAAAGCACATGTGGATTGGTTGGGCAAACTCCCATGCCCCCTCCATCACCCTTGCAAGGGTATAGAGCTGGTCCACAGTTCCACGGCCAGGACAAAAACCACATTGCTCCTCCTCTATCTGAGATTCAACTATCGATCGGACCCTCCTCTCCAGTACCTTGGCGTAGACCTTTCCAGGGAGGCTGAGGAGTGTGATCCCCCTATAGTTGGAACACACCCTCAGGTCACCCTTCTTAAAGATGGGGACCACCACCCCGGTCTGCCACTCCCTAGGAACTGTCCCCGATGACCACGCAATGTTGTAGAGACGTGTCAACCATGACAGCCCTACAACATCCATAGCCTTGAGATACCCAGGACGAACCTCATCCGCCCCCGGGGCTCCGCCGCTGTGTAGATGTTTGACTACCTCAGCAACTTCTGCCCCCGAGATCGGACCGTCCATCCCCAGGCCTCCCAGCTCTGGTTCCTCCTCGGAATGCGCATTGGTGGGATTGAGGAGCTCCTCAAAGTATTCCTTCCACCGTCCGACTATAGCCTCAGTTGACGTCAGCAGCTCCCCATCCCCACTGTAAACAGTGTGAGCGAGTTGCTGCCTTCCTCTCCTGAGGCGCCGGACAGTTTGCCAGAACCTCTTTGGAGCCGATCGATAGTCTTTCTCCATGGCCTCACCAAACTCCTCCCACGCCCGAGATTTTGCCTCGGCAACTGCCACTGCTGCACCCCGCTTGGCTATCCGGTACCTGTCTGCTGCCTCCGGAGACCCACAGACCAGCCACACCCTGTAGGCCTCCTTCTTCAGCCTGACGGCTCCCCGAACCTCTGGTGTCCACCAGCGGGTACGGGGGTTGCCACCACGACTGGCACCGGCCACCTTACGACCACAGCTAGCAACAGCCGCCTCGACAATCGCAGAGTGGAACAAGGCCCACTCGGACTCAATGTCCCCCACTGCTCTCGGGACGTGGTCAAAGCTCTGCCGGAGGTGGGAGTTGAAGACCGTCTTGACAGGTTCTTCTGCCAGGCGTTCCCAGCAGACCCTCACTATGCGTATGGGTCTGCCAGGTCTACGCGGCATGTTCCCTTGCCATCTGATCCAACTCACCACCAGGTGGTGATCAGTTGACAGCTCCGCCCCTCTCTTCACTCGGGTGTCCAAAACATACGGCCGCAGGTCAGATGATACGACTACAAAATCTATCATCGACCTGTGACCTAGGCTGCCCTGGTACCAAGTGTACCGGTGGGCATCCTTATGTTCGAACATGGTGTTCGTTATGGCCAAACTGCGGCTTGCACAGAAGTCCAATAACAAAACACCGCTCGAGTTCAGATTAGGTGGGCCGTTCCTCCCAATCACACCCCTCCAGGTCAAGCTGTCATTGCCCACGTGAGCATTGAAGTCCCCCAGCAGGACAATGGAGTCCCCTGATGGAGCACTATCTAGCACTCGTCCCAGGGACTCCAAAAAGGGTGGGTACTCTGAACTGATATTTGGCCCATAAGCACAAACAACAGTCAGGACCCGTTCCCCGACCCGAAGGCGCAAGGAAGCTACCCTCTTGTCCCCCGAGGTAAACCCCAACACACAGGCAGAGAGTCTCGGGGCTAACAAAAAGCCAACCCCAGCCCTCCGCCTCTCACCCGGAGCAACTCCAGCAAAGTAGAGTGTCCAACCCCTCTCCAGGTCTCGGGTTCCAGAGCCAATGCTATGTGTCGAGGTGAGTCCGACTATATCTAGCCGGTACCGCTCAACCTCTGCCACAAGCTCCGGCTCCTTCCCCGCCAGCGAGGTGACGTTCCATGTCCCAAAAACTAGTTTTCTTGTCCGGGGATTGGACCGCCAAGGCTCCCGCCTTGGTCTGCCACCCGATTCGCATTGCACCAGACCCTTCATGTTCCTCCTGCGGGTGGTGGGTCCACAGTTGGACGAGCCCATGTATCCGGTTCGGGCTGGGCCCGGCCGGGCCCCATGGGCGAAAGCCCGGCCACCAGGCGCTCGCTCACGGGCCCCAACCCCAGGCCTGGCTCCAGGGTGGGACCCCGGTAACCCTCCGGGCCGGGTACTCCGACTCTTCGTTTTAACCGCCATAAAAGATCCTTCGAACCGTTCTTTGTCTCACCCTTCACCTAAGACCAATTTGTCATGGGAGACCCTACCAGGGGCACTAAGTGCCCCAGACAACATAGCTCCTAGGATCATTAGGGCACTCAAACTCCTCCACCACGATAAGGTGACGGTTCAAGGAGGAGAGGTATTGATTTATCTTTCTTAATAATACTTGTTTTATTGATGTTGTTTATTAGTCTAATTTTCAACAAAACTACAATAAAAAAAAGGCTTGAAATATCTGGCTTTGCATAGTGAGTCTATCTCATTAGTTTCACCTTTTAACTTGAATTACTGTTAATAATTGAACTTTAGTATGGTATTTAAATTATTTTGAGTTTCACCTGTTTAACCCCTGAAAACGACGAAACATATTGCTGATGTGGTGAGAAAGCAGGAAACCATCTAGTACGTTCCAAGTGAGGGCATCATGTTTATTTTCACACTGATGACGTTTTTATGAATTTTCCATCAAGTCGTGTTACAGCCAGCCAAGTTGTGGAAAGCCTCTTAATCCAGAGTGGAGACCTAACCCTAACCCTATCTTAACTGGAGGTGAAAGTTTCAGACAGATTCTTCATTTATGTACAGCCACTCACAATAAGGAGCAGAAAGAAATATGCTGGTATTTAGCATGGTAATAATAACCTGCTGGTTTATGTGATGCAAAAGGGTAAGGATAAAACCGTATTAACAAACAGAACGTGCAGTGACTCTGGGGAAGAAGTAAGCGGCTAATCTAATTGTCTGGTGTTTGTTAGCTCCATCTTGACATTTATTTTACAGGCAGGAGATCATATTGATCTTTTACTCCTGGTTCTAAAAGAAGAATGAAGATAACCATGTTTTATGAAAGGGTTAATCAGAGGGAGCTAAAAGTGCTGCAATTTCTTATGAAATGATGCATTTACCGTATGTTTGATATGATATGGAGTTTGGTGAAACTGAATTGATACATACAGTGTATCAGTAGGAATGTCTGATGTGAGGAACATCCATTCTCGAAGTAGCAGCTCATAAAACATTCAGCTCTAAATACGCTTTCAGTTAAACAAAGGCATAGCCTCAAGATTCAATTTGAGAAGGTTTGTGAACCACCCATCAGTTCTGTAAGCACATGTTTGTAAACAAGTTTTTGATGTCCTAAAAATAACAATTTACATTAGTTTCTAATGAGTCTATAGCCTCTTTGACTGTCATCAAGTCATAGCAGAAAATTAACGGAAATCAGACATAATGTCTTTTATGTTCAGATTATACTCCTGCTTAGACTAAATTAAAACCTGGATCAAACCCTCTGTCAGGAATCTTGGTGTGACCTTTGACCCAGCTCTCACCCTGGATTCAATCAATCAATCAATCAATCAATCAATCAATCAAAGCTTTATTTATAAAGCGCCTTCCGCAACCCTGTCAGGAAGCCCAAAGCGCTGAACATTGTACAGTTGTATGTAAATATATTGAATAAATCAACAATAAAAGAAATTCAAATTACAAAATACAAAATGGAAATTACAAGATAGATGAAACATTCTGGTAAAGGACAAATGTGTGAAACACATTTGGATTGAGTGGATGGATTGAGTGTACCAATGAAAACTGTGGAATGGGTTCAACATAATAGAGGGGCAAAATCAAACATGTTCTGGAAACGCCAAGCGGAGGAGGTGTGTTTTTAGGTTATTCTTAAAGACTGGCAGAGAAGGGGACAGCCTAACTGAGGGTGACAACTGGTTCCAGAGTGACGGTGCTAGGACTGAGAAAGCCCGGTCCCCACGGGTACGACACCAAGGATTCTCATGTCAGTTCTCTTGTTCGCTCTTCCTTCTTCCATCTCAGGAACATTTCTAAGCTGAGTCCCATTCTGTCCCGCTCTGAACTTGAGACAGTTATCCACAACTTCATCTCCTCATGTTTAGACTACTGTAACTCTCTTTTCACGTGTCTGAACAAAACCTCCCTGAACCCTCTATAACCTTTTTTTTTTTTTCAAATACACTAGTTACCAAACAAGTGAAAACAAAATAGGGAGCCTAAGTCTCTTCCCTTCCGGCCCACTCATGGGTCTGCGGAAGAACAAAAAAATGAACGCAAGTCAACGGGACTAAGAGTTATTTTCTTATCCGCTTTGCCTTACACCCTGAATCGCACATATGTTGTACTTCTTTTTATATTAAAAGTAATTATATGTATTTCGACCACGCTAGTCACATACTTTGAGATTTATCAGCTTGTAAAAGTTCATAATTAGCATCACTACAAATGCACGTTGTATATATGACATCACCACAGAATCCCCTCTCCTCTAGCCTAGCTGCTACTTGTCAAATGGCCAGATTTATGGTGGTTCTTTCTTCCTGAAGGAAGGATTTGAAGTTCACTGAACTTACATCTGTTTTCCAAGGTTTTCTCCGTGTCTGGTTTGATGATGTCCCTTTTATGATGTGCATTTGTAGTCTTGGACTTATTTTCATGCAAAACCTAAAATAACGTTTCCCCCCATTCAAAAATACGTACGTTCTTGGTATCAAAATGCATCTTTAAAATTCGCGGACATCAAATGTGAAATCCATGTCACAAAACAATTAGATTTAGAAAATAGTGTTTTTAGCCCCACTGACTTGCATTCATTTTTCCATTCATCTGAGTAGATAGGCGTGGCTTAGGCTCCCTATCCAGAAACTCTGACTAACGAGTATCATAATCCAACAGCTAGGAGGGAAGCAACAGAATTCTATGCTACGGAGCCAATAATTGAATGGGTTAAAATGAGATGCCCATGGAAAGGGAGCTTTCATCTTTAGCATGGCCATTCCCTGGTTTTTTTTAGAGCCCCTGGATGGAAGGAATACTGGTCCATTGGATGATCTTGCAGAGTCCCTAAGGCTCTGGATGTTGAGGTGCTGTATAGGATGATGTGGCTCTGCAATATTTCATGGACAGACCTTAGTGGTGGTCCCCCTATTTCAAACGTTTCCAACTTCCTGTGCTTAATTACCTTCTTTTTTAAAGGGGCAACATCTTCTAATGCCACACCTAAAGAAGAAGTAACATTATGAACTATCAAAAAGTGGTCAGAGAGGACTGGATTATGTGGAAGTATTGTTATTTCCTCACACTCTATTACAAAAGTAAGCACAAGGTATAATGCATGATGGCAGGAGTGGGTGGAACTGTGTATTATTTGGGTAAACCCAAATGAGTCTAAGATGTTACTAAAGGCTACACTGAGACTGTCATTTTCAATGTCCACATGAATGTTAAAATCCCCCACTACAATGACTGTATCCGTATTTAGAACAAAATCTGATAAAAATATCAGAGATCTCATCCAAAAACTCAGAGTAAGGGCCTGGTGGACAACACTAAACTACAAACAAGACTCTGCTTCTTGGTCTGGACCCTGGGTTGTCATGGAGGACTAACAAAATTGGACATGTTCTTAGAAAGAAGAGCTGCTCCATCCAAAGAGGGATGGACGCCATCTCTTTGCATCAGACCAGGATTTCCCCAAAAAGTTTTCCAATTATCAATGTAGCCCACGTTGTTTTCAGGACACCACTGTAGCGTTATGAATATTATAATTGTCTGCCCTTAACAGCTGCCCCTTTACACAGTAACAACGTGTAAGAATCACCAAGGTCGGGTGCTGGTTTCTGAATGTTTACATTCCAGGAGAAGAGCCAGAAGAAGAGAAGAAGAACGCTTTTAATTAATCAAAGTACTTTTTATAAAGCTAATTGAAACATATGTTGATCAATAATAATCAGGTGAATGATCTGTGAAATAAAGATGTCATGAGTTATGTGTTTAATGAATAAACAGGACTGCACCAGACAGACATCTACATTAACATGGAAACGCATGACACATTGTTCTCAGCCAATCAGAACTTTCGTCTGTCGTAGGGCAGAATCTGGGCTGTTTACTAAAGTTGTCCAATCCGGTTTACTAAGATTTATAAACAACTAGGGGATATAAAACAAGGCAACGCCATTTTATCCTCAGTTCCATTTTAACCTCAGCTCTGTTCGATCTGAGTTCCAAAGGAGTTACATCATACTCTCAACGTAGTTTTCAACCAGCTCTCGATCCATCACCACAAAAGAGAGGTGCAGCCTGGCCAGATGCACTTTCTACTTTAAGCTGAGAACTGTCAAGCTGGAAATTTCTGTCGTTTGAACAACAAGACGACGGTTCCTTCACAATAAGAGCTGAACCCGCCTAAATCTGCTGCTACTGCCGGAGCTGTCCGTAGACTGGTTTGTCGTGCTGCACCACTGTTTCATCAGCCCAGCACCAAGGGGGTTCTAGGACATGACACTCCTGATCTGACCGCGGGAGACTCCATAGGTACGTAGTCACGGCACAAGATGGCGGCTCATGTCATAAGCTTCTGAAGCCTCGTGATTTGTAGTCATAACAACCAGATCCGCCTACGTCAGCCTAGAGATTCTGGACACACACACACACACACACACACACACACCAACACGATAACATTCTAATCCATATGCATCCATCACAGAGTTAGTCCTGGTAGATTGTAAGAATTTATAATTATAGAAATTAAAGATTCTTAAACAATCCCAACTCTCTCTTTTCTTGTCTCTCAGTCAATACAAAGTGTTTAAGTAAACTCCCTGATGATAAAAACAACCACTTCTGATTATAATATCTAGATCCAATTACAGAGTATAAATATACGATCTATATTTCACTACACCACCTACACAACCAGCAATGCAGCAAATGTGTTGTCCATTTCTCTTTTGTATTGCTCTTGTAGTTTTTCTCACCTGTGATAAACCTCATGGACATTTAAGATTATCCAAACTAGTTGTTATAGAGTTGCTGATGGTGCCATTTACTCTCATACCCGTTGTACATTTTTGTGAGTAAAAACCCTGAGTCCATGAACTACATTCATGAAATCTTCAACAGAGCTCAGATTAGTTTTTCTTTTACATTTGGTCACACCAAAGACCTTCAGTGGCTTCTCACCTGTGTCCAGTTCAGAGATGCAGCTTAAAGTCTCTCCCAAAATAATTGAGTGTCTAAAGCTTCTTTCACATTGAGTGGGGAACAGATGCGGTCCGGCTTCCGTATGGTTTCCATATAAATCAAAAATCATTGAGCCCAATCAGAGCATTCACACTGGCTGTGGAGCAGTTTGTGTCTGAAGCTCCGGAAAGTTTCTGCACAGTCTTTGTTTTAGATGCTCAAATTCTGGTTGGGTCATACATGAGACTTTAAAAATGGGACCCAATGCCTCCCTGCTTGACACTCAGCCTAAGGGGTTAGGTTGGGGGGTTAAACCACCAAATAGTTTCTGAGTGCAGCTGGGACTTTAACTTTATTTAAGACTTAAATACCTGAATAGCGACGTTAAAACCTACCTACCTAGTGACTCCACATACATATTTCATGAGCATTTTTTTAACTCAGAAGTACCCCTGAAGGACTTAGTTGTTCGTCCTTTTATCAAAACTTATTTTGAGCCTGAGAGGGTTAAAACCATCATTATTGCACCATCTTCAGGTTAGAAATCTGCACTACATTAACTGTAACCTTCTGGAGTCAGTGGTATAATTAGCCGTTTTCACAAGTTTTAGTGTTCACCTTTATATTTCACTCTGTATTTTATTGGCCATGCTTTGTTTGGTATAATTCTTTTCAGCACAACCTCACCTATGTGAATTTAGAGTAATTTCTTCATTTTAATACACTATTAGCGCACTGAACCTAAATATACACCAAAACAAATCTAAATTTGAATAGGAAAATTGCATATTTTTTGCAGTGAAAACCACAAACATTTGTAACAAACCATTTTCAGCACTCAGAATGAAACTATAGGACGTAAATAAAATACAAAAAGCAATTGTTAAATGCAAGTTTTTTTGCATAAAGACATCTCAGGTGTTTTTCATGTTAAATTGCTGTTATTTTGAAAATGGTGTTCCACACACTTACCTGACCTCAGGATCAGGTTTAGCAAGCCACAAAATTATGTATTAACATTTACATTATATACATATATTTACAAAGAAGATGTCATGACCAGAAGCCACATTTTATGTGGATGTCCTTCCTGACTTTGTCCACCTGGAAGCAGCAATGAGCACAATATCCTGAAGCAGAAAGTCTTCCCTGCCTGCACCTAGCAACTATTTACGCATGATTTTGTGATTGGGTGAACTAAATATAAGTGATTTTGTGACTGGGTGATGTGGTTAATTTTTCAGCCTATAGGAAGAGCTTGGTCTTGTTTATCCTACTGACTCCTGAGTCCTAGCTTACGGTGAAAAGCAGCAAGAGCTGGCAGAGAGCTCTGGATTGTGGTTTTTATCTGCCACAAATGGAAAGCGCAAAGCGCCTTCATCTTGATATGAATTATGTACCTTAAATGTATTTCTTTAACTTGGATGAACATGTTAAATCACAGCTGTTAATTACTTTTTAGACCCCTTTGTTGGAATAAACTGGAGTAATGACGCTAAGTGGTTTCCTGGTTGCATAATAATGGGAGTAATGCAACCAGCGCGCCATCACACGCCGGCATGTGGATTGACTCCAGACAGTTAAATCAGCCATAGCTAATGGCTAAGACATAGCCTGATATGTTACTGATATGGTATCATATTAAGTGGCTACACTGCACTGCAACCAAGTGTGTGTGTGCCTGCATGCGTCTGCGAGTGTGAGGTTGTTAGCTGTCAGTCACTGCCTCAGCACTACTCTCTTGGCCCACCAGGTGACACCTCCTTTTGGTGCATTATTCAAACAAGTGTGGGTGGAATAAGACTCCAGTAGAGGGGAACTTGCTCTTTAAGCAGGAGTCAGATACAAACACAACAGAGGGAGGTGCTGTGCATTCTTGGTTTTTTTCTTCTGGTTATGACTTACGTAGCTATGTAAATAAAATGGATGTGGTTTGCAGGCCTTGTGCATATCTGATGTAAAAATAAATATGAGGTTGAACATTTAGCTTTGGGTGGGCTCGTGAATTTACGTAGTCTGCATAAAGCAAGAAACAACTTTGATCTTCAGCCTTTTTTCTTTCACTAATATTAAATGATGTCAGTTTGCAGGCAGAAAAAAGCCTTTGAACAACACAGATGAACTGCAACAACTTAAACAATGCAGGAAGTCGTGCTGAGCAACATGCTTCATCAGCACTCCTGTCTTCCTGCAATAAACTTAACAATTATTACAGATTACAGGGAAGATACTTGAACCAAGTGAACTCCTTTAGTTGATAAGACTAATTTATTTGATTGCTCTTCAAAATGCTTTATGGTTTTAATACCAGATTAGCATTCAGGTGATCCAAACGGATGCAAATGTGCAAACCTGCAAACAATGGAACCAAATCAAGCTACCAGATCAAGAAGCGGAGTAAAAATCCCCTCATCAAAGAGAGCTGGGCTGAATGTCCCCTTTTCACTCATAAATATGTTAAATGATAAATGACCTGCACTTGTATAGCGCCTCTCAGAGTAAGGACTCCAAAACGCTTTACACTACAGTGTATCATTCATCCATTCACACACACATTCACACACCGATGGTGATGAGCTACGATGGAGCCACAGCTGCCCTGGGGCGCACTGACAGAGGCGAGGCTGCTGAGCACAGGCACCACCGGTCCCTCCGACCACCACCAGCAGGTAAGGTGGGTTAAGTGTCTTGCCCAAGCACACAACAGCAGCATTCTCTGTCCGGAGCCGGGATCGAACCTGCAACCTACCAATTACTGGACAACCCGCTCAACCTGTTGAGCTACTGCTGCCCCTGGTGAAGACAAAACAGCGCCCAAAACGAACAGTTTTCAAAGCAAACAAGCACAGATGACACAGAAGAGACATGATGAAGACAGATAAAAAGCACAGGATCTCAACGTGCATCTGTGGTTCTTGTGGACTTTTCAAACCATGACCTGCAGAATCTACAGGATTAGTTTAAGTGTGTGGGATCAGCCACTCTGAAACCACTATTCTCCTTCCTTAAAGGTGAGCGTGAGTCTTTGCTTGACACAGAAACATTTTGGTGTGTTTTTTATGTGTGATGGTAGGATGGCATGAGAGATGGACTGGTATATCAGGCATCTTCAGTAATGAGGGCATTATATATAATAATAATAATAATAATAATACATTTTATTTCAAAGCGCCTTTCAGGACACCCAAGGTCACTTTACACAAAACACGTAATAAAATACAATAAAACAATAATAAAACCCAAAGAAGAAAAAACAGAGAGAAACATTTCAATAAAATCAGAGGTTGTAGGCAGATTTAAACATATGTGTTTTGAGTTTTGATTGGAAAAGGGTAAAACTGTCGATGTTCCTGATGTCTGGGGGAAGTGAGTTCCAGAGTCGAGGAGCAGAGCGGCTGAAAGCTCTGCTCCCCATGGTAGCGAGACGGGCAGAAGGAACCGCAAGATGGATGGAAGAAGAAGATCTGAGTGAACGGGACGGGGTGTGAATACTTATAAGGTCTGAGATATATGGAGGAGAGAGGTTGTGGATTGCTTTGAAGGTATGGAGGAGAATTTTGAAGATTGACCTGAATTTAACTGGGAGCCAGTGGAGCTGCTGGAGAACCGGCGTGATGTGGTGAAAGGAAGGGGTTCTGGTGATAATACGGGCTGCTGAATTCTGGACCAGTTGCAGTTTATGAAGGAGTTTGTTGGGGAGACCATAAAGAAGTGAATTGCAATAGTCGAGACGGGAGGTGACGAGGCTGTGGACGAGAATGGCGGCAGTGTGAGGGGTCAGTGAGGGACGAAGACGGTTTATGGAACGTAGATGGAAGTATGCTGACCGAATTAAGTTATTAATGTGAGCCTGAAAAGAAAGGGAGCTGTCGAGAATGACACCCAGACTCTTGACATGAGGTGAGGGGGAGACTGTGGCACTGTCAATAGTTAAAGAAAAGCTGTCAGATGTTGAGAGGGTGGAGTTAGTGCCAACTAGAAGAAGTTCAGTTTTATTGCCGTTGAGTTTGAGGAAATTAGAGGTGAACCATGATTTGATTATGATGATGATATATGGACCGTTATGGTAAATTAAAAGCCCAACTTAAAGGCACAGCTCTTGATTTACTGGTCTATTTTCATTCCAACCCTCACCAATGGCTATGGATACAAGAGGCTGAAGAGGCTTTCCTCTGTGAGGTGGCCAGGATCAGCTTTTAGTGATAAGATGATGAGCTCCATCATCTAGGGAAAGGGTAGGGCTATGCAAGCCTGGTCTCTGAGGGCTGGGCAGTGGCCCTCCAGGACCAGAATTGAATAGTCCTGACCTATAGGGAGCTTGGAATGGAGCTACTGCTTTTCCTGATCAGTTGAGGTGGTTCAGGTATCTGACTGATGACCCTGTTTCACCTTACTATCCATCTACATGCATGAACACTAGAAACAAGATTGTATACAAGGAGCAATGCTGCCTCAAGCTGAAGTAGGGTGTTTAATCCTCTGAAGATTAAAGCCAGTGTGTAAGTCACAATGTTCTTAAGAGGTATGGGTCATGGATATCCTCAGTTTCAGTCTGGTCCCACTGGAAGGTTCTTCAACCAGAACCAGTTACATGAAGTAGCCTGTTCTGTTTCCTCTCATTGCATTTCCTGTCGCTTATCTTGTTAGCTACGTCTCTAGTATCTTAACTGTGCCTCTTGCTGTTATTTCATTTAGCTTTACTTGGAAAATTAATGCAGAGATACAAGTTAAGGCTGTGCAAAAGAGACACATGTGAGAAGCATTCAATAAAGTATGTACCAGATGGGGCTGTCACTGGAGTTATTGTGTTGGGACATTTTGGAAGAGATTTCTTATTTAATTAGTCTTACCACACAGGGAAGCTTGACAGTAATTCTGAATATCCTAAATTTCCTCCTCCTTTTAAACAAGATACATTAATGGTTTCAAACAATAATTCTATACCAATCTGTCAGCTAAGACTTCTAATCACAAAAATACATTCTTGTTCACCTTTGGATGTAAAGTATTTTTGTTTATTGAGAGTTTTAATTCCATTATGAAAAATATTATAAAATATTATGAAAAAGAGTTTTGAGTGAAATACCCTGAAACATGCCGTCTGACTGCAGCATTTTATCTCAGTTATCCTATTTACAATTGTTCAAATTTGCGGTGAGCCAGAGACGATGATTATTATGGCATCTCATGAATATCAATAGAGCATTTTCACTGTCTGAGTTCATTTCAAGGTGCCACGCAGCTATCTCTTTTAGCCAGTCCGACAGGAGTTTTTTAAGCAGCTTTGTGCTCTGACCCTGCTGATGTGACATCTGTCGTTGTCTCATTATTGCAGCTAACAAAATGGCAGAAAATGGCACAACGAACAGCCATTACTACCTGTTAGTTAAAACCAGTGGACCGCAATGTCACAATATTAGAATCAGCAGAATCGTGACATTCCTACAGTGTCTTGGAAATATTCAGTCTATGTTTGATAGACCCAGAACATTTCAATGTGTGTTGTAATTTTCAATATTGTTGAAATAAAAGGTTTATAGCATATATAAGTGGTTGAAAGATATGTTAGATCATTTGTGTGATTTCAGAATGCTGACATGTGCTGGAATCCACTTGCCACATTCACCTGGCTTCATTTCACTTGCTTTTTGCCAATATGAATCAAGTTAAAGCTGTTATAGCAAATCTACAGAGCAAACTATATTTGAGCGCTAACATGGTGACAGAACACTCACCCCTCCACTTAGGTATCTTACCTGAGATGCTTCTGCCGGAACTGGAGACTCGCAATGCGGGCCGGAGGAAACAAGAGAGCTGTTGATGTTTTTTAGGTACAAACATACACCTGAACATTATTCATGCTCTCTAATCAGTTCCTTGGTATGCCACACCTGTGAGGTAGGATGGATTTCCTTGGTAAAAGAAAGGTGCTCACTTACACACAAGTAGACAGATTTCATGTGTTTTGTGCATGTAGAAAAAGTTTCAGATGTTTGAGTTTAGCTCATGAAAAATGAGAGCAAAAACAAAAATGTTGTCTTTATGTTTGTTCAGTCTAACTCAGAAGGACCTCAGCCACCTTAGGAGGTGGAGGCGGTGTTGGCCCCTCCTACAAAGAGCATCTGTGTTGTGGGACCAGTTAAGTTTACTGTTGAGATGAACACCCAGGTACTTAAAGGTATCCACCACCTCAATGTCTGCTCCCTGGATGTTTACTAGTGAGGGAGGAGTGTTTCTCTGGAAGTCAGTCACCATTTATTTTGTCTTACTTGTGTTCATGTGAAGGTTGTTACGCTCACACCAACACACAACGTTCATGATGTACCTGTACTCCAGGTCATTCCCCTCAGACACCGAGCCGACAATGGCCGAGTCATCAGAGATCCTCTGGAGCTGATAGCTGCTGGTGTTGTAGGCGAAGTCTGAGGTGTTGAAGGTGAAGAGAAAGGGAGAGAGCACCATACTCTGTATGCGCACAACAAACTCAGACGAACAGTTGTGTAGCCTCGCGTACTGTGGCCTTTTGGTGAGGTAGCTGGTGGTCCATGCAGTCAGACATTCATCTACACTTGCACCCTTACCTTCTGCTGTAGTAGACACAACTGGATTGTGTTGAAGGCACTTGAGAAGTTAAAAGTTGAAGTTCCATTAGTTGTCACACACACTGATGTGTGTAAAAAATTAGTTCTCTGCATTTGACCCATCACCTGGGGAAGCAGTGAACTGCAGACACAGCCACGCTCAGAAACCATTTAGTGGTTTAACCCCACAATTCAACCCCTTAATGCTGAGTGTCAAGCAAGGAGGCACTGGGTCCCAATTTTTAAAGTCTTTGGTATGACCCAATTTGAACCCTGCTCTCCCAGTCTCAGAAGTCATGATAATACAAAATACTAGTCAAAGAACTCTCACTTTTGCATTGTTTTATGCTTTTTTGCATCTAGAGGTGACTCGGAATTCGGCGCTGCAGGTGGATGAGGGCATCCTCCACCCCATGTTTGGTTTATATGCAAATTGCAGTAGGTCTATTTCCGGGCTCACCACTGAACGTAGATGGGTGAAGACGAGTCTCTCCATAGTCTTCATCCGATGGGAGGTCAAGGCAACTGGTCTGTAATGGTCTGGCTCTTGGGGATCTGATGTTTGGAGAACTGGAACCACACATGAGGTCTTCCACAGGATGGGGACCTGCTCTAGACGAAGGCTCAGGTTGAACATGTGTGTGACCACTTCACAAAGATTTTCAGGACTGTCTTTGAGCAGTCTGGGGCTGATTCCCTCAGGATCTGCAGCTTTCCTGCTCTTAAGCAGCCTCAGTTCTCTCCACACCAGGTCAGATGTAACTGATAGGTGGGAGTAAGAGAGGGTGTGGTGCTGAGGAGGGTTGGTGATGGGGGGAGAAGATGTTGACTGGTGTAAAATATGGAGGTGGTGAAGATTGGCTGACTCAGTTGAGGTGGTTTGTAGCATTTTATTAAATAAACTTTAAGATTTATGTCAAGTTTTACATGACAAAAATTCACATGGAATTCTACAGTTGTTAACAAACATAAATGCCAACAGCAGTTAAATGTAACATTTCCAGTTCATCCAGGAGTCTGGTTTACAGTAAATGACATTTCTGCCCAAATAGCCATATAATGTGAATCTGGTGGCAGCGATTTATAAACTTCCGTTGACTTTCCTTTTTTACGTCAGAAATATTTTTTATTTTGGACAAACAGACTTTCTGGTTAGACCTTCAGCAAACAACATCTTCAATTCTCAATGATTATCTGATTAGCACAAAGACAGAAACTCTCCAACTGCCCCAGGTAATTCTTTTTTTCTTTATGTGCCAATGATTTAAGGGATGTTGTACATACTGTGCAGCTTCAGTTATTTACCTCAGAGTCCTTTTCAGAGCTACAGAAGGTCACCACTGCAATTATATGCATATTTTTAGCTTCTAAAAATGTCTGCAGTCAATTTCAAACATGGATGAGGCTTTGATTAGAATATCATATCACCAGCTGCTTGTCATAAAAGCAGCACAGTAAATCACATTACATTGCAGCTTTTATTCTTTTGTGAAAACACACACACACACACACACACACACACACACACACACACACACACACACAGTTTTTAGTTCTTAGCTCCACATTGTCTTTGTCAATGCATCAGTGCATGTTTTCCCAGCTTAAGTACAAAAGTGTTGATGCAGGAGAATAAAACACACCTGAATATGTATTTATAACCAGTTGGATGTGTGAACCTGTTTTGCAGGTAGCTGAACACAAGATAAATCAGTTTCAGTCACAATATTCAGCTTTCTAGATATTTATTTTCTACAATCAACAAATGGGAATAAAAAAAATTGCGTATCACTTCTTTGTTTTAACACCGATTGCTACTGAAAAAAACGGAGTTAAACAGCTTGTTATCAACGGGGTAACAGCATAAACCGGTGTGTCCTCGGGCTAGCTATTTCTGGTCACGTGATCTAATCTCTGTCAAATCACATCGTTTAAATTCGATGACGCACAGGATTCAAAGTTGGCATCAACGTCTCCGTCCAGGAGGACTCCTCCGCGACTTTAGGGACACATTTAAATAACTTTTTAAGTCATTTTGAAGTCTCACAGTCTCATGTTTTCATCAAAGTGAAAATAAGTTGCTATAGCGGAATGGAAGGCAAAGTTATCGGACCTGGACCATACCGAGCGACTAAACTGGTGAGTCCCTTTGGAAGTTTTAATCTATGCCAACATTTTAGTTTTAAGCTAACATACGGCATTACCCGAGTTGGTTATTTACTCCTGCTAAACTCATATAAATTAACACAATTGGAACTGTCGACGTTTTAAGTAGTTCCTGACAGTTCCTACCGCTGAGTGGTAGTAAATAAACAATAAGCTAACGACGTGCTCTTGTTTACATGAGCTAGCTTGAGATGTGTGTGATAGCTGCTTATTTTAAAATTACAGTACGAGTTTTGCCAACAGTTTTTCCTAGATCCGCAGCTGTCATTAATTTCCATCTTGTTTGTTAAAAATATGTATATGTGTATCTGTTTCTACGTATTTACATCTTGAGCTGCTTTCAAAGTATTTTGTATCATCAGTTCTTTCTACCATGTTGCATTAATTTTGAATGGAAATTCTAGCGGTGAGTTGTAGTTTTTAACTACTTTTCACTCCAGCAGACTACATGAAAATGTTCCATGTGGTGTGTTTTGACTTAACTCACTCACCCTCTGCACTGACTTCCAGACATTAGACGTCATGGTTGCTTGATACTGATGCGTTTACTAAACTGTCATTGACATGTTATACCTCCTGTGTGTAAGGAGATAGGAAATGGAAACGGGAAGATTTTGAAAAGTTACTCATTTTAATATTTACATATGTTATTTTTGTTTTAATAACCAGATGACCTTGTGCTGAGTAAAGTTTGAGCTTCATTAGCCTTCTATGGTGTGTTTCTGCTATTTATTTAAACGATTAATGTTTTCAGTTGTTTGTATACTTGAGAGTAATGCTGAGTTTAATGAAATTAGTGCTGTTTCTTCTGTAAGGAACCTGCCATCTCTCATGAGTCCAGAGGGAGGGGGATTGCAGATTAAACCACTTTGTCTCTGCAGATCACATTTATATTGATTATATTGCTTTTTCCAATTGTTTCAAGGACAACTTCTTGGCTTTAATTTGAGTGAAGGAGTTTTTCTTTCACAGGGCATGTTCACTTCTTTTCATGACTCGACGATCAAAGCTGTTGCCTTAACAACGTTTGGGACTCTCCTAGCTCAAAGTCTGATTGTGTCCATTCTGTCTGCCTTGTTTTATCTACTTCTTTAATTTTATTGAATTCTCTTCACCTATCTGATTAACTCTGATATGTGATCAATCAAGTCCTGTGCAACATAAAAAGCATACTGTTTTTAGTTTTTGTTTGTTCAGTTTTATCTCCTTTTATGTTTAATAATATACTTTTTAGACTTGTTTTGAAACTTATTGGATGCTTCATTGTAGATCAGCAGTTTCACGGCCTTACTCTTGATTTTTGACTTTTAAAGAAAATATGATCTGTCTTTATTTAGGTTGGACAATAATTCAGTAACAATACATATCTGTAGATAGATGTGTGATGTGGTAGAATAAAAATTAGTCAATAAAAAGTTTCCTTTCTCTTTTAATTATTGCCTTTTAGGTAGCTTAATACTAGAGTCATTACTTACTCCCAATCAATCAAAAACACAGACCCAGGCACGCTCCGACACCAAGCCGTCCTCTCAGTTGTGACTCAAACAAGATGTCGCAGCAAGTAGCAGTGGAGGAAATTACCGTACCCAGGAAAAATGTGTCAGTTCAGCTGCATGTCAGTATTTCTTATTTATATTTTAGATTTTTACAATTCTGACAAGTAACAAACTAACGTAGTTTACAAAATTTGCAGAGAATTGATAAAAGCCAACTCTTGTTACACAACCAACTAGTTTTATCATAAATTAATGACCAGGGCTCCACTTAATATATATTTTCTACATTTTTGTATAGTTATCAATAGGGCTGCATGATATTAGGAAAACTTGCAATATGCGATAACAGTGATTAATATTGCGATGACGATATTACTTGCGATAAATAAAAATTTTACTCAGGAACAAAAATAATCCAAAACAAAGAAATAAAAATTAAATTAAAATGGGAAAAGCTAAAGACGTAAGGAAAGGGAAAAAGAAAATGAACAAGAAAAAGCAAACAGTGGATCCCGGGAAAACCAGAATCAGCAGAAAGAACAGAACAAAGCTAACTCGGGTGTTTGCAAACCATCAAAATTGTGCCGTCCGCCTCGAGGGCGGGCATATAACCTATGCGAACCCACCCAATTGGCCAAGTGGGTGAAGAGCTCTATTTGATTTGTTAAAAAAAAACATTATGCTTCTGTTTGACAGAATACATTATGTCTAGCAAACATTTGACCTAACCATGCATTGCCATATTTATTTGTTCTTTGCGATATGCATATTGCCCATGCTGATATCGTGATAACAATATATATGCGATATATTGTGTAGCCCTAGTTATCAATAATCATTTATATCGATCAATATGTAGCATGTTTATTGATATGCTTTTTTCGTATATTGTCCAGCCCTAATCTGTATTATTTGAAACCAAATCAACATAATGTGCTGCATAACTTGTCATCAGTATGCACAACGATTCAGTACAATATAGTAAAACTGAAATAGTTTGCTGTCTCTGTGTATTGATGCAAATTTAGTTTTCATTTATTTTGCAGAAATATGTTTGAAAGTATAAATAAGTAGGGGGCTTAATCTTTTTAGACTAATTACAAATGAGGCAGGTTTGCTGATGTTGTGCTGAGGCAAGGCAGCTTTATTTGTATAGCACATTCTCATATGCAGAGGTAATTCAAGCGAAGCAATGATCAGGTTTTTAAAAGGTATGTTTTTACATTCTACACTTCTCAAACCCCATTTTGTGATTTTTATCCGTAGTGGAATGAAACCATTAAACTGTTTCGTGGAGGAATGCCACTGAGACGACACTGGGCGCACTTCCGTTGCTATGACGGCAGCTTCACCGGGTCAGAGGCTGTGGATTATCTGCATGAGCTGCTCAGACGTAACTACAACTTTGGGCCCGAGGTGACCCGCTACCAGACGCTGCAGCTGCTCAGGAAGTTTTTGAAGGTCCATGTGGTTGAAGATGTCAAAGGACGGCATGGGACAGAGGACTTTGAAGACAACGGCCATCTGTACAGGTAAATAACAACCTGGCTACTTTTGGATTTTTTCCAGATTGTTTTGTTCTGTAAGAAGAAACGGTTTTTAAAACAGACATTATTTTGATGTTGAATATATTGTTTTTGAAACTGCTTTTCCAGATGTTTTTATTGTTTTGGCGGCTTCATCCTGCCCCATTAGCATTTAGCTCCGCATTCACAGCTCAGCTGAGGTTCTGCCCCCGTCGTTGCTGTTTTTCTGTCCAGGTTTCCCACACTTTCTCCTCTCAAGTCTGTTCCAACAAGGCATTTGTTGAGAGACAGCAGTGACCTGCCCAGACTCATCCGCTGGGATGACTATGAGGAACTGCCCCTGCAGGAAAATGTGGCACATCCGAAATCTTCAATAATGGTGAGAAAAACACAGAAGTCCCTGAGTTTTCAGGGATGTAGTGTGAGCCTAGGCAATGTAAAGAAAAATGACTATAATCTTAGAGATTTTTTACCTATGTGGTCCGACACTTAAGATTTTTTTCCATTATGTTTCTTTTTAGAAAACATCAGGTGTCTCGTTTACTGACAAACTATGTCATACATGCTTTTTGTAATATGATCGGTCACTGAGATTCTCTTGCACGCAGATTGTGGAAAAAAGTCTTCAAACCCCATCACTATTATTAGCTGCAGAAAGGAAATGGATGGGAAAACAGTCAGGTCAGAAAAGGATGGTTCTTTTATGTCACAAGGAAAATTTGTAGTCAAGGTCTTTGGCTTGTTATTACCCACAGGAAGGAAAGCGGAGCATGTCTCTGCTAGAAGAAGCTAACCTTGTTAGTAAGCTAGCATACTTACCCTAAAACGGGGTTTCAATAAAAGAGTTGTAACTCTTCTAGATAGGGCTGCAACAACGAATCGATAAATTCGATGAAAATCGATTACTAAAAGCGTTGGCAACGAATTGCGTCATCGATTCGTTGTGTTGCACAACTCTTCCAAAAGCCCCCTCCCCTCCCGCCCGCCGTTGCGCGCAGACCGGAGAGCCGGCAGGTGTTTGGAAAAAGGAACATGGCAGAAGCAGCGAGACCCCAAAAAGTAAAAACTTCTAAAGTTTGGGAGCATTTTCAGTTAAATCAGGCGAACACATTCGTTACCTGCAACGTTTGTAGGTCAGACTTAGCATGGCACGGGAGTGCTGCAGTGATGATGCAGCGTGTTAAACGCAAGCATGTCAGAATCATCAGCGAGGAAGGAGAGAGCTCGGTGTCCGGGTAAGTTAAAAACTTTTCAAAAGTGATTCACCCAAGCCCCGGATTATTACACAGGCTAAACATGCCCTAAGCTCGTTAAAAAAAAGTCTATAAAAGCTTATGCGCAACGCTATTAAATAGGCGGCGGAACCGGTTCGCGCCGCTGCGAACCGGTTCCGCCGTCACATTCCCGCAGAAACTGGTTGATCACACCGGGGCCAGACTACTAGCATGTGGCTTTACAACCACAATGTCCTCAGAAGCTAAAACGCTTTTAAAAGGGAGGGAGGAGTCCTAACTGTTGCTGCAGGCGTGTTGTGAGAGTGCAGTTATATACTGGTTAATGTATTTTTGGGTTCAGTTGCTTTCATGTGGCCTAATGTGAGTCTATTTGGGATCATTGGAATGATCAGCAGCATTTCTTGATGTGACTTTATGGCAGTTGCCCAGGGCATCATCGCAAGGAGGATGGCATTCATTTACTTTTGTTTTATTTGGTATCTTTTCAGTCATTTTTGGAAATAGTGATTAATTTTGATTAATTCACAGCCTATGTTTAATTACATTTAAGAATTAGTTGTTTGACATCCCCAGTTATAATAAATGTCTACAGATGAGATCAAACAAAACGGATGCGAATTGCCCTTAAAGAGCAAGTCGCCCCCAAATAAACTTTTTTTGCTGATAAACTAAATAAACGAGTGTCTAATCGTGCTGCAGTTACGTGTCGTCAATAATTTGGCACTTCAGTGCATCTTAGTTAAAATTTAAATATTCTGCCTAAAACTGGCAGTGTTGTGCCGTTGTCAGGTAAAAACTCTGCACTGTATTTTAATTTAAATCTGCCACCTCTATTGGCTAAGAAGTATGCTATGATGTAAACTGGCACATTATGATCTCACAATGCTGTCGTGAGCCTGAGTGTGTGTTTGTTAGCGGCTCCGCCCTCTCGGTCTGCCAGGCAACAGCATGTGTTGCATTTTTCAAACATGAAGTGGGAGTGGAGTTAGACTCTGGTAGGGGTTGACTTGCTCTTTAAGCTGTTTAACTTTAGCCTGGCAAGCCAATAAATGTATTATTTAGTCTGGCCATGCTCCATTGACGGCTCTCGGTTGTGGGGCGGGTTCTACCGTTGTCTTTCAAATGATCTCCGCATTCCACTGGACAATGAATGTGACATACTCTTGTTTCACTCTGTTGCATCATCCCACCCACCAGGCATATAGAGTGCCCTGATTGGCCCACAAAGCGGATAAAGCTCTGTGATTTGTTCACTAAGCAGATACAGCACTATGATTGGCCCACCATTATGGACCAATCACAGCTCTTTATGTGTTTGAAACCCCTCTAGAGAGCTGTGATTGGCTAGCCAGAGTCCTGGTAGGAGCTGCTGAGGTTCCAATGGAGCATGCCTAGACCATTCTTTGCAAAGCAAGAATTTGGTCTAGTTCACTAGGCTAGTTTAACTTGGACCAAGCATTTTAGGTCACAGATAGGTGTAGCTTAGGGTCTCTGTCTATACACCTTATAAGACAATTTAGGTGATGGCATGTTGTTTTTCTGCTATTGAACTGTTTTCTAATAATGTTGTGTTTAATAAAGTGAAGGAAGGAGAAAAATAACGTTTCCCTAGCAGTTTTTAAAAATGTCCCTATGTAATCCGATTAATCAATTAATCGTGTCGAGACCCCATCCGATTCATCGATTATCCAAATAATCGTTTGTTGCAGCCCTACTTCTAGAGTCCCACATAAAAAAATAAAACATAATCAAGGCTAACCGTTAGCAACAACATCTCCACAACATGGCAGAACATTTCTCGGGTTGTGTTATTTGTGGAGGTAAAACATCAACGTTTCATTCTTCTTTACCCAAGAAACAAGCAAGCAAAGGCAATGGAAGAGTCACGTTGTTGTTAGCCAATCAGAGGTGAGATGTTTGCATATCAATAATAATGTATAACACTTGTAATCCTGTCATTTCTCCCCACTTCTCCGACTAATGAGCTTGACACACGGGAGGCGACATCACCTCTCCTCCATTTATTTTCAATGAGACATGCGCGATAATCGCGGGTCTCCCTCCTACTAAGCGAAACGCGAAAAATGTGCGTGTGAAATTTTGCATGTGTGTCGTGCACAGGCGACCCAGCGACGTGATCCCAGAAAGTTGAAATATTTTCAACTTTCATCGCTGTCGCTCAGACGAGGACCAATCAACGGAGGTTTCATTCACTGACCAATGAGCGGACAGAATGCTCCGTACACTTCTGAGCAAACATGAAGGAGAAGTTGATTGTTATTATGTTTTATATATTAACATCAGAAGTAAGATTTCACACAACTCTAGCAGCACCTTGTGTAACATCATATCTACCACTTTTTAAACTCTGAACCGCTTAAATAACCTTAATTCCCTCCAACCTGACACAGCCAAGCAAAACAACGGAAGTTTCGATTTCACCATGGAACAGAACGCTTAAAGACTGCTTTGCCGCTGCCGCGCATCGCCTCCTGTGTGTCAGGTAATAAAAGCGACAGCGACGAATTTCGCTGATCGCGGTCGTTTGTCGCCTCCCGTGTGTCGAGCCCCTAACACATTCCCCCTGAAACAAGAGCGTCGGAGCTTTTTTCCACCAAAAGCGTATTGAAAAAAACAAATGATTACAAAAGACAACATAACATGACATTTTAACTAATTAATAAAATACAAAAAAATAAGGATTTTTCATTGCTTTTGTCTTGATGTTGCCTATAGGATTAACAAAAGGAGGTGCTGCATAAAAATAAATTTTGTATTAATATATAATCCCATTATAATGGTTTCTCACTGAGACACAAGCTCACTAAACATTTACACACTCTGTGAATTAAAAAGAAACTCATCCATTCATGTCTCCATTTTAATCAGACTTCCGATCTCTGGAATAAAAGACACAGCGTTGCTATCGGAGATGTGCACGAATGCAAGCTCATCCGCAGGAAGGAAGTCACTTCCAAGCAAGTGGACCACATCTGGAAATCAATGACCATTGCTCAGTACGTTTTACTGGCGTGTGCTTCTTTCATGTAAGCGCTTTTTCTGATGCTCACCCTCCTGTCGTTAGCTTACAGAGAGCTTTGGGTCTGGAGACGTTGGATGGAGTTTTGAATCCAGCGCATGTGAATGGCAAACACATTGTCCACAATGTTTTCAATGTTAATAAAGCAGGCATAGTTGTACTGGAGAACAAAGCTGGTACGTTGGACACTTTCCACCATTTACACCCCCTGTTTTAAAGACTTTAATGTTTTTTTTTTTGTTTGTTTCTTTTCTATCCTTAGAGGACATGCCTTATTGGGTGATATCGGCAATGAAATGCCTTTCAAACTGTAAGTGTGGATGAATAAATGTACTTTAGAATAAAACAGAAAAGAAATAAAACCTTGGTTTACTTCAGCTGTGGTTCAGTGTCTGTAGAAACCAGAAATGTTGAAACACCTCAAGGAAAACTTTGTGCTGGAGATCGGGGGTATTTTGTAACATACCATAGAGGGAAATTGATATGTTTATAATGTCTTGTCTCATAAAATAACATATAAAAGCCTTAATATCAGGGACAGCCGTGTTTAATTATCTGTTGCTGTTATTCTGTTGTGTTATTTTTAATTTATTGCAACAAATACAACTTTTCTTTGACCTTTCCACAGGGCCTCATGGCAGTGACACCAAACAACCCGTGTACCCGGGTTTTGAGAGAGACGTTCTGAGAACAGTAGCAGATTATTACCAGAGACTCAAAGAGCCCCTGCTGACCTTCCATCTTTATGAGGTCTTTGTCAACATTCTCAGTGAGTGCTTCACTTTGAAGATCCACTACAGTATTTGGACTCTGCATCAGGAAGACATTTGTCCGTGTTCATCATTCAGTCTATGTTTGCCCTCAGAGACCAGCACTCCTCTCTCGTATAATTGCAGGCTTGCTTCATGATCCCAGTGCAGCTACTGAGGCTCTTCAAGTCAGCTGCCTCCTGCTGCCACCACCCAACCGAAGACAGCTCCAGCTTTTACTGCGTCTTATGGCCCGGGTCTGCCAGAACGCCCAGCTGCCTCAGCTTAATGAGGCTATTGCCACCCGCACTTTGGTACTTAGTCTTGCAGTTTTTTCCATTTTATAAAGTTTCTCATCATCTTTATCTTGACTGAGTTAAATGGTTCAGAAAATATCCAACAATCAACATGTTCCTATACTTGCAGTATTCAACAGTATTGAACATCAGTAACACAGAGTTATTTTTATAATTTCATCATTTTTATTAAAGGTGTGGGTCACTGAAGAAAAAAAAAATCTTATTTCTTATTATAACTGGTCACTCTGAGGTTAACATAAAAATAGTCTCCTAAATCTTAAACCTGTCTCCTGCATTTGCTTCTGATAGAAAATAGACGGTGAAACTCTAGGATTTATAAAGCCTGACAGATCTACATTAAACAGTCACTTAACGTTCATGGACTCGCCCATCTTGAGTCACGAGAGGGAATGCTGCTGTTGGTTTGGCGTCCAGCAAAAGAAAGAACTATATAGCGCCTCTCAACATAAAAAATCACAAGGTGCTTCACAAAAACTAAAATTAATTTTTAAAGTATAAATAGATTTCAATTTTTTTTAAATATGTTTAAAATGAGAAAAAAATAAAGATTTTGATAAAAAAAAATGTAAGGAAAGGGAGAGAGAAAATTAATAGGAAAGAGGGAAATCAGTGGATCTCGGGAGTGGCAGAATAAGGAGAGGGTGATGTTGAAGGTCACCTAATAGCCAGCCTGAACAGGTGCGTTTTCAGCTGCTTTTAAAGGAGACCACTGAGTCCACTGATCTCAGGCTCAGGGGGAGAGAGTTCCAGAGTCTGGGGGCCACAGCAGCAAATGATCTGTCACCTTTGGTCTTTAGCCTGGTGCGCTGCACAACCAGTAGGCTTTGGTCACTGGACCTCAGGGACCTGCTGGGGGTGTAGGGACTAAGAAGATCACCAATGTAAGATGGTGCTTGTCCATGTAAGGCCCTATAGACCAGAACCAGGATCTTGAAATGAACCCTGAAGTTGACTGGCAGCCAGTGAAGCTGGAGGAGAAGCGGGGTGATGTGAGTGTGTTTGGAGGACTTGGTCAGAAGCCGAGCACAGGCATTCTGAACCACCTGCAGACGGTTCAGGGAGGTTCTGCTCAAACACGTGAAAAGGTAGTGGCAGTAGTCCAAGCGTGAGAAGATGAAGGTGTGGATAATGATCTCAAGTTCACAGCGGGACAGAATGGGACTCAGCTTAGAAGCTGAGAATGTCTTGGCTAGTAGAAGCTAACCGTAAGCATTAGCAAATGCACAGCAGAACACCTCAGTGTTTCCCCTAGAGATTTTCCCAGCCGTGGCGGGAAGATTTTGTAGCTGTGCGTCGTCCGCGAGGCGGGTCACGTCTCGTAGGCAGGACGCTGGAATTTCAGCCATGGTGCAGTGCCACAGCTGGACCTATGTAGGGGAAACACTGCATCTCCAGGCTTGAGGTATTTGTGGAGATAAACCATCAAGCTAGCAAAGTCCGTGGTTAGACTTGCGTTGCTGTTATCCAATCAGAGGTGAGATGTCCCAAATATCAGGAAATAAAGCTCCTAATCCTGCCAAGCTCTCCTCTGATGTGGCATTCTGCTCATTTCTGAAAATGGGGGTTGTCAGTTTTTCTCCTTTCAAACACGAAAGGGATGTAGTAACTGTTTACAATCTGTGAGCCCATGAGGTTGTCGAGTCTTGGCATTTGCAATTTGACACAGGCAGCCAAAAAGATCCAGAGTTAAAAGAACCGAAGGCAGTAAACGGGAGCGACCCAGAAGATATGCCTTGTACCCCTAAGAAGCCACGGCATCTTTTTGTTTTACCGTCTGGTGAAACAGACTAAATGCTAATGTTGAGTTAACGATGGTGAATTAGAAGCAAATAGTCGGCTCTAAAAATATCTCAAACAACTTGTTCAATCGCCAACAACTAGATGTTACAGTGAAATGTATGTGTCAAGTGAATAATGAGTCAATCCTGACATTTAACTTCCTTTAGCAAGTCATTCAGAACTATTAACAGCAAGCTAATTTCCCCCATTGTGGGATCAATAACGCTCTATTCTAACAGCAAGATGGCAAACAGCCACACTTCCTCTAATGCTGTAGATTTTGAGTGCAGTAAAACACCCGAGTGCTAACACCAGATATGACAATGTATTTTTGTACTTATCAGGTTACTGTTAATGACCCACCTTCACTTGTCATCTAGAATCTTCTGGTGCTGATCCATAACTGGCAACAGCCATGAAACTGATGCAACGGTACTGAGTTAGTAACGCTGTGCTTGGAAAAATGACCTGTAGTAACCAACTTTGACCACAGGAATTCATTCTTGCTTCACTTTTACATGCTGCTAGCCTGGCCTGCCAGACTCGTCCTCTGTTTAATTCTGCACAGAGAAAGAGTCTGGTAACTCACAGGCAGAGAGGCACTTGAGGGGCGGGACTAGGCAGCTCAAAAATGGTCAATCAGAAAAAAGACAGAAATCCCGACTGTACCGCACGACGCTGTAGTTTTCTAGTTGTAGTAAAAAAAAAATAGCGTCTGGCAACAGCGCAAACATCTTTTATTTATTTATTTATTTAAAGAAATGCTTTTAGCGCTTCTACTTGTGGTTTTAAAGACATTCGAGTCATTTAGAACAGAGGAAAGAGTCGCAGCGAACTCCGCCGCTGTCTTCGTTATTTATGAGAAACTGAGCGTCGCTGTGTGTGACATCTGCTCACGACAGCGCAAACATCTTTAGAAGGAAGGCTTTTAGCGCTTCTACTTGTGGTTTTAAAGACACGTTCAAATCATTTAGAACAAAGGAAAGAGCCACAGCGAACTCCACTTCAGTCACCATGTTTATGACAAATTCGGCGTTGTGGTGTGTGATGTACGATACTCAGCGCTGAGTGGCCCGGTTAGAATTGTTACGGGGTGGGGTTATTTGAATAGGAGAGTTCCCAGACTCTTTGTGCAGAATTAAACAGAGGAGGAGTCTGACAGGCCAAGCTAACATGCTGCACCTTTGAATATTCATGATTTCAGTATTGATCAATATCATAATTAGGATTTTAATAGATTGTGTGGCTCAGATTTAAAGCTGCAATATTTATACAAGAATGACCCAAAAGTAAAGAGATTGAGTTAATTTAATGAATGTTTAGTGTTTATTGTTTGGTTTCGTACACGTTTGTGCCATCTGTTGTTTTTCTTACTGTTTTGCCTTTACTCAGCAACATTTGGTATCTTATAAAAAAGTAAAGGTTTTTCATAATGTGTTCGTAGAAGGAAAAAACCTGCCACAGTAAACTTTTCTGCAATAACAACTTTTAGACTTTTACTCTAAAACATTATGACACACCAGAAAACTCTTTATAACTTTAGCAGTAAAAGTTGGCACCACTAAATCCATTCAAATTATAAGAAAAGTCAAACTTGGATAATTGCTGTCAAGAAAGTATGAAATCAAAATACTTCAGAAAATTATGGATATATTGTGTGTTTTACCTCAGTGTTAAGATAAAAGAATTCATGGACACTGTGGTTTGTTAAAACTGAATATTAATAATTAAGTGTGAGAGGTCGTTCTTCGCCTTGACAACACGATTTGGGTCCATTTATGTATTCGCCTGAATAAGTTTCACGTCTCCTACTCATAGTTAAAGGACTGAAGTTTCCTTTTCTTGTGGAATGCAGCAGTTACCAAAGTTTATTCACGTTGGGAAACTTTCTGAGCTTTTGTGCATTAGGAGTTGGTGAAAGAAATCTAATTAGAAAGTATGACCCTGTTGTGTACACTTCTTGGTTTGCAGTTGGGGGGGGGGGGACACACACTAAATAAAAGTATCTCATTTGAAACATTTAATGCGTTTCAAGATCACCTTTTGCCTCGATAACACGTCACAACTGTTTTTCATATTGTCTCACCATTGCTGCTGTTGAAGTTAATGGTTTATTCATCTTTCGCTGTGTTTTCCATCCAGATGGTGCAGATGTTCTCTCCTTCTGTTCTGGGATCAGCTGATGACATGGACTTGGACGAGTTACTTGCTACCAAACTAGTGACGTTCATGATGGAGCACCACAACACCATCTTCCAAGTGAATGTCAAATTGCGCCGCCAGGTGGAGGAGCACCTGTCTCACCTCAAAAGAGCTCAGGTTAGATCTTCTACAGGTATAACTCTGCAGGAAAATAACTGGGAGGCAGCAAGTCTGTGCATAAGGGGCATTTTAGGGTAGAAGGCCTACTTCAGGTCAGAGATGAGTTCCTGCCTCGAGTGGAGGAGTTTAAGTATCTCTCACGAGTGAGAGAAAGATGGAGCGCGAGATTGATAAGGGGATTGGTGATGCAGGTATGCTACCTGTCTGCCGTGGTGAAAGGAGCTGAGCCAGAAGGCGAAGCTCTCGATTTACAGGTTGATGTACGTTCCTACCCTCCCTTATGGAACAGACTTGCATCACATGACTGCAGCTTCCACGGTGGTCACGTAACATTACTTGACATGGGAGATAACATATTTTATACGTATTAGTTTCAATTTAAATATATAATGAGCCTTTTACTTTTAAATTGTGTATATATTTGTTAAATTTATTATATAAGTCAGTTACTACCCGCTAGCCATCGAAGCTGCAACTACTAAGCAACTAACCAGCCATAGATAACTTCTTTGGATCTAAAAAAAAAAACATTTTCAATTACATGACTTACTTTTAAACTTGAAATTTGCCCCCAAAGTAGCTGCCAGCTTCTGATCCGCCATCCTTTTGAAAATACAGCGGTGTATTCTGGGAAATTTTTGACCAAGGTTAGGCTACAAGACATCTCCCGTGTATCCTTGCTCAGCTAACCAAACGGCTAACAAACGGAGAACACACGCCTCGGTAGAACATGAACTTTGGAACACATCTTGGCGGTTTCTTATGACGTATCTCCTAGGCATCAAGGCGAGGTTCCTTGGCATTGAGAAACACCCTTAATTTCTCGCCTGGCCACGGAACGCATTGGGATTCCCACGGAGGAGCTGGCCCAAGTGGCAGGGGGAGGGACATCTGTGCCTCTCAACTTAGGCTGTTGCCGCTGCGGCCCAACTCTGGATAACTGGAAGATGGATGGATTGATGGAAAATAATTCTAATGAAGTTCTGGTATCAGGCATGGACAGCAGACGCTATTACGCTCCACCTGTGAGTAAAACTGCAAGGCTTGTCTTTGGCTTTCAGACATCAATTCTGATTGCTTCACAGCCAGACAGGACACGGTAAAAAATAAATAAAAAAAACAAAAAGATGCTCAGTCATCCTGTCAGTGCTCCTCATCTTGGCCCAGTGGGGTGAGCAGTGATGAGAGCTGTAGTGTATGGCAAGACCCAAACACTGAAGTGTTAGCGATGGGAGACGTCTATCATGCAGTTAATCTAGAAATGCCGGCACAGGCCTTGAAGGAAGCCCCAAAGCTGCAACTACTAAGCAACTAACCAACCATAGATAGCTGCTTTGGATCTATAAAACATTTTAGATATAAGCCCCATAGCTACAGTTAGTTTATTTAAACTGGAAATGTAGTAGCTGCTGCCGGCCCCTGATCCGATATCCTTTTGAAAGGAAGGCAACAAGGCACCTCCCATATATCCTTAGCCAGTAGGACTGCACGATATTAGGAAAACCTACGATATTCGATAACCGTGCTTAATATTCCGATATCGATATTACTCACGATAAATGAACAAATACTAAAGTATGCAGTGTTGATGTCGTCTGGCGTGTGACGTCTGCTCTGGGTTCAAAGTAAACAAAAACTAATGCATGAATTCCATTACAACATAACATTTTTATTGCAAAAATATGCAGCTGCACCTGCTACTGTATTAGCAGCAAATCAACAAACTGCATGCATGCAGTTTCTCAGTGACTGTAAAACATCACCTCCACCATAAAACTTTTTCTGATGCTCCAAATACAGAAAAACATCCCTTACCAGAGTTTTTGAATAAATAAAAAAAATCAGAAAATAAGTTTAAATGTTAAATAATATTTAACATCACTTAAATGCAACAGCAAATTCTCTCATTGCTACTGAGCATTTTCTCCACTTATGTGGTTATGATATGGGCTGTTGCTGTAATTGGGAAGTGAACTGTGCTGGGCCAAACTAGGAGAAAATTTGGATTTTCTGAGGGAAAGAGAAAAACAATTGTCTACCTTTCAGAAGAGGAACTGGCAAAAAACTACATGGAAAATATGTGAAAACATTTGTTTTTAACCCCAAATTGAACAAGTTTACCTAGATCTTAAAAAGCAGCTCAGATGATGAAACTGCAACTATGATTCTGATAACAAGCTAACAAATTGAACTAGCTCCTCTTAAGATAACCGGCTAGCAGAGCTTCTGACTGACAGTTTATGTGCAGCAGCAAATCAACTATCCTGATTAACAAGGTTATAAAAGCTCATATATGAAAAATCCCTTTGATGTGTGGGGGGATTTCTCCAGGCCCTCTTTAGCAGGGTGGGACTGGGAGGAGAGTGCTGTAGCCTTTTAGCTGGAAGCTAACCGGAGCCTGGGGCTAACATCACCACCCGGTAGAACACTAGCGACATGAAGGTGGGTTCGTTCACCGGCACGTGTCGGAGTCAGCCCGGTTATCAGCTGCTTAACGACACCGAGCAGACTCACGTTCATGTTTGAAAGCAGCGCTGATTCCAGAAACCTCAGCACAAAGTGCGTTCGTTCATCTGAGCCAGCATGACGAATAAGGGAACGGTGCCGCTAACTCAGTTAGGGTGTTGCGTTCCACCCATCCTAAGGGTCTACGTAGGGGGCGGGCGTATTACGTGAACGGACCCATCTGATTGGTCGCATATCAGAAGGGCTACATTTGATTGGTCAAATAAAACTTCCACGTAAAATCAGAGCTGGATTACAAAAAGTTGATGTATGACATGGATGTTTGAACCAAACAATGACGATAATTTTTCGATATAATGTGCAGCCCTATTAGCCAGTTAGCTAAACAACAGACAAATGGAGGACAGACGCCTCTGTAGCACATGGACATCGGAACATGCCTTGGCAGTTCCTGATGTCGTATTTCCTAGACAACCGGGGTAGGATCAAGGCAAGGTTCTTAGACGGTGACTACGTTTACATGCAGCCAATAACCGGGTTATGATCGGGTTAAGGTCGGTATTCGGGTTTCTGAGTTTATCAGAATAACCCGTTTACAAGCATAAATAAAAAGAGTTACCTCTAACTTGCATAACCCGATTTAAATGCGGACGTTGGGGTAGCGTCAGGACGTATGGACTACGTCCAGACGCAATATGCGTAATTTCCGGTTCTTCTTGTTCCGGTATCCGTGAAAACAACAACATGTTTCCCAGTTCGGAAGAGATAGTGACCGCGTTTGTTTGCGCTTTAGTTTCCTCGTCACTCAAAGTGTGGTGCTGTGCCGCGACTCGCCATTTTGCCCCCAACTTGTTGTTTACTTCCGGAGTTCTGGCGCATACAAGACGTCTCGCTACTCAAAAGACCAAGATTCTTTGCGAACAGAGCATGCGCAGAACACACGCTTTGATGGGGATATCCCGATATGCGTTTACACGACCAAACATTCAGGTTAGAAAAGGGTTACCCCAGGCGTAGTACCGGGTTTTAAAAAACCCGGTTATGAGCATATCCGGGTTTTTGGCGGTGTTTACATGGACCTGCGGAACTGGGTTATTGTGAATATTCGGGTTTTAAAAGGGTTACTGGCTGCATGTAAATGCACTGTTCGAGAAACACCCTGAACCATGATTGTTGTTGTGGCCTTCCTCAGGGTGAGTGTGATGTGGAGAGGCGAATACCGGCGTCTCAGGTATGTTCTGGTTTAAAATGGATGGCCGAAGGGCTGGAATCATGACAATTAGTCTGGTTAAGAAGGTTCTGGTAATTGGCATGACAGACTAGACATCTGAGCACATTGCAGGAACTACTAAATTTGGATTAAGAACTTCATTATTAAAAACAGAAATGAAGCGCGGAACCACAGTCCTTAAAGAACAAATGTGGTTGGAACAGGATCACAATGATCGTGATCATTGATCACTTAAAAAAAGTAAAGTGTTAAATAAAGTTTAAAAAAAAAGAGATGAACCACAGTAGAACTCAGCAGATTTTCATTTGTCATTAATCAAAGTCCCACTGGTCACTTGGTCAGTAGGTCTTTTCTGTAGTTTTGTTATCTGTTGCTATGAAAAGTCATTGCTTTTCTTCATTACAATTTACTTCATCTTCTTCAAGGCAGATTCAAGTACTTTAAATTTCTAAGCGCCTGTATTACAAGTTATTAAAATGATAATTGGATCGTGACTTTCTTCTGCACTCCATGCGGTTTTACAGAAAATAGACACGCAAGGACTTGATTAGCTGCACAGAGAAGAGGAATTACACCTCTGAGAGGGCTGCTGTAGCAGCTGCAAAGAATTAACTATGGCCCTTGGGTCATAAACTATGAGCTATAAGTATATTGGTCTTTTTACACTGGGAATCAGGAGTTATTTTAGTGATCATCTTGTTTCTTATTTATTTTTGTCCTGATTGTGCCTTGAGCAATTTTATGACTGAATAAAAACAAATTAAATCAACATAAATTGAAAAATCGTCTTAAATAATCGAGATCTCAATTTCAGTCACAATAATCGTGATTATTATTTTTGCCATAATCGAGCAGCCCTATTTGGAGTATAGAAATGCCTGATGCTCTCTGAGTAAAACATGCGGAGGCCTTTAGTTTAGTGACATTTTAGACACAGAACATGGCAATTTTCTTCAAGATAATGCATTTGCTCTTTTTGCCAACGTCAGTAAGCGATAGGTGGTGCTTTTAGAGCTTTAGTTTCATTCGAGTCTCCTTTTTTGTACTGATGTGTTGAATTTTGGGTAATCCAACAATAGGGTGACTATCAAAAATACACTAAGCCATTGATGTCACCAACACTGCTTTTTTCCTCTACTGGCAACAGGTCAGGAAGACTTAAGTTTTACAGCAAAAACCACAAGTGAACCTCCGAGTGTAAAATTAATCCACTGGTTCTTTCATGGTGTTAAACGTAGGTTAATAAAGCCATAATAAGTAACAAACTTAGATTATTTATTTAACAAAACCAAAAAGGAAGAGGCAGCAGACGAGGAAGACAAGTCTGATATTATTTCTGTTGTAAGTAGCAGCGTAAACAGCATTAGTAGTCGTTACCGTTATATTAACTTTCCACATGTCAACGTGAGCTCCTTTAACACTCCACTAAGACAAAAACATCAGTACCGATGTTAAAGAAGCAGTTTTGAAAAGGTTTTGAAGTAATTTTAAATACATGAATATAAAATATAACTATATAGTAACCTAAAAGAGAGTTATCCTCCCCACTGTCACTGCATGCTTGCTTAGTATGAAGATTGCTGCAAAGACTCTGACACCAGTCAGTGACTTGATGCAATCTACTGGGTTCCTTACACAGGAAACTTTTTACTGATTTGCTTAATGAACTGACCTGTGTGGGAATGTTTCGTTGTGCCTTGAGACGACTCTTGTCGTGGTTTGGTGCTGTATAAATAAACTGAATTAAATTAAAAAGTGAAAAGTGTCCTAGAGAATTCACTGTGGGTTCAAATTGTGCAGAGTAATATTGAAAAGCCCTAAAGTGTATTTATGGTTAGGAAAAGACTGAACATGTGTGACTTTGGTTGCCAACGTTAGATTTAAACAACCCAAAAGGCAGATGTTTATTTTTCAGTCTTAAGAAAAATTAGCCATCGCTATACTAAGGCCAAATGCCTCAGCAGTCATGAAACTAATAAGGTGACACAGAGGAATCATTTTGCTCATAAAGATTATTCTGTATATTTGGATTTTTTTTTTTTTTTTTTTTTTTTTTTTTTTTTTTTTTTTTTTTTTTTTTTTTGCCCCGCTACATTGAAGTCACCCACCATCTGGGGCTGGCAGCCTTTCTGCATATAATTTCCAGTCAGGCTGTTTGATTTGACCTGCTAAGCCCCTCAGAGTTTAATTTTAGCTAATCACCTAATTTGTTTTATATTGTTTCTACGTATTAGCTGTGACATCTCACCCTGCAGGCAGTTGTGATTGATTCCTCAAGTCTTAGACCACATGTGTCAGACACAAGGCCTGTGGGCCAGATGTGGCCCGCATAGCATTTTTATGTGGCCCGCGAGATAAATATCAAAACTATATTAAAACTGACCTGCTGGCCGATTTTACCGCAAAGACTACAACTCCCATGATGCTTTGTGGCATTGGCGCAGAGCCCATACGCCCCCTCCTTTGTGTTTTTTCATGCCTGCTGCCGGTGCCTGCAGCTCCGCTGTCTCGGACAAACTAAACACTCCTCTCACTCAGCGCCGAGTTTACTCAGCTATTTTTTGACGTTGAAGCCCAGAAACGGAGATTTTAACCACTCAGTAATGTGTTCATGACTGAAAGAGAAAGTTTTCCAACTAATTTCCAGACAGAGCTGATATAACTCCAGCAAGCAGTGACATGCTCAAATCAGCATTACTCTGTGGCTGCTGTAGTTTTTATTTTTCCTCCCCGACACACAACAACGTGGTCAAGCTGCTCAGACGTGTTCACCAGCATAAACCTATGTGAGCACTTATTGTCGTCATTATTATGATGAAGATGAACAAAACAACAGGAGTCTCCTCCTCAGCTCAGAGCTCAACCCCATGATGCAGGAATCTGGCTGGAACAGGTGAGCATCACAGTAAACCAGTGGAGCAAACTGAGCTTTAAATATTTTGGTTTTATGCTCTTTTTCTGCTCCAAAACCTGAAAGTTAACAGGTGAGATGTTGCATTTTCATTTAAGATAAAATGATATTTTTATTTTGTTCTTGGCCTGCGAGAAAAGATTTAACCTACAGTAAACAGGAAGTGGAAAGGCTGCAGATAGATGAATAGAATAGAAAATCCCTTTATTGTTCCTCAGTGGGGACAGCTCGATGTCACATCAGCGATGACACTTATTACAGGAGAAAAAAAGGAGAATAAAAACTAAGAAAAATGAATAAACAACAAGAAAACATAAATCCTGAATAGATTTTTAAAATGCTGAATATACCACAAGTAATGAATACCACTGATATTTAAAATTGACTTGCTCGTGTGTGATTTGGTTATTACACATTCAGTCTTAATGCAAAAATAAGTTTGTTTCCAAATTAAAAGGTTCAAAATTGCATATATGTTGATTAAAAAAAATGTGCAAATTTGCAGTCACTTTTTCAAAAAATATTAAGTTTGGCCTGTGACTTCTTCCCAGATTTTCATTTCGGCCCAGTGTGAATTTTAGTTTGACTTCCCTGTCTTAGACATAAACCAGTCTGACCACCCAACCCTTATTTGCAGATGTTGGATAGAAGAGAGAAACAACTTTCTAAAGCCTCAGTTTAAGAACCACGGAAGGTGGCCTTGTATGTTATTATCGTCTTCTATGACATCATCTAGCTAAGTACATCTGATTGGTGCCAAAGTAATGAAAATGCAATGTAAGGAAATAGTTTCTCATCTTTCTCACCTTTTTGCTGATAAAGTTGACTCCAGTTTTACTTTTGGTAATAGAAATGTCCGTAACCTGACAGCATTGTTCTCATCAGTACAGCTGTTGAGCTTGATAATCATGCAAATACAGCTTAAGATGTATTTTTGTCCCAACAAGTCTGGATTTAGAGAAAAAAGAAACAGAATTTTTCTCATTAGTTTAATTTCTAATATTAAATGTTTTTGTAGTCTAAGGGATACTAAGGACCCTCGGGCAATATTCTACCCATGTGTGTTTTCAGGTGTTTGGTAAATTCAAAATAAAGGTTTCCTTTCATAAATCTCATGCTAAGTTTTCTCATAATTATTTTAAAAAAACTTTCACTTGAACAATGGGGGGGGGTTTACTCACTATTTCCTCATGTCTTTAATCAGATCAAATATGCAGGGTCGGATACAGACTTCACCGCATCTCCGGCTTTTTGTAAACACATCAGACGGGTTGAGTGTGAGGAGCAGAAGGTCATCGGTACGCAGACGCCCCTACAGGAGCTGCTGGAAGGCCTGATTGCAGACAAAGAACTTCCTGTTAAAGACAAGAAGAAAAGACTTAAACAGGTATGTATGTCTTGGGATAGTAAGGGTAAAATTAACTTTCAAACAATAAGCTGGGAGAAATTGTTTTGTATTACTCAAAGAGTAAACAAGGTGATCATTTTTCAAGCACCATTGCAGCCCTAAGACTCTTTCAGTTGGGAGTCGATCTTCATTAAAACCAAGCACCGCGAGATGTTTTCAGTTGTCTTGTTCTGGTATTGATTGAAGTACCGTCCAAGTGTTGCTGATCCAATGTCATGACTCAAGGTAAGTGCCTAACCCAAGACGTGTAGAATCAGACTCGACGAGCAGGTTGAGTAAAAGAAAAGTTCTTTATTCAATAAACGGGAACAAAAATAGCACAGGGAAGTCCTGTGGGAGTGAGCGGTGCAGTTCATGTCCATATGGCGCTCGGGGTGAACAAGGGAGGCAGGGAAGCCGAGGTGAGCGCTGGGTAGAGGGTGAGCGATCCGGGAAGGGTGAGGTAGCAGAGAGGGACCAGGCAGGAACAACGGAGGAGGATGGGACGTGGAGCATGTAATCCAGAGTTCAAAACAGCGAGGGTGAAGCAGGTTGTGTGAGGATCCTGAGAGAAGGGAAACAAACACCAGAGGTAAGAGGGTAATCCAACAACGTAATCCACAATTCAGTCCGAGGTCAAAATCTAAGTATCCAAAAGCGAGTCAAAGCGAACAAACGAGTACAAGTACAAGTGGCTGGGGCTACCTAAACTGGTGCAATCATCTGGCGTAGTGAGGTGTCGCCATCCTCCTTTTAAACCAGAGTTCCTGATTGGGAATCTCCTGCAGCTGCAGCCCCCTCCGCTCCTCACCTGTGGAAAATCAGCTCAATAACGGTTAGAGTGGAGATGGTGTCACTCACCTCGGCTCGGGAACATGACATTCAAATGTGTCAGAGGAAATCCACCGTTGTGACACAGCTCAGTTTGTATTGCCTTTTCAACTTAAGACAAACTTTTTAAGCAGTCGTACAACATTAAAGTTCTTGTTAATGGTTTGGACAACTTCACTTGAAAACTCATGACAGTAATCTTAAAGGCACACTTGGCAGGTTTGCTTGCTTGTAGCACTCCCTAGTTTCTGTTATTAATTATAAGTGGTAAACTGAAAATGAAACGTATATGCTCGCTGTGCGTTCGTCTTTTTAACACCTTAAACTAACTGCTGAAATGTCTCCTCAACCTTCAGTCCATTATGTTAAGGAAAGAAAATCAGAAATTTCTTTTGTGAAGATCTACAGAATGATGCATAGATCTGCATCAATAAATTATATACACTGTTATGATTATCAATAAAGTAAAAATGATATCAGTCATGGGATTGTTGTTTTACAAAATCTGGGGCAGCTGAGATTGTGGTCCCATAGCCATAAAATAAATAATGTGGGTATGAATTTCACTCCAGTAGCTCATTTACATGTCTGAACTATGAATTTGTTTGTTAGAGAATAATACTTTGTTTAATGTTTTGTAAAATTAAAAACAAAATTCTTTGTCGACTAAAACCTTTTTGAAATTTAGTCGACAAAAAACTGACCAAGACTAAAATGCATTTTCATCTTCAAGACTAAGACTAAAACTAAAGCTGTTTGTCCAGAAACACTAGTCAGAGCAACTCGGGCCGATGCAGCTCGGCCTGACCACTGTTCCCAAGGGCACAGTTTAGTATTTTCCCTTTACTTTCTCCTCTATTTTTAGTCCCTGCTCCGTTGAGGTACCTGGCAAGACTGAGTTGGACTGGCATCGTGATTCTGGCCGCCGATTGGCTAGGGGGCAGAGTCACTGGTTGCTCTGGAGATTTTTTGCCTTGTGTTTCACCACCTGCAGCCATTTTCTGGTTCAGTCTTACAAAAAGCTATAAAACTGAGCAAAATGTCCTGCAACACCAACATTTTTGTGCTGAGGGTTGTTTCTGTAGAGCATACAAGTTACCTTACACTATTTACTGATCCCCTCATGCTATTTTTTACGAGTAAAAATTGCCCGTCCCCCTCCCCCCGCACCAATGAGGGGCGCACCCACTTTTTGTCATGGAACTGGCATGGGAACACAACTACACTCAAAATTCCACTACCTCCGCTCCGCCCCCGCCTTCCGCAGCCGCTCGCTTCCGAACTCAATTTTTACTGGTACCCGCTCTACAACAGCTCCGCTCCGGTGCGGAGACCTGAGGTGCGTAAACAGGCATGCGCAGGATTTTCGAGATCTTGTGATACAGTCCGAGCAATAAACGCGGAAGTTAGATCCAAACACCCGTTGTGTGGGAGAAGCATCGAAATGAACTGTTTAATCTGCCCATCATTTGTTTTGAGAGATCAGCAGTGTTTGGGTCAACAAAGGGCGACTGCTTTGATAGTGGAAACTGTATTTATGGCTTATTTTTGTGCATTTAAAGTTCAACCACAATTGATAGTTGTTAAAAGTTGTTAAACCTGTGCATATGAAACAAAAAACGCTTTTTGTTCATCGATTTATTGTGAAATAACGGAAGCTGTGCTTGCTCCTTTTCCTGTTGAGCGGTTGTGATTTCTGTCCATTGACTGCGGAGGTGCTCCGGCGTCTGGCAAAAATAGAATCTATCCTATTTTTACCGGATGGCGGAACGGCGGGCAGCGCACTGCGCCGCACGGCCACAGTAGTGGAACAGCTCTGATTGACTACAACAGGACCGATTTTGCTGTGGAGTTCGTGCCGGAGCAGAGATAGTGGACTTTTGGGGTCAGATGGGCTGACTCAAACCACGCTGAACAGAGATGTTTTAAGCTGAGTAGTGTACCTGGAAAAAAGGCTTAAGATGCCCACCAAAAACAACACTGACTGCTACACCAGGCAAGTCAGCTCCACGGGTGGCGGCCCGCCACACTATTGTTCAGTACAAATTTTGTATTCTAACCACAGAGGGTGGTAGAGGTCTAAGTAGCATTTTATTAACCATGTAAAGGGTCATTTTAGCACATACTGGTTCAAGAAAAGGAATAAATTGCATAGGATCCCTTTAAGGTAAAACAGGAACAGCTTGGGGATGAAACAGTCAGACGAACAGTCAT
The DNA here is from genome assembly GCF_043380555.1 of Nothobranchius furzeri. Classification (NCBI taxonomy): domain Eukaryota; kingdom Metazoa; phylum Chordata; class Actinopteri; order Cyprinodontiformes; family Nothobranchiidae; genus Nothobranchius; species Nothobranchius furzeri. The sequence goes on from NC_091745.1 coordinate 55,210,610, forward strand.
TCTGGACTCTGCGACTTCTTTTGTAAAAATCCATGAAGCCACCATACTTACCTAAGAATGTATTTGTAATGTTCGCCAGCAGCTCTGACCTGATAGCACATTGATTTATTATCAGACATCAGTGCAAGTGGTTCTTGACTCAATCTTAGTAGTACGTCAGTCAGTGAATTTGAAATATTTGGATCTTGAATAAATTTGTCATCCAGAAAGGTTACTCTAAAATTTGCTCCAAAATCTAAAATTTCATGTAGTTTTCCTTTACATAAGTGGTAAAAACCATGATGTGGAATGTAGTATGTATTATGCTGGTGAAGGTTCTCAGTCATCCAGGTCATGGTAATCATGGCAATCCAAAGGGTTCAAATGGAGGCAACTGAGCTTGTTTGGTTTCTTGAAGACTTTCGCTTCTCATCCGAGGAGCTTTGTCAATTCTAACTGGAATATGAGAGAGTTACGTTTATAAGCTGTAGCTGTTTATTGTTGTTTAACGAGCCAAAACTACTGTGGGTACTCCGCCTCTCCAAACCCTGATGTGTCGTTAACCTCTATTGTGAGGGAGTCGTTGTGTTTGTTGTGTGTGGAATAGGGCTGAAACCATTCCTCGAGTACCTCGAATAATTCGAGTACAAAAAAGCCTTGAGTCAAATTCTCTGCCTCGAGGCTTTGTTTAGTTCATGTTTAATTAATTCATGGCTTTGCAACCGCCCAGGGTCATGTTTCACCCGGACTTAAATAAGTGACGCACATACACACTGCACTGAATGCAAACGCGAGTAGCGAATGTAACTTAACTTTCTCTTAAGTCATGGCGGACAATGTGGACCTTGGTGGGGTGCGAAAAAGAGAAAATGTCAAAGGTGTGGGACCATTTTTCACGTCGTAAGGCGGAAAACGTAGTCCAGTGTGAATACTTTAAAATGGATTTAGCCTACCACAACACCACATCCTCGATGCTGCAGCACCTGACCAGGAAACATCCAAGTGTAAATGTCACTTCTGCAAGCGGACTCAAGGTCTGCTATAAATTCTGCGGACACTGTGCAACTTTTTCATTTGTAGCACTCAGTGTCAGCTCACACTGTGCTTCTGATAGCAACATGTCGGACCTAAAAATGTGCTAAAAATAGCAGTTTTTACACAACACGTCAGACTTTTTATTGTGCTGTTATTGATGTCTGTTGTCCCCCGGGATTGCTGCAGTTGGACACAGGTATTTATGAGAGCGGCGGAGGAAAACGAAAGAAAGTAAATGTTTTGTGATCAGCATAATTTGGTATAACCACGGCCAGGGGCGTCGGACTGGGGGGGGGGAAGGGTACCGTTTACCCAGGGCCCACTGCAGGGAGGGGCCCTGAGACAGCTTTGAATAAAAATGTTTTATTGTTGTTGTTTTTCCCCCAACTTACTTAATGTCTTAATAAATTTCCCTTTACCTGGATGAAGAGGTTAAGAAACAGAATTTCACCTTAAAAATAATAACTGAATAATCTCTGAGGCATCTATCACCCCTTAAAAATGTGCAAAGTGGTTTAGTCCACACCTGCGACCAGGGGTTGCACTATACGGCTGCATGTACAGCTAATGAGACATCGCAGATGCCGACAGCCAGAGCTGGAGGCAAGAGAGTCAGTCATGTCTTTTCCCAAGAAAGGGAAATCTGGCTTCCAGAAAAGAAAAGAAAAGGAGGAAAAGTTAATAGAACAGAAGCAAGTATTGACTAGGTTTTTCAAGAAGGAAGGTGAGCAGCTGCCAGCAGCAGCAGAACACAGTTTTAGCTGATATTAGCCAGCTCTCAGAAGCTGCATTCATGTTAGGTGTTCAGAGTTAAACGCCTTTAGTTTCACCATCAAGATCAAATATAAATTAATTAGTGTCATCAGTGAAAACACTAATTAATATATATATATATATATATATTAATCAGAATTATTATCGCGGGCGGCCGCCGCCAATTAATTCGCGGACCTCGCAGTAAAAACAGGTTCACTCTGTGTGGATATTTCAGCTCCTTCCCAGTCATGGACTAGGACAAACTTGGTATCGATGGATTTGTGGTAATCTCAGGAATGTGAAGCTGCCACTGTTTTTCGTATAGCATGATGACACTGGTGTTAGAGGATTGTTATTGACTTGGTTAGATATTTTAAGCCTATTTTAAATTTCTTTATATTTGATCTTGAAAACGGACAATCTTATAATTTGGCTGATAATGCAGGGATTATACAATTTAGAGTACATTACATTCACAGAGAGAACCTGGTTTATTTCATGTCATATGTATTTAATATATATATATATATATATATTTATATATATATATATATATATATATATATATATATATATATATATACATACACATATATCTATATCTATCTATCTATATCTATCTATCTATCTATCTATCTATCTATCTATCATCTATCTATCTATCTATCTATCTATCTATCTATCTATCTATCTATCTATCTATCTATCTATCTATCTATCTATCTATCTATCTATCTATCTATCTATCTATCTATCTATCTGTCTGTATTAGCAATCTATCTGTATTAGCAAAGCTTAACATCATGAACCACATGGCCCTTTAGACGCAGTAGCAGCAGCAGCAGGGCCCTCATTGTCTCCAGAAAGCACTGAGGAGATGAGACAAGGTGAGCTCACTATACAATTTAGTTATTCAATTTACAAGCAATCATTAGCAGCAGATTTATCTGAAAGGACATGTTAGGTATATTTTGGTGACCTAATTCATGATCTATTGAAAGCTGGATTGGACTTTAAAGATCTCATAAGTGATTTTGCTAACATGAAGACCCGTCAGTGGGCATTTACTGGAAAATAAATTCCAGGATTTTTGTTTGAACACATTGTTGGCAAATAAAAATAATTATATGTGAAGTCTGGGCATTTCACTTTTATTATTCTGGCATTTGTATTTGCTCAATATAGAGGTTAAACTAAGATTATATTTATTATCCTGTCTTATAGCATGACAAAAAATGTGTAAGAGAGATATTAAACAATTGAGCATGGGGGCCCACCTAGAAGACTTGTATCTAGGGCCCAGAATTTGGTGCTACGCCCCTGACCACGGCAAACATGCTTTCTCCACAATCCTTGTTATTGTGTGAGAAAAAAAGTGTAGAAATTAAAACGGACGTGTGTTAATAGGGAAACAGCTGGCGAGCAATGTTTGCGCATGCGCTGTGAGCGGTTCTGATGATGTGTGGGCCGCAGCCGCTCGCAGCTCTACTTCTCGCACGAGGGGAAAATTGGCTCAGGTTGTATACTTCTTTTTTTGCACAGGCATTTGTTTACTGTGAAGTAAAGTTGAAGTGCTGAAGTTTTGAAAACTAATTTTGAATAAAACCTGAAGAATAACTGGCAATTGCTTGCTCATTTTAAGAGGTCTTTCATATTTTATAACATGCTATTTGATATAATGGTTTACAAACACAAAAGGGTCATTTATTAGAGTACTCGATTAATCGATAAAAGATTCGATAGAGTACTCGATTACAAAAAGATTCCATAGCTGCAGCCCTAGTGTGTACTATGCATTGTTTTCAGATGCACTATAGTCCCAGTCCCCAAAGCAGCCAATATTTCCCTGACATCAGTAGTCATGAAGTCATTTGAGCACCTGGTTCTGTCCACCTTTAAAACATCAAAGCTCCCCCTTTGGACCCCCTGCAGTTTGCCTGCAGAGCAAACCATTCTGTGGACGATGTAGTCATCCTAGCTCTCCAATTCACCCTGCAGCATCTGGACCCCCCAGGAATCTATGTTAAGATCATGTTCGTGGATTTCAGTTCAGCCTTCGACACGGACTGCCCCACTCCTACGGGAGAAGATGTCCCTGCTGAACATGCTCAGCCCCATCTGCTGGTAGATCACACACTTCCTGACAAATAGGAGACAGCACATGAGGCTGGGAAGGAATGTATCAGACACTCAGACCACCATCAGCATCCCCAAGGCTGTGTCCTCTCCCCTCTGCTCTTCTCCATCCACATCAACAGGTGCACCTCCAACCACCATTCTCTGAAACTGGTCAAGTTTGCAGATGACAACACCTTCATTGGCCTCATCTCAGATGGGGACAAGGTGGCCAGAAGAGGGAGTTGGAATGTCTGGCGCTCCGGTGCAGATAGAGTGTCAACTCCACTGACAACATAACCCTGATGAACTGTGGACTCCTTCCACTTTCTTGAGACCACCATCTTCAAATCAGCTCCCTCATCAAAAAGATCCAGCAGTTGATGTTCTTACTTTGACAGCTAAAAGAAACTCAGAATGCCGACCATGATGATGGTCCAATTCTACACATCCGTCATTGAGTCAATCATCGACATATATACTGAACAAATATTGTCCATAGGTTCGAATTCCAGGTTTTTTATATTAAATAGTAGGTTCCCACCACCGCCATTTTGACCCTGTCACAAGAAGTGGAGCTGAGGGTGGGGCTGTTATGGTTGGAACAAATTAACCAGTCAGTGCGTTTACATGCAGCCAGTAACCCTTTTAAAACCCGAATATTCACAATAACCCGGTTCCGCAGGTCCTTGTAAACACCGCCAGAAACCCGGATATGCTCATTACCGGTTTTTTAAAAACCCGGTTACTACACCTGGGGTAACCCTTTTCTAACCCGAATGTTTGGTCATGTAAACGCATACCGGGATATCCCCATCAAAGCGTGTGTTCTGCGCATGCTCTGTTCGCAAGGAATCTTGGTCTTTTGAGTAGCGAGACGTCTTGTATGTGCCAGAACTCCGTAATTAAACAACAAGTTGGGAGCACCATGGCGAGTCGCAGCACAGCACCACACTTTGAGTGACGAGGAAACTAAAGCGCAAACAAACGCGGTCGCTATCTCTTCCGAACTGGGAAAAATGTTGTTTTCACGGATGCCGGAACGAGAAGAACCGGAAATGACGCATATTGCGTCTGGACGTAGTCCACACGTCCTGACGCTACCCCAACGTCCGCATTTACATTGGGTTATGCAAGTTAAGGGTAACTCTTTCTGTTTATGCTTGTAAACGGGTTATTCTGATCAACTCAGAAACCCGAATACCGACCTTATCCCGATCATAACCCGGATATTGGCTGCATGTAAACGTACTCCGTGTAGCTACTAGCAAACTTAGCTAAGCTAAGAAGGGGCTCCGAGGTAGCCCACCTGCACATATGCTTGGCTTCCGTGCGATGCTGTAGTCATGCTGGTTACATGTGGAGCTATAATATGCACTGTTAAAATAAAGGCAGAGCCACAGACCACTGCTATCAGAGCCGGGTACCCTGTCCGCTAACATAAGGTCATGCTCCATCTCGGTCGTCGCTACATGCTAACTCAAGCTAACAGGTTTTTCAGGGGCTTTTAGCTAGAAAAATGCGGTAAAGTGACTCCAAAATCAACTCAAAGAGTAATAGTGTGTATGTAATCTCTTATCAGAGTGCTCCATCGGCAAGTAGCAAGACAGCCTGGCATGGAAGCCAGGCGGATGCATGGCGCATCTCGGCCCCCCTCGGGAGACTAGAACGTGCCGCCTGCATGAAGCAGCTGTTCCCGGTCGAGAAGAAGAAGCCGGGCACTTGCCTGTCTGGGCTTCCTTTACAAGGATGAAGCTAGACTTCTAGAGGGAGAGGCACATTACCGAAATTCAACAAAACTCTGCAGTGGTCACCTCACGTATCTTTGATCGCAGTGGACCAGCAAGGCCCCGAAGGCTTACGAGTTTTGGTACCCAGTCAGCCAGCCAGCCCCACCATCACGTTATATTTCAACCCATCTTTAACCAAGCAGTGTTATGTTAAATACACAGCATCTTCCCCATTCAACCAGCGAAACGAAGTAAAGAAATATAATTTTACTTACTGATAAAAATGAAGCAGAAACTGGATGATCTGTTATTGCAGTAAATACCACAGCTTGCCCTCTTTGTTCAGTTAATTCCACCATTAACATCCAAACAAGAACACACAGAGGATGCAACTAAAGTTCAGTGTGTGGAAATGGCAGAACATCTGTTAACATGAGGCCCAGGCTGAGGCCTTTCCCCAGAGCTAGCTCCTAGCGCTAGCTGTGGCTCTGACGTGACTCTGATGCTCATTAATAATTCAGAATTTTAAGCACTTTATTACTCTTAGAAGAGTTACAAATAATTTAACCCTTCAGAGTTTTCAAGAATTTAAACTAGATCTTTTAAACCTTTTTTTTTTTTACCAGGCTGTAAACATGTTTATTTCTGCTGTGAAATTAGCATTTTTAACATTGGAGGCTATGAGGGTTGCTCACGTCTGGTGTCAGCCCCTAGCAGATGAGGTTGGAGTTGCAATTTTAGCCACTTTTTTGGCTTCATAAAATTCCCAGGATTGTAGGGGCCTGGTCAATCCTCACCTCTGCCATCCCTGTGGGTTATGCGGGGGCCACTGAAAAGGGACAAGCACAGACTACAGGGTGTTGTACGCTCAGTGGAAAAGGTGATCAGCTGTAGCCTCCCATTGATTCTTTACCTGCTGACCTCCATGGCTATAAAGCATGCAGGTGACATTGCAGTTGATAACTCTCATCCTGGTCATGGTCTGTTCGAACCACTCTCTTCGGGCAAGACGTTCAGTTCAATCTGTGCAAGAACCTCACGCCTCAAGAGCAGCTTCTTTCCCTCCGCTGTAGGTTTGCTGAACACCAGATAACCATTTTAACCATACGGACCTGACCTAGTCACCCCCCATGTTTCTCTCCAATATTCTACTTTTATCATGCATAATCTCTCTTATTTGAGGCATCTGTATTTCTGCATCATTCCACCAAAGCAAATTTCTGGTAACATGAGTCTCACTCATGTACTTGGCAATAAAGCTGATTCTGAGACAGTCGTTTAGGAACCAACTCTGCAAAACCATAATTTAATATGTCTTCCAAAAAATACATTGTATCCTTTGTGAAATAATTCATTTCTTTACTTTTTATTGTTATTATTATTATTTTAAACTTCTGAGGCGCTGTTGTGCAGCACATCTGTTGTTAAGGGAGTTCCATGTTTAGATCTTGGTAACTAGACTGTAGTGTTAATTTTCAAATTTTGCAAATTCTTACATTTGGTTTCATGTCATCTGTATTTTCAAGCTCATTTTGGTGTTTTTTTTTTTCCATACCCATCAAATATATTGTTACAGAATCAACACAGTCAGAAACACAGCATTGCTTCAAATCAGACTTCTGTCTTTTCCCTTTCAGAAATGGGTAAAAACTCCAATAAACATTCATGTGCTTCCTTGGCATCATTAACAACGCTCTCATATTGTCTAAACATAACTTTGACCTTTTCATAAGACCCATTTTTATACATCAATTCAAGTAACTGTCCTTTATCATTGCAAACTCTGTTCAACAAAGTTTTTTATTTTTTCCAAATCAGAGATTGTAGCTAAAAGTGCCTTTTCTGGTAATTTTATCTCCTTTTACCTTTCACATTGTTCTTTTTAGCATTCAACCACATTGGATGATTTTTCACACATTTGACTGCCATCCATCATTCTCTTTTTTAATTCATTTATTTATTTCCCCTTAAACATTAACACTTCAGACATTCTGTTCAAACCAAACCAGTATTTGATCACCAGCTTCATTAAATAGACCCTTTACGTCCTTTTTTTCTTCTTCATTTATTAGTGCAGTTATCTTCACCAATGTGAACCTTTTATTCGTTGATTCAGTTCTTTAGTTTAATTCGTGTGTGCACCTTTGTTTTATTGGCCATTATTTACTAGTGTAGCCAGGGTTTTCCCCCAGAAAACTTACTAAGCCCAGTGGTAAAAAGCCCAAGGGTGGCCATCAAATAAATAAATAAAAAGTTGTCAGAATGTAGAAATGTTTTAAAGCTCTGGGAAATCCGACGGCAAGTATTAACTTTTTCCTTCATGTTTGCACTGAGATGTACAGAGAAGCATCCTGTCTGCTCATTGGTCAGTCAATGAATCCTCTGCTGATTGGTCCTTGTCCCAGTGACAGTTCAGCTTTCTGGGATCGCATCACTGGCTCGCCTGTGCACAGCACATGCACAAGCACAAAATTTCACGTGCACATTTTTCGTGAGTTGCTAAGCAGGAGGGAGACCCATGATTATCGCTTAGTTGCACACATCTCATTGAAAATGAATAGAGGAGAGGCAATGTCACCTCCCGTGTGTCAATCCTCCCGTGTGTCGTTGTGCTGATTTATCGCCCTCCAAAGACTGACTCTAACTTCCTTAATGATTTCTGTGATCTTGTGGCAGACTGCATCCTAAAATATGACTATGTCCTATTTTTTGGTGATTTTAACATCCATATCTGCTGTCCTGACAATGTGCTTGCTAAAGGTTTTTTGAATTTGCTAGATTCATTCAATTTGACTCAATGGGTATCATCCCCAACTCATGCCAAGGGTCACACCCTGGACCTGGTTCTCTCTTTTGGTCTCCCTGTAATGAACCTTGTGACTTTGCCTCCTGTGTTCTCTGACCACTCTCCTATACTCTGTGATGTTACGTTGCCATGTCCTGTCCCTGTGTGTGAAGCTCCAGCTACTAGGTTCAGAGCCCTGGATGCAGAAACTATTTCAAAGTTTGTGGACTGTATGTCTGTAAGGTTAGAGACCTTTAACCCAGATCCATCTAACATTGATCACTATTCACAACACTTTGATGTACTTTGTAATCAGGTCCTGGACGTGGTTGCCCCTCTCAAGCTTTGCAAGTCTCGGCCTAGGAGGGAGCGTTGGCTCTCTGATGTCACACGGGCTTGTAGGCGGACGTGTAGATCCTCTGAGAGAAAGTGGAAAAAGGATGGCCTACAGGTCTCGCGTGAGTTGTTCAGTGCATCACTGGTTATCAGGATGCTGTGAAGGCTGCTAGAACTGCATATTTTGCAGACATCATCAAAACTAACTCCAAGAATCCCAGGATTCTCTACAAAACATTTAATTCTGTTCTGGTGTATCAAGAGCCTAGCTCCATGTCTCCTACAGCTGCTGGAAACTGAAGATTTTCACAGATTCTTTGTTCATAAAGTATCAGGCATTAGACAAGCTATTTCTGGTAACTCTGTTGACCCTGTTCCAGTTCCTCCATCACCACCCACCCTGAACTCCCTCAATACTGTTTCACACTCTGAGCTGAGTAAGCTTGTTGCGAGGCAGAAGCCATCTGGCTCTCCACTTGACGTTCTGCCGCCTCGTCTCTGGAAGGCTGCCTTTCCGTGTCTTGGCCCATCACTTGGCCAAATTATCAATGGGAGCCTCAGCACAGGTGTTGTCCCAGCTGCTTTGAAAGCAGCAGTTATTCGGCCGACCCTGAAGAAACCTGGTGCTGATGTCTCTGTGATCGCAAATTACAGGCCTATCTCTACCCTGCCTTTTACATCAAAACTGCTTGAGAAAGTTGTTTATCAGCAACTGGTCTCACATTTTTTAGCTGATTCTGATCTGTTCGAGGTTTTTCAATCAGGGTTCAGGTCTGGCCATAGCACAGAGTCAGCTCTACTGAGGGTCCTAAATGACATCTATCTATCACTAGATCAGGGAACATCTGTGCTGCTTCTGTTATTAGACCTGACAGCAGCCTTCGACACAGTTGACCACGCGATTCTACTCGATTGCTTGGAACGATGGGTTGGGATCAAAGGGTCTGCTCTGGACTGGTTTAGATTATATCTCCACAACAGGACATTCTGCGTTAAACTGGGTGATGTTTTTTAATCTTGGGAGGGGCTCCACTGGGGGTCCCGCAGGGATCGATCCTTGGTCCTCTTTTGTTTGCCATTTATCTGCTACCTCTGGGGTCAATCTTTCGTAAACATGGCCTATCATTCCATCTCCATGCTGACGATTGCCAGATTTACTCTCCATTGTGTCAGGAGAAAGGTCACTCTATCCAGTCCTTTGTGTCCTGTGTTAACGAGGTGAAGTCTTGGCTAATGGCCAACTATCTACATCTGAATGAGGGAAAGACAGAGCTCATTGTTTTTCACCCCCCAACAGCAGGAATGTGGATCCTTATGTTGATCTTGGCCCTCTTTCTCTCTACTCAAAACCAGTTGTTACCAGTTTGGGGGTGAAACTTGATGCTGGACTTAAATTTGATGCTCACATCAATTGTGTGATCCGGTCCAGTTTCTTTCACCTGAGACGCCTTGCAAAAATCAAGCATATGCTGTCGAGAGCCCACCTGGAGTGGGTACTGCATGCCTTTGTAATTTCTAGGCTTGACTACTGCAACTCTCTCTATGCAGGGTTGTGTCAGTCATCACTGCGTCGCCTACAGGTTGTGCAGAACAGCGCAGCCAGGTTCCTGACTGGGACCAGGAAACAGGACCACATCAGTCCGGTTCTGACCTCCCTGCACTGGCTTCCGGTTTGCTATCGCTCACAATTCAAAATCCTCGTCTTTGTTTATCATTTCTTCCAGGGTGGTGGTCCCCCCTATCTAGCCACTCTCCTGAACAAACATTCCCCATCACGCGCTCTGCGCTCCTCTGACCAAGGCCTGCTCGCTGTCCCTCTTTCTAGGTGTCGTACTCGCAGGGACCGGGCTTTCTCAGTCCTAGCACCGTCACTCTGGAACCAGTTGCCACCCTCAGTTAGGCTGTCCCCATCTCTGCCAGTTTTTAAGAGTCACCTAAAAACACACCTCCTCCGCTTGGCATTTCCAGAACATGTTTGATTTTGGCCCTCTTTTATTTTGAATTTATTTCACAGTTTTCATTGGTTCACTCAATCCATTGTTTTACACATTTGTCCTGTACTAGAATGTTTCACCTATTTTGTAATTTGTATTTTGTAATTTGAATTGCTTTTATTTTTGATATATTCAATATATTTACCTTCAGCTGAACCATGTTCAGCGCTTTGGGCTTCCTGACAGGGTTGCGGAAGGCGCTTTATAAATAAAGCTTTGATTGATTGATTGATTGAAGGCTGGCTGAAGACATTGGGTGTTTCATGTTTAATTGGCTTTGATTGAAGTTGTGCTGTTATGGTAAGACAACTCTGTGTTACTGTGGAGACACTTGACGTGTCTTCACTTCTTTTGAGTTTGAAATGGTCCCAAACTTTGGACCGCTTTTGCCTTTTACAAAATTTTTTGTCTTTATAAAATTTTCTCCTTCTTCCTCATCTGTGACTATGATCACGGATGATCGCACGTTGTGCACCAGTAAAATGTGTCATTAGAGTTCAGCTGTTATGCACGCATTTAACAAAAGTTTGAATCAGTCAAAAATGATTCAATGAATTTTTTAATCAAACCATTCAAAACCATTTGTTTTTGTCCACCATAACTGTACATTGATTGTGCAACCGTTTAACACTTTTATTGCCAATAGTGCCCTCTGGGGCTAATGGTTCCACCAGAGTGTGACACTTTGAGCCTTAAATATTCAACCTTTTCACAATATTCTTATTGTCTGAGATTTTAACTTTGGGGTTTTCATAAGCTGTAAGCCATGATCCTCACAATTATGACAAAGAAAGTCTGGAAATATCAAGTTTTGCATGGAATGGGTCTATCTCATATATTAGTGTCACCTTTTAAGTTGAATTGCTAAAACAAATGAACTTTTGCACAATATTCCATAATTCCATGTTTCATCTGTATTTGTAGGAAGTGACAAATAGTTATGCTGGATTGTTTAAGGCAGTGATTTTGATTAGTGGTCTTTGGTAAGTGATGGTTTAAAATTAGGAGCTTTACTAGTTTGTCTGAGATACAAAAATAGATAAAAATAGGTTGTGATTCTTTTAGAGGAGAACATACTCACCCGGTAACTCAAATGTAGCTCAATTACTAGTGGGTATGAGTCAGCCTGACCACTGTAGCAGATTCAATAATGATGGTGATACAGTGGTTTTGTCTGAAACAGCTGCTCATTGATACAAAGACAACCTCTTTAAGTCAAGGACTGAATATTAACTCAAAATCAGGTCAGGTGCAGATTTTCATGCAAATGGAAAAACATGGAAATAATGACCTCATAATAATAATGACTTCCAAGGAAAAAATGAGTAGTGTGCTTTTATCAATGTCTTTGAAAATTGGGAAAAGGATATTGAACATAGTGTGAATAGGATCAATGTTTGAATTTTTTTTTTTCTGAGCAGCAAACTGGTTGTGGTTTTGGAATTCATATGCAGAATGGAAACCATTTGGGAGAAAATCTCAACTTGGCTTGTTGTAAACTGACCCCCTTAAATGTGGCTGTTTGGATGCAGCCTTTAGACGGCTAAAAGGACAGAAGGTAGAGGAAAACTCATCTCTGTGCTGTTCCAAAACAATTTCTGTTATCTGAATTTGGCTCCCTGATCTTGGCCTTGAAGGCTGAAGATTTTCAATAATCCCTCTGGATATTTGCTCTGCCCCTTCCTCCCCCATTCCACACATGGGCATGTGAACTCATTGGATCAGTTCGCCATGAACTCATACCACATCTTATGAGAGTCACTGACTGAACTGGGAGAAAGGTCACGGACTCACTTATTACTGATGCACCACGCATCATCATCATTTATTTATTTATTTCCAACATGCCAATAACATCACAATTAACAACAGGATATAAATCAATAATAAACCTCACAAGATAAATCAATAATAAATCAAGCTGACATTGTTGTAGGCATGTTCGAAAGGGGGTGGGCGGAAGCCAAGCTTATTCAAGCCCACCCCTATTTTTCACTAATAGTTTAACATTTAATATGTAGAAAAAACTCTTAATTTAACAACTTTTTGACCAAAGAAAATCATAACAATTATAATAATGGTAGTCTAGAGAATTTAACAGTTCTTTTCACCATGTCACTTATTACTGATGCAACACATGAACACACAACATTTCACTCACACACACACACACACACACACACACACATTCTATCAACGCTCTCCTTGCCCCCTAAACTCTCCTTCCCATTCCTGGACAGTGGAGGATGCACAGATATAACTGATGACTCCCTCGGCTGCATGGGGATTCTTGCACCCTCCCGCCTGCCTCATGTTCAATTATGTTGTGATTGTCTGAATATGCCCATCCCCCCCCCCCCCCCCCGATTCATTAGCTACAAATGGGAGAGCTGTGAAGTGGCTGCATGCCCAGTCAGCCTGTACTTTTTTATGTGTTATACTGTATGTCTGCTCTTGGAAAGGTTGTACTGGAACAGAAATTTTGTTGGTTCATTTGACAAAAAAAATCAGATTCTACGTTATCTTTAAAGATGCATCTCACGTAGAGTCTCCTTTTTTATTTAAAACAGCAAAAATGTTTAGAGTTCATCTCTCTAAACTAAAATCTAAATGGGATGTCTTCTGGTGACCATCAAAATGACCAAACAATGTATGTAGTATTATTTTTATGATTTTGCATATATCTGCTGTTAAATAATTTTCTTTTTCATCTTTCAGTTCCAGAGGTCTTACCCAAAGGTCTACCATGAAAGATTTCCCACTGAGGAAAGCAAAGCTGCTGTCATTCCAGAGAAAACCCCACGACTCAAACCTCATCTCATGCTCTTCAACCTCAAGAAACCCCTCCAACCTTTTCAGAGGAGCTGGAGTTTTAGGGCATAATGCGCAACAACCGACACTGTTTTACTTCAAGCTGTAAACATTGCAACCTCACTTAGCTGGAAGAATGTGTACAATACTGAGTCTTTACCTGCTTATATTATTTCCTTCTCTATGCGAGTAGGTGGAGTTATGTTGGAACATTGGTACTCAGTACCCAACACAGTTGTATTATTATTAATTGGGCAGCCAGTAGGTGACATACACTCACTGGCCACGTTATTGTAGGGATGCACCAAAAGTTCGGTCTCCGAAAATGACCCAAAAGTGAGTTTTCGGTTTTCAGTCAAAACCTCGAAAACACAGTAGAAACAGACCGTCAGGCGAACTCCGTTTTGTTTTATCTCGCTCCGCCTTATTTGGCAACTTGTTCTTTGCTTCATTACAACAGTCGATTTTGATTTCAAAAGTAAAGTTTCTCCCCTTTTAGTAATGCTGTTTAATTAAGATCGCTTGGATATTCATTTCAATTGTGTGACACTTTTTAGTTTCTCATCTACTGCGTCTGCCTGGATTTTTTTCTTCTTCCTTTACGTTCCTGCTACGTCTGTTGCGATTAGCGGTGTTTTTACCATTCTTCTACAACCACCATGTCCAGAACATGGTAAACTAAGCTTTGTATCATGTGTGATCCACATGAAGTATGCAGATTCTCTGATGTTGCGCACAGCAGCAGCATCACTTTCTTTTTCACTGGACGAGTGAACTGCGGTGAGGAAACAACATTTTAATCAGAGGGTGAGAATCAGTCAGCCATTAGCAGACAAAGAGCTTTGTCAACAGTGAACAGATCTGTCAGCATTGTAAGTTTCTCTTCTAATAATTGATAATATTCGCCCTCTGTGTGCTCTGCTCCGCTCGTCTCCTCTCCTCAGTCGTGTGTCTCTGACGGGGGGTGGGTGGGGGTTGAGGCAGTTTTGAAACTCCATAAACTATGAAAATATCAATAGAAACACCAAAAACTGTTGCTCAGATTGAAGTTACACATCTCCACTATCTTTTGGTGTAAAGTAATAACTTCGTGAGGGATTATATTTGCTGCTGTGGCTCGTTAAACGTAATATTGCAACTTTGGTGCTTAAAGTGTTAATTTTTTAGTTCTCAGCAGGCGTTTCAGTTATAAGACTGTACATTTAATATTATTATTATTTCTTAATTATATGTTATTTAATGTACATGAGTGGGGTCCAGTGAAACATTTTATAATTTATTTCGGTTTTTCGGCCTTGGTTTCCTCATTTTCGGTTTCGGTCGAGAATTTTCATTTCGGTGCATGTCTACTTTATTGAGTACACTTGTTCAACTTCTTGTCAGCATGCGTAGCTAATGGCTGCAACTCAATATATTAAAACATCTAGACATGTTGAAGATGGTTTTGTGCAGTTCGAACTGAACATTAGGGGGCATTTTCACACTAGGGTTGTCTAGGGTTAACAGAGAAAGGTCTGAAAAAGAAATGATCAATTGAGCAGCAGCTGTTTAGATGGAAATGTCTTGTAGAGGTAAGAAGGGACTGGTCAGACTGGTTCTAAATTATTAAAAGACAATAGCAGCTCAGATAACCCCCAGATCCTACCAAAGTCTGCAGAGCAACAGCTGCTCCAGATGAACTCCAGCAGCAGAAGACCACGCCAGGTGTCTCTTCTGTCAGCTAAAAACAAGAAAACAGGATTCGTAGAGCTGGACCAGAAGAAACTGGAAAAGTTTTTCCTGGTCGTATGTGTCTGGATCTCAGCTGCAACATTCAGATGGGTGGGTCAGAATGTGGAGTCCGCTCAGATCATCTCTATCTGGTTTCTAGAATAGGAAAACTGGACTCACGAGAGTTCACGAGATCTCAATCCAGTTCAGAACCTTTATAGTGTGATTGAACAGGAGATTGTTATGCATGTAGCTGTGATGCTGTCATGTCAGCACGCACCAGAACCTTTTAAGAGGGTTTGAAACATCTTGTTGAATCTTTGAACAACTAAGACTTCTGAAGGCAGAAGTGGTCCAACTCGTTACCAGTAAGGTGTACCTAACAGAGTGGCCACCCTGATTCTTTTTCAACCCACTTACCAACATATGATAGTTTGTAATTTATACACGTCATAATGTATTGCAAGTAAACGAAGGTCCAGCATATCTGCTCTGATATCCTCACTGCCTCCAGATAAGAGAAACTCTTCTGTATCAAAAGCAGAGTTAATAATGTCAGAACTGATCAATAAGATGGTCCTGACTAATTAAGCCCTGGGGTCCGATGCAGTTCAGCACCACATTTGCCACAGCTGATTGAACATATCTTATAAATACACTTTCAAAGGTTATTCATTTTTTATAGCAAAGCACTTAAATTTATAAGGATGTTGGTGAAATCGATGGCACATCCTTCTTCCTGAAGGTTCCAGCATTGCTCTTCCAAAGTTTAGCATTTATTAAGGTCAACAAAAGGTCAACCTTTTTCATTTTCAAAATGCATTCACCTTTAATCCTTATCTGGTTAAACACTTTACTGTCCGTTGACGCTGAAATATGTTTTTTGTTCCGTCATCTATAAATTCTAAATTTTGGTCAGAAACA
This sequence comes from Nothobranchius furzeri, assembly GCF_043380555.1. Classification (NCBI taxonomy): domain Eukaryota; kingdom Metazoa; phylum Chordata; class Actinopteri; order Cyprinodontiformes; family Nothobranchiidae; genus Nothobranchius; species Nothobranchius furzeri. The sequence goes on from NC_091745.1 coordinate 55,226,785, forward strand.
GTAACTATTTACTAACTGTTCTAAATACGTTGTTTGTATAGAGACAAGTTTATTTTTGTGTTTAACAGAGCTAAGACGCAGAGCCTAAGTAGTTAATACTTTTGAACTGTCTTCCAGTTTATCAGCCTATATGAGTTGGATGTTATTGCTTTTCAGTGTTAATGATTAGAAAACATGTAGTATTGAGTTACATATCTGATGCAAATGTGTATTTTTTTCATCTGATACTTTGGTTTGAATAGTAAACATGTGGGTCTTAGGCAGCTTGATCTTGGGATAATGATGAGTCCACACTTAGAGGCTATGAACATATCAACAGTTTATGGAGAAAGGTAAACATTAACATCAGGTGTTTGAGACACTGGTACAGGACTAAATCATTACTGGATTATGGTGAATCCCTTTCTCTCACAACCATTTCTTACACCGTACTTGACTTCTACGCTCACTGCACTATAGTCAAACATTTTATGTGTTGACTCGTTGGTTTTATTCTGTATATAAGAACTGTTTCTTTCACTGGTACATATTTCAGATCAAAAACTTTTTTTTTTATTATCAGAGCAACCACTTTGGTCTTACTATCTGCTGTACCATATTAATCATGTTGTTCCCTTAATTTGAGACTTAAAAGTGTGTTTTTTATGTGATTTTCATAAATAATCTTTAATGCTGGAAGAACTGTTACACTTGAATTGCTGCACAAGACATTATAGTTTATGGAAAAAATCAATTCATGTGAATGCTAATTTTTGTATTAAAACTAATTGGTTAACATAACATTCTTGTATTTGTGTTCTTGTTTTCATGTTCATCCATTATCTAAGGCCTTGTCCACACCTATCAAGTTTTTTTAAACGATTATCCACTCTCCCAAAAAAACTAAAACGTCCACACCACCTCGTTTTTAGAAAATTCTCCATCCACAGGGCATAAGGGCCTTAAGCACATTCATATGCATGTAAGACCTGTAGGTGATAGTAGTTATCCTGAAGCCTATCCATTTAGTCTTCCTGCTCAAAGTTTTCCCACCAGCTTGCAGTGTGTTCCGGTCTGACCCCAAACCTGCATTGGTTTCTTTGCTGAGAAACCTTCCTTAGATGTGGAAAAAGCAAGGTGGCGGGCAATAACCATCCTTAACCTCGTCCTTCACCTGTGGTCTTTGACAAGTAGCAGCAATTCTGCTTGTAAAAACAGACAAGAGCACTTGGGCGATTGATAACGCAAGCACAGCTCTGAGGGTATCCATGTTGTAGTGTAAACACAGGTCGCAAATGTGCCATTAGCTTTTTTGTCAGACAAAACCCAAAACTGGTTCTTTCTGTCCACACAGAAACACTTAACACGAAGAAAACACAAATCTTCACTGGTCGTTTTTGTTGTGTAAATTTGCATTTTCTTGTGGAGGACAGGCCGAAACATAGAAATATGTCTTCATTTAGGGAGACATACCGGGCTACGTGTGGACAGAGCCTAAGCTGATTCATCCTCAGTAGGGTTGCAGGGCCATGCTGTCTCCAGCTGTCATCAGGCAAGAGGCAGGAGACAACTTTGACAGGTATTCTGTCCATCACCGGGACGAACAACTATTTACTCACTCCTAGGGATAATTAGTTTCCTACCAACCCAACATGCATGTTTGTGGTGTGGACAGAAGCTAGCCTAGTGAACTAGACCAAATTCTTACTTTGCAAAATTTGGTCTAGGAACACTCAATTGGAACTTCTGCGACACCTAGCAGCATTCTGGCAGGCCAAACAGCTCTCTATATTATCAAACTGATAGAGCGCTGTCATTTCTCCACAATGGTGGGCCAATCACAGTGTTATCAGTTTTGTGGAATGCTCCTAGCACTATTGGTTTGTTGGGCGAGATGATCCTATGGAGTGGAACAAGATGGCGACAGCTTGTTTGAAACAGCTTTTACATCAATTTTAGATTATTTGGACTATTGTGATTTGGGTTTTATTAGAATTGGGAGCAGATAGATGTATTCAAATCTTTTATTTAGAAAAAAACGTATTTTCGCCTTCAACAGCAGACTGCCTCGTTTGCCGACATTCGTTGCGGTGAGTACGTTGTTTGTGTTCCAGTAGCATGCGGAGATCATTTGAGAGACAATGGAAGAACCTGACCCACAACCGAGAACCGTCAATGGAGCGTTGCCAGGCTAAATATCTATTTATTTAGTCTAGCTTGCCAGGGAGGAAGCTGGATTACCCAGAGAAAAAACATGCATGCATCAGGAGAACATGCTAACTTCCCACAGACAGGATTCTAACTGGAAACCTCCGTGCTTCGATGCAACAGTGCTACCAACTGTGCCCAGGTTTTATAAACGGTGGGTATAGAAAAGAATCCAGAAGTATCCCTTTGGTTTGACTTTGATTTACAAGAAAATGTATTCACCTTGTCAAGCATCGTACATTTTGTGTATTTACATTTTCCACAGCCAGTCATTTTAATGGCTGTCCGATGCTTTTCCATCTTTGTTCTCATCGTTTCATGCACAGATGAAAAATTCTCAGATATGGAAGCATACAGTGAATGATAAATTGTATAAAGATGCAGGGACTGGGAGGAGGAGAAACTTCTGTGTGATGCAGCAGAACTGTCACAAGTTGTCTCTAGATGCTCATCAGTGCAAACATCCCACACAGTAAACACTTTGGCTCAAACTCGTAGGATGAAAAAAAAAAACTAAGATTTTCTTCCCACGCAAGTCCCTTCCACCATTATGACTCACAAGGTTAAAGTCATGGTGTGCAACATCTCTAAGGCCCTGACAGCAGGTTTCTGAAGTTATTGAACAAGTCCCAGCTTCTGAGTTAAAATATTGAAAGTTTATCCCCAGCAGAGACCATTTTCTATAGTGTCGTAGTATACACACACACACGGGCGTGTGCGGACCCAGTGTTTTACAGAATTCAGACCTTTATTTAGGTCAACCCATATAACACAAACACGTGGCGGACTTTCATTACAGGATGGGCCAAGACCACTGCCCTGTGGGGTACCAATATTTTTAGTGATGCTAGCTGAAGTTCTGTTTCCAGTGCTGACTGATTAAATGAGGCCCTGAGTAAATAGGCTGCGCCACTTCAGTTGAAGCATGTTTGAGTGTCCCACATGAATGATGCCTTGGAGAAAACCCAGGAAATCTGCTCTATGCTACCCATGATGAACTGGAAGGGACAGATGCACAGAGGAATCTCAGAGTTCCTTTTAGGAAAACACTTTTTTGTGCAATGAGGCACACTGCCAGTCTGACTCAGAGTAATGTTAATAAAATTAGAAGTTCACAGAATCATGTGTTTGAAGCTTTTCTGTGACCTGCGAATGTTTGTGTACAAACTTAATTGGATTCATCTGTTGATAGTTTTGCCTGAGTGAGACCAAACGCTCTGATGAAAAAAATCTGATCTACAGTTAATGAGGAGCTCAGTGTTCTGAGTGCTGAATGAAAATTAGAGTGAATTTGCATTAGCACTCATGCGCCTTCATAGTGTCCCTATGCAATCTAATAATAATCACGCATTTGCTATATAATTATAACTGTTAGCAAATCAAAATTAAAAATTTCTGCTGAGGGATAAGAGATGGGCATTAAATAGAAACGATTTTGAGAAGCTGTGTGAATGCTTACTCAGAGTGATAAAAGTTATAAGAAAATTATCTTACCCTCAGTTTTCTGCAGCACAGTCTGTATCAAAAGCAATGCATGGTTATAGAACACCTTCAGAATAAAGATCCAAACTCTGGGGATCTTCTAGTGACACAAATTCAAAAATGCCTCATGTTTCATGCAAAAGGAGCTTTCAAAGCTTTCTGCCACACATTTGGTGCAACAACATACATTTTACAGACCTAATGAGGTAAAATACCTAGAATTACCTACCTTTAAGCTAATGGTGGCAGGGCACAGCCAAAGAAGCATTATTAGAGACTAATGACTCTGTGGAAGTCATCATCTGTTATAAATGATGTGTCTGTGTAAAAATATATGAAAAAATAAGCCCAGGCACCTGATCTGTGGTCTTTCTTATGCTCCAGGATGTATCAGTACATTAATATTCTGGCCTGTTTGCCTGCAGCTCGTACAGTAAGTGTTCCACTGAGGGGGGTGTGATAGTCGATGTCTCAGCAGTGGAGTGAAGAAGAGAGAATTAACTCCATCATCAGGGGCCTCTTCTGCCTTTGTAGCCATGAGTGCAAATCCTGATCTGAATACAAAACAGGCTTTTTGCTCTTAAATATCGAGACTGTAATGGTTCCATCAGATACTGCCTGGCATTCTATTCAAGGATATTCAACATGTTTGATCTTTAAAGAGCAAGTCACCCCCCAAATCACCTTTTTTTCTGATAAACTATATAAATGCGTGTCTAATTGTGCTGCAGACACGTGTAGTCAATAGTTTTGCACTTTAGTGAAATGGTAAATGGCCTGTATTTGATATAACGCCTTTTAGAGTCCTGAAACTCCCCAAGGCGCTTTACAAATCAATCAGGCATTCACCCATTCACACACACATTCACACGGTGGCGATGAGCTACAATATAGCCACAGCTGCCCTGTGGCGCACTGACAGAGGCAAGGCTGCCGAGCAAAGGCACCACCGGTCCCTCTGACCACCACCAGCAGGCAAGGAGGGTTAAGTGTCTTGCCCAAGGACACAGCGACAGCAGCAAACTGTGCGGGGCTCGAACCTGCAACCTTCCGATTATGGGACAAGCACTTAACTCCTGTGCCACCGTTGCCCCGGTGCATTTTAGCTAAAATTTAAATTTTCAGCCTAAAACTCAGTGTTGTGCTGTTGTCAGGTGAAAACTCTGCACTACATCTGCCATCCCTATTGGCTAGGAGGTACCCTAGGATGTTAGCTGGTACCGTATGATGTCACAATGTCGTTGTGAGCCTGTGTGTGTGTGGGAGTGGAGTAATACTCTGGTGGTACCAACTCCACTCCCACTTCCTGTTTGAAAAATGCCTGGCAGACCAAGAAGGCGAAGCCGCTAACAAATACACACACAGGCTCACAATGACATTGTGACATCATAATGTACCAGCTAATGTCATTGTGTACCTCTTAGCCGATAGCGATGGTAGCTTTAAATTCAAATACAGTGCATTGACAGTTTTAGGCTGAGTATTTAAATTTGAACTAAGATGCACTAAAGTGCCAAATTATTGACTACAAGTGTCTGCAGCACAATTAGACACATTTATATAGTTTATCAGCAACAGAATGTTGATTTAGGGGTGACTTTAATTAACCAACTTTTACAATTTGATAGGAACATACTTGAGAGACAACAAGTTTGAATAATGAGAAAATGTTTTCAATTTTTGTTTCTCTATTAAGTCTGCAAGTAAATTCCTACAAAACTATCTATTTTTAGAATCTGTAATCCAGCTGGTCCGAGTGAATTAAGTCAGCTGGGATTTTCTTCCCTCAGACTTGGTTCCCCAGAGAGAGCTGCTGTTTTTATTCCATAAGGGAAGGAAACAAAGCTTAATGGTTTCCTTTTACCCTGCTCTCTGATCAGTTATAAAGCCATCAAGGTGGCATGCAGCCACATAACCTTTGCCAGTAGCATGTGGTTGTGACTCAGACCATGCTCTCCAGTTGGGAAAGCCCATGCTGTTACCCTAATGCTTTTCTGGGAACAGATATGTAATTGGTTTTTCACTCTGCAAGGTTTTTGAACTGCTCGTGTCTCACCAGATCACTGCAACCTGAAAGCCATCAAACACAGAATATCCTGCTGTATGAATAATATTTTCCCGTTTTAAGTGCTGACATTTGCGACTGCCAGCCCTGAAGTATTACGATAAAATGTTTGAATTTGGTATTCCTGCTAATGGCAGCAAATGCAGTGTTTGTAACACTTCTTTCATCATTAAATGCCGGGGCGTGTCTGATTGATGGGTGTGTTCTTATCAACAACCAGTGGATTTTGTACAGGCCCATTGCTGGGAAGCCAAAGAAGGTCAGAATCAAGTGTCTCAATGACCTTTACACATTTTGGAAAAAAGTAATTTTTAGATGTTATTTCATTTTCTTTTGGAGGCTAACTGGAGTTTTGCTAACCCACAATGATGAGAACATATGTGGAAATCCATCAAATCCATGGCTTTAATTGATTTTAACTTCACATTATTCTCTATATGAACGTAAATGTTGGCAACAAAGTTAACAGGCAATAGTGCACTACTGGTTGCTGCTGCCTATCTTGACCAGATCTTCCTTGAGAAAAAAGCTTTTAATCTTAAGAGATTTTCGTCCTGGTAAAATAAAGGTTAAATAAACAAATAAGTATAGATTCATCGCATATACTTTTACACTGGTCCAAATAAAACTACCCAATAGGGAATACACTTTTCCTGTAATATTTCATTTCTGGAGACCATTAAAACTGCCACCAACTATATGTTTCACCAAAACCTGGTGAAAAAATGACACTCTGACAGTTCTGCTTGTTGTAAACCTTTAAACAATTTCCCCACATCAAACAGCAAATCCAAAAAATGACACCTATATAAACTGCTCCTAACACTAGATTGCTAGTATTGTATCTGATAAACTTTAGACTGATAGCATTTACTGAAACAGACATAAACTGTGGGGGAAAGAGAGACGGAGATGTTTATTTCATCCAAGTCTTCCTTTGCGTGTGGCACAATGAGCTTTAAATAAAGCATGTTTGGTTTAGTCTTGGTTTTACATGAAAGATTTGAGTTTTGTTTTTTCCTTAATTTAAACTGACATGAATTTTGAAGACACTTGCCAGCTTTACCCGTTCAGATGGCCTTCCAGCTTGCTGAGCTCAAGTTAAAGTTTACACATTCTTTAGACTTAGTTTGGACACTTTTTGGGATTTATTACAGCAACAAACATAAAACATAGAAGAGAAGATTATTCTGCTTATCTGAACCCGAGTTGTGCACGCACGCACGCACACACACACACACACACACACACACACACACGTATATATATATAAGTAATTGCCAACATTTTTACTCAAGTTCAAGTTAAAAGTACTCAAAGTAAAAGTTACTTAGTTACTTTTTTGGCTACGCAAGGAAGGCTACAAATAAGTAGTGCTAAATCACAATGCTTGCTCACAACACGCTCATGTGCATGCACACGTGCACACATACACACACACACTTATTTATACGCTTGTGTGGACCTCCATTGACTTCCATTCATTTTAGTGACTCCACCATGCCTAACCCTAACCCTAACATTAAACAATAGTGTTCTATTCCTTATTCCTAACACTAGCCTAAAGTAACATAAACTAAAAGCTAATTCACACCATACCTCTAAAAACAAATTTTACGGTGCTTAGCACTGTGTGCACCAGCAAAATTTCTCCACAATGTGGAAATGTTTGGAGGTAGAAAGAGTACTAGATCTTCCTACGAGAGTAACAATACTTTGATGATTTTTTTTACTCAAGTGCAAGTAAGTACAAGGCTAAGCAATCCCATATCTTTGGCATCAAGAAGCAACTTCTGAGTGTATACGCACACAGGGACGGCACACATAGCGTTACCAACTGAATTAGCTCCAGTATTAAGTGCTGATTTGCACTATCAAGATGTTAAAACTCAGAGCATGCAGGTCTCCTGTTCTTTGAGCAGACCACGCTGGGAATCAGTTGGTAAGGACCGCTAAACGTTCTTTTGCCGTTGCCGTGAGGAGTTGGGGAAACACATTTCAAAGACAGAACCGAGTCTGGCTGCCAAACCGAGCAGAATACTGACGTAAGACTGGAGCGTGAAGCTGCAGGTTTCAACCAACATGAGAGGGAGGGAGAGGGAGTAAACAGCAAATGCATCAGAGGGACCTGAGAACATGAATCAATAAAATACACAGTTGACATTTTTCATCAGCAGCAGAGTATCACCAGAAAAATGCAGATATTCACTACATCAGAAATACATCATTTTAAACTAAAATAGTTCACATTGTACAAAGACAGTGTGACTTTCCCGTACACAATGACTCCTTTCTGTTGCCCGTGAAGAGTCATGCAGCTCATTAATTCTTTGTTTCTTGTGAACAACTGGAGTTAGTCTGTTGTAGCTGAGTGAGCACTTTCTCTAAAATAAAGGAAAACACTCGTCCTAATTGGTTCGGATGCTTTTTTTTTTTTACTACCCTAGAGTTATCTAATGGTGCATGAGTCAAAATTACAAGAATGCAAACATTCACAGCATGATATTCGCCTGCTTTGGAAAGATGCAGTCAACACAACATTGAGGGTAATCACGCGTGAATCAAGCAGATTGCTTTTGGAAGTACAGAATTTACAAAATCAGCTCAAACGCACGAAAACCTACTTCTTGTTTTACACTGATAAAACTCGTATTCAAGTAATAAATAACAACAGCATTTTTGTTTTCAGCAAAATAAAAAATAAAGACATTCATGCAACCATGTAAAGTTGTTTGAATTCTAGTTTCAGCAACAGAGTAAAAAGGCATTTCTTTCAGTGCTTGATTTGCAATTTTCACTAGTATTTGAATGCGAGTGGATTTATTTATTTATTTTTTCCGGATTGGAAATGGGAGAAATGCACAGAGATGATGCGATGTGCTGGATGTTATTTATAATCATAGACCAGCAAACTGAGGTCATGAGCGACCACACTCAGGAGTTACAAGTGGAGCCTGTGATAAGCCATTCGCTGCTGCCTTTAGCTCTGCAGCAGGGCCGGATTTAGCCAGCCCCACAAAGGGGTGCAGGTAGAATATCGGGGGGGTGGGGGGGTGGGGTGGGGGGGGGGCAGGTCTGGAAAATAATTTTTTGGGTTTCACATACCTCCATATCCCTAAAATGCATAGAAAACTATGCTATCATCATGACAGTTCTTCTATCCATATATCTGTCTTTTCCTTTGATCTATTCCTTACACTACCCTCTGCATTTACCCGGGCTTGGGACCGGCACAAATGGGACACTGGCTTGTTCCCTATTGGGGCTGCATTAATCAATCAATCACTCAATCAATCAATCAATCAATCAATCAATCAATCAATCAATCAATCAATCAATCAATCAATCAATCAATCAATCCATCAATCAATCAATCCGTCAATCCATCAATCCATCAATCAATCAATTATCTATCTATCTATCTATCTATCTATCTATCTATCTATCTATCTATCTATCTATCTATCTATCTATCTATCTATCTATCTATCTATCTATCTATCTATCTATCTATCTATCTATCTATCTATCTATCATCTATCTATCTATCTATCTATCTATCTATCTATCTATCTATCTATCTATCTTTTAATATTTTATGGTTTTTATCTTTTTTATGTCTTTAATCCATTTTATCTATCTTGTCTGTCTATCCTTCCATTTTTATATACATATATTTTTTCTTTTTCTTTTTTAGAATTTTTGTTGTTTTTATTTCTTTATGGATTTTATCAGTCATTACAGCATCAGCCATCTGCTTTTCTGTGCAAAAGTCCTAACAAATGAATCCGTATCTAGGCCTGTTGTTATGGCCTTCTCGTGAGCCAGAATGACTACATTTCTTTTTCTCTCATGTAGTGTAGTACAACGGAACGGGGTAAGAACACGAGACAAAGTGGAGAAAGAGCTCTCACATGATGCTGCTGATATTCCAATAACAAGGGAGGTCACATACATGTGATGGAGCTGAGGAAAGGCACCCATGTAGATATTTGCAAACGGTGGAGAAGTCTACAAACTCTTCACTGTTATCATCATCAGTGTTTTTGAATTTTATCCAACATTATTTTTGCAACAAGAATCTCAGTGGAAAGTTTGTCACTGTCACTTCCTGTCATTTTCTGCAGAGGACTTAACATGTCAGGATCCAGAAAAGAGGGAGACTGAGGTTGAAGGCAGTTAACGGCTTTCATGAGATCAAGATTGCTTTTGGAGAATCTTGTCTCCATCTCTACAATGACTATGTCCAAAATGTTGAGAAGAGCTCTCTTCAGAGCCTGGCTAGGAGTTGTGGAGTCTTCTGCGTGGCTCACAGTGGACATTACAACACTACCTGTTAGCAGTGAGCTTGTTTTTCTTTGTCTTTTAGCAGCTGGTGCAGGTGTGCTGGTTAATGTCTCACTTTCCTCCTCTCGCACAGCACAGGTCAACAGAGTGAGACTGCAGCATAGAATTTGCAGACTTCAGGGAACCCAGAAACTTTAGGAGGAATTTTCCTGTTTCAAAGAAATTGTGCCTCCTTAACATCATCAACAGTCCTGATGCCTCTGTACAGATGTCAACAGCAGGAGCTCTGTCCTCTGTAACCTCTGACAGGATACTCATAATAGCATCCTGATTTTCCACAAGGCACTTGGTCACATCATGGTGGCTTGTCCACCTGATCTCCAACAGTCGTTTCAGGGAGGGAATGTCATAGTTCTGTGAAACATAATGACGGTGGAAAAATGAGTGTAGAGAGCCTGATAGATCAAAAAAGGCTTTTGCACATGGCTCAGCCTGCATTGCATGGACCAATGCCAAGTGCAGCTGGTGGTTGTAGCAGTGGATGTAGGGAATATCCTTCCCTACCTTCTTCTACAGTAAGGCCTGAACCCCACCCCTGACCCCACTCATGACAGCAGCTCCATCATAGCATTGACTGATCATTTCAGCTGAGTCAGAGAGATGCTCAAGAATTTGGGTGGTAATAAATTCAGCATTTAACTGACTGAGATCAAGCAGACCGATCAGGTGTTCCTCTGGAATGCCATTACAGACAAATCTAACCATGACTGACTGATTCTCCACATCTGTCCCTAGTTCCATCACTTTTAATGCAAAACCCAGCATACTCTGCTTTGTCATAATTATCTTTGATCTTTTTTAATACCATTTTTGCCAGTTTTTCAATAATTTCATTTTGTATGTTGTGAGAGGTGTATTTTGTATTTTCTGGGATGTGTTTGTGTATTTCATAAAATTTGGAGTCTTTGGCCAGTGTGTAGTCTACCATATTTTAGAACAGTCCTGCAGAGAAATCATCACCACTTTCCACGCTGCCTCAAAGTGTCAGTTCATTTACTGCTAGGAACTGAACTACTTCTCCAACAGTTTTTATGTAGTATCTGTTTTCTTTTTTGTTTTGTTTTTTCGATTTGTGTGGGACTTATTAAATTTCCTATCGTTTCCCCTGTGGCCTCTCTTTGGGACATTTCAGACCAGGCTTTTTCATTTTTTCTGTGGCATTGACTTGATGCATGCTTTGTGATTCCCTTGTCCTTTTCCAGTGCTGCTTTCCAATTATTAAATCCTTGTTTTGTGAAGGCCAAATCCCCATCATTATTCCCCCCAAATTTGTGACATGGGAAACAAAAGCACGCATCAAGCTTTACTGAATAATCCAGCCATGGTCTCCCACGATACCAGGCAGGGCAAAATGAGCGCATGTTCTTCCCAAAATGGCGCTTGGGGAAAACAAGAGCGGTGGGTTGGGACGGTGCGCTACTGTTCAGGCCTGTGTCACCCACAGCGACGGCTGGGTTGGTAACGACGGGGACAGCAGGAGGGGCTTCTGTGCTTGTGCAACTGGTTGTGGCGAGTTGTGAAGCAGCAGCCGATGAGCCTGCTTCTGCCGCTAGTGCGTTAACACCGTTGCTCGGCTTAGAAACCAGAAACCTGCGCATTGTCGTGTCAAATCGGTTCACTTCAAAAACAATTTAATGAAGAGAACGAGGCAAACTAAAACCTTGAGAAAGAGTACCAATTAATTCCAGTGACTGACAGAAGAAGAAAACTTCAACCAATGGCTGAGCTCAGATAACAACGGTGCATCTCGGTGATCTGCTGCTGACTATCTGAGGCGTGTGAAGCGAGTGAGACACAGAGAACGAAGTGCGGTGGCTGGCCACACCCTCCCTATGCATCTACCAATCAGCAGCTACTTTGAGAGAGAGAGAGAGAGAGAGAGAGAGAGAGAGAGAGAGAGAGACAGAGAGAGAAAGAGAGAGAGAGAGAGCACTCTGACCCTTTTTCATCAGATCTTTTCAAATTTGGGATTTCTACATGTCATCGCATTTGGGGGGGCAGTTACTATTTTTAGGGGGCATTGCCCCTCCTTACCCATGGCTACATCCGGGCCTGCTCTGCAGGCCTTTTATTGTTGCACAAAAATACTGAATAGTTGCACAACTTATTTATAATATCATGCATGATGGTTCGTTTAACCCCGCCTGCCGACATGAGAGCAAAAACTGCAATAGAAATGCTCTCGTGAAAATGCAGCCCCATACCGGAACACGCCGGTCCACCACAACCGCTCCACTTCGTGCCAAACCTTGCAGATCTCCCAGTCCCAGGGTGGACACACTCCCACTAGCTCACTGAGTTAGTAGTCATGTGTCATCTTGAAATGGCATAGCTATTTAAGGACATATAAGCTCTGCATTCACAACTGCACTTTCACTGCAACCTGAAAGAAACGGCACAGAGCAGCAGTATGCTCTGGAAGTGGAGTCTGCCAAACCAACTAAGAAAAAGAAGAGAATAAGTACACCTGTGCTGCACTCGGTTAGTTTGAATAACTAACAATAAAATCAAAAGACACATCAAATGTGTCAGAAGCTCATCATCTAAAGACAGGAGGTTTAATAGTAATTTCACTGGTAACAAAGAAGAGATTGGCTTTTTTTCTGACCCTATCATTTTATTTATTTATTTTTGTTTATTATTTATTTATTTATTTATTGCTAATTTCCTTTCTGCAGCTAAAGCAGGCTATAGGAGTTGAATAAAGTGTTCATGTTCTGAATGCATGTGCAGCACAGAAGGGCCAATGGTATTTCAATGAACGAGACCTGCAGACATGATGAGCACACGTTTCCACGTCCGCTAACTGACAGCATTCAACAAATCTTGAGCCCCACCCCTTTGAAATTCTTAGAAGGTTGCTCTTTCACAAAATGAAAAAAAAAATCTAGATTATGTTATTGAGTAAAGAGGAATACCGTCAAGTGCAGAACTATTGTAGTTTTTAAGGAGAAACCTTTGAGGCTCTTTTGTGGTTAAAGTTAATATCCATAAACACACACTTACAGTTATTGTTTTGGGTAGTGTGTATATAGTGCGTATTGTGTGTTGTGGTGGATTTCCTGTTTATATCATTTCACTTTTATGCATCTTTTGTTCAGTGACTGCTTTTTATCAAAGCATTCAAATCCACCCAATTCAAATGATGTTGGCAGATTTTTATTTAAATCTAAAGACTTTCATAACAATGTGCCAGAAATTCATGTGTGAAATAATTTTCACTGTGGTTTTAACACTCAAACGATGAAATATAGGAAGCAGTGTGTGCCATGCATGAGAGATCAAAGTATATTTCAAAGATTAGATTAGAGATGCCCTTTAATTCTGGCTCCCTGTTTAGATGTAGTATCTGCCGTCTGTACCACTGCTCAGTCAGGCTGAACCCATCTCTCCATCAACGTCAATTAGATAACAGCCAATTCAGAGGAAATGAGTCTGTACTCCGCTCCAGCGAGCAGCATCTTTGTTTTTAAGTGTGAGAGTGAACGAGAGAGGTGTGTTTTTCTGCCACTTGCAGCGAGAGTGGATCTTTTTTTTCTTCTTTGGTCTCTGTTCTTCTCTTGGGCTAGAGTGGATGAAGCTTTTGTGCAAAACTCAAGGTGCGATTGCAAAATTAGCAATGTCTTTTTTTTTCTTAGCAAGAATGAAATCGGGGTATAATGCAGCCGATTTGGACCTCGTGTTCCTCCTGAGTGTTTTTTCTCTGCTAAAAGCAGCTTGATTAGAATTTGATGAAAGGAAATGTATGACTTGTCTTTATTATATGATCAATATATTTTCTGTCATGAAAAATACACTCAACTTTCCAATCTGAGAAGATTTTGTTTGCCGTTGTTGTGTTTTGTCTATATTTCTCAGAAGCAAATGTGCTCCTAAACAAGGGCTTTCTCACAACAAGAGAGCAGCAGTTGCTGCATTTATTGTTCTTATTTAACAAAAACCATGGCTCCAGTGCCTTTTTGGGCTTGTGCTCATGTGTAACTCAGAGTGCACCGATAGTGCAGGTAGCACTCCAACATCAGCGTTCTGCCAAACGCCTCCAAAGGGTCGACTCCTCACGAAAATAGCTGACGGCGAACTGACTCACAGTGAGAGAAATTCATCATCAAACAGGTTGTGACCTAAAGAGCGTCACCCCCCAAATGAATTTTTTTTCTGATAAACTATATAAGTGCGTGTCTAATCATGCTGTAGACACGTGTAGTCGATAGTTTTGCACTTTAGTGCATTTTAGCTAAAATTTTAATTTAAATTTTCTGCGTAAAACTGTCAGTGTTGTGCTGTTGTCAGGTAAAAACTCTGCACTGCATTTGAATTTAAATCTGCCATCGCTATTGGCTAAGACATACCCTAGGACGTTAGCTGGTACCGTATGATGTCACAATGTCATTGTGAGTCTGTGTGTGTGTGTATTTGTTTGCGGCTCTGCCCTCTCGGTCTGCTAGGCAACAGCATTTGTTGCATTTTTCAAACAGGAAGTAGGAGTGGAGTAACAGTTTGCATCTGTTTCTTTTTTTTTAATAAATCAATTGTAGAAACTTCCACATATTTTATTTAAAAGATATGAGAATTACACTAACCCCAATGGTCGGACTTGTTACATCTTCTGCCTTAGCAACAAAGGAACTACGCTCCAAATGATTCCCTTCAAATTAATAATCATCAAAAACAGAGTAGAACTGTGGAATATTTTTATAGAAATGAGTATTTATTGTTTATGTCAATGCCAGCTTTTGTGATCAGAACCTTTTTTAAAAAACGAGACAATAAATGTAAACAAAACATAAAATAAATTCCCATTCCATTATTGTGTGTGTGTGTGTGTGTGTGTGTGTGTGTGTGTGTCCTAAGGCAGAGCAAATCCAGATTGCTTGCCCCAGTTCCTCAACACTTCATCTTTGCCTCCTTTGGTTCCTTTGCTTGTGTTAGGTCTTTGCCAGCAGCAAACTGGGCCACCCCACCATCTCTGCAGTGCTTGGAGTACCCCGTGGTGGTTCCTCCAATGCTCCACTTGGGCTTCACCTCCAGTCACAGCATCAGTGTTTTGCAGGCTCTCATAGGTTATTGGTGGGTCATTCAGCTGCAGTATTGCTATTGCCACAAGCTGCATTGAATAAGCTCAAATGTAAAATTTACGATGTTTTTTTCTGACAATTAAAATATATGGGTGTATTTTATAACAGATTTAAAGAGTATCTAACCCAGCTTCTGCGTGCACCTCACTGTTCTCACTGAGGCAATTTCTTCTTGTAGCGGCTACATCTCAAGGTTGAATGATGCAAAGAAATTGTCTCTTGGAGGGATGCAGCTGCTCCATCACGACTCTCCTTTTCTGTTGTCTTTATGGTGTACAGTAGCTGCCAGTGTCTGCTTTCCCGAACACACACACACACACACACACACACACACACACACACACACACACACACACACACACACACACACACACACACACACACACACACACTTTGTAATACAATAATATAATTTAAGGAAAGTATTGTGCCTACAGGCTGAGCACAGGGGAGCCAGGTCAGGAGATACAGCTAAAATAATGGGTCTTAAAAACATCAACATGATGTTCTGACAGACAATTCCAGACAAGATCCATATTATTGGAAAGAGGCATCTCTATAGATCTGTGTTCTTACTCTAGGAAACATACTTGGCTATATTCTTTGGATGATAATAACCAGTTCCGACCATATATTTGATATGAGGAACAAAAGTAAGCTCAGGATCCGATTTCTATGGAAGGATTGAAAGACAAGGATTATAATTTATCGCCATAAGGTGCCTCCCTCCACCTCAGGAGGGATTTTTTTCTCTCTGAGGCTCAGGTCTAATGATTAAACCTTCAGTGTTGTCCTGGTTGAGCTGGAGCTCTGCCATCCAGGTCTTTATATCTAAGATACTGTGGGTCATCAGGAGACAAAGCATTACAATGAAAGTTTATCCCGTGTGTCCTGATGACCCCAGCAAGTGGCAACAGGCACAGGTTAAAAAGTATGGGGCCTAAAACGGAGCCTTGGAGGCCACCTTAGTTAGCCTAATGGATCTGTGAGGAACATACAGTGGGGCAAAAAAGTATTTAGTCAGCCACCGATTGTGCAAGTTCTCCCACTTAAAATGATGACAGAGGTCAGTAATTTACATCATAGGTACACTTCAACTGTGAGAGACAGAATGTGAAAAAAAAATCCATGAATTCACACGGCAGGATTTTTAAAGAATTTATTTGTAAATCAGGGTGGAAAATAAGTATTTGGTCACTTCAAACAAGGAAAATCTCTGGCTCTCACAGACCTGTAACGTCTTCTTTAAGAAGCTTTTCTGTCCTCCACTCATTACCTGCATTAGTGGCACCTGTTTGAACTCATTATCTGTATAAAAGACACCTGTCCACAGCCTCAAACAGTCAGACTCCAAACTCCACTATGGTCAAGACCAAAGAGCTTTCGAAGGACACCAGGAAAGAATTGTAGACCTGCACCAGACTGGGAAGAGTGAATCTACAATAGGCAAGCAGCTTGGTGTGAAAAAATCAACTGTGGGAGCAATTATCAGAAAATGGAAGACATACAAGACCACTGATAATCTCCCTCGATCTGGGGCTCCACGCAAGATCTCATCCTGTGGGGTCAAAATGATCATGAGAACGGTGAGCAAGAATCCCAGAACCACACGGGGGGACCTGGTGAATGACCTGCAGAGAGCTGGGACCACAGTAACAAAGGTCACCATCAGTAACACACTACAATGGCAGGGAATCAAATCCTGCAGTGCCAGACCTGTTCCGCTGCTGAAGCCAGTGCATGTCCAGGCCCGTCTGAAGTTTGCCAGAGAGCACATGGATGATACAGCAGAGGATTGGGAGAATGTCATGTGGTTAGATGAAACCAAAGTAGAACTTTTTGGTATAAACTCAACTCGTCGTGTTTGGAGGAAGAAGAATACTGAGTTGCATCCCAAGAACACCATACCTACTGTGAAGCATGGGGGTGGGAACATCATTCTTTGGGGCTGTTTTTCTGCTAAGGGGACAGGATGAGTGATCCGTGTTAAGGACAGAATGAATGGGGCCATGTATCGTAAGATTCTGAGCCAAAACCTCCTTCCATCAGTGAGAGCTTTGAAGATGAAACGTGGCTGGGTCTTTCAACACGACAATGATCCCAAACACACCGCCCGAGCAACAAAGGAGTGGCTCCATAAGAAGCATTTGAAAGTCCTGGAGTGGCCTAGCCAGTCTCCAGACCTCAACCCCATAGAAAATCTGTGGAGGGAGTTGAAAGTCCGTGTTGCTCGGCGACAGCCCCAAAACATCAATGCTCTCGTCTCGAGAAGATCTGCATGGAGGAATGGGCCAAAATACCAGCTACTGTGTGTGCAAACCTGGTAAAGACCTATAGTAATCGTTTGACCTCTGTTATTGCCAACAAATGTTATGTTACAAAGTATTGAGTTGAATTTTTATTGACCAAATACTTATTTTCCACCCTGATTTACAAATAAATTCTTTAAAAATCCTGCCATGTGAATTCATGGATTTTTTTTCACATTCTGTCTCTCACAGTTGAAGTGTACCTATGATGTAAATTACTGACCTCTGTCATCATTTTAAGTGGGAGAACTTGCACAATCGGTGGCTGACTAAATACTGTTTTGCCCCACTGTATATCCAAGATAATGCCAACCTGTGAGACAGGAGCTGAAACAGTTTAGCACAGTACCACTAATTCAACAAAACGATGGAGTCAGTCAGACTTTCAGACCTTATGTCTTGTGGAGGGGGATGTATTGTTAGAATCTATCTCAATAATCAATAAATACAGTACGTTTTTACTGGGGTTGAAAGTGAGTTCACCTGCATTGCCTAAATGTTCCCTTAGGCAGCATGTTGGTTTGGTCTGCTGATCGTCAGATTATCTCAGAATGAAGCAGTGCTTTAGGGACATGGGAGTCCTGAAGCACTTGCATGCCTGGTGGTTATTCATTTGTGAAGAAAGCTTACTATCCAGCCAGGCCTGCTTTCATGTCACATGGTGTTACAGAGGTAGAGGGATGCACCTTATGGCCACAGGCACTCAAAGCCAGTGTCACCAAACTGCTGGTTAAAACAGAGAAATTTACTTCACACCTACTCACGAACTCTGTGACTACCTCCTGTACAAACTCATTAGCCTGTTAGCGGTGTGTGAACTTTATCTCAGGCCCAATCTGGAAATAAGTGGTAAAAAAAATTTAGATTTATCACAGTCTGACCTTTTCAGCATCACAAGTGATTCTGTTGAAGAAAAATTGCCATCTTCTTGAAGTTAAATATATTGAAGCATAACAAAAAGCTGCAGCATGTAGGTGTTTCATCAAACAAAAGAAACCTGCATCATGGATTCCGGTAGTTTCATCAACATCATTAGAGCCACTATCTATTACCACACATATTATACACACCCACTGTGCCCTGTGATTATTTCGATTTCCTGTTCAGAGGCATTTCAGAGCCTCCTCATTCCGCTTTGGTCATTTCTCACATGACACCAAGCGGAACAAAGCCTAATCAGGGCTGGCTTGAGAGGTAATGCATGAAGAGAGCCTACGGATGCTTTTAGGCACTAAACAAAGTCAAGCTGAAGTTAATGGGATAATAATATGTTAACCATCCTTTCGGTTTTACACACCAAGTACTAGGAAAAATGCAAACGGCTGGTTGTTATTTACTCATAATTATCCTGGATGTCTGGGTTTACTGCAGCTGCCTGGACCTTGCTGCCTTGTGCACGATGAGGGATTATCAACAGTCTGTGCGACATTTTCGTCAAGGACAAGTGACAGGTGTTTGGAGTTTTCACAAAAAATGAAAATTTTCACATTTGATGTGATTTACTTTTTTCCACTAACACTGTTGGCAAAATGTTGGAGCAGTTCATCGTGTAACGTGATGAAGGAACCATTTCTCCCCTCTAACAGCTGTTCTGTTTGACACAGTGTCAGTGTGCATGAAACAGGCTCAAGGTCATGCATTCACTTCTAATGTTTACATTCCAGCAGTGAAGACAGAAGAAAGAAGAATGAACTCTTTTCTTTTAATTAATCGAAGAACTCTATTTTAATAAAGCTAATCAAAGCAACTGTTAGTCAATAATAACCATGTGAAGCGTGGCAGAGTCTCTGTGGTGTTTATTTAATCTGTCAGCTGTGATTCTTCCAGATTTGTAAACATCAAGATCAATACTGGGGCAGCAGTAGCTCAGGTGGTAGAGCGGGTTGCCTCATGATCGGAGGATCATGGGTTCGATTCCAGCTCCCGCCAGGGGTATCCTGCTGTTGTGTCCTTGGGCAAGACACTTCACCCAACTTGCCTGTGTTAGTGGTGGTCAGAGGGGCCGACGGCGCCAAATGGCAGCCTCGCCTCTGTCAGACCTCCCCAGGGCGGCTGTGGCTACAAGCAGCTTACCATCACTAGCAGTGTGTGAATGTGAGAGTGTGTGAAAGCGTCTTTGGGTGTCTAGAAAAGCGCTATATAAGTTCAAAGCATTATTATTATAAGTCAGAACAACGCCATTTTGAGTTCAGTATTCGGTCAGCTCTCAAGATCCTCTGAAGTTCATCATTGCTAAGTGGAATACGGACTGGCCATCTGTACTTTTATTTTTAAGCTGAGAACTGCCATGCTGGGAAATCCTGTCGTTGTTGCCAACAAACAACAGTTCCTTCAGAATAAAGCTGAACTCGCTGACCCCAAGGGCGTCAGTTTGTTTTCAGAATTGCTGGGGACAATAACCATACACTTGAGTGGGGTTTAAAAATTGCTGGGGACAATATAGGCTAGCACAGGGGTCGGCGGCTCTGTAGCCGCATGCGGCTCTTCCATCCATCTGATGCGGCTCTCTGTGCTCTTAAAATAATGAATTGATATTTAAATAAAAAGCTTTATATTTTACTGCATTAATTTTACATCTGTATGCTAATTCTAAATGTAAAGATTATCTGCTTAAACCTGAACAGTTCCGACCCGGTCTTACTGTGAGACCGGGTTGACGCGTCACGCTTGTGCGTAATCATATGCGCTTCCTGAGCTGGAGGATGTCAGATTCTGGGATTCTCCTCAGACGGCTCCTGGATGCGTCGCCACATTGGAGACAGAAACAAGCACTATTCAGCCAAAGTTTCATAATCAGGGAACATTTTCTAAGTGACAAGTCTCTCTGAGAGACCGGGTTTGGAAAACACTCGCTTCAGTGGGAGGAACCTTCCCACATGCGCTCTGGTTCTGAGAGCCTGGATTTGTATTCTGAACAGTCTAAACATGTTTTAAAAAGAAACGTATGACAAAAGTGGCACCTGCTCAGTAAAACCACCAACAGGGTGAAAAATATCAAAATATTGTAGGCAGAGACGGGCTACAACTTCTGGATCATCTTTATATAAATCGTTTTATTGATTATCTTCTTATGAAAGATAACTTTGACGTACACGAGTGACCAGGCGCGTTGTAAGCTTTTCAAAAGTGTGGGAGATGTTGTCTGTGCCTAAAATAATTTGATGTTATTCACCTTGTTAGTTTAATTTCCAGAATAGCGGAGCAGGTGCGAATTTTAGACGCGTCACACATGTCTCCGTTTTAAACATGTTTAAACTGTTCAGAATACAAATCCAGGCTCTGTCTCGTTAGATTGGTGTAACTAAAGTTTGTACTGAATGAAACTACATTAAACCATGTTGAAGAGAAAAGGATCCGATTAAATCGTTTCCCCTCATTTACAGTCACGACGTACAGCGCAGTGCGCGTGGCTCTGGGGTTAATCAAGTTTAGTTGTTTCTCTTTGCAACAATCTTCACAGGAAGGCAAAACAGTTAAATGGCAGGTTACAGATATTTCCATTTGACTGTTTATTTTGACAGATAAACTCAAGGATGTTGGCTGTTTTGAAAGAATTACCCCGACGCACACTGATGCGCATGGATGAGCTGACATTTTAATACGCACATCGCAGAGGTAACTTGATTCCCATCAGAACATCAGTTTTATACTGGACACTGTATTCAGCGCGGCTCGGAGTGCTCACGGTGGACAGTGAGCTGAAGATCTGTAGAGGGGTTTGCAGCGCAGCGCAGAAACCGCGGCCAAGTGAGCCATCATAATGACGGCTCACTTGACCGCGGTGCGCAGAACCACAGTGCATGCAATGAGATTTCCTCCCACTGAAGCGGTCTGGAAACCCGGTCTCTCTGAGGGATGTGTCACTTGGAAAAATGTTCTTTTCATGAAATTATGAAACTTTGGCTGAACCGCGCTTGTTCCCGTCTCTAATATGGACACGCATGACGCATCCAGTCTGAGGCAGAATAGCAGCTCAGAAAGCACCTGTAGAGACATTTGATTACGTACAAAGTTTATGTGGTGCAGAAGCGGTCGGGCCACGGCAGGTGAAATGTTCCTACATGAAGTGTAACATTAATGTGTTACTGGACACGCTGGTCTGGTTGGTTAGACCAGTGTTTGAAGTGGAAAACACACACACACACACACACACACACACACACACACACACACACACACACACACACACACACACACACACACACACACACACACACACACACCAATTAAAATAATGCTGATAGTGTGGACTAGAACACAGGTGATGGTGTACGTATTTAAATGATGATCAGGCTGCTGTAAAATGTAATCTCCATCCACATCCAGACACAGTTATCCTCTATTCTTTCTCTATTTGCTCTGCTCTTGTCTGGGCTGACGGTGCTGATGGTGCGCGCGGCGCGCCTAACGGCTGTGGTGCACATTTTACGCATTTGGAGAGGTGGGCTGGATGCTTTGCTTTCACTGGAAGATGGTCCACTTAACGCACGGGTGTAGACTACATATTAATGACAAATGAATGAAAATTAAATTGGGAGTTTTTACTTCATATTTTAGAAATAAAAATGACGGGGGGACACATTTATGACGTCTTTTTAAACTAAATTTTCCAGCGTGACCTGCCTGCTTCACTTAAGTCACTGCTTATTAAGGTCCGTCCAAAATTACCGTGGCCCACCCAAAAGTGAAAACCTGGCGCTGTGCCTGTTATAAACCTCTGCAAATGGTTGTTCTTCACTTTATCAAACTCAGACTTTGTACAGCTTCTGTCAAGATGTAAAATTATGAATTCAGTCGAGCTCTTCCGTCCCTCCCTCTCCTGCTCTCCTGGAAACCCGACATCGGCTGTCAGAAGAGGGAGGGGAAGAAGGAGATGAGGCAAACAGAGTGAGTGCGACTAAAGAAACCAGACTGGTGTGGAGGTGAGCAAACAGCTGGAAAAGTGTGGGTGTTGAATCCCCCACGGGTGCGACGCCCATGCGGTACCGGCTGCTGTCACCTGGTTGTGAGCAGCTCTCTGCTGTCTGAGGGTAGGCCCCGCCCACAACGCCGCGGCTGCTGCGGTGTTTTCTTTACTGTGGGAAACGGGTAATAATGGCTCTTTGATGGGAACAGGTTGCCGACCCCTGGTATAAGATCTGAGCTGGTAAAACAAAAATCCTCAGCAGCAGGCTTTTTTGAAAGTGGGGGGGACACAGCTGCCAATCACAAATTTTGCCGGGGACATGTCCCCGGCGTCCCCGGTTAAAATGACGCCTATGGCTGACCCAAAGGGGGGTCCCTTTGATGTTGTGAAACACCTGCCGCTTTTTACCGGGAGACTATCCAAAGACTGGCTTGTCGCGCTGAGGACGCTGTTTCGTCGGCTCCAGTACCAGAGGAGGGTCCGTGGACCTGGCAGCCTGATCTGTACGGGAGTCTCACTGACGGGTAATGTAGAACGGCACAGATAGCGTCTCATGTGGTTTTCTGACCAAGGTTCAAACGTTGATCATTTAGAAGCAAAACATCATCTCCCACTCAGACTCACTTCTCCCGAACGGAGGTTCTGAACTGACATCACACCAACACACACTCCATCTCACCTTCCATTCCATCAACATCCATCACGAGAGTTAGTCCTGTTAAACTGTTTAAATCATTTCGATAATAAATTTTTCTTAAACGTTTGGAGGTCTCTCTCTCTCTCTTCTCTTGTCTCTCAGTTCATGCAAAGTGTATTAAATTTCCCTGTAATAAAAAGAACCACTCTTCTGATTTAAAAAGCCCAGTGTCCAGAGATGGGGTCCATACTAAATATGGATCATTAATATCTCTGGTCATTAATTAAAATGTAATTCTTTATCATCCATTACAATCGTGAATAGTTTTGTACACACAGAAGCAGATTAAAAGGTATAAGTTTGCTCTTATTGGAAAGCGGAAACAAGCAGCATGAATGTAGTGTGTGTAATGTGAAGTTATGATGTGATGCATTTCTGAAATCAGAAGTGTTTTATGGTAAACCTTCTCAGTGGTTGAGTGTGTTCCCTGGGACTGGGAGATCGAGGTTCAGATCCCAGTTAGGTCATGCCAAAGACTTTAAAAATGCAACCCAATGCCTCCCTGCTTGACACTCAGCTTTAAAGGTTTGGATTGGGGGGTTAAACCACCAAATAGTTCCTGAGCGCAGCCACAGCGTGTGATGAAGACCAATGGGACTTAAAATGTGCTGTATCTATCCACAGTTTTCCTATGACCCATGAGGCTTTGCACAAAAGATGAGAGCAACTTTCGACCAGCATTCGTTTACATTGAGACAATGTGATCCCGTTGCGCGAATCCTCTTTTTATGGGTTTTAGAGACGGAAAACATGTCTAAACACCAGCTATCACAGCTCAAACGGGACACCGTTACACTAATTCTGCCTACTGCACCAGAGCGGTGGGGGAATGATCTTAAAATGTGGCCAAAAATAACCTACAGTAACTAAATAGTAACAAGGATGGTCGTGTTTTGTTGAAAAAGGTGGAGCTTCATCTTATTTACTTAAAAGCAGATGTAGAGCCAGGTCAGAGCCTTAAATCCCTCATCACCTAGCCTGGGTTTTAGTTTTAGTTTCTACATCAATTTGCAGGATGGCACTTTTAGGTTAACAACGGCAGTTTAAACCCACATTACATTATAATTGTTCAGAAAACTGTACACATGAAATCATACCTGTTGTTCTTGTGGGAATGCTGTCAAATCGCTTCACTACTCGGCCTCTCTTCTTCAGAGGTTTGTCCAACAACAAAGTACGATGCAGGTGTTACTCTCTGGGTTTTTCACAACAAAATGAAACAAACACACAAATAAAGTTTGCAACGGTTTCCAAGTTGAGGAGCTTGGCTCTCTCGTTCTCTATGACCGTAGAAAGTGTTTCCCACTTTGACCTTGGGGCTTCTAGTCCACTCTGCACGGATGTTCCTATACACTTATATAAACACTATATATAGGATGGCTTGGCAGGACACAGATTCTGGTCTTTCCATCAAAATCAACAATGACATTTTTTATTATAGAACCATCTTTTTGTGAGACCGTTTTTACCTACAGAAAGTCAAATTGATCTACAACTTGCATACATTCATTTATGGTGCTTGTCATTTAACGGAATGGCCTTGGAAAGGCTGTGTACACACAATAGGCTTTAATGTATAATGGGATTTTTCCTTACATCCGCTCGTGCACATGAAAAACAAGACTACTTTTTACTTACAATTAAGCAAACAAATGTAGTTTCTTTATTTTACCACAACCAGCTGTTTGCAACTGAATAAAAATACAAACATTAAAGACAATCAAAGCAAATGTTGTTCAGAAAAAAGAAAAGAAACATTTTCAAGGAAACAAAGAGTTCAGTTTTATAAGTTGCACTACAAATAGCGCAATCCAAATACTTAAGCATCGGTGAATTGTTTTAATGTTTCGTTTCAAGCAGGAGAATCAAAAAGACAAAAAAATGTTAATTTTCTCACATTGTAGTTTTTCCTTTTGCATCCAAACTTTACAGTTAAAAAAATCTCTAAAGCAAGCAATAAAAACCAAAATTAGCTCTGTTGTTAAAATCAATCCACAAATAAAAATGTCATTAAATACAAGAGGAGCACTTCTATTGTTTGTGCAGCATACTTTTAAACACCAAACTAGTTTAGACTAAAGCTACATTAAGCTTTTATTGTTTAGTCACTGAATAAAACAAATAATCAAAATTTTGTATTTTTTCAAACAACAGGAAAACACTGACATGATCTGCAAATGTAAAGATGGGACACTGATTTAGGAGGGCAAAAACAGATGTGTTGATACAAATGCATCATAAAAATAAATAACAGAAAAAGTTTTTAAAATGACCTGTTAGTAATTAATCTGACTCCAGCGTTTGTAATAGCTAAAGTTTAAATAAGCTAAAGAAGAAACTAAGATATAGTAAAAATTAACATCAGATTTCAGTTTTTTTTAATAAATTCATCCACATTTATCCTCTGTAACCCCAGTCAACAGACTCATCTTCTCCACGACTTTACTCTAACATGAAAGGCTCCAATGAAAATAAAACACCTGTTTCTTCAGCTCCATCTGCAGCAACATCATCTGACCCTCATGTGAGAAGAAAATGCTGTACTCCCTTGCTCTTGCATCAGCGCCCCACACTGACAGAAGGAATGATTCTGCTGATTACACTGATTAGGTGGATGTTAATCACTCCAACCTGCCGCTCTAGTTTTGCAACTTCTGGCTTAAATTCATGCTTTTCTTTCTAAAACTTGAACGTGAGCATTCTTTAACATAAACATATGACATTAGATGGAACTATCCTGTTTCAGTCAGGTCACTCTTTAGATAATCGAATTTCTAATCCTGTTTTATTTTTGCAATGACTGAAACGATGCAGAACAGGCACTGAATGATACATCCAACAGCCTCGCTCAGTCAAACAGCATCAAAACAAAGCACAGAGCAAGGTGTCCACAGACATTTAAATATCAGAATATCTACAAACACATTTCATCTTTGTGTTTTTATGTTCCCAGCCTGTTTGTACAGGCTTTATTTAAGATAATGGTGTTTTAAGTGTGTTTCTGTATAATTAATCTAACTTACCTGTCATGTAGAACTTCATGAAGAGCCAGTAATTAAAAATAAACACTTTTTCTTCCTACAAGACTGATGGGCTAAAGGCTAGTAATGCTTCCATCCATCCATCCATTGTCTGCACCTGCTTGTCCATGTAGGGTCGTGGGGGTGGGGGGGTGGGGGGCTGGTGCCTATCTCCAGCGGTCAATGGGCAATCAGGCAGGGTACACCCTGGACAGAGAGCCAGTCCATCGCAGGGCAACACAGAGACACACAGGACAAACATTTATGCACACACACACACACTCACACCTAAGGACAATTTAAGCCCCATTCCCATCTGTACCGGGTCGGCCCGGGCCGGGTAGCGTAGGTTGTTTACATATCTGGGTGGCCTGGTATTTTTCCGGGCCAACCAAGGCTCATTCTTGGCCCTCTTCCCGAGGGGTACTGCTTCAGGCCGACCAGGGCCAACACACCCACTGCTGACAGCAATTCACACCTTCCATTAGAGCAAGCCTCTGATTGGTGGGTAGAATCAGCCCATTCACACCTTCCATTAGAGCAAGCCTCTGATTGGTGGGTAGAATCAGCCCACATGGGCTTAAGGCAAGGATGTGTGGAATCAACCGGGCCAGGCTGGGGCCGACTGGGGCTACCCGGCCCGGGCCGACCCGGTACAGATGGGAATGGGGCTTTAGACCTAACAGTCATGTTTTTGGACTGTGGGACGAAGCCGGTGTACCCGGAGAAAACCCACGCATGCACAGGGAGAACATGCAAACTCCATGCAGAAAGATCCCAGGCCGGGAAGCAAACCCAGGACCTTCTCGCTGCAAGGCAACAGCTCTTACCACTGCGCCACTGTGCAGCCCGCTAGTGATTTTGCCAGACTTAACTGCTTGACGTAGTGCTAAATAATCAGAGAACTCCATGCACAAAACAACATGATCTGATGTCATGGTGGTGCAAAAGCGTGTTTAACGGGTATTTAAAGTGGATCTAAACTATTTAACTAAATCTGCTGTGGTGTCGACTCGACTCAAACTTTATTTATATAGCACCTTACAGACACACCAAAGTGCTTCACAGACACAGATTAAAACATAACACATAAAATCCACTAAAAATGATAAAACACAACCAAATTTAAAAGCCAGTTCATAAAAATAGGTCTTCATCAGTCATTCTCTGTGGAAAAAAGGTCTTGTACTCCTGTTTCAGGTACATAGTAAAAGTTAGTCCAAGGTGGGGGTGGAAAACGACAGGGTTTGGAGTCTTAAGCCTAGTTTATGCTTCTGCATCAACGCCACAAGAGAGAGACGCACACGCGTTGATGGAGACCTTTTGCCTTCAAACTTCTCCATCACCTGGGGAGTGATGCAAAGCAATTCCCCGCAAGGACAACAGAGGGAGTAATGCTTTTCTGGGGTATCCTGTCATGTATCTGGTCTAAAATAGTGCATTTACTATTGTACTTCAAATTTGTCCCTCATTCTCCTCCACCTCTTCATGCACTCGCCACCTCTAAACCCACATTTTCTGTCATTTCCATCCACAAATAAAAGGCTTACTGCATATCTTTATAGTTCTCCAGTCACGGCTAAATAAAACTTTCAGATTTTTAGTGATTTCGCACAAGATTTTCTTCAAGCTGCTCTGTGTCTACCGCTAGATATCGCCCGCTCTTGTTAGTTTTTGAGGGAGCAATGGCGGTGCTGTTGATGAATTTAAAGGAAACATCACCCTAACCAATCACAAGCTTCTGCTCTCCATCTCTTTGGACGGATATTTAGAAGAGGAGTCGACTCCCTCCTTCCTCGCGAGCCTGTTGCATCTCCGGACCGACGCAGACGCATAAACTAGGCTTAAGTCATTATTATTATTATCTCAACTCTGACTGGCTAATAGCAACAGCATCTTCTTCTGTCAATAACACACATCTGAAAGAGTTCTGCAATGTTGGGCATTGCAAAGGCTAACGGTTAGCGCCTACAGGCCAGGAAATGCTCTTCTCTCTCCTGGATGCTAAATCAGCACAGCTTTTCCTGGTTGTAAACCAAGATGGGTGAGTCTATGAATGCAAATTTACAGTGTGACGTAGATCTGTGTGGCCTTTTCTGACCTCAGTGTTTCCTTTCCTGTTTTGATTTTGGCAGCTAACGCAGGAAATAGGTGTAGAGTGAGATAGTGTTTCAAAAAGAACAAATACGTTTCTCTGTGAACCGAGCCAAGCATGGACGTTTCCCCGGCTCATCAGACCTGTTGGGTGAAAATGCTAGTTTTCTAAATAGAGGCATCATATAGTAATTAATTTCTAATGACTTTTAAACAAAAACGCACCTTCAGCTGTTTGTCACTAAAACAGGATCAAATCTGTGAGTTTCTATTGAAAGACACAGAACATTTTTTATCCGTGGTTTTGGCTGATTGGCTGAATCAGTCGCAGATTGTTTTTCAAATAGACAGATAGTCCCAGATGGATCAATGGCTTGTAGGGTCGTTGCAGTCTAGCTTTTCTTTCTCTGCAATTTTCTGTTTCTGCTGAGACAATCTGCCACATGGAGCCGCACGTGAAGATGCAAATGTTGGATGTTCTGTGGACTTTACTTTGCCTACAGATCGAGACAGACAGTAGCCGGAGCATGATGATTTTGCTCTGCGTTTTGGTCTAGCCACACTCCATAGGAGCCTCAGCAGGTCAGCTGTTGGCCTGGGCAGTATTGTGTCATGCCAATCACAGCGTTCTGTCAGTTTGGTGGGTGGGATGATGTGACTGAGAGTTACTTAAGTCCTTTATTAAGAAAAAGGATGCATTTCCATTGACTGACATTCGCACCAGTCCAATGAAGGCACTCCATCGATTTGGTGGGCGAGATGTTACTGCAACCAAGCAAAAGTAAGATGGCGATGGCTTGTTTGTTACGGCTTTGGTGTCAACTTTGAACTATTTAGACTTGGGCTTTGCTTTCCTTTATTTTGAAAAAAGATGTTTTTCTGCAGAGTATGGCCGACTGCCCCTCTGACTGAAATCTGTAGAAGTGAGAATCTCATATATGTCACATGCAGAGATGGTTTGAAAGACAATTGTACATCTCACCTCACAACCAAGCTCTATCTATGGGTTGTGACCAGTCTATAGCCCCTTCCACACTAGAGCCAGCTGCACTCCACTCCGTGCAGTCAGCCCCAGTCCACCCCAGCCTGGCCAGGTTGACTATACACATCCTTCCACACATCCTTAGGAATGCAGACATGACTGAGTATATTGGCGGTCTCAAAAATTGGTGCAAAGATATCAGTGATGTCATGAGTGAACACGTAGGCAGGACAAAGATGCGTGGAGAAGTCCACAGTGTCTATCCTTAAATTAAACAAAGGTGGCTGTGAGAAGTGTTGCTTTTGGAGACTCCTGCTTTCAGAAACATCCTGCTCTGCTGTGTCTGTCCTGGTGCAGCTCAAGCTGCTGTCTGTGTGTGTGTGCCTCAGGAAGAGGCTTTGATTCCTCCTCAGTATCGAGAATGGTAATGAACCGCGCATGCGGAAAGCCCCTGCTGGCTGATTCTATCCATCAATCAGAGGCTCTCCCTAATGGTAAGTGTGAATTTGAGCCGGCCATTCAGTAGGCATTGGGTGTGTTGGACCAGTTCAGCCCAACACAGACCGCCTTGGGAAGAGGGCCGAAAAACAACTAGTAACGCACGAAAAAAATCCAGGCTATGCGGATGTGAACACTCCCGAACATATCCAGGTGGCATTGAGCTGGCACTAGTGTGGAAGCCCCACATATATTCGTATAAACAGGATGGTTTGTCAGGCTACTCCCAACAAGCAAAGATTTAGCAGAGCAGAAATTATTCAGCAATGTGCAACACATTCTAAAAAAAACCTTCAACATAATTGTACTGTGGACAGTTTCATGTTGCTTTCAACTGTTGTGTAAAATTATCTGCACACATTTGAGTGGTGTAGAGTCTGTCATCCATGACATGATTTTGTTGAGTGTTTTGAAGCAACTGGACTTGTATTGTTATGTTGAAGACGTTTCACCTCTGAGAAGGCGTCGTCATCTGCATGTCCAGCACTGATGTGTATGCTTCTGGAGACTCATGAGTGGAAATAATTTATGATGTGCAGCTGAGGGTTCTCAGTTAACAAAAGTAAATGCATTCTTTCAGTAGCTTAAAAAGGCTCCATTTGAGTATTTGTTGGGTTATTTTGTGCTCTATTGTATTTTTTGTTTTTTGAAGCTGTGTCATTTTGTGGCTTTCCTGAGCAGGTTTCTCAGGTGTACACTGCATCCTTTGGTCTTGTGTCAGTGACAGACATCCAAAAACATAAAAGAGTGAAACTTGAACTTCCTGTTGTACAGATAGAGTCCATTGCTGCTAAAACAACTGTTACAATCTGATTTGTGCGTCCCGTGTCAAACTGTGTCTTTAAAGTTAAAACAGACATAGGCTATTGTGTTAGCATTGTATCATGTTGAATGGATTAACTTATCAAGGTGTGTAATGGACATGGTAAGTTCTGAGAGCCTTGTAACAGCTAACACTTCTAAAAACAAGGTGAAAACAGTTTTCATGGGAAGGATTCATTAAACAAGATGAAGTCATTAAAAAAGTTCTTCTGTGTCAAACATGATGACATTAAAAACAGAGATGTGCTCGCACGCGCCCCTGCAGTCATACACACTCATTTCTGACGTGATTACATGAGTAAGATAAATTGTATCTACAGCAGGCAGGCTACATTAAGACTAACAATGTTTACTTCATGTCAGATTGATAGAAAATCATTTTAAGTTCCTCATTTGCTTCCGCTAAAAGCAGCTAGGGTACACAGGTTTTAGCTAGGCTAATGCTTCTTCAGAGAGCACTGTCACTGCTGCAAAAACCTAAAGTTTCAGATCATTTACATTTACGAGACTACAAATCCACCAACAAAGAATGCAGGTATCAAAATGTGTATAAATTTGAAATTCCTGCAAAAAACACATTTCAAAAAATGTTACAACAGCCATCAAATGATTTACGGTAGTGGGTTGATGTGTGATGTAAGTAACAAGTCCTTGAATCTGGTTATTTTGTGTATTGAGATGAGACATACATAGATAGTTTAATTTTTTATTTTTACTATTTTAACATGATTTTTTATAAATACAGATTGCCAACTCTGCTCCTGCAGTTTAGACGGTGCAGGGTTTGTTTCAGGAGGACCAATGCCACAGAGAATCCAGTCCAGTCCAGGTGAAATGAGCAGAGCTCGTGTGGAACAGTACAATCAATCCTACTCACCCAACTCTAAAGCAAACCCACTCGTGTCTGATGATTTTGTACCATGACTCATGATGTCTCTCGGTCCAACAGAGCTCATTTTCATGTCACCAGTCAGACATTAGTGCAATTAGTTGAGGGAGGTAAATCCGCTTTGCTGCGGATCTCCTTGATGTCATTAAGCGGACACTCGCCGGTGCCAATCTGGCATTTGAAGACTTGCTTGTAGGCCTTCCTGAAGTTCTCTGACAGAAAGGCATAAATAACCGGGTTGACGGATGAGTTGCTGTATGCCAGGCAGTGGGCGACCACCCGCAGCACAAAGGAGGCCTGGTTCAACGGGAAAGTCCCGAACTCCACCCAGAGATGCACGACGTGGTGAGGGAGCCAAGACAGGCAGAACACCACCACCACCACCAGAACCGTCTGAGCAGTCTGGAAGACATGACGGATGAAACACAAGAGGTTTAGTCAGCGCTCTGCAGACACACAGGATTCATTCAGGCTGTGAGGATTATTTAGGAATAAGTATAGTAACTTGTAGAGCTTTTTTAATCCCCCACCCCCCATTTCAAATAATTCTTGTATAAAAATACGAGGTAATGGGCGGTGAACACCTGGAAACGTGGTATTCATGTAAAGAAAAAGTGGGTGAAAATACAAATATAAATCAGTTAAAATCAAATACTGTTAATTTGTGGCACACAGCTGCTGCCATTGAGTCAAAAGCAGAGATCCAAATGCTGTATTCATTTTCCCAGTAGACATATTCTGGTCTGACACCTGTGAGAAAAACAACTTGCCAACACTATGTGCTAACAGTTAGTGGATAAGAGTCCTTGGGTTTTGTAATGAGGCTGAAACACAGCTGCAAGCAGCAAAATCAAACCAGAGCAGCAAGCTGAAGATAAAAACATGAGCTGCAGAGCTGGGGGGGGGGGGGGGGGGGGGGGGGTGTGGAACGACCTCCTGGTGGTTTTCTTACAATGAGCTCTCTCAGCCTGGTGTGAGAACAAATCTGGCAGCATCACCTAAATCACCATCATACTGATGTTTCAGTGAGCTGTATCAGATGCACTCTTCGAAATGATTCAATTAATCTCTTATCACAATCCGTCCACATCACACTACATTGTTATTTACTTACACAAAATATTTAAGGAAGGATGAACGCAGGTGAAAAAGTCACAAAAGTTACACTTAGCAGACATTTTTAGATGCCTCCAGTGATGCTCATTCACACAAATAACTGATCAGCCAATCACACGGCAGCAACTCAACTAGAGGCCGACCGATAAATCACCTGTGTGAACAACTGCTGCCACTACTAGACTGAAGAAAGGACTTGAAGGACCCCAACACGCCATTTTTTAAGTGTTTTGAGTTTGTTTTATATTTGAAGTTCAGTAAATATTAAGAGATTTATTGACTTATTTAATTTTTATTGCACATAGTGAGTGTTAAGTTGTCTTTCACAATCAATGTGATACTAAAACGTACATACATCAGCCTAAATAATCAGATTTAGATATCGGCTATCAGCAACAAACTTCTTTGAAAATTGGTATCACTCTTAAAAAATCTTAGGTGTGTTCTTGCTGTGTCTTTGTAAATCCATGCTTTCGTTCTTTTTTAAACACAGAAACAGTTTTGTTTACCTGTTTGTAGCTACGGTTTCGCCGACAGCTGCCGGCTTCTTCAGGCTGACGCTGATGGTCACGCGTCACTTCCTTCTCCGTTTATCTGCGGGCAGCAGAGGACGTTGTCGCCCTCTACTGCCCGCTCTCCCCTCTCCGACGATGCAGTCCCATGCGTGGTCCAGCGTGTAAACTCCGTCGTCCCTGTTCATGGTCCCACATCCACGTCTCCTTATCTCTATTGCTTCCTTGATCCATCTTTTGTATTTTTGTTGTTCAGTGGTTATGATCCGTGTGCTGTCCCAGTCCATTATATGGTTTTCTCTTAAGCAATGATCTGTTACGGCTGACTTTTTTATTGTACTTTCTGCTTCTTCTTTTGCTGCTCTTGTGTGTTTACGATTTGCCTCTTTCTCGCACTCCTTTCTGTGTTCTATTGTCCGTGTATTGAGTTGGCGTCCGGTTTCTCCTATGTATGTTTTATTGCCTATTTTGCATGGGATTTCGTAGATGACTCCACATTTTTGTCCAGCTGATATTTTGTCTTTTGGGTGTACTAATCTGTTTCTAACTGTTGTGTATGGCTTTGTTGGTGTGTTTATGTTGTGTTTTTTCATTGTTGCTCTTATTTTTTCCGTTATGCCTCTGATGTATGGTAGGGTTATCACTGGTTTTGGTTCTTGTCTTTCTGGGTTTCTGGTTCTTTTTTTGGGTTGTTCTTTGTTTTCTGTTTTTGTTTGTTGTTTTCCTTTGTTTATTGCCCATGTCGGGTATCTGCAGGTCTTTAAAGCGTGTTGTATGTGTTTGTCCTCTTGTTTACGGTCTCTCTCTTCTGTTATTATGTTTGCTCGGTGATATAATGTTCTGATTACTGACATTTTGTGTATGGTGGGGTGTTCTGATGTCCATAATAAATATTGGTCTGTGTGTGTTGGTTTCCTGTATGTGTTTATGTTTAGGGTCCCGTCGGTCTGCCTGGTGATTTTCATGTCCATAAATGCTATGCTGCCTTCTGTTTCTAACTCATAAGTGAATTTTATGTTGCCCGTGTCGTCAATATTGTTTAAGTGTTGTGTTAGTGTTTCTGTTTGACCTTTTGGTATGATTTCCAGTATGTCGTCTACGTAGCGTTTCCATAGTTTTATTTTGCAGTTTGGGGGGGCGGTGGCTATGGCTTTTTGTTCCAGGTCTTCCATGAAAAACTCGCACAGGGTGGCTGATAACGGGTTACCCATGGCGAAGCCTTCCAGTTGTTTGTATATTGTGTTGTCGTATGTGAAGTAAGTGGAGTTAGCTACCAGTCCTATCAGTTGTGCTATGTCATCTGCTGTGAGGTTTGTCCTTTTATGTAAAGTTTTGTCTTGTCTGATTCTGTTAACTACTATGTCTATGTTTTTTTGGGTTGGTGTTTTTGTGAACAGAGATGTGACGTCATGTGAGATGAGTATGTCGTTGTCTTCTATTGTAATTTCCTTTAGTTCTTTTGCCAATTCTATGCTATTTTTGCAGTGTTGGTCTGTATTTCCTAATAACGGGCTGATGATTCTGCTGATATATTTTGCCATGTTGTATGTTGGTGTACCTATGCTGTCAACTATTGGTCTAAGTGGGGTGTTTTGTTTATGTATTTTTGGTGTTCCATATATTCTTGGTGTTATGTTTGCTGTGGGAATCCGGTGTTTGTACATTTTTTCTGTTATTTTGCCTTTTTCGTGCAGTGGCTTCAGTAATTTTTTCATGTTTTTCTTAATGTTTTCTGTTGGATCTTTTTTAAGTATTTCATATGTATTTTTGTCTTCTAGCATCTGTTTCATCTGTTGTTTATATTTTTCTCTGTCCATAACTACTGTGGTTCTTCCTTTATCTGCCAGTAGAATAATTATCTGTTCATTTTTGGATAAAGCTGTCATGGCTGATTGTTCTTCTTTTGTAATATTGCTGTGTTGAATTTGGCTGTTTTTTAATATCCCAACTACGTTATTTCTGAGTTCTGCTTTCTTTCCCTCATCTGTGATCTGTTGACATGCTAGTTCTGTTGCTACAATAAATTCATCATATGGTATTTCTTTTGGTGTGACTGCAAAGTTTAAACCTTTCTTTAATATGCTCTCTTCTGCTTCTGTTAGTTTGTATTGTGAAATTTTACATACCCATGAGTTTGGTGTGGAGTTGCCTTGTATTTCTCCCCTCTTTTTCTTGTTTATGAGTCTGTTTAACTTCTTTATGTGTCTTTCTTTCACTTTTATGAACTCTTGTTCCTGTTTTTCCATCATGTGTCCTTTAATTAGTTCCTCCATTTGTTTATCAAGTTTGTAATTCCTTTTCAAGTCCAGGTGTCCTCTTTCCAGTTCGTCCTCCACACGCCTCTGTTTGGTTATGACGTTCCTTCTCCTCTCCTTGAGCAGTGCTCTCTGTGCTCTTTCTATTATATTTTGTGCTGTCTGGGTCCGGATCGATGTTTTCAGCTGTAGGCTTGTGGGTGTGATGTTTTCGTCCCGGCATCTTAAACAGAAGCGAAGGTGGTTTCTTAGACGTGCGCGTTTCTGGTGTAATCGTTCCAAACGGCGGAAGTCCTTCGTTCCTTGTTGTCCGTATTTCTCTTTGAACATCTTAGGTGTGTTCTTGCTGTGTCTTTGTAAATCTTCAGGCTGACGCTGACACCATCAGCGTCAGCCTGAAGAAGCCGGCAGCTGTCGGCGAAAACGTAGCTACAAACAGGTAAACAAAACTGTTTCTGTGTTTAAAAAAGAACGAAAGCATGGACTCTTAAAAAATACCACATCGGTCGGCCTCTAAACTCAACACATATACGCATCATGACTTGATAAAAAAACTGGTTTAAGTTCTGACCAGCAACAAAATGGAGGTAAGAGATCAAAGTATTGAAGAATGTGACATGGTTGTTGGTCAGATTTTTGTAGAAACAGCTGGTCTACTGGGATTTGAACCCACAACCATTTACAGAGATTTATCAGACTGGATCTAGATGACAGAAAGACAACAACAGATCAGAAAACCATTGGTTTGTACCAAGACCTGCAGAACCACAAAAGCAGCTCCAGATGGACTCCAGCTGCAGAAGACACCACCGGGTATCACTCCTGTCAGCTAAAAACAGAAAATTGAGGATCACCAGAACTGGACCAGGAGAGATAAAAAAAAATAAAAATAAAAACGTTCCTTGTCTGATTAGTCTGGATTTCAATGCTTCAGCCTGCTGTTGGTGTAATGGTGGGGAAGATGTTCTTGTCCCATTTTGGACCCATCAGTACCACCTGAGCCTGGTTTAAACACAATAGCCTACCTGAGTATTGTTGCTGACCATGCCCATCCCTTTATGACCACAGTAGACCCATCTTATGATGGATACCTGCACCACGTGAGGTGTTATAGCTGGGTCCATTTTTTTTTTACACAACGGAACAGCAAATTTTATACTGAAGGTTCTTTTGATTATTGGCTTGGAGATTTGAGCACCAATTACCTGCATGAGAACATCTACATGAACTCGTAGATGCCCCCATGGGCGGTGAAGAGCATAATAAAGTCGCCACCATATTGGGTGGGTCCCTTACTCTCCAAACCCAACAGGAGTCAGTGCAGAGTGAGAACCTATGCTTGTTTTTTGTTGCAACATCCAGCGCACTATTGAAGATCATGATGGTATTTCAATGATAAATGATCCGCACTTGTATAGCACCTCTCAGAGTAAGGCCTCCAAATTGCTTTACACCACAGAGCATCATTCATCTATTCACACACTGATGATGATGAACTACGATGTAGCCACAGCTGCCCTGGGCCGCACTGACAGAGGTGAGGCTGCCGAGCACAGGCGCCACCGGTCCCTCCGACCACCACCAGCAGGCAAGGTGGGTTAAGTGTCTTGCCCAAGGACACAACAGCAGAATTCTGTGTCCGGAGACGGGATCGAACCTGCAACCTTCCAATTACTGGACAACCCGTTCAACCTGTTGAGCTATTGCTGCCCCTCTTTTAATATTAATTAATTAATAATATTAATTTAATATTTAAATATTTTATTATATCAATATTTTAACTATCATACCATACTATATGTCTGATTTTGTGAAAAGGCACGATAAAATGTGTTTGTTAGTTGGGTAAGCATTAGGGATGAGCGAGTACACCACTATCTGTATCTGTATCTGTTCAACCAACTAAATTATCTGTATCTGTACTTGGAATGGGCGTGGTATAACCCGGAAGTGGGTGTGGTTTACCCGGAAGTGGATGTGGTTTACATCAATATATTATTTTAAGTCTGAAATTGATATGGAATGATCAGAAGTTGCTATGTGTATTGTTTATTTGAAAACTATTTACAGAGCAGCCTCAGAATTGAGATTAAATATTTTTTATCACAATAGTAAAGAAACAATTACAGAACAAGTGTTTCAATAAAATCAGAACATTAATATTTAAGTGCATGGATTAATACATCTCAACTCATGCAGTAGGAACTAGGAAATATGAAATGCTAGAACCAGACACAACTTTATGTATATATTTTTTTATTTTAATTTGATTAAACTGATTTTTTTCTTAACGTTCTTGGCATTTTGCCCCACACAAAGTTAAACAAAACAATGTTGATTAAGGTGTGTGTGTCTGAGAGAGATAGAGAGGGTGAGAGGGAGAGAGATGGAGTTAAAAAAAAACCCGACCGGAGCGAAGGTAGTGAGTGACTGACGCAGCACGTCAGCTCTGTCTTGTCAAATGCACCATGTAAGTTACGAAAAAAGTAACTTTAAATATTCAACCGAAAAAGAGGCGAGCTGAAGAAAACCTAGGGAAAACTGAAGAAACGTGAGCAACAGTGAAACAATCACAGCGAGATCCGTTACTGTCTGTGTGTGTGCATGGATGAACCGGACAGACTGCGCTCCCAGCCGGCTAGAGAGTTTTGTGTGTAGGGAGGTGTGGGCGCTCTATGCGACTGGCCAATCACAGAGCGTGAAGACAGTCAGTTACTCAATGAGGATTTGCCTTCAGCACGATTACAGATATTTACGAGGTTTACTCGTTTCATGCTCGTATTCGTTAAAAATGCTTTATCCGTACCGGAGACGAGTATCCGGCTCATCCCTAGTAAGCATCTCCTTCAGTAGAAATAAATGCACTGGAGGTGGATGAAGACCCATCCAAGATGGCGGCCCGCTGCTATGCCAGCTCCTAATGGCAGCGCTAGTCCAAGGTGCATCTCCATATATGATGTCTGTGCTCTCAATCTTCCAGAAAAACAGGCTTAATACTCTTTCACCTCAGGAGCTACCTTTGAACTAAGCAGATCAAAAATAGCAAAGTGGAACTGTGCAGCCGCGCCAGTGAAGTGAGGTCACCGGAGCACCTCAGGCATGGATAAAACGCAGACCTGGAATGCATAAAAAAATCAGCGTGCTCCGTCCTCTCTACTCAAAACAATCCCTACGCTGAGAATCAATATAAATAATGTAAAACAGGTAGAAACATGCTTCCCCTGGGTGTAGGGGAACCCTTTCAGGTGAGCTGGGCCCCCCTTAATTTCCCCCGTAACTCGAACCCTGTGCAACCCTAATGAAGGGAAGTACATGAAGCAAAATACTAGAAGGTTTCACTGAAAAAAATATGTATGTATCCATATGATCTATCACCTTGTAAAGGATGAGAAATAGTTTTATTTGACAGTTAATTTGTTTTCTCTTTGCTGAGAACAGAAACATCAGAAGTTGGCATGTAAATATGAAAAACGATTAACTGATTGAAGCAGAGCATAAATCTGCCTCATGCAGCTCAGTGTAAAAATAAGCAAATCAATAGAAAATTAGGTGAAGTACCTTAGTGCAAAATCAGCTGAAAACATGTTCAGACCTTCTCAGTGTCTTAGTGTCCCTAGTTCCTGTATGCAGCCACAGCTGTAGCTCAACGCTGCCCACGGGGATGGGCCAAATGCAGAGATTAACTTCACCAGTGCGTGATGACTAACGGCACTTTTACTTTAATTCTAAACTGCCGAAGCAGCTCAGAGATCTGCGGCAGAATAACTCAACCTTGAAAATGGGAAA
Organism: Nothobranchius furzeri; assembly: GCF_043380555.1. Taxonomy (NCBI): domain Eukaryota; kingdom Metazoa; phylum Chordata; class Actinopteri; order Cyprinodontiformes; family Nothobranchiidae; genus Nothobranchius; species Nothobranchius furzeri. The sequence goes on from NC_091745.1 coordinate 55,265,827, forward strand.
AATCAAAGCTTTGGAGGATATGATAAATATTTTTATTTCATGTCAAATCATAAAATAAGAGGGAAATTGTGATGTAAGAGCAAGAAAGTACTTTATTATCTTCAAAACTTAAGGAGCAACTTTAAAATCAGTTCCCACAGAAATAGGGGGCCAGAGTAAGTTATGATTAAGAGGAGTCATGAAAGGGCTCATTTTATGTTTTATAATCCTAGATTGTAACCAATGCATATTTGCACAATGGTGCTTTCAACTGAAATGTTCTGGTATTTCAGATAGAAACGTAACTAGTGTTTTATCCTTGTTTACCTGTTAGAAAACCAAATTATTGAATGAAGAGCGTTTGTCTCTAAAACATGCACCCTTTCATGTTGGCATTCTTCCAGTTTGCCTACAGACCCCTTGAATGCTATTGTTTACTCATTCACACAACACTGGAGGGCAAAAGGACCCTCTGCAGCTGCTATCCAGACCTGTATCTCCATCCAGTCATCCATCCATTTTCTTCCACTTATCCGACGTCGGATCACGGGAGCAACAGCCTAAGTCGAGAAGCCCAGACTTCTCTCTTCCCAACCACTTGGGCCGCCAGCTCTTCCGGAGGAATCCCAAGGTGTTCCCTGGCCAGGCGAGAGACATATTTCCTCCAACGTGCCCTTGGTCTTCCTTTAGTTCTCCTCCCTGTTGAACGTACCCGGAAAACCTCACCAGGGAGAAGTCCAGGGTGCATCCTAATCAGATGCCCGAGCCTCCTCAACACCTCTCGATGTGGAGGAGCAGCAGATCTACTCCGAGCCCCTCCCGGATGACCGAGCTTCTCAGCCTATCTCTAAGGGAGAGCCCAGCCACCACGCGGAGGAAACTCATTTCGGACGCTTTTATCCACAATCTCATTCTTTTGGTCACTACCCAAAGATCGCGCGCCATCTTTCCCTCACTTGTGAACAAGACCCCGAGATATCTAAACTCCTCCATTTGAGGCAGAACCTCGTTTCTGACCCAGGGAAGGCATTCTACCCTTTTTTGACTCAAGACCATGGTCTCGGATTTAGAGGAGCTGATTCTCATCCCAGCTGCATCACACTCGGCTGTGAACCGCTCCAGTGAAAGCCGAAGATCACGTCCTGATGAAGCCAACAGGACCACATCATCTGCAAACAGCAGAGACCTGATCCTCAGGCCACCAAAACGGATCCCCTCAACACCTTGGCTGCGCCTAGAAATCCTGTCCATAAAAGTTATGAACAGAATCGGTGACAAAGGGCAGTCTTGGTGGAGTTCAGCTCTCACCGGAAACGAGTTGACTTACTGCCGGCAATGCGGACCAAGCTCTGACACCAGTCATTCAGGGACTGTGATGTAGCCATTTCACTGTTCAGACCTATCCTGTTATGAGATACGAGAACTGGAACATTCTCGTGATAATAAAATACTGCTTCTTTATTTATTCCTTAGCTATGGCACTTAAAGGTATGTTCCAGATTATATTCATAATAACTATAAATGTTAACCATAGGCTGAAGCCTATCTGATCTGCCCCCTACTGGCCAGCTGCAGTATAAGGTTTAAGTTCCACCTCCTATGTAAAATAAATAAGCCAGCACCTTAGAGGATGTTGTGTTGACTTCTTTTGATTGATGCAGCTGTTGAGGGTCTGACCTCATGAGGAAATTACTATGCAGTGATTTTCTCCAAAATGACTGTGCTTAAATTGCTCTGAAAAGCAAATAATCACATCAGCGCCAAGAAACTTCATTTCCCATGATGCTTTGCACACGGAAGCATTGGGTGATGTTACCGCCTAGTACCAGAAACACGTTCTGCGCATGTGCGGGAAGCCGTGGAGCTTTTCCCGCGAACTAAGACCATAAATCTTCAGCAGAGACAAAGAAACCTCGTTCTTTTGCCCAGGATACCTGGCGGTAAGGACACGCTTATCGAACGCTCCGATTCCCTTGAACACGCGGAAGCTCTAAGTGCCAAGTTGAGCCCACGGAACTGCTGGAAACTAAACTGCAAGCCCATCAGATCTGCTCGTTTCTGCTCCCCTCCAGCTGATGTTTGAGGACACAGAACTGCGGAGGAAAGGAACAACTCCATCAAGCACGCTGTAAGTTATAACTCAGCACAGAAAGAAACTTTGCTGTCTCTGTCCAGCCCGTGGAGAAACACTCGTGAACGCCAAACAACGGAGAAAGCATCAAACCGACGGACGACGCCAAACTGCGGAGAAACACGGAGAACCGTCAAATCAAAACAGTGAGGGACGCTTCACTGTTCTGGTGATCAGAAACTCATCTCTTTCTCTCATTCTTTCCTTCTCCCGTTTCCTCTATAGTCTCAAATAAGCAATAAACCGCGTCTATTGCTTAAAAAGTAGCTTCGTGTTTTCCTCTTTCGTCCCAAACACGTCCGTCGGGTCATTTTGAAAGAATAAACTGCTTATTGATCATTGTTTGGTATCTTAAAATGGTTTCTGTCATGGCCAGGCTGAAACTAAAAGATATTAATTTGTGATTAATCTTTTGTGTTGTTTCATGATCTTTTGAAATGTTTTGAGTGATTTAAGGTTAAGTTACTACTGATTCTAAGTGCTTTGGAAGTTAAAGTGCAAGTTGCCACCCACACTTTAGCCAGACAAAGGGGTCAGCCATCTTGTATTCAAGACTCCATTTTGAATCCATACACACGCACACACATACACACACATACACACTACTCCTTTGTGAGAACAAAGGACCCCATTCATACATCCTCCATCACATGCAAACACATCCATCTTCAATCATATCACACGGTTATTATTCATCTATTCCACTGTTTATTCATTTGACAAATTGTTAATTAAATGTTATAAAATTCAGATTTTTGTGTCCAGTAGCTTTGTTGTGTCGAAGAGAAGTCTCTGCTCCAAGGATTCTACGAACTTCAAGAAAGACTGATAAGAGTTTTGGATTCAATTTTTCCCCGGAAAAAGGGGAATGGTGCCCCGTATATCTAAGAATATCTTAATTAATTAATAAATCAGTAAATATTCCCATATTTACAGAATTTATTGAAGAATCCAAAAGTAAGTTGAAGCTTACTAATTGTTCGCTCCTAATAACCCCAACATTTTATTGGTGCGGCCGTGTGAGGCTTGGATACACAGAGATTTCTATCCGGCACAAACAAACAAATAAATCCAAAGAGCTTGAATTAAAAATAATCCGTTGTTCAGCCTTGAACCAGCAACAGAGTGGTGCTGATTTCGCTGAGCAGGAAGCTGCATCGAACTCTCACCAGTAACTCAGTGCTTCTTTAAAGGTGCAACGTGTAAATTAATTCTGGTTGACCTTTTAGGTTAAAAATTCAGTTTTTCCTTAAAGGTGCAACGTGTAATTAATTCTGGCTAACCTTTTAGGTTAAAATTCAGTTTTTCCTTAAAGGTGCAACGTGTAATTAATTCTGGCTAACCTTTTAGGTTAAAATTCAGTTTTTCCTTAAAGGTGCAACGTGTAATTAATTCTGGCTAACCTTTTAGGTTAAAATTCAGTTCCTCATTAAAGGTGCAGCGTGTAAGTAATTCTGACTAACCCTTTTAGGCTAAAATTAACTGCTAATTTAGCGACTTTAACTCACAGTGGCTATTATAACTAACTGAAACCTTCACTCAAAGACTGATAACACCCTGTTTGCTAATATTCTGAAGGAATAACTAGCATATTTAACACTGCAAGTGTTGTAAGACGTTGCTACGGCAACGCACCAGCTTTTGCTAAAATACTGAAAGGAATAGTATTTTAAGCGTCAGTCACGGCATTCCGTGCAATCTTAAAACGCTAAAACCTGTGCGCACAAAGGTTAATTTAGTGTTTTTCTGCTACAAAGCTAGCAGTTGCTGCCAAAGGTGCAGCTTGAGCTATCTGCAGAAGCTCTACTAGGCTATTTTTGGTTCGGTTGTTAAAAATGGAGGGACAGAGTAGTGAACTGACCAACTCCCAGCAACCAGGTGGCGCTGCGGCCCACGACTATGAACCTGGCCTACTTTCTGGACAAATATTGTCCAAACTGGTCGCGGTTGCTCGAGAACCCGACTACCCTTCTAGGGATTTCACTGAAGAACAGCGTAGCGTCGAGCTAGAAGCTGTAATCGATCAAATAGAAAACCCGGATGGTACAAAACCAATCCAGGTTCACTTAGCTAAGTTAGCCCTGATCCTCTATCAGAGAGGACTCCAACGTGGTCAGAAGATCATGAACCTCCAGAGTATGCTAGCTGAAAAACAGCGAAATGGAAGGCTGATCGAGGAAGACGACACCCGCACCGATTCTGGGGAAGATGGGGAGGAGACCCCGCCCCCCTCTGCTGATGACAACAGACAGTGGGAAGGGGGGAAACACCAGGACTCTCTGGACGGACGCACGCCGCAGGGGAGAGATGAAGCTCATCTGTTCCAACCTTCGGCCCCGTTCCCTACACACACTATAGGGCATTCAGGACCACCTAGGGGCCGAGAGCAGTTCACCCTCGAATCCCAGGTTGGACCCTCATCTTCACGGCCTTCTCAATCAGTGAGAAGTCGACCAGCTGAGCGGCACCTCTATTTAGACCGCTCCCCCTGTCCACGAAGGGTGCAAGGTGCCGATTGGGGTTATGCACCCCAAGCTGCACCTCCACCATCCACCCATCCTAGCTACTCCGGTATTCGGCATGCCGATAACCAGCTGCAGGACAAAGCATCATACGCCAGTCCGTACCCGGACAAAGCGTATTACGCAGATGCCCCAGTTGAAAGACGCAGGCTGCACTACGCAGACGTGCCCCGGGAGGAGGATCTCCCAGGACACCCACGTGACGTGCCAGCAGCCCGCCACAACATGCCGGACCCCGATTTGGGCCCCAGGAGTCAACATTGGGAGCCCAGAGCACACCAGCGATATCCAGCGCCCTCTGAGACAGACCGTGGGTCAGAGTCAGAGGATGACGCGCCGTACCGTGAGTCAGGGCTCCGTGTACGTCAAATTGAATCGCTAGCTAAAGACATAGAACGCTTTGATCCTAACACCAATGAATCCAACGTCGACGATTATCTCAGGGAGATAGAACGTTGTCTGCTTGATCTTCCAGCACCCTCTTCAAGGGAAAAGCTCAAGCTAATTTGGAAAACCACATCTAGAACGGTGCACGGTTTCATGGAAACTCTACCACCTGACATTCGTGATCGGTACTCCTCGCTCTGCCGAGCGTTGAGAGATGAATACGCCACGTATGCAGACTCTGCGTCAGCTACAATGGGGGCCTTCTCCATCAAACACGGGAGGAACGAACCCCCCAGAGAGTATTATCGCCGACTCAAAAGTGCTTATTTCCAAGGTCGAAACGGCCCTGGGCTCGAGGAAGACCCTGCCTTCAGATCCCTGTTCATTCACAACCTGCACGAGTGTGTTCGCTCCGAAGTCTCAATGTATTGTCGGATGAAAAAACTGACAACTCAGGAGATTAGGAGATATGCTCAACAGGCTTGGGAAGCCGGCGGAAAGCCCCAAAAGCCTGACGCACATCACCGCGTCATGCACCTAGCTCCCGACGCCGAGCCGCGTTTGGAGCTCGAAGGCACAGAAGCTCCACCCACTAAGCCAAAATCTGCTAAACCTAGACCTGTTAAACCGCGAGAGCAGTCCCAATCTCCTCAACAGGGGAAGGGGGGTGCTAATCGGCCGCCTAGGTCTGGACAATCAGACAGGAAGTGGCCCAACCAAAACCAACGGCAAGCAGGTCGGAACAGTGGAAGGTTTAAGGAGCGCCGCCCACAGGTAGGTCCCGAACACAAGTCCGCAGGTGAGTACTTGACCAAAGCCGACCTCCAGGAGATGTTTCAGCAGTTCCTAGCTAAACAGAAGGAACAGCTGAGATCTGCAGATGAGACCCCTGCACCAAAGTCTTCTTCTAAGAAGCCAGACCTGGAGCCAACGTCCGCATGACTAGGCGTGGCTCAACCCCCCAGCGTGGCCAGGACCTACCTGATCAGCTGGGGGAACACTACTGGTAGATCACAGGAGTCTCCTGAAATCTACCCCCCAGAGAAATCTGATACTAAATTTCTGAAGTTCCTTGGTGACTTAACAAACCATGATCATGCTCGCCTTTTGTACTGTAGCACCAATCTAGGTGGATGCATACAAGTTGATGCTCTGCTGGATACCGGCTCAGAAATCACCCTGATGTGCTCCACATTGTTCCATCGCGTGTCTGACACCATGCGGTCGCTCGGGAAACCAGTCCAGGTTGAACCTTGTGACCTGAAAATCACCAGCTACACCCAGACCCGGGAGTGTATCACTCACCGGGCGTGGCTGGATATCACCTTCCAAGACATGACTCTGGTTCACCCGTTTTATGTCTGCCAGCTAGACACTGAACCACTTCTCATTGGTCAGGACCTGCTTGAACGTCTAGCTCCCCTCATCGACTGCCAGAAGGGTCAACTGTGGGCCCAGGTGGACACACCTAAGCCCTGGAACCCAGATAGCAGCCGACCATCCTCCATTCTTGAAGTCAGCATAAGTGAGCCGCAAAACCCTTGTTCCAAGGTCATGCCCCTCCCTACGGCTCCCACAGACGATGACCGCCTGCAAAGGCACGAAACCGCTCCTGGAACTCCGTTCCGCACACATTCATCTTTTCTCTGCTCGCTGAAGAACGTCAGCCTGCAGCCATATGCACCACACATAGTTGGTGGTCTTACCATCAACTGCACCCACATCTCAGATGCTCGCCTTGCTCTTTGGTCTGAAAAGTCAGCCATCAGCCAGCAGACGTTTGAACACCTGCGTCAGAAGGACCCCCTTCTGGTCAGTGTGACACGTAGCCATCGGCTCTTGTCACCTACTTGGCCGCAGAGGCTCCTGAAAGCGCCAGAGGTCTGCTCTCTGACTATCCAACTTGGAGCAAGACAGCTCACACATACATTCAGCATCATACCACAGCTTGATCCACCTGCACTCATCGGAGCAGATCTGCTGGTTCGACTCGGTGCCCAGCTGGACACTTGCAATCAAGTCCTTTGGGCCCGAGCCACACCATCCTCTGAGCCTCGCTCAGAAGGCCCTGAACACGTGCTGTCCGGTCAGACCATTCCACAGGCCTGCCGTGCAGTGGTTGAGGCCAGCACGGTTCTGCCCCCACAGGTCAAAGGAGTGCCTGTTCGTCTGACTCTGATGAAGCATCAGAAGCTGCCAGGCACACAGGCCTTCTTCCAGCCATCACCACACTTCTTGGAGCTCAACTTAGCCGTCTGTGGCACGCCACTCTTGGAGCTGAACAATCGTTCTGCCTACTTGTTGGTCGAAAATCCGACCCGGAGTCCTATCCACATGCCGGCAGGAAAGCCCTTGGGCATGCTGATAGATAGCTCATTCCATGACTTCGAACTTTCAGTCCCCGTGATCGGACAACTTCCGTTGTTCTTGAATGACAGACAGGTTGGTGCAGACACATTCAGTACTTTCCCTTCACAAATGATTACCATCAAGCGGCATGAAGCCCTTCCTGAGGAACCCATTTGCAGTGCAACCTTAGATACTGACGGCGGTCAGTGTCTAACGGTTTTTGCAATAAATACTCAACCCTCTGAGTCACCGGTTGAAAGCCCGGAACACCAGAGACCCTCCTCCTCTGAACCTTATGACGGCTTCGAGGCCGAAGTCAGCCAGCAGCTTGACAAAGCGGATGCGCTGGAGTCAGAGGAGCAGAGAGCAGAGCTTAGAAGCCTGTTCTATGAGTTTCAGTCCGTCTTATCCAGGGACTCCCTGGACTGTGGACTCACAAACCTGCATACGGTTCGCATTCCAACGAACCCGAATGCCCCTCCTACTTTTGTACGTCAGTACAAGATTCCCCTCGCTGCTTATGAGTCGATCCAGGAGATCCTCGATCAGCTGAAGGAGAAAAACATCATCAGAGAGTGTAACTCCACTTACAACTCTCCCATCTGGCCGGTTCTGAAACCGACTGGGAAATGGCGTCTCACCATAGACTATCGTGCACTGAACAAACAAGTACCTCTCTCCAGGTGGCCTATGATCCATTTAGATCAGGAGCTAGCCAGAGTCAGAGATGCTCGTTTCTTCTCTACGGTTGACGTAGCCAACGGCTTCTGGACCATGAAGGTTGAGCCGGCGGACCAGTATAAGCTGGCTTTCTCCTTTGGAAATCGCCAATATACTTGGATTCGCTGCCCCTTTGGCTACTCTAACTCACCTGCCGAGTTCAACATCTTCCTCCACAAAGCCATGTCAGATGCTGCTTCCAGAGGGAACCTCATATATGTCGATGACATCTTGATGAGGAGTCGAACCTTCGAGGAGCACCTGGCCGAACTCCGTCACGTGCTGCAACAGCTCGCTGACGCCGGAGCTAAATTGGCGATTCTCAAGGGACAGTGGTGTCGAACCAAAGTGGAGTATGTTGGACTGCTGGTTGGCCCTAATGGAGTCGAGCCCCAAGCGGGACGCATTAGAGCCATTCAGGACATCAAAGCCCCAGCTAATCTGACTGAACTCAGGAGCTTCCTCGGAGTCTGCAACTACTCCAGACAGTTCATTGAGGAGTACGCTGAAACAGCGAGGCCCCTCACTGAGCTGCTTCGGAACGACACACCTTTCGTGTGGGACAGACCCCAAGAACTCTCCTTCCAGTTTCTAAAACAGAAGTTGGCGTCCGCACCCTGTCTGGCTTACCCAGACAAGGATAAAGAGTTCTACATAGAGGCTACTTTCTCCTCTCACTGCCTGAGCGCTGCTTTGAAGCAGAAACACGATCAGGACATGAGAGTTGTGGCATACGCCAGCAAGCCTCTGAGCAAGGTGGAACTCCAATTCTCAGACTGCGAGAGAGCTCTCCTCTCTACAGTCTGGGCCGTCGAACACTTTCGTAGTTACATCGGTGGACAGAAAGTGATCATTGAAACGTGTCATCAGCCCGTCACCTTCCTAAACAGCCAGCGACTTCGCGAAGGAAGAGTGTCAAACAGCCGCATTGCGACGTGGATGATGGTGCTCCAAGGATACAACATTGAGGTCAAGTATGGTCAGAACACCAAGCTAGCGCTAGGACAAGGGCTAGCAGGCTGCCAGCACTGTGACTCTGACTCCGTCATGGGCCCCCTGGACACACCTGCCGCAGTCTACCCAACCGCATCCAATCATCGCTACTTTGATGAGAATGTTTGCCAAGGGCTTCCGAAAGTTTACACTGATGGATGCTCCTACCTTCACGAAGGCCAGCTCCGTGCTGGGGTTGGAGTCGTTTGGGTGGACTGTGACACTAAGCAACCAAATCACTACCTGTTGGGCCAAAAGTCTAGTCAGTATGCCGAAATTGCTGCAGTGTTGATAACCCTCCAGCAGGCGGCAGCCTTGGACATCACTCAAATCGTCCTTTGCTCTGATTCAAACTACGCTAGACACAGCTTCATTTCTCACTTCCCCATGTGGAAGGAGAACCACATGAAAAACGCCAGGAACAGAGACGTGAAACACTCGGAGTTATTCCTAGCGTGTGATCTGCTCACCACTGAGAAAGGCATAATGGTCTACTGGAAAAAGGTCAAAGGTCACTCCAGGACCCTAGGTCCGGAGAAAGATGGTAATGACGAAGCGGACCGCCTTGCTAAGCTCGGTGCTGACCAGGGAACCTGCTGGGAATTCAAAGACGAGTGGCTTCCACCCAAGGCCGTTCACGAGGTCTGCGCGGTTACTCGTCGCCATGCTAGCCAGGCAGACGAACCTCGGACCGTTGAGGTACCCGTGTTTCTAGGCAGAAAACCACAGGACGCGGACCTAGTCACCATGCAGGAACAAGATCCTGACCTGAAGCTCATCCGCGAGCTTCTCCAAAAGGGCCCGATGTCTAAACAACCATCACCACCTATTGGTGCAAGCCAAGATTTGGTAACCCTGCATCGTCAACTCGCGCATCTGAAACTACAAAACGATTTGTTAGTTTACATACGTGACGATCACAGCCCGCCGCGCTGGGTTGTTCCACTCGACCACAGAGGAGTGATGCTTGCCTACGCCCACGACACTCCGGTTGGAGGTCACCGCGGAGCAAAAGCTACCCTCGCATCACTGACAGAAGTAGCATATTGGCCGTCGATGTCCAAGGACGTACACAGCTATGTCCAAGGCTGCCTCATCTGTGCCCAGTTTCAACCCTCCCAGCCGCTTGCTAGAGCACCACTGCAACGCAGGGGAATAACCTTCCCTTGGTCCCACCTGCAGATCGACTGGGTTGGACCGGTTTCCAAATCGGCAAGAGGAAACAAATATATGCTAACTGTAACTTGCAGTTTCACAAAGTGGGTGGAGTGCCTTCCAGCGCCAAACGATACAGCCGTCACAACCGCTGTACTGCTGATTAACCACGTTTTCAGTCGATGGGGACTTCCACTCTGCATTGACTCTGACCGAGGAACTCATTTCACATCCAGTGTAATGACGTCCCTGTTTGAACTTTTGGGAGTGGAAGTGAGATTCCACCTCCCCTATCACCCACAGTCATCCGGACAGGTCGAACGGATGAACCGCACGGTCGTCTCTATGCTCAAAAAGTACGTCTGCTCCACTGGGAAGGACTGGGACGTCAAGCTCCCTCTGGTCCTGATGGCCATACGGTCCACTCCACAGCGATCCACGGGGGTTACGCCCTTTGAGATGATGACCGGCAGACTGATGACTCTACCACTGCACCTCCTGTATCACCCAGAGGATGTCAGTGTTGCCACTGCCTATACCGCTCATCAGTATGTGGCAGACTTGAAAACACACCTCAGAGCTACGTTCGCGCACGCTCAGAAGAAACTGGAGACCAACGTAGAAGGCGCTAAAGCCTACTACGACCAAAAGACAACCAGCCGCGAATACGAGGTGGGTGACAAAGTATTCTACTTTCGGTTCGCCCAACCGGCACGCAAAGCTAAGAAGTTCCTGCCCTGCTGGTCAGGACCATTTGAGATCGTGGCAAAACTCTCTCCAGTTGCATACAGGTTACGCATCACCAAAGCGAGACAGGAGCCTGTCTACAAATGGGTGCATGCAAACCAAATCAAACCCTACGTCAAACCATCCCCGCGGGTACAGAGACCAGACTCCCCGCAGGAGGTAGACGTAGTCGCTACATAGTTCTATGCATGGAAATGGAAAGGGGGGAAAGTGCACGTTTAACCCACTAACATGTACTAACCGACAAAGAACCAGCCCCCCCCCCCCGCCGTCACTTTCACTAACCAAGAGAAACTCCTTCCTAGACCGCTAACAGGAAGCTCTTACTAAAACCTTACAGGGTACTCTTGTAACGGTCAACCTACATTCTGCTCTGATTAATGAATCTCTACGTGCAATCAAGACTTTGTCTGAAACCATACATCAGGATATTGTGTACACATGAGTGGTGAGAGATTTGATGCAGGACCTGCTCAGGGAAGTAAGTTCCACGCTGGACAGCTTGGTTGAAAGTCGTATTTCCCCGTACTTGGTACCACTGGACCTGCTCAAAGTTAGCTTGACAGCTGCTACCCCTCTACTGTGCACCTTTCACAAATCCACCTAGCGTACAGCCTAAGTAGTGCAATGCCCATTCACGTTGAAAAAAATTAGAACTCGGTTTCCTGTTAAACGTTCCCATAATTGTGACACCTCACATCTATAGGTTTAGGTCGATGCTGAACATTGGTATTTGAAAGGACGGTAGGCATTTCCACTTTGAACTAGAAACCTGACACTCCATCACCTCAACCTCGAACAGCATGACTCAGAGATTGAGATCATGGACGCTTTCCAGGGTTATAACTTTGCCTTCGATTTAGAAATTGACCAACAATTACTGATTGAAGGAACCAAATTTGCTAAGTTCACACAAAACCCGCGTGAACTTACTTTGACGCCCAAGACGCTACATTGACACAGATTATACGACTAATCTGCACATTGGTCGCCCTGGGGATGGGATGGCTCATCACGGCCGTGATTGCTTATTCCGCCTACAGGCGTGTTAAGAAACTCCAAGATAAGATGCACTTGCTCACCTACGGTGTGCCTCGTGACCGCGTTCGGGGAGAATCCAAGCGTGAATGTACCACACCTGTCTAAAGGGGGTGAGCAACATTTTCTTTATTATTTTGTAACCCTAAGAGTAGTTCTCACTTTAGTCTACCTCACATTTTTATCTGAGTGTTGCGTTATGTCACATTCTTTATAAGCTACACACTGAATGTATGACCTAAGAATGTATTTTATGAGACCTCAAGGTTGCTATGAATTTTCTTGGATGTTATATGTTACATGTTTTTTTTTTGGGTTTTCTGTATTTTTGTTTCTTACTTGGTCACATATTAACTAGTGGTTATGTGCCGGCCCAGCTCAGTCTGTCAATGACTCTGTCTGACGCACCAGCACATTGTAGTACCTCTTAGTTTTATGGTCCTTGTTTTAGCCCAAAGACTGTCCTGATCCACCCTTTGGACCAAAAAGGGGGGAATCTTGGGACCACATAGGTCAATGCGCGTTTGCGAACTATGGATCTCGTACATCACCGCGTGCTCCATAAACTGAACTGTATGGCCGGCGGTGAGATGCCTTTGTGTCCACTCGTGGAGTTAACCGCCCACCGACCTTCCTCCTTCTACACTACTACCTCTCGCATGGACGACATCATCATTGCGTACCACCTGCGTGAGTGGCTTCTTCTCGTTATGCGCGTTGGGGACTATCCCGTTTCCTATCCTCTTTGTGCCTGACAAAGACCAAAGGCGCCAGGATCCAAGACAAAGACCAAAGACAAAGGCGTCCAAGGAGACCAACGTCCTAAGGGACAAACCCACCTGTGCTTCCGACAATCAAGTCGACCTACGTTCATGAGGAACAAACCCATCTGTGCTTCCGACGATCGAGCTATGGGCGCGATCCCCGAAACCAAAAGGGGGAATGTTGAGGGTCTGACCTCATGAGGAAATTACTATGCAGTGATTTTCTCCAAAATGACTGTGCTTAAATTGCTCTGAAAAGCAAATAATCACATCAGCGCCAAGAAACTTCATTTCCCATGATGCTTTGCACACGGAAGCATTGGGTGATGTTACCGCCTAGTACCAGAAACACGTTCTGCGCATGTGCGGGAAGCCGTGGAGCTTTTCCCGCGAACTAAGACCATAAATCTTCAGCAGAGACAAAGAAACCTCGTTCTTTTGCCCAGGATACCTGGCGGTAAGGACACGCTTATCGAACGCTCCGATTCCCTTGAGCACGCGGAAGCTCTAAGTGCCAAGTTGAGCCCACGGAACTGCTGGAAACTAAACTGCAAGCCCATCAGATCTGCTCGTTTCTGCTCCCCTCCAGCTGATGTTTGAGGACACAGAACTGCGGAGGAAAGCAACAACTCCATCAAGCACGCTGTAAGTTATAACTCAGCACAGAAAGAAACTTTGCTGTCTCTGTCCAGCCCGTGGAGAAACACTCGTGAACGCCAAACAACGGAGAAAGCATCAAACCGACGGACGACGCCAAACTGCGGAGAAACACGGAGAACCGTCAAATCAAAACAGTGAGGGACGCTTCACTGTTCTGGTGATCAGAAACTCATCTCTTTCTCTCATTCTTTCCTTCTCCCGTTTCCTCTATAGTCTCAAATAAGCAATAAACCGCGTCTATTGCTTAAAAAGTAGCTTCGTGTTTTCCTCTTTCGTCCCAAACACGTCCGTCGGGTCATTTTGAAAGAATAAACTGCTTATTGATCATTGTTTGGTATCTTAAAATGGTTTCTGTCATGGCCAGGCTGAAACTAAAAGATATTAATTTGTGATTAATCTTTTGTGTTGTTTCATGATCTTTTGAAATGTTTTGAGTGATTTAAGGTTAAGTTACTACTGATTCTAAGTGCTTTGGAAGTTAAAGTGCAAGTTGCCACCCACACTTTAGCCAGACAAAGGGGTCAGCCATCTTGTATTCAAGACTCCATTTTGAATCCATACACACGCACACACATACACACACATACACACTACTCCTTTGTGAGAACAAAGGACCCCATTCATACATCCTCCATCACATGCAAACACATCCATCTTCAATCATATCACACGGTTATTATTCATCTATTCCACTGTTTATTCATTTGACAAATTGTTAATTAAATGTTATAAAATTCAGATTTTTGTGTCCAGTAGCTTTGTTGTGTCGAAGAGAAGTCTCTGCTCCAAGGATTCTACGAACTTCAAGAAAGACTGATAAGAGTTTTGGATTCAATTTTTCCCCGGAAAAAGGGGAATGGTGCCCCGTATATCTAAGAATATCTTAATTAATTAATAAATCAGTAAATATTCCCATATTTACAGAATTTATTGAAGAATCCAAAAGTAAGTTGAAGCTTACTAATTGTTCGCTCCTAATAACCCCAACACAGCTCTAGCCCCCATAGCCGTATCTGATGTAGGTGTAGTCAGATAAAGTAAAACAAATCCAGTCAGTCAAGAATGCAATAAGGATCTTTAGATCCCGGACGCTTTTTAGGTGATTGCTTGAACTTGTAATGTCTCATAAACTGTTGTCATGCAAAATGAATGTTTAATAGCGTGTCTAAGAGCAGCAGTACTCCAGAGCAGTACTACTCGTTTTCTTAATGAGAGCACAGCTAGCAATTTTTCTGCAGCTTTTGATCCACCCTGTTCTTCTGATAACGACCCAGATTCCTTAACTTCTCAGTTTAACGAGAACTGCCTCTCCATTCTGGACAACATATGTCCTGTCAGAACCAGATCAGTTCCTGCAGTGAACCCTACTCCCTGGTTTAATGACAGCCTTTGCAGCCTGAAGCGCCAATGCAGAAAAATTGAGCGCTTGTGGAAGAAAACCCATCTCCACGTCCATCTGCTGCACCTAAAAGATCTTCTGACATCCTTTAACTCTGCAGTCAGAGATGCCAGGGTTTCCTATTTCTCCAACCTGGTGTCCCAGAGAAGAAGGAACCCCAAGGTGCTGTTAAACACCATCAGCAGCATCGTCTCCCCTGCCACTCCTACAGCCTCCATCCACACTGTTGCAGACTGTGAGAACTTTCTGTCTTTCTTTGTGGACAAAGCCAATAAGGTTAGATCTAGCATCTCTCCTTCAGCCTTATCGCTGCCTCTCCCGACTCCAACCAGACCCATCATCCTAGATAGCGTTGCTCCTGTTTCTTTGCCTGAGTTAACCAAACTAGTTAACTCTATGAAGACCTCTGCATGCCCCCTTAACATCTTACCCTCATCTTTGTTTAAAAGTGCTTTTGAGTCCATCAGTCCCAGCGTGCTCTCTATAATTAATGCTTCTCTGGTTTGTGGTCAGGTCCCTACTTACTTTAAGAACGCTGTAATCCACCCGCTTTTTAAAAAACTGAGTCTCGACCCCTCTCTCCATAGCAGCTTCAGACCCATCTCTAAACTTCCGTTCATCTCCAAGATCTTGGAAAAGGTTGGAGCTAAACAACTCACAGCTGCTCTTGATGAACATAACATCTATGATTGCTTCCAGTCAGGTTTTCGTAGAGCTCATTCAACTGAAACAGCTCTTCTTAGGGTCTCTAATGACCTTCTGACTCGCAGTGATGCAGGGGACTGTTCTGTTCTGGTCCTGCTGGACCTGACTGCAGCCTTTGACACTGTTGACCATCACCTGCTACTGGAGAGGCTGAGAGACTAGGTAGGCCTATCAGAAACTGCTCTGGAGTGGTTCTTATCTCTCTGAGCGCTCCTCTTCTGTGGACGTCTCCAAGTTTAGGTCCTCCACCACCTCTCTTACCCATGGTGTCCCACAAGGTTCTGTGCTGGGGCCTCTGCTCTTCGTCCTCTATCTGCTTCCTCTTCAGCACGTCCTGAGCTCCTTCAAAGGAATCTCCTACCATCTTTATGCAGATGACATCCAACTGTACATCTCCTTTAAGCCCCATGGGATGTCTAAGCTGCAGCTGTTACACACCTGCTTAGACTATATCAAAACCTGAATGGCTGGGAGCTTTCTTCAGCTGAATGAAGATAAGACTGAGATCCTCATCTGTGCCCCAGACAAGCTGGTTCCCAAAGTCAGAGACTCTCTTGGTCTGCTTGCTTCCCACACTAAACCTTCTGTCAGGAATCTTGTCGTGACCTTTGACCCAGCTCTCACCCTGGATTCTCATGTCAGTTCTCTTGTTCACTCTTCCTTCTTCCATCTCAGGAACATTGCTAAGCTGAGTCCCATTCTGTCACCTTCATCTCCTCACGCTTAGACTACTGTAACTCTCTTTTCACGTGTCTGAGCAGAATCTCCCTGAACCATCTACAGGTGGTTCAGAATGCCTGTGCTCAGCTTCTGATCAAGTCCTCCAAACACACCCACATCACCTCGTTTCTCCTCCAGCTTCATTGGCTGCCAGTCAACTTCAGGGTTCATTTCAAGATCCTGGTTCTGGTCTATAGGGCCTTACATGGACAAGCACCATCACACATTGGTGATCTTCTCAGTTCCCTACACCCCCAGCAGGTCCCTGAGGTCCAGTGATCAAAGCCTACTTGTTGTGCAGCACCAGGCTAAAGACCAAAGGTGACAGATCATGTGCTGCTGTGGCCCCCAGACTCTGGAACTCTCTCCCCCTGAGCCTGAGATCAGTGGACTCAGTGGTCTCCTTCAAAAAGCAGCTGAAGACTCACTTGTTCAAGCTGGCTTTTGTGTGACCTTCTTCACCACTCTCTCTTTATTCTGCTCTCCCCACCTATTCCTCCTTCCTCAGGATCCACTGATTTCCCTCTTTCCTATTCACTCTCTCTCTTTCTTAACATTTTTTCTTTCAAATCCCAATTGCCTATTTTTGCTCATTTTAAATATATTTTTAAACATTTTCTAAACGCTTTTTTATATTTTAACATTTTTTTTGTTTCTGTGAAGAACCTCGTGATTTTTATCTTGAGAGGCGCTATAGAAATTATATTTTCTTCTTCTTCTTCTTCTTCTTCTTCTTCTTCTTCTTCTTCTTCTTCTTCTTCTTCTTCTTCTTCTTCTTCTTCTTCCAGTTTTCATTGCTACAGCTCTGTAACTCTGACCAAAGCTGCAAATCTTCTGCTTGATAGTTTTTTTTTATCCTGTAATAATCTTCAAGCCAAATCTTCCTGTCTCCTTTATTATCTCTGCCATAACACACAAAAGTAATACCGGAATCTGACGTCACTTTAGTGTTTGTTGACTTCCAGTGGATTCATGTGTTTGTGACACAATGACTGTGTGAAGGATTGAAGCTACGTAAGAGAAAATATCCGTGGGATGTGGGAAGAAACCTGACTTCAAACTGTATGCTTCAGCTGAGCATGATGTAAGCTCACACAGAGTAATAAAGATTAAAGAGTCTGATGAAAAGGGGGTTCCTGGAAAACCTGCTTTTCCAAGAAAAGTTCCTTTTTGTATTTGTATTAAAACTTAAGTAAACCACACCATAAAAGGACATCCTAACCTCAAATGTCTGACACCAGCATGACTGCATATGGATAGCCTAGGAATATTTGAGTTGGTTTCATTGTTTTGTCTTTTGTTGTTAGAAAGTGTACTTTTTTACGCGCCAGACCTCTGATCTTTTAAAGTGGTTTTGCATTTCAGACTTTGTCTATTCTTTAATAACTAGGCCTTGTCCCATCTGAGCTTTGTTGTTGTTGTTGTTGAAACTGTGACCTCTGCCCTATTCAGGTATAAAAAGGCTCCTAAAGTCATTTATTCTTGTTTGAATTGATGCATCTATGAGACATGAAACAAGAACCAGCCAGATAACAAATGTAAAAGTTTGTCTCCCAATATTTAAGTCCAAGATAATCTGAAAACTTGTCCAGACTATCAGATGGATGAGGATGGATTTCTTCGATCCTGGTTAAGCTTTTTGCTAGATTTGTTTCTTCACTCCATTTTCAGATCATCAGCTGTAGTTTTTGGACATGATTCATATTCTTTTGTCCTTCACTTGTCCAATTTTCCCATTTTAAACCAAAAATTAAACATTAAATTTCTTCAAGAAGCCTGAAAAGTATTGAGCGAGGCAAGCAAGCAATTAAATATTTTATAGTATTTTTATATCTTTGGATCAATAATTTGTTTTTGTTTGTTTCATTTATGTTGAGTTCATATTTCAGTCTAATGTGGACTCAAAATGTACTAAACTGTTGACCAGAACATTACAAATAAAGTCTGACTCATTAGTAGGAAATTAAAAAAAGGTAAAAGTTCAGTTTTACTCATATTTTTTATACATTTGTGGTTGTGGTCTCAAGTAGGAATGAATCCCTTGTAAGTTGCACTCTACGGAAAAAAAGGTTTGGTGAGCCTGTTTGAGTACATAGAAGTCAGCTGGAGGAGAAAGTAGCTTTAGATGGGTTAGGGTTAGTCAATTACTTCCTGATATTTGAACATCTCACATCTAATTGGATAACACCACTGACTTGCAACGAGAATGTTTTATCTTCACAAACAACACAAGCCTGAAGGAGCTTCTGCCATGGGGTGGAGATGCTAATGCTAACAGTTAGCTTCTTCTAGCCAGACATTTTCTGCTCTTTCCTGGACAAACTTCCCCATTGCGAGTCAAGATGGGTGAGTCCATGAATGTTGACAGTGTGACGCAGGAGCGCAACTACCTACTCTAAGAGGGCTATGCAGACACATAGTTGGCGCTTGAACTTACAAAACTATGTGACTCAATTTGAGGAACAAAGTAGAATCCAGCGGCTGTTATTTATTTGTTGTTGGTGTTTATAGAAATTAAATTTATCTGCAGGGCTTTAGGCCCAGGGCAGATTTTTATACCTCAGACCGACCCACTTTAGATCCAGACATGTTATTATTAACGTATTTTTTATACTAGTCAGAAAAATATGTAATATTCACAGACATCCAAACTGTAGAAATTAAATTTAAAAAAAGATTACAATTAAAAAAGATTAATATTATTTTATAAATAAAAGATTAGTTATCTATGAAGACTTTTTTATATTTGATATTGTCCAGTTTAAGCAGACATCTGCTTATTTAAAAGAGCTGAGCTGTGGGAGAAAATATTCAGGCTTTTAAAATCTTATTTTCTATCATGTACTGTGGGTTTAGTGTATTTATTAACTTACTTACTATTAATTATAAAATTATAGATAACAGGTCACTACAGTCTGGGCATAGAAAGTGTATCTAGGAGCTAAAGCTTTGTTGGCAGCAGCTCACCTGTTCCTTCCACACTGACAGGAGAAATCCTCTCATCAGCAGCAGGTGATCAACAGAGTCGTTACTGAACACCGAGCAGGAAAAAAACAAAGTGACGACTAAAAATACCCACCAGACCGGCCCACCGGGAATTTCACCAGTCTGGTCCTGGCTACCTCCGCCATCCTCATTAGACATGAGCTGCTCAACACGTTCACTCTCACTGTGACACCACAGCTTGGCTCCCTTGGCGCTTATTAATGCGACTTTATTCTCCAAAGTTTTCATAAATAAACACACAACTTGGTTCTGAGGCTTATGTTCAAAACCATCCTCTTCAATTGCACCCCAGCGTGTCGAGGGGGCATGTGTGTGTGTGTGTGGGGGGGGGGGGGGCTAATCACATATCTGTTATTAATTAAATAAGTGGCAGAAACACAAATGAGCAAAAACACTGCTGTTATTAAAGACAGAAAATGCAGACTAAAATATTTTGGCATCATCACTATGGCGCCCCCATGGTGCCCCTATGTGTCGCATACACTGCATGTCCACTTGTTGCACCACTGATGTGATGTAGATCTGTCAGAATTTTCAATTCCTAGGGTTTCACCATCTATTTCTATTCCTGAAAACTATTTCCATTTTTCTTCCTATTTTAATGCGTTCCTGATTTTTTTTTCTGTTTTTCATCTCATTTTAATGCTTTCCTGAAAATTATTGGATCGGCAGATACTCCAAATAAAATGACTCGGAATCGGGTCGGGAGCAAAAAATCGTGATGGGAACTTCCCTGCTTCTGTGACTTACTCCAGTGTTCCATAACGCTGTAGCATAAATGTTACAGTATTATTGAAGAAAAACTCAATTGTTGTTAGTAAATGAAATACATGTTGTTGAATTACAGCATCTGCTTTAAATCCACAGAGGACCAACTGAAGGAACCCGTCTACGCTGGCCGTCATTTATTCATCCATCTAAATAACACTCAGTGATGAAGTACAGCCTCTGGGGCATCAGCTGTCCCCATTAGATATTACAGATGCTCTTACACATTCTCACGATAGTTAGGCCAAACATTCATTTTTATAATCACCGACAAGCACCTGCATCGTCCATTTGAAAACCTGAATAAAAAACAACCATGAGTGTTGAGCACTGGCCCTGTTTTCAACCTCTGGTTCAAAACAGAGTCAGGGTCTTGCTCTGTGAGCCACAGTGTGTCTGAAAATTGAAGGATGTGTGATTTGAGGGTGCCTGAAGTTAAAAAGTTGTTTGAAATTCTCGGCAGCAGTGGGAACAACCTTGTTCCTTCCAGCTGTCACAATTGTAAGCTTCACAGGCCGTGGAGTGAGCTGACAGGACGCTTCTCAGACATGCAAATGATTGGTTAAACACTTATTTGAACAAATTCGTTCCACTTTCCACCAAGCACACTGTGAGGGCTGCAGCTAAGTATTTGTTTTGTCATTTGTGATTATCATCTTTCACAGAAAGAGTTCTTTGGATTGTTTGACACATCAAGTATTTATTTGAGGCAGAAGAGGAAAACAAATCATTCACCAACTTCTAGCTTGAGCCTTGAGTCGGTTGAAGTTCAACTTTTCTTTAGATGGAGTCGATCGTAAACCTAGCTGTCATTTTCCTTTAAGACACTCTGAAAAGCGTCTAGATGGATAATGTCTTTTAATTGTATTCACACAAAAACTAACTGTAGTTGTGGGAACCATGTCCCCAACTTTATTTATCTATAATTGTTTACTCGGCAAAGCTTTGGTGTGGCTCTTCAAAATAAGAGCCTTATGGAGCAGCCAGAGCCAGACTGTTTAAAGGTCTGGTTCACACATTTAATCAATACATTTGCAGTGGTTTCGAGTAGAAATGAAATGTAAGTCGTCCTCTAGGGAAAAAAGCCCTGGCTTGTTTCAGGAAGATTGCCAGATCAGACAACACATTCTCACACCCTAAGCGTCGGAAACAAACGCTTGGTCAGCCACCCTCCACGTCAGACCCCAGATGCCAAAAGTGCCCTTTTTCGTTACTTATGTGCGAAAAGGGGTTTTCCCCTTTTGTAACTGCAGATCCCAATGCAGCGTAAAACCGACGTGATTAGATATCCGCTGATGCGGCACCGAACCAGCTCATTTAACCGCACCTAAACCTTAAATGCGGCACCGAACCAGCTCATTTAACCGATGCGGCACCGAACCACCTCATTTAACCGCACGTAAACCTTAACGTTTCGCTATTTATAACCTTCCCCTCTCCCTCATCCTAACCTTAACCCTCTTGCTACCTAAAACGTTACTCTCACTGTGATCAAGCGTTTGTTTCCCATGCATTCTGACTCTGACAGTCAGTCTGACTGTGAATTTTCGTATTTGCCGCCCAAGGGGAACGTTAGAACATACCATTTGGCGAGGGGGAGGTTACACATACCCTCTACTTTTAACCTCCACCTTGGTAGTTTAAACCTCCCCCTCGCGTTGGCTCGGTCCAAACTCGACCAATCACGAGGCGGCTCCCGCCGTTCACTTCATAGAGCCAGCTTTTAGAGAGATCGACACATCACTAACGTGTTCGCTGGCAAGATTGTTAAGGTTAGGATAGGGGTGAGGGGAAGGTTAAATAAGAGGATAAGGTTAAATAAGAGGATAAGGTTAAGGTGAGGTACAATGAGCTTGTTTGGTGCCAGTGTAACGCTGGATTGGGATGCAACGGTAGCGGACATCCCATCGCTTCAGTTTTACGCTGCATTGGGATCTGCAGTCAAATAAGGGAAAAACTCCTTTTCGCACATAAGTAACGAAAAAGGGCACTTTTGGCGTCAGGGGTCTGACGTGGAGGGTGGCTGACCAAGCGTTTGTTTTTGACGCGCTGGGAGTGAGAATGTGTTGGGTCAGAGGATAGCTTCAGACGGCAGGATTTGATATTTGATTGCATAACAGCAATGTGACTCTACCACTGACTGTTTACTTTGCATCATTGATGTTTTCTCTCCACAAATACCACAAGGCTGAAGGAGATGATGCTTGTGTTCAGGGCTCTTCACGGTACTGCTCTTGCCTATTTATCAGCACTGCTACAAAGGCATGTCGACACCTGCTTTCTTCGCGCTGGTGATCAGGAATTACTAGTGATCCCTTGTTCCAGAACCAAATCTTGGGGAGATCGTGCATTTGAGGTCCTTGCTCCAACTTTGTGGAACGGTCTACCTTTGACTGTTGGGCTGGCACGTCCAGATTTTTAAATCGTGTCCGAAGGCCCATTGTTATGTCCAGACATTTTCATCACTGGGGTCTGCAATTTTGTCTTGATTTTAATTGTTTAACAATTGTTCTCAGCTGTTTTTATGCTGGTTTTTTTTTTCTGTTTTTATTTTTTTAATTGATGCAATTTCCTGTTTATTGTTGTGTTCAGCACCTTGGGCTTCTGTTAAAGGTTGTGGAAGGTTTGAGGACATAGAAGTCAGTAGCTTTAGATGGGTTAGGGTTAGGCTAAAATGTTTTTAATATCTAAAGCAGTTAGCTATGGTTTGTTAGTTGCTCAGTAGTTGCAGCTTTGGTGGCTAGCAGGTAGCAACATGCGTGTGATGGCCACATCCATGTCCACACAACAGTGAACGTTAGTACTCTCGTGCACTTTCATGATTTCAGTTTGTAAGTTTACATTTCTTTGGATTTATTGTTTAGATGGCTTAAATGCATTAGCTCTAATTGTAAGCGTGCACATCTAGTTAACTGCTGTATTTTATACCTGTAATTTGTTCTATTTAAGTTAATATATGTTTTTTCTTACCGGTGCTGAGAGGTTCTCCACTTCCTGCTTCTTGAGATGGGACAGGCAAACAGTGTTCTTCTTCTTCTGTGAAATCAGGCAGGCTAGATGCCTATAAGGCGTATTGCTGCCACACACCGAGCCAGCACAACCCACTGCATACAACAGGCATGGGTACCATCCCACCCCGTGTTCCCACACAACCACCATCAACAAAAACCCACCGTCCGCTCACACTCCAGTGAAAACACACAACCCCACATGGAGGTTCACCCCATACTCACACTCACACTCCCACCCCTACCACCAAGGGCATCCCACAATCCACAGCAGACCTAGAACTCCCAACACCCCACAAACACGTCACCCCTCAAACATCCTCGGGGGACACGTCAGAAAAACCCAATAAGGCCCCGCCACAGCTGTCACCTCATGAGCTAAATCGGACTTGTTGGATGCTCCATTCATCACCCTCCACAAAGCCTCAACTAGAAACGCCAAAAACTTCCTCTCATCCCTCCCAACTATACCACACCCGCCCCCACATCCCCACTACCAGTTGACAAAGGCACATTACAAGGCCCGGACGCACCACTATTCCGCACACCCATATGACGCACCGCCTCAGCATACGACACCTTATGCTCTGCCTGAACCTTCCCCATCTCCACCGCCGCCCTACACGCCACTCAGCCCATATGTGCCTCTTGATGATTCCCACCAC
Source organism: Nothobranchius furzeri (assembly GCF_043380555.1). Lineage (NCBI taxonomy): Eukaryota > Metazoa > Chordata > Actinopteri > Cyprinodontiformes > Nothobranchiidae > Nothobranchius > Nothobranchius furzeri. The sequence continues at coordinate 55,289,543 of NC_091745.1, forward strand.
AGTTACAACATCGGAGCAGTACATCACAACTCTTGCTGTCATGGTCACCCCCACACCTCCGACAACGCACCCCCACCACACAGGCACTGGCCACATGACCATATCCCTGACACCTAAAACACCTCAGAGGAGGTTCCTCGTACGCCCCCACCGCGGAACTTAGGAAGCTCCACTGCATCGAAAGTAATCAGCAGTGGAATGGACCCAGGTGCGTTAAACCCCAGATGCCGAACAGCCACCACCGCCGCCCCACTCAGGCAAACAAACACCTCCGACTCAGAGACCTCATTGGAAATGCCATACACCACACCCTTAATCATCCAACCAGACCTCGACGCGGAAACCACCATGTCCACCCTCAGAAATTTCTCAAGCCGCAGCGCTTTGTGGCACTGGGACTTATTCCGGCACACCACCACCAACAGCCCACTGAACACCATGGTTGCGTCTAGCACATAACCTACCACGGCACTCAGCTCCCTGGACACTGCCAATGGGTTAGAGGTAGCAAAACGCGCATCTCCTACTGCCCTGATTCGCTTCACAAAGGCAGTGTTGAAGGGGTTCTGTCCAGTGTTGCCAACTTAGCGACTTTGTCACCATTTCTAACAACTTTTCAGACCCCCTAAACGACTTTTTTTTTTTTTTCAAAAAAGTGCCTAGCGACAAATCTGGCGACATTTCTGACCCCCCTCAGCTACTTTGACTACAACTTTGTAGCCGACTTTACCTGCAGATTAGCGAGGCGTCTGAAGCAACAGGACCGTCCTTCCTTCCAGAGAATCAGAAAGAAAATCTGCGCAGAAACATCTGCGCATGTGTATGCAGCATGATCACGCCACCCCCATTGACCAATCAAACCTTTTGTGGGTTTTCACAAGTCCATTATTTGATAGCCACCAGAGCTACATAAAGGGCGACCGCTCCTTCCGCCATCCTGCTGCATTTCGGCAGCTGAGCTCAGCTGGCACTGGCTGGCAGCGTCACACTCACGCATGGCTTCTCGCACTACTTGTGGTGCATTCAAGGAACATTGGAACTCTATGATGAGTTCAATAACGTAGCACATTTAAAACTTTTATAAAAACCAGAATAATACTGCAAGACAAACACCTCAGGTCATTGGCAGTTTGCATGTAACGTTTCTGAGTACTAAATACGGCCTGCTTCTTTTTACACAAAAGTACTAGAAGCAACAAAACCAAACAAAAACAATATATATATATATATATATATATATTGTCTTTTAGGTCAATATATAGCACTGAATCACAACAGAAGAATACATCTCAAGGCACTTGAAAACTACAAGAGAAAATTCATTTTAATTCAATCATACATACATTCCTATCAATTTAATATTTTTGTGTTTACAAGTTCCATTCTCTTCAGACAAAATAGAAATATTCCTTCCATTTTTATGTGCCATCTTTACTTGATGTTTTAAAGGCTGCTGTTTTGTATTCTATGGGGTTTTTATTTTAATAAAATATTTAAAAATAAATTAAATAATTTTTTAAGTAAAATCACGCAGGTTTTATTTGATTTACTCTACAAGACCGGTGACGTCATGACGCAAACGTGGTGACGTCATCACACAAACCATTGTTTGTCATTGTGTCGTATGCAAATAAGCATGTGACGTCATCTGACGACATCTAGCGACTTTTGGGGGGGGAACTTCAGCTACTTTCAGTCAAAAACAGTTGGCAACACTGGTTCTGTCAGATAAATACAGGAGGAGCTGATGGGGCCAAACCAATAGATCCAGGAAGAGGGGAATGTAGGATTTCCTTTAGTTTATTATTTTGTCATTTGTTAATTAATTTAAGTTTGAAGTTAAATATTTAGGTTTATGGGGTAGGGCGTTTAGGTTTATTAACAATTTGACTGTACTGATTTGTTGTTTTTGTTTAAGTTAGTAAATGTTTGTCTAGTAATCCCTATTGTTCATATGGTCTGATCAGCCAGTGTGTATATATACCCTTGTGTGTCTTTGTTTGTTGGGTCACTTATGGTTTTCAGTCAGTCGACATGTTAAGTTTGCAGTTTATTGAGTTTAGGTTTGTTTGTTTGATGTCTTTTATGAGCTCGAGCTATTTTGTGAAGATATTTAATTTAAAAAAAGGAAATTAAAGAACCTCTATTTTTGGAGATTGCCTGTGTTCCTTATTCGACTTGGTGCCTCACAATGTATGAGGAATTTAGATTATATATAGTATGTGTTGTGCATATACACAATATATACTGTGTATATTGTGCTACTTTTGTAGCACAAGTAGCACAATATACACAGTTAAAAAGGTAAAAGACTTGTTATACATGTGTATTGAAACTTAGACATATAATCACATGACGTGCCGCTGCGGAAGTCACGATCACATGAGGTAAGTCTGTTCCATTCAACCGTTTTCTTCGACCAAGGAAGGACAGTGTCCTCGTGAGCAAGATGCTTTGCTAGGCCAGGCACCTTGACATTGAGAAACACCCTAAGTCTCTGGTTAATGCCATATTTCCTTCTACGGGAGCCCGTGAGGACAAAATATGCAATGACTTGTACATGTACTGCCCCCTGTCGCCAGGGAAAATACACATCGTCACTTTAACTCATACAAACGTTTTGATCCAGTATGAAGCTGTTCACACTGTGTCTCAGTAAACTGTACATTAGCATCCTTTAACTCTGGTCATGGTTGTTTGGACAGCTTTCCTGAAACTCAACAACCAGAAAACGGTGTCAGACTTCGCTTGAGCTGTGACTCTACAAGTGTTCGTTTCCTCCAGGAAGTCAACTTAAATTGCTTTTACTCTAATTTCACACCGTGGTAGGCACTGAAAAATCAGCCACTGGGGAGCCTTAAAGTTCACCTTGTTTGTAACCTTTTCAGTAATAAAAAAGGGTTTTTAAATGATGGAACAGACATGACTGGAGTGCAGCTGTATGTTAAGTTAGCTTTAATCCTGTGAGGTTTGGTGAAAGCACCAACCTGTAGACACAAGCTAAAAGAAACAAATGAAGACAGTCCCTGATCTCTGCTTCCTGCTCACAAATGATTGGTTCTACAAAGAAAATGTGCTTTACTGTGCATAAATCATCTCTCAATGTGCAGTCTTCCATTTAAACACACACACACTGTTTAGAAAACACAAGTTGCTATAGGGTGCCCTATAAATCCAGCTGTTATTGGGGAAATTATTCACTTTGGCAGCATTGTGACAGCTTCAGTTCTAACACCTCCTAATCTAATGTGTGTCTATAGCTCAGAAATGTATTTATTGCAGGTTAAATGCACTTTTACCAGCCATTTATCACAAAGCTTTCTATTGTTCTCTCTGTGCATTCTCTCAGCACTCGGTTCAGTAAATCATGAGAATATTTGACACTCCTGCTTTAGCTCCCACACTTTTTTCGAGCCTCGTTCAGAAAAGCGTTGCTGTAAAACGGTGTACAATCACATCAAAGCAGATTTCTGCTCTCATCAGGCCCTGGTGACGAGCCAGGCGTCTGCTCTCCTGGCCTTATCACATCGGGGAGAGGGAGGCTATCAGATGTTCAACTGACCAGCTGTGAAAAATATAATATAAAAAAATAATTGACTGATCGACAATCAAGCAGGCCACGGCAGAAAACGGTCCCGTCAGGCTACAGTAAATAACCTCCACCAAGAATAATGAGGTCTAGATTGTTCTGTTTGATAACTCGTTAGCTTTTGGGCACTTCACCAGAGTACTAGCCATCAGAAAGCATTAATATTCACTGTTTAAGCCTCAAGCAGAACAAAAAGATGTTTTTCTCTTGGTGATGGCCCAGCGTCTGGTTGAAGGGAGGCTTGTTGCACCCTGTATGGTTCATAAATGCCAATAACTAGATAGAAATGTGAATTTAAATAAAACACTAATTAATGATTCCATGAATTACATTTATAATGCAGAGACTAAAAAGGTGAAGAAATTTTGACCTGATTATTTTAGTCATTTATATTTAAACTCGTTCTTCATATGAAAACGCACAACGTTAACCTCCTGAGACAGTTGGCTTCTTACGTCCTGTTTTACTCACAAAAACTTGCTCTATTTTACGTTAAAGAGTATGTTTCATTGCTTAGACTTTAAATGTTCTAAATTAACATTAACATTTTGTTTTCTAGTGAATATCCAATAATCCACCAAATCTGGTAAATAACTCATTGATTGCATAATTATCAGAAAACTGACCAATTGGCTAGCGTCAACATTTTGATCAAATGAAGCTGGCTCTTCTGCAGCCTTTAACTTCACGACCAGGGGGCAGATCACATACAACTCTGGTTACAGCTGGTCTTTGAAGACTGTACTAATCCTGTTAATGAAGTAGAGGTTTTAGAAGTTGGCATATCTAATATGATTCGTACGAATAAGAGGGGAATAATTAGGCTTGGATCAGTTTTTTCATTTTTATTTGGCCTTGATAAGATAAGATAAGATAGGATAAGATAAGATAAGATAAGATAAGATAAGATAAGATAAGATAAGATTTTATTGATGCCAGTGGGGAAATGTGTGCATTACCACAACTCAGGACAGATAGCAAAAGACAAGACACTTTATACAACAGTAGTTCCTATGTAGACACATACACACTAAGTGTTATGGATTAGGGCTGTGAAAATATGTGGAAGTAATAATTCATAAAAAGGTTATAAAATACAAACATACATTATAAGGTAAAGAATAACTTTAAATAAATGAAAATAAAATATGTATCAAACTTTCAAACTCTCAGTTTTCTGTAGTTTTCCACATAATTTAAATATGTTTATAATAAACCAGCTGAGTGACCAGTGGTGTCTACCCTGAGACTGGGAGACTGCGGGTTCAAATCCCAGTCGGGTCATATCAAAGACTTTAAAAATGTGACCCAATGTCTCTCTGCTTGGCACTCAGCTTTTAATTGGGGGGGGGTGTTAAGACACCAAATATTTTTTAAGTGCAGCTGTGTCTGCAGCTCACCTCTCCCCACGGGTCAAATACAGAGAACACATTTCATCACACTAGTGTGTGTGACAACTAGTGGGACTTTAGATCTCCTGAAAATCAATTTTAATGTTTTTATTCTGCCACCTCAGGACTACGGCCCCCATCCTGTTGCCCTTCTCAAACATATCTGTGTGCACCCCTGTCTGTTCAACAGGTAATTCACTTAGTTTTCTCATGTTTTAGCTAAAATTGTAACAAATTGCTGCAGCAGTTTGCAGGACACCAAATCCAAACAACTTGATTGATACCTACCTTTTTCTTTGACGCCTCTGACTTTTTGGACATATTTCTTAGTTTTTTGTGCAAGTGATTTATCACCTGTAAGTAAAAAATAAAACACGTGTTTTGTGTGAGGAGTGGTTGGCTGTGTCTCTGTTACTGACTGACCCATAGCAGTTTCCTTACCTTTGCGTAACAGAAGGAAATGAGCAGCAGCGGCAGCACATACCCAAAAACAAACGTGCAGACCACGTAGATTTTTTTGTGGCTCTGATCTGGCCACACTTCCCAACAGAAGGTGTAGTTCTCCCCTCGCTGGAAGATGTTTTGGTAGTGCATGACGGGCGCTGCCATGGCCAGGGACAGGATCCAGATCACCACCACGCCGATCAGCGCGTGCCTTGCCACCCGGATGGACGAGGACTTTCTGGAGTGCACGATGGCGATGTATCGGTCCACGGACATGGCAGACAGCGTGAAGATGCTCACCAGCATGGACACGGTGAAGAAATAGTGGATGAATTTGCAAATGAAGGCGCCCAGGACCCAGGTGGGCATCATGTAGATGGTGGACTGGAACGGGATGCAGAAGAGCAGGTAGGAGAGGTCCGCAATGCTCAGGTTGAGGATGAAGATGTTGGTGGTGCTGCGCGGTTTCCCGGGTTTGCTCCGGGCCAGCACGGTGATCACCATGGAGTTACCTAGCACGCCCAGCGTGAAGATGAGCCCGAAAACCAGCAGCGTAATGAAATTATCCGTTCCGATTCCAAATAAAAGTTGCTGCTCCTCTTCCTCCACCATGCTGAGGTTCCAGGGCTCTCCAAATACCCACACAGACTCGGACAAGTTCATGATGGACGCTTTTCTCCTTTAGATTCACTTGTGAGGTTGCCCAATTGACCTACAGCTGTTGTGCGTCCCGCTGCTGCATCATGGCACCGGGGTTTTTACGCCTGTAGTTTCTGCTCAGGCGCGTCTCCATGGGCGCTCTCGGGGGTTTGATAAATCCTCTGGTTTAGTTGTATGCATCACTCAAGAGTCAGACACAAATAAAGATACATTCCTCAGTTCTAGAGTTTTCTGTGCAGCATATGTTGCTTCTGCTGCGTCCTGGAGCAGCCTGGTCTCTCCTTGCGCACCAGATGCGTCTGCGCTCCAGCGGCGCTCGTTCCGTCTGTCGCCTGCTTCTCTACGTCTGGACCTTTTTCTCTCACTATAAAGCAGGGGGGCTGGGCTGGGCTGTTTGCGTCAGCACCCATGACACCTCCTTAGATATGATGGGAGAAAAGAAGAAAAAGAAGAGTCACTCATTTGGATGCTTTCATTCCCATTTCTGAAACATTCCATTGAATTTTGATGTCAGAGGTCAAAACAGGGGGTGCAAAAGATTTTGTAAAGCAATAATAACAGAAAATCTGAATAACATGGTTTTATGTTTTTTTATCAAAACCCTAAAACATAAACTGCTGAGTGTTCTTGTAATTTGAGCCCGTGTGGGAAAACGTGTTCACATGTAAATAGTTCAAATGTATTTTACATATTTCACGTTTATTTCACGTGTTTGTGGGTTTTTCTCAAGAGGAGTTGATTTATGTGACTTTTAGATTCTAAAGATGTGAATCTGTCATGCCAGATTCTCCAAATATATCAGGAACTTTGAACTGACTCATCCTAAAAAGTTTGGAATTTTTATTCAATCTTTTCTCCTCTTTAATATAACCAACACTACAACAGAAGGGGTATTATTAAAGGAGAGGCAAATATGATAGAAACAACATCCCCAAACCTCTGTTATGAGTATAGTGTGCCATCTGAAGGATGCAGAGATGAGCTATGCTTAGTGGTTGGGGATCACCGTATCCTACTACTACTAAACATTTGTTCGCATTTCAAACAGGACATGTCGATTGTAACGAGATACAACAGAGCAAACAGGATTCATTCAGGCTTTGTCAATAAAGAGGCTCAATTAGACACAAAGGAAAGGATGCTGTGAAGCTAAAAACGTAAATCCTGGAATTTGGTTTCATCCCAGCTCTGGTTAGTTTGACTTAAAGCTGAAATTCTTGTGCTATGATCAAATTATCTGTATGAAAGCAATGTTAAAAAACTATTCATTATGATGTTTTTTATTAGGGACTTGTGCACACACCTGGATGTGTTTTATTTTTGTCTACAACGTATCTAGCAGAGTTACTCTTTTCCCCTGCTGAAGGTGTCCAGTTATCTGGCACATGTTGAGTGGAAACATGTTTATGTTTATGTGCTTAGCAGACGCTTTTACCCAAAGCGACTTACAATTATTTTTTAACCTATAGGGCATGTTGTGATCTGTGGGGGAAACCGGAGTACCCGGAGAAAACCCACGCATGCATGGGGAGAACACGCAACTCCACGCAGAAAGGCAAGTTTTGAACCTGCGACCTTCGTGCTGCGAGGCAACAGTGCTAACCACTGCGCCACCATGCAGCCGAGATACAACAGAGCAAACAGGATTCATTCATCCTGTTTGCATCTCTGGGTTTTGCCTGAGAGTTGATTAAACCTTTTTTTTTTACTTAAAGGTGTGAGACACTGGTTTAATCAATACATCTGCAGTAGTTTATAGTTGGAATCAGTGCCTTCATGCAAGTCATATTTCGGGGGAAAATAGCTCGGATGCATTTGTTTCAGGAACTAGCAGAATGCCACTTCAGAGGTGAGCTTACCACGGCAGGAGTTGGAGTCTTATTTCCTGGTATTTGGACATCTCATCCCAGATTGAATAACAGTGTCACAACACTGACTCTGTTTGCTCTGCCACATGGATATTTTATCTCCACAAATAAGAATCAGGAGTCTTTTATTGTCATTATACTAGTATCCCAGTACAATGAAATTAGTTTCAGAACGACCAGTCCAAGATTTGACATACATGGAGATCCAGGGAGTGAAGAGCACATTGACTCCTTAGGGTTTTGTGTCCTTGCCAGGCAGGCCACAATTCCAAATGCAGGGAGGTTTCAGAGCATCTGTCTGCAGTCCTTCATGGAGGTTTTTTCTTCTCGCAGCTCAAGGCTACCAGGGCACCTTATTCAGATAAGAATAATTGTTTTGGGGCAGGCAGAAATAATTTCCTCTCTGCCTTTCAATAGCAGCTAGAACCTATAGCTTGCAAATCACTTCAAGCAGCATCCCAGTCTGAGCAGTCTCCACACAGCTGAGATTGGCCATGTGTACAGGTTGCATTTTCCAAAATACCAGAAGTCCTCCCACTCCAAACAGAAGAAAAAACATAAATCCAAAAATCCATGTGTCTTTGACGTCCTCTGGACAGATGGGAAAGGCATATAATATTCCACACGTTCCAGGAATCCAAAATATACTGCCTTCCATTCAGACAAGCTGGAGCCCCCGGCTCCGGTCTCATCATTGATAAAATCTTGTCAATCGCATTAAATGACCAGTTGACCAAATTAATGATTTAATAAAAATTGACTTTTGAGGAGGAATTCAGAAAAGTGCTCTATAGACAGACAGACAGGACAAGAGCCTTGGGAAGAAATAGATAAGGGAGGAAAAGAGAGTCGTCTGTACGCTTCGAGTGTCGAAAGACAAAGCTCAATATACAATAACACAAGCCTGAAGGAGTTCTGCTTTGTGGTGGAGTTGCTAATGCTAACAGTTAGATTCCACATGTCAGGGCATTCTCTGCTGTTTTTGGATGCTAAACCAACAACAGCCTTCCCTGTTGCGAGTCAAGATGGGTGAGTCCATGAATGTTAACTCACAGTGTGACATAGATCTGTCAGGCTTTTCAAATCCTAGAGTTTCACCATCTATTTTCTGTCAGCAAATGCAGGAGATGGGAGTAGGAGACTATTTTCATATCCAGCCTGCCTGAAAACTTCAGACTGACTGATTATAATCAGAAATATTGAAAAAACTAAAGGTTAAATTAAAAAATGTTTTTGGTGTCCCACTCCTTTAACACTCAAACATCTTCTGGTTCTGGCTGTAAACACCAATAACTCCACCTCAAAGCTCAACTGACCCCATACACTCTGGTTTTTCAACACAAACTTCATTTTGCTTTCAAACAAATGAAATCACTGATCAGTAGGATGTTCTGTGAAGATCTGACATTTCCTGTTCACACCCCAGAGAGCAGTGAACAATCGATTTAAAAAAAAGCACATCTCAATATTTCATCGAAGCCCAAAAGTGTTTTCATTTCCCATCTGAAAGTTTCTCACTTGGTCTATCAGTAAGATACTTATTCCTAATTCTGCTTTGTGGGTGTTGGTTAATGTATTTATTTTAATAGCAGCTGCTTGGATGAAGCCGTAAGCCTTGTTCGAGTTGAGCAGCGCCTCGCCTGGAAAACAGACGAGAGCAGCAGGGGGAGTGGCTGAAAGCCGGTGTTTAAGTCGGACAGATTTCCCTACATGTGTAGCTCGCGGGTGACAATGGATGAAGATATTGCGTTAGCGTTTATACTTGCTTAATTATTTATTTTAATTCTGGTGCCTGTTAGCAACCAAAACACATCCTTGCGTGCTTGTGGATATCATATATTGTATATGAAGACATGACTGTAGTAATAAGTAAAGGTTTTCAGCTGTAGGTTTAGTGTGCTCATAGGAAACATGGCAAAATAACACAAATCACATTTCTTTTTATGGCCTTTATGTAACATGATTTACAGAATACACGTGACCAACTAACATTTCACATTCTACCCCCATATGTTTGGATCAGAATGTGAACCAATCAGATCTTAGATCAGGTGAGAGCCAGGCGTTTCCCGTCATCCCCTAGGTTTTGCAGCCGGTGGAGAGCAACTGCAGCGCCTTGCTCCAAAATCTGTGGCCGCCTTGATCTCACGAGTTTATCGTTGCCTACGTATGCATGACGTCAGAGCAAGTCGGCGTCAAGTCGGACACAAATCTAACCGGCATGCACTGCACGCCGATCACTGGTGATCTAATCTGCGCAGAACTGGCTCATCTCGAACAAGGCCATAGTTAAAGGTTGAATATGGAACACCTGCTCCATAGCCACATCTAGTGTGTGGAGGTTGTAGCTGCAACAGTTTCCAGCCGTCAGGACGTCAGGTTCCCTGCCGATACGTGAAGTGACCAGCCAGCCAGCACCATGTCCAGTGACGAATCGTATAGAGTAAGGACTAATTTCTACTAATAAGTTTACTTCACGACAGTATTTATTATTAGAATATTTTCTGGGCTCAGAAGCAGCTGCTTAACTTGCAAAGTTCACCATTTTCCACAGTGCCAACCCTGCTGTGCCGAGCGGACTGTTCAACATATTTGGCAACCCGCTACATTAATCCAGTGTTGTGCTCGTCAAAATAAATATTAGATTTTTTTTAATTATTATTAAAAGATAGCCTTGAAATGAAATACTGTACATTAATTCTGCTCACCTCTAAATGGAGGTATTTCTTTTTTAATATAGCTTTTTATTAAATTGTTCCATTTCCAGCCTTCAAAGAAGAAGGCCATAAGCAGAACAATATAAAAGTTTCATACCTTGATAGAAAAATAAAGTGCTCAGTTTAAATCTGTTGTGATGACCAAAAACTAATTTCTTTTATTGACTCCAGGATCATAACTTTGTTACACGATGACTTAAAAAGCTGAAAAGAAAGAATAATAACCAAGGATCGTAGAAATATCTGTATTTATTGTTCTGTAAGACTCTTACTCACATAAATCTGTGAACGTTAGACAGCACCAAAAATCATATTTCTGCCAACAGAAAAATAAACTTGTGTTTATCAGATTAAGGAAACATGCAGCTGTTTCAGACTGAAGGTCATTCCTTCTGCATTCCTTTAAGAAGTTCAGATTCCCCAACTGAATCCGGGGGTCGAGCTGAAGTTCAAGTTGAGTTCTTGATAAAAATTTCATCTGTGACCTATTGACTCAGTATTCTCCGTGATGGGAAAGCTGCTGGATTGGCTGTTCACTGAAAGCAAACATTAAAAATGTTTCTGAAGCTTTATAATTATAATAAAGCTGTTATAAGCTGATCATAAACACTACAACACATGTTGAGCACAGGAAGTAGATTTTGTTTATTTATTTTCATTTTGATCTGACTCAGCAGCTACAAAGTGAATTGCACCAGTAGGAATTCTCATTTTCCAGCTTTAATTGTCTCATTTTGTCCACAAAATGAAAGTTAGGTTCTTGCTTTGACAAACACACTGCTCGGATCAATTCAGTGGGTCTTTTTTTTTTAATATTGTTAATAATTCATGTGTTACTGAAGATGTGTTACATTTTTAGCAGTTTTAGTATAAGTCTACTCATCAGAGCAGCTTCATTTCACAGAAAAGCAGTTAAACATCTGTAGTTTATTTATTTATTTTGTGAAGGAAAGTTTTAAAGTTTTTTCAAGATTTCAAACTTGTTGGATTATTTGTGTGTTAATGACTTGGGTCACTTTGCTCCAGACCTTTGAAAGACAATCTGGGTAATCAAAATAACCTGAGATTGTTTGATCTCAGACTTATTCAGGCACAAACACTCAATGATTTTCACTATCTTTTCACATAACATGGGCGTGGCACAGCCACATCTCACACAGATTCTTGATTTTTATATATTAAGAAGGAGCCAGATATAAAGGGGTTGCACCCCAGATTATCTCCGCTAAAGCTCTGGTTACTTTTTGGAGATGATCGAAAGAGTCCAGGCCTGTTTTTGTACTCTGTACCATTTCTCTGTTTTGTATATACTGTATATAAAAGAAGTTAAAACTTAAGGCGTTTTGCATTACTTCCTGATTTCAGAAAACTAGATCAGAACCACCCCGTAGTGGTCCTCCAGTAGAACCGAGCAGCCGGGACCTCAGGCCAGCTGGGTGATGGTACGTAGGAAGCGTAGAACCCACCCCGTGGGACACCACCAACCCATCCACGTTTCTAACAGATTTTCCCCACTCAGTGACAAGCCGACTCCAATCTCCAATCATTGGCAGCTCCATAGTCAGAAACGTGGCATTAGAGACTCCAGCAACCATAGTTAAATGTTTAACTTGGGCCAGAGCAGGCGACATTAAATCTTACCTGAAACTGCTGGATAAGGATAAGGATAAGGATACGCTAAGATTGTTATTCACGCTGGCGGTAATGACACCCGGTTACGCCAATCAGAGGTCACTAAAATTAATGTTGGTTCGGTATGTAAGTTTGCCAAAACAATGTCGGACTCCGTAATTTTCTCTGGCCCCCTTCCTGATCGGACCAGTGACGACATGTTTAGCCGCATGCTGTCCTTCAACCACTGGTTGTCTAGGTGGTGTCCTGAAAACAACGTGGGCTACATTGATAATTGGAAAACTTTTTGGGGAAAACCTGGTCTGATGCGGAGAGACGGCATCCATCCCTCTTTGGATGGGCCAGCTCTTCTTTCTAGGAACATGGTCAGTTTTATTAGTCCTCCATGACTACCCAGGGTCCAGACCAGGAAGCAGAGTTGTAGTTTAACCCACCCCTCTGCAGCTTCTGTACTGTTACCCACCCACTACCCGATAGAGACAGTGTCCTGCCCACGACCAAAGTCACACAGAATAAAAATCAGGCTTAATAAAGCAAATCATGGAAATCTCATAAATATTAGAACAAATTCAACTGAGCAGAAAACTAGGAAAATTAAATGTGGGTTATTGAACATTGGGTTCATTTTTCTAAGACTTTGTTAGTTAATGACTTGATTTGTGATGATCAGATCTCTTTGCTCTCTCTCACAGAATCCTGGCTGCAGCAAGAGGACTATGTTAGTTTAAATGAGTCGACTCCTTCAAATTATTTAAATCATCATATTGCTCGAAGTACAGGGCGAGGAGGAGGAGTAGTGTGACGCCTCAAAAGGCATTTATGTCATTTATATTGTATGTTTCATTTAAAGTTATCCATTTATATGCTTTTAAGTTACAAAGAACAGTGAAGAGGTTAAAAATGTTAAATGGGAAGATTTTATTTTGAAGGTGAACTTATTAATGACCTCACTTCCTGTTGGGTTACATGCATTGGTTGATTTCCTGTTTACTTCCTCTTCTTGGCTGCTCTGAGAGTGAGAGTGTCATGCGGTCATGCTCTGAGGCTTATCCACAGCCATCCACTTGGGAATATTGTTCAGGCAACGCCGTAAGTGTTTAAACTCCATGATGAAGATGTTAAAAAAGCATAAATGGCTGTAGTTGTTAAAAAACAGAACTATTTTATTTGTATTTCACAATGATTGATTTGTACATGTTAAAAGAGGTATTTGTTTGATGGTCATTTTCTTTGCTCAGGCTAATACAATTATGTAAAGTCATATTTTGAGTTAGTTTGTGAGGCAATATTTATGTAAACATGATCATTTATTCTATTCTGTATTTCTTTTCAATTACAGTTTTCACCGCTTGTCAAATGAAGGTTCTAAGAGTAAAAAGTCAACTCTACTCTGACTCCTGTATTGTTTGACAATGGTTTAGCTTGGTGTTTACTCAGAGTTGCTACACTCTGCAACAGGACACTACAGTGAAAAGGCGCACTCAATGTTTCTACGTGGTCGAGATGGCAGCCAGCAACAAGTCATCGGTGTCAAATACCAGGAGCAACGTGACATCAGCATCATCAGTGAGTGCAGCCCGTGCCAGAGCTAAAGCAGAAGCTGCTAAGGTACGAGCATCGTGTGCTAGTCAGGAGGCTAAATTAAAGCTGGAAAAGGCTGCTAGAGAAGCAGAACGGCTAACTAGAGAAGCTCAAAATCAGTTGGAAGCCACTAGAATTGATACAGAGCTGGAAGTGCTGACATTAAATCGTGAAGCAGACGCAGCTGTCGCTGAAGCACAAGTGTTGGAAGATGTAGCAGAAATGCATGGAAATGTGGAAAATGTGAAATCCGAGTCAGAAGAGAGGCTTAGATTGCAACGCATCAGTGACTATGTTCACTCTCAAGATCACAACCAGTCTCCCTTTGAACCGGTATCTGTCCAACCTGAATCGCAAAACAGTTTCAGAACATGGCTTCCACCTGCAAGCTTAGCAGAATTCCAGTATAGCAAGAGCAAGCCTAATCCTGAAATGGGTGATGGGACACATCCACCTTCAAAAAACCTGTCTGAACTGACCAGAGCTGAGTCAAAGACTGAAATCGAAAGGACAGACCCTCGCACATATACAGGTGCTCAGTCACAAACACCCAGGAAAATGCTTCCAGTGAACGTGTCACAACCACCAGACCCTCTGGCACAGTATATGGCGCGACGTGATCTTGTTGCCTCAGGACTGTACCAATTTGACGATAAGCCAGAGAATTATCGTGCATGGCGGTCCTCATTCATTAATGCTGTGGCTGAAGTCCAACTTACAGAAACACAAGAATTAGACCTCATGACCAAATGGTTAGGGAAAGAGTCTGGCCAACAAATAAGGTGCATACGTTCAGTGTACGTGAACAATGCAAGTTTGTCTCTCCACAAGGCATGGGAGAGGTTGAATGACTGCTATGGTGCCCCTGAGATAATTGAGCAGTCATTGTTCCAGAGACTCGACAGTTTTCCAAAAATTACGGCCAAGGATCACGTCAGATTACGTGAACTTGGAGATTTGCTCACGGAGATACAAGGCGCCAAGGAGGATGGATTTCTCACCGGGCTGACGTATCTAGACACCTCAAGAGGTATTGGACCCATAGTAGACAAGCTTCCATATGGGCTCCAAGAGAAGTGGGTGTCATCTGGGTCGGGTTTCAAAGAGGAGAACAACGGTCGCTTCCCTCCATTTAGTTACTTTTGTGACTTTGTGTGTCATGAGGCAAAGAAACGAAATGACCCTAGCTTTATTCGGCAAGGCAACGATGCAAACTCCACGAAACCCGAAAGATTACCAGTAAAGAGCTTTAACACCACCAAGTCTATCACAGTCCACAAAACAGATGTTTCTACATTCAACAACGACCCTAGTCAGAACTGCCCGCTGCACAATAAACCTCATCCGCTTAAAAAATGTAGGACATTTAGAAACAAGCCCATTGAGGATAGGAAGGCCTTTCTAAAACAGAAAGGAGTATGCTTCAAGTGTTGTTCTTCAACTTCACATGTTGCTAAAGACTGCAACTCTTCCGTGAAATGCTTAGTTTGTGAAAGTATCCATCATGATACAGCCATGCACCCTGGCTCACAACCTCAATTTACTAAAGCTCCTCCACCGCCACAGGAGAACGGCGGGGAGAGAGAAGATCATTCTGGTGTGGCCGATGTTACAACCAGCTGTACAGAGGTTTGTGGCCCTGGCCAGTGGGGTCGTTCTTGTTCTAAGATCTGCCTTGCAAAGGTCTACCCCAAACGTTCAAAACAGAAAGCAATTAAAGCTTATGTAATCCTGGATGACCAGAGCAATCGCTCTTTAGCCAGGCCAGAGTTCTTTGAGCTGTTTGGTGTTGAGAACAAACCACTCTTATACCATCTCAGAACATGCTCCGGCATCATCGAAACTTACGGCAGGAAGGCAGAAGGGTTCCAGATAGAGTCATTGGATGGCAAAGTTCTCATACCTCTTCCAGCACTCCTCGAGTGTTCTGAAATTCCCAACAGCAGAGCTGAAATCCCAACACCAGGTGCAGCTTTGCATCAGCCACATCTCCACCATATAGCCAAGTACATTCCCGATATGGACCCAGAAGCAGAGATACTCCTGCTCCTCGGAAGAGATGTGCTCAGATCACACAAGGTCAGGCAGCAAGTTAATGGGCCACATAACGCTCCCTTTGCACAACGCCTCGATCTGGGCTGGGTGGTGATAGGGGAGGTGTGTCTAGGTAACGTGCATAAGCCAACGGTTGACACATTCAAGACCCATGTGCTAGACAGTGGTCGCCATTCCATATTTCAGCCCTGTGCGAGTGTCATGCATGTCAAAGAAACACAACCAAGCTTCAGCAAGCCCAACAAAACAACAGAGAGGTTGCTAGGGCACACAGTGTTTAACCAAACTGAACATGATAACAAACCTGCCCCATCAATAGAAGATATTCTCTTCCTAGAGATCATGGACAGAAATGTCTACAGAGATGACACCGGCAGTTGGGTGGCTCCATTGCCGTTCAAGGAGCCACGGCGACGTTTGCCGAATAATAAAGAACATGCGGTTAAGAGGTTTGAATCCTTGCAATGCCAATTCAGGAGGAAACCTGAGATGCAGAAACAATATGTGGTATTCATGGAGAGGATCATTGCCAATGGTCATGCAGAGGTGGCACCACCTTTGAGGGAAGATGAAGAGTGCTGGTTTCTTCCATCATTTGGGGTATACCACCCACAAAAGCCCAACCAAATCTGGGTGGTTTTCGATTCCAGCGCTCAGTACTGTGGGGTCTCACTCAACGATGTGCTTCTGACTGGACCCGACCTCAACAATTCTCTCTTGGGTGTCCTTCTACGCTTCCGAAAAGAGAGAGTAGCAATCCTCGCTGACATTCAACAAATGTTTCACTGTTTTCTGGTTCATGGAAATCACCGCAACTTCCTCCAGTTTTTGTGGCATGAGGACAACGACCCCAAAAAGGCAGTTATCGACTACCGAATGAAGGTCCACGTTTTCGGCAACTCACCATCCCCAGCTGTGGCTATCTATGGTCTGCGAAGAGCCATTGCTGAAGGTGCAGAGAAGTATGGTACTGACACGGTGAAGTTTGTGGAAAGGCACTTTTATGTTGATGATGGCTTGGTGTCTCTCCCATCTGAAGTGGAAGCTATCAACCTTCTCCAACGAACTCAGGCTTCACTTGCTGAATCAAACCTGCGCTTGCACAAGTTTGTGTCAAACGGTCCAGCAGTCACTGGAGCTTTCCCACCAGAAGATTGTGTCCCACTCATCAAAGATCTGGATTTGAGTGGCGAGACACCACCTATGCAGCGCAGCTTGGGCTTGCTGTGGGAGATTGGATTAGATACATTCACATTCTCTGCATCAACTATTATCAAACCTTTCACCTGACGTGGTGTCCTCTCCACTGTCAATAGGGCTGCAACAAACGATTATTTGGATAATCGATTAATCGGATGGGGTCTCGACACGATTAATCGATTAATCGGATTACATGGGGAAATTTTTAAAAACTGCTAGGGAAACGTTATTTCTCTCCTTCCTTCACTTTATTTAACACAACATTATTAGAAAACAGTTCAATAGCAGAAAAACAACATGCCATCACCTAAATTGTCTTATAAGGTGTATAGACAGAGACCCTAAGCTACATCTATCTGTGACCTAAAATGCTTGGTCCAAATTAAACAGCTTAAGGGCAATTCTCATCTGTTTTGTTTGATCTCATCTGTTGACATTTATTTTAAATGTAATTAAACATAGGCTGTGAATTAATCAAAATTGATCACTATTTCCAAAAATGACTGAAAAAATACCAAATAAAACAAAAGTAAATGAATGCCATCCTCCTTGCGATGATGCCCTGGGCAACTGCCATAAAGTCACATCAAGAAATGCTGCTGATCATTCCAATGATCCCAAATAGACTCACATTAGGCCACATGAAAGCAACTGAACCCAAAAATATATTAACCAGTATATAACTGCACTCTCACACAACACGCCTGCAGCAACAGTTAGGACTCATCCCTCCCTTTTAAAAGCGTTTTTGCTTCTGAGGACATTGTGGTTGTAAAACCACATGCTAGTAGTCTGGCCCCGGTGTGATCAACCAGTTTCTGCGGGAATGTGACGGCGGAACCAGGGCCAGATTAACACTTTGTTGTACCCTGGGCAACAATATTCAAGGGCTCCATCATCACGACCCAAGGATCACCATAATGTGGTCACATACAGAATATTTTACTGTAATATGCAGTAAATATACTCAATACTTGAATGCCTGACAACACGTAACCCACCCAGAGTAACCTTTGACCCACCTCGTGTGGACTGACCAATGAGGAGAGGGTCTTAACTTGAGGCCCTCTCTTCATTGGTCAGTCTGCATGAGACTGACTCTCAACTGACGTTCAGTCGTAGGCAGCGAAGCGTCTCTGTGCAGTGCAAAAGCCCGGGTGGACAGTTTGTTTAATGTAGGGTGACCATATTTCCATTTCCAAACAAGAGGACAGGGGATCTGTGCCTATGACGTCACTCTATGGCAACGCCACACAAACCATGTTGGGACCCATTTTTTGTAAGAACTAAATTAATATCAGATTCTGCCAATTAAAGGGCTCTAAAACAATTCATATGTAAATATTTTGCATATTTAATGCAAAATCAAATTTTTCTGCTTTAGTGCTGCAACAAGGTTTTATTAATAATAAATTATTATAACTTTTGTTTTACTACAGCATCGGTAAGCTTCCTGTGCACAGATTATTAAGGATGCTTGTTTCAGCTGTGAGATTAGACGATAGGATCAATGAAAAAATAAGTTGTCACACACTCCATGGAAACTTTCAGAGAATCCACAAATAGTGGCTTTCAAATGGTTTTGTTACTTTTTGCAAGTTTATAAAAGAAGCAGATGAGACAGCATGTCTGATAATTTAGTTTTTCATCTGATAATATTAGAACATGTCAGTAATGTCTGAGGGGATTTTATAAACACCATATAACTAACACTACTGGAGAGGGCATGAATTACACAGAGGCTTCTGGGGAGCCCAGTTATTGGGGGGGGGGCATTTTGCTTTGGCCCCCAAAATGTCTTGAAACGGCCCTGGGTGTGTGACTGAGTTTTGAAGGTGATCTGAATTGTATCAGATGTATAAATATGACATGTGTATAACTTATTGTTTTTTACTGGTAAAAACGTGTAGTGGTGATAACTCTACCTACATTTTACTTTTCAACACTTTGTTTTGTTTTCTTGTTTTTATTGAACTATTTTCCTGTCCTGTCTGTCTCTCATCTTCCTGCATCTCCTCTTAATTCTCCAGAAAATCTGTTGCCTGGATTCTTACCTTTTCACCTCATCAGTTACTTTTGAGCAGATCAAAGGGATCTCCTGACCGAAAAGCGCAGAGCGCGTTTTCGATGCTGCATGAGGTGACATCACCACAGCACAGGTGATGAGCTCCGCAGTAGCGAGCTTCAGGCACAAATAAGACAGAAAATAGAGAACATGTGCGGACATGAACGATCGTGTGCTAATTATAGTTTTTTGGTTGCGCCACTTTGAGAATGGACCGTGCGCTGGAAGCAGCTGCCTGGATCGCTGTGCAACAATGCGGAACCGGTTCGCAGCAGCGCAAGTCTGCCGGCTCTCCCTCGCGCTGATCTGCCGCTACCGGCTCTCCACGCTGATCTGCGGCTCTCCCTCGCGCTGATCTGCGGCTCTCCCTCGCGCTGATCTGCCGGCTCTCCCTCGCGCTGATCTGCGGCTCTCCCTCGCGCTGATCTGCGGCTCTCCCTCGCGCTGATCTGCCGGCTCTCCCTCGCGCTGATCTGCGGCTCTCCCTCGCGCTGATCTGACTTGCTCTGGTCTGCGCGCAACGGCGGGTGGGAAGGGTGGGCGCTTTTGGAAGAGTTGTGCGACACAACGAATCGATGACGCAATTCGTTGCCAACGCTTTTAGTAATCGATTTTCATCGAATTTATCGATTCGTTGTTGCAGCCCTAACTGTCAACAGTGTTTTTGATCCTATGGGTATGTTGGCACCTGTCACAATCGAGGGACGAGCCCTTCTTAGGGAACTTACTTCGTAGTTGAACGACTGGGATATACCACTCCCAGAAGACAAGCTGAAGAAATGGGAAACCTGGAGAGATTCTCTTCAAGTCCTAAAGGAGCTTCATGTGCCACGTGCATATGCATCAGCCTCACTCACCAAAGCTGTGCACACAGAGTTGTGTGTATTCTCGGATGCCTCGACCATGGCCATTGGGGCCATCGCCTACTTGAGAGCCAGTCAGGAGGATGGCAAGGTGGAGGTAGGATTTGTTATGGGCAAAGCCAAATTAGCACCCCAGTCTGAACCCACCATCCCGAGACTCGAACTCTGCGCTGCTGTCCTTGCAGTAGAAATGGCGGATCTTATCCGAGAGGAGCTGGATCTGAAATTGGATGCTGTCAGGTTCTACACGGACAGTAAGGTTGTGCTGGGGTACATTTATAATACAACAAAACGCTTCTACACTTATGTCCACAACAGAGTTCAACGTATCCGGCAGTCTTCCAGACCAGAACAATGGCATTATGTACGCACGGACGAAAACCCTGCAGACAATGCATCCAGATCTTTACCTGCATCCCATCTTGCACAAAGTTCGTGGTTCACTGGACCTTCATTCCTGCATCAGTTATCTGCAGAAACAGCACAAACTGGTGAGAAGTTTGAGCTCATTGACCCAGGCAATGACTCAGAGATTCGACCACAGGTACACACCTACACTACTCAGCTGGAGGAACCTGTACTTAACCCTGACCGTTTTCATCGTTTCTCAACCTTTACATCTCTACTGCGAGCAGTGGCATTTCTTATCCATATGGCAAGATCTCACAAACAGTCAAACCAGAACAACAGGTGTACAGGATGGCATATGTGTCACTTACCTCGTAATGTGGATGAAATAGCTCAAGCAAAATGTGTCATTTTGCAAGCAGCACAAAGGCCGGCCTTTGCCAAGGAACTGTCAGCTCTCCAAGTAAACAAAGTGGTGCCCACAAACAGCCCTTTGCATAAACTCAGTCCAACTTTGGAGAGTAACCTCATTTGTGTTGGAGGCAGACTGAAACATTCTCAACTCACATGTGAAGAAAATAACCCAGTAATCCTTCCCAAAGACAGTCACAATTCCTTACTGCTTGTGCGACATCACCATGAGCAAGTGAGACATCAGCGTCGACATCTCACTGAGGGTGCAGTAAGGGCAGCTGGACTGTGGATTTTGGGTGGTAAGCGACTGATCAATTCAGTCCTCCACAAATGCGTAATGTGCCGGAGGCTGCGTGGGAGACTGGAAGAACAACGCATGGCTGACTTACCGCCGGAACATCTCAAAGTTTGCCCTCCATTCACATATGTTGGGCTAGACGTCTTTGGACCTTGGTCTGTTGTAACCAGACGCACCAGAGGAGGACAGGCAGAGAGCAAACGGTGGGCCATAATGTTTAGTTGTTTGAGTTGAAGGGCTGTCCACATTGAGTTGATTGAGTCTATGGACGCATCCAGCTGTATAAACGCTCTTAGACGTTTCTTTGCTCTCAGGGGCCCTGCAATGCAACTCTATTCTGATTGCGGGACAAACTTCATTAGAGCTAGCAAGGAGCTGGAGATGGACAATACTGTACAGAGGTACCTTGGCAAGCAAGGATGTACCTGGAACTTCGGACCTCCACATGCTTTCCACATGGGAGGTTCATGGGAACGGATGATAGGTGTTGCTAGGAGGATCCTTGATTCAATGCTTTTGCAGCAGAAGAGTCACCTAACTCACGAAGTACTGTCAACGCTAATGGCAGAAATCACAGCCATCATCAATGCACGTCCACTCCTACCTGTGTCTACGGACCCACACCAACCTTTTATTCTTTCACCGGCTATGCTCCTCACACAAAAATCAGGAGTTCCACCTCCTCCTGGAGATTTCATTGACAAGGACCTCTTCACGAAACAATGGAGGCAAGTTCAAGCGCTCGCTAACCAGTTTTGGGCCCGTTGGAGCCGAGAATACTTACCATCTCTACAGCAAAGACAAAAATGGACAGTGCCACGCAGAAACCTTCAAGTTGGGGATTTGGTTCTCCTCAGAGACAAACAGACTGTCCGCAACTGCTGGCCCTTGGCTGTGGTTAGGGCAACCTTTCCTGGGAAGGATGGACATGTGAGGAAGGTTGAGCTCAAAACAGCCGACCAAGGTGATGCTAGAACTTTCTTGAGGCCAGTTGCGGAAGTGGTTCTACTTCTGCCTAAGGACTAATTTAAGGACAGTCATTTGTACCCATTCACATTCACAGTGACCTCACATAGGCCAGGCGGGGAGTGTGACGCCTCAAAAGGCATTTATGTCATTTATATTGTATGTTTCATTTAAAGTTATCCATTTATATGCTTTTAAGTTACAAAGAACAGTGAAGAGGTTAAAAATGTTAAATGGGAAGATTTTATTTTGAAGGTGAACTTATTAATGACCTCACTTCCTGCTGGGTTACATGCATTGGTTGATTTCCTGTTTACTTCCTCTTCTTGGCTGCTCTGAGAGTGAGAGTGTCATGTGGTCATGCTCTGAGGCTTACCCACAGCCATCCACTTGGGAATATTGTTCAGGCAACGCCGTAAGTGTTTAAACTCCATGATGAAGATGTTAAAAAAGCATAAATGGCTGTAGTTGTTAAAAAACAGAACTATTTTATTTGTATTTCACAATGATTGATTTGTACATGTTAAAAGAGGTATTTGTTTGATGGTCATTTTCTTTGCTCAGGCTAATACAATTATGTAAAGTCATATTTTGAGTTAGTTTGTGAGGCAATATTTATGTAAACATGATCATTTATTCTATTCTGTATTTCTTTTCAATTACAGTTTTCACCGCTTGTCAAATGAAGGTTCTAAGAGTAAAAAGTAAACTCTACTCTGACTCCTGTATTGTTTGACAAAGGTTTAGCTTGGTGTTTACTCAGAGTTGCTACACTCTGCAACAGGACACTACAAGTAGCAACCATTTTTCATTCAGACCTATTAATCAATCCCTTACCAATTAATAGTTACAGTTCTCTTGAACATCTTATTCATAGTTTTCCTAATCCAGATTGCAAAACTGTAAAACCACTCTTGTTTGCAGTGTTGTTGTCAGGTTCGTTGGCAGATCTGAAGCGTGACTGAGAGTTCTGTTGCCCAGACGCGGAGAGACGGAGATAGCCGGCGTGGTTATCTCCTGTAGGTGTAGTCTGAGTGTTTTGAGGGCTGGTAAGCCTGGAGACTCGATACAAAGTCTGGTGAGAAACGATGACTGAGCAATGAATGAAACGCCGGCACTTCCTTAAGTAGTGCCGGCGTGATGACGTCAGTCGCCACGTTGGTGGCAGGAATGAATGGAATGCAGTCAGCTGGAGGAGTTCGTGACAGGACCCCCCCCTCGAGGGACGGCTCCCGAAGTCCCAGGACGGCGGGCCCAGAAGTCAGTCAGCAGGGTAGGGTCGACAAACGAGCTCGTGGGCTCCCAAGAGCGTTCCTCAGGCCCGTACCCCTCCCAATCCACGAGGTACTGCCAACCTCGTCCCCGGCGGCGAGCGTCCAGAATCCTGCGGACCGTGTAGGTGCGATCCGCCTCAACACCGCGGGGCGGAGGCACCCGGACCGGTGGAGGGTGGAGAGGAGAGGAGATCACCGGCTTAAGCTGGGAGACGTGAAAGACCGGGTGGATCCGGAGAGTAGCCGGGAGGCGCAGACGGCAGGTGACAGGATTGATGACCTTAAGGACGGGGAACGGACCCAGGAAGCGAGGAGTGAGCTTCCGGGAGCCAGCCGGCATCCTCAGGTTAGCGGAGGAGAGCCACACCTGGTCGCCAGACCGGAAGACGGGGCCAGGCCGGTGGCGGCGGCGATGCTGACGGGCATACTCCGTGTTGGCCCGGGTGATGGCCGCACGGGCCCGGATCCAGGCGAGCCGACAGCGGCGGACCAGCGTCTGGGCAGCAGGGACCTCCACCTCCGGCACCTGATGATCAAACAGAGGTGGCTGATAACCGTAACAGGTCTCGAAGGGAGACAGACTCGTGGCTGAGGAGGTCTGGAGGTTGTGTGACAGCTCCGCCCACAGGAGAAAGCGGGGCCAGGTGGTCGGCTGGGACGAAGCGAAGCAGCGCAGGTAGCGTCCAAGCTGCTGGTTAGCTCTCTCTGTTTGTCCGTTTGTCTGCGGATGGTATCCAGAGGACAGACTGGTGGAAGCACCGACCAGGCGACAGAACGCTTTCCAGAAGCGTGAGACGAACTGGGGTCCTCGGTCGGAAACCACGTCCTGAGGGAAACCATGGAGCCGCACCACCTGTTCCAGGAGCAGTTCGGCCGTTCTCTTGGCCGTGGGGAGGCCGGCCAGGGCCACTAAGTGCACGGCCTTGGAGAAACGGTCCGTGATAGTCAATATAGTGTCCAGGTGGTCGACCGCCGGCAGTCCCGTGACAAAGTCCAGCCCGATGTGTGACCACGGCCGCTTGGGCACAGGGAGAGGCTGCAACTCTCCAGCGCCGGGTCGGTTGGAGGACTTGGATCGAGCACACACATCACATGCAGCTGTGAACTCGCGGACGTCCCTCCTCATGGACGGCCACCAGAGAGCCCGACGGAGGAACTGGAGGGTACGGGCTTGCCCTTGATGTCCCGCGAGCCGTGAACAGTGCCCCCACGTGAGCGCCTCTTGCCGGCAGGAGGCGGGAACGTAGAGGCGGTTCGGTGGGGTCTCCGGCGGCGCTGGATCGCCAGGAAGTGCCGCCTGTATGGACTGCTCCAACGGCCATTGGAGGGAGGCCAGGAAGCGTTGAGCCGGTAGAATGGTCCGAGGCTCCGGGGGGCCGGCATCTGGTGCGAAACGCCGAGAGAGAGCGTCCGCCTTGAGGTTCTTGGAGCCGGGCCGGTAGGCGATATGGAAGTGGTACGGCTCGAAAAAGAGGGCCCACCGAGCCTGACGAGGGTTGAGCTGGCGGGCAGTCTGTAGATGAATGAGATTCTGGTGGTCGGTCCAGATCAGAAAGGGATCGGTGGTCCCCAGGAGCCACTGCCTCCATTCCTCCAGCGCCCATTTTATTGCCAGCAGCTCTCTGTCACCGACCCCGTAGTTCTGCTGTGTGGGGGAAAACTTCCGGGAGAAGTAGGCACATGGGTGGAGCTTAGAGTCTGGACCCCGTTGCGAGAGAACGGCCCCCGCTCCCACATCCGAGGCGTCCACCTCCACGACGAAGGGCCGGGTCTGGTCCGGGTGGAGGAGGATGGGTTCCTTAGTGAAACGTCCGACCAGCTCATGGAAAGCACTGACAGCCTCTGGAGTAAGGCGAAACGGGCGAGGCTGATTGGTGGTTTTGGTGAGTGAGGTCAGCAGGGCGACACGAGAGCAGGATGTGGGGTAGCGTGCCGGCTGGCACTCGAAAGTCATGGCCAGGGTCGCCAACATGCCCTCCGGGGATCCCCTGGTTCCGTCCCACTTCTCTGGAAGGCTGAGGCGTGGTTCCATCCTGTCAGGAACAGCTGCGGTCTGACGTTGCAGAGCGGTGGTCAGCTGGAGTACTAGCTCGGTGAGTGACTCAATCTTTGTGGTTTGGCGATCAGCTATGGCACGGAGCTGGTTCATGTCTGCCGTCTGCTGATCCAAGATTGCGCGCTGTTGAGCCACTTCGGCACGCAAACGCGCGAACTCCGCTGGGTCAACTTGGGGCTCAGTCATCCTGTCAGGTTCGTTGGCAGATCTGAAGCGTGACTGAGAGTTCTGTTGCCCAGACGCGGAGAGACGGAGATAGCCGGCGTGGTTATCTCCTGTAGGTGTAGTCTGAGTGTTTTGAGGGCTGGTAAGCCTGGAGACTCGATACAAAGTCTGGTGAGAAACGATGACTGAGCAATGAATGAAACGCCGGCACTTCCTTAAGTAGTGCCGGCGTGATGACGTCAGTCGCCACGTTGGTGGCAGGAATGAATGGAATGCAGTCAGCTGGAGGAGTTCGTGACAGTTGTATTGTCCGCCAGGCCCTTACTATGCATTTTTGGATCAGATCTCTGATTTTTTATCTGATTTGGTGCTAAATACTGATAAGGTCATTGTAGTGGGGGATGTTAATATTCATGTGGACATCGAAAATGACAGCCTCAATGTAGCCTTTAGTAATATCTTAGATTCATTTGGTTTTATCCAAAGAATACATAGCTCCACACACTCCTGCCATCATTCATTAGACCTTGTGCTGACTGTGAGGAAATAACGATATTTCCACATAATCCAGTCCTCTCAGACCACTTTTTGATAACCTTTGAGTTTTTTATAACTGAGTTCTCGAGAACTGCTTATTTTTCCATCGCTAATTGAATAGAGAATAAGAATAATCCTAAATTTATTTTCAGTACAGTTGCCAAACTTACACAGAATCATAGCTCTGAACCATCTATTCCCTTAGCCCTCAGCAGCAATGACTTTATAGGATTTTTTACAAGTAAAATTAATTCAATTAGAAACAAAGTTATAGACCAAAGAATTATAGACCAATATCTAATCTTCCATTTTTGTCCAAAGTCCTTGAGAAAATAGTGGCCAACCAAGTATGTGAACATTTAAACACTAATGATCTGTTTGAGGAATTTCAGTCTGGTTTTAGAGAGTATCACAGCACTGAAACTGCGTTAGTGAAAGTTACAAATTATATTCCCATGGCCTCAGATAACAATCTTGTGGCTATTCTAGTCTTGTTAGATCTCACTGCTGCCTTTGACACAGTTGATCACAATGTTCTTTTAGAAAGACTTGAACATGTTGTAGGGATCAAAGGAACAGCACTAGGCTGGTTTAAATCCTACCTGTCTGACAGATTCCATTTTGTAAATGTACATGACAAATCTTCTTCATACTCCAGGGTTACTTGTGGAGTACCACAGGGTTCAGTGCTTGGACCAATTCTTTTTACTACATATATGCTTCCAATTGGAAAAATTATTAGACAGCATGGGATAAACTTCCACTGTTATGCTGACGATACTCAGTTACTGTATATCTATCCATTAACCCTGATGAACCTAATTGGTTAGTTAGATTACAAGCTTGTCTTGAAGACATAAAAAACTCTAAACTTTCTGTCTTTGAATCAAGACAATACTGAAGTTCTCATCTTTGGACCTGAAATTCAGAAAAGGAAATTGCTTAGTGAATCACCTGACATGAATGGCATTAAGTTCATCTCCGAGAACAAAGTAAGGAACCTTGGTGTTATCTTTGACCAGGACATGTCATTCAAATCCCACGTTATATACAGTGGGGCAAAAAAGTATTTAGTCAGCCACCGATTGTGCAAGTTCTCCCACTTAAAATGATGACAGAGGTCAGTAATTTACATCATAGGTACACTTCAACTGTGAGAGACAGAATGTGAAAAAAAATCCATGAATTCACATGGCAGAATTTTTAAAGAATTTATTTGTAAATCAGGGTGGAAAATAAGTATTTGGTCAATAACAAAAATTCAACTCAATACTTTGTAACATAACCTTTGTTGGCAATAACAGAGGTAAAACGATTACTATAGGTCTTTACCAGGTTTGCACACACAGTAGCTGGTATTTTGGCCCATTCCTTCATGCAGATCTTCTCGAGAGCAGTGATGTTTTGGGGCTGTCGCCGAGCAACACAGACTTTCAACTCCCTCCACAGATTTTCTATGGGGTTGAGGTCTGGAGACTGGCTAGGCCACTCCAGGACTTTCAAATGCTTCTTACGGAGCCACTCCTTTGTTGCCCGGGCGGTGTGTTTGGGATCATTGTCGTGTTGGAAGACCCAGCCACATTTCATCTTCAAAGCTCTCACTGATGGAAGGAGGTTTTGGCTCAGAATCTCACGATACATGGCCCCATTCATTCCTTCCTTAACATGGATCAGTCGTCCTGTCCCCTTAGCCGAAAAACAGCCCCAAAGCATGTTGTTCCCACCCCCATGCTTCACAGTAGGTATGGTGTTCTTGGGATGCAACTCAGTATTCTTCTTCCTCCAAACACGACGAGTTGAGTTTATACCAAAAAGTTCTACTTTGGTTTCATCTGACCACATGACATTCTCCCAATCATCTGTTGTATCATGCATGTGCTCTCTGGCAAACTTCAGACGGGCCTGGACATGCACTGGCTTCAGCAGCGGAACACATCTGGCACTGCAGGATTTGATTCCCTGCCGTTGTAGTGTGTTACTGATGGTGACCTTTGTTACTGTGGTCCCAGCTCTCTGCAGGTCATTCACCAGGTCCCCCCGTGTGGTTCTGGGATTCTTGCTCACCGTTCTCATGATCATCTTGACCCCACGGGATGAGATCTTGCGTGGAGCCCCAGATCGAGGGAGATTATCAGTGGTCTTGTATGTCTTCCATTTTCTGATAAATCCTCCCACAGTTGATTTTTTCACACCAAGCTGCTTGCCTATTGTAGATTCACTCTTCCCAGTCTGGTGCAGGTCTACAATTCTTTTCCTGGTGTCCTTCGAAAGCTCTTTGGTCTTGGCCATAGTGGAGTTTGGAGTCTGAATGTTTGAGGCTGTGGACAGGTGTCTTTTATACAGATAATGAGTTCAAACAGGTGCCATTAATACAGGTAACGAGTGGAGGACAGAAAAGCTTCTTAAAGAAGATGTTACAGGTCTGTGAGAGCCAGAGATTTTCCTTGTTTGAAGTGACCAAATACTTATTTTCCACCCTGATTTACAAATAAATTCTTCAAAAATCCTGCCATGTGAATTCATGGATTTTTTTTTTCACATTCTGTCTCTCACAGTTGATGTGTACCTATGATGAAAATTACTGATCTCTGTCATCATTTTAAGTGGGAGAACTTGCACAATCGGTGGCTGACTAAATACTTTTTTGCCCCACTGTAGATTTGTAGGATTTCCTTTTTCCACCTTCAGAATATTGCTAAGATTAGAAGAGTCCTTTCCAGGAGTGATGCTGAAAAACTAGTTCATGCATTTATTGCATCAAGACTGGATAACTGCAATTCATTACTCTCAGGAAGTCCACAGAATGTAGTTAAAAGTCTTCAGTTGTCCAAAATACTGCAGCTTAAGTTCTGATGTAAATTAAAAAGAAAAATCACATCACTGCTGTCTTAGCTTCCCCACATTAGCTGCCTGTTAAATTTAGAATAGATTTTAAGATCCTCCTTCTCACATGTAAAGCTCTTAATAGTCAAGCTCCATCATACGTCAGTGACCTAATTGTTCCATGTGTTCCTAACCGAGCACTTCGCTCTCAGACTGCAGGTTTACTGGTGGTTCCCAGAATATCTATAAATAGGATGGGATGCAGATCTTTTAGCTATCAGGCTCCTTTCTTATGGAACCAACTTGCAGCTTTAGTCCGTGAGGCAGACACCATGTCTACTTTTAAGGCTAGACTTAAAACATTTTTATTTGATAGGGCTTATGGTTAAAATCTGATGTTAGCCTAGATCTGGACAAGTGGGGGAGTAGAGGGAGGTGGAGAATACTCTCTGTAGTTATGATGCTATATGCTTAGACTGCTAGAGGACATACTGATCACTTTCCACACTGTAAAGACTGTGACACTAGTCAGTGACTCGATGCATTTTGCTGGCTTCTTTATGTAAGAATTTTTTTACTGATTGGCTTAATGTTGTAAATCAGTATTGGAATGTTTACTTTGTTAAGTGCCTTGAGACGACTCTTGTGATTTGGTGCCATATAAATAAACTTGAATTCAATTCAATTCAATCACAGCCTCATCATTTTATTTTAAGTACAGCTGTGACAAAGTTAATGTCATTGTCGCACCTTGAAGGGCTCTCCGAGCAACGTTCCTCTGTGAGGAAAAGAACCAGGAAAGGCCCTAGGGTTCCAATAGGCTGCAGCCACCCGGCAGACCTGATCACAGACCAAAAACCAACATTCTGAAGGGATTTATTTTCTCATTTCTCATTGTGCACATTTAAAACTTACATCATTTATGTTTAAAGACACAAATACAAAACCAAATAAAAGAAATCAAAGTCTGAAAATTATCCTCTTGAGGCACAGTCTTATCATGGGAGTTTTACACAGTGATGTTAGCCTGCTGGGATCTCCTCACTGTGAAAACTTGTTAATTAGATCAAGCTGAAATATTTTACTTTTACATTTAAGTGTCTCTGTACAGAAAATCCCATGGATCAGAAACATAAGCAATGTCAAATTAGTTGGCCCCGGTTAAGAATAAAAAATAGAATTTTAAAAAAGGATACATTGTTATGATTCATAATAATTTTATGGTTGGTACAAAACATGTTCATACAGTTCTTTAAACGAAATCTCTCTCAAATAAAACTATCTCAGCAGTTTTATTCTTGACATTTTCAGTACTTTCCAGAATGAGCCATTTCAAGGCTCTGTCACTTTAGGAAAACAAGCTGGATCTGACCACACCCACCTATCCCCTGATTAGCTGCTATGAGCTGAGAAGCTCATGTGGTTCTATGCAAAATTTGTCATAAAGCTTGTTTTATGCACATAATTCTTGACAGAAAATGGGTGGAAGTTTTTCTTTAATGTTTGAGGTGTTTATAGTGGCTGTAGAGACCTACATGGTGGCACAAAATTATGCAAAAGTGATCTTTCCATAATATGCCCCGTTCAACTTTATTTCACTATGTATGAGTTTCTGTACAACTCTTCCCCCACACACCAATCAATTGTCACACTGCTCTCTCCTCAGTTTGGGATTCAAGTGGAGGCAGTCTATGAATATCCTCTACTGTTTCCTGTCTCCTCGTCCTCCTTGTATACTAATGGCTTATCCAGGGTTTTCTCTGATAATCTGACACATAAGCTTCAGCTAGAAAAATTAGCTCCTTCCAGGATATCATTTTAATCTTCCAGCATCATGAACTAGGACACAATTTGTACGTGTTTGCCTTCTGTCTGCTTAAAGCTCTACTCTCGTAGCAAGATCGATGCAAGTGAAAGCAGAATCATCATGGACTACACTGGGGTTTATATGTTGAATCTAGGCATGATCGTCATCCAGAAACAGCAGGCACACTAAGGCAGAAAGAGAAACTCATTTTCTCACATCAAGCTCTGGAGGATGAAGTGAAAAACTCTCCTCGTTTTTGAAGTTTGAGACGTCTAAATCAATAAGTCATGCAGGTGTTCTTCTCATGCATATTTCACCAGCAACAGTTAAATCTAAAAATAACGGCTCTTTCTTAGTTCACCTTTCTTTTATTGTGTCTTTAAACAATCCTAAAATGTAAAACATTGTTTATATACCTGAGGCCTTTTCTAGAGCAACCCTGGGAGATGTTCAGTACAGTCCGAACTGTGAACTGAATATATTTACTAGTTATGTACTATTCAAAGGCTTCTTTCAGAGTAGCATAGTGATCACACTATCAAATACAAATGTTCAGTAGATTGGTAATGTTTTGAAAATTCTCTCTTCTCATGCTTTTAAATATCAGAAAAGACATTTTATTTTTATGAAACAGCGTACTTATAACGTATTCCAAACAATAAAATACTGATTTAAACTTTATTTTATAGTTTTTAGAGGTTCTGGTTTCACTTCACTTCCTTGTGCACACTGATTGCTTCCATGCCAAAAGGCACAGCCTGCTTCTCTGGCCATTTTTTGCCTCTTTGCTCCTGCGCTGATACACTTTGTAACGGTTCGTGTCCCATCAGACTCAGCTATGCTAGAAAATGGAATGGTTGCAGCTTCAATGAGCTGTGCCGGCAGCGATTGTGATGAAGCTGAGAGAGACGTAGGTGAGGACGGGTCAGGGAGGAATAATTTATTGCTTTCTGCTCCTGTCAGATTTTCAAAGCCCACGAGTGCATCTCTGTGCCTCCCAACAAACAGAATAAACGCAATTGGATGGGCAGCATGCAGAATAAAGAGCACATGTATCTCAACAGCTATTCATCTATTCAGACGTGATTAAATCTCAGGTAACCTCTAAAACGGTCAGTTTAATTTTTATTAGAAGGTCAGACAGAAAACCAGGAATAAAACAAATGTAATTTTGTTATTTACTACAATATTGTGTATGGTGCTGACCTTTTGTGTTCCATTTTATTTATGTTTCATTTAAATATAATACAGAACTGCTTCTCATTTTGGAGCCAATTTTACTGCATCCTCCCATCTTTGGAATGTCTTGGATGAGTTAAATTGACTCTGATCCTGGCATCTTAGAGGGATGGAGAGTAGCTCCAGTGGAGAGTGGACAGGTCAGTGGATGTTGAAGGATGAAGGTGATGTGGCATCTGCAAACAAACTGGCTCTGAGAGTTAACCCTGGTTTACATCGCAAGACCTTAAAACTGTCAGAAGATTTGCAAAATGAGCCTGAACAAATATGGAGGAAATAGTCTCACCAGAATTTGACATTTTTTAGACATTGAATTTTTATTTTGAGCAGGCAAAAATTCTACTTCAGAAATTAATCAACTGAGGCAATGACCTCGTGACCCAAGTCAAAGTAATCGTCACTCAATTGAGTCGAGTGGCTCTTAGCCACAGAAATTATGCTACTCTGATCACGTGACACCAGTGAGGGTCGACTTGATCGAGGGATGCGTGCTTTGGCTAGGGTCACCAGGAGGTCATCTCATCTGTTGTTGATTTTCTGAAGTTGAATTGTTGCAGCAGAAATGTTTTACTTTGAAACTTTGCAAATTAAAATTTTCTTGGTATTTTAATACATAATCTCACAGAATAAAAATTCAATGTCATAAATTCAATACTGGTAAGATTACATTTCTTCTTTATTTTTAATCTCACATGTCTAGTCTCATGGTTTGGAGATCTTCCACCATTCTCTCACTGTGAACCAGGTTTAAGATGCTGTCTGAGACTCAGATTTTTCTCTACTCTTTTTTTAAAAAGCAACAAATCAGGTGTGACAAAAAACATAGTTTATACCACTACATTTTAAAAAGAGAGCAAAGTGGTAAAATGTGTTAATCTGTTCTGTTGTTGTCTCTTTTATAATCCAGCAGTTGAATTCTGGAAGAAAAAAACAACCACAACTCTCACAAGCAGAATGTTCTCAAACAACATGTCAATAATGCTAAATCAGGAGCTGTTGGGGAGCTAAGACAGAGGTCCTCATATAGTTTAGTCAGAAGAAACCATCACTAAAAACTGGCTGGTTAGCAGCAGCAAAGGGACGAGGAACAGAAAAACTACAAAAGTAGATTCATTACTACTCAAATCAACCCAAACGGGTAAATGATTTCACTGGAACATCACGCCAGGAAGTAAAAAGTGTCTGTGTGGACCTTAATCTGGGCTAGATGAAGCAGGAGTGTAATTAGTGCTAGCAAGCAGTGGTTTCGACTGGAATAGACTCAGAGGAATGAAGTACTACCTAGAGGCAGATCAGAGAACGACATGGTTATTTTCGGCAGAATAAAAAAAAACTCCAACATTATGGCTGCTGATGATAATGTTTACCCTGTAAATGACCAGATGTTTCTATGTGAATGACTGTGGGATGTGAAAAGACCACATTTAAATCATGGTAAATTCACTAGCAGTTAGCTTATCAGTCCTGAAACATGTACATTTTATTTCTTTAAACAGAGGCTGTTCAGCACTCTAAACATTTTTTATTGATGTTAATGATGTAATTATTTTACACAGTAAAATACTTCAGAAAGGCAGAGGAAACACTATAATATGGCGAGCTCAAATATTCCATTACATTATACTGAAGAAGCAGAATTTTGATATTCTCATGGCCTCAGATAAGAATTCAATTCAAGTTTATTTATATAGCGCCAAATCACGACAAGAGTCATCTCAAGGCACTTCACACAATAAACATTTCAATACAGGTCAGTTCATTAAGCCAATCAGAAAAATGTTTCCTACATAAGGAACCAAACAAATTGCATCAAGTCACTGACTAGTGTCAGTGACTTTACAGCAATCCTCATACCAAGCAAGCATTTAGCGACAGTAGAGAGGAAAACTCCCTTTTAACAGGAAGAAACTTCCAGAGGATCCTGGATCAGTATAAGCAGCTATCTACCACGACTCACTGGGGATCGGGAAGACAGAGTGCGCACGCGCGCACACACACACACACACACACACACACACACACACACACACACACACACACACACACACACACACACACACACACACACACACACACACACACACACACACACACACACACACACAACATATACACCAAGTAATGTTTCTATGGTTACATTGTGATTTCTTAGTAAATATTCTATTTGGTGAGAGATAAACTTTAATGTATTTATCTTAATGAATCTATAATTAAATGGGTAAACTAGTAGTAGCACATTCAATGTCAAAGAAAGTAAAATGTTATGAGGAGAGGGAGAATGATTAAATGGTTAGCAACAGTGTTCAAGCCGATGGCCCCCTCCATGAAGGCCCCACAGCTCAGCAGAACATCATTGACTGCTCCCAGTGGGATTATACAAGTTTTATAGCTGCACATAGTGTGGTCATAATGGATGGAGATTAACTTTTGGTTCTTTTCTAAATTGATTAATAATGAGAACATTGAGAGAGCCAACTTGATTTAGAAAAGAACCAAAAGTTAATCTCCATCCATTCTGAATGCACTATGTGCAGCTATAAAACTTGTATAATCCCACTGGGAGCAGTCCCCATTGAGCCAAGTCCTCACAAATCCATGCAGTGTATATGCTGGCTCGGCATTGAGCTGAAGGTAATTGTGACTTATAGGGAAATAGATTTGTATTTAATGTTTATGAAAGTTTTTTATTTGAATTTTATTTCTGTCAGAATGACAAACCACTGGACCTGATGTGTGTAGGACTGATAACCCATGTTTCACTATGAAACACATTCTGCAGAAAATAAACCTCTCTATTCTGCTCATGAAGGACAAAGTCCTCGTATTGAAACCAGGATCCTTTATGGCTTCTCTGTGCACACTCACTTTGTCAGTGTTCGGATAAGAGACACATAAAAAAAAGATCTAATAGAAGTAAAATGTTCAAAATAACAAAGCCCTCAGGGAAAAATTCATAGATAAAATGTGAATGGGCTGAGAAATAAATGCAGATGGGACAAAATCTGCTGAAAGCTGAAAAGCGATGGTCCAAATCAACAATGGGCGGAAGGATAAGAAGAAACATGGAACATGAAGTTCTAGGGAAGAGATTTGACAGGAGCTGAATCCCTAAAAGCTAATGACGTAAATGTTGAAGGTTTGGAGAGCAGAAAATTTGGGTGAATGAACCCAAAATGTGGAACAGATGGACCAAAGTTGGAACTTTAACTTTGGGATAGACTTCAGGGTTTCCATGACGCTGGACAGCTGAGGGACCGGGACATCACACACAACTTCTTTCAGCCAGACCTGAAAACTGAAACAAAACTTTCTAATCAGACTCCAAGTATAAAAACAGTTTTAAAACAATCTAAATCAAATCTATGCTGTTATCAGCCTGATCACTGGTGTCCTCATGTAACGGAGTGTTTAGTATTTTCTCGCAGCCACAGATGTTATCACAGCTTTTTCTTGCTTTTAGGTAATTAGACCTGAAAGGGTGAAACCAGGTGATCATTCATATCCATCTTTTTTTCCTGGAGCTCATCACCTAAATGTGTAGAGTTTAAATTCGACTTGAAAAACGAGCTGCTATATGCTGAGGCAGGGTCGGCAAAGGTGAACACTCAATAAAATCTGAGGTTTAAGAGGCAAGGCAGCTTTATTTATATAGCACATTTCATACACAGAGGCAATTCAGTGTGCTTTCCAGTTAGCAGGAATATTAAAATCAAAGTGACAACACAATTAAAATGGACACAAATGAAATTTAGATTTAAAAATTAAAAAGATCAAATTAAAGATGAATAGTAACAGTTCAGAACGTGCAGTATAAGAAACACTCATTCAAAGGCTGTTGAATACATGAAGGTTTTCAATTTTGATTGAAAGTTACTAGAGTTGAGGCACATTTGAGGTCATGAGGAAGCTGATTCCATCTGTGTGCAGCATAGTAGCTAAAAACAGCTTCACCCTGTTTGGATCTGACTCAAGGTTCTACCAGCTGACTGTTTCCTAAGGATCTCAGAGCCCAGCTGGGTACACATATTGCAACAAGATCCAACATGTATTTTTGCCTCATACCATTGAGTGATTTATAAACTAGCAGAAACACTTTTAAATTGATTCTGTAGTTTACTGGTAACCAGTGTAGAGGTTTAAGAACAGGAGTGATGTGTTTGGTTCTCTTGGTTCTTGTTAAGACTCTAGCAGCAGCATTCTGAATAAGCTGCAGTTGCTTCACAGCTTTTTGGGGATGATCAGTGAAAAGACCACTGCAGTAGTGAAGCCTGCTGGAGATGAACACATAAATATGTGTGTGTGTGTGTATGTGCGTGCGTGCGTGCGTGCGTGCGTGCGTGTGCATGTGTGTGTGTGTGTGTGTGTGTGTGTGTGTGTGTGTGTGTGTGTGTGTGTGTGTGTGTGTGTGTGTGTGTGTGTGTGTGTGTGTGTGTGTGTGTGTGTGTGTGTGGATGGCTGCTTATACTGAGCCAGGATATTCTGGAGGTTTCTTCCTGTTAAAAGGCAGTTTTCCTCTCCACTGTTGCTACATGCTTGCTTAGTATGAGGATTGCTGTAAAGACGGTGACATTAGTCACTCGATGCAACCTGCTGGGTTCCTTATATAGGAACTTTTTACTTATTGGCTTAATGAAGACAACCGGAATTGGAATGTTTGCTTTGTGGAGTGCCTTGACAAGACTTGTTGTGTTTGGATGCTATATAAATAACCTTCAACTGAATTGAATTGAATAAATGAGTTTCTCTAGCTCTTGTCTGGAAGTGAGACCCCTGAGTCGTGCTATTTAACACAGATGATAAAACGCTGATCTAGTTATAGCCTTAATATGACCAGTGAAGCTCAGGTCTGAATCAGTTATGACAGCAAGTGACTAGAAATCCAGTCAGTGGATCCATATAATTAAATAATAACATAAAAATCACTTAAAGCATTTGTAAAAAAAAAAAACAATCATTGTTTCATCTGAATCAGGAACTTGTTTCATTGTCACAGATTTGTATTTATTTATCTTTCTTAATAAAAGCTTTTCGTCTTTTTTAAATAGAATCATGTTAAATCATTTCTATTGTTTACTATTTACTGTCTACTTTACTAAATTTACTAAAACTGAAATGTATTTGTGCATCAATTTAACATTTGAGCATGAAACTAGGAAACACTGCACCATTTAAAGTTTTAATGTAACTAATCAACAGCTAGGGGGCATCATAGAGATGTTTCATTGTTATTACTTAATTCTACACCCCTCACCCTTTTTTCTCGTCTTAAGTGTTGCACACAGGATAAAAACAGGCTATTTAAAGACGTGTGTTAATTATCCAGCCCTTAAAAATCTGCTAAGACGTGAAAAAATGTTGCATTTATTCATTTTAACGATCTTTTGTTTGAAATTAAAAGCTTTAGTTCTGTTTTCTTGTCCCTTCATGTTAAAGGTGTCCCTCTGTGACCCTGTTATTTGCCAATATCCATGCAGTCTACTTGTGGCATTCATGCTGACAACAGGACATGAATAAATATTAGACTCTGCACACAAACAGGAAAATATATCTTTTATATGCATGAAGACTTTCAATTACGATAATTATCTTCCAGAGGAATACAGATGTGGATAAGAGACCAGGATTTGTTTCTGGTACATACACACACAAAACATCCAGCTTTGTGTTGGACCTGTAATTCACCATCTGTCCTCTTATGGACAAAATGGACACCGTTTGACGTGAGGATGTCATGTTTGACATTTTACATGTTTTCAGAAAAACAAAACAGATGTTTCCCAACATGCAGACGACAAACAAGTACTTTGTGTCTGTTGTTATGGATAACCTGTGCAGTTTAGGCCCATTATCTTAACTGAGGCCCATGCATCTCCATGACAACGAGCTACAGTATCTCTGCTGAAATCAGACCAGGGTCTAAGCTAATCGGTTATTATTTTATGGCTAATAACTTTGACTCATTTTCTGTGCCTCAGGCTGAAGGTTGTGATAAACAAATTGCAGAGACTGCCAGCATCCCCATCGCCCACCCACTCTGACTCCCAATAGCTAGTACATTCCCAAACCTGCCACCCTGATTGGACCCACTCTCCTCAGACACAGCGCCACTAGCAGATTTGTTTATTCAGCCATTGCTGCATCTTTGTGTTAAGTCCCAGAGCTACACGATTTTACAAAGTAGCTTCTATTTTGCTTAGAATTTTTGTTAATGTCACAGTAACCATGTGTCATGTTGTCACTGCTCTAGAATCTCTTTCACATCAGTTTTACCACATTTGCTTGTTTGGAAAAGGTCTATGTTGTAATAAAAGAACAACTTTTATAATGTATGTTTCCAGTTTTTGACAATTCCTATAGCATCCATAAAAAATAATCACACAAATGCATCATATAGATTGCGCAGGGTATTGTAACGTTATGAAGTTCATTATTTTCAGCTCCACACAGCTGCCCCTGTACACAGTAACACCCGTGTAGAAAACGCCAAGGTCGGGTGTTCCTCAGACTGTTTACATTCCAGGAGAAGAGCCAGAAGGAGAAGAACGCTTTTCAATAATCAAAGTACTTAATTTGTGATTAAAGCTAGTCGAAACAGATGTTGATCAATAATAATCAAGTGAATGATCTGTGGAATAAAGATGTCATGATTTATGTGTTTAATGAAAACAGGACTACTGCACAGACAGACTGACCCTCATCTCCATAGAAACGCATGACACATTGTTCCAACCAATCAGAGCTTTCGGCTGCCGCAAGAGAATCTGGCTTGTTGACTTAAAGTGTCCAATCCGCTTTACTAAAACTTATCAACAATTCAGAGATATAAAACAAGGCAATGCCATTTTAAGCTCAGTTCCATTTTGACTTCAGTTCTATTCACCGTCATCCCAAAGAGAAGCACAGCCTGGCCAGATGTGTTTTCTTCTTTAAACTAAGAACTGTGAAGTTGGAGATTTTCGTTGTTTAACAACCAGACAACATCCTTTCAAAATAAGAGCACCTGCTGACGCTGCCGATTGTTACCTGGGTCGACCCTTCAGACGGGCTTTGAAACGCTGCGATCGCTGTTTCGACCAGCTCCAGCGCACATCTGAGGTCTTCAGACCTGGCATTTCCTGATCTACCTGGGAGGCCCCCACTGGGTACGTACACGGCAAAATAGCAGCTCATGTCATCACTTTATAAGCCTCATGATATCTAGTCATAACAATCAGACTACCAGATTCAATGACGTCAGCCTAAGGAGTCTGAACCAACCACACACACACACACACACACACACACACATCGAACATCACATTCATTTCCAAACAACACAGAGTTAGTCCTGGTAGACTGTTAAGAATTCATAATTAAGAAATTAAAGATTCTTAAACGATCCCAACTCTCTCTCTTTTCTTGTCTCAAAGTCAATACAGAGTGTTTAATTAAACTCCCTGATGATAAAAACAGCCCATCTTCTGATTATAACAAGTGATCTACTTACAGTATATTAAAATACAACTCTAGATAGTTTCATCACTCTATTTCTCTACAGTATTGTTTCATCCTCTCACTCAGGATTTTGATCCTTCAGTTTTGCATTTCAAACATTTTCAATTCCAGCTTAATGTGAAAATAACACTAGCTTGGCATAACTACAGTCTTGGTAGTTTAGCATTTTCATTTTTAATTTTGAAAGATAATATATTCTCAGCATCATGATTTTAGAAAATGGTTTTGGTCCTTCAAGGACAGCTCCTGGCAGAATGGTCTCTCTGGTCAACGCAACTGAACCCAAAAGGCGGGGCAACAGGGAGCTTGGACCCAGGAGGCAGGAACACAGGATTTTAACGCAACAACACTGAATGTGAAAACTCTTTTTAGTCCAGAAAAATAACATTGATATGCTGGATTGTTTACTTTTAATATAGCAGTATAAACAATGTCATTTTCTCTTTGCATTTAAGCAACCAGGTTTAATGGTACCAGTTGACTTGGTTAAGTAAAATCAACATAAAATTTTAGAGTGTTTCTGCCAGGCATCAATGTCACCCTTCTAAGTCACCATCATTTTGAGAGTTCTTGAAACCTGTACTGTTTTTTTGTCTAATAGTTTAAAGAGCAAGTTACCACCAAATAAACTTTTTTTTGCTGATAAACTAAATAAACGAGTGTCTAATCGTGCTGCAGAAACGTGTCGTCAATAATTTGGCACTTCAGTGCATCTTGGTTAAAATTTAAATATTCTGCCTAAAACTGGCAGTGTTGTGCCGTTGTCAGGTAAAAACTCTGCACTGTATTTTAATTTAAATCTGCCACCGCTATTGGCTAAGAGTTATGCAATGATGTAAACTGGTACATTATGATGTCACAATGCAGTCGTGAGCCTGTGTGTGTGTGTGTGTGTATTTGTTAGCAGCTCCGCCTTCTTGGTCTGCCAGGCGACAGCATTTGTTGCATTTTTCAAACATGAAGTGGGAGTGGAGTTAGACTCTGGTAGGGGTTGACTCGCTCTTCAAAGCTTTTTCAATATTTGTTCTGCTGGAACATTCTACAGCATTTTCTTGGAAAACATCAGATCTTCCTAAACTGGTCCTGACATGGTCGACTGATGAGAGTCTGCTGAAACCTATAAGTGTAAACCATCGGTTGTTTCTATAATTGACAGATGTCTAACAGGAACCTGGGAGATGAAGAGGACTGGGACTACTGCAGTTTTTTTAATCCTTCATAGCTCCTAATTTTGTTGATTTGAACTTTTACCTGACTAGCATATTTTCAAATATTCAAACATCCAGTATGTTTATTTGTAATAAGTTATTTGATACGTAAAGAGGGATTGCACACCATCAGAAAATGTAACTTCACCCCAGTCAAGATTTGAAAAATGCTATGAAAGTGGGCGTTGCCAGGAAGCAGGGAGTGGCATGGCCAAGTGTGGGGAATTTCCATCCGGGAGGGAGGGGAAGTGGGAGGAGACTGATCCGATGAAGTGGAATTGTACCAGCTCCAGTCAATCAAAAATTTGATGTGCAGTAGCCACAGTTCAACCCAACACTAAGACGTTTTTAAACCTAGATTCTAGATTTAATCAAGTTTACACAAACACATCAAAAATGTACAGAAACAGAAATATTGCATTTGTAAAGACCTATTTATACATTTCTTAAGCAAAAAAGTTATTATGGGGTTTAGTTACTCTTTAAAATCTACATGATCATGTATACCAACATACCAAGTTAATGTTCATCCTGTTTATTCTTGTCCTGAGCTACTCAAAGGTTAAAACACATACATTTTAGGCAACACCAAATAGTTTTTAACACTTTAAGCTATGGCTTTCAAAATGGTTTTAGTGGTTCTTGATTCATAAACTTGAACATCTTCACATTTGACAGCACTTTGCAGCCCACTGCTGACCAGAAACTGCACTTAACAGTTTTGTGGTTTCAGTAAGTACGTAAATTAGCTTTTTCCATTGCTGCTTGTCTATAAAAAGCATAAGAGGAAGAACAAGATATTTATTTTTTGTTGGTACAATTGTGGAACCTGGAAGTTGGAGAGTAAACTGAAGAGCTAAAACCAGAGTGAACATTGGCACAGCCTACACTAGATTTAGGGAGCTGAACTAGGCTATGGAATCAGTGACTGATACTGACCTGGCTTTGTTGCTACTGGATTTGTAAGTAATATTTTTGTCCAACAGTGTGGATCTTTTTATTTTGTGGCTTATTTAGTATTTGTTGGTGAGTGTTAGCTTGTTGTTTGCTACAGCAGGTTGTGGTGCAATTGTTCACAATACTTGTAATTCCACTTTCAAGCAGTAGGAGGGGGAAGCTGGAGACGTGTTAAGGCTTGCTCAGTGGTTCAGTCTAGATTCAGGGATACAAAAAGAAATAGACACAAAGATGGTTTAGTGGCTGCCTGATGTCTTTTTTCAGACAAAAACAGATAGAAAACAAGACATATATTTAATTATAATGTTAGCTCTTTATAAACTGGGTTCCCACTGATAATCTGGTCCACAACCTCCAGAGCAAAGACAGCTTAAATAAATGACAGTCAATTAAAAAGTGTCATGCAATATTGCTTGGACAGAAGGAGTTAAATGACAGCATCAAAATAATCTACTAGTTGATGCATTGCTTTAGGTGACAGTAGCATAGTTTAATAATCTAACAAGAAATATTTCAGTACATTAAATCGTGCCCCACTGTTATTAAGGTATTATGTATTTAAGTAATTTCCAGTGAAGGTGGAGGTTAAAATGTATAAAACTAGAAGCTTACAAATATCAATTAGCTTGGCCGTGCATTCATTGAGCTCCTACTGTCTAAGCTTGAAGTTGATTTTTATTTTGAAGTTTGAAAAACTTGTTATGGGCTTGAGAAGTTAACAGACATTTTTAGATTCCCATCTCTGCCCCAAGCTGCCCCCTGGACTGAGCCGAGGCGGAGGGTGAAGGCAGAGTGATAGCCGTACTTTCACCTCTGATAGAGATCATTCCACAGGACAGCCAGGCAGCTCCGCCAGCGACAGGCTGCTTCATCTGCAGGGTTTAAAGGATCTGCTGCATGTCTCAGGTACAACTAAACAAAACAAATGGGTAGATTATCTCAATTTTCTGTGCAGCTCTGACTACTTGTAGCTCAAAGTCCCATTTAAAAACTTACTTAATCAAACTAATCTTCAAATTGCCTCAGATGTGGGGATTGATTTTATATAATAAATTCTGTGACAAATTGACCTTTTTTTGACTTCTTCACTCATTAGACAGAGATGAAAAGATTGCAATTACTTTTCTTAGAAAAAAGGTATTCTAGATCTTTTTCCCTGACATTTAGACACATGATGCTCTGAAAAGCACATGTGTCACTAACAATACAGATTGATTTAGTGAGCCAACGAACCCGATAACAGCATTATCAGCTGAATCAGATGTAATCTATGGCATTATTTATACCTGAGCTTCATTGTAACATTACACAGTCATCTGATGAAAATGCCTTCAACACTTAAAATGACTTTTATAAAGTGTTTGATGTGTGGGGAGGATAAACAGAAGTAATATCAGGGTTATTAACAATTTTCCCCTGCAGAGCTGAGTTATTTTACTCTGCCATCTTTATAAAGCAGTGATGAAATCCCATGTCAGCAGCTGAACAATAAGAAGCTGTTCATGACAGAGAAGTGAGATGGAAGCAGCGAGAACATTAGCATCAATATCTGCAGCAGAATTCATTTACACTGCAGTGAACTGCTGCATGTAGATTTCTGCACAAAAACAATTTCTCAGTTTTGGCAGGATGTTGGTATAGTCAGAATAAAGATTACCAGGTCATGTATAACCGAAAGGAAAACTACATATTTGTAAATGTGTGTATTGGTGGTAGGATCATATTTGAGACTGGAGATTTGTTCAAAGTGAATCCCATCTCTCTTCCCACAGACCTGCTCACAAAAACCAAAAGCGCATACGCATACTACTACTACTACTACTACTACTACTACTACTACTACTACTACAACAAAAAAGAAATAAAAAAATTTTATAGATAAATAAATAATATTAATTATTAGTAGCAGTAGTAGTAGTAGTAGTAGTAGTAGTAGTAGTATTATAACACTTTTAATTTACAGGTGCCTTTCACTTTCAGGACCCAATGTCACCTCACAAAAACATGGTAAAACTTAAAAGTTCATTAACAATAAGATCAGATCAAACCATAACATTACAGAGACTTAGAACTATAGTGGCCCAGAAGGTTCAACAAAATACAAAAGCTGGAGGACAAAGACAAAAATGTTTAACACAACAAGAGAAATAACAAAATGTATTTGTGTTGCAGTTTTTCTATTAGTGTCACATTCTGCTCCCAGACCCAGGGTGTTTCTCAATTTTAAGGCGATGTCTTTCGAAGCCAGGCGCCTTGCCTACAAGGACACTGTCCTTCCTTGGTCATGGAAAACGGAAAACGGAACAGACTTACATCACGGGACCACGGCTTCCACGGTGGTCACGTCACATCATGAGACGAGGTAATGTTATATTTTATACATATTAGTTTGAATATAAATATATAACAGGTCTGTTACTTTTTCAATTGTGTATGTGTCACCCCGCAGCAGCCCGTCCACAGCTGCAGGTTCCGGATACAAGGGGGAAAACAAGCGACTCACGGTCCAAAGAACAGGCAGGGGAACCACTTAACACTAAAACAGATCATTTATTTGGAGGAGCAAAAACAACGCTAAAAGTTCAAGTCTTTAGAGGCTGAAGGAGTAAAAACATAAAAGCAGTCCTAAAAGCAGTCTAAAACATCTTGTGCAGCACCAGGGGCGGGACGTGTGCAGTACAAGGAGCCACCTCTTGGCTCCAGCTGACCCGTGTTGACCCACGTAGCTGGGACCCAGTCTGCGCCACCTTGTAATTTGGCTGTCAGGCACAAAGTCAACCTCCTGCAGCAACCTGTCTGTGTGCTGCCGCCATGGCTCCAGCATCGTCCCCTCGCCCGCTGGCTGCTGCACACACC
The DNA here is from genome assembly GCF_043380555.1 of Nothobranchius furzeri. Lineage (NCBI taxonomy): Eukaryota > Metazoa > Chordata > Actinopteri > Cyprinodontiformes > Nothobranchiidae > Nothobranchius > Nothobranchius furzeri. Next base: position 55,334,050 of record NC_091745.1, read on the forward strand.
GCCAGTCTCTCTGCAGCCCCCTGACACAGCTCCGCTCCTTGGACACGTCACGCCCTCCTCGGCCCAAGGCCCTAACAAGACGCAGAGGCACCAGCACCAAAATTGCACCACTCACATGGGGGAGGAGAGGGCAACCCACAATCCTCCACACTTGGTCGCTTGTCCACATCCTGGGATGGTGCTCCAGATGCAGATCTGCATACCAGGGTGGTCGGGCGTTCGTGTCCTTGCCAGAGACCTCACCGTCCAGGGTGCGTCTCTTACTTTCAGACCTCTGGCATACCTCGTTTTGAGTCCATTGCACCTGTGGGCATTCCACACCTGTTCCCATTTGTTCTAATTAGTGTCTCTGGGAGGTACCACAAAGGGAAAAACCATTCAAAACAAAATAAGCATGTCAACAATAAAACACAAATCATGCAACTTAAACTAAATCCAAACTTTTCCACTTTGTGACATCCTGTTTTTTTTTAATAAAACACAAATCATGCAACAATCTAAATCCAAACTTTTCCACTTTGTTGCATATGTATTGGTTAAATTAAATGTGTAAGTGAGTTACTTCCTGCTAGCCACCGAAGCACTGGTTAACAAATGGAGAACAGACGCCTCTGTAGAACATGAACATTTGAACACGCCTTAGAGATTACTGATGACGTATCTCTTAGGCAATCGGGTTAGGACCAAAACCTCAAGGCAAGGTTCCTTGGCATTGAGAAACACCCCCAGTTTTTTCATGTCCTACCACCTCTTGTTAACATCTCATTAGTTTCACCTGCTCCTTGTTACTCATGCTACTCACCTATGTTACCTACTCATTGTGTGTTTAAACCCTTTTTGTCCTGCTGTCTGTTGTCCCTGGCTGTTGTCGTCTGTTCTTTTCTTTTTTTTTTAAATCTTTTATTTTCATTTATTGACATTAAAATAAAAATACAATCAGAACTAAATTGCTGCAAGCCAAAATGAAAAAGGGGACAGAAAGAAGAAAAACTTATGTTGTCTGCCCCTTTTAACTAAAATAGCATTAATACAAATGAAATAATCATATGATTCTTAAGGAAATTGAACAATATAGTTCCTGGACCTGTTGGCCGACAAAATCTCAACCCATGAATTTGAGAAAAAAATAGAAAAAGAAAACAATTTACACAGAAAGAAGCATTAAGTTACAGATCTATATACATACATATATACACATACAAGCACATACTAGGTTAATATCTTGTTCCTTTAATCCCCCCCACCCCCCTCCCCTCACACATTTATGTAACGGATCTATATAAGTTAATCGTTTTATTTTTTATTTATTTTTTGAAAGTCAATATTGTTTTTGCATTCTTGAGTTCAGTATTCAATTTATTCCACAGTTTAACTCCATATATGGAGACACAATGTTCCTTTACGAGTATCCGATGTCTAGGTATGTTAAATAATTCATGTCCCTTTAAATCATATTTGCTATGTCTTTTTGAAAATCGTTTAATTAATCCTGCAGGTACGTTCCTTTTGTTTGCATTATACATAAATTTTAAAATATTGTACTCCACCAGATCATAGAATTTTAGTGTTTTTAATTTAATAAATAATGGATTGGACGGATCTCTGTAGTTGCTCCTTGTGATTATTCTTATTGCTTTTTTCTGTAAGATGTAGATCGAATTTGTGTAAGTTTTATATGTTGTTCCCCAGATTTCAATGCAGTAGTTCAGGTATGGTGATGTAACCCAGAAGCTAGAACCTTAATGAGGTATTAACTAATTGGCTTACTAATATGATCCATCCTCAATTTAGATAAAATATAAAATATAAATTAAGGAAATTAACAATACTAATTAATAGATATCTAATTAACTAATAGATAATTTCATAATGAATTATTGGAAGGGTGAATAACTAAAATAACGAGTTTAATATTAAACATCGGTTAAAACAAGAATCTTGAACATCCCTAACAGAAACAGAAGAGGAAAGCTGTATACTATTGGTCCAGGTGGGAATCTGAAATTTCATTGGCTGAGAGAAATAAGTCCCGCCTCCGCGAAATAAAACCGTGCGACGCAGCTGAGCGAGAGGAGAGACAAACGGCCGTGCAGCACGCAGATACAGAAAGCAAAGACTGAGCGGTTAGAGAGAGAGAGAGAGAGAAAAAAAAAAACGGTCGAGGCCGTGAAGAACCCTGATTTGGGTGCCGCATAGATAGAGGGAGAGGCGGACTTGACTCCTTCTAAATAAGAGCTAGGAACTTGGAACCAACGCGGTGAGTAAAGAAAAAAGAAGAGAAAAAGCTAACGATGCAACTTAAAAAAAAAAAGGAAACTTAAATAGCTTATCAAATTAATTCCATTCTTATAGATTTGTGTGGAGACGACAGAGTGAACCAATCCTCTGTAGGAGGGAACCGTTGGAGCGAGTTGGTGAGTGAATGAGATTAAATTCAGTAAATTATTAAATTCAAAAAGCTAATTACAGCAACCGAGGTGACAGCAGTGGGCTGCTAGACGTTAGATCCCAGGAGTTAACATCTCAAACTACCAGTTAACGGTGGTAGGGCATATAGGAGTTAACGGCTCAAACCGCCAGTTAACGGCGGTAGGGCATATGGGATTCCCAGGAGTTAACGGCTCAAACCGCCAGTTAATGGTGGTACGGCCTAGATGTACAAGGTCCTCAGGGGCGTTATAGCTAACGCCATAGAATTAGCAATGCGTCCCTTAACCAAACATTTAATAATAATAAAAAATAGATAAATAAAAATAAATAAAAGCTAACTGATTAGGGAGGAATTATTTTACAAAGGTGGACCAAAGGACCAGAATTTATATTTTGTTGAATTTTGTTATAGAACATTTTATTTATTTATTTATTTATTTATTTATTTATTTATTTATTTATTGTGTTACAGATATACAAGGTGTCACAATGCTGTATAGAAACACAACTAAATGTATCCTTGTTGTCATGAATGTATTTCTTGTTGAATAGTGTAGAGTAATAGAATCTAACTGAGCCTATTGAGCTGAACAATTGTTGTCATATGTAATTATATTTCCAGAGCTACTGAGAATTATTTTAATAGACAATCAAATTGATGTTATGTTAGTTGAACTGTGAACCCAAACATGATTGGCTATGCCAATAGAGTGAAGCATTTGTTTAAGTCTGTAAGACTTTATGCTGTGATGTGACGAGAAGGGTCGATGCCAACTCGCTAACAGTCCTGTTGTTTACAGGCTGGGTTTTTTTTTCCTTGGGTTTGATCCCGACTCCTATGATCACTCACTTGGAACGAGAACTGGATTTCTTCCTGACGAGGGAGATGGCGAGCCTTAACCACTGAACGAACCAGGACATCTCAAGTAACTGAAGAGCAGACTGCTCTCTTCTGTGAACAATCTCAACGGTGCGGTAGGAAAAAATCGCACCACCGGACTCTGACTTTCACCCCAAGCGTGGGGATTTGACTTGACGCCGGCTGACTTGTGACTCATATGATCAAATCTCATACCGAGCATTTTACTATTGTCGATTGTTTTCATCTGTTTTTGTGTGTTATCTTTATGTGTTATATTTCCCATTATTATTAAAATTTAGTATATAAACCGTTTCATGCTATACCCGTGACTCCAGTCATTCTTAAACAACCTCCAATTCTCCCCGAACCTAATTATTGGCCCATTTGTTTATTTTTTCTTTTAATTATCTTATTGTATCCTGTAATCCGGTTACATAAAACTTGGCGAGCCAGCCAGGAGCATTGTAGAGTTGTTACCTTAGCTAACCATTGACTGACATCATAAGAGTGCCTGGAGGTCACAGTGGTTTGCCATTTTGGCATTATTGGTACTTTTGAGTGTTTTAAAATGGAAGTTGTAAAAACAGAAAAGGTCAAGGTTTCAAATGCTGTTTTAATCAGTGGGTTAACTGATACAGACCTTGATAACGAAGTCTTTGGGTTTATGGAAGGATTCGGACCAGTTAACAGGCGTATTAAGTTACCAAACTGTGATCAGATTATTGTGGAGTTTCAACATGAAGCCACTGTTAAGGAATTAAAGAAACAATGTTTACCCTATGACAAACCTTGTACTAGGAACCCAGATGTTTTCTTCCATATTCAAGACCTAGCCAGCGCGTACAGTCTAGAAACTAGCACATCTGCCACTGATGCCTATCTGTCAGAGCTCAGGGACATAGCTGCGCGTAGCAATCAATCATTTAAAGACCTTCTAATGGAGGAACTGGCAAAAATTGGGGAATCTTTAGGAAGGGATACCCATGCATCTGAACCAGTCACTGAACCAGAGCCAATGCTCCATAGTGACCAAGTTACATATTCCCTGCCTTTAACACCAGAAGTTAACTATATGAACAACTCAAAGGACAATTGTCCACCTACAGAGACTGGAAAACAAAACCCTTGCATTCCACCAAATCTTTTAAACACACCTGAGGTTCAGCGAGTTATTGTGGAACACATTGTTAAAAGCAGTGAGGTTATCCCTCCGCCTACTTCACAATACAGACTAAAACCGTTCTCAGGGCGAGTTCCACACCCTTCTTTTGAAACTGACTATGATACTTGGCGTAGTAGTGTAGTGTTATGCATAAATGATCCTTCACTCACCAAGTCCCAAATTGTACGAAGAATCGTGGAGAGTCTGTCAGCCCCAGCAGCGAGCATCGTTAAAGCTCTTAGTCCAAAATCCGACCCGGAAACGTACCTTGAACATCTCGATTCAGCTTACGCAGCTGTCGAAGACGGCGACGAGCTCTTTGCTCGCTTCTTAAACACAAACCAGGACAGTGGTGAAAAACCTTCCGATTACTTTCAGAGGTTATACACCTTGTTAAACCTAGTTATTCAGAGGAATGGAATTTCCTCCAGTGACGCCGACCAGCAGCTGCTCAAGCAGTTTTGCAGAGGCTGTTGGGACAGCTCGCTGATTTCAAACCTGCAACTCGAACAAAAGAAAGACAACCCGCCTCATTTTACAGCACTTCTCCTCAAACTGCGCACTGAAGAAGACAAACAGGCTACTAAAGCAGCACGCATGAAACAACACTTAGGGGCACAACGAACTAGAGTGTATTCAAATGTGCAAACAACATGCTCTCAGAGTAAAAACACTTGTGAACTGGAAATAGATGATAACTGTGATGACTTACGCAAACAAATCGCTGAGCTCAGGAGCCAAATTGCACAGCTTAAGGTTAACAACACAGATAAAAAGGCAAAGAAAACTCAAAAAGAGTCAAAACCCCGTGTGGGGACTAAAATTCCAGATGAGCCCAAACAGATTCAGCAGATAACAGCAGTGGTGCCCAGACCAAAGCCTGGATACTGTTTTAAGTGCGGAGAAGATGGGCACATAGCTTCTAGCTGTAGCAACGAGCCAAATCCAGCACTAGTTGCAACTAAAAGACTTGCTCTTAGACAGAAGCAGCGCGAGTGGGAGATGTCAAAGCCAATTGCTCAGTCTCCTCCTTTAAACCGGTAGAAGCTCCTATCGTGGGACAGATAGGTGCTAAAGTAGAACCAAGTCCCTCTAAGGAAAGGACAGAGAGACTTTTTTGCAAGCCAGTTCATGCTCATTCAGTGCCAAAACTTCCCAAAAGATTAGTGGGTGGGCGATGCACAGCTACAGTCTCAGTTAACAGTGTTGAATGTAATTGTTTACTGGATTCAGGGTCCCAGGTAACAACCATTGCCAATTCTTTTTACCAAGAACACTTACCTGACCTCTCAATTAAACCCATCAGTAATCTGTTAGAAGTCGAGGGCGCAAACGGTCAAGCAGTTCCTTATTTAGGATACATAGAGATAAGTGTCACATTTCCAAAAGAGCTCGATCAGTCTGGACTTGAGTTACCTACCCTTGCGTTAGTGGTTCCGGATATAAGCTCAAACTCTGATACACCACTACTCATTGGCACAAACACACTCGATCCTTTGTATGAGCAATTGTCTGCCAATAACTTACCTGATTCCAAGGCACTCTCTTATGGGTACCAACACGTGCTAAAAGCCTTAGCAGTCAGAAAAAAACAAAGCAAAGATGGACGAGTTGGTGTGGTGAAGCTTCGAGGGAGAACCCAAGAAGTTCTCCCTGCAAATAAAAAACTGTTACTAGAAGGGTTTATGCAACCCAGCCAAAACAAGCATGAGCCTTATGCACTCATTGAACAACCCACCAATGGTTCTCTACCAGGGGGTATAATTGTAGACTGTTGCCTCATTTCCTTACCTTCACATGGTCCATACAAAGTACCTGTTGTACTAAGAAACGAAACTAACCATGACATCACATTACCCACTAACTGTGTGATCGCTGAGTTAGTTAAAGCCGATCGTGTTATGCCATATCCAGAACCTGACAAAAGTGATCAGAAAGTACTTGCGGCGTGTAGTTCGCAGCAACAGACTTCACCTTCAAACCCTCCTCTCAGTTTTGACTTCGGTACTTCGCCCTTGTCCGAAGAATGGAAAGGGAGGATCACCAACAAACTTAACACTTACTCCGATGTGTTTTCGCACCACGATCTTGATTTTGGTCATACACAACAGATAAGACATCACATCAACTTAAAAGACGAGACCCCATTCAAACAGAAATCTCGGCCGATCCATCCACATGATTATGAAGCCGTGAGAAAACATTTGGAAGCCCTCTTGGAAACCGGTATAATAAGAGAGTCGGAGTCTCCATTTGCCTCACCAATAGTGGTAGTTCGGAAAAAGAATGGTGAGGTACGTCTATGTATAGACTATAGAAAGCTTAATCTGCAAACCATTCGCGACGCATATGCCCTGCCTAACTTGGAGGAGTCCTTTTCTGCTCTCGCTGGATCACAGTGGTTTTCTGTGATGGACCTCAAGTCAGGTTACTATCAAATAGAGATGTGTGAAAAGGATAAACCTAAAACTGCTTTTGTTTGCCCGTTTGGGTTTTATGAATTTAACCGTATGCCACAAGGAATAACAAATGCTCCAAGCACTTTCCAACGGGTTATGGAAAAGTGTATGAAGGACATTAATCTGAAGGAAGTGTTAGTTTTCCTAGACGACTTGATCGTCTTTTCCAACTCCTTGGAAGAACACGAAACCAGACTTTCTCACGTTCTTGAACGGCTTAGAGAATACGGACTCAAGCTATCACCAGATAAGTGTCGTTTTTTCCAGACATCTGTGCGTTATCTTGGACATATAGTATCTCGAGATGGCATAAAAACCGATCCAGATAAGGTGGAAGCACTCAAAACATGGCCGAAGCCTCAGACTTTGAAGGAACTCCAATCTTTCTTAGGATTTACCGGTTATTACCGACGCTTCGTTAAAGATTACTCAAATATTGTCAAGCCACTAACATCTCTCACGGCTGGTTATCCACCCAAACGGAAAAACTTTAAAACACCACCATGTAGATCAAAGTACTTGAACCCCAAAGAACCCTTTGGGAATCGTTGGAGCCAAGACTGTGAGAAGTCCTTTCAAACTATTATTGAAAAACTTACCACTTCGCCAGTTCTTGGCTACGCTGACGCAAAACTCCCATATCTAGTACACACAGATGCTAGTACGACCGGACTCGGTGCAGCGCTATACCAAGTGCAAAACGGTGTCACACAGGTAATCGCTTATGCAAGTCGCGGTTTAAGCTCTAGTGAAACTAGGTACCCTGCGCACAAGTTGGAGTTTCTAGCCTTAAAGTGGGCCATAACAGATAAGTTTCATGACTATTTGTATGGGAACACATTCACTGTCATTACTGATAATAATCCGTTAACTTACCTCTTAACAACGGCAAAACTCGATGCAACGAGCTATCGTTGGCTAGCTGCGTTGTCCACCTATAATTTTGACATCAGATACCGTGCAGGTACACAGAACGTTGACGCGGATGGCCTGTCTAGGAGGCTGCATGATAAACCTGAAGACAACTCAAAATTCACTGAGGAATGCCAACGACTAGATGAGTTCCGATCTCATCTTTTATCCTCTGTCAAAGAAGTCGAGCTTCAACTTCAAGCCGAAGCAGTGAAGGCAACATGCCAAAAGCACATGGTCTTGGATGAGACTGATTCTCCTTGTGGTTTAGTTCAGTCACTTGCCATGTCTGCAGCGGCCATTCCAGACCTATTCCAGTTGGAAGACAATAGTGACAGTTTCTTTGCTGTGCCCAAGTATAACCATGCTGACCTTGTCTCCTTGCAGAGGAAAGATCCAACCATTGGCCGAGTCATTCAGCTGCTTATGACTGACAATAAACCGCCAACTGATACTATTGCAGAACCCCCGGTGGTTCTTAACCTTTTGAGAGAGTGGAAACGGTTTGAGTTTCAAAATGATTTACTGTACCGGAGACGCCAATTAGGACCAGAGACATCATTGCAGTTAGTCTTGCCTGATTCATTACGTTCAACAGTCATGCAAAGCCTACATGATGATATGGGGCATCTTGGGGTTGAACGTACGACAGATCTCATTCGGTCCCGTTTTTACTGGCCAAGAATGGCTAGTGATATCGAAATCAAAGTTAAAACTTGCGAAAGATGTATCCGTCGGAAGGCCCTCCCTGACAAAGCTGCTCCAATGGGGAGTATTACCACCACCAGACCTATGGAGTTAGTTTGCATGGATTTTCTCTCCATAGAACCAGACAGTAAGAACACTAAAGATGTCTTAGTGATTACAGACCATTTTACAAAGTATGCAGTGTCCATCCCAACCAAAGATCAGAAAGCCACCACCGTCGCGAAGAACCTGTGGGAACATTTTTTAGTCCACTACGGGTTTCCTGAGCGTCTTCATAGTGATCAGGGACGGGATTTCGAATCACGTACAATCAAGGAACTTTGTTCTTTACTTGGTATCCGTAAAGTCAGAACGAGCCCTTATCACCCTCGTGGCAACCCCGTTGAACGGTACAATCGTACATTACTCAGCATGTTGGGAACTTTACAAGCCACTGAGAAACATCACTGGCGCGATTTTGTAAAACCACTTACTCACTCGTACAATTGTACAAAAAATGACGTGACGGGATACTCTCCCTACGAGTTAATGTTCGGTAGGCAGCCTCGGTTGCCTATAGATATTGCCTTTGGGTTACCGCATTTGAACAAGCCCTCTATAACTCATTCTCAGTATGTTAAAGAACTGAAGAGTCATCTGGAACAGAGTTATGACATTGTCATAAAAAACTCTCAAAAAACAGCAAGGAAGAACAAAGAACGGTTCGACAGAAACATTCGTGAGTCCACACTAGGTGTGGGAGATCGTGTTTTAGTCCGAAATCTTCGCTTAAGAGAAAAGCATAAATTAGCAGACAAATGGGAGCAAACAGTGTATATAGTTCTCAAACAGATGGAAAACTTGCCAGTATACACTGTAAAACCAGAGAACGGAGAAGGACCCAACAGAACACTCCACAGAGATCTTTTACTGCCTTGTGGTTTTCTCTCTTCATTAGAAAATGAAACAGAACGCGTTACGAAACCTAGCAGACCTCATACAAGACAGAGTTCAGCCTTAGAACCTGACCCAGATGAGCCACTTGACGAAGAGGTAGATGAGTTTTATTACTCTGATCTTCCACAAGTGCTAAACCGACCATCCTATCAAATAGCGGTCACCTTGCCAAATAGGGAACTCATAGCAGATTCAGGACCGGTAAATAATATTCAACAACAAAACACACTATCCTTACACACAGGGGATCGCAAGGAACCAACCTTAGCTGGTAATGAAAATGCTGAATTGTCCTTACTTGACAAAGGCATCAACACCGAAACATTCTTACCTGACAGAATGAGTGAAACTGCGACATTCTTACCTGAAAGAGTGAAAGAAGCAGCAACATACTTACCTGAAAAAACGAAAAAAAAACGAAGTATACTTACCTGACGTAGAAACGGGGGATGAAACTAACACAAACCTACCTCAATTGGATGGTGTCCTAAAGTCGCAGCAACGTGATGTAAGTTTTGAACCCATCATACACGATCAGACACATACATCTGAAAAGACCAAAGTCTTAGAGAATAGCTCATCAGCTCTGTCGGAAACAGAGAGCTCACTTCGTCCTGTCTCAGTTGAGAATCAAACCGAAACGGATGAGCATGATACTGTGCAACCAGAGATGTATGTCAGGAGATCTGAACGAAGTAGTCAGCCTCCTCAAAGACTAACTTACTCTCAATTGGGCAATCCACTAGTGACCGTAGTTAGGTCCCTTTTCCAAGGACTTAATAAAGCTTTTATTGACTCTCTTACTCAAGAAGTTGTGTACCCCGTAGAAACAATGCACAGGGACGTGCATGATATTTAATGGGGGAGGATGTAACCCAGAAGCTAGAACCTTAATGAGGTATTAACTAATTGGCTTACTAATATGATCCATCCTCAATTTAGATAAAATATAAAATATAAATTAAGGAAATTAACAATACTAATTAATAGATATCTAATTAACTAATAGATAATTTCATAATGAATTATTGGAAGGGTGAATAACTAAAATAACGAGTTTAATATTAAACATCGGTTAAAACAAGAATCTTGAACATCCCTAACAGAAACAGAAGAGGAAAGCTGTATACTATTGGTCCAGGTGGGAATCTGAAATTTCATTGGCTGAGAGAAATAAGTCCCGCCTCCGCGAAATAAAACCGTGCGACGCAGCTGAGCGAGAGGAGAGACAAACGGCCGTGCAGCACGCAGATACAGAAAGCAAAGACTGAGCGGTTAGAGAGAGAGAGAGAGAGAAAAAAAAAACAACGGTCGAGGCCGTGAAGAACCCTGATTTGGGTGCCGCATAGATAGAGGGAGAGGCGGACTTGACTCCTTCTAAATAAGAGCTAGGAACTTGGAACCAACGCGGTGAGTAAAGAAAAAAGAAGAGAAAAAGCTAACGATGCAACTTAAAAAAAAAAAAGGAAACTTAAATAGCTTATCAAATTAATTCCATTCTTATAGATTTGTGTGGAGACGACAGAGTGAACCAATCCTCTGTAGGAGGGAACCGTTGGAGCGCGTTGGTGAGTGAATGAGATTAAATTCAGTAAATTATTAAATTCAAAAAGCTAATTACAGCAACCGAGGTGACAGCAGTGGGCTGCTAGACGTTAGATCCCGGGAGTTAACATCTCAAACTACCAGTTAACGGTGGTAGGGCATATAGGAGTTAACGGCTCAAACCGCCAGTTAACGGCGGTAGGGCATATGGGATTCCCAGGAGTTAACGGCTCAAACCGCCAGTTAATGGTGGTACGGCCTAGATGTACAAGGTCCTCAGGGGCGTTATAGCTAACGCCATAGAATTAGCAATGCGTCCCTTAACCAAACATTTAATAATAATAAAAAATAGATAAATAAAAATAAATAAAAGCTAACTGATTAGGGAGGAATTATTTTACAAAGGTGGACCAAAGGACCAGAATTTATATTTTGTTGAATTTTGTTATAGAACATTTTATTTATTTATTTATTTATTTATTTATTTATTTATTTATTGTGTTACAGATATACAAGGTGTCACAATGCTGTATAGAAACACAACTAAATGTATCCTTGTTGTCATGAATGTATTTCTTGTTGAATAGTGTAGAGTAATAGAATCTAACTGAGCCTATTGAGCTGAACAATTGTTGTCATATGTAATTATATTTCCAGAGCTACTGAGAATTATTTTAATAGACAATCAAATTGATGTTATGTTAGTTGAACTGTGAACCCAAACATGATTGGCTATGCCAATAGAGTGAAGCATTTGTTTAAGTCTGTAAGACTTTATGCTGTGATGTGACGAGAAGGGTCGATGCCAACTCGCTAACAGTCCTGTTGTTTACAGGCTGGGTTTTTTTTTTCCTTGGGTTTGATCCCGACTCCTATGATCACTCACTTGGAACGAGAACTGGATTTCTTCCTGACGAGGGAGATGGCGAGCCTTAACCACTGAACGAACCAGGACATCTCAAGTAACTGAAGAGCAGACTGCTCTCTTCTGTGAACAATCTCAACGGTGCGGTAGGAAAAAATCGCACCACCGGACTCTGACTTTCACCCCAAGCGTGGGGATTTGACTTGACGCCGGCTGACTTGTGACTCATATGATCAAATCTCATACCGAGCATTTTACTATTGTCGATTGTTTTCATCTGTTTTTGTGTGTTATCTTTATGTGTTATATTTCCCATTATTATTAAAATTTAGTATATAAACCGTTTCATGCTATACCCGTGACTCCAGTCATTCTTAAACAACCTCCAATTCTCCCCGAACCTAATTATTGGCCCATTTGTTTATTTTTTCTTTTAATTATCTTATTGTATCCTGTAATCCGGTTACAGTATGATCAGTGAGTTATATAACAAATATAATGAATTATTATCAAGCAACCCTTTTGCTCTATGTAACAGTGCAATCGTTTTAGATATTTTAGTTTTGACACTGTTTATATGCAGTTTCCAAGACATTTTTTCATCAATGATGACTCCCAGATACTTGACTTCTTGAACTCTTTTAATATTAATCTCATCTATATTTAATAAAATTTCATCATTTGAATTTGTATTACTAAATATCATAAAACAGGATTTATCACTGTTTAATGATAGTTTGTTTCCATCAAACCATAGTTTAATTTTTTTCATCTCTGCTTGTATCACTTCTATCATCTGCTCAACATTATCTCCTGAATAGTAAAACGTTGTATCATCTGCAAATAAGGTGCATTTTAATATATTGGATGCCTCAACAATGTCATTTATATAAATGATAAATAGTTTAGGGCCCAATACCGACCCTTGTGGTACACCACAAGTAATGTTATTTATATGTGATTTTGTGTTGTTTATTTGAACATAGTGCTGTCTATCGGTAAGATAACTTGTTATCCATTTTAGGGATGTGATGCCATATTTACAAAGTTTTTTAATAAGAATTGTATGATCCACTGTATCGAATGCTTTTTTTAAATCAATAAAGATACTTATGAGATGATTTTTTTTGTCAAGGGCTTCCGATATTTCTTCTGTTAATTCCATTAATGCCATGGATGTTGAATGATTTGTTCTAAAACCATACTGACTGTCATTTAATACCTCTTCATTGATCAGGAATCGGTCCAACCTGGCAATATATAATTTTTCTAATATTTTTGAGAATTGTGACAATAAAGATATTGGTCTGTAGTTGGAAAAGATATGTTTGTCTCCACTTTTATGAAGTGGTATGACTTTTGCAATTTTCATCCTGTTAGGAAATGTCCCTGTTGCAAAGGATAAATTACATATGTAAGTCAATGGATGAATAATACTTTCTATTATATTTTTTATTAATGTTATGTCTAAACCGTCACAGTCAGTACTTCTTTTATTGGTGCATTTATTGATAATATTTCTTATTTCATCACTAGTTACTGGACTTAAATATATACTGTTTTTAATGCTTTTGATATTCTCACCTATACTATAATTTGTTCTTTTTGGAATGTTTTTTGCCAGGTCAGGTCCCACACTAGTAAAAAAAATTGTTAAATTCATTTACTATTTTACTGGTTTCACTAATTTCATACTGTCCGTTTTCAAAATAATTTGGAACAGTTGAAGCTATTTGATTTCTTTTTATGACATTATTTATTATTCCCCAAGTTGCTCTAATATTATTTTTGTTTTCTTCTAATAAATTGCTATAATATTCCTTTTTTTGTCTTTTGATTATAGAAACTAATTTATTCTTATATTTTTTGTATTTCCTTTCTGCTTCACTTGTTCTTAGTTTTAAAAAACATCTATATAATGTATTTTTTTTCTTACAGGCGTTCAGCAGCCCTTTTGTCATCCATGGTTTGTTCATCCTCCCTCTTTGTGTTTGAGTTTTTGTTTTACAGTTTTTGTCATATTGACTACATAATATTCCTATAAAAGAATTGTAAGCCATGTTTACATCATCAACATATACTTCTTCCCAGTTTTGTTGTTCCAGGTCTCTTTTTAGTGCGTCTATAGCGTTTTGTGACCTGTCCCTTATAAGTTTTTCCATTTTTTGTTGATTTTTGATCTGGTGATTTTTATAGACTGTGAAAATTGGCAGATGATCACTGATATCAGTCATCACTATTCCACTTCTCTCTATCCCTTCTGAAGCATTAGTAAATATATTATCTATAATAGTTGAGCTATGCGCATCAATTCTTGTTGGTTTGGTTATGAGAGGAAACAGACCTAGTAGATACATTGAATTTATGAAGTCGTTTGCTGTCTTTGAATTGTTTACATTTTCCAGATCAACATTAAAGTCCCCACAGAGAAATACATCCTTGTTACAGATTCCACTCAACATCTCAGTAATTGTATTTGTACATGTTTCTACACAAGATCCAGGCGCTCTATAGATACAACTTATTATTATGTGTTTTGTCTTTTGAGAGATTATTTCAATAGTGATCATTTCCATGACATCTTGGATGGCTGTTGACATGTTATGAATGACTTTACTTTTTAAAGTGTGACATACATACAGTGCAACACCACCTCCTCTTTTATTATTCCGATTCATAAAGTACATTTCATACCCCTCTATTTGTACCTCCTCCTCATCTCCTTCTTTTAACCATGTTTCTGTTATAGCAATGATTTGAAATGGTTTTTTATTTAGTGTTAAATAATCCAATATTTTAGAGTAATTGCAATACAAACTTCTACTATTGAAGTGAATGATCGAGAGTGTACCTTCTGTCAAAACTGAATCCCTTAGTTCTTGTTCACTAAAATATTCACATTTATTATTCATATGTGTGTACAAATTATTTTCTAGTTCCTTTCCAGGGTCATATATCTTGTATTCTAGTTCCTCATAAGTATTTGTTTTTATGTCCATATGCTTGTGTTGTGGTTTACTTTTATCTTATTTATGTGATGCTATATGAGATTTTACTTGATTCTACATCCCTCTTCCAACTTTCACTGTTTATTAAATTTTTCCAGTTCTCCCAGCTCCTTTATTATCTTAGCCTGTGACCCTTCTTGTTCTCTGATCCATACACTCCCGTTCCTTGTCCATGTAGCTACAATTTTTTTCTGCTTTTTTAGCATCCGTGCCTCTCTAGCTATTGTCCCATTTTATTTTTGGTTAAATGTTCATTTATGTACACATTGGTGCCTCTAAGCTTGTTTGCTTGTAACAGAACGCTGTTTCTTTGTTTTCTGCTGGTAAACCTTACAACAATAGTTGGTTTAGCTTTCTCAAATTTTTTGGCAGTGCATGACATATTGATATAGCATCTCTTTGAATAGTTATGTTCTTGCTGTGCAGAAAAGTAACAACTTGCTGCTCTAGTGTCTCAAGTTCTTTGTCTGAAGCTTCTTCTGCTGAGTCATGATTTGCTACTGCTTTTGCGTAGCTTCTGTGTCGGGTTTCTAGTCCCATTATCACCAAATCCTCTCGTCTTGTATATTGTTCAAGTTCATCATCTCTTTGCTCTAAGGCTGAAATCTTCTTATCTTTTTCAGTTAACAGTATTTTAAGCTCCTTCACCTCCTCCATCAGTCTCAATAATCGATCCTGCTGCGATGTTACTTTTGACAGTTCACCTGACATAAAGTTCAGAGATCGTTTGATCTCCTCCAGGTCTTCTGTGGCCATTTCTTTACCTCGTCCACCGGCTCGTCCTCCTGGCATCTCTTCCTCTCACCTGCAACCGTCGTCCTCTGGTTCCGTGCTCACCGCGACGCGATGAATGTTGTTGGGCCTGGCTCAGCAGGACCCCGCCGGAGTCGGTGTTGCCCCGTCGGCGGAACTGGGCTGGGCCGATGGAACCGCGTCAGGCCCGGTACCGCTGGGCTGGGCCGGCGTAACCACGCTGGGTTCGGCGCCCTCGTTGTTCCTGCACTCCAGTCTTGACCATTAATAAAGGTCTTAAGAATCTTTCTGCTTTCTGAGCTTCACTCAGCTGCCGATGGGTCTGCATCTCAACACCTCTCCTGTGGCAGTACATACCAACCAGAGAGAATCCAGCATTGTGTCTCTATGCCTGGGACATCCTGGTGCTCCAAATCAAAGAACAGGAGCAGTGTCCTCCCACCTGATGCCACCTCTCTTCTGGTGGGCCTGAAGGCTCCATGCCGCAGCGCCCAGAGGTCCACACTCCACCACTACCTCCTCCCTAGCACCGACGGCGCAGCGTAGCCCCTCCTGATGCCACCTCCTCCCTTCTGGTTATGGAGCAAGTACAGTTGGTTGCAATTAATAGTTCACACACCCCTTTTCATCAGTCTCCAGTGCAGCCTGGGGGACTTCCAGCAGAAGTAAATGGTACTCTTTCAGGTGAATTAATGAACCATAAAATGTAAAATAACAAAAAATATGTAGAAAATACTGTTAACATAAATCATACTCAGATTATTTTTACAATAGGCGCTGTTTTCAATGGCAGTATTCCACTTTGTGTTATTAGATGTTCCTTTTTATTCAGGTTTTGGTTTCTGCTACTGGTTTTCTGATCATCTCTGTTTCTGTGTTTTGTGCAGGTCAGCTGCATCTCCTTCCAGGTACACCCCCCCCCCCCACCCCCGTGGGCTTCTTCAGAGTGTAGCAGCTGACTGCAATTGCCCAATTACCACCCATACTTAAGCCACTGTTTTCCAGCCCTCAGTGTTGCGTGGTCTTTTCTGTATTAGTTGATAGAGCCAGTGTGCCTTCGTGCTTGTTACTTCTGATTAGTTTTTCCCACTGTGTATGGTAAATTTTGGTTATTAAAAAACCCTGAACCAGAACCAAGGCTTGTTATTCCTGTGATTGGGTTACTGCCTGAACCCCACAGTGACATTACAATGCCACCAAAATGTCCAACCCAGCAGGAGGAACTCAGGCCCACAAAGTTCCCTTACCTTCGGCAGAGGAAGGTTTGGCAGTAGGAGGCGGTCTCTCCGTTGGTCCAGGAGATGCGCAGCTGCATGTCTGGAATGCAGCAACTTCATGGGCGTCTCGCCAGATTGGAACAAGCTCCCACGCCATCTCAACAGGCTCATTTGGGTCCCCCTGAGCCTTTTGATGGTACCGCAGAGGACTGCCGGACGTTCCTTGCCTCATGCAGGCTTCATTTTGAGTTTAATCCCAGTGAATTATCTTCGGAGCAAAGCAAGGTGTCTTTTGCTATGAGCTTCCTGACAGGAGGGGCCAAGAGGTGGGGGCTGGCAGAGTGGGACCGAGGACCGGAGATCGTTCGCTCCTTCCGGGCATTTTCCAACCAACACTTCACAGTGTTTCATCCAACCACCTCTCACCGAATTGCCACGTCTGAGCTGCTCTGGCTCAGACAGAGAGGACGTAGCTTGTTGGCCTACGCAGTGGAGTTCCGGACACTGGTGGCAAATACCCGTTGGCCTGATGATGCACTGGTCGACGTGTTTCTTCAGGGACTCTCCAGCGTACTCAAGGACGAGCTGGACACAAGGGAAGTACCGGAGGAGCTTGAGGAGCTGATCCATCTGGCCACCCACATCGACTGACGGAGGATGGAGCGTTCCCGTTACGAGTACCGTCCCCTGGCTTCTTCATTTCATCTTCCTCCGACCCCTGTGAGCTCCCCTCGCCTCAGCGGCAGCTCCTCGCCCATGGCTCCGCCTACCACGAAGCCCATGCAGCTGGGTGTAGGGAGACACTCCCGGGGGGGACAACAGAGACGTATGAGAGAGGGCCTGTGTTTGTACTGCGCACGACCCGGTCATCTGGTTCGCCACTGTCCGGGAAATGCCGGGGCTCACTAGCGGGAGGGCAGCTGGCGGGCCGGGTTTCCTCTTTCTCTCCGCCCTCGAGGCCAGCCACCAGGTTGCTGGTGATCATTGGTTCTGAGCAAGGTGAATATGAGACTCTGATTGACTCTGGTTCTGATGACGACTTGATGTCTCAGGCAGTGGTAAGCAAACTTTTAATTCCACACGTGTCTGTGTCACCTGCCTTACTCATCCATGCAGTAGATGGATCCCTTATTCATGAAGTTACTGCTCGCACTGTGCCCATTAAAGTTACTGTCTCTGGGAACCATACAGAAATGCTGAGTTTTTTTGTAGTTGACTCCTTGGTGCCCCCGTTATCCTAGGTTATCTGTGGTTATGTAAACACTGTCCCCATATTTACTGGGTTTCTGGTCGCGTGTTAACATGGAGTCCCTTTTGTTTATTGAACTGCTTATCTGCTGCCACTGTGTGCCCTGTTTCTAACCCACCTCCTTCAGAACCACCTGATATCTGTGACATTCCCCTTGAATACACTGACTTGACTGCGGTGTTCGACAGGGCTCGAGCTAAGAACCTGCCGCCCCCATCAACCTTATGACTGTGCTGTAGATCTTCTGCCTGGTACTCAGCTGCCTAAAGGCCATCCCTGAAACGGCAGCCATGGAGGGTTTCATACAGGAGGGTCTGCAGGTTGGGATCATTTGCCCATCCTCATCACCTGCAGGAGCAGGATTTTCTTTGTGGGCAAGCGAGATGGGGATCTATGACCCTGTATCGATTGCAGGGGTTTGAGCAGTATAACGGTTCACAATACTTACCCCTTGCCTCTTTTACAGTCCGCCTTTGAGTACCTTAGAGAGGCCCAGATCTTCACCAAACTGGATCTACAAAATGCTTGCCATTGCCTCGGTACTGGGGCCGAGGCTCTGGAATGAGCTACCTACATGTGACAAACAGGCCACCGCGCTCGGCAATTTTATGAGCCATCTGAAAACACCCTTTTATTCTTTGGCTTTTACTCAAAACGAGTCTCGTTAATGGGTGGCTTTGCAGTTTTTGCTCCCCAACCTAAATTTTATCTACATGTTTTTGTTGGTTTTTAAATGGTTTTATATTTTTTTATTTCTTTATGTTCATTTCTGTTGTGCAGCGCTTTGTTTGGTCCTTGGGCCATGTGAAGGCTCTATATAAATAAAGTTTGGTGGTAGTAGTAGTAGTAGTAGTAGTAGTAACTGCTTTTCCGCTATGTTAGATAGGTCCCTCACTCTCCAAAACCCAATTGGGTTCAACGCTGAGTGAGAACTTGAACTTCCCATGTGTTCACCGCTTGTGGGAAGCGCCAAAGGGGTCGGGTGCAATGTGTGATGGGTGGTAGTCGAAGGTGGGGACCTTGGCAGTCTGATTCTCAGCTACAGAAGCTGGCTCTCGGTAAGTGGAATGTCACCTCCCTGGTGGGGCAGGAGCCTGAGTTGGTGTGTGAGGTTGAGAGTTTTTGACTAGATATAGTTGGACTCACCTAGACACATGGCTCTGGCTCTGAAACCAGTTTCCTTGAGAGGGGCCAGACACTACCTCTCTAGAGTTGCCCCCACTGAGAGGCGCCAAGCAGGGTTAGGCATACTAGTTGCCCCGCATCTTAGTGCCTGTACATTGGGGTTTACCCGGTGAACGAGAGGGTAGCCTCCCTCTGCCTACATGCGGGGGGATGGGTGCTAACTGTTGTCTGTGCTTATGTACCAAACTGCAGCTCAAACTACTCAACATTTTTTGGAGTTCTTGGAGGCAAGGGCATCAGTTTGTTTTCAGAATTGCTGGGGACAATAACCATACACTTGAGTGGGGTTTAAAAATTGCTGGGGACAATAAAGTAGGCTAGCACAGGGGTCGGCAATCCGCGGCTCTGGAGCCGCATGCGGCTCTTCCATCCATCTGATGCGGCTGTCTGTGCTTATAAAATAATGAATGGATATTTAAATAAAATGCTTTATATTTTACTGCATTAATTTTACACCTGTATGCCAATTCTAAATGTAAAGATTATCTGCGTAAACCTGAACAGGTCCAACCCAGTCTGCGGTGGTTGACCGGTCATGCTTGTGCGTAATCATATCGGAACTTTATGAGCTGAAGAGGATGTGAGATTCTGGGATTCTCCTCAGACAGCTCCCGGATGTGTCGCCACATTGGAGCCAGGAACAAGCGCTATTCAGCCAAAGTTTCATAATCAGGGAATATTTTCTAAGTGACAAGTCTCTCTGAGAGACAGGGTTTGGAAAACACTCGCTTCAGTGGGAGGAATCTTCCCGCATGCGCACTGCATGGTTCTCTGCGTGGCTCTGGGGTTAATCAAGTTTAATTGTTTCTCTTTGCAACAATCTTCACAGGAAGGCAAAACAGTTAAACGGCAGGTTACATATATTTCCATTTGATTGTTTATTTTGACAGATGAACTCAAGGATGTTGCTTGGTTTGAAAGAATTACCCAGACGCACACGGATGCGCATGGATGAGCTGACATTTTAATCGTTAACGCACATCGCGGAGGTAAAATATTCCCATCAGAACATCAGAGCTTTATACTGGACACTGTGTTCAGCACGGCTCGGAGCGCCCACGGTGGACAGTGAGCTGAAGATCTGGGGTTCCAGCGCAGTGCAGAACCACGGTGCATGCGATAAGATTTCCTCCCACTGAAACAGTCTGGATACCCGGTCTCTCTGAGGGATATGTCACTTGGAAAATGTTCTTTTTATGAAATTATAAAACTTTGGCTGAACAGCGCTTGTTCCCGTCTCTAATATGGAGACGCATGACGCGTAGAGACATTTGATCACGCACAAAGTTTATGTGGAGCAGAAGCGGTCGGGCCACGGCAGGTGAAACGTTCCTAGCCTACATGAAGTGAAACTGTTTAATTGTAACATTAATATGTTACTGGACACGCTGGTCTGGTTGGTTAGACCAGTGTTTGAAGCGGAAAACACACACACACACACACACATGCACACACGCACGCATGCACACACACACACACACACACACACACACACACACACACACACACACACACACGCACACACACACACACACCAATTAAAATAATGCTGATAGCATGGACTAGAAGACAGGTGATGGTTTACGTATTTAAATGATGATCAGGCTGCTGTAAAATGTAATCTCCATCCACATCCAGACAGAATTATCCTCTATTCTTTCTCTATTTGCTCTGCTCTTGTCTGGGCTGATCAGCTGATGGTGCACGCGGCGCGCCTAACTAGCGGCTGATGCACATTTTACGCATTTGGAGAGGTGGACTGGATGCTTTGCGTTTACTGGAAGATGGTCCACTTAACGCACGGGTGTAGACTAAATATTAATGACAAATGAATGAAAATTAAATTGTGAGTTTTTACTTCATATTTTATAAATAAAAATGACGGGGGAACACATTTATGACGTCTTTTTAAACTAAAATTTCTAGCGCGACCTGCCTGCTTCACTTAAGTCGCTGCTTATTAAGGTCCGTCCAAAATTACCGTGGGAAACGGGTAATAATGGCTCTTTGATGGGAATAGGTTGCCGACCCCTGATAAGATCTGAGCTGGTAAAACAAAAATCCTCATCAGCAGGCGTTTTTGAAAGTGGGGGGGACACAGCTGCCAATCACAAATTTTGCCGGGGACATGTCCCCGGCGTCCCCGGTTAAAATGACGCCTATGCTTGGAGGGGTTGCTGGAAAATGCTTCTTCCGGTGACTCCCTCATTCTGCTGGGGGACTTTAACGCTCATGTGGGCAACAACAGTGAGATCTGGAGAGGTGTGGTGGGGAAGAACGGCCCCCCGATCTGAATCTGACCAGTGTTTTGTTATTGGACTTCTGTGCTCGTCATAGATTGTCAGTGATGAACACCACGTTCAGACATAAAGGTGTCTTGGCACCAGGAAATCTTAGTCCACAGCTTGATGATCGATTTTGTTGTCATCTCATCTGATGTCTTGAACACTCGAGTGAAGAGAGGGTTGGAGCTGTCAACTGACCACTACCTGATAGTGAGTTGGCTTCGATTGTGGGGGAAGATGCCGGTCAGACCTGGCAGGCCCAAACGTATTATGAGGGTCTGCTGGAAATATCTGATGGAGTCTCCTGTCTGAAGAAGTTTCAATTCTCACCTCCGACAGAACTTTCTAAATGTTCCAGGGGAGACAGGGGACATTGAGTCCGAGTGGGCCATGTTCCATACTTCCATTGTTGAGGTGGCTGACCAGAGCTGTGGCTGCAGGGTTGTCGTGACTGTCATGGTGGCAATCCCCAAACCCGCTGGTGGAAACTGACGGTTAGTGATACCGTCAAGCTGAAGAAAGAATCCTATAGGGTCTTTTTGGCCTGTGGGTCTCCAGAGGCAGCTGATGGGTACCAGCAGGCCAAGCGGAATGCAACCCGGGTGGTCACAGAGGCAAAAACCCGGGCATGGGAGGAGTTCGGTGAGACCATGGAACAAGACTTCCGTACGGCTTCGAGGAGATTCTGGTACACCATCCAGCACCTCAGTAGGGGAAAGCAGTGTACTAACAACACTGTTTATAATGGAGACAGTGTGTTGCTGACCTCAACTTGGGACGTTGTGGATCGGTGGGCAGAATTCTTCTAAGGCCTCCTCATTGTCACCGGCACGTCTTCCAGTGAGGAAGCAGATTCCAGGGACTTTGGGTTGGGATCTCCAATCTCTGATGCTGAGATCAATGAGGTTGTCAAAAAGCTCCTCAGTGGCAAGGCCCCGGGGGTGGATGAGATTTGCCCAGAGTTCCTTAAGGTTTTGGATGTTGTAGGACTGTGTTGGCTGACGTGGCTCTGCAATATCACAAGGACATCATGGGCAATTCCACTGAACTGGCAGACCAGGGTGGTGGTCCCCCTATCTAAAAAGGGGGACCGCAGAGTGTGTTCCAACTACAGGGGGATCACACTTATGAGCCTCCCTAGCAAAGTCCATTCCGCTGATCTGAAGAGGAGGGTCCAGCAGAGTGTCGAACCTCGGATTCAGGAAGAGAAATTTGGTTTTTGTCCTGGCCGTGGAACACTGGACCAGCTCTATGCCCTTTGGATGGTCCTACAGGGTGCGTGGGAGTTTCCCCTACCAATCAACAATTTTTTTGTAGATTTGGAGAAGGCATTTGATTGTGTCCTCGGGGGGCCCTCTGGGGGGTACTTCAGGAGTTTGGGGTACCAGGCCCTCTGATGCAGGCTGTTAGGTCCCTGTATGGCTGGTGTCAGAACTTGTTCCTCATTGCCGGCAGTAAGTCTAGCTTGTTTCCGGTGAGAGTTGGACTCTGCCAAGGCTGCCCTTTGTCACCAATTCTAGGCACAGCCAAGGTGTTGAGGGGATCTGTTTTGGTAGCCTAAGGATTAAGTCTATGCTTTTTGCAGTTGCTGTCGTCCTGTTGGCTTCATCAGAACATGATCTCCGGCTCTCATTGGAGCAGTTCACAGCCAAGTGTGAAGCAGCTGGGATGAGAATCAGCTCCTCTAAATCCGAGACCATGATCTTGAGTCGTAAAAGGGTAGAATGCCTTCTCCAGGGTCAGGGACAAGGTCCTGCCCCAAGTGGAGGAGTTTAAGTATCTCGAGGTCTTGTTCACGAGTGAGGGAAAGATGAAGCGTGAGATCGACAGGCAAATTGGTGCTGTGTCTGCAGTCCTGCGGGCATTGCACCAATCTGTCATGGTGAAGAGAGAGCTGAGCCAGAAGGCAAAGCTCTCGATTTACCGGTCGATCTACGTTCCTACCCTCAAATATAATCACGAGCTTTGGGTAGTGACCATAAGAAGCAGCCCAAATTAGTTTTCTCCGAAGGGTGGCTGGGCTCTCCCTTTAGAGATAGGATGAGAAGCTCGATCATCCAGGAGGGGCTCAGGATAGACCTGCTGCTCCTCCATATCAAGGGGAGCCAGTAGAGGTGGCTTGGGCATCTGGTAAGGATGCCTCCTGGATGCCTCCCTGGTGAGGTTTTCCGGGCATGTCCAACGGAGAGAAGGCCTAAAGGAAGACCCTGCACATGCTGGAGGGACTATGTCTCACGGCTGGTCAAGGAATGCCAGAAGCCTGATTCATGCTTCTCCATCTGCGTCAGTGCAGAGACACACAACACCATTATCCGTCCTTGCGGGCCTGCTGGAGAGCTCCACAAGGACGAACGGAGTCGAGCTCTCTTTTCTAAACATTCGTCCGTCGAGACGGACAATGCAAGCTTGTGATTGGTCAGGACGACGCTGTTGTTTACACCGCCGCCATTGCACCCTCAAAAACATAAAGAGAGCCAAGGATAACTAGTGGCAAACATGGAGCAGCTTGAAGAATACCTTGCAAAAAAACTCTAAAAACATAAACATTTAATTCCTCGTGACTGGAGGAGTGAAAAGATGTGCAGCAAGCGTTTTATTTGTGGACGGAAATGACAGGAAACGTGGGTTTAGAGGTGGCGAGCACATGAAGAGTTGGAGGAAAATGAGAGACAAATTTGTCTGTGTTAAAAAGTCTCTTATTTACAAAAAACACACAATATAAACACACTATCTTGGACCGGATACATGACAGGATACCACAGAATAGCGCTACGCCCTCTGTTGTCCTGGTGGGGAATTGCTTTGCAACACTCTCCAGGAGATGGAGAAGTATGAGGGCAAAACATCTCCGTCCGTGCGTGCGTGTCTGTCTCTTTTGGAGCTGACGGAGAAGCATGAATCAGGCATTAGGATTCCCCCGGGGGAGCGGGTCCAAGTGGCTGGGAAGAGGGAAGTCTGGGCCTCCCTGCTTAGGCTACTGCCCCCACAACCCGACCCTGGATAAGCGGCCGAAAATCGATGGAGGGATGGATGGATGGCTGAGTGCGAAACTATGCCTTTTTACAGGTGGAAGTGTTAGTGCATGATGAAGATGGAGAGGAGTGCATGATGAAGATGGAGAGGATTGACATTCAGTTAATTCCATTGAGAAAATGTTATACCAATTGTAGTTTTCTGGCTTTGTAGTTTCCGGATCTGCTCGGCTATGGCGTCATCATACTATGACAATACCACTTGGCCAAAATATATTCTGATTCTGTTCTTTCACACATGTTTTTAAAAAAGACTTCAGCAGTTTTGTTATCAAACTCATGTTTCTTACATCCTAAATGTCTTAGAACATGGTAACATAACTTCCATAAGTCATACGTCCAGCCAATCATCTATGGGCTGCATGGTGGCGCAGTTGTTAGCACTGTTGCCTCGCAGCACGAAGGTTGCAGGTTCGAAACTCGGCTGCGGCCTTTCTGCGTGGAGTTGCGTGTTCTCCCCATGCATGCGTGGGTTTCCTCCGGGTACTCCGGTTTCCCCCACAGATCACAACATGCCCTATAGGTTATAAATTGTAAGTCGCTTTGGATAAAAGCGCCTGCCAAATAAATAAACATAAACATAGTGTGATGTCCTTGACAGGCGCAGTACCCCAAGCCGGCCAGAAGATATGGTGTCTATTATGGCATCCCCAAAGACAATAGTCCCGTGCCCTATGCACTTTTTTGGGGTTATATATTACAAAGTTGCCAATATTTTTCAACAAATGGACATCATTTTATTCATTTTCAACATTTCAATGGATATTTTTACAGAACGGTAAAAACTACACATTGTCACTTTAAAGGGTTTTGATTTGGTGTTTCTTTTGATCTTAAGGCTTGCAGTTGTGAGAAAAGCACCTTCTCCTCTGGGAGCTCTGGGTAAGTCACACACAACATACTTTTACTTTGAAGTTGAACCAATTGCAAATGAGCCAGGAGTCCTAATAAATGTAAAATAAAGACACAATTCACCCTCATAATTCACCTCACACGGGGACGGGGTTTGGTACAGCTTTTTAAAGACTCTTAGTACTGGGGATTCCTGGTAAGCTGCTTGTACTTTGAAGCTAATTCCAAGTAGAGCAGTTTCACAGAGCTCTGAATGCAGATCCTGAAAGCCACAGCTGTGATTTCCTTCTTCTGATCATAATCCTGCTGGTGTCCATGTGCATGAAGCAGCAGGTAAGAGTCCCCACCTGAGCCACACTGAACTCTGCTGTCAGATCCTAACAAAACACACAGACCCTGCTGTAGCCCCAAACCACGAGGCTAGCAGTCATGCACAGAGACGTGCACCAACGTGCTTCTGAAACCAACATTTCTTGGCGGACCTAAAGCTGCATTCCGCCCCACCCCTCGCAAACATCATCACCGCCACTGCACCTCAATCAGGAAGCGCGGATGCGTTGTTTTCATTCTTATTTGTTTTTATTTTAGACACAGAGACACTTTGCTGAACGTAGCGAATCAGAAAGAGGCGGAAAAGGCGATAATTTCGAGGCTGTAAACAGTGTTGAAATCTGCTGAAAGAAGACTGTCAGTGTGTTACATCCAGTCCAGGATCCGCTGCTGTGGATGCATTTGACACAGACTAACCGGAGAAGAAGGGTACGTGCACATTCAAACTCATCATATAAACACACACGCACGCACCAACGGTGGGTACGGTACTGCTGCTTTATTGTGGATTTATTTTCACGTCCGGAGGTTACGTGGTGTAACCATAGTAAACATGTTATCCACGTCGACTTGTTTACACTCGCTGCATATCAGAAACCTGCCTCGAAAACGTGATTTATTAATGTATTTCTTCTAAATCTCCCCCTCCGCAAGTCCAAAGTCGGTCCAACACGGACCAAAAGTATGAGTTTCTTCGTTTGTCACGCTCGTAAAAGTGTGTCACAGCGATTTGTCATGTGCTTTTAACAGTTTCGCCCCCACCAAACTCATTACTGCCAACCCCCTTTACGCACCGAACTCCATTGAAATTTCTCTAAGTTTAAGGGTTATTTGCGCTCTTGCATTGTTAACGGACTTGATAGAACAGTGTTGGCACCAGTGACAATAATTACACAGTTTTCTTTATTTCGGCATAATATAAATCAGTAATAAATGGTTTTAATGAAATTGATTTAAGTTTTTGCTAATTTATTACACTGGTTCTGCATACCGGAAATATGGATTGCCTTCGAAACCGGATACCTGCTAAAATAACAACTATTTACCTTAAACCTTTTATGAGATAGCTAATTTTACGGGCAGGTTATATGCCGAATTAACGAACATTATAAAACTTGTCTTTTAAATTATGAATTTCTGCAAGCTACGTTTTTAAGTCACATGCAAACGTTTGTCACACTTAAATAGGAGAAAACGAAGTTGAAGTTTGTACTTCAATACAGTTTAACAAGCAGTGGCTTCTTTGATCAAACAGTTATCAAATATAATGAAATGTTTATTTGTTAATTGTAATTATTCTGACTGTACTAAAACTTATGATTAATGTAAAGCTCGCTTTTCTATAGTTTTAGTGTTCAGGTTGTGTACAGCTGTTCTTTCCTTAAGGTTATTATTTGTTCAAGGTTGATCCTGTTTAACTTTAATCGGATGATAAATCGACCCGCAGTTTCTCAGGGTTCAGGTGAACTGACTGGAAAAGCCAGAGAAAATAAAAAATGACATCACCCTGCTTGTCTGTAGCAAGCTCCACTTGTCACCAAACTTAAACAAAAACACTCAGGGCCAGTAGCAGAAGTGGTAGAGGCTCTGTTGGCTGAAATAAACAAAACAAAAAGCACTGCAGCTGCTCGGTGTCCCTGTGACATATAAACGAGATTGGAGGTCATAACTGTGATTACTTGCTCTCTTGGAGTCTCTGCTTTGCACATGCTTTGAATAAAACACTCACTCACACACACACGCACGAGTAGGTGCTTTAGTCTGAACCGTACGGATTTATCAAACCCTCCTGCCCTGAGAGTCCTCCAGCCAGGGAATCCAGAGCAAGATAACCCCTGGCTCTGAATGATTCCAATTACATGCCGGATTAATCCTCACCCCCTTTACATGATGCAGTGCTCAGGGATCATTTTCATATCGCTCCAGCATGGTCAAATCAACATTGGGATCTGAAAGCACTACAGCTTTGATGCAAATGGGACTCTGTGGTACGTATCATGGAAAGTCAGGGCTCAGTGATATGACACATTTACAGTCTATGTCTATTCTGAAATCCTGGGATGAAACAAGCTGCATGTTATCCTGTGCGTGGTTTCACGATAAAATGATTATCTCCGAGACAAGAATGCATTCCACCAAATTCCTCAGGAGCCATGCAAAGGAAATGCAGAGATGTTTGCTCACTCTCACGAGTCTCACCTGACATTCCTCAGTGTTTATTACTACTACATGTGTCTTGTTTTTGTTTTGCTGAAATCTTTATCTGCTGTCAGAGTTTCATGTTTCATTAAATCTTGTTAAATTTACCACATTTCCATGCAACATCTGTGTTTTACAGGTGATAAACTGAGGTTAGGTAACTTCCGTGCTCTCTCAGTCTCAAACTTCCTCTCTTTTCTCACTTCCCCTCCGGTTTGCTCTTGGCTGACAGGCCAAGTTGTATTACCTGTTATATGAACACTAAACAGTGTTGTTTCCTTTAGCTGAAAGAGGGGCGAAGACAGCTCAGGGTGCTCCTCCGTCAGCCTACTTCATCATCTACCCTGGCGTCATGACCAGTAGTGTGTTAAAGCACCCACATCTGCCCGTTTACATATTCTAAGATTCTATTTTGAGTGCAGAGACATTTATATAGGTTGTGTAAAATGTTATAATTGCTCATATTCTAATTTTCTGCCCCTGTTATTGTTCCTGTCTCTTTAAAGGCTTATCTCCAAGAACAACCAGTCTGCTCCGATTGCTCATTTGTTTAGTCTAAAAGAGTCAAGTATGAGGAAGCTTCTTACTTTGCATTTAAAACAAACCATATTATCCACTACACAGGTATTTTTTTTAATATCATGCTATTGCTTTTAACAGATTTTTGGCCTGAAAAACTTTGAATCTGGCAACACCATCTACTTTGAAGGCTTTAAATCCCCCCTCCCAGTACTAAGGGTAGACCGATATATCATTGGGCTGATATTAACTGGTTTTTGTACATTGGCATTGGCCGATATTTGTCTTTAGTAAAGCCGATTTAAAGTCAGGCACATCCTCGGGCAGCCTGATGCTGTTCTAGAATTTAATTTAAATGTACTTTTACATATACTAGTAACATCTGCATAATAAATACTCTAAATTAACTTTTTTTAGGCGTCTGACTTTAACACTGAGCAGTGGGCAAAATTAAGATTTGACAGTTGGTTAAGTTCTGAGTTCAAAAACAGATTCAGCTTCAGAAATGTGCATCAACTGATGTTATTGGTGACAGCTGAGCTTGGCATTAAGATAAGGTGGAAAATGTCTAAATCAGCAGTATCGCCTGACGATGTCTCCTACTTATTTGCATCGGTATTAGAAAAGCCAACATTGGTCGACCTCCATCCAGTACAGATTCAACAGTAAATTATTTTAAAATTTATGCTAACCACAGGATATTTAAACATGGCAAACACTAAAACCAGTAACAATTTCATTTCTGATTTCAAGTACAACCAATTCACAGCTTGAATTGATGATGAAACATTTGGTCAATCAGATGTACTCTTACTGACCTCGATGCTCAGACATGATGGCGGCTGAGAGGTTAAAACACAAAGATGCATTACTGGAAGAAAAGGAGAAAAATGAGGACATTTTGGCTTTCAGGTTTAGACTGTCATAATATTCAGTAGCTTGTAAGTGTGTTTCCCCCCTAATTTCATGCATTTCTTGTGATAAAGTAAAGCAAATGGAGAAATATCTGAACAGCAGCTCTGGTAGTTCAGGAGAGCTGTGGGTGAAAATGGCTCTTTATCAACTCAGGGCAAGAACGAAAGCTAATATATCTTATTTATTATGTCTGCATATACAAATCAGAAGCCTATATTGGGGTTTTAGATGGCAAACCAAGATAGATGTAGTTGTGCTGCATCTCCATTGAGGGATATTGAGCTTGTGCTTCGGACCATGGGCATTATTGGTTAGGCTTTTATAGGAGTGTCTGTGTTTCAATGCAAAACACACATAAACTTGACATGAGAGAAGCCAAATCTTTACACTGCATTGGACTAGAGGGTGATTGTTTACCTCTATTACTCCCTTAGAGTGGATCTGTTGTTTAAAGAATGTCCCGCAGCAGTTTACTTCAAAACCAGTTTACATTAACAGCTGTGTGTTTGTGTGTACTGTCACACTCCTTTTGTGAGCATCAAACAGAATCAGCTATAAAGTGTCGTAGTCTGATGGATCTGTCGAAGTCAGGCGGTGTGTATTCGGATAGATCACTGTGATCAGATAGATCAGCTGTGAGATGATTCATCTCATGGTTGGAAAGCGAGAAGTGAAGATGACGCTGACTACTGTTTCAGACAGGCAGTTGGAGCCCACGGGCACGTCGTTGGAGGATCTGCTGTAGTTCAGACAAACAGTCACGGCTGAGTGTTCACCAGGCCGACAAACGGAAACTCCCCCTGCAGTCTGGTTCTTTGTACGACTGTCCTCCCATTCATGCTGTTGAGGTCAAACCAGACCGAGGTTAATATCTGGGAGGAGTGATGATGGCCATGATGATTAAGTGATACTGGCGTGACAAGTTTAAAGCATTTTCTCTTTATCAGACAGCGTATTGTCACATTACTGCCATGAGTGGCGCGGCCAGCGTGTCATGCATCTGGTCAGGCAACCTGCCGAATGCACAAACAAGACTCCAAAAGCAGACATGAATGGATTCATACATGATAAAGAGCTAAATCTGTTAAGACGTACTGTAATTAAGGTAATCCTTATTAATGCTCTAAGGATTTAGGTCAATGTTACACTAATCTTTATTTTTACTCTCAAAGGTAAACTGATGAATGAGTTTCTGATTCTATAGTGATGAATGTTCTGGTAAAATCAGCAGGGAGTGGTTTGCAAGTGAACATTTGGCGTGGAGTTTCCACCAGTGAGGGCAGGAGAGGCTGAGGATTTTAACATGATTTGTGTGAAACAATCAGGAAGGATTGGTGGGCTCTAGTTGATGTAAACCAACAATGGGGGTAATTATCGAAGTCAAGATGGCAGGTGTAGATGTGTTTGATTTACCTTAGTGGTCAGAACTTGGACCTGGGAATGAACCAGAGTATGTTGGACTTTCTAATTGTGCTCAGTGACCAAGCTAACTGATACTAGCCAGTTATTCCTGTGCATTAAAAACGGCCTTTACCAATACGGTACTATATGTGACTGAATTACTGAGATAGAAACCAGTGGTGCTTGAAGTGTTTAAAAAGGTGCTGGTACTACTACTACTACTACTACTACTACTACACAACCACCCCTGCACCACATGCACATTTCCCCCACCTGCAGCCAACAATAACCCACTGGATCAGTCAGTTGGGTTCTCTACATATCGATATGATGCTGTACTTGTTGGAGCGCAAGCTAAATAGCGAAGAGGATAATTATTTTGTTATAAAATCTAAAACACTTTCTTGAAAGTGTAGGATGTGTGCACTTTTAGATTATATTTTACTTGAATTTTCTATTTCAGATTAGAAACAACAAACTGTTGGTCAGAGAGACTGACAAACTACTGTCTTTTAACGGCAAAGCTGTACCGGTATAAGATTTAAACTAACGAGGCTAGGCTAGGTGTCGTGTTTTACCTTTTTGCACTGTTGCTCACATAATCGTGTTACCTCAGTAACACACTTTAACCTTTGGTCTTAAATCTCAACAGAAATAGCTGGGTTTTACTTGTGTAGAGAGTCAGTGTAACTGGTTATTTCTCTCCTCACACCCTCCCATGCTCTCCCCCTCCCCAAACATGCATGCAAACATGCTCCATGTTCGTTACGTAATTGACTTTCACTGCAGCTCTAAACATGATGCAGGAAGCTGGAGGGTTAAAGGAAGCTGCTCGTCTGCACAAGAGCAAACCTCAAGCTGAACAAAAGAGCCAAACAATGGCAGACAGCCACTCGTGTTCCAGAGAGATAAACGGATTGGTCTGCATGTTGTGCTGAGATATGTCACCAGGGCTTTTTATCAAATCAAATATGGATGCTGTGGTTTAGAGACGTTATATGTGGGCATGACAATTATACCTTTTATGATTCCTAATTGTTGGTTTGTGTGAATTCTCTTCCACGTCAGAGATGCATTGTGCAAACAAAAATATGTTGGAGAAATAGAACACAGAAGGAATGTGATTCAGGGGATCCACAATATCTGCCATGGATGAGGAAAAACAGGGAGTTAGAGATGTTTCCTTCATGTTAATGTGTCTTAGCATAGTGATTAGCTCTGTATTTAGGCTGAAAGGTATTTAAAACACAAATGTGAATTAATTATAGAATTGTAGTTTGTTCTGTCCATAATAAAAAGTTGGAGGCAGCCTTATTTAATTTCAATGGTAGGTGTACAGGCCACATAGATCTGTAAGTCCTTGTGCACATAAATAGTAGAAGTCGGTGAAATGGCACATTATCATTTGTGTTTTCTTTTTTTTTCACCAATGGTGAGCCCTTTTCTGTCAAAGACCCTCCACAGAAACATCTAGTTTTCCTGCAGCCTGTAGTGTTGTGTAACAACCACTAGTTAAAAACATTTTAGTAACGTTTCAAAAGATTTCATTCACTTTTTATTCGTTAAAGGAATATAAATGTGGTTCAGATAGAAAATTAATTCTTTGAAGTCGGGAGCCAAGCACCAAATTCATCTGAACAATACGTAGACTTCAAAAAGGAAAATTCAAGATTACCATTTCTACAACATTAGACTTATCTATCTTTACAAATGATTGTAGTAACACCCATCATGTTTAGCATGCAAAGGTTGGATTCTGTCTTCAATACTCCAAGAATAAAGGCGATGGGAAGAGAAGATTGTTTTCTCACAGTGAAATTCAGCTCTTGGCAGAGAAAGATCAGATGGGTGAATAACTTTTTTCCTGACATGCCTGCCCTGTTTTTGTGAAAGCAGCAGTTCAGCACATTTCTACATGTCTTTTGGTTCTTCTTCAGAGGATTTTCTAACAATATACAGATTTTAGTATTTTAATGGTGATTGTAAGTGTAATCCATTGATATTTCACTTTTCCCTTTAAAAAAGCAGAGCATGTTTGTTCAGCAGAGTTCACGTTTGACAAGCACGCTGTAAAGAAAATTAGCTTTAATTGGGCAACATTGTCATTTTATTTGAAGATGGTCTTTAGGGCCTTACATGGACAAGCACCGTCACATATTGGTGATCTTCTCAGTTCCCTACACCCCCAGCAGGTCCCTGAGGTCCAGTGACCAAAGCCTACTGGTCGTGCAGCGCACCAGGCTAAAGACCAAAGGTGACAGATCATTTGCTGCTGTGGCCCCCAGACTCTGGAACTCTCTCCCCCTGAGCCTGAGATCATGGACTCAGTGGACTCCTTCAAAAAGCAGCTGAAGACTCACTTGTTCAAGCTGGTGGAGTTGCGTGTTCTCCCTATGCATGTGTGGGTTTCCTCTGGGTACTCCGGTTTACCCACAGATCACAACATGCCCTATAGGCTGTAAATTTTAAGTCACTTTGGATAAAAGCGTCTGCCAAATAAATAAACATAAACATATTTTCTGTTTATAGAGTCCCATCACATTACGGAAGCTGTCTGAATCTATGGGTGGATTTTAACAAAACTTTCATTAGGCAATAATTTGATTTTCATCAACTAAAGGACAAATTTTGATGCCAATCAATTTGAAAAAAGGAACAGAAAAATTATGCTAGAAAAAACAAAAGCTAGTCTTTACTGGGCCAGATTTAAACATTTGAAAATAAAATCTGATTTGGGGAAAACTGATGAGCATTCAGAACCCTAATCTAGGGGCAAACAGACTACATGCAACATTATCACGAAGTCATCATACTGGCATTTATCTAATTAGCTATAAACACCATCTCTAAGCACATTATGATTTTAGTTTAAAGCTAGCACGAGAAGTGCAAGAGCAATCCATTCTCCATCTTCACAGCGTGATTAAAATGTGTTCATCATTTATTGCCTCCCAAAGAGGAAGTCTTTTACCACACACTTCCTTGAACACATTTACAGCTCTAGAAAGTCTGCTTAGTCTGGTTGACATGTCCACCATCACGTTTGTACATTACCTCTCAAAATAGAATTGAGATGATGATTTGTCTGTCTGTTATAATAGATAAAATCAGCCATAATAAAGAAAAATGCTGGCTGATTTTTGTCACAGCAGAAGACGTTGGTGATTTATTATTTTTTTTAAACGAGCCATGTAAAACCCTTATGGACTTACGTGGATGATGATGCTTTAAAATAGCCCCTGGTAATGGACAGCTCAGAGAGATCTAATTGCTTATATGTAGTGCAGTCTCTGCTTGGAGAGGTAATGGATTCTTCCAGGTGCTGTTCTGTATGTAGCCTCTATATAAAAAGAGCTTTTACCTTGTTGATTACATATTATACCATAGATGATTCTAGATGCATACAGCTCTGAGGCACACCTGGAATGCAACATAAACATATAACCTAAACCAACTTTTTCTTCCTTTCCTTTAATCATGTCATTCTGTTTTGTTCTGTCTTTTTTAAATTACAGGGTATTTGTGCAGTAGTACATAAAGCATAGAATATTTTTGTATTAAAGTGCCTGCAGAGGCAGGGTTGTAATTTCAGCCCAGTATTACACCCCACGTCTAAACCTGCTGCCTCTCCGCCTCTCCTTCTCTCACTCTATTATGCAACAGTCATTTCTTGCAAGTCTTTGCAGGATCTCAGCTATGATTGTGTAACTTTCAAGAGGCCACATATTTAGCCTCATGGAGACCCGACAACGTATCGCCGCGTTCAGCTGGCATTAGAGTCCTGGCTTTCGTAGTAAACTGAACACAGAGCTGCTGGATGCCTGACTCAGTCTGTTTTAAATCATCTGGGCTTTTTAGACTTTGTTTACTTATCTGTGGTTTACGTTGTAATTTTACAACTGTCTTTTGATTGCATTTGTTTGTATAGTACAGGATTTAAAGCATACATTTTAGCATGACCTTGTAGAGAGCAGATCTTTTGTTCTGTTAGCTTGATTATAAAATGTTTTGCACATTTCTAGCAGCTCTCTTTGAAAATGCCATTAAACAAATTTCCTAAAACTATACTTATTATTATTTGTAATGTGAGGGCATAAGATGGTATGGTGATTGTACACTCACTGGCCACTTTATTGGGTACTCCTTGCTTGTATCGGGTTGGACCCTCATTATTCTTCAGAACTGCCTTAGTCCTTCGTGGCATAGATTCAACAAGGTACTGGAAACATTCCACAGAGATTTTGGTTCATATTGACATAATAGCATTACACAGTTGCTGCAGATTTGTCAGCTGCACGTCCATGATGTGAATCTCCCGTTCCATCACATCCCAAAGGTGCTCTACTGGATTGAGATCTGGTGACTGTGGAGTAGTGCCCCAACTCGGTTTTGAACCCAGGTCACCTGCTTGTAAGGTACATACGTACATATATACGTGTATATATATATATATATATATATATATATATATATATATATATATCAGGGTATCCGCGGGTCCTTAAAAAGTCTTAAATTTGCTTTTTCAAATTTAAGGCCTTAAAAATCCTTAAAAATGACAAATAATCCTTAAATACAGTTTCCAAAGGTCTTAAATTACCAAAGACCCAATAAACAAGATTCTTTTATTTCTATAAAATTTTCGTGAATTTCTAGTTAGTGTTCAGCATTTTTTGTGTACGATGTTGGCGTAAGCGGAACCGTACACATTCAGTTGGTTGTGAAAGGGGGCTATTTTTAGATGAGCACGCTAGTGGGAGCTTGCGCCATGGGGAAGTGCAACATTAATGGTAACTGGATGGCTAATCCCACGTTCATGACGTGGTTAGCACCGGTTCCAGGCAATAGCTGGAAATTATAGCTTAAATTTAATTTTAAAAACTAGCTTAAATTTGGTCCAAGTGGCCTTAAAAAAGGTCTTAAAAAGTCTTAAATTTGGCTCCCTTAAACCTGCAGATACCCTGATATATATATATATATATATATATATATATATATATATATATATATATATATATATATATACATATATATACACATACAAAAGATGGATAAAAGAAGTAATTGAGATAAGGAGACGTGGATGCGGGACCATGAACAGAGACGATGGAGTTTACATGTTGGACCGCGCATGGGACTGCATCGTCAGAGAGGGGAGAGCAGGCAACAGAGGGCGACAACGTCCTCTGCTGCCTGCGGATAAACGGAGAAGGAAGTGACGCCACCATCAGCGTCAGCCTGAGGAAGTTTGCAGCCGCAAACAAAACGTAGCGGGAAAACAGGTAAACAAAACTGCTCTGTGTTTTAAAAAAAGAACTACAGCATGGAATTAGAGTATCAGGATGTTTTAACTCACAGAGATCTGCAGGTCTTCTGTTTATGAGCAAAGCGCTGACAATCCTCTTGTTATGAGTGCTAAACGTTATTTTGCCGCTTCCGTGTGGAGCGGTTGGGAAACACATTTCAAACACGGAACTGAGTCTCGCTACCGAACCGAGCAGAATTCTGATGACGTAACACCGGTGTGTGAAGGTGCGTGTTCCAACCCACAGGAGAGGAGGGACAGAGGAGGTGAACAGTGAGTGGATCACAGGGACTGAACTGATGTTTTTGAGCAAAACTGCGGTAAAAATGGCTGTTTGTCCTCATTATCAAAAGTGTACACCCACACCCCTCCGGTTTAGACGCGGTGCTCATGCAGGGGTCTCTTTCTGTTCCGATGCTGCTACACATAATATTTTTAATTTATTAAGCCTACAATTTATTTTTTACTCAGTAACTGATATGATTTAAAATGTAATGAATTACTAGGGATGAGCTGGATACTCGTTTCAGATGAGTATCGGGTACGGATAAAGCATTTTTGACGAATACGAGCATGGAACGAGTAAACCTCGTAAATATCTAATTGTGCTGAAGGAAAATTTTCATTGGGTAACTGACTGTCTTCACGCTATGTGATTGGCCAGTCATACAGAGCACCCGCCCCTCCCTACACACAAAACTCTCTAGCCGGCCGGGAGCGCAGTCCGTCCGGCTCATCCACACACACACACAGACAGTAACAGATCTCGCTGTGATTGCTTCACTGTTGCTCACGTTTCTTCAGTTTTCCCTAGGTTTTCTTCAGCTCGCCTCTTTTTCGGTTGAATATTTAAAGTTACTTTTTTCGTAACTTACATGGTGCATTTGACAAGACAGATCTGACGTGCTGCGTCAGTCACTCACTACCTCCGCTCCGGTCGGGTTTTTTTTTTTTTTTTTACTCCATCTCTCTCCCTCTCACCCTCTCTATCTCTCTCAGACACACACACCTTAATCAACATTGTTTTGTTTAACTTTGTGTGGGGCAAAATGCCAAGAACGTTAAGAAAAATATCAGTTTAATCAAATTAAAATAAAAATATATCCATAAAGTTGTGTCTGATTCTAGCATTTCATATTTCCTAGTTCCTACTGCATGAGTTCAGATGCATTAATCCATGCACTTAAATATTAATGTTCTGATTTTACTGAAACACTTGTTCTGTAAATGTTCCTTTACTATTGTGATCAAAAATATTTAATCTCAATTCTGAGGCTGCTCTGTAAATAGTTTTCAAATAAACAATACACATATAAACTTCTGATCAATCCATATCAATTTCGGACTTAAAATAATATATTGATGTAAACCACACCCACTTCTGGGTTATACCACGCCCACTTCCGGGTTATGCCACGCCCATTCCGAGTACAGATACAGATAGTGGTGTACTCGCTCATCCCTACGAATTACAATTCTTTTTAAAAACGTACTCAAGTAAAAGTAAAAGTACTGATTTTAAAAATGACTTAAAAAGTATGAATACACAACAAAGCTACTCAATTACAGTAACGTGAGTAAATGTAATTCGTTACTTTCCACTTCTGCTTGGTTGTAACGTGGTTAGTTCAGTTACTGTTGCCTGTCTATCAGCTTGAACCAGTCTGGCTGTTCTCCTCTGACCTCTGGCGTCAAACAAGGCATTTTCACCCACAGAACTGCCGCTCACTGGATGTTTTCCCTTTTTCGGACCATTCAAACCCTAAAGTTGGTTTAGCGTGACAATCCCAGAAAATCAGAAGTTTCTGAAATATTCAGACCACCCCATCTGGCACCAATAACCATGCCACGTTCAAAGCCACTTAAATCACCTTTCTTCTCCATTCTGAAGCTTGGTTTGAACTGCAGTGGATCATCTTGACCATGTCAACATGCCTAAATGCATTGAGTTGCACACATGTGACTGGCTGATTAGTAATTTGCGTTAAAGAACAGTTGGATGGGTGTACCCAATAAAGTTGCCAGTGAGTGTATCTCTCTCCCAGTGACATTACAGAGCCATCCTCAGACTTGGACATTCCTCATTGCCCTACTGACTTGGAGCATGTTCAAGTTACTGATGTGTGGTAGTTTTATGGCTCTCTCTCAAAGAAAACTTTTTTAAGAGTTTAGAAGAAATAATTGGTTGTTTTGTTTCTGCCAATAATGGCTTTTTAAAGTTAAGTCCAATTTGTTTCTCAGGCTCATTTATCAACTGTCCAAGCAGAGGGAATTGCAGAAATAAAATAATAAATAACACTAAAAAGAGCAGAACTGGAAAAAAGCAAGTTACATATTTGGCAACCTACAAAGATACTTAAAGACTATTGAGCTGAAAAGGCTCATACATAACAGTTGGTGTTCATTTCAGAGAGACTCCATCAATCATAACTGATTGTAAATCAGAGGGAGGACGAGTAATATTTCATGGCAAAGGCTGATGCCTTCCTGGATCAGCAGAAGCAAAGGCTTTGTCACCTTTCAGTTTGAAGATGTGACCGCATGGCATCCTGCAGAGACCTGTTGTCAGATCTCACAGAACTAAAAATTGGAGAATGAAGTCTGTGTTATTAGATGAAAACCAGATATCCTTGAAAGCGATCGGCAGGGTCTAGCAGTCTCAGATTAAATTCTAATATGAAAACTGAATCAGCAAAGAAATGCTTGAATTACTTTTTAACAGCATCCTCTCAGCAGAGTTATTGAACCATCAACATTTACATTATTGGAAAGCTGATGGGCACTTTGTATAGAACAGAAGTATGGAACAATATCCGTTTGCTACTAGATTCCTTTCCTGTTTTGCCCGCTTTCGTCTCCCGGCAACGGACAGCAACTTCTGGGGTCGAATGCACTTCATCGTCTCTACTGCAGATGTAGAAAATCACCGAGAGAGTTTCTCCCTTCATAAAAGAGCTTCTTTCAGACATTAGGAGTTTAGCCCAGATAAATGAGAGGCATTACAATGGTTTAGAAAGTAAAAGTTTATTAATATTTTGATAAATTAAAGTTCACAAATAATAGTTGTGTTATTAAAAATGTTAATCTTAGACAAGTATGTTCAAGATATAAGTGCATTTATGTGTTTGATTTTGTTTGTTAGAGGTACATGTGAGAAGTGTAATTTCCTATGCAGTGAGAGAGTCTTTGAAGGGAACGCAACGGCGAAGAAAAAAAAAACGGAAAAAACTGGAGAGGGCCGGGAGAGAGAGAGAGAGTGAACTGGAAAGAGGGAGTGCGCTGGTTTTTGGATAAAAAAAAAAGTAATTTGTGATGTGGGTTTTCTGTGAGGGAATCCACTCAAGAGTTTAAGTGCTAAGCAAAAGGTAAAACATATTTAAGTTTCCACCCGAAGCTTTTGGACTGTTAGTACCGCTTGCTTAGCATAGCCAGAAGCCGAGGAGAACCAGCTGATATAATGACTATCTGCTGCTGTTCGCTAACCCAGCTGGGCATAGGAGCTTGTAGAGTATCGTTACCGAAGAGGAAAACGACGGATCGGACTCAGATAGCACTCTGAGCCACCCGGAAGCGCTCAGAGGACCTCTGGCACCATGGGAACCAAGAACCAGTGACTGAGTGTGGGCCACACACTTGGACTAATGGTAGAGGGGGGCATGAGTGTGAAGATGTAGCGGCTATAACGGAACGGACTTGACAGACAATCGGTTTAGATAAGTACTCATCTGGCAGAAGGTACCCTGCTTTTATTTTATTTTGCTCACAGTAGTGAAGAAGCTTCTGAGTTTTCTACAAACACAAGGATTAAAACAGGCCTGCAACGTAGCATCAGTTTGGGGTTTGCCGGCTTTAAGTTCAGTTAATGAATGCTAAGTACTGTTGGACTATTACGGTTGGTGCATATCCTGTGTGTGTAATTTTGTCGTCTGTTCGCAATGATTCTGGACACTTGGGCATAGAAAGAACTGTTGACCTACTTCGTAAAAGGTTCTTCTGGCCAAAAATGTTGCAGGATGTTGAGCAGCACATCAAAACCTGTGGTGAATGTGTCACACGAAAGTCTCCTATCCAGAGAGTTGCCCCGCTTCATCAGATTTCTAGCAGTGGCCCAATGGATTTGGTGTGCATTGACTTCCTCTCTATGGATATAGATTCCCAAGGCAAGGGGAATGTTAATAGTCACTGATCATAGGGCTGTAGCGAAGCCTCGACGAAGTCGATGACTCGATTCTAAAAATTTGTCGACGTCAGATCCGGAAGTCGACGCACCGCGCCCACTTGTTGCATCCCCAGGAGTTTGTAAATAGAGGAGGAATCTGCCTGTTTTTCCTCTAGTTCGCCCTCTTCTCCGCCTTCACTAACATCTCCGCCAAATACCGAAGACCCGGAACAACGTCCGTCCACTACTAGATTATTTTCCTGTTTTGCCCCTTCGTCTCCCGGCAACGGGCAACAACTTCCGGGGTCAGATGCGCTGCTTCGTGTCTATCGCAGATGTAGAAAATCACCGGGAGCGCTTCTCCCTTCATTAAGGAGCTTCTTTCAGACATGAGGAGAGCTGTTTTGGTGGTAGCAGTCTCTCCTCCGTGCTGGTCTGTTTGCTGCTGGGTGTTTTTGGTTTATTTAAACTTGGTAACTTTTACTTAATGTTGGTAAAGCTACTGTTAGCATCTTCGCTAACAGCTTCTTGCGTTGGGATAAGCTGTTACGTTTTGGTTTAGAGTTCATCTTTTTTGTGGTGCAGATCTCCCTTTTATTACATTTAGAGTGTTGTGGGTTTTTGGTTTAGTGTAAAATATCACCTGAGTTTGGTTTAACCCGTAAGACCACTCGCCTCACGCACATAAGTGACCAAAACAAAGCAGCATGGAGACACTCCATCTTCTACCACCTCTCAGGCAGCAGCCTGCACTCCCAAGTTCTACATGTCACCAGAACATAACCAACCGCAACACAATAAAAGCAGTGTTATACAAAATGGACGGCCTGTAGTGTTTATTCTCTTACAGTAAGAATTTATCCATTTTTTTGAGGAATTTATTTGAGATTTTCTGGTTTTTGTTAATTGTGCAATAGAAAAATAATCATTAGATTAATTTTCTAAATAGTCATTAGAATAGTCGACTATTCGATAAAATAATCGTCAGAATAATCGTTTTAAAAATAATCGTTTACCCCCAGCCCTAACTGATCATTTTACACGCTATGTTCAAGCGTTCCCAACCAAGAATCAAACAGATCAGACAGTGGCTAAGACCCTAGTTAACAAATATTTTGTACACTATGGTCTACCAGCCCACATTCATTCCGATCAGGGCCGCGACTTCGAAAGTCGCTTGATAAAAGACCTGCTGAAGAACATGGGAATAAGAAAGTCGCGAACAACACCCACAAGGAGACTCGCGGCCTGAGAGGTTCAACCGCACATTGCTCTCTATGCTGGGAACTCTGAGTGCTAAGAAGAAGAGGCAGTGGAGTCAACATGTCCCTTACCTGGTCCATGCATATAACAGTACTAAGTGTGATGCTACAGGCTTTTCACCTTATTTTCTCATGTTTGGACGAGAAGCAAGACTACCAGTGGATCTGTGTTTTGGGACCTCTCTCGATAAAACTGCAGAAAGTCATTCCCGCTATGTGTCAAAGCTAAAGGAAGATCTGCATCAAGCATACCAGTTAGCTTCTGAGACGGCAAACACGTTGCACCTCAAGAACAAGACCAATTATGACAAAAGAGTTGGTTTTCAGTCTTAAGAAGTTGGAGACAGAGTTTTACTTAGGAACTGGGGCTTGTCAAGATAAAAATCACGAGGCGCTTCACAAAAACAAAAAAATTTAAAAATATAAAAAAGCATTTAGAAAATGTTTAAAAATATATTTAAAATGAGCAAAAATAGGCAATTGTGATTTAAAAAAAAATGTTAAGAAAGAGAGTGAATAGGAAAGAGGGAAATCAGTGGATCCTGAGGAAGGTGGAATAAGTGGGGAGAACAGAATAAAGAGAGAGGGGTTGAAGAAAGTCATACAAAAGCCAGCTTGAACAAGTGAGTCTTCAGCTGCTTTTTGAAGGAGTTCATTGAGTCCACTGATCTCAGGCTCAGGGGGAGAGAATTCCAGAGTCTGGGGGCCACAGCAGTAAATAATTTGTCACCTTTGGTCTTTAGCCTGGTGCACTGCACGACCAGTAGTCTTTGGTCACTGGACCTCAGGGACCTGCTGGGGGTGTGGGGAACTGAGAAGATCACCAATGTGTGATTGTGCTTGTCCAAGGCCCTAAAGACCAGAACCAGGATCTTGAAATGAACCCTGAAGTTGACTGGCAGCCAGTGAAGCTGGAGGAGAAGCAGGGTGATGTGGGTGTGTTTGGAGGATTTGGTCAGAAGCCGAGCACAGGCATTCTGAACTACCTGTAGACGGTTCAGGGAGGTTCTGCTCAGACACGTAAAAAGAGAGTTACAGTAGTCTAAGCGTGAGGAGATGAATGAGTGGATAACTGTCTCAAGTTCAGAGCGGGACAGAATGGGACTCAGCTTAGCAACGTTCCTGAGATGGAAGAAGGAAGAGCGAGCAAGAGAACTGACATGAGAATCCAGGGTGAGAGTCGGGTCAAAGGTCACGCCAATATTCCTGACAGAAGGTTTGGTGTGAGAAACAAGCTGACCAAGAGAGTCTCTGACTTTGGGAACAGCTTGTCTGGGGCACAGATGAGGATCTCAGTTTTATCTTCATTCAGCTGAAGAAAGCTCCCAGCCATCCAGGTTTTGATATAGTCTAAGCAGGTGTGTAACAGCTGCAGCTTAGACATCTCATGGGGCTTAAAGGAGATGTACAGATGTCATCTGCATAAAGATGGTAGGAGATTCCTTTGAAGGAGCTCAGGATGTGCTGAAGAGGAAGCGGATAGAGGAGGAAGAGCAGAGGCCTCAGCACAGAACCTTGTGGGACACCATGGGTAAGAGAGGTGGTGGAGGACCTAAACTTAGAGACGGCCACAGAAAAGGAGCGCTCAGAGAGATAAGAGGAGAACCACTCCAGAGCAGATCCTGATATGCCTACCCAGTCTCTCAGCCTCTCCAGTAGCAGGTGATGGTCAACAGTGTCAAAGGCTGCAGTCACGTCCAGCAGGACCAGAACAGAACAGTCCCCTGCATCACTGTGAGTCAGAAAGTCATTAGAGACCGTTAGAAGAGCTGCTTCAGTAGAATGAGCTCTATGAAAACCTGACTGGAAGCTATCATAGATGTTATGTTCATCAAGAGCAGCTGTGAGTTGTTTAGCCACAACCTTTTCCAAGATCTTGGAGATGAACGGAAGTTTAGAGATGGGTCTGAAGCTGCTATGGAGAGAGGGGTCGTGACTCGGTTTTTTAAGAAGCGGGTGGATTAAAGTAAGCAGGGACCTGACCAGAAACCAGAGAAGCATTAATTATAGAGAGCACGCTGGGACCGATGGACTGAAAAGCACTTTTAAACAAAGATGAGGGTAAGATGTCGAGGGGGCATGCAGAGGTCTTCATAGAGTTAACTAGTTTGGTTAACTCAGGCAAAGAAACAGGAGCAACGCTATCTAGTATGATGGGTCTGGTTGGAGTCGGGAGAGGCAGCGATAAGGCTGAAGGAGAGATGCTAGATCTAACCTTATTGGCTTTGTCCACAAAGAAAGACAGAAAGTTCTCACAGTTTGTAACAGAGTGGATGGAGGCTGTAGAAGAGGCAGGAGAGACGATGCTGCTGATGGTGTTAAACAGCACCTTGGGGTTCCCTTTGCTCTGGGACACCAGGTTGGAGAAATAGGAAACCCTTGCATCTCTGACTCCAGAGTTAAAGGATGTCAGAAGATCCTTTCTCCAGATGGACGTGGAGATGGGTTTTCGTCCACAAACGCTTAATTTTTCTGCATTGGCGCTTTAGGCTGAGAAGGCTGTGATTAAATCAGGGAGTAGGGTTCACTGCAGGAACTGATCTGGTTCTGACAGGACAGATGTTGTCCAGAATGGAGAGGCAGTTCTCGTTAAACTGAGAAGTTAAGGAATCTGGGTCGTTATCAGAAGAACAGGGTGGATCAAAAGCAGCAGAAAAATTGCTAGCTGTGCTCTAATTAAGAAAACGAGAACTTACCATACGGCGAGCAGGAGGTGGGGACGCAGAAACTGACAAGTTAAAGAAAATACAATGGTGATCTGAAATATAAACGTCCTCAGTACAAACACTGTCAGCATTTAGACTCAGGGTAAAAACAAGGTCTAGAGTGTGCCCCTGGCATGTGTGGGGCCAGAAACATGCTGGGTAAAGCCGAAGGTGTCCATAAGGCTGGAGAAATTCATGGCAAAGTGATCTGAGGGATCATCAACGTGGTTGTTAAAGTCACCAACAATCACCAGTCTGGACAACTTCACTGTGGAGGATAGAAAGTCACTAAACTCCTGAAGGAAAGAACTGTTTCGACCAGGTGGACGATAGACCACAGCACAGTAGAACGGGTTCTTACGCCCGACTTTAATCAGCTGCAGTTCAAAGGAAGCAAAGTGACCAGAGGTTGTAGAGCTACATGGAAGATGGTCTCTGAAAACAACAGCTAGGCCTCCACCACGACCAGAACCCCGGGGCTGGCTAAGAAAAGAATAACCACTCGGGCAGAGTTCAATCAGACCAGAATAATCAGATGTTTGCTGCCAAACTTCAGTCAGAAACAGAAAATCCAGGTTTTTAGAGAGAATTAAATCATTGAGCAGGAAGGACTTATTGTTAACAGAGCGGGTATTTAATATAGCCATGCTGAGTGAGGTGGAGGGATCA
This sequence comes from Nothobranchius furzeri, assembly GCF_043380555.1. Lineage (NCBI taxonomy): Eukaryota > Metazoa > Chordata > Actinopteri > Cyprinodontiformes > Nothobranchiidae > Nothobranchius > Nothobranchius furzeri. The sequence goes on from NC_091745.1 coordinate 55,378,974, forward strand.
GAAACTACAGAAACAGCTGGAGTTAGTGGACGTAAATTAGCGGGGTTAGATCCACGGTGTCTATAAAAACCACTTATGGAGGGAACAGGAGGAGAAACCACTAAGGAATGAGGATAAACCGACCTTAAAAAACTTGGACGGAAGAACCGCGTCGCAACGCGGCCTGGCGGGATTGTGGAAGTGGCGCTCAGGTTACCAAACAAAGGACAAGAGGCTCGAAGATTGCGCCGATGTTTACTAGATAAACCACGCTTTAAGAGAAGTCTTCTTCTCACCTGGATTCCTGCTCGTTTAACTCTTTTCCTCTGACGTTTTCCCGGGACCGGACAAACATAGCTGGAGGTGTGCAGCTTGGGACCATCGTTTGGCTCCGGGCCAGTGCGCCACTCAAGTAAACAAACAGGATTATACGTCCTTGGTGCATCTTGGGCAATCGTGAACAAACGGAAGGACAAAAGAGTCTGGCGATCATAGGAGATGGTAGCAGGGACACTACTGAAGAGAATCACAGACAGGAGCAAGGTGGAAAAGAGGAGGTTAGTGGAGAAAAGTTTGAAAAAGTGGCCGGTGACTGCGGCTAAGCCAAGTACAGTTGCCATCCTAACTGTTGCTGCAGTTCTACAATAACTCTGATGACTTGATTATTATTATTATTCTGAGCTACTACAGCAATCAATTTCCTTCTGGGATTAATAAAGTATTTTTGAACTGAATTGAATTGAAAACCATCTTTACTTTTCTTTGCCACTGAGTGAGGACAGTTAGAGCAGAGGGAAGAGTGTCCACAGCTGGACATGAAGACCTTGGTGCAGCACTAATGTCGGTTTACCACTCAGGTCGATAAATCTGTTACAACAAAAGTAGAGATTCAGCCATTTTACTGAGGCTGTTAGAGGAAAAATCTGTGTTAGTAGATATCCATACTCCAGCTCTACTCACATTAGTCTAGAAGAGACATATTTACCTTAGGTTTTCTTTTTCCCAGGGTCGGACAGTGGTACAGGTGGTTTGTGTTGTTGCTTCTCAGCATGTCGGTCGTAGGGTCAGACTCCAGCTGGTGCCTTTCTATGTGGAGTTTGCATATTCGACGTATGCTTTAGTGTTTTCTCTCTCCAAGTACTCGGGTTTTCTCGCATGTTCTATAAACATACATGTTGTTCTGTTGCTGAAAGCAAGTAAAACTGCCAAGTGTACCTTTACCAACACTGAAATAGCTTGTGGGCCTGGGGCGAAGATAGCTAAAGAAATAATAAAAAACAAATGAAAACACAACTCTCTTTTAACAAAAATGAGATAAATCACTACATCATGCTTACTGTGCCAATAAAGCATGTTGTTTTAATCTAAGCTATATTTAACACCTGAGCTCTGTGGTGGCCTGTCAGTGTGTGGAAGGATATCTTGTAGTCCCCGAACCACATTTTCACTGTTTCACAAATCCTGATATTACAATTCACTTATAAGATGTTTCAGTAAACTTTGTTGTTTTGAGAAATAGGGCTGCAACAATAAATTGATAAAATAGATGAAAATTGATTATTAAAAGCGTTGGCAACGAATTGCGTCATCGATTCATTGTGTCACACAACTCTTCCAAAATAACTAACTGATAACTAACGAATAACCTAACTGTTGCTGCAGGCGTGTTGTGTGAGAGTGCAGTTATATACTGGTTAATGTATTTTTGGGTTCAGTTGCTTTCATGTGGCCTAATGTGAGTCTATTTAAAATGTTCAGTTGTTGGTGTTGTTTTGGAAATGTAATCTGGGATCATTGGAACAATCAGCAGCATTTCTTGATGTGACTTTATGGCAGTTGCCCAGGGCATCATCACAAGGAGGGTGGCATCCATTTAACAAATTCACTGCCATTGACGACTAAAGTTGTCATTTGCATTTTTTTTACTGTTTGAGCATCAGAACGAGCCCCCGTGCTGAGAGAACAAACATCTCAGCCCTGAAGCTGATCTTCATCCACATAAGTCACACGTCACATGATCAGGAAGCAGACCATCCATGTATTTGGAGATCGTTTTGGGCCGTTCCTGTAAAAAAAAGTGAGACGCGAACCGGAAAAGCGTCTGCCGATCACAATTCAACAACGGATTATGAATGAACGGATAACGCTCGAAACACACGGCTTTTTCCTGATGTAAGAGGTGAGTCTCCGCTTTGTTTTGGTTGTTTTGGCATCGACATCATGCTAGCGCGCAACGTTCTGTGACTCTTAAAAAACAGTAAAAACGGTGAGAAACGCTGGCAGTGAATGAGTTAATATTTTTTTATTTGGTATTTTTTCAGTTATTTTTTGAAATAGTGATTAATTTTGATTAATTCACAGCCTATGATTAATTACATTTAAAATGTGTTGTTTGACATCCCCAGTTATAATAAATGTCTACAGATGAGATCAAACAACACAGATGAGAATTGCCCTGAAGCTGTTTAACTTGGACCAAGCATTTTAGGTCACAGATAGGTGTAGCTTAGGGTCTCTGTCTATACACCGTATCCTCCCTTGCTCATCCCCTTCCAAAGTATTCTGAGGGCTTCATTTCTTGTTTTTCAGTTTTTGAAAAATGAGGCAGAAAGAGGTGTTGTCTGGCAAATCGCATGGTACACATGGAAGGGGCTGGGTGGAGTCAACTCTTTCTTACTTGCTATGCTAAAAGTTCATGTTGTGTCATAATAGGCTGACTTTTTTTCTTTATGATCTCCAGGGCAAAACAACAAATACTGAGCAGCTTATTATTGTCAAGCAAATCATGCACACCTCAACAAGCAGCTGTCATCACAATTAGCATCTTGAATATGCTGGTGAATTACATGAGGCCTCTCTCAGTGGTGGAGGATGATGGCTTTATCGCCATGGTCTATACCTTGAATTCTGGTTATACCCTCCCATCCAGGACCCATTTCACCAAACTCATGGAGAGAAAACATGGGGACACATTTCAGAAGATTAAGACTGTAATTAAATCAACAAGCAGCAAGCTTGCTCTTACAACCGATGTCTGGACCAGCATTGCCACTGAAGCGTACCTTGGAATTACATGCCACTACATCACAGAAGATTGGGAAATGCAGTCAATCTGCCTCACCACCTAACCGCTGCAGGACAGACACACTGCATCCAACATTGCAGAGTGGTTAGAGGAGTCAGTAACCCAATTTGAAATTCCTCTCAACAAAATCATTGCTCTAGTTCATGATAATGGTACCAATGTTGTGGCTGCAGCAAACATCCTGGGGGAGAAACATGGGTGGTCCTCTGTCAGACAGTTGTATTGGCCATACCTTACAACTTGTGATCAACTCTGCTTTGAAGAATCAAGCGATTGATAAAGCTGTTAGGGCAGCAAGATGTCTGGTTGAACACTTTAAAAGAAGTGAGCTTGCCACCACAAAGCTTTAAAAAAACAGAAACAAATGGCCACACCTGAGCACAACCTAGTCCAAGATGTAAGCACATGGTGGAACAGCACATTGTATATGATCACCAGACTGCTTGAACAAAGGTGGCCCGTGACAGCAACACTGTCTGACAGCTCTGTCACACAAGGACAAAAAGTATCTGGACCTGAAACCAGACCAGTGGAGCTTACTTGAGCTTTCGGAGGCTCTTAAGCCTTTTGAATGTGCCACTGTCTTTATGAGCGGGCAGACATACACCACTATATCTGCTATACTTCCACTGGTGAAGGGGCTGTTGAGGTCCACTCTGAGTGCAGATTTTCAGTCAGCTGCACTGCAGGCTTTCAAGCTTATGGCTGTGGAGCAGCTGCAAGAGGGATGGAAGATTGAAACTGTCATGTTTGAGGGTAATTTCTTGACCCACGACATGAAGAATCAGCACCGAGAGACAGAAGATAAGTTTAAATGATTTATTTTGAATGGGAGAGGTAGCCGAAGCTTCTGCAGGACTGGAGGGATCCGTGGGGTCTGAGAGAGGAAGAGAGGTCAGAGTCTGGAGCAACGTGAGACGATGATGAAAAAATAAGAAGGCTTACCGTTTCCTGAATGATCCGGTATTTTGGGGGGGGGGGGGGGGGGGGTTAGTCAGACCTGGCTGGATGGGGAGACCGAGGAGCTGCAGGTGGATAGGTGGGGTGATGGAGAGCAGGCGATCAGGGGCAAACAGCAGGACTGGAATGTGGTAGATGGTTCCAAAGATATAGCAGAGAGTGGAGATGAACAGATGACTGGAACCTGGAGGAATCAGGAGGGCAGAGCAGGTTAACTGCCAGAAGGGCAGGAACAAATAGACAAAGTAATTCTAAAATTGTTTTAGGAAGGTCAAAAGGAGAGCTAGAAACTACCCAAGACTGAGTATCATCTGGCAATGGTGAGATGTCCAGCTACTCCTTAAATCCCCTGATCGCTGATGAGCTGATTTGGCACAGCTGGGCTCTCCAGACACACCTACCTGTAAAACACTCAGCAGAGATGGTTATGCAGCACAGATCATGACAGTACCCCCCCCTCAAAGGCCGACACCCGGCGGCCGCGCAGAGGAGGAGGAGGCGGAGGAGGAGGCAGCAGCAGAAGACCGAGCGGCGTCAAAGTCTCTGATGAGAGAAGGGTCCTCAATCCAGGAACTGGGGACCCACTGGCGATGTTCTGGACCATAACCCTCCCAGTCAACCAAGAACTGACGCCCCCGGCCCCTGGGCCTGACGTCCAGCAGGCGCCGAACACGAAAGCCAAGTCCACCATCAGTGAGACAAATAGGAGAAGGGGGAGCAGGAACAGGACACAACGGACTGGACGAGACAGGTTTCAGGAGGGATACATGAAAGACAGGGTGGATCTTCATAGACGGGGGCAGGACAAGACGGACAGAACAGGGACTGAGAACCTCCTGAATGGGATATGGGCCAATGAAGCGAGGTGAAAGTTTCCTAGTTGTACCCTTGAGACCAATATCTTTGGTTGACAGCCAGACCTGTTGACCTGGACTGTACACGGGCGCGGGTCTGCGGTGCCGATCTGCCAGCCGTTGGTTGCGCTCCTTGGTGCGCTGAAGGGCCGCCCGGGTTTGGATCCATGTCCTCCTTGCCCGGCGGATAAACTGAGGGACTGTGACAGAGGAGGATAGATCCGAAGGGAACAGGGGAGGTTGGTAACCAAGGGATGATTCAAACGGGGACTTACTGGTTGCAGTGGAAACGTGGGAGTTGTGCGCTTACTCGATCCATGGTAGTTGGGTGCTCCAGCTGGTAGGGTTTGAAGAGCAGACACATCTGAGCATAGCCTCCAACTCCTGATTGAGCCGCTCGCACTGACCGTTAGTTTGGGGGTGGTAACCAGAACTCAGGGAAACACGGGCCCCCAATAAGGTGGCAAACTCCTTCCAGACCCTGGAGAGGAATTGGGGGCCGCGATCTGACAAGATCTCCGATGGGATGTTATGAAGCCTGAAAACATGGGTTATGAGGAGGTTAGCGGTTTCAGTGGATGATGGAAGGGATTTCACTGGAACAAAATGACAGGCTTTTGAAAATCCATCGATTATAGTGAGAATTGCAGAAAAACCTTTGGAGAGGGGTAGGCCAGTAACGAAGTCCACTGCTATATGCGACCATGGGCGAGATGGAATGGGGAGAGGATTTAACAGTCCTGCCGGGGGTTGATTGGTGGTTTTATTCCGGGCACAGACATGGCAGGCGTTGATGTACTCTTTAGTGTCATTAAACATGGAGGGCCACCAGAATGACCTGCGGATCAGGGCGAGAGTGCGACCAATTCCAGGGTGAACGGAAAACTTGGCAGTATGTGCCCAGTGGATCACTGCTCCTCGAACCTGTTGAGGCACAAACAGTTTATTGGGGGGGCCATTACCTGGGTCAGGATCAGTGCGTTGGGCATCCAGAACTTTGTTGGTGATGTCCCAGGAAACAGCTCCCACAACACAATATGGAGGAAGGATAGTGGCGGGTTCGAGGTCTCTGTCTGAAGCGTACTGGCGGGATAGAGCATCTGGTTTGACATTCTTTGATCCGGGGGTGTAGGAAATGATGAAATTGAAGCGTGTGAAGAACAAGGACCACCGGGACTGTCTGGGGTTTAACCTCTTGGCCTCTTTCAGGTAAGCAAGGTTTTTATGGTCTGTCCAGATAATGATGGGATGCTCGGAACCTTCAAGCCAATGGCGCCACTCTTCCAGAGCCAATTTGATGGCTAGCAGCTCTCGGTCTCCCACATCATAGTTTTGCTCCGCCTGAGAGAGTTTCTTTGAAAAGAAAGCACAGGGATGTAATAGATTATCTGAAGGTGACATTTGAAATAGGACAGCACCAACGCCAGAATCTGAGGCGTCGACTTCCATGGTGAACTGAACAGACGGATCAGGGCGAACCAAAACAGGAGCTTGAGTGAAACGTCTCTTTAACTCCTGAAAAGCCTCTTCAGCGTTAGCTGACCACACAAAGGCTCTTTTAACAGAAGTCAACTGCGTCAAGGGAGATGCCACCTGGCTGTAGCCACGAATAAAGCGCCGATAAAAATTTGCAAACCCGAGGAAACGTTGAAGCTGTTTACGGGTAGTGGGAGTTGGCCAGTCACGGACAGCTTCAACCTTTTCTGGGTCTGTTCTCAGCTTTCCCTTCTCCAGAACAAATCCCAGAAATTTCACTGAGGAAACGTGGAATTCGCATTTTTCAGCCTTGACGAAAAGGCGGTTCTCCAGAAGGCGTTGTAGAACAGCGCGGACATGTTGATGGTGTTCGGAAAGGGTACTGGAAAAAATCAGAATGTCGTCGATGTATACAGTGACAAATGATTTGATATAGTCAGAGAGTACGGAGTTTACCAGGGACTGGAACACTGCGGGAGCATTAGTCAGGCCAAAAGGCATGACGAGGTACTCGTAGTGGCCCAAAGGTGTCTTGAAGGCCGTTTTCCACTCGTCACCCTCCTTGATCCTTACAAGATGATAAGCGTTGCGGAGATCCAATTTGGTGAAGATGGTTGCATTCTGTACAGGGTCAAAGGTGGAGGAAAGCAGAGGCAGAGGATATTTGTTCTTGACTGTTATTTGATTTAACCCTCGATAGTCGATACAAGGACGCAGGGAACCATCTTTCTTTGAAACAAAGAAGAACCCTGCGCCCAAGGGAGAAGTGGATGGACGAATCAGACCTGATGCTAAGGACTCAGAGATGTATGTGGTCATGCATTCATGTTCCGCTTTAGAAAGACTGTACAACCTGCTGGATGGGAATGTGGCATCAGGAAGCAGGTCGATACTGCAATCATATGGACGATGGGGAGGTAAGGATGCAGCTCGATCTTTGCTGAAAACTGCTTGTAGGTCATGATATTCTGATGGCACTGAAGAAAGGTCCGGAATGGGTGGAGGACTGGAAGCAGGAACCTGGACCGGAAGGCTAGCGGACAACAAACAGTGGGACAAGCAGTAAGGACTCCAGGCAGCAACTTGACCAGTCTTCCAATCGATGTGGGGGTTGTGCATGCTAAGCCATTCATGTCCTAAGACGACTGGAAACTGAGGAGAGGGAAAAACAAAAAATGAAATGACTTCTTGGTGGTTACCAGACACTTGCAACTTGACAGGCTCTGTTCGGTGGGTGATGGTAGTGAGCGCGTTGCCATCCAATGATGAAACCTGAACTGGAGTGAGAAGAGGTGTCGTTGGAATTCTCAGTTTAGTGACCACAGACTGATCTAGAAGATTCCTCTCACAACCAGAGTCAAGCAGGGCTGTAGTTAAAAAAGGCAGCTGATTAAAAAAAACAGAGCAGGTCAATACACACCGGGAGGCTTCTTTGTTAGTGCTGCTACCCACCAGAACTCCCGGACTTACTGGTGGGCTCTCCCTTTTGGGCGAATTGGACAGTTAGGTAGAAAGTGACCAGACAAACCACAGTACAGACACAGTTGGGAGGAGATGCGACGTTGTCTCTCTTCTGGGGTCAGACTAGCCCGGCCTATCTGCATGGGAACCTCTGGAGGAATTGAGGCAGAAGCAAAAGCAGACGGCAGAGCTGGAGGAATAGTGGAACGAGCGGTCTGATGGGTATGATAACTGGGCAAGGCAGACCTGGGACGGGTCTTGAGTCTTTTCTCAATGCGAATAGCTAGAGTGATAAGATCCTCCAGAGTGCCAGGTTCAGGACACAGGGCTAGTTGGTCCTGGATTTTGTCGTGGAGGGCTTGAGTAAAAGCTCCTTTTAATGACTCCTCATCCATAATAGAAGTGATAGCTAATGTTCTGAATTCAACTGCAAAGTCTGAAACAGTTTGCTTCTCTTGCTTCAGATTCCAAATGGCCCGGGCTATTTCTGAGGGTGTCTCTGATTTACCAAAAGTTCTATTAAAATCTACGAGGAAGTTGTCTAAGGAACCTCTAAGGAAACTAGGTTCCCGACTTTTTGTCTCAGCCCACTGTAAGGCACGACCTCGGAGCAGACTGACAATGTAAGAAATTTTTGCGGGATCACTAATAAATGCTTCTGGGGTTCTTTCAAACGCTAACACTCATTGGAGAAGAAAACAACGTATTTTGCCGGACTCACCGGAGAAGGTATCGGGAGGAGGCGAGTCTGCAACCCGGAAGTGCCAATGTGTAGACTGACCAGGCTGAACCGGAGGTAGTTGAGGTGGAGGTGGAGAAACTGAAGCAGCCGGAACAGATAGCTTTTCATTTAGTTCCCTTAATCTGGAGTCTAACTGGAACAAACGTTGGTTAGTGTTGGCTTGATGTTCGAGGAGAGTCTGTATGGATTGTTCATGTTGGGCGAAAGCTGTGGATATAACAGACTGTAGTGATTCGACAGCGGGGTCAGGAGTTTGGCCAGATGATTCTGTCATGTTTGAGGGTAATTTCTTGACCCACGACATGAAGAATCAGCACCGAGAGACAGAAGGTAAGTTTAAATGATTTATTTTGAATGGGAGAGGTAGCCGAAGCTTCTGCAGGACTGGAGGGATCCGTGGGGTCTGAGAGAGGAAGAGAGGGCAGAGTCTGGAGCAACGTGAGACGATGATGAAAAAATAAGAAGGCTTACTGTTTCCTGAATGATCCGGTATTTTGTGGGGGGGGGGGGGTTAGTCAGACCTGGCTGGATGGGGAGACCGAGGAGCTGCAGGTGGATAGGTGGGGTGATGGAGAGCTGGCGATCAGGGGCAAACAGCAGGACTGGAATGTGGTAGATGGTTCCAAAGATATAGCAGAGAGTGGAGATGAACAGATGACTGGAACCTGGAGGAATCAGGAGGGCAGAGCAGGTTAACTGCCAGAAGGGCAGGAACAAATAGACAAAGTAATTCTAAAATTGTTTTAGGAAGGTCAAAAGGAGAGCTAGAAACTACCCAAGACTGAGTATCATCTGGCAATGGTGAGATGTCCAGCTGCTCCTTAAATCCCCTGATCGCTGATGAGCTGATTTGGCACAGCTGGGCTCTCCAGACACACCTACCTGTAAAACACTCAGCAGAGATGGTTATGCAGCACAGATCATGACAGAAACAACTTTTTCAGACACTGCACCAAACACAGTGGTTCTTGCAGCAGCCCTTGACCCAAGGTTCAGAAGACTGAAGTTTCTGTCACCACAGGAAATCTTTGATGTCCAGGGCAAAATCCAAGCAATGGCATTTGGAGAGAGAAGGGAGGTGGATATGCAGCAGCAAAGCAGTAGCAGGACCACATCTACCAGTGATGCAGCTCCTAAATCAACATCAGGAACTCTTCTTGACTCACTCCTTGACTCTGATGGTGATGAAGACAGTACAGGGCAAGTGGAAGCTAGTGATGATGAGAATGTCCAAGTGTGGAATGAGGTCCACAGTTACTTTGGGGAAAAGAACCTTGCAAAAGAAGAAAGTCAATTGAAGTGGTGGAAAGAGAACCAGGACAGATATCCCATGTTGGGCAGGCTAGCAAGGTCCTACTTGTCCATCCCAGGGACCTCAACTCCATCTGAGCATCTGTTTTCTGCTGCTGGCAATATGGCCTCAATGGAGCGAGCCAGCTTGAGTCAGGAGCATGTTGATATGCTTACATTTTGCATTGCAATGCAACTTATCTGAAGCTGTAAGGCCTTTTAGGTGAGAGCATGTTGTTTTTTCTGCTATTGAACAGTTTTCTAATAATGTTGTGTTTAATAAAGTGAAGGAAAGAGAGAAAAAAAACGTTTCCCTAGCAGTTTTTTAAAATTTCCCCATATAATCCGATTAATCGTGTCGAGACCCCATCCGATTCATCAATTATCCAAATAATCGTTTGTTGCAGCCCTATTGAGAACAACACGCTGCTAGCTGAAGGTTAAATATCATTATAGAGAACTAAAACATCAATTACTGAAGTGCTTTCTAAATAAAAGGCTGTTAGAAATGTACCTGATGAACTTTATGACTTGGTGGTGTTTTATGAATAATTTACCTCTTTTTCAATTAGTTTTGGTTCTGCTGGAAAGTTAAAACCAAACTAAAACATGCTGTTTTATTCCTTTTGCTGCCCACATCTTTTATTCCTCATTCATAGGAACATAAATCTCAACGTGGGCGATATATTTAGTTTAGAGGAGTACACTTTGTGTGTGTGTGTGTGTGTGTGTGTGTGTGTGTGTGTGTGTGTGTGTGTGTGTGTGTGTGTGTGTGTGTGTGTGTGTGTGTGTGTGTGTGTGTGTGAGAGAAAAACAGTAATAAATCGAGTAAGAAGTCAGGTACTGTAACTCTCAGAACTGTTAAATTAGCTTCATTTACAAACCTAATTTCAGATATGGCTGTGTGTTTCCTCAGAGACGCATTAGCCTTTCAGAGACATATTTATGAAGGAAGAACTTCAATGTGTCCATTCCTGTAGGAGTTTCTAATTGTTCAGCATGGTCTCCCAGCAGCTTCAATATTTTTAATTGTTCCTTTTTTGGGTGAAGCGTTGAGCACCTCCAGGCATGCTGCTGTAATTTAAAAAAATGAACTTTGCAAGCTGTTTTGATTTTAATTGCAGCTTGAAGCAGGCAATAAAAGTGCAGGTCGGAGTAAACTGCCATGCTTTGTGTTTTTCTGTTTTGTGAACAATAGATGTGACACAGTTCACTGCAGCCTCACAGGAGTCTCATACTTAATTACCCTCATTTGACTGTTATATTAGACAGAACATGTTTAATAATCAAATTTAATAAATGGCATTTTAAAGCATGTATTCTACAGCAGATGTTGGGATAGAACACAGGAACTGGTTTTCATTCCTGAATTAATGCCTTTTTGACACTGCTGGCTTTCATCTGTTCATTTTTCTGCATTCTTACCTGTAATTCCAAATGTCAAAAGTTTGTTCCAACAGGAGTCTGGACTACCAATAGACCATCAAAATTACAAACTACCAAACATTTTAGGGCGATGCTGCAGCCTTGGCCTTTTTTTGAAGGGACTGCAGATCCTGTCGTGCATAAAAAGAAGAAAGGCTCAGCAAAAAGAGAGGTGTCAAAGATGATGAAAGCCTTTTTTTCTCATGTCTTCAGCGCTTGCTTGAAAGCCTGAAAAATGCACTTTGTGATTATTTGAAAGTAAAAGTGAGTGGTCCTTGAGGGAAAAGCTGATATTGGCTGAACTGGTAGGAGCAAAAAGAACTTTAGATTGATGCTGAATTCATCTTTTCAGCTTCTTTGTGGAACGTGCCTTTACTCATTTGAACCTATTAAATTTAGGATTGTATTTTATTTATTCCAGTTAAAACTTTGAACTCTTGCACTGATATTATTGCAGTAACAGTTGGTTTTTGACTGTGTGAAGAAAAGAGCTGTCTACTGCTTTCTTCCTCCTCATAGAGGCTGTTCTGTGAAAGAACCAGACCCCTTAAGAACAGGGGTGTCCAAACTTTTTGCAAAGAGGGCCAGATATGGTAAGGTGAAAATATGTGGGGGCCGACTATTCAGCCTGACATTCTTTGAACTATTAACATTAAATACAAATGAACTTTTTTTGGATTTTTTTAATTGCAAATGGCATACTTTTACTTTTACTTTTTTTCCCATTAAGTTTTTACCGAAATCACAAACCATAAAAAATGAAGAAAACTATCAAGAATATCTAAGTTAATGTGAAACATTACGTTTTATTCACTATTATATGCTCACTGTTAACAAAATTCAAAACAGTGATCACAGCATATTTAAACAGTGATTTTGAACATCACAAAAAAATTAATTAACCGAGATTTAAGAATTTATTCAACTCAAGAGGACTTAACAAATATCTTGCCTGCACTAATGTGAAGGGTGATACTGGGATCTTGACTGCAGTATGTAGTCCAGGTCTGGCTCAAGAGCAGTGGTTTTGATGCGTAAGACGTCACGCAGGTGAGAGTCACTCAGTCTCGTCCTCATGCGGCTCTTGTTAATGTTCATAACGTCTTCTCACACATGTATGTGGAGCCAAACCAGCTCAGCATTTTCTTAGCAAATGTCTGAACTGCTTGGAATCTACCTTCATCTAGCTGGCGGTAGAAGTTGACAAGAGGGAGCTGTTGGTGCCGACTGCGATGCTCAGCGTCACACTGCAGCTCAATGAGCTCCAGCTGCAGGTGGTCTGGAGCGTCATCAGGGTCCACGGAGAAAGGAGAGGAAAAAAGCGTGATCTCCTTTTCAATAGCTGCAAAGTCCCAAAAGCGCTGCTGAAATTCCTCAACCAGAGATGAGATGTCTGCTGCATACTTTGTCATTTGCGCACTGATAATGTTCTGAGGGAAACTGGTCATAATTTCCTGCAGCGATGAGAAATGTGCGGTATTGGGCTGCGCCTGTGACAGGTGCCTTTGGAAAAGTAGCAGCTTGGTCCGAAAGGCTTTGATGTGCGAATACAGTTGGCTTACCACTGCTTTATGCCCTTGAAGGCTTGTGTCCAGCGCATTCAGATGTCGCGTTATGTCAACTAAAAATCCCAAATCAGCCAGCCACACAGGATCATTTAATTGTGGCACGGGTTGTCCCTTTTTTGTCAAGAATTGTCCAATTTCCTCCCTGAGAGAGAAGAAGCGCTGCAGTGCAGACCCCCGACTGAGCCATCTTACGTCGTTGTGATACAAAACATCTCCGTATTCAGCCTGGATGTCAAGAAGAAACTGTTGAAACTGATGGTGGCACAGCGCTTTAGAGCGAATATAATTAATAGCCTTTATCAAGGGTTTCATAACAATATCATACTTCATATATTTGGCACTGAGAACTTCTTGATGAATAATACAGTGGAGTTTAATAGCGCTGCCTCCTTCTTCGCTGACTTTGTTACACACAAGGGTTGATAATCCACTCCGCTCACCAGCCATGGCAGGTGCGCCGTCCGTAATAATCCCGGTGACTTTATTTCACTGTAGTTTCATGTCTTCTACGGCGGAACAAAGAGAAACAAACAAATCTGTTCCTCTTGTTTGGCCCTTCAGACTCTGGAGGTCCAGAAGCTCTTCCCTCACGTTCATGTCATTGTCCACTCCTCTCAGAAAGATCAGTAACTGAGCGGTGTTGGATGCATCCGTGCTTTCATCGCAGGCTAACGAGAAAAAGTCTAACTCAGTCCCTTTTGCCTCTAACTGTCTCTTAATATCTGATGAAACGTCTTCAATTTTCCATACCACAGTGTTACGAGCCAGGCAAATATTGGCAAACTCTTGCTTCTTGGAGGGACAAACTTTCTCAACAATTGTCATCACACAGTCTTTAATAAATTCACCCTCAGTGAAAGGTTTGCAGTGCTTTGCAATCAGCGTTGCCACCTCGTAGCTTGCCTTTGTAGCATTTTCATTTGAGTCACGGGCAAAAGCGCTGCTGTGCCGTTAAAACAGCTTCCAGTTGCTTCACTTTTTCACCGCGTTCGTTCCCAGTTAGCTTGTCGTAGCTACCATGTTTCGTCTGGTAGTGCCTCTTGATGTTGAATTCCTTGAAAACAGCCACAGTCTCTTGGCAAATTAGGCAGACACAGTTGTTTCATATTTCAGTGAAAAAATAATCCAATTTCCACCTGTCCTGGAAGCGGCAGCCCTCGCAATCAACTTTCCGTTTCTTGTTTTACAGTCACCATGTTAGAAATAGACGGGGCTGAAACGATCACGCAACACCAAGGGCACGGCAGCCACAGCACTACTGCCATCTTTTGGTGAAAAGTAAAATAGCTTTTTTGTACACATGTATTTTATACTGTGGTCAACAGTGTGGCGGGCCGCATATTATGGATTTTCTAAGAGAGGCCGCGGGCCGGTAAAAATTTGACCACGGGCCGCAATTGGCACGGGGGCCGGACTTTGGACATGTCTGCCTTAAGAATGACTGTTCTGCTAAGATGGATGGAAAAAGATTGCAGTAGTGTGTAAGTGTGCAGCATCAACACACATATTCATTCTTGTTCATAGCCTCAAAGATGAGCACCTCTTAGGGCTTTGTTGCCATTCATAAATCACCAGTTTAGCAAGCACCAACGGAGGTGTGGGGGTAATTCAGCACTGTTGACATGAAGCTGCATAAAAATTCCAAACTATGCATCAGACATCTCCCATTCTGGATCTTTTGGCTCATCACTTTATAAAACTGGTGATCTAGAATGCAGGTGATCCTGGCTATGGTGCTAGCACCTCAGTGTACAAATAATGTAGGCTATGTGATTGCATCAGAGCTGTGTCTGCTGGGAGCTTAAATAGCAATACACCCCCAAATCAACAGTTATTTGCTGATAAACTGTATAAAATAGTGTCTATTAGTGCTGTAGTCCTGTGTTGTCCTTATTTTGGCATTTTAGTGCATTTTCTTTAATGAATAATCTGCCATAAACTGCCAGTGTACTGCCCTCTTCAGGTTAAAGGTCTGCACTACATTTGAATTTGAATCAGCCACCGCTAATGGCTAAGCTAATTTGTGATGTTAGCTGATATTTGTGATGGGGCTGCTCTACCGCTGTCGGGAGCAGCTGAGTTTTGGCCACAACTCTGATTGACTCGACCCTAGGGAACGTGCTGCCCTTTCTTTGTCCAAGTGCAGTGTTTGTGATGGTGTGTGTGTGTGTATGTGTGTGTGTTTCTTGACTTGATTCTCCAAAGAAGAATCTTCGTTTGGGGTGAGGTGCGAGTGTTAGAGTTACTGCTGCCCTTTCTGTCCTCCAGGCGACACCTCAATTTGGTGCATTTTTCAAACAGGAAGTGTGTGGAGTAAAGCCTGGGGCACACCGAAGGCCCCCACGCCAACATTTTAAATGGAATCCATTATAGTTAATAAGAGTGGGGAGTGCTGCGCCTAGGCGCTGGAGATAGGCACCAGGACTATCCCAAGCTGTGAACGACATTGTGTAATACTTTACAACAGACATTGCAACGCAGAACGGCTCAACAGCACAAACCTAACCACCGGCACAAACCCAGCCACTAAGTACTATTGATCTTAAATTATTCTAATAAATAGTGTACTTACCCATTTTTAATAAATTAGAGTCTCACAAAACATGACAGCAAGTCTGATCACGTATAAGCAATTGAGTAACTTCCCGCTTTCTGTTCTCAAGTCCCGCGTGATGTTGTGATTATCGCGTGACTTTCCAAGAAGCGCTCAGCGGTGCAGTGCGGCGCATCCTGTGTGACCACTTGATTTCTCAAAATCTCGCCTCCAGTGTGTCCCAGACGTATGACTTTAGTAGGGGGATGACTTACTCTTAAATGTATCAGGAGCAAAGGTGATTATAGTTGGTGGATTAGGTGCAGCTAAAATCATGACAATGGCGCAGAAAACATCACCTCACCCTGTAGTGTTGGATGATTGGCTTGGCCTTCATAACAAACTTTTTTAATCTGGCTGATCCATCCAAGCTGGTAATTGAGCGACGTTTGGAATGACAAAGAAACCGTTTCTCTCTCTCTCTCCCTCTCGTTTGCCTCCGAGAACCTTTCATCAGACAGCAGAGCAACACAGTGATTAGGATGTGATGAATCTTTGGAGGCTCACAGCAAAATAACAAGTCAGAAGAGAACAATATCAGATCCAACGGATGGCTTTAATGAAGAAGCCACTGAGCAATTGCAAACTGTGCAGTGGAGCAGTGGCAGCACCACCTTAATGAATGAAGCCTCAGTAGAGTACAGCCTGTAACGGGACACAGTTCGGGTCACATCCTGCTGCTTTTATCTGAATGCCTGTTTGAGAAGGTGTGGCGTCTTTTCATATCACCTTTAATTCAGTCGTTGTTCAACCAGTGGGAACAATTTATGTTCTACTGAGTTTAAAAATGTCAGTTGAATAAAAATTTATTGTATTCACTACCTACAAAGCAAGATGGTCTCGCATTTTCATGAAGCTGTTGTTTTTATGCCAAAGAGTTTTATTGATTTACAGCCAAAGGGCAGAATTTTCTCCAATAAATCAGAAACTCAAGTCTAGTTTCTGTATTTTAGCAGAAAAATACAATAAATAAACTGCAGTTTCAAACAAAGTTCCCTTCCGAACCAAAAGAGAAATAAAATTTCATTTGGTCAGATGGCAAAAAAAGATATTAAGAAATATCTAAAAACATAACTAAATAAGTTGTAACAGATGTCACAACAGCTTAACAAAAGGAAAAGCATTTAAAGGGGAACGAGACAGTTTTGGCATGCTTTTAGCACCCCCTAGTGTCCATTTTGTAAAACCCGTCTCCTCGCTGTGTGTTTGTCTTTTTAACACCTTAATCTAAGATCTGAAACGTCTCCCAGACTTCATTAGTGTCTACAGGAGTGAGTCATCACTAAATGAAACAAATCAGCTGTGTTCATGATCTAAAACATGTAGGAAATGTGTTGGAAGCAGACTGCAGCACCAGCTCAATTTTTCTAAGTCCCAACAGTTTGGCCCGCCAGTCTTAAGTTGCAAGTGGAGTATTCTGGTCACAGGGGGCGACAGAGGCTGGGTGGTCTTTCATTAATGCTGTAAAGGGTAATTTTAGCACATACTGGCTCAAGAAAATAATTTAAAATTATGAAAAAGTTGCAACGCATCCCTTTAAATAGTATATTTGACATCAGCTATAACTTTTCTCTCATCTGCCTGCAACATATTTAGCAGTCTTGTGATTTTAAATAATGAAAAGATCTCACGTCTTTCTCTGGAAAGTGTCTGTTTTTTAAGTAGGGTGTAAAGTCACATGTATTCGCTCCAAACTGTCATGATTATAGATGTCAGGATCATGTGCCTCTTATCGGGGGAAGATTAAGCTAGATGCTGACGACAAGTTGCACGTTTTCTTAAAGTGCTTCTTTTGCTAAGAGATAGAAAAATAGTAGAGGAAGATATCAGAGGCAAGAGTGGGTATTTTACACCTTATACTCTCCTCCCCTACTCCAACTTTACTTTGTTCCCATCAGCAGTCAATGTCCCTGCATGCACTGATGTGTGTACAGAGTCAACATTATTAAATACAATAGCTGCAAAGGCACAGACTTTCCACAGTGACTGTGGGTATAACACAGTGACACAGTGGGTGTAAAATAGACACAAGGGTACAAATCATGTAAGGTGTGCATGAGCAGCCATATAGGATTATTTTCGTTCTGTAAAAAACATATTTAATTTAATTTTAAATTAACTTTAGAACAAATTCACAACAAACACTGCTTTCTAGTGATTTTGTCTTTCAAAATAAAATGCTTTTCTCATGTGGAGTCTGTCTAACTTCCTATTTGGCACATAGAAAAAAATAAAAAATATATGATTAAAAAAAAACAATTGAGAAACGTAATAACCACTTAATTATCCTGTCTTGTGCCCAACCTGTTACTCAAAGCCCAGATCTCACTGGGCTGTGGTTGTCGGTGACCAATTGCTAATAAAATTTGTGACGGATTTTCCAAAATGTCTCTGAACGTTTACAAGAGTTTTCAGTTTCAGGGCTTTTCTCTGATGTTGTTAGAAAATATTCAAAAGATATGGAGCACAAAACATTTTTCACAGTAGTTGCAGAGAGGTTGTATACATCTTGAACCCTTCTCAGTTGTATTTTTTAGACTAATTTGCTGATGAAAGTGAAATGCAAAAAAACTGAGACATATATTTTGTATATTCCTTCTGTGTGTTTCTTCTGATTGATTTTTAGTTTGTCTTTTTTAGCACAGGAAAGTTTTTTTTTACTTTTCTGACAGTTTCGACCACTCCTCCGGACTTCATCAGAGCTAGCCGCTAATGGTGGCGTCACTGTCTTCTCTGTTTATCCGTGGGCCACAGAGGACGGTGTTGCCCTCTACTGCCTGCACTCTCCTCACCAATGACACAGTCCCGTGTGTGATCCTATGTGTTGACTGTCTCTGTTCATGGTTCCCTGCCCACATCTCCTTATTTCTATGGCTTCCTTAATTCAACTGTTTAGATGATTTTTAAAAGAGAATGCGGGCCACAGAGGGCGACGCCATCCTTTGCGGCCCGTGGATAAACAAAGAAGGAAGTGACGCCGCCATTAGCGGCTAGCTCTGATGAAGACCGCAGGAGTGGTCAAAACTGTCAGCAAGGTATGAAAACCTTTCCTGTGTTAAAAAACAACCTAAATATGCAAATTGAAACATAATAAAGACACTTTGTGACAAGACAACTGGCACAACACTGTTTGCTATCATGTCATTAATCCGTCCAGTTACCAAACCAGCTTCTCCAACCAACTAGTCCTACCAAACCAGCATGTCCTACCAACTTAGTCCTACCAAACTAGCATCTTCTACCAACTTAGTCCTACCAAACCAGCATGTCCTACCAACCACTCCTACCAAACCAGCATGTTCTACCAACTTAGTCTTACCAAACAAGCATGTCCTACCAACTACACCTACCAAACCAGCATGTACTACCAACTTAGTCCTACCAAACCAGCATCTCCTACCAACTACACCTACCAAACCAGCATGTACTACCAACTTCTCTTAACCAAACCAGCATGTCCTGCCAACTTAGTCTTACCAAACAAGCATGCCCTACCAACTACACCTACCAAACCAGCATGTACTACCAACTTAGTCCTACCAAACCAGCATCTCCTACCAACTTAGTCCTACCAAACCAGCATCTCCTACCAACTTGTCCTACCAAACCAGCATCTTCTACCAACTTCTACCAAACCAGCATGTCTTGCCAACTTAGTCTTACCAAACCAGCATGTCCTACCAACTCCTGCTACCAAACAAGCATGTTCTACCAACTTAGTCCTACCAAACCAGCATGTCCTACCAACTACTGCTACCAAACAAGCATGTTCTACCAACTTAGTCCTACCAAACCAGCATGTCCTACCAACTACTCCTACCAAACCAGCATGTTCTACCAACTTCTCCTATCAAACCAGCATGTCCTACCAACTTAGTCCTACCAAACCAGCGTGTCCTACCAACTACTCCTACCAAACCAGCATGTTCTACCAACTTCTCCTACCAAACCAGCATGTCCTACCAACTCAGTCCTACCAAACCAGCATGTCCTACCAACTTAGTCCTACCAAACCAGCATGTCCTACCAACTTAGTTCTACCAAACCAGCATGTCCTACCAAACCAACATGTCTTCCCAAACTAGCATGCTTTACCTTTAAAATGTTCATGTTTTCCCACAATCTTTGTCCTGACCGTTGTCCTTGTCTTTGACCTTAAACCCTCCCAACAGAAAGGGATTGTTTTTATGTCTCTGGTGTTAGAAGTGTAATTATCCCTTTAAACTAAGGACAATAAAAGTCTGTTTCTTCTTCCAGTTTTATCGAGACCCAACGTCTTTCCTGAATAGTGATGTATTTGTACCTTTACACCCTTAAGGCCTAGTGAAGCCTCAAGTCTCTACCAAACACTGTGACATCATAAAACAGAAAGACTTCCTGTTTCCAGCAGAGTCAGCCCAGTGAGCGGCCAGAACAAACTACACTAACCTTTGTTTCTGCCTCAGTAAAAATGCCAGCTTATCCATTCCAGGACCAAGAGTGATCAATACCAGATGTTCGCATTAAGCAGAGACCTTTATGTACAAATGATATGACCTTGTTTTATTGATTAGGAGCTGCTCTTGGACAAGTCAGATGGGTTTTCTTATCACTGTGTGTGATGCTTCACATTCACACATTGGTTCTTTCTCTCTGATAAGAAAGAGTGTAATCACACTAATATGCTATTTACAGTTGTCCTCTCTGTGTTTCCACCAGTCTCTGTCAGCAGCATGGGACAGCATCTAGGAAAGAGGGACGTCCACACGGACAGAAAGGTAAGATTTTTCTCTGGATCTCAGTTTCATGTCCTTCTTCAGAGAAACTAACAAGTAAAACCAGAAACTGTCGACTCATTGATCACGATCCTGATGTGAGAACAGAGCACGTGTTTTTCTTTAACCCTTATCAGTCAGAGTGGTGCTTTTATCAGCCGCACTTTGAACCATGTTGCAGTCGTGATGTCCGTCTCCATCACTCCGGCTGATTTATTGCTGTTGCCGAGCTTTCAGCGAGGCTGTCCACATGCTGAGAACACACACGCTCACAAAGACTTTGCTCCCCCCACCTCCCATAGGGTGACTCTACAACATGCAGAAAGACTGTGATGTCTCAGAGAAGTTTGAATTCTTTTTGAGCCACCTATTCTTTCCTGGGCACTATAACCCCCAGCTCTCATGTCACAAATCTCGGTTTTGTGCGACTCACGCTGCCACAGGCAACACTTTTTACTCCTCTCACAAATGCAGTAATCCGTGGATAATGCTTCGACTGCAGGATTTTTCAAATGGAGGAAAAGAGGAGGAATGACATGACAATAGGCAACAAATGTGAAATAACAACTTATTTTTTTGTTAACATCTGATGTGAGCTGAAATGACAGGTTTTTATGCAGGAGGATCATCCGTGGCCAGTATAATCTGTATTTATTATTTCCATTAGGATGCTCTTAATGTGAAAATCTGACACACTAGCAGACGGCTTTTATGAGATACTTGGAACTTTTTTGTGAAAAATGCTTGACAATGTACAGGTGCTGGCCAGTAAATTAGAATATCATCAAAAGGTTGAAAATATTTCAGTAATTCCATTCAAAACGTGAAACTTGTACATTATATTCATGCAATGCACACAGACCAATGTATTTCCAATGTTCATTACATTTAAATTTGATATTCATAAGTGACAACTAATGAAAACTCCAAATTTGGTATCTCAGAAAATTAGAATATTCTAAAGGCCAATGAAAAAATGTTTGTTTCTCTAATGTTGGCCAACTGAAAAGAATGAACATGAAAAGAATGTGCATGTATAGCACTCAATACTTAGTCGGGGCTCCTTTTGCCTCAATAACTGCAGTAATGCGGCGTGGCATGGACTCGATCAGTCTGTGGCACTGCTCAGGTGTTATGAGAGCCCAGGTTGCTCTGATAGTCGTCTTCAGCTCCTCTGCATTGTTGGGTCTAGCGTATTGCATCCTCCGCTTCACAATACCCCATAGATTTTCTATGGGGTTAAGGTCAGGCGAGTTTGCTGGCCAATCAAGGACAGGGATACCATGGTCCTTGAACCAGGTGCTGGTGGTTTTGGCACTGTGTGCAGGTGCCAAGTCCTGTTGAAAGGTGAAGTCTGCATCCCCATAAAGTTGGTCAGCAGCAGGAAGCATGAAGTGCTCTAAAACTTCCTGGTAGACGGCTGCATTGACCCTGGACCTCAGGAAACAGAGTGGGCCAACACCGGCAGATGACATGGCACCCCACACCATCACTGACGGTGGAAACTTTACACTGGACCTCATGCAACGTGGATTCTGTGCTTCTCCGCTCTTCCTCCAGACTCTGGGTCCTTGATTTCCAAAGGAAATGCAGAACTTGCTTTCATCAGAATACATAACTTTGGACCACTCAGCATCAGTCCAGTCCTTTTTGTCCTTGGCCCAGGCGAGACGCTTCTTGCGCTGTTTCTTGTTCAAGAGTGGCTTGACACACGGAATGCGACACCTGAATCCCATGTCTTTCATGAGTCTCCTCGTGGTGGTTCTTGAAGCGCTGACTCCAGCTGCAGTCCACTCTTTGTGGATCTCCCCCACATTTTTGAATGGGTTTGTCGTCACAATTCTCTGCAGGGTGCGGTTATCCCTAGAGCTTGTACACTTTTTTCTACCACATTTTTTCCGTCCCTTCGCCTGTCTGTTAATGTGCTTGGACACAGAGCTCTGCGAACAGCCAGCTTCTTTAGCAATCACCTTTTGTGTCTTGCCCTCCTTGTGCAAGGTGTCAATGATTGTCTTTTGGACAGCTGTTAAGTCAGAAGTCTTCCCCATGATTGTGGTGCCTTCAAAACAAGACTGAGGGACCTTTTAAAGGCCTTTGCAGGTGTTTTGAGTAAATCAGCTGATTAGAGTGGCAGCAGGTGTCTTCTATATTCAGCCTTTTCAGAATATTCTAATTTTTTGAGATACCAAATTTGGAGTTTTCATTAGTTGTCACTTATGAATATCAAATTTAAATGTAATGAACATTGGAAATACATTGGTCTGTGTGCATTGCATGAATATAATGTACAAGTTTCACGTTTTGAATGGAATTACTGAAATATTTTCAACCTTTTGATGATATTCTAATTTACTGGCCAGCACCTGTATATGAAGCAGCCACAATAGTCTGCATCTTAGTGCTAATGGAAAGATGTTGCCATAGCAATACTTCAAGCTTAGCACCATCTCCATGGTTTTTCACAAAGGTGTTTAATAATAAACCCTAAGATCTTGGAATACTCTGGTAATGCTGTGTAGATGATGGGTCAAGGTAACAAACAGATCAGGGCTGACACCTGACCCTCTCACCTGTATAACCATTCATTTTGGCCTATAGGGATGAGAAGAACTCAGTTCCGTGATCCATTGATCATCCTGGAATTCATTTATCTGACTGGAAATGTACACTCACCTAAATGATTGCTAGGCACACCATACTAAAACAATGTTTGACCCCCTCTCTCCTTCAGAACTGCCTTACTTCTACGTGGCATTGATTCAACAAGGTGCTGAAAGCAATCTTTAGAAATGTTGGTCCATATTGATAGGATAGCATCTTGCAGTTGATAGAGATTTGTGGGATGCACATCCAGGGCATGAAGCTGGAAGCTATCCTGCTGGAAGTAGCCGTCAGAGGATGGGTACATGGTGGTCATGGTCATGGTCAGAAGCAATGCTCAGCCAGCCCGTTGCATTTAAATTATGCCCAGTTGGCACTAAGGGGCTTAAAGTGTGCCAAGAAAACAACCCCCACACCATTACACCACCACCACCAGCCTGCACAGTGGTAACAAGGCATGATGGATCCGTGTTGTCATTCTGTTTACACAAAATTCTGATGACCATTTGAATGTCTCAACAGAAATCGAGACTCATCAGACCAGGCAACATTTTTCCAGTCTTCAACTGTCCAATTTTGGTGAGCTTGTGCAAATTGTAGCCTCTTTTTCCTGTCTGTAGTGGAGATGAGTGGTACCTGGCGGGGTCTTCTGCTGTTGTAACCCCTCCACCTCAAGTTTGTGGCTTCACAAATGCTTTGCTGCTTTCCTCGGTTGTAACGAGTGGTTATTTCAGTCAAAGTTGCTCTTCCATCTGCTTGAATCGGTCGGCCCATTCTCTTCTGACCTCTAGCATCAACAAGGCATTTTCGCTCACAGGACTGCCGCATACTGGATGTTTTTCCCTTTCCCCACCATTCTTTGCAAACCCTAGAAATGGTTGTGGGTGAAAATCCCAGTAACTGAGCAGATTGTGAAATACTCGGACCGGCCCGTCTGGCAACAACAACCATGCCACGCTCAAAATTACTTTAATCAACTTTCTTTCCCATCCTGACATTAAGTTTGGAGTTCAGGAGATTGTCTTGACCAGGAGCACACCCCTAAATGCATTGAAGCAACTGCCATGTGATTGGTTGATTAGATAATTGCGTTAAGGAGAAGTTGAACAGATGTTCCTAATAATCCTTTAGGTGAGTATAGATATTTCCACAGATGTCATGTACGTAGACACCCCATGTACTGGTGCTGCCAAGCCCCCACAATGCAGGACAGAATTTGAGGCCAATGCGGAAATGAAATAAATTGCAGTTCCACCCTCATCCGCTGGGGGCTGGTGTCAGAAGCGAGCAAATCCTCATTGACTCCCATGTTAAAAATGCCAATTTCGCAGCAGAAATAAACATGTTTACAGCCTGGTACCAAAACATGTTTATTTATTTTTTTTATTATCTAGTTTACACTCATGACAACTCTGAGGGGGGTGAATTTTTTTCTCACTCTTCTGTTTAAGTGTATTAAAAGCCTAAAATTCTGTATAATTAATGAGCATCAGACCCACGTGACCACAGAGCTAGCTCCGTGGAAAGGCCTCAGTAGAGCCTCGGTCTGGCTTGGAAACTGCTCCAGCATTTTGAGTCTCTGTGTTTGTGTTTTCTTTTTTTGGATATTTTTTGTGCAATTGTTGGACAAAATGACTTGCTGTGGCATTAAATGCGCTAATAGAGCATCCAAGGAGTCTCCACTTCATTTTTTTCGGTAAGTAAAATTATATTTATGGATTTTAGGTCACTGCCGAGCTGAGCTTAGATTTTAACATGTACTGTTTAACCATGAAATTTAAATGTAATAGGGTAAAACCCAGTGCATTTAACATAATGCTGCACTTTAGAAAATGGGTTGAAATATAACATGTTGGTGGAGCTGGGTTCCGACTATCGGCTTGTGGAGCTCTCTGGAGACCTCTGTTTTCCACCCGGTTCTCCCCTCCCCGCAGCTTGGCGCATGTCTGTCTGATTGCGGCTTTTGACTGCTGTGCGGGCTGCCGGCTTGTGGAGCTCTGGGATGGAAACCGATGTTTTCCACCCGGTTATCCCCAGCGGCAGCTCTGGGCATCTCAGATCGCAGCGGCGCTTGTCGGCTGTGCGGCTGCCGGCTTGTGTAGGTCTCGGGAGACCTCTGTGTTCCACCTGGTTTTACCCAGCGGTCAGCCCGGCGTATCTCTGACTCAGAAGCTCTGGTGTTGTGCACAGTTAACTCCGGTTGTAGCTAGGTTGCTACCTCCGTTAGCTTAGCTCCCACCTCAGCGTTAGCTTTGGGTTAGCTTCAGGTTAGCTTGTAGCTAGTTCGACCGGGTGTTGTCAGTTGATCCCAGCCTTACAGCCCCACCCTCAGCTCCACCTCTCTTCCCTTTTGTGGAATTGTCTGGGCTTGACGGAACCTGTGACACGGTCAAAATGGCGGTGGTGGCCACCTCCCATTTCACCTCAAAAATGTGTTATTGGAGCCTATGGAAATGAATTGTCCAGTATATATGTTGATGGGTTCTGCCTATTGGAAGCCATCTTGGACAGGTCTTTATTCAAGTCTTTATTCTCTCTCAGTGCATTTATTTCTACCGAGAAACGTGCTTACTCAACAAAACAAAAAAAAGACATTTTAATATGCTTTTTCCACAAAGTCATCCATGAAGTTTGGCATGATTTAAATATAATTAAACAAAATAGATTTAAATACATTAAAATCCCAACAGGTAGGCTGGAAAAGTCATTAGTAATCCCACATGTTGCTTCCAGTAGTATGCCAGTTGTTGCATTTGTAGGCTGAACAACAAAAGGGCATTGTTGCTTACTCTGTTACTCTGTGTTGACTCCAGTTGGGTTTGGAGAGTGAGGAGCCCAGCCAGGATGGCAGCGATGTTGTTACGCTCTCTGGTGCACAATGGGGCATCTACGTATTCATGTTTATGTTTTTTTTTTTTCTGTTAAAAATGATAAACTGGAGGGAAGCCCAATAGGGACACTCTACTGGCTAATGGTCTTTCCTGCTGTTACAGGTCAATGAGTAGAAAGACCTGTCAGAAGAAATGACTGCATGGATCATTTACAGTGAGACGTTAAATAGAACAAATAAACCTCTTACATTTCTCCAGGC
This sequence comes from Nothobranchius furzeri, assembly GCF_043380555.1. Classification (NCBI taxonomy): domain Eukaryota; kingdom Metazoa; phylum Chordata; class Actinopteri; order Cyprinodontiformes; family Nothobranchiidae; genus Nothobranchius; species Nothobranchius furzeri. The sequence goes on from NC_091745.1 coordinate 55,404,853, forward strand.
TTCTACTTGGTTAAAAAAAAACTTATAAATTAGACACTTTTCTGCTTGATTTTACATCAGTAGCCAAGTTGTTAGGATTTTCCCCCTAAGTACCTCTTCAAGCAGCACTTCACTGAAAATGTCTGAGTTTAAACAAGCTGCAATTATATAAAACAAATCCATTTCAGTCCTAGTGTGTGTGTGTGTGTGTGTGTGTGTGTGTGTGTGTGTGTGTGTGTGTGTGTGTGTGTGTGTGTGTGTGTGTGTGTGTGTGTGTGTGTGTGTGTGTGTGTGAGGACATTACAGGTCAGACACAGCTCCTTGTAGCCTGCACACGGGACACTCATGTCACCCACCAGCATTATACAATTAACCCGGACCTCTATTAACTTTGTTTTCACACTACTTAAAAAAAACTCACTCTGGATGAGTTTGTTTCATTGACTCGAATCGAGTTTGTTAAAATGTAACTTGGAGCCAAAAGGAGCTGAAAGTAAAGAGGTGTGGGGAAGAGAGAAGCACTCTTGAGTAATACATTTTGAAGTTGTGGGTAGCGGCGTAAACCTGTGGTTTTGTTCATCGCTCGCTGTCTGGGGGTTGCAGCCATCATGTAGGCAGGAGGGGAGTCAGAATCAGCAGGGAGGCTGATGGCCGGGCTCACACATCATTTGTTTCCTTCGCCTGCCAAACACACTCTGGAGGGAGAGGAGCAGAATAGAGAAGTGGGTTTATTTGTCAAGCGTGGAGCTGCTAGGAGAGGTGTTAGGGCAGCATGAAGCAGCACTTTCTACTAGAATGTGAAGATCTCTGGTTTTTATCTCTTTGGTTTAACTTGACCTCACGTTAAAGGGTGATGAAGCGTGATAGAGGGAGGCAGGTTGTGATGTCAGACGCAGGATTTTCTCTTAATCCCTCCTCAGTTCACCAGCATGAACCTCATACCTACGCCTCAGCAGTGATTCTCTTGAACCTTTTCTCTCTCATGCATCTGAAGTGTTAACACAGCAGATGTTTGTTACATTAAATTCAACTCAGATGGGGACTCAAGCTCTAAAATAATGTTTTTGACTTTTAGTTCTGTTATACATGAGACGCTTAACTTAACGACACATTTTGAAGTGAATGTATGGGAAAAAGGTTATTAAAGAGTAGTATTTGAACAGCTTTGGTTTGGAAAAACAGATTAGTTCTGATGAGATTGACATTATTTTTACTTTTATTTAAGTAAAACTTTATGTGGATCGTTCCACTTTTACTTAAGTATATGTTACCCCTTTATCTGTATTTTTACTTAAGTAAAACAAATCCACTAACTTCCTGCCACTGTTTAACGTTACTGTTACATTTCCTATGCTTCTGTGAGTGTGTGTGCTCATTAGTAAAAGTATCTGATGCTCCTGGTGTAATGATTTGGTTGTAGGTAGGAGCCAGGCAAAGCAGCTGCAGCCCTCAAGAGATCTTAATGAGATTTTAAAAAGAGGAGCAGGGCAGCAGCAACAGGGAGAAAATCCAGATCATCATCATCAGGTCTAGCAGGGCAGGTAGAGGAGGAACAGCAGAACCATAAGAGCTAAGAAACTAGGAGCTGGATCTACACTGGGAGGAGATCATTAGCAGATACACAGTTAAGGAACTGAGGGAAACAAAGAACTGGAAACAAGAAACTAGATAAAACAATCCAAACTACAGTTTCACTCTCAATACCACAAACTAAACTCATCAGAAATGACCAGCCATGACACCCGGACTGTTTTTAATAAAAACACTGAGAAGACACCATTAGACAGATTTCAGACTAGAGTTTGATGCAGGATTATTTTTTAAATTCTGCTCCTATTGACTTTTTGACCAACCCTGCCTCCACTGGCAGACCCAATAATTAATAGAACAAGGAGACTTATTTTACTATTAAATAAGCTTAAATGTGAGTGCTTCATTTCAGACCAACAAGCTTTTCTTTAAATTGGATGTGTTCACTCACTTGTACTCTCCATCCTACCTGCAGTCTATTTTAGTCTCCCGCTCCACAGCGGGCATGAACGTTTGGCATCACCGAGTTTTGTGTTGGACCCTTTGGGCTCCACAATAGACCACCACAGCTCTATTTTACTGATATTGGGCTCATAACCCAGTTTACTTCACTCTCACAACCCCACCACCAGTCTAACAACATCCTTGTTTGACATTAAGTAAAAATTGAACCGTATATTTACCTGTAAGAATAAGTAGTTACAGGTGGAACTCTGAAAATGTTTAATTATCCTGCAAATTTTCATTTATGTCAGTAATCCATCTTGGACTGAGAGACCATCTAAAGGCTCGGGAACCCTTTGCAGGTGTTCAGGATTCATTAGCTGATTAGAATGTGACACTTTGAGTCTAGAATATTGAACCTTTTCACAATATTCTAATTGTCTGAGATTTTGAATGTGGGGTTTTCATCATCTGTAAGCCATATTGATCACAATTGTAACAAAGGCTGAAATATCTGGCTTTGTATGGATGAGTCTAGTATCTCCTTTTAAGTTGACTTACTGGCATATTGTAATTTTGCCTGTTTCATCTGTAGTTGTGGGTTTCCCTTCAAGCTTACAGCAGAGTGTCTTACAGCTGCTGTTCTGTGAGATCAGTGGATGAGTGCCTGAAAGCTCTGTGTTCTGATTCATTTATTTCTGAGTCTGGCTGTTTGCCGACACCTGACTCTGATGATTATGGCAGGTCCAGAGCTTTGATGTAGGAGGGTGGACATTTTACCTCCTCTGTGATTGATGTTAATGAGCACCATGCAGCCAATCAGAATCAAGCGTTCCTCTAGGCTGTGGGGCGGAACACTAAGGAAACATAATGGTGCAGCTCCAAAGGGCTCCAGTTGAAGGTTTTGTTGTTGCCCCCAAAGTCTCCTGACCCTGACATCAAAACAACTATTGATCAGCTTCCCAAGAGGTGAGCACACAAGAAGACATCTCTAGAAATACAATTTATTAATTTTGCAGAAAAGGACAGAAAGCAGGAACTGAAATATTCTCAGCTGCTACAAAAAGTGATCACAAGCTGTGATACTTCCCAGTGGGAGTGTGACTAAGTCCTGTTCTTGCTGTAGCCTGCTCAGTTTGTCCTTTTCCTGTTGTGAGATCTAAAATATTGGGAAATGGCAGTGAATAAGCCCTTAGTCACTGTTATCGTCCATTCTGACAGATTGAGTTATTTTACATTCAATTTAACTCATTAACTGCCAGCCTTTACCTGATCAGAAAAGCCCTTCACTGCCAGCATTTTTCGCAGATGAAGATCGGCTTTAGAGCTGGGAAGTTTGTTCTCACGGTACGGGGTCTCGTTCCGACCCCACACAGTAAAAACTTGCAAATAACAACTTTAGTTGTCATTGGCAGTGAATGAGTTAATGTGGTCCAACCATCCCACAAAGTGCATCTAAAAACACATACGTTTAAAGTGACAGTGTGTATTTTACCTGGCGATAGGGGGCAGTACTTACCTAAATCATTGCAAGCAAGCGTTATTTTTGTGTTCAAGTAAAATCTTACCAACAGATGGCCATTAGGGTCATAAATCCTTGGGATCACAACCTCCAGCAAAATAACAAGAACATCAGATTCCCTTTCGTCACTGGCAACGAGTGAAGAGGTAAATATGTAACAGAGTAATGATTATTAATGCTGAAAATTTTGTAATGATTTGTTACAAATCAGTAAATGCATTCTGTCCTCACGGGCTTCCGTAGAAGGAAACATGGCATCCAATATGGTATCACCCAGATACTTAGACCCACTCTCATGTATTTTAGATCCAATTTTTATGGTTATATGTTATGAAACCGCCAATATTTTTCAACAACTGGGTATCTTTTAATTGATTTACAACAACATTTCAGGTGTTGTACTGGTCTGCCATGGTAAAGAGAAAGCTGAGTCAAAAGGCAGAGCTCTCGATTTACCGGTCGATCTACGTTCCTACCCTCACCTATGGTCATGAGCTTTGGGTAGTGACCGAAAGAACGAGAGTTACAAATGAGTTTTCTCCGCAGGGTGGCTGGGCTTTCCCTTAGAGATAGGTTGAGAAGCCCGGCTATCCGGGAGGGGCTCGGAGTAGATTTGCTGCTCTTCCACATTGAGAGGAGCCAGTTGAGGTGGCTCGGGCATCTGGTCAGGATGCCTCCTGCATGTCTCTCTGATGAGGTTTTCCGGGCATGTCCAACCAGGAGGACACTAAAGGGAGACCCAGGACATGTTGGAGGGACTATTGGGCCATTCCCATCTGTACCTGGTCGGCCCTGCCCGGATAGCTCCAGTCGGCCCCAGCCTGGCCCGGTTGATTCCACACATCCTTGCTTAGGTATGCAAGGAATGCAGTCAGTGACATTTTCAGCTTATAGGTAATCAGCATGATAATGAATTGAGCATGCCTTAGGCCCATGTGGGCTGATTCTACCCACCAATCATAGGCTTGCTCTAATGGAAGCTGTGAATATGCTTATCAGTCAGCAGTGGGTGTGTTGGCCCTGGTCAGTCTGAAGCAGACCACCTCAGAAAGAGGGCTAAAAAACAGTCTTGTTGCACCCTGAAAAAAGGCAGGCCACCAACATATGTAAGAAAGCTGTTATTATTATTATTATGTTAGATTTTTTTTTTCAACATTAGGTTAGGGCTGAGCGTTACGGCATAAAAATTTAATCTCAGATGAAATTTTTTTAGTTCGATTTACAATTTATTTCCGATTCTGTCCCCCTCAATTATCAACAAACTTCCCACTCTCACCGGTGGCCATGGAGTCACTTGCTGTTGTTGTTTCATGTGCGTGCTGTGACGTTGTTGTCGCGGTTATGTGAAACAAACACTACGGAAGCTCCGGAGGGCCAAAAAGGTGTTATTACATAAATATTCGATCTACTTTTTTTTAATTGCCCGCAACAAAAAATTTGAATTAATTAATTAAATAAATTTATTGCCCAGGCCTATGTTAGGTTAAAGTATCATGTACCAATTTGGCAGTCATGACGCTCTCGCCATTTTCGCTTCCTGTTGAAAACTCACAGCCGGCGTGCAAAGCATGCTGGGATAGCTTTGCTCTGTGAGGATATAACAGACCCATCCTTGAAATGTATGAGATGCATTTGAGGACGCGAGAATGAGTATTCTTGGAATTTGGACAGCGCTTGTCGCTGCGCTGTGACATCATCGACCTCAAAATGCGTCCTCACAAGCATCCTGCCCCTGGATTCGGACACACCCTTTATTACCATGGCGTTTTGTGACACCAACATCCAGAAGTCCGGATGGTCTTTTAAAGCGAATATCCGGTAGCATCTTTGGTGTAGTATTTCTCAACCTGTGAGACAAAGTAGAATTGACACAGCATTTTTTAAATCTGTTTTTCACGTGTAAAAATTTTTTCTGGATAAAATATTTAAGCTTTAATGAATCAAACAGTAGCAGCAAATGAAAGTGGCTCTGTTTTCCCAAATGATGGTCGACTTTAAAAAAAAGGTACATCAGAAAATGTTTCCAATGAATGTGATTTAAGCATCATGTACAAACTAGAATTTCCACTGAAACACTGTGCTGCCTCAGTGCAAGCTCATTTTGCACCAGTTTGCTGCAATATTTGGGAGGAAATTAACTCTCGCAGATGCTGACATGAGCATCTTCTTTGTTACAGCATAAAGGATGTAGATCACCCCTTGCACCTAGACTGATTTAGGAGGTAGTTTTGTTATTTTTACACTCAACACAGCCCCTGCACCTCAGCACCTTGTTACATTAAAACCAAAAGCCTCTAACACACTGTCACTAAAATCAGTCCTGGCATCTCATCCTTGGACCGAGGCATGCAGTACCAAGGTGGCTGATTGCTTTGAAAGTATTCATGAAAATAGTTTGGTATTAATAAATAATATGTTATGGAATTATTCATTTAATTTGTGCATGTGGGAATGGAAAACCAACAGATTGGACCACTGCTTTACTTTTTTTTTCTTTTGCAAGAACAAGGATGTGAGCCACTGATCCAGAGGAAAGTACCTATAAAGCTCTTCTTTCTTTGAACAGTTATTAAAGTACAGTGATGTAAAACATTAGTGTGTCCAAGAATTAAATTGGCTTAGAGAGATGAGTTAAATACAAATATACATAAAATACATGAACCAAACTAATTCCCCCTCAACAGTTTCTAGTTTCTGTTTTTGTTTTTGCTCAAATGAGGTAAAAAAAACAACAACAGGCTATTATTTTATTAGTAGCATCTGTAGAGACGACAAAAGCCTCTCTAACTGAGACTTTAGTTGTTAAATTATATCCGTCTGTCATGGAAAGCTGCTTGGAGGATAGATAAAAGAATCAGGGACAACACTCAGAGACCCAGATTCACCAAGAATGTCTCTCAGATTATTAGAATACAGTAGAAACGCCCTGTATTCAGTCATATAAATGCTAAAGTTTCCTGCATCTGCAAATGGTCCCTCACTCTGGTTCATGAGGCTGATGGTTGTTTTATCAGGAGTCCAGAAAACATTCATGAGCACCCAAAGACCAAACAAAGAGAATAAAACACATTAAACATCACTGATGAAGAATAAAGCAGCTGCTAGCAAATCAACCTGGGCTCATAACATGTATGCAACACTGACACCATCACACAAAAATGTGCGCAAAAGAGCCCCCACCAAGTATTAAGTGCAGTCAACATACATATGTGGTCATACCTTTCAACAGGCCAATGCTTCTGTAATTAAAATCTTTTATTACGTAGTTTTTAATAATATTCTAATTTTCTGAGATTTTCATCCACTTTATCGTGTGTGGGAAGGCATTTCTAATCCAGTTTCATTATCATGTTTTCCCTCAACAAATTAAAAAGGTGGGTCTTTTATTTTTAATTCAACATTATAAAACGATGCATCCACTCTGCTGGTGGTAGATCAGTTCAGCGAGGGCGTTTGAGAATCTAACTGAGGCACAAACCCCCAGGTTGCACCTGGAAAGGCACTCGATCCTTTGGTGAATTATCTGAGCTTTTGGAGTGAAAAGTTTCAGATTATGAAGAACAAACTCAGTTGTCTTACATCACCGCTCCCCCATAACCTTCGATCTTAGGACTGACATGTTTCAGCCAACTATAACAGGCATACTGATGTACCAGCTCATCAGATAACCTTCTGTTACGATGATAGAGATATGGCTTGTGTTTTAGCTTCAACAAAACCCAGCAGGTGAAGACGGAGCAGAGCAAGAACATCTCTGAGACAATGGAACATGTAAGGTTTTATCCAAACTGAGCTCCTGCCCAGATCTGTTTAATGTGCCAAACAGTCAGATGATGCTCTACAATCTCTGCCATCAACTCATATGTGAGGCTCCAGTGAGCCAGCAGTGGTGTGTAGGTGTGAAGTCATGCTGACAGCTAAACCACCTTCTGGCCCTCTGAGGATAAGCGTGTTTTTGTCTCAACACGCTGCACCCTACCCTCACACATCACGCACCATCCCCCTGAACATCATGGTTCATGTTGATCTGATGTTTTAGCTTTTGACCCAAATCAACACACACTTTATTTTCTTTATGTTTTAGTTAGGTGGAGATTGTCTGATGTTTTCATTGGATTAATCGTCTTGGAATGTGGATTTGTTGTTTGTGCTGCTAATTTTAAAGCACACAAGGCTGCCAACAGACAGATAAGAAAACTGTCCCTTTGTGCGTGGGTGTGGGTGTGTGTGTGTGTGTGCAGAATCCAACAAAAGATGAATTCTTAGTTAGATATGTCAGACTGTTGGAATGCAGTGATGCTGTAAGCCTTTGGGTGTGTGTGAAAGATAGATACTGGATTTTTATTATTTTAGAGAACCTTAGTAAAGTACACATAAGACAGTTTTGAAGATTTTATTTGATTTCACATGTATTAAAATTAATTAGGGGTGTCCCGATGTAACACTTTCACTTCCGATACGATACCGATATTGCAGCCTTCAGTATCGGCCGATACCGATGTCAATTCGATATGACATCAGCACGAATCATATATACTTTTACCTATTTTGTAGTGTGTATATATATATATATATATATATATATATATATATATATATATATATATATATATATATATATATATATAAAATATATATAAGATATATAATATATGAAAGGATTGATCAAGTCATATTACTTAAAGGAACACTTTGCAACTTTTGCATATTTTTAAACATTTTCGTGAGCCAGTATGTGCTAAAATGACCCTTTACAGCAGGGGTGTTAAACTCAAATTCACACTGGGCCGAAATGAAAATCTGGGACAAAGTCGTGGGCCAAACTTAAAATTTTTTGAAAAAGTGACGGCAAATTTGCACATTTTCTTTATCAACATATATGCAATTTTGAACCTTTTAATTTGGAAACAAACTTATTTTTGCATTAACACTGAATGTCAATTAACCAAATTACACACGAGCAAGTCAATTTTAAATAAAACACATCAGTGGTATTCATTACTTGTGGTATATTCAGCATTTAAAAAATCTATTCAGGATTTATGTTTTCTTGTTGTTTATTCATTTTTCTTATTTTTTATTCTCCTTTTTTCTCCTGAAATACGTGTCATCTCTGCTGTGACGTCTAACTGTCCCCACTGAGGAACAATAAAGGGATTATCTATTCAATTCATCTATCTGCAGCCTTTCCACTTCCTGTTTTACTGTAGGTTAAATCTTTTCTCACGGGCCAACAACAAAATAAAAATATAATTTATCTTAAATGAAAATGCAACATCTCACCTGCTGACTTTCATGTTTTGGAGCAGAAAAAGAGCATAAAACCAAAATATTTAAATCTCAGTTTGCTCCACTGATTTACTGTGATGCTCACCTGTTCCAGCCAGATTCCTGCATCATGGGGTTGAGGAGCTCTGAGCTGAGGAGGAGACTCCTGTTGTTTTGTTCATCTTCATCATAATAATGACAACAGGTGCTCACATAGGTTTATGCTGGTGAGCATGGAGAGCATCTGAACAGCTTGACCACGTTGTTGTGTGTCGGGGAGGAAACATAAAAACAACAGCAGCCACAGAGTCATGCTGATTTGAACGTGTCGCTGTTCGCTGGAGTTACATCAGCTCTGTCTGGAAGTTAGTTGGAAAACTTTCTCTTTCAGTCGTGAACACATTAATGAGCGGTTAAAATCTCTGTTTCTGGGCTTCAACGTCGGCAAATAGCTGAGTAAACTCGACGCTGAGTGAGAGGAGTGTTTAGTTTGTCCGAGACAGCGGAGCTGCAGACACCGGCAGCAGACGCTAGGGCTGGGCGATATGGCAAAAATAGAATATCACGATATTTCCAGTATTTTATCACGATTTCGATTTTATCACGATTTTTTTTATCCATGAATAGCATAACTTCAATTGCGTATTAAAGAAGAGAAACATTGAATAAATAAAAAATTATTCATATTAGGGATAATCAACACAGTGCTAACACACTTATATTTTAAACTCACACCAGAGATGATAAAAGCCCTGAGAGAAACAATTACAAAAATCAGTTTTTCTTGCTTTTCAAGTAACTTAACATAAATTAAAATCGTAAACTTATTTAAAGTGCAAACATGCCAATTGCAAACGTATTGTGCAAACATTAACTTGTTCAAAATACTATGTAGCTCCCAGTTGCTCATGTAGTGGATAGTTAAGCTCAAATACGGCTCTGATGTGCGGCTGGACCAGAGATCGCTTGTGGTAGCAAATAACTGCGCATTCTGAATATTTTCTGCAACTAGTCTCTTAATAAAGTAAAATTTTCCAGTGCAGATTGGAGACAACCCATAGAAGCACTGATTTGATCTCAATTCACAGAAAAATAGAACAGGTTAGATACACCTAATAAATAAAATTACTAACACACTCAGGAATGTTTCTTTGCTTCACTGTTCTGGTGCTGAAAACATCACTAATGCGGATCAAAGGAGATACACAGATGAATGCACCTCTTATTATTTGGAAACTACATTTACTGCAGCTGGCAGAGGCGGAGATTGTTTCTATTGATACACGGAGTTTACAGAATCATTTTTAATTGTAATAGGGGAAGACTGCAGGAGGGAGTGGTAAAATACAGGGGGTCCCCAGCAAAAACAAGAAACTACGAGTCTGATGAAACCCGCTGGTTTTCCATCAGGCAGTCACGGCGCAGCTCCAACGATCCACTGACCGAGCTCAGTCCGGTACCGGCTCGGCAGAGGGTGAACGAGCCGAGGCGACGTCGTGCTCTGCTTAAGAAGCGGTGTTATTTTCCTGCTTCAGAAGAAGCGTCCAACGTGTTTTTACGCTTTCTCCGAGACATGTCACGTCACTAAGTTGTTAGCGCCGCGCGCTAAGGAAACCCTGCGTTCCTCTTCGGAACGAAAACCTCGTTGTCGCTCAGCCGCGACCAAAGCCACGTTTGTTCACACACAAATGAAAACAAGCGGGGCACTAATATATTACTATGACTCACTCTGATTGGTTAAGGGTCAAACAAAGGCGTGTCATTCGCCTGAGGTAAGTTCCCTTTTCATTCAGAGGCAGAAATTCAACAGCAGAGCTGTGAATCGTGATAAAACGGTCTCTCAAAAATGACAGACCGTCAGATGTGTAGATCGTAAAACGGTCTAAAATTGTCATATCGCCCAGCCCTAGCAGACGCTGGAAAAAACACAAAGGAGGGGGCGCTTCGGCTCTGTGCTAACGCCACAAAGCATCATGGGAGTTGTAGTCTTTGCTGTAAAATCGGCCAGCGAGTCAGTTATAATATATTTTTGATATTTATCTCGTGAGCCACATAAAAAGGCTCCGCGGGCCGCATCTGGCCCGCAGGCCTTGTGTCTGACACGTGCTTTACAGGGTTAATGAAATGTCACTCAGACCCTATCACCCTCTGTGGCCATAATATTGTATTTGCAATTTGCAGCCTGTTGGACACTCTGTTGGGTCTTAAGAAAAATTCAGTAGAAATGTGTCACTGCTGTCTGATTCTAGCAGTTTTCATGCATGTTTTAGATCATGAACACAGCTAATGTGTTTAATTTAGTGCTGAACCACTCCTGTAGACACAAAGTAAGGCTGGGAGATGTTTCAGCTGTTAGATTAAGGTTTTAAAAAAACAAACGCGCAGCGAGGAGATAAGTTTAAATTTACCCGTTGACTACAGAGAATTAATAACGGACACCAGGAGCGCTAAAAACAAGCAAAACGGCCTAATTTGCCTTTAAACAAAGAAGAAAAGCCAGCAACAGTAAGTGAGAAAAAAAACTTTAAAATCTAAACCCGACATCGCCCACCACCGACAGGGGCTGGTCATCGAGCACAATAGCCATCTCTTGGGAATTTCTCATGCTTTGAAAAGGTTTCAGGCAGCTTTTGTTGTATAAAGCCAGAGAAGTGTTTCTAAGCCTCCGTAGTCTTGTGAAAATCCTCATGCAGCTTTGTGTGATGCTTCAGAGCAAAGAGGTTTGATGTATTACATTTCCCTGGTTCTGTCCCACTACGGGAAACTTCTCCATGACAAGTGTTGCACTGAGCAACACTGTCTTTTTGCGCCTCAATGAAAAATACCGCCACACAGCCGACGCGTCTCTGGTTCCTTGCTATTTTCCTAGCAGGCATGTTTTGATCATGCGATGCGGGCTTTGCGTGCTGGATCTGAGCGCTGCTGGGTAGAAATTCTGGAACGAAATTTACACGGAACGGACTGCTTATATCGGACATGCTTGATGCAGTCCGATATAATCCGTTACACGTTTTTGGGTAGAAATAGGACGTATTTTCGATATCAATATCAGAATAGGACATCCCTACTTTTAATCACTAAATCTCAGGTTCGTCTCCCCCCACAGCATGATTAAAACTATTCTAGAATTATTTGAAAATGTTCATCTCCATCAGGATTTCTGGGTTAATGGGCTTGAAGAAATCTACAGGCAGTTGCTGCATACACAACGAGATTTTGACTAAATGAGTGAGAAAACCCATAGCTTTTTGGAGCTGTAGCTCAGGCAGATTTTACAGTAGATACATTTTGATGCATTTATTAGTTTTGACACAAATATGATTTCTGTTTTATGGTTTTACCTCAGAATGTTTTGCTTAGGGTGTCTGTCTTGATGTCACCACTCCATCTTTTGAGCTCTTCTCACACAAACATTACAATTATAACATTTATACATCAGAAGGTAGATATTTTTCTCATCTTTCATTTAGCTCATTGCTTAAAGACCAACAGTATCTCAAATCCCCTTGAGCAGTGGGGTTGAGGGGGTTGTCAGGGGAGGGCACGAGATGCAGGAGAATCCATTATTTTTAGCGTATTTATTTCATGCTGGAAAGCAAAACCGCCTCCAGTCACTAGGTGGCAGCAGCGCTCAGACTAATGAACAAGCTGCCATTTTTAACCGAGCAGAAGAAGACCATATAAATAAACACACACACACACACACACACACACACACACACACACTGTGGCCCAATCCCAATACTCACACTGCGCCCTCCTCAGCGAAGTGCACATGGAGGAAGTGCGCAGTAAGTCTTCGATACATTCCAGTTGCTGTTTGTGCTACTTTTTAAAATATTTATTAACAACATTTAAACAAACAATTGACAAAATTTACATTCACTACTGTCCACATTAAACCATAGTCTAAAACATTCAGAGCAGGGGTGTCAAACTCAAATTCACACTGGGCCTACGTGAAAAACTGCAGTGCATGGCCCGGGTTCGGGGGCATCAGGTAGACCTTGGCTCCTCTGCCGTTCCATCACAGGGGAGGGGGAGGTCCAGGACGGGGAGGACCAAACCTTACCTGGATGTCCCATGTCTTATATATTCTGGAAGTTGTGCAAATGCAGGGGTGGGCATAGATATTCTGCTGGGATGGGGCTGGGTTAGTGCCCTCGGACTCCGTGAGGCTCTGTAATGCTGCTGCTTTGGGCCCTGGCAGGATGGGCTGGGGTCTCCATGCCCTGGGTGGCAGTTTGACAACAGAGGTGCCTATTGGGGCCAGTAGGGGAGCTGGCTCCCTGGAGGGCTAAGCCCAACCAGCCATTCCTCCCCATCCCCGCATATTTCTCTCCTCCTGCTCCCTCACATCATCACACAAACATACACATAGGACCTTGGGGGGTGGGCAAGTCAGGGAGTGCGGGTATGGACCCCATTTCCGCATTCCTGTGGCAACCTGCCCCCCAATTTTATTTGCACCTTATACACTTCCACTGACGACATTCCACACAAACACACACTTAGGGCCTTGGGAGTGAGCACATTCAACGGCATTTGGCAGGGGGATATTTCAGCCTCCTCCCGAGTGCCGGTGCCCACTTCCAATTTTAAACCGCACTTAGACACTGATGGCTGAGGGTGTAAGTGGGGTGGTGCGGTGGCATCAGCTGGCATATGCCGGATGATGCCCGCACTGCCCACTCACCACAGCCATGGAATACACCTCATGATCACACAACACTATATTGGAGCAGGTGGAGGGAGACTAGGGGTCTTAGCCACCTCTGTTGTTGCTAGGCTTCCTGGGGCTGGAGGCTAGGAGGGAGATCTGGCCGTCTGGTTGGGGTCTGGGGTGGTGGGTTGCTGTGCTCAGCGTTGGGCGGGGGAGCCTGCTCATCAGCACCCCAGCAGAAAGGGTCAAACTCTGGTTACCGGTGATGGTTGTACCCCATGTGCAGCAGTACCGGGACCAGAGTTAATAGGGTGTGTATGGGGAGCATGAGTGAGTGTCCGGCGTGCATTTTTGTAAGTCTTGGGTTGTATGTGCATGTGTGAGCAAGAGGGAGGGAGTGTGTGACTGTGTTTGTGTATGACTGTATATGTCAGGTGGGGCCTTTGGGTCCTCCCCTCTCCTGGAACTTCTCTTGATGATATAGATCTTTGTCCCCCCTCCCCCTGCCACACCTGGTGTGGGGGCTTGTGCCATGGTCTGCCTGAGTGTTCGTGGCAACCGGGTCTGGGGGTTTAAGATTTTGGCATCTGCCTGATAGATCCCGGTGGCTGCCTGGTGGGGTCTGGGTCCCTGGGCTCTGCTGGGTCCCCGGCGGGGGTGGTCACCCCTGGGTCCCGGGTCGCTGGGTCCCGGGCTCGGCCGGCTAGGGGGTAGGAGGCTGCGGGCGGGCCTGTGGGCTTGCCGCTGATATCTCCAGGGACTCTGCCGGCTGCTGGTTGTGGCCCCCCGGGGCGATCCTCTGTGCCTCTCGAGGGGGGCGGGGGCCTTTCTGGTTGCAGTCTCCTTGGGGTTCCTGCATTCTGGGGCAACGCCTGGATCTCTGGGACTTGGAGCTCGCCCCCGTCTCCTGCGCATCTTTGGGGGGCGGATCTGTGGTCCCTCACACTCTCTGTTGGACGCTCCTATAGAGAAACCTTAAATAAACAAGCGCGTGTACACACACAGGTGCTCACATGGTGCTCTCAAAAGTATGGGCTTGGGCACGTTCAACACATGTCTTAAGACTATGGTGGGCACTTAATGCATTGTGATTTATTATCGTGATTCTTCAGTTAAGCAATGTTGATTATATATATATATATATATATATATATATATATATATATATATATATATATATATATTGTTTTTTTTTGTTCTTTTTTTCATCAAGTTGACGCAGTGATAGGTAGATCTTGTTGTATTGTTGTTGTGTCCCTTTTTTGTGTCCTTTTGTTTTTTTTTTTGTCTTTCTGCAGGTCTAGAAGCAGACTCTTGTTCATTTTTGTTTATTTTTGTGGACCTCCCCCCCCCCCCCTCTCCCCACCTTTTCTTTTCCTTTCTCTTTCACCTCTGTCTCCGTGTCTGGTCGGAATTACAAAGCATTCAACAACAATAACAATAAAGTTTTAAGTATCAGGCGTGACATTAAAAGCAAACGCTTTGATGCTCCACCTGAGAATAAATCTGTAAGGCTTGTCACCAGCATTCAGACATCAATTCTGCTTGCTTCACAGCCAGACAGGACACGGTAAAAATAAATAAATAAATAAATAAAAAAAACTGGGATGAAGTCGGGGGCCAAACTCAATATTTATTAAAAAAGTGACGGAGAATGTGCACATTTTCCTTTATCAACAGAGAAGCATGTTGAACCTTTTCAGTTGCAAACAAACTTATTTTTACAGTAACACTGAATGTGGAATAACTAAATTGCACATGAGCAAATCGATTTTAAACAAAGCACACATCTGTGGGATTCATTATTTGTCTAAAAAATTATTATTATTAAAAATTATTTTTATTCCTTAAATTGTGTATATATTCAGCATTTTTTAAATCTTTTAAGTATTTCTGTTTCATGTTTTCTTGGTGTTTACTCTTTATTCTTATTTTTTACTCCCCTGTTTTGCTCCTGTAATGAGTTTTATTGCTGCTGTGACGCCAAACTTTCCCCACTGAGGGATAATAAAGGGATGTTCTATTCTATTTCTATTCTAGTCATCTATCTGTAGTCTTTCATGTTCCTGTTTCAAAGTGGGTTACATATTTTTTCACAGGCCAACAACAAAAATAAAAAAATAGTAATTCTCTTAAATGAAAATACAACATCTCAGCTATTAACTTTCATGCATTGGAGCAGAAAAAGTGCAGAAAAGCTCGGCTCTGAGTAAGAGGAGTGTTTTCAGTTTGTCCGAGACTGAGGAGGTAATGCTGCAGATGCCGAGTAGTACCCAGTTTCTCCTTTCCTCCTCAAAACACAACTTAGATTATCTGTTGAATTTGTCAAGATCTCTTAGATTAGACACTCGAACACACCTGGCCACCAGAACCTTCTGCTGCTCTTGGTTCAGAAACGTGTTTAATACACTAATAGTTTCTGGACAGTTGTGGTTCGTTTGAAGCTTAATCCCTAATCTGCTTTTGTGTTTGTCTCAAACAAGGTGTTGAATGAACAAAACAAACAGGTTTGTAGTTACCATGGTGACACTACTAAGCCACTGGCAGATGCTTTAAGGTTTGTTAAACTTCTTAAACTGTTTATATATGAAAACATCCAGGCAGTAGCTGCATTAGCACTGTTCAGGGTCTCTTCAGAAATCTGGCTTTGGTACAGCATCATTCATCTTCTTCTGCTTCAGGATTGCAGTAAATGCGTCTAAATGATATCTGTGGAAATCGTTTATGGTTTCATGTCAGAACAAAACTGAATCAATAATACCTGCATTTGTAGATATTTGCAGCTGTCTCAGAGATGGAGTCTTGTGTTTTTCTTTTCATAGTTTTCCAGTCAAACACTGATAAGCACCTTCCAACAAGCCCCATCTGGGGGTTGTGGTGAATTATGTTGCATAGGTGCAGCATATGTTTTTCTTGGCTAACTTCCTGATTGTTGACAAGGTTTAATATTATAATTGAGCTCTCTCGGGCTCAGACGAGTAGTGCAAAATGAAGCAGGAGATGTAAGATGTTTCTAACATTTAAATGAGCACAGACCCGATGTGTCAGACTCTGAAAAGCCTCGCTTTAGTCTGCTCTCGAGTGTGTGTTTCTCAAAGAGCAAAAGTTATCAAGGCTTCAAAACGTCAGTAATTAAATCCTAATTTCTTTGTGTGAAACCAAAGTGCACAATAGGATTAGATTAAAAACAGAAACAAGCAGGAAGTGTTAAAAGCATGGCACTTATCAGCTTCATCACACTCCACCTCCCCTCAAACGTCACTGTTGCAGATCACTTAATGTGTGTGTGATGGTGAGCAGCAGGCCCACAGTCTTTGTGCACGTGTGCTGAATCCCCATTTTGGTGAAGTCACTTGGGGGTGTAAAGTGGATCTGCAAACGTAAAGATGGCTTTGTTTCAGCGATGGATGGTGGGATCAGGAAGAACACGAACGACACAAAAACACAGCCGCAGATAAAGTTATGTTTGATAAACAAGTGCAGTAACTAATCATGACTCAGCTTGTTTTATGTGGGTGTAATGTTCCAGCCTGTGCGCTGGTTAAGCTCTGACTTCATATATTCCATCAAACCAGAGCTAACAGGGACCTGCAGCTGAATCAGTACTTTTGCACGTGTGAAAGCTAGTTGAGACAAGCATGTCATATTTCCTCTTAAACAAGGAACATGTGCTTCCTCTTTGTTACGTTAGCTGTCACACGGCACTCTGTCACCCAAATGAGACAAACGGAAACTGCATCTCTAAAAAGCATGCATATTTGGTTTGTATGTATGCTTTTCTTCTTTATGTCTTGTTGTTGTCAAAGAAACAGTAGAAGTGTAACTCTGCACGGTTAGTACCCTCCATCCGTGACTGATGTTTACCAGGCTGGATTGGGACTCAAAAGCAACCTCACATCTAGATAGATAGACCTACTTCTTTTACTAAACTTACCTTAAAGGCACGATCTGTAAAATGACGCTGTCAGGGTGAGGAGGAGGAGATTTTTAAATTCGAACGGCTGTTGCTCACTCCCCCGCCCTTCCTGAAAGAGCCGAAAGCCACACCTCCCAATGTGCACGCGCAGGAAAAGCAGAGTCAACATCGGAGCAGCATTGTTTCTTCGTAATAGAGCTGAGCTAGTGTTAGCAATGGAGTTATCCGAGGTAAGAAAGTTGTTTTTAATCAGAACGTTAAACACACTGTTTACAAAAGGCATTTTATAAAGAATATCTATAAATATATTTTAAAATACCATTAACAGTTGACAATCTATATTGTAAATAAAATTAATCCTATCAAATTGTTAGCATTTATTACGAGTAATTAGCTTATTTTTAATTGCTTTGCCATTCAAGATGGGATGAATATATCAAAGCATATAATTTATGTAGAAATCATGAATAAACACTGCATTCTGTATAGTCCTCCTATAATCATGGTTGTTTTCATAGGGTTTCTGTTTATTGTTGGTTTAGCCCAAATTTCGACTAGATGTAAACCTGATCTGTGTCAAAATTGATTAATATGCAAAAGTACTTTTTATAATAGTATAATTTTTTTATTCTAATACAATTTAGAGTTCAGTGATAGAGGAATCCTCTGAGGAAGAGTTTGAACCTTCTATTGCATCCTCAAGACGTGGTGCAAAAAGGAGATGCCCACCATCGTCTCAAAGCCGTGGTGCATCCAGAGGCCGTGGTGCATCTAAAGGCCGCGGTGCATCCAGAGGCCGAAGAAGTGTGAGACACTCAGCTGTGGACCTTGGAGATGAAGATCTCTCTCGAGTTCAAAATCTTCGTTCCGAGCAAATAGACTTTGAACGTGTAAGCATAACAAAATTACACTAAATTATCCTAAAAACTGTTGCTGTAGCATCTCTTTCCACTTTTGTAGCAACATATACAGAACCTGAACCCTCAGCAGCCTATTGACATCCTTACCATGGTGCTGGACAGAGACCCTGGTGTTCTCTTTGATGTACTTGCCCTCTCTGGTCCACCTGCCACAACACCTCCAACATCCAATCAACCTTCATGGTGTGTATGCTCCCACTGCAGAGATATGCCAACTGATTTGGAAAAGAAATGCTGCCAACAGCCTCCCCAGACATGTATTTCAACTGTACCACACATGGAGGAGTTTATTCTGTAAAATGGTGTTCTTCGCCTGGCCAGAACATTGTGGAATGAGTTTCGAGCAGTTTATGATGACCCGGACCCTGGTGAGGACAACAGACAGTTCCGCCATGCAGCTTACAGACAATTTGTAGCATGGCAGCATGGAAAACTTGGTGGAGGATGCAGAGTAGTAATCCCAAGCTGCGTTTTCTGGAGGATAAGGGGAAAATTCCCTGACCCCAATGGTAACTACACTGGTTTTATTCCAAGACGATTGTAAATTAATGTATATATTTGATATTTTACATAAGTTTGTTTTTATATATTTTTGTTTGATGCTCTAATAAAGTGTTCTAAAGCACAACTCTGTGTTGCATTTGTAAAAATACCATAAATTTTAAAACTCCTGCACAACAACAAAAACTTATGTCTACCTCCAACATTTTACATACATTTTTAAATTATTAGTCCTTATTTCCCCAAAATATATCTTTATTTTAAAAAAATAAATAAATAAAGCACAGGAAACAAAAATAAAGAAGGTTTTGGGTTTTCTCTTGCCTCCCCCAACACCTATGTCTGTGGCAAAGTTTTACCTGTAAATAAAAAATAAACTCGATTAGCAATGGACTATTGTGTGGAAGATGTAAGGCAGATAATGTTTTATTTTACCATCACCGCAAGTCCATAGGTGTTGTGGAAGTTCCTCTGTTGATGGTGCAGGGACTCCGGACAGCAAACCGTAACGCCTTGGATCATCAGGCCTTAGCTTGTAGCGTCGAGGAAGACCTTTCTTGCTTGTCAAACGTTGGTTGACGATCATGGTTTCTTAGTTTCACCTTGTTCCATCACCTCCTCTAAATTATCATAGCTATGAAAATAAAGTACAAGCACAAGAATATGATTAAAATCAATACATATTTTATCATTTTGAAGGTAATAGACCTCGTCTATTGGCCGTCATCATCACCCTCTCCTTATTTTTCTCCCTCTACTTATTACGCATTTCTCTGTATCCACTGAATTCCTTCTTTACAAATAATTTCCTGTCTCTCTCTTTACATTTTAAAAACACAATTGTGTTATTTTTTTCTCATAAACTTTGAAATAAAAATATAATTTTTTAAAATATGTTTAATTTTGTTGTTGTGAAGTGCCTCAAGAGTTTTATCTTGAGCGGCGCTATATAAAATGTAGTTTTACTATTTATTTCTATACATTTTTTATAGTCATTCATTATCCCATTTCTAGAATTTTTTCAAAATAATCTACCACTAACTTAAAACAAACAGGCAAAATTATAATATTCCTGGTAGAGGTTTTTACGCAGCTATTTACCTTTCAGATGACTCTCCATGAATGCTAGACAGAGCTGGCACTGGTGTTGGAGAAATAAACCGTTGGCGTTTCAATGGTGTAGATGTTGATGCTTCATATTTGGACTGATGACTGTAAAAAACAAAGCCCAAAAGTTAGTGATCACAAGCTAAACATGTCTCCCCAGCCTTCACAGATTTTTGCATGAGCTGATTATCATTACTTTTATTTTAATATGGAGTTTTCACGTAGGTAAGACCACAAACTCAGACGGTAATCTGTACACGTGGCCCACCCAGGTTAGCACAATATGTCTTTCAGTGCTAATGGAAACGTAAGGTTTTGGATACGTTCCTGATCAATCACACCTAATTCTAACTGCTGAATCATCTCCTCAGACTTCTACAAGTACTACATGAGCTGCTGATTACTCATTTTAATCAAACACGCAGCTCAGGAAAGTGTAAACATCTAATTCAGCTTTCAAGATGCTAACTGAACCCCGCTAACGGGGAAGTTATAAACAAGAGCTTAAAACAATATACTGATGTGGCCTATAGTTAAACGCCACACTAATCATTAGCTCCCATATAAAAAAACTAAAATCCCCTTTCGTTACTCAAACTTCTTCCAAATATAGCATAACTAATTTGACTAGCATCGATTCATGTCGACTTAGCATTCAAGCTAACGCTACATTAGCCAATAGGACACCAAGCATACAAAGCTTGTTTGCTCTATTACTTCTTTCAGTGAAAGAAAGATTTTAAGTAAATTTATCCGAAAAACAATAAATAACGTACCTGTCCAAAAGATAATTTGCCAACTCTTCATCCGTTTTCAGGCCGTGTAGATCACGAAAATCACTACATCGTTTAAAACAATCTCCAATGTAAATTCTACTCGACTGTCTCAAACGTCTTACAGCCACTTTTGAGGAAGGGCTTTTAAACTTTGTAAATGTTTTTTGAGATGTGGAAGGCAGTCGAGGAATCGGTAATTTGGGGTTTTGTTGCTCCATGTTTCTGCAGTAAGCCGAGTGAGGCGCGTGACACTGTTGTGCACGCTGAGACCTGCTCGTGCTCGATGATTGACAGCTGCCCCCTGGTGGTAACGCAGCGCTATTGGTCAACGCGTTAGGCTTGCAGAAATATTGGCTGAGCTCTACAGGGCAGGGGAGGGACTTAGGAGAAAATTGAAATATTAAAGATTATTTACTTTTTTTAATAAAATTGGGTCAGATGGTCAAAATAAAACATTTTTAAAGTTTTTCTACATTTAAATGTTGCAGACTGTGCCTTTAATGAAGAATCACGGCTTACCTTCCAGATAAGTCCAAGCAGGCATGCACTAGCTTCTGCTAATCTGTCCCTTCTGTGTGGAGTTTGGATGTTCTCCCTGCCCATCCTCGTGCTTATTACTGCAGCAATCTCAGACCTGATCATGTAGCCCAGAAATCTAGACGAAGGATTTTGCCCTGCAGGTCAGTCTCGTAACGCTCCAGCTCCACCAATGGCCTGAGCAGTTTTGCGTCTTGCCAATCACTGCACTCTATGTTTGATGGTTTGTTTGTTAGCACCAGAGCTGTGATGGAGAAAGAAACTATCATCCGTTGTTTATGTGTATAATTTGTTGATTACCAGGCAGGAGAAATCCCATTAGTAGTGTGTTGTTTATTCTTTTAAGCAGGAAATCAATCATTTGGATGAATATTTAAACACTACATCTTTTCTCGTTGAAATCATTCTCGTAGCGAATTCCCTCTTTAACAGTTTTACGTTGATGCATGCATCGTCATACCGGCGCCCCCTGCTGTTGGTGGCTTTTGGGGTTTACTCAGCTGGTTGATAAGCCAGGCAGTTGATGGTATTCAACTGGACTTCTCCAGATTTCCATTCAGCATCTGACTGTAATTTTGACCTGAAATGATTCAGAACGTTTATGTAAGGACTTCTTCTAGTCCATGCTGTCACCTGTTGGAAAACGACCTTTTAGACATTTTTTTCCTGAAAGATGTCAGTGTTTCTTTAATTTCTTGAAGCTTTCTTGTATTTCTACATTGTCACCAGTCGTTATGTCGTTTTGGATTATCTTTTTTAATTAAATAATACCAAAATAAAATACTAATTAAGTTTTATGGTCTGTATTGAACTTATTTACTGTGTAAAATGTTTGAGAAAGAACCCCATATAGGCTTTTTATGTTAGAGCATTAAAGCTTAACAATATGTTTTATGTCAATAAAATCAAAAAGACCAACTGCAGCAATCATTCCAGCATCAGCACCATGAGATTAAAATAATTTTAAGCTAATTCTTTGCTAATGAGGTTTTAACATCTGATTCAGTCTACTGTATGTATCTCTCTATTCTCTTCTCCTCCTCCTCCTCGCTCTGTCTGTTGGTCTCTATCTTTGCTCTGTTACCATGGCACCTCATCGCCTCACCTCCTCAATCTGTTTTTGTGTTCTTATTAAAGGCTTCGTCACCTGACCCCAGCGTAGAGCCAGCAGGAACAGCAGCAGAGCCCGAAACACAGGATGAAGTTTTTGGTAAGACAATGAAATAAAACCTTGTATTTGATGCCAGATGCAGATTATCGGTGCTGCCTCCCAACCCAACCTGATCAGCAGATGCTCCTCTCATGTTTGGATCCATCAGTTGAACATGAATGTGGAATATGAAACAAAGGCGATCAAATACAATGTTTCAGTCTTTTTCCTCCCATCTTTGGTTAAACGTTAATGTGACAGACTGTACAGAGCTAAAATGTGCTGCTGGGAAGCCCGATATCCCAGCAATAAATCCACTCTGACATTGCACAAATTCAGTCTTGGCTGTCTTAATTCACCAACGCTCCCCCCTTGGCAATAATGACAGCTTCCCTTTCTCCACACTGACTCAGAGGCTGCTAATCCTTCATCGTGACATTAGTTTGCAGGGAGCAGGCTGGCCAGGGAAAAGTTAGCTTACACCAGGGATGAAGGGAGCTAAATAGCTTTTGGAAGCCATGTGATGAGAAAATCTTTCAGGTTAGAGTTGCCTGTGCTAAAGTTTTCCATCTTTCTTTTCAACTCACATCCAAATGAGTTGAGGGCAAATGAGGGGGGTTAATAAGTCCATTTGTAGTACTGCTACCCAACAGATGAGGGCAGAAGCTCGATGAACAGGAACAAAGACATCTGCAGGATGGCAACTGATCTGATGTAGGTTGGAGGCAGATGTGTAGCAAGTCTGAACAATTAGAATGTTTTTAAAACCCAGAAGGAAGTGGGTTATGGTTGGGGATACATGGAAAGCAGTGTATACATTTTTTTTCTTTTAAAGACTTTTTAAATGGATTATTTGGTGAAGGTTATTCTGTGTTTTATGCTGAACAGAACAGCTGAAATACCAAGTGAAAAATTGCTGCAATTACAGGTTAAATTTAGTGACATTTTTTCCTTCCACTGTAAATGAAGCCATCAGAGGCTTCCTGTTGGAACTTGTCGGCTCAGATAATAGAGTCGGAGTGAAGATGCAGCGTTCATACACCTCCCAGGGTGAAGGAAATGGCTTCTTCAACAGGGCAGGGAGCCAGAAATAACCTATAGAATCACAATCTCCTGCCCTCCTATAGGCAACTCCTCAGACTTTGTCTCATCAATTTACTAATCACATGTTAGCTTTGTCTGTTCTGCAGCAAGATTAAACCGTTCTGAAAGATCGAGAGAAGATAAGTGGAGTCAAAGCACCTGATTAAGTGACACGTTTAATCCCACAATGCTTAAGATGAAGGGTGACATCAACAATAAAGCAGTTGTTGACATGTTTATGTATTTAGCAGACGCTTTTATCCAAAGCGACTTACAATTTATAACCTATAGGGCATGTTGTGATCTGTGGGGGAAACCGGAGTACCCGGAGGAAACCCACGCATGCATGGGGAGAACACACAACTCCACGCAGAAAGGCCGCGGCCGAGCCGAGTGTCGAACCTGCAACCTTCGTGCTGCGAGGCAACAGTGCTAACCACTGCGCCACCATGCAGCCCATGTGTTAATCTAAAAACCTCCACGGAGACATTTCTAATTATTTAGACTCTATCGTTGGACAGTGCTCGTCCATTTGAGCTAAATCCTTTTATAAAAGTGAAATCTACATCCCACAGTCTCATCATGCCTCAGTTAGCATGAGTTGTAAGATCATGTCACTCCAATTAGAAAAGGACAACCACCAAGAGAACCTATCGTCTGATTAAAGAGATGATGGCAACACACCTTGCATTAGACTCCTGGATGCTGTCTTCTTGACAGATGACACTAAGCCAGAAATGTTTACCCATAAGTGTCATATTTGGAGGAAACCCAACACAGATTAACAGAGCAAATATCTACCTGATGTCAGCACGGTGGTGGCAGGTAGATGATTTGGGGTTTTTTTTTATGGGGGGGGGGGGGGGGGGGTGCTAGGTAAACCATACATGTGCGAGGCCATCCTGCTGTTGTCTGAAGCTTGGCTGATGCATGAAAATAGCCTAGAGCACAGCAGCTAACCGCCATGGAAATGGCAAATACAGAAGTGTCACAGTCAAGTCCAGTGCCCTCGTTTATCAACCGTACTTAAGCACAGATCTGTGCGTGTGTCATGAGTAGGATCTATTTTACGCATTGTGTGGTATTCATCATTTTGTACTTGTGCATGAAAAGGTTACAGTAAAAAAAAGTCAGATCATGCATACAAACAGTATCTAGTAGGAAAACAAGGGAACTGCAATACTGAAGGTCTCAGTCATCCACACATGTTCCTCATCCACAAATGATTTTTACCCAATAAATAATTATTTTGGTTGAAAAAACAGCTTTATTGCATATCTGGTGCTAGAACATATAAAAGACACCTGTGGCCAATGGGATTCTGACATAGTAGAATGGCTGATTTTGTGTTATTGGAGGATTTGGCAGAGCGTGCGCTAAGGAGTTAAAGCATCCTCCGTGAGTGCACTGATCTGATTCTTGGAGGAGATCTTTCTGAACCTACACTGTGATCTGGAACCTTTGTGGAGCAACAGCCAAACCGCACAAATCCGACTCCAATCCATATTCTATTTTTGACAACTCCGAGCACCCTCAAGAACCTCGGTTTCTCACATGTGTTGTCAAACGCACCCACATCACCCCGCTTCTCCTCCAACTTCACTGGCTGCCGGTCAACTTCAGGGTTCATTTCAAGATCTTCTCAGTCCCTACACCCCCAGCAGGTCCCTGAGGTCCAGTGACAAAAGCCTACTGGTTGTGCAGCACCAGGCTAAAGACCAAAGGTGACAGATCATTTGCTGCTGTGGCCCCCAGACTCTGGAACTCTCTCCCCCTGAGCCTGAGATCAGTTGACTCAGTGGACTCCTTTAAAAAGCAGCTGAAGACTCACTTGTTCAAGCTGGTTTTGGGGTGACCTTCATCACCCTCTCCTTGTTCTGCTCTCCCCACCTATTCCACCTTCCTCAGGATCCACTGATTTCCCTCTTTCCTATTCACTCTCTCTCTTTCTTTAAAATTCTTAATCACAATTGTCTATTTTTTGCTCATTTTAAATATATTTTTAATCATTTTCTAAATTATTTTTATATTTTCACATTTTTTGTTTTTGTGAAGCGCCTCTTGATTTTTATCTTGAGAGGCGCTATAGAAATGATCTTTTCTTCTTCTTCTTCTTCAAACCGACTGACAGCTCTGTATTCATACAACAAACGTTTCCAGACAAGAACAAAACTAACAGAACATGCCTTCAGCTCTTTAAATGTAATCTGTAAATGACAAAAGAATGGAACATTCAGTCCATTACACAGTTTTTTTTTATGTTGAACCTTTATTTTTCTTTGTGTCTGACAAGGACCTCCCCTCTTGTCTCGACCGCTTTTACAACCTCTGCAACGTGTTTGTTTGTCTTCTACTTCTGCAGCCAGTACCTCGTTTTAAATATTTGTTTTCCCAGAGAAACACACTGATTCCTCTCAAAGACATGGTGTGACCAAATGTGGTTAATTGCGGGTGTTTCTGCATGTATAGAATGATGAATGGACACGAGCACCTGGGTACACACAGGTGGGATTTATCGTCAGACGATTGCAGAGGAACATGCGTATGCGTGGCCACCGCCATTGGTGAGAAAATTCAAAATTGTGTTCATAGGAAATAATTTAGGACAGTTTCTATCTATTTTGGTCATTGCCCAAAGCTTGTGACCATAGGTGAGGGTAGGAATGTAGATCGACCGGTAAATTGAGAACTTTGGCTCAGCTCTCTCTTCACGACAGATCAGTACAACCCGCATCACTGCAGACACAATCCGCCTGTCGATCTCACGCTCCAGTTTTCCCTCACTCGTGAACAAGACCCCAAGATACTTAAACTCCTCCACTTGAGGCATGACCTCATTCCTGACCTGAAAAAGGCATTCAACCCTTTCCTAACTCAAGACCTGATTTAGAGGAGCTGATTCTCATCCCAGCTGCTTCACACTCAACTGCGAACTGCTTCTGCAAAAGCTGGAGATCACGTTCTGATGAAGCCAACAGGACCACATCATCAGCATAACAAAGAGACCCGGTTCTCGGCCACCAAAACGGATCTCCTCAACACTTTGGCTGCACCTAGAAATCCTGTCCATAAAACTTATGAACAGAATCGATGACAAAGGGCAGCCTTGGTGGAGTCCCAACTCTCATCGGAAACGAGCCCGTCTTACTGCCGGCAATGCGGACCAAGCTCTAAAACCGGTCATACAGGGACCTAACAGCCCGTATACTCCTAGAGTACATGCTTTTGTACACAATACTGAGGAGCCATCACTCTCTTCTTGTTCTCTCTGTTTATTAGCAGTAACATAATGAGGTGCTGTGACTTCATCTGATCGATCCACTCCTGCAGAGTCAATAATCACCCCCCCCCCCCCCCAAGCTGAACACAGAATTGATTTGCACAGATAATTGTCTGTTTAAAAGAATTAAAAACTCACCTTCACTAATTCTTTTTGTTTAGACACTAAACGTGTTCCTGGTTCTTTGTTCTGACGGCTCTACAGACCACTTATGTGTAAAATACACTTTTGTCTGTTTAGTTCTTAATTTAGCTCTACTGTGTTTATCTGGTGTGCAGACGGAAGGCAAAGTAGGTTGTTTCCACTAATCTAGCACCATGTGATTGGTTAACGGGTGTCAGGTTAGCTCTGTCATCAGCAGGCGCTGTGGTTCCCCTCCAAACATCCAGAGTCTCTGGCTGTCTCCAACATGCACTTCCTGTTTGCTTTTCTTTCACACTGAAGGGCAAACGCCACTCCAGCTGCACGGCTGTTAAAAGCCCGTTTATGAATCCATTATCTGGTCCGACCCAGCAGGCTTCAGTTCTACAAACCAGACCTCCTTCTCTTTGTGTTTCTGTATTTTTCCATCCTGAAATGTTGTTTTTTTCCCCACATCTATGGATGGACAGTTCTACTATTCTTCATCCAGCTTTCATTGATCCAATTGTTAGTATTATTTTTATTTTTTGTTTTATAACTAGCAAGCTATCACCACAAATAACGGCAAAAGCTTTGTGTGTTATAATTTGTAAGAAAAGAGGTTGTTGACTTTTTATACTCTTTTGAAACCAGCTTACAGATGAGAGATGAAAGGTTTTCCTGAGGCCAGCCGGTCCGTGGGTCCCCTACTGCCAAAACAAAAGGATTGAGTCTACGGGCCGTAAAAGTTATTTCCTGATCCCGTTTGATATGTGCCATGGATTTCGCATATGATGTCCGTGAATTTTAAAGATACATTTTGATTCCAAGAAAGCGCTTATTTTTGGCAGGCGGAGAGAAAATATGTCTCTTTGTTGTGGGATTTAGACTGTGTAGACGCTTTTTACATACACAACAAAAAGGAACTTCTAGATAGAACTGGAATAAAACCCAAACAGCAAAGGAGTAAATATAGCTTGGTAAAGGAGAAATGGATTTACTTTTACGTGACTAATACACCTTTACCACAGGAAAGAGAGAGATGGAAAGCAGATAAACTCTCCATCTGCATGGATCACTGGGTGAGCTGCAGGCTGATATTGCATTACTATCCATTTACACAGGAGAGATCAGACTACATGGACCTTTATCACAGCTGCTGTACACCAAAACATGAAATCATCCTTGATACAAACAGGTTGATAAGCATGTCAATGAGAACAATAAGTGTTATTGTGTTGTTAAATAATAAAATAATAATTCTTGAAGCCATAGCTGGTGACCCTTCCCTTCAAAACTTATGGATGTACTTGGGGACTATCAACAAACACCGCACGGCCAATGCAAGCAAATATGCAAGTAGATAGAGCACAGCCCTGTGAAATAAATATTAAAACAAAAAAAAAACGCAGTGCTTTTTTAATACCTGTTAGAGTTTCGGGAATCTAGACGTGATGTTATAAATGCATGGATTACTGTTTCCAGCTGTGCTCGAGAGAAGTCTGGCTTGTGGATGAAAATGACAGAAACATATAATCCCATTTATGTGACTGACAAATGTCAGGGCGGCATCCATTTTTACTCCCACATAAGTGCAGAGCTATATGTTAACATTTTTAGCTTATAGCACTGGTGCTATGAAGGTTGTAGGTTTTGTAGCACAGAACAAAAGGTTGTAGCACCAGCATAAAAACGTGTTACAATTTCTAAAAACCAAAAGTAGTTCTTACTTAAACACACTGACAAACACCAGTGCTTATAATTCAGACACAATAACAATCACCAAAGCAAATTCCTGGTAGCGTGAGTCTTAACTCACGTACTTGATAATAAACCTGATTCTAAAATATCTTCAGACATTCTTATCAGTGTAATTTCGAAAAGAACATTTTCTTTTATTCAGTTTAGTGTAGATTTGTTCTTTACAGAGGTCCGTCTTCAACGGCAGACATAGAAGAGTAGACTTCACGCCAATCGCTACTGTGTATGATTTGTGGTCTACTTAAACAGTATGGTTAAAAGGATGTTTTAGCTAAGGCTTTAGCACCATGGAGATCTGGTGCTGTCAATCTGTGGGAGAGTGCCGTTCTTAAACCCGTTCACACATGCTAGAATGAGAGCTTGCTTTATTATTCATCAGGCAAAATGTGTGCGAGTTTGGTTTACGTTCACCCAAAAAATAAAGCAAGTTGATCGTTAAATGAACGTGTTCAAGTACAACACCACCGTGTTGTATTTATAAACTTTTCCCTTGTCAGACGTTCCTTGGTTTGGTGCAAGTTGTTTTTGTGTCTTCTTGTTCATTTGTTTTTCTATTCTGTTAATGGTTTAAAATAGGACTGCTGCTACAATGTTTCAAGTGAAACGTGACCGTGGTCTGCTGCTAAAAATATGAAATAATACAACAAAATGATGAGAGAGTTATTTTCTAATCTGCTTTGCCTTAGGCCCTGATTGCACACATACTTATATTTATATGAAAATTAATTATGTGTGTTTTGCCCATGCCAGTCACGTACTTTGAAATGTATCAGCATTTAAAAATTTGCTGTTAGCATGACAACAAACCAGACATTGGCACGTCACATAAATGACATCATCACATTATCTCCTCTCTAGCATAGCTGCTACTCTCCACATGGCCAGATTTATGGTGATTCTGTCCTGAAGAAAGGATTTGAAGTTTGCTGAACTTACAGCCATTTTCCCTTAGTTTTTCTCAGTGGCTGGTTTGATTATGTCACTTTCCTGAAGCGCATTTGTAGTCCTGGACTTATTTTCACATAAAACCTAAAATAATGTTTCCCCTCATTTGAAAATAGGCAAGTTCTTGGTATCAAAATGCATCTTTAAATTTCACAGACATTATATGTGAAATCCATGGCCCATAACAAGTGGAATTCAGAAATAGTGTTTTTAGCCTCATTGACTTGCATTCATTTTTTTGTTCTTCTGGGGACCCTTGGTCCGGAAGTAGATGGGCGTGGCTTAGGCTCCCTATACTATGTTTTGTGTTGTATAGTTCCCTTTTTCTCATCTGATATTTATAGTTGGATATTACATGAACAAAATTTCACCTACATTTCAGTAACATTTTAGGTTTGTATTAATATCACTCATCTTAGTCAAAAGAACATATATACATATATCCATATAATCAGTAGAATTTAATGTACTTCATTAACATGTTCAGTGGTTCTGGAAATGCTAATAACATTTAATTTCTACTACTAAAATGGAATGATGACATATCTATTATGTACAGGTTAGCAATAATCTGTTTTAAATTCTGCTTGAAGATAGACACGTTTGTAAATTAAATACTACAATGGCTTGCCTTATCCTGCTGTGGTATATCGAGCAGACTTGAATCAGCAACCTGACGTCTGCAGTTCTGCTGCATACTGCTGCAGACAGCTAAGAATAAACAGGATGATTGGGACTTTTTTCCACTTGTAGAGTTCAGATTTTCTTAGTTTCACAACCATCGTGTTTTTCGGAACCCCGCTAGATCATGAGCCGGCTAGCATTAGCTAATCTGCCCGTAGTTGCACTTTTCATCCCAAACTTTGGACCATCTCTGCCTTTTTGACTTTGCTGGTTTCTTTGTTTTCCTCCACAGCACCTATTAGCACATTGTGCACCAGTAAAAGGCATCTTCATTACAAAATAACAAACAATTTACCTTGGTTCAATAAAGTTCTGGGGGGAAAGTAACTTGAAAAGATGTTGCACGAGTAATACGTTTAAAAATAGTTTATAGCACAGAGTTTTGGTCATTGCACGTGTGACGTGTATGTCACACTGTACAGCCCTGAAGTGACAAGAGTTTTCTCAAAGAGAGCTATTTGGGAGAGGTCAGTGTGAACAGAGCTATTATTTACAGATCTCTGTCTAAAAACCCTCGCTTCAGTTTTTGTGTCTTTGAAAATGTTTTTAGTTATCTGTCAGCCCGGCTTTAACATCTGCCAGTCTTAAAGTTCTTGGAGTGTGCCTGCAGAACATTGAGTGACCAAAAATAAACCTAGCAATCATCTGCATACAGGTGAAACTTGATTATATGTTTATGGACACCCGCTCCAAGAGGTAAATAAATAGAAAAGATGCCAGGGCCGAGGATAGATCCTTGTGGTACCTACCAACAAAGTGGCTGATGAAAAAGCCCCTGTCCTAACAAAGAAGGTCTTCTCATAGATGTAAGACCTAACCCATTACCTAACTCGATCACCATTAGCGTATGAATGTGTCTGTGAATGGATGAATTATTCACTGTAATGTAAGATACTTTGCAATCCTCTGACTCCAAGAAAGCACAATATAAGCACAGGTCATTTATACTCATTGTTTTCTATAATGCATAAAGAATGACATATCTAAATGATAAACATTGATTTTGAATGGATTCCCATTAGGGCTGTTTGGTTAATTGAATTTTATTACAATTACGATCTGGGTTTCAATCATTTGTGATTTACTCTCGCACAGCTCTAAGTACAATATCGAGTGCACCTCCCACACAGAGTTAGTTGCCAACTTAGCAACTTTGCCACTATTTCTAACAACTTTCCAGACCCCTATTGTGACTTTTTCTTTCCCAAGCGCACCTAGCAAACAGCTTATCAACATTTCTGGTAACCCTTAGCTACTGTCGAACTTGTCGTCTATATTCCCTGCTGGTTAGCAAAAACTCAGCCTGCGCTCTGGACTGTCCCTCCAGCCTTTAAGAAAGGGAATGATGTGCCCATGTGCAAGCAGCATGATCACTGGTCATTGGTCAGGACTGACCAGTCATAAACCTTTCTTGGTGGATCTCACTCGCTCACAAACCAGTTTTTACAAACACAATACATTTGAGATACAGTGAGCCAATTATGAAGTGGATATTTATTTTTATTAGGGCTGCAAAGTCTTAAAAAACATACATTTGACTGTCTTCATGCACATATTTTGTTTCTCAGGCTGGAAAATAATAATAGTTCATCTTTCATGGCGGTACTGTACACACTCCCCTACGTCACACGACAGCAAAATTTAATATGAGGCAGGTTGTGGAAGTTCCTTTCAACATAGATGTTTATATTTTTTCTTTTTAATATCGCACAGGTTTGCACAATGCATTTCTCTTTTGTTATCAGTATTTGGAGTGTTTGTGTCATTAACATTGATTAAAGATCGTGTTAAATAATCGAGATCTGAATACCAGTTGAAATAATTGTGATTATCATTTTAGCCACAATCAAGCGGCCCTAATTCCCATTTAAATTCTGAAAAAAGCAAAGCCACGAAATTAGGGATGAGCCGGATACTCGTCTGAAACGAGTATGGGTACGGATAAAGCATTTTTGACGAATACGAGCATGAAACGAGTAAACCTTTTAAATATCTGTAATCGTGCTGAAGGAAAATCCTCATTGGGTAACTGACTGTCTTCACGCTCTGTG
Organism: Nothobranchius furzeri; assembly: GCF_043380555.1. Classification (NCBI taxonomy): domain Eukaryota; kingdom Metazoa; phylum Chordata; class Actinopteri; order Cyprinodontiformes; family Nothobranchiidae; genus Nothobranchius; species Nothobranchius furzeri. Next base: position 55,437,090 of record NC_091745.1, read on the forward strand.
ATTGGCAAGTCACATAGAGCACCCACCCCTCCCTACACACAAAACTCTCTAGCCAGCCGGCCGGGAGCGCAGTCCGTCCGGCTCATCCACGCACACACACAGACAGTAACGGATCTCGCTGTGATTGTTTCACTGTTGCTCACGTTTCTTCAGTTTTCCCTAGGTTTTCTTCAGCTCGCCTCTTTTTCGGTTGAATATTTAAAGTTACTTTTTTCGTAACTGACATGGTGCATTTGACAAGACAGAGCTGACGTGCTGCGTCAGTCACTCACTACCTCCGCTCTGGTCGTTTTGAAAAAAAAATTTAACTCCATCTCTCTCCCTCTCACCCTCTCTATCTCTCAGACACACACACCTTAATCAACATTGTTTTGTTTAACTTTGTGTGGGGCAAAATGCCAAGAAAATTAAGAAAAAAATCAGTTTAATCAAATTAAAATAAAAAAATATACATGAAGTTGTGTCTGGTTCTAGAATTTCATATTTCCTAGTTCCTACTGCATGAGTTCAGATGTATTAATCCATGCACTCAAATATTAATGTTCTGATTTTATTGAAACACTTGTTCTGTAATAGATTCTTTACTATTGTGATCAAAAATATTTAATCTCAATTCTGATGCTGCTCTGTAAATAGTTTTCAAATAAACAATACACATAGCAACTTCTGATCATTCCATATCAATTTCAGACTTAAAATAATATATTGATGTAAACCGCACCCACTTCCGATTAAACCACGCCCACTTCCGGGGTGTGCCACGCCCATTCCGAGTACAGATACAGATACAGATAATTTAGTTGGCTGAACAGATACAGATACCGATAGTGGTGTACTCGCTCATCCCTACACAAAATCATAATACAAGACATTTTCTTCCTCTCCTCCCAACATTTTTGAAGACTTTATTTGTCATGTAACAATCTTTGTAAAGAACAGTCGTATGTTTACCAAACAACTTGGTAACAAATTTTTATATGAAAATACATAGTAAACACTGTCAATACATACAGTGCTCAGAGTACACCCCACTACATTTGTCAGAAAACCTTTAGTTTCTTTTCAGAATCAACATTTTCTTTGAGATCCCAAAACTACAAAATACGCCATTAATTACAAACAAGATTTGTTCGTTTTCACACACAAATAAGTGATTTTTCTAACAAATCCATTCAAGCCCATGTTGCAAAAATGAGTACACCCCAATTATATTCTTAGGAGAAAAGCCACACTTAAGACTACAACATTTTCATTAACAGGCATTAAACCACAGTTGAGTCTAATGATTCGTTTGACACCAACACACCATTTTTTAAATGTTATCTATTTGAAGCTCAATAAATATTAAGAGAGTTATTGACTTATTTAACTTATTATTGCACACAGTGAGTGTTCAGTTGTCTTTCACAATCAATGTGCTGCTAAAACGTATATATCAGCCTCAATAATCAGCTTTAGATATCGGCCATTGGTAACATAATTCTTTAAAATTGGCATCGGCCTTAAAAAAACCCATATCGGTCAGCCTCTACTGCATTTCATCGATGGTATCATGAACTCAACAATGTATCGCTCTATAATGAAGGAGAAAATGCTGCCATCACTCCGTGCACTTGGTCGTCGTGCACTTTTCCAACATGACAGTGATCCAAAACACACATGTAAAGCAACTGCTGAAATTCTGAAGAACAGGGTGAAGGTTATTGAATGTCCATGTCTCCTGATCTGAACCCAATCCAACACCTGTGGGGAATTCTGCGGCAGCAGGTTGAGCATCACTCTCCATCCATCATCCAGGCTCTAAAACAGGTTATTCTTGAAGAATGGAAAAAGATAGATGTTGCAATATGTCGCCAACTTGTTCATTCCATGTCTAGCAAACTTGGAGCTGTCCTTTGAAAACACGGTGGTCATACAGAACACTAGATGTAGTAGTTTTTGTTGCGGGGTGTATTCGTTTTTGCTTAAACCAATTTTAGTAAAACTGAAGATTTTGGCATTACTAATCTTAAATTTATGCTATGGAGTTAAACAAGTATTCAATGAAATTTGTTCATTGAGCTATTGATTAAATTCATATTTTTAAAGAGGATGTACTCATTTATGCTGAGCGCTGTGTTTCTACAAGACTATTGACCCTACCACGAAAAGAAAGAGGGAAAAAACATTAAAACAGCCAAATGCACCAGAGCTCATGTTCCAGGAACTCCCTCTAACCTTGATAAAACACCTCCCTCTACATCACACTGACTTCTAGTAGAGAAATAAACCAGTATTGACTCAAAGCCGGTTATCACTTATTTCATACGTAATGTACTTCCCCTCTAATTGCATTTGGGAGCTACTGGCCACTGCTGAAGTATAAAGGTTGGAGTGTGCTGCTGCAGAGCTGATTGATTTAGTTTGAGCCTGATGAGCTCAGTCCTTGTGTTTCTCTCTGCTGTCCAATAGCAAGGCAGGACGAGGCCTAATCCTTCTCCACTTCTGTGTGTGCTCGTTACTAACGCTGTAGAAAAAGACTGTGGGAGGACAAAAGAAGCTTTAATAAAAACAGATTGAGAAAATTTTCTTTAGAAAATCAATTTTCTTCCATGAACTTCTGCGCACGTGGAGTTCAAGCAGATTAGCACGAGATGTTCACAGCTGGATTTTTGGTTTCCCTTATGGAGGACGACTGTCTCTGCGTTCCTCAGTAATAGCTGGTTTCTTCTGTCACCCTGCTGGAGTCGTTTTTCGCTGTTAACACTAGACATTACTGAACATAATGTTTATTCAGAAGAATGAACGCACAGTTCCTAGATGAACTGAGATTCTTCTGTATTAATTTCATCCTCTTGAACCAGCCCCAGACAAAACGCTGGTCAAATCGAGCAGTCCTTTAAAAGCTCTCATGCAAACAAACTGCTTTTAGGCTAAACACAAATTAGGAATTTTCTGATTCATAGGGCTAGGGTTGGATTAAATAAAAATGAAAGTGTAGTTTGTTTCTCTTCTGCTGTCCTCCAGACCCAACTCAATCTTGGTCATGGAGACTCACTACCCTGCAAGCTTTACCTGTCTTCCTGCTTTAATATGCCTGTTTCAGTGATGGAACTGCATCTTCAGCATGTCCTGAAGTTATTCACAAGCCAGCTAATGCCCAAGATGTGGCGGTGCAGAGCGAACATTCAGCTAGTGACCATCGAGGATTGAATAGTCCTGTGCTATCCTCTCCTTGCAGACTGCATTAACTAATAAACATCAAATTAGTGTGGGTTTTTCACTGAGTGTTGCTGACAGCATGCACAGCACTGCTGAGAGTTTGACCCTACTTGTAGAAGTGCCATGGCTCAGTTATTTGTCTCCGTGGCCGAGACCACCCCGGGCTGGTACGGGCCCTGGCACTGCCAACACGAAGCCCCCCCCCCCCCCCCCCCCCCCCCCTTTGAAAAGCAGTGATTGTTTAAGGGCCGCATCCATCACTGGAGCTGTGTCCTTTGTTCACGTTCTGTTTTGTCTTTCTTCGCTCTCATCTTGACTCCCCCCACCGCCCCCCCCCCTCCACCTTTGATCTTGTTTCTTTCAGAACTTTTTTTTCTGTCTCATTTTAGTTGGAATGAATGAACTCAAATTTCAGTATCGAGTTCTGATCTGATCTGTGTTGTTTTGCCTCGGCTCTCTCGCTCTTTGGGCACGATGCTCTGTATTAGTGTTTGTGCTGTAAGACGGCCTTGAGTTCAGGAGAGCACGTCATCTGGTGTGGACTGTCTGGTAGGACAGTCAGTGAGTGTGTGTTTGTGTGTAAGCAGCTGGGTCTGAGGCTACAAGAGTCCAAAGGGAGGGGAGTGTGGGTAACAAGATAGTACAGAAGCACTTCCATGGACACTACATCCCATATGTGAGGCAAGATGGGGTGAAGTCTCCTCTTCTAGAGGAGAATCAACAAACAGCATAAAACAAGAATGTGTGGATTTGAAAACTTGTGTTCTGGGTGTTGCTGACAACCTTTGCTAGCTATAATTTTGTAGAATAATCAATATTCTTTTAGAAAGGACTACATTGTATTTGCTAGTGACCATGGGTGTTGGGGGAGGTCTGAGAAGGTGGACTCTGACCCTCGTCTTTGATCCTGGACTGGATGGAAGGAGTTTGGGAATTTCAGATTCACATCTCTACTGTTTGCAGCTGATGTGGTTCTGATGGCATCTTCAAGCACCTTTAGCATGAACTTGGGTGGTTTACAATTTGGAGCCAGTTCGCACAGCAACTAGATATCGATTTTCATGGCCGATATCTAGATGTTTTTCACCTTTTTTCGTGTTAAAATGTCACTAATAACATCAGTTGATGCACAACATTTCTGAAGCTGAATCAGTTTTTGAACTCTGAATTTGACCAACTGTTAAATCTTAACTCTGCACACTGCTCAGTGTCAGTCAGACACATAAAGTTAGACTATTTACTATGCAGATGTTATTGGTGAATGTAAATTAAATTATGTAACAGCCCTAGGCTGCCTGACTTTAAATCAGCTTTACTAAGGACAAATATTGGCCGATGACGATACATAAACAAAAAGTAAATATCGACACAATATATCGACCGACCGATATATCAGTCTACCTCTGGTTAAGTACATTCTTCTTAGCAAACCAGAGAGCTCCTAATCCTGTTTAGAGCCAATATGGTAATCAAATGAATCCTTAGGATGAGATTTGGTTCAGAAATCGGCACGATTTTCCTGTAGTGTGAACCGGGATATGAAGTTTACGGGATAAGAGTCAACTCCTCAAAGCCATGAGTCTTGACTAGGAAAAGGTGAAATGTTCCCTTCAGGTTGGGAGTTTATTATGGCGCTTACACATTAGCGTTGGTTCAATTTGGTTTCACACACAGGTCAGATTTGCGTTTTCGGTTCCGAGGCGACTCTTTTTCTCAGACCTTTTCCCCAGCAGTCAGACTGGGACCGAGGCGACTCTACGGACTGATTGGCTGGCTGAAATTGCTCCTACCGCCTACGAGCATCGAATGACGCAGCATCACAACACTGATCATGAATCTTCATCAGCTCATGAAAACAGAGCAGTCACCATGTGTTAGAGCCGGGCCGAAGGATCACGCGTTTATGGTCATCTCACAAGGAGAAAATAAATAAATCAGTGAGGCCTTTAACACAAGCGTCCTGCTGCCTTCCTGATGGAGGACATTATTCATGTTCTCTCTCATGTTGGGACATGTGTATAGATAAGTGTGTGTGTTTTGGCATCTCGTGTCCCCCTGAGCGATACGTCCTTCCTGATGCACCGATGGCGTCGGCCCATGCTGGCCCTAGCACCTATGTGAGCTGCTTCCCTGTCATATAGAGACACCTGCTCACGCCAGCTGTCATGAAAACCACAACCATCACAGACACATCTGCCACCACCGATACATCACACGCTGCTGAGCATCTAACTGATTCAACTTATAGACTTAAATCAACAAATCTAATGTAAAAGAAAACGTGTGTGTTTATCTTTTCATTTTGGAGGTTTTACTGAAATTCATTAAAGCAAATAGAACCTCTTTCCTTTCACAGCGATCGGAGTACGCTTGAGCGGCGCTACACCATCAGGCTGGGGGTGCGCGTTCATGTGTTCACTTTCACCATTTGGATCATGATTGTCTCTTACAGGGAAGCCAAAATGCTCCCTCACATACGGCCTAAATGTTGCAGGTGGTTTTTCAAGCTCCCCTCTGTCTCCACTCTGCTTCACTTGTTTGGATTGAACAGGTGGTGCCTCGGCCCTCCACGTGATTGTGTGCTTGCTGAACCGTAGCATTTATACAGTTTGTCTCCATCGTTCTGTTAGATCCTGGAACATACGAAGGAAAACACATAATCTGAAGCTTTATTGTCATTTCCAGTCAGTGTACGTCATGTTTAACCTGTTCTAGTCTACGGACACGAACCTGTAGTATGCATAAGCCTGTTTTACATGAAAGCATTAGAACATTAAGATAAATATGCTGAGAACCTCTCCTTTAGTCACCACTAAGAATACAATTAGAAAAATATTATCAAATACCTTTTTTTAAAGGAACAATCAACAAAGGTCTTGTGGAAGCAGCGACACAACTCAATAGGGCTGCACAATATATCGAAAAATTATCGTCATTGCGATAACAGGACGTGCGATAGGCCCATCGCAAAGCACGTCAAAAACGGTGATAAATGTTTGGTTCAAATATTTCCATTTGTGTCATACATCAACTTTTTGTAAACCAGCTCTGTTTTTTACGCTGAAGTATTATTTGACCAGTCAAATGTAGCTCTTCTGATATGCGGCCTATCAGATGGGTCTGTCCACGTAATACGCCCACCCCCTACGTAGACCCTTACTCCAAAATTCCACTATCTCTGCTCCGCTCCGCTCCGCCCCCGCTTTCCGCTGCCGCTCGCTTCTCTTGTTCGTCATGCTGGCTCAGATTAACGAACGCACTTTGTGCTGAGGTTTCTAGAATCAGCGCTGCCAGTGAACCAACCCACCGTTAGCCCCAGGCTCCGGTTAGCTTCCAGCTAAAAGGCTACAGCACTCTCCTCCCAGTCCCACCCTGCTAAGGAGGGCCTGGAAAAGTTCCCCCACACATCAAAGTGATTTTTCATTTATGAGCTTTTATAACCTTGTTAATCAGGATAGTTGATTTGCTGCTGCACATAAACTGTCAGTCAGAAGCTCTGCTAGAGGAGCTAGTTCAATTTGTTAGCTTGTTATCAGAATCATAGTTGCAGTTTCATCATCTGAGCTGCTTTTTAAGATCTAGGTAAACTTGTTCAATTTGGGGTTAAAAACAAATGTTTTCACATATTTTCCATGTAGTTTTTTTTTTTTTTTGCCAGTTCCTCTTCTGAAAGGTAGACAATTGTTTTTCTCTTTCCCTCAGAAAATCTTAATATTCTCCTAGTTTGGCCCAGCACAGTTCACTTCCCAATTGCAGCAACAGCCCATATCATAACCACATAAGTGGAGAAAATGCTCAGTAGCAATGAGAGAATTTGCTGTTGCATTTAAGTGATGTTAACTATTATTGAACATTTAAACTTATTTTCAGATTTTTTAAATTTATTCAAAAAAAAAAACTCTGGTAAGGGATGTTTTTCTGTATTTGGAGCATCAGAAAAAGTTTTATGGTGGTGGTGATGTTTTAAAGTCACTGAGAAACTGCATGCATGCAGTGTGTTGTTTTGCTGCTAATACAGTAGCAGGTGCAGCTGCGTAATTTTTCAATAAAAATGTTATGTTGTAATGGAATTCATGCATTAGTTTTTGTTTGCTTTGAACCCAGAGCAGACGTCACACGCCAGACGACATCAACACTGCATACTTTAGTATTTGTTCATTTATCGTAATATTGATATCGCAATATTAAGCATGGTTATCGAATATCGCAGGCTATTGTGCAGCCCTACAACTCAACATATAATCAATGTTCCGTTTATGTTCTGAAGAAGCATAAAAAATCTCATTAAATGTCCTGTTTATGAACAAATGAGAAAAACTCAGTAAAATCGTTACCCCCGCCCTAGGAGGAAAAGAAATCCCGGCTGCTGTTGTAACTTTTAGGGCTGTTTTGGCGTTTTTAGCTGCATAGTTGAACTAACACAACAGTTCTGAGGCAAATGATGAAGCTTGAACCATCAATAGTGATCAAATCGATCAGATATGCTTCAGAATTTATTGTTTTGACTTGAAATAAAGGAGAAAGATGTTAAAACGCTTTTGACCACCTTTTTGTTCCAGCTGGCGTGGCTTTTTTTCCATATCCCTCCCCATATCTAAAGCAAGGAAGTCATAAATTTGGCTCCAGCTACAAGCGAGCGTTTCTGCTGCAGCTCTTATCTCCTCCAGTAAACTCTGTGGAGGCCTCAACGTTCCAAATGCCTGCTGGGGTGTCGGAGACAGAGAGCGTCTTTTCTTTCCACGGAGCTTGTGGGTGCTGCAGATCCAGCATGAATGCAGCTGCTGAGAGATAGTTGCCTTCAGGTGGGAGGGTTGGGCTGCAGCCACATAGCAGTGGAGAGGAATGCATCCCGCGCACGTGTCCTACCACAGTCCTTGTTCTTGTCCCAGATGCTTGGCTGCACATCCTCTTCATGCTGAGGAAGAGGAGGAAAAATGAAGAGATTGAGGCCCACTCCTCGCATACCTCCTCCCTCCATTGTGCTCATGGTTCTCCTTGATTCCTTCTCTGAGCTGATCAAACAGGTCATTTGTAGTGTCGCTCATGTATTCATTGAGGTGACTGATCACATCATCTGCAGACCGCAGTCACCTCTCAGAGAAGCAGAGAGCATACTCTCATTCTCTTGGAGCTCCAAAAGGCTAAGTATCCAGAGAAATCCATTTCTCCCAGTATGCTTCTCAGGTCCTGACCTTCCTAGCTGCTGGTGTTTAAAAGCCCCATCTCTGCTCTGCCTGTGTGGAAAGGCCTCAAGAAACCATCATTATGTTGGGTTTTGGGCTCATGAATAACTCCTGTATTCATGAGAGTCCTACAAAGTGAAGAGAGGAAGCTCTCAGGAGATGTTTACTTCTTTCCGCTGTGTTCTGCATACAACTGCTGAATAATTGGCCCTTAGTGTTGTTTACAGGGTTTTCTCCTCTTTTTTATGTCTAAAACCGTTGTAGTCAGTAAATCCAGCTTGGAGGGGATTAATTGATTTAGGGACAACCTGTCGGATTCTTGTCTCTGATTATTCCCAAACGCGGTCTGATGCTCGGTTATTAGATCAGGGTGTAACTTGTGACAAGCAGTCAGACTAACAATGTTCACGGCACAACCAGTCGCACTGAGCAGCTCAGACTTTGGGGATTAATCAAATTTATCAGGCATTTATTACGATCTGTTAGGCGCTGATTGATTCTCACATCAATCGTGGCGACTTATTAAACCAAAGGGAAGATCTGAGGTGTGGATGACACGACTGAGACTGGTCTGATTGTATTAGGATCTTGAGGCAGCGTCCCGTTTAAACACACCAGCACTGCCAGATGATCTCACAGCTGTCAGTAAAAGTAGAGCTGCTTTCACACTTCCCCTCCAACCCTCTTCTCACATTTGAATCCAAATGTCACTTAGACCTGAGTCTGTGAGGATCTGGTGCTGCCTCTTTGTTAATATCCTCGCGATGGGACCAAGGCTTTTGGGATGATGACGTCTGACTACTTTCATAAACTACCGCTAAGAGCAAAACGTCATTGTTTCTGGTGCTTTCAGCGCTGCATAAATGTTACTTATTGTTAAAAATTTAGCTTACCTCGACTTTCGTAGTTTCCAGTGCCACCCGGCAGCAGCACTCCGGAGTCTGGATCTCTGCTGCTAGAGATCCAGACTCCGGAGTTTTCAGGGAGTTTATTTTTATTTTTACAAGTTAAGAGAAGAGGCTGACATGTTTTCCTAAATAACGCGTCAGTGCAAGCAAGGCAGTTTCTTCAAATTATTCCATTTTCACAGTCGTTAGCAAAGCACTGTGCGTCAGTGATATCGGTATATATCGGTGATATCGTCAGTTCATATCCATAGGCTCGTAATATAAGTTTTTAATCTGAAATGGGAGGTGGCCACCACCGCCATTTTGATTGCGTCACACGTCTCCTCATGCCCAGACAATTCCATAAAAGGGAAAAGAGGTGGGGCTGTAAGGCTGGGATCAAATGAAGACATCCGTCGAACTGAAGCGATGTAGCTACAAGCTAACCCAAAGCTGAAGCGGAGATGGGAGCTAAGCTAACTGAGGTTCCATTTTATTAAACAGCACTAGTTCTCATGAGAACACAGCACCCGGTCGCGGCTCTTTGTGGACAAATTAGTTATTAAGTTGCCTTCCACTACCACTATTTTACAATTATGCAAAAAAAATAAATAAATAAACGAGCGAGTTTATCTGATGGCATACAGGAGTCTGGAGACTAACATCAAGCACCCTATCAACCAACTCACTGAGCTGCAGTATTTCTGTGGTCAGGTCTCTCTCCGAGTCCGAGAGCTCTACAAGCTGTCAGCCCGGGAAGCAGACAGGCACTGTGGTCAGAGATGCGCCAACCTGACCGCTGGGGAGAACCGGGTGGAACACAGAGGTTTCTCTCCGAGAGCTCTACAAGCCGGCAGCCCGTGCAGCAGACAGGTGCCGCTGCAGTCAGAGATGTGCCGAGCTGCCGCTGAGGGGAGGGAGTCCATACCGATAGTCGGAACCCAGCTCCACCAACATGTCATACTTCAATCCATTTTCAAAATGCAGCATTGTGTTAAATGCACTGGGTTTTACCCTATTAAATTTCAATTTCATGGTTAAACAGTACATGTCAAAATGGTAGTTAGGTAGCTACTTTGATAAGCTCAGCTAGCGCAAGAGCGGCAGTGACCTAAAATACATAAATATAATTTTACTTACTGAAAAAAATGAAGTGGAGACTCCTTGCATGCTCTATTAGTGCAATTAATACCACAGCAAGTCATTTTGTCCAACAATTACACAAATAATGTCCAAAAAGAATGCACAAACGGCAAAACTAATGGTCTAAGTTGAGAGACTGAAAATCGCGGAACTGTTTTCAGGCGAGGCCGAGGCTCTACTGAGGCCTTTCCCCGGAGCTAGCTCTGAGGTCACGTGGGTCGGATGCTCATTAATTATTTAGAATTTTAGGCTTTTAATACACTTAAACAGAAGAGTGACAAAAATAATTTCACCCCCCTCAGAGTTGTCATGAGTATAAACTAGATCTATTAAACCTAAAACATGTTTTGGAACCAGGCTGTAAACATATTTATTTCTGCTGTGAAATTGGTATTTTTAACATGGAAGTCAATGAGGATTTATTTTTATGTTTATTTGGCAGACGCTTTTATCCTAAGTGACTTACAATTTATAACCTATAGGGCATGTTGTGATCTGTGGGGGAAACCGGAGTACCCGGAGGAAACCCACGCATGCATGGAGAGAACACGCAACTCCACGCAGAAAGGCCGCAGCCAGGTTTCGAACCTGCAACCTTCGTGCTGCGAGGCAACAGTGCTAACAACTGCGCCACCATGCAGCCCACTTCTGCTGGATTTGCTCACTTCTGACTCCAGCCCCTATAGCGGATGAGAGTGGAACTGCAATTTTTGTTACTTCCTGTTTTGATCCTTCATATCCAGACCCGAATTATGGGGGCTTGGTTTTTACTTATTACTTCATGATAATTAATGTGTTAAACTCCCACCCCTTGTTTTAACACAACTCAAGACTTGACTTGGACTCACTTTGTAAAGACCCTAGACTTCACTCAATCTTAAGGTTTTGGACTTGACTCTCATTAACAATATTTATCTTGTGCAGTCAGTAACATCTTCTCAGCTGATTCAGTTGTTGGAGGGGATTGGTGGAGTGGTCCTGTGTGCATTAGTCTACCAGAAACTGTAAGTCGCTTTGGGTAAAAGCGTCTGCTAAGCACATAAACAACATAAACATAAACAACAGATTGTTGTTATTCAGACCCATGAACCTGAGAGGTCAGGACTAGTCAGGTCTGGTCCAAGAAGGCCCCTGCTCTTCATGTCAGAGCTGTTTCTCTGCTCCACGTTCTTCAGAAGCCTGTTAATCAGCCACTGATTCAAACCAGGTGTGTTGGTGCAGGGAAACATAGAAAACATGCAGGTTGTAACCATCAAGGACCAGGATGGAATTGCTCTCTGCTAGATGGAAAGTCTACAAGAAGGCACATTTGTTGTGTCATCCACTTTCAAAAGGAAAAATAGTTCAAATGTGTAGTTACAAAACTAGGTCCCCTGTAAACCCATGTTAGCACAACTCTTCCTCTGCTGCCATTCTGCCAAATGCCAAATTATCCTCCTATGTGCTGGTGCTGCTGGAGCAAGTGAGTTTCCCCACTGTGGTTCCCCCACAGTAATTAGACAGGTTCATGCTGCATCCCAAACAAGATGCTAACACAGACACGGTGCTGCGAAGATGTGTTGAAATTTTTGAAAAAACAAAATAATGTTTCTGTTGATATTTTGTAATGGGGCGTTGATAATAGAAAATTAATAATACCAGTACTTTTAGTGTCATCCGTTTGTGGAAATTCAGCGAAAATATGAAATCTCAAAGGCTGCGTAACCCTTCTGTTTTTAATGCTCTATCTATATTTTCAAAAGGAGTTGATGATTTTAAAATCATTTTAGCTTAAGTTACTCAGAGCCACTGCAGAAGGTCCAAAGAGCTCTGGTAACTGGAGAGGGACTGTGACACAGTATGAGCTTTTTCCGTTTGCTTGTTCGAGTTGAATTCAATTAGACATGAAATATATGATGATAATATTAATAATTTTATGTAAAGTGATGTTAGAGCAAAAGGCAGAATTGTTACTTTATAGTTTCATGCTGTCCAACAGTTATCAAATCAAGGGGTCTTTTTTGTCCAGAATGTTAGATTTAACATGTAAGGTACAAACAACAATTATGGAAGAGTTTCTAAAATGTCTTCTGATTTTTTGCACAGCTCTCAGTTTTCTAACAAAGTGCAGGACCTCACTGAATTTGTGCTGGAGTTTTAAACTGGTTAAAATATATACTTGTTTCTTTCCAAGTAGTCAGCATTATCTCAGATGTCAGGAACAAGTCTCAAAACCCTCCTGATTTAGTTTCCATTAGTCAGAAAATACAGAGTCTTTTTAGTAGAGCTTGGTGACCACTCTGAGGGCTCGAGGTGAACACAAACTACAATCTCTCTTTCACTTTACAGTTTAGTTGGAATCTTAAGCTCAGCTTCATCTGGATTTAAATCCAACCAGGCAACCTGTATTTCTTTGTTTCATTTTGGAAAATGCTCCTCTGACTTGTGGAGTTCCACAAGTTTCTAGTTTGGGCCCACAAAGTTTTTTGATCTATATGTGCTGCCCCTGGGCTCATTTTTAGAAAACACAAAGTACCAATATACCCAGGTCTATCTCGCCTATAAATTAGGATTAGGCATAAATGTGGATGGAACTAAACTCTTTCAATCTGATAGAAAATAACACAGAAGTCATCAGCAGTAGAAGATGTTAGTAATGTAATTGACCTTTTTGACCCTTTGGTATTTTCTTTAATTTTGTTTGTTTTAGATTGTATTGATTTTATTTCTACTGTATTTTAACTTTCTGTGTGACTAAATTCTGTTTTTCCATATTTATAAATACATCACCACTGAGTCAACTGTCTAAAACCAGCGGAAATTCAATATTCCAGTAATCAAACCATTGTCCTGCTAACATTGCTAGGAGCTTGAAAACAACTGGGTTTTTAAAACTTGTCCCATCATTTATCAGGAAGGGTAAGGGTTAGGAGGGTGTGTTCCTATTTGCCTAAAAGAATCTAAAAAAAAGTAGAGAAATCAGCGAGGCACTAATGAACCATTCTGATAAATTTGTTAGATCTGGTTTATGTGTCAGATGCAGATCTGTGCCTTCAGTGCAGCTTTAACCCATGATAGGCACGTTAGAAACTAACCTGTTAATGTGGCCAGATGTGACCAACAGTCAGGATTACACAGGAACATTACTGTTTAGACTTCATCCTTGTCAGGTTGTTTTTCTCCATTCAATTTGTGTTTTATTTGTATTCCAGTGGCGAGTGGCATCTCTGCTGGGCTGACGAAAGACAGCAGCAGATGATGGATGATCGAAATTTAAGAGGCCTCTTGGGCAGACCACTGAAGGGAGAAAAACAACAGCTCTGTGATTTATTCCTATCCTTGGGGACAGAGGGAGAACAAGCTGCTAATGCAGCATTTGCTGCTCGTAACTAGAAGTGATTGGTTACAACAGGTTTCAGATCCACTCATGAATTAGTGTGAAGAACCATGATTTTAGGAGGCTGTGGATGTTGATGAGACTGCTAGGCGGTAAACAGAAATGGCAGATAAAATCAATATGTGGTGTGAACTTGCACTCACAAGGACTCATAGTCTAAAGTCTACACTCATCCAATCGTCCTCCCCCAGTGATGTGCTGGAAACTAAACATCAGAATTACTCCACTCGTTCCAGTAGCGTCTTTAGGTTTTCCTGCAGTGAAACCAGTGGCAGATGACCACAGACCGGTGAACCATAGGTTTAATTAATGAGGCTTGTAGCTGGATGCAGAAATGACAGAACAGCTTTTTTGCTCCAGCGCCTGGCAGCTAAATGCTGTCTGCTAATAAACTCCTGCGAAGAACGTGAAACACAGCAGCTGGTCGCTGAGCGGTTTATTTGGTTTGTTTTTGTTGTCATGAGCTGTCAATCAAAATGTTTTTAGGCCAGAGCATTTTTATTGACCCCATTTCAGAACGTAGAACCTCAAACTGGCTAAAAAATGGAGTCAGAACCTCAAAACAAGCAGCAGCTTTGAATATTTTGTAATAGGGTTTTTGACTCTTGCCAGGCCAAACAAAGCTCTAATAAGAATTAAGGATGGAGGAATGGACTTGCTGTGATGTTAGGTCGCACCTTCAGCAATGGATAAGCTTGAAAGTGGGGCATCTTTTCCTTGTTTCCCCAGATGGAAGCAACATGAGGAAGCCCATGTATTGGATGTTTCCAGAAGAAGGTCATGGTCAAGGTCAAGGTCAATTTTATTTATAGAGTGCATTTACAGCAGCAAAGCTACACCCAAAGCGCTGTACAAGGTAAAGCAAATCAAGGTACAACAAATCAACAATAAAAACCTAAAATAAGATGAGCACACAAAACAGAAGATGTCTAGCTGTGAGACGAGTTGATATCCAGTTCTCTACCACTACCTTGACATCATTTCTATATAGAAACTGATCTGCTTTTGTTCTGTAAAATAATTTGAATAAACAAAAATATGTAAAACTTTGCTAATTGTTTTATTCAGCTTTTCCACTGAAGTACTTATTCAGTAAATGCAAATTTTACAAACATTTAGTAATTCTCAAAGTTTAGTCTAGAGATCTCATCAGCATCATTCAACAAATTCCTCAGATAAAAACGAAGATAATGCTGATCAATTCATTCTTGCACCACTAATTCTGAATTTTGGCTTTATGTTTTTTAAATAAAAATAACTCAAGTGCATTTTACTTTCAGTATTCAGTATAACATACCTTTGCTCGAATGAGGATGTATTCGCAATGTGGAGGCTTAAAAATAACTAGGGATGGACAATATATCGGTATCAACATTGGTATCGGCCGATGTGTCATTTTTAACATATCTGTATCGGTTCGATAAATAAAACTGGGCCGATATTAACAACCGATAGTTTTTCCATCTCGTCTCCATTTGTTTGCCTGTTTCAGAGGGTGAGGGGGGTGATGTGTAACTGTTTAGTCATGTGAACAGTGATTGAAATCATCTCAGAACTGTAAATGTGTGTGTTGTGTGTACATAATAACGTAAATTCAGCTTTAATAATTTTCATTCTATCCAAAATGTGCTGATTTTAAAAGCATTAATGTTAGTATATCGGTATCAGCAAATATCGGTTATCGGCCATAACAATGATCTCAGTATCGGTATTCGCCCAAAAATATCATATTGGTGCATCACTAAAAATTACCCAATCATTTACGAAACCATGGGTGAACTGGAAGAGCGTCTCCAAAGATTGTGAAAAGGTTTGCGTTGTATGCGCTGACTCCACAAACAAGGTAAAAAAGAAAATCAGGGAAGGCCAAAGGTCGTAGATCTTTGGGGGTCTCTTCTCTACTGCTGTATTTATGGCTCCACAGTCCATCTCCAATACATTGAATTTTTCTAAATATTGTCTCATTGCATCCGGACACAATCTGTCTCGTTACAGTCTTTTTCCTTTTGAGTTGCTTTTGAGCATGGTTTGTTACCCAAATAGGCCAAACCATTTTGTTTTGGTTCATGGACATCAAAGATGGTGTCACACTCCCATAATGCAAATATGTCATGATGTCTGTTGCAAAGCTCTATTACAAATTAAAATGAATAAGTTTACATTTAAACAATTAAAATGACTAAATATTTGAAATTAACAAAATTTATAAAATCACAGTTTCCTTAAATAACCAAAAGGGATACAGTGGAAATTGTTACAGTGATGCGGTCAACGGTCCATAAAATTACTCAGTAGTGATCCCAGTTCTGCTTCGTGACCTAAGTAATCAGACTGACTGTGAGTGAAATAATTAGTAGCATTAAAGAATCACAGGCGCCATTTTACACTTAGGACTGCTTTATGACAAAGCTCAGCTGTTGCTCCAGCATATCTTGGCAACCTTTTGCATAGGCATGCCCCCTCGCGGCGGGCCCTTCGCTGAGCCGGCAGGGAGCTGTTGATCGTTCCACGCACAAATGGGCCATTCCCATCTGTAACGGGTCAGCCCGGGCCGGGTAGCCCCTGTTGGCCCCAGCCTGGCCCAGTTGATTCCACACATCCTTGCCTTAAGCCCATGTGGGCTGATTCTACCCACCAATCAGAGGCTTGCTCTAATGGAAGGTATGAATTTGCTGTCAGCAGTGGGTGTGTTGGCCCTGGTTTGCCTGAAGCAGACCCCCTCGAGAAGAGGGCTGAGAATGAGCCTTGGTTGGCCCGGAAAAATATCAGGCCACCCAGATATGTAAACAACCTACGCTACCCGGCCCGGGTGGATGGGAATGGCCCATAAGTGCAGGTAACGGAGGGACCGAGCGTTCTCTGTGTTGGCACCTGCACTTTGGAACCAGTTGCCTTTGGTGGTGCGTCAGTCACCCTCATTGGGGGTTTTTAAGACTCGCCTTAAGACCCATTTTTTTGTCGAGGCTTTTCAGGATTAGCAAATTTTACCCGGTTTCGATGCCCCGGCCTCTTATTCTTTTTCTGGATTTTATTTTTTGCTTTTACTCTCCTCTTTTAACTGATTTTATGCTGGTTTTACGATTGTTATATTTTATTCTGATGGTTTTGTGTTTTTATTGTGTTGTGTTCAGCACCTTGGGCGTCTGCATTGGTTGCAGAAGGGGCTTTATAAATAAATGAAATGAAAATGAAATGAAGGCCTATTAATGATTAAAATATTACCATTGGCACTATGGAGACATAATTTGTATTGGCCTCACGCATGCTTGTGTTTTGTAGCAAGTTTTGTAAAATGTAACTTTTATTCTCTAACACATAACGTTCATTTTGTAACACGTAACTTTCATTTTGTAGCGTGTAATTCATGTTTTGTAACACATAACTTTCATTTTGTAACACGAAACTGTTGTTTTGTAGCATGTAATTCATGTTTTGTAACACGTAACTTTCATTTTATAACACTTGACTTTCATTTTGTAACACGACTTTCATTTTGTAACACTTGACTTTCATTTTGTAACACGTAACTTTTGTTTTGTAGCATGTAATTCATGCTTTGCAACACATAACTTTCATTTTGTAACACGAAACTGTTGTTTTGTAGCATGTAATTCATGTTTTGTAACACGTAACTTTCATTTTGTAACACTTGACTTTCATTTTGTAACACATAACTTTCATTTTGTAACACTTGACTTTCATTTTGTAACATGAAACTGTTGTTTTGTAGCATGTAATTCATGTTTTGTAACACGTAACTTTCATTTAGTAACACATAACTTCCGTTTTGTAGCATGTAATTCATGTTTTGTAACACATAACTTTCATTTTGTAATACGTAACTTTCGTTTTGTAGCATGTCTTTGTAACTGTAGACTGAAGTGTGTGTTTTGAGAGTTGTGATTTGAAACTTGCATATAGATTTTTTTTTGGCAAGTTACAAAATGAAAGTTTTATGTTAGGTACCAAAAGTTACGTTACAAAACAAGACTTACATTCTATAAAACAAAAGTTATGTGTTACAAAATGTTAAAAGTTACAAAACTTGGTACAAGTTACATGTAATATTGTCCCCATCCTAGCTCCATATTTGATTAACCACATTTCAGAGAAACAGAGGTTATTTCTGACCAGACTGACAAGCTAACCACTAGTTGTTCTGGCTGCAAAGTGGATTACCATAATCTATAAATAGCTGTAATAATTAATGATTGAATAGACTTCCATATCTCTAGTTTAAAATCCTTTATGCTGGTTTTATTTAGCCTGAGTTCTTTTATTTATTTCTGGTTGTTGTCAACAGAAATTAGCAGCACCACATCTTAAGAGGTGAATTTGTATTTGCAGTCTCATTTAACACCCAACCTGAGGGTCTGCCTGCGGGAACACAAACATCCAAACTCATTTCACGCATTGTTTAAGGAATTAGTGCAGAATGACAGCAGCAGCTTGGCCCGCTCTGACAGAACCCTGGCAGCTCCCTGCTCCTGAATCAGATAAGTGTCACCGTGCATGGAGCTGCACATCCATACTTATAGGAGTTATTTTAGTGACACAAGGCCCTTTGTGTTCCTGTGCTGCTCTGACAACAGGCCACTGTTGAACCCACTGCTAGCATGCAGATTCTGTGGTGCGGAGCTACACCCCATCTGTCAGTACAGTGTGGAGATTGTCTCGGTGGGAGGAATGCGCTGGATGTCCTCTGCTGTGGGAGCTTTAGCAGATTGAACAGTTTACAAGCAGCGTATTTCCTTTTCATAGGCACGGTCGCGGTGTGAGGATTGTAGGTTGCTGGAAAGGAAAATGTTGCCATGACGTTCCAGACGGGTGCAGATGAGGATCAGTCTGGTGTTGTCTACTTTAAAGTTGAAATAATTAAAAGCCTCTGCCCCAAAGTAACCATGCACGATGCAGGAGGAGTTATTTGGGTAACAAGTGCACTGGATCAATGCACGTCTTTAATCTCCTGTTTCCTGGAGTGATTCTCACTAAAACATGTAATTTTGTCTCTGCTGGTGTCCCCTGAAGCAGGAAGGGCCCGGTTCTCTCTAAAGGGGCCCATTGTGTTTGCTCTGGTTTGTTCTGTGCCATGCGGGCCCAACCCCATAGATGACCCTTGTTGTTTCTGCGCAGGCCTGGTCCAAGCAGATGCCAGCCAGAACAATGGCCACATCTCGGAGAAGCCGGCGGTGACAGACTCCTCGGGCGCTGAGGGCCCCCACCAGCTCTGGACCTCAGCCAGCACAGCTGACCTTGACGCCGCCACGCCACGCCCCCACCTGGTCCGCCTCTTCTCCCGAGATGCTCCGGGCCGGGAGGACAACACCTTCAAAGAGCGACCCTCCGAGTCGGATGAACTGCAGACCATCCAGGAGCACAGCGGAGCGGCTTCAGAGTGCGGGTCGGAGAGCCCCGAGCAGGACTTAGATTAGGCTGACTTTTGTTTTTTTCTTTCCCTCTCCTCTCTTTCTGTTCCTTTTCCATCTTTGCGCTTTGCTCTCTCATTTACGAGAGGCGCTTAACTCCCCCCAACGTTCGACGAATAAAAATCAACCAACCAACAACAACCATGGCTTCAGCTAGCAGCTCTGCTCAGGCCGCCTTCGGACTGGGCCGCAGAAAGAAGAACCCCGGGCTCTTGGATCAGATTGGGAAGTTCTTTGGAGGAGACAAGAAGAGGAAGGGCAAGGTGAGGAAGAGGAGGGTGAGTCGAGGTTGAATAACGCTCGACCCCTCGGGTGTGTGTCATTTCATTTAACCAATTCTCCCAGAACTCTTTTACTTTGGATTCTTTAACACACGTGAGATTTTATTGCTTTAGTAACCTTGTGGTGTGGTTCTGTTGTTCTGATGGTGAACCAACGTCTGGTACCGTTCTGTGATCCTGCACAGGAGAGTGACTTTTCTGTCCTTACTTTAGTATGGTTTGTTTTTATTTGAATGATACTGACATGAGTAGCATTTCTTCAGACGATGTGATGTTTGAGCATGTTGCTGCTGATTACAACAGCCGTGTTTCCCTTCAGGTACCTCATGAAGATGATGTTAAATATTAGAAGTCCGCATGTGGATCATTAGGGCCGGATTATTGTTGGATTACCTGGTGTAAAACATCTGTTGGAGTGGCTGAGAGGGAGATAAGGTGCTGTTTACAGAACGCCAGTCAGTCTATCACAGTCAACTAGAGGTGATCAAAGAAATATATTTATATTTTATGTGTAAAGTATATTAGAGTTTAAGCTTTAATTCCCTTTTTTTAGACTCATAGATGAAAGTTTGTGTTCTGAAATGTGATAAAACTCATTTCGTGTTGCAGATTTGAGCCCACGTGGATTTCTGTTTGCTTTTACCTGTTTTATTGTGACGTTACTATGCTAGCCCCACTGTCTAAGATGTCTAAAACAGATGAAAAGAAAAAAATCCACAATGTTTTTTTTTATGTTTTTCTTTTAATATTTGGAGTTGCTTTGGTTCTGTTTGAGCCCCCTCCCATAGGCTGTGTGCTCAGCAGCGCCCCCCGGAGCACACGGGCTTATATGACAGCATTCTGGAGCCACTGTAGATGTTAACTAAGAAATGGGTGGAAGGGGGAAATTCAGGAAAATATCTCAGAAGTGTCAATATTATTAAAAAAAATACTTGGTTGTTCTTTCATGTTGGAAAATTGCAGATTTGGTGTAAAATTTTCATTTTTTTTTCATGTTTAAATGTTGGAATAAAAAGGTGCTGATAATTATTTTAAAGGAAAATCTTACGGAAACGTTTTTATTTTCTGAGATCGTATTTTTCTCAGAAATGTAAAAAAGTGGCAAGAATTCAGTGGGATTAAAGAAGGATGTGGATATTTTCTGAGGATTAAGCAGGAGATATACTGGGGGAAAGCTCGCTCACAATTAAATAATCTGAATAAATACTAGATTTTATTTTTTTAAATCTTCAGGTTTTTCCTTTTTTTCCCATTTATTGTTCACAATCTTGTTTATTTTATTCTTATAAATTTACAGCTTAATTTACTGTAAAATTGTCTTTCTCACAAATGAAAGCCTTCCCAGCATCAGAAAATATCCATATTTTTCATCTAAATGAACTGAAATAATCTTAAAATTTCTTTCAGATTATTTTTATTTTTTAACCCAACCCTGGTCCTGATACACCATCATAGTTGGTAGTTGTCAGATTAGACGCTTCCTTAACCATTAGACCCTGCAGAATCACTAAACAGCTCTAAAATATGCATTTCCCTCACGCCTTATTCCACATATAAACTAGTGTTCAGAGCAAGAATCAAGGTAAAATTATTTTAAAGCTATGTGGCGTCTCTGTTCTTTAGCCTGCTGATCAGACTCTATTTAACTCAGATATTCAGGGAAAAGTTCAACAGAACAAAGTACAAAGTGGCTGCCATATTTGTTTGATTCTCTCATTCTTTTGTGCCATAAGTTGCGTGCTCTTCCTCCTTTTATTCGTAGCAACTTTACCAAAAAAAACAAGAAAAAAAACTACTTGTATAGATAGATGTGTGTTCACCAAGGATTTGCCTTCAAACAATTAAATCTCAAGTAAAAGTCTGAGCAGTTGGCCCACCTCTGTTGCCTCTAGCAAATAAACTGCACTATCTCTCTGCTGTAAACATCTACTTCCCAATCCAGATTTCATCTGATATGTTCTTAATCTGCCTGTCCGTGTGCATGCAATCTCCACTGATATTCTCCACTTAGACCATAGATTCAGTATTAAAGCGAAGGTTTGAACATGCATGTTTATTATGGGATGTTTAATTGTTTCGATATGTTGGTAACTGTGGAGTCATCAACACTCTAGTTTCCTGTGCTTTTTAATGTCTTTTCAATCTGTATATTAATAATTAAAGCAGGTGTTTTGCAAACATCTGCATCAAGTCTCCAGCTGTTCGCTAATGAGTTTGTGATCATTTCAAGCTAATCGGAGAGGATATTGAGTTTGCATAAACAGGATCTCTTTAAGCAGAAAGTAGGACTGACAAATAACAGAATGTTTTTTTTTTCTTTCCTTTAGTTTACATTTTATTTTGTTGAGTGGAACTCAGAATCAGTCATTAAACGCTACACAGGAGTGAGTCTGGCTCCTACCCGACCAGAAGGTCCAGACTCGGTCCGTGTTCTAACCCCAGTGTCTTGTCTGAGGGAGCGGAGATCTGACTCCTCCTCCGTCAGTGGTTTGCTCTGCTCAGGTTGAAGAGTCTTTGACCGTGTGTGTGTGTGTGTGTGTGTGTGCGTGCGTGCGTGCGTGTGTGTGTGTGTGTGTGTGTGTGTGTGTGTGTGTGTGTGTGTGTGTGTGTGTGTGTGTGTGTGTGTGTGGACCCGCTGTTCCCTAACGCCTCCATGTTGCATGAGATAACTGTAAAGCTGTTCCTTGTCTCATCCTGTTCCCGAGCTTTTCCAGTTCCTGCTGATTAAAGTCTTTAACAACGGCTGAAGAACTCTGGTTTTGATTTGATTTTGAATTTTTATATTTCCCGTTTTGTTCTGTTGTTCAGCTGTGACTGATGGGCTAACAGCTAGTCTGGCTGGGGTCTGAATGGGCAGACTGATGCTTGTTCTGATCCTGGTTCTGGCACTACTGAAGGTTTCTCCCACTTTCCACTGTCCCTCCTCGTGATGCTCTTAACAAATATATATATTTTATTTCCTTATTCAGGAAAGAGCTGACAAACTAACATTTTATATTCTTAAAGGGTAAAATATGCAGTTTAGGCTTGCTTCTAGCACCTTCTAGAGTCTGTTATTAATTACTTGTTGTTAAACCAGAATTGAAACTTATCCTCGCTGTACGCTTGTCTTTTTAACACCTCATTCTAACAGCCGGAATGTCTGAAACATGCAGGAAACGTGCTGGAAGCAGACCGCAGCACTAGCTTACCAAGCGGGATTGGTCCGGATATTCTGAAGTTGCAAGTGCAATATTCTGGTCACAGGGGGGTCTGAGTGACATATTATTAATCCTGTAAAGCAACGATTCTCAATCTGGGATACGGGACCCGCCAAGGGGTCCCCTCTAGATTGCAGGGGGTCCCCACAATTTTGTCTGTGCTGAGGTTGTGAGGTGCAAAATTATATTTGTAAAAGTTACATTTATAAAATCCAAATAACACACCAAATAGTGTAACCAAAGCTCTGTAAAATAGTTGTATAACGTTTTGTATGCGGGTAGGAGTTGTGGTTGGGGGTCCTGGTTTATCTTGGACACAGCAAGGGGGTTCTCAAGGATAAAAGGTTGGGAGCCACTGCTGTAAAGGGTCGTTTTAGCACATAGTGCCTCAAGAAAACAATGTAAAACCCTGAAAAAGTTGCATAGTATCCCTTTAATAGATCTAATTCTGTTACAATTCAATTTACTGCAGCCATTTGGCTTGAATCTGGACCTGAAGAGCAGGACTTGTTGATTTCTGTGACGCATTTTGAGGCGACTTTAGTTATGAACGAGCTACATAAATTAGAGAAGAGAAGAAGTGTGTGAAAAGTTTAGTTGATCAGTGAGCAAGAGTAGAATGTATGGAATGCTAAAAGGGTCATAATTAGTGAAGGCAAGTGCCAAATGAACTGATAAAAAAGTAAATCACCAGGTAAAAACATTTAGACTTTCTTGTTTTGACCCTGATCTGTGGATCCTAAACCAAGTTAATAATGTTTTATGAGGCTTTACTTTGCTGGAAAGTTTAAAATTAGTCATTTCATTTGTCTGACTGTGACTAGCTGTTAGCTCATCATTCTGTTGAAAACTGACTGATTTTCTCCAAACTGAGGCTGTTCACAGAGCTGGCACGTTTTAACTCTTTATAACAGAATCCTCCCTGAAAGTATCAAAACCAGCATTTTAACATCCATAATCTAATCAGTCCGCTATCTCTGACCTCTGGTTCTAAGACGATGCATCTTTCTGATTTGTAGAAAAAACAACCAGACGCAGAAAACGTCTCTTTGTCTTCGGCTTCTATCATAGAAAATAGACATGAAGAAAGTCCTCTCTATCACATAAATGTGCTGCAGAGCAGAGGGCGTTACGGAAAGCAGAGCTACTGTTTATCTGCACTCTGACGGAGCTCAGTAATGGATGACACACTCAGTTTGTTTTTGTGTGCCCAAAGAAATAAACTGCTAGAAAATAAATACAAATGTTTGCAGACCGTCTGCCAGAAGGGCGGTGTGGAGAAAAGGGAACTGAAATAAAAAGATTTGGACTGAATTCAGAGATTTGAGCCATGAAATAAGCTTCATCTAAATGTTTAAGACTAAGTTTAAATCATTTTACCAGAAATTAAATGTGCTATTTATAATTTTGTTTTTGTTTTACAAGGACACTGTTTTGTTGTTAAAGTGCCAGCTGTGCAAGAGGGAGTTCTGTTGTCCATATATTAGAGATTAGTTCAGGTCAGATTGATGAGCTAACAGCTAGTCAGGCCAAGGTCATCAACTCTAATGCAAAAGCTGTTTTGTAATTGTTTACAGTTTTGGATTGCTCTGGTATTTTGGCAGAAATATGAAATTCCTGCTGAGGTTGAATTGGAAAAGTTTCAGGTTTTGCTTTTGAAAGCAGAATTCTGCACAAATCTCTATTTTTTTTTCACAGACTGAGCTTGTTTTGAAGTTGCAGTAATCCAAATTGTTCTGGCTCCAAACTAGCTGTTAGCTTATTAACCCAGTCGACTCTGCAGCAGATGAAATGCTTTGTTCATAAAATCTAAATTATTGTTTTAAAACAAAACAAAAACCATTTTAATGTACCATATCTCCTTTCTGCTATAATCCATATATAATGCTTACAACCATTCCCCCAGATTTCACCTGACAGATTATTAAAAGCACGTCTTATTTCCATCCTATAATCAGTTCTTTCTTGTGCTTGAGTGGGTCTCTGTGACGAATGTTAAACATCCAGGAGAGTTCAGTGGGAATAAAAGTCCTGTCACCAATGTGTCTTTATTCTGCTGCTGTGGGTAAATAAACGATGTTATCTTCTGTTTGAGTGAAACACTGGTTCCTTTACATTTTAAACTCGTATTATTCTGGGTAAACATCACAATCTTGCTCCTCCGACACAAGCGAAAGGTGTGTGAGGTCTCTTTTAAACCCTGAAAGTCACTAATTCTGAGAGGGCCGTTAACCAACTTTGTGCTAAAGAGCTAAATAAAACATAAAAGCTTTATTTTCCACACTGGAGCCTCTGAAAAACACAGATCTGTGGGAGAGAGATGAAGCTGAAACTCCCCACAGGTTCAGAGTGTTGTTGATTAGCAGCAGCTTTCCTGTCTGGTGAATTTAGATTTTCCTTCTGGCAGATTTACCTTCAACTTTTACAGATGTTTGGTTTTGCTGCCTGTAATAATAAAACCAAATCTACATGCTATAGTTATATCTAGTTTATTTGCATCTTAATGGTGCAATACTGACAGAGTTCACTCATGATGCCAAACTGACAAACATTCAGTGTCCGATCCAGACCCAACCCAACCCTCAGGGAACCGGACCCCAGATCAGCAAACAGAACCTGAGTCCAAGCAAAACAAAACAGTTTTCAATTGATGATGTCATTTATCGGGGGAACAAATCTACCTGAACCAGCCTGGTTTTGTGTAGAGACCCCTTGGACTTGATGAGTCTGTCACGTCTCTGTGGAGCACTTCTGCTCCTCTCTTACTTACACAATAATTCTCATTCAACCACATTGGAGGGTTTCCCAGCCTGTTTAAGATCAGATGTTCTCCTGCATGACTAGCAGCAGAGCAGCCCCAGACCATTACACTACCACCACCATGTCTGACTGTTGGGATGTTTTAGTGGTTGTTTAGCTAGATGGAATGGGATGCACACAGAACATTCCACTTTTATCTCATCAGTCCACAGAATATTATCCTAAAAGAGCATCGGGATGTTTTTAAGTAAACGTGTCTTGTTTATGGTCAGCAGATGGCCTTCAGGCTCTCCCACAGAGGCCATGACGGGTTTTCTCTACTGTTTTCTACTGCAGCGATTACTTTCATCCTACAGGTCTGGCAGTAATTGGGCTTGGGTCAGACTGAACTCAGCTTCCAAACAATGTGGTTGATGAGTTAAAAGGAAACTAAGCAGTGTGGCTTAGGAGCGGTTCCATACTAAAATTAAACAAATCAGCTGTGTTCATGATCTAAAACATGCAGGAAATGTGCTGGAAGCAGACTGAAGCGCCAGGCATGTTAGCTCCACTTTTACTTTTAGGTGTTTCCCATTTGGTACCGCTCGGCCCGGCCCGCATTGCTTTCGTACCTGGGTGGCCTGGTACTTTTCCTTCTCCTACCGTTGTTTTTTTTTTTTTTTTTTTGGCCCCTATCATCCGGTGGTCCACTCAGGGCTGGCCCAGGCAAGCATACCCACTACGACTGATTGGTCGGCTCAAATACACGCCTACCATTAGGGGGAGCTTCCTATTGGCGGATTGAATCAACCAATTCATTATCACCTCTGATTGAAGCGGAGGCTGCTCTCTTTTTCTCACTGCTGTGAGGAGCGCAGCAACACCACCATTTTTCTGCTGAGTTGTGTTTCTGTGTAGCATACAGATCACCTTACACGCGTCACTCATCACCTCATGCTACTTTTGTGTGGAGTAAAGATCGCTCTCCCCACCCCCACAGACTTCTACACACACTTACCCCGGGTTTCCACGGGAGCCGTCAGCAGCACGTTACTGCAGCAGCACGTCTTGCTCGCGTAAGCTGCTGCTTGGCCCTTCCCACGAGACGCGAAGCAGCAGGGGAGCAGCTGTCACCGACCGAGCACGAAGTCACACGAGTGACTTCGTCAGTAAACACAATAACAAGCAGGAGAAAATTACAACATGGTTTGTGTTTTATGTTCTGTCCGTTTTATAATCGCCAATACGGACCTGAAAAACAAAGGAGACCGCTAGCTAGGTGATAACTTCTCACGGGGACGCACAGTTAGTAACATTTTTTAAAAGTAAAGCAACCGGAAGGCAGCACGTTCTTTATTCTGAAAATCTCTGTAGCTTCTCTCCATTTCCGCGTCCGATTTCCTGTCTTTCCTTCCCCAAAAATGTCGAACTTGACCCGTTTCAGAGGCGTCGCGCGTAGAAAATAGAACCGGCGCGTGACATGCTGCTCCTGAGACGCGGCCGACTCGCGCTGCTGACGGCTGCCGACGGCTCCAGTGGAAAAGGTTCTGTTGACCACAGCGGTTCCTATCAGCAGCTATGACGTGCTGCTGCAGTAACGTGCTGCTGACGGCTCCCGTGGAAAGCCGGGGTCACACACACACACTCATGGCCGGACATTTTCATGCATCTTTTGCCCCGCCCACGTGCAAGTGCGATATCCTGGCGACAGAGGGTGGTGGGGGTCAGAGTAAAGGGTCATTTTAGCACATATTGGCTCAAGAAAACGATTTAAAATATGAAAAAATTGCATAGTATGGCCTTGATTAATGACTTTTTCACACAGGAACAGGCTGGTTTGGTAGCTTTTATCTCCAAAAGTTTACATTTGAAAACAGCATGTCATGCACACTCAGTATCTTCATAAACAATCAACATTATTCATGTTTTGTAAACTTTGGAGGTCCTGACTGTTGAGAAGGGATGGCAGATTTCTCCAGACTTTACCAGAACATTGATTTATTTTAATAAATCCTTCATCAGCGACACAGCAGCAGCTGGCAGGAACCTCATTTAGCTGCCATCACTTTCCACTTTCCACTCACAGAAGGAAAAGTAAAGGGGAGGACAAAAACGGAACAAATCCAGAGCCGAGTGTCCTCTTCAAAGGTAATGGTGGTTAAAAGTGAGACTGAATTAGGACAGTTCCTTCAGAATGATCTGATCTCCTCTTTCCTTTCCTGTCCATCCCTTTCTCCTCCTCTCTCCCTTTAAACAACCGTGGCCATCGCTCAGGTTGCTTCTTTCTCACAATTATTTTTCTTTATGTCTCTTTTTCCCATCATTTTCTACATTTGTAGAGACGGGCCATGTACAACAGACTTAGAGGAGGACATCATTAAGGCACCTCTACTCAGCCTAGAAGGAAATAGAGTTCACTCACCGATGTCAGTAGCAAAGGAAAAGTAGAAATAGTTGTAATGAGAGGCTACCAGGTTGTTTTTTGCTCTTTTTTCTTTACTTCTGTATTCTTGTGTTTATGGGACCAACTTCAAAACACCCATACGAGGTGGAGCAGGTTCCTCATGAGGGGTAATAGTGGTGGTGCTTCTGACAGAGCCCCCACCCACCCCCCCTTGGGTACTTTAAACCCCTTTGATGCTGTGGAGACATAATGGATGAGAATCGCAACACACACACACACACACACACACACACACACACACACACACTGCACTGCAGCTTTTATCCCTCTCACCTTGTCTCTGGGTTAAATGATTATTTTCTAAATGCTTTATATTTTTGACTCAAAGACAAAACCATAAAAATCGTATTAAACACTCACCTTAATGTCTTTCTGAACCTGCTGTAAAGCTCTTGATCTGGTGCTTGAAGCTAATTAGTCTTTTCTGTTAAAATGAACCCGTCATCTTGTTAGTTTGCACCATTTTAATTACTAATTGTCAAACATATTTTGTTACTGGGTAGAATTGACCTTGTTAAATGGTTCAAATGTTCATTTTTCCTCATTAGATTAAATTAAATTACAATTTCAAACAAACATCTATTTTTTTTGTCCTTCAGTTCCAAGTTGTAACCTTGGAAAGAACACACAGAAAATTAGACCCGAGCAGAAACAATATTTCGAAATAATTTCTAAAAACAACAACGTAGCACATGCATTGCTTAAGCTGCTTAAGCATTCAAAATGCTGTTTGAATGCTGAAGCTACTTAAGAACCAAAGTGAATGCTTAAATTGGGCTGAAATGTCTTTCAAGTTAGGCTCCGTATTCTATGAGTGCCTTTAAAGCTAATTGCGTATTATTTTCACAAAAAAGGCAGATATCTAAAAAATGTTAAAGATATCAACACAGAAGTCCTGAATGCGTTGGTACAAAATTGAAATCTGTCGAAGGACGGCAAAAACGTATGAAGAAATATTGAAACTGTAAAGAGAAACAGGAATACTAATTTTAATCTTTAAGCATTCAAACAACAGTAATGATTATAACAAATAATTTCCCAACTCAGTTGTAACATTATGGGAAAAAAAAACTTTTCCCTTTATAAAAGGCACATTTCTTTCTGATGGCACGTGTTGGTGTTGCTGGTTAGTACTGGTTTCTTCATACATCAGTAGGTCGTCTCCAGTTTCCTCCCATTGTTCTTGCAGGTTGGGGTGTTAGTGGTTTCTCCTCTCCAGCTGTAGGTCCAGGTTGTGCCTGCGGAGATCTGGAGCATCTCTGTGCTGCTGAATCCTGTGACACACTAACCACACGTTTCTGATGGATACCCAGACACCAGGAGTAACAGGCGGGTGTGCTGCACCTCTGCTTCTCTTCCAGGGTTCTTTCCGAGGTGCTCTCTCTCCAGCCCCTCAGAAAGCATCAGTGACCTCACCACGTAAACGTGGAGCAGAGAACGCCGTGGTCCACTTCTTCCGTACGATCGTGAGTAATGCCCCCGAAGAGCAACACCTCTCTAACACGTCAGGAGAGTCAGAGTGCTTCAGCAATGTTAGAGCACGCCTTCCTTCTGTTCTTCTTCCATGTTTTTCTGTCTGACTCTGTATCACTCACCAAGTCAAAGCCTCTTTCCTGTCTACTTGTAACTCTTCTCCAGGTGTCCCCCGCCCCTCCCAAGTCTAGGGTGAGTAGTGCTTTATGTTCCTCCAAGTTACAGACATTAGAGCAGGTAAGGATTCATCTCAGCGATGATACGGATTCAGGGAAAACTTCCAGGGAATTTAAATGATAAAAGCTCTTAATGGAAAATTAATGTTTCCATTCTGGAGTTGTTAACGGATGTGAGCATCCACCTGCTTTGCTCTTCTCCTCCTTCTCCCTCATGTATCACCTGAACTCCTCCTCTGCCTGACTTTCCCGTGATCCCTCCCTTCCTCTCCCTTTGGATGGACTTCCCACCTCCTCCTCCTCTCCTTCCCATCATGCCTTTGTGCTGAGTAAGTTTGTTCTGTCTCTTGTTTCTCTGCCCTCCCAGTGGAGAGGACTAGCCACCAAGATAGGCCTGGTAGGTGGTTCTAAAACCGCCAGATAAAAGAACTCTTCACGTTTTTAAAAGATGTCATTCCTTAAATTCTTTAAGGAGAATGATCGCCATATCTTTTACATCATATCTCCAGAGGTGTGACGTTGTGGCATCATCAAGTCATCTCCATGTCATGTTTTTGTTCTGCTCAGCAACTGAAACAAGTTAATTCACTGTGCTGATTGAAATCACCTGGTTTAATTGCTGAGCAGAACAAAAACATGACATGGAGATGACTTGATGATGCCACAATGTCACACCTCTGCTTATCTCCATCATCCACCTAAGCCTCCATAATCTGTCCATCCATGCAGCAACGATAAACACATAATGAGCGACTCAGGTGTGTGTCAACTCTCTCATGATGGGCTGGTTTCTCAGTGTCATCAGCTTCTGTCATAGATCCTTAACTCTGCTCTTCATCAGACACGCCTCATTCTAGAAGTCTGGATGAGACTTAACGTTATCAGCTCCTAATTTAACATCCTCCAGTGTGTGTGAGTGTGTGTGTGAATGAGTGTGTGAGAGGCAACAGAAAAGTTGTTGGGGATTAAAACAGGATAAAGCGTTTTTACAGCAGAGCTGACCAATGTGTGGAGAAAAACAGAGGAAGCTGATTTTAGATGAATTATGACCTCATTTATATTACATCTCAAGATTCCTTTCCTGTATTTTTTATGAGAATTTTATTTTAATCACATTTATTAAACTTGTACCAAAGTTTTGGCTTGCCAAGCCACCTAGTCTGGCCACGACCCATAGACAGAGCTCAGTCGTGGGGTGGAATCTACGGTTGTCTCTGCATGCTATCGGACATCGTGCAATACAACGTTCTCACCACTTCGGTTGTCAGTCCGCGGGGAAATCCACCACACACTGTAGACATCCTTTTTCTAAATAAAGGACATATCTCTATCCGCTCTCGACTCAAACAATAAACCAAGTCTAAATATTCCAAAGTTGATGCCAAAACCATTTCAAACTACTCTCCATCAGTCGCAGTAACATCCCGCCCACTAAACTGAAAGATTGCTGTGATTGGCAGGACGCAAAACTGATCCGGCCAATGGAAGACACACTGAGGCTCTTATGGAGCGTGGCGAGACCGACCAGCAGAGCAAAATCCTTTTGCTTCTGCAACAAGTTGTCTAGATTTCCAGGTTACCAAACTTTAGCATCGGGCACTAATCATCAGTGCAATAAATTTTCATTAGATTTGAGACTGCCATTTAAAAGTGTTAAACAGCTATTCAAGAGCTGCTTTCTGCGAGGGTGCTGATAGTGAACATGGATTAAAGCCACCCATTGGCCGTGTACGGCAGGAAAATTATATTTATAGTAATAATATAGTAAATATAATATTATAATGGGATTAGTCTGTAAAATCTAAACAGGTTTAGTTCATCTGAGGGAAGAGTTTGTGTTTTCAACCAGTGGTTCCCAACCTTTTATTATGAGGATCCTGTTTCCTGTGTCCAAATCAACTCAGGGCCCCCCAACCCCAACTCCTACATGCGTGCACACAATGACAGTGAATAATTACAACCTTTATACAGACATACAGAGATATGCCTCTCACACAGAGTTTTGATTGTACTATCGGGTGTGCACACCAATATTAAGAATTAGTTGTTTCATTTAACCCTTTGATGCATACTAGTCACTACAGTAGACAGGGACTCATAATTGTTATTTATTTATTTTTTGCTATTAAGCACAGCTTTTGATGACTTTATTGCATTTGAGCCCCTCCATTTGGACTTCAGTGAGTCAAGCCAACATGTTTCATGCTCAGAATGCACCCTGTACACTGAGGTGGACATGTAATAAATTATATGTAAATTATTAAATGTTACAAAAGATATTTGTTGAAATTTGTTTCATCCGCACCCAAAGATGAATGAAAAAAAAATGTTGAAAAAATCAGGGTTGAAGATTTCATAATTCATGCATCAAACGGTTAATTGAAAATAATCAATGCAAATAAAAGCCAAATGAGGAAAAAACAGATCCAGATTGGCAGTTTCTTTCACGTCTCTAAATTAAAATAAACAACAAAATGAGGCTAAATTAATATTAAATATCTGAATGAATTTTTCATTACAGGTTTTAACAGGTGTGATTGGAATTTTTCTATTTATATGTTTACTATTTCCTACAACAGAAATCCATGTTTTATAGGAAAAATGCAAATAAAGAAAACATCTTGAAAACGTTCCACACTTTTTATATAATTGAATAAAAAGTCTTACGGAACCCCTTCTGGAGACCTAACTGGACTCTTTTGTACAGTAGAATCTGGGCTCGATTGGTTTTCCTGCTGATCAGATCCTCTCCTACTGAGGAGGCTGAGGAGAAGGATGTATAACCTCTACATCCCAACCCTCTGCTCCATGCAGCAGTGACAGCTTTCTGAATTTTTCTCCACTCTTGACTGAACTCCAGATTAATCTGTGGCTCTGCGGAAGGACGGCCACGTCTCAATCCCTTCAGGAAAAGTCAAAGATGAGTCAAACTTTCCTGTTTTCTCTCTGCCAGGGACCCCAGAAGTCAAGCAAGAAGGCCAGTGCAGGGGACGGCAAAGGCACCCTGACTAGGATCTTCAAAATGGTAAAAAGAAAAACATCCTTCACAAACCGTTATTCCACATCATTCCTTTATGCTGCTTTTCCTTCCCGGGAATCAAACACTTACAGAAAATGGATTTCCTCTCTCATCCCGTTCTTGCCCCTGTTTTTCTGTATTCCTCTCTGCCTCAGTGATGATATCAGCAGCAGAGTGAGTAAATGATTCACAACGGAGGGACACTTGTGTTTAACTCGCTGCATTTGTTCAACACTGATATGCTTGGAAGGCATCATAATGTCATCGCTGCAGCAGCAGAATAATAACACCGGGGCTTTTAGACACATGATTGATGGTGGCGCTGCTGAAGAATCAGCCTGAAGATGGTTGATCCGGTTTTAATGAGGCTGCCGCTAACAGACAGAACCTGCTGATGCATTATTTATGTCTGATTAACAGTCAACCAGTGACCACACAGGCTCCCTCACACGGACTGGTACTCACTTATTTTATTTGGGTTCATTTTTTTTAGCCAAATCTTTTTGACTAATTCAAATAACATCTTTTTACTTTTTGGCTGTCACTGTCCAGTGTGAGTCACAGATGCTCAAACACTCAAAACAAAACAGCTCCTTTAGTCCCTGATTGAGATCTTCCTTCTATGTTTATCTTTTAATATAAATCCAGGACCATCAGCCGCGGGCACTTTTATCCTTTATCTGGTGCTTCAGACACCTGGAGGTCCAAGTCAAATGCTAAGGGTAAAGCACAGCATTAGTCCAGATGTCACCAAAACAGATCATGTGTTGTTGTTATTGCTTTTGAGAAATGCAGGCTGTTAGCTTGGTCCATTCAGTTCGTTAGGGACGCGTGAGAATGGGAACATTATTATTATGTTAAGGCTGACCAATCAGAGTCAAGCGTGTGACTTTACTTGGACAATGACTTGGGTCTAAAATCTAAACATGCAATATTTATTCTAGTTACTAAGATGATAGCCAGGAAATATTAACATGTTTTCAATTTAACTAATAAAACAATTAATCAGGGTGATAATTTATTAAGACCAGTGTCTCGCTGATTGTTGGTGACTAGATTCAACATTCAGGAAAAAGTTGTGCAGATTTTCAACTAGAACCAACCTGAATTGGAGAAATATTGAAACACAAACACACGCACGCACACACACACACACACACACACACACACACACACACACACACACACACACACACACACACACACACACACACACACACACAATCATGGTGTGGTTTTCATTATGAAATAACTAACAATAACAAAACATTTTAGATAAATTAATACTTCCAGCACATAACAGCCAAATATGAGCTGGGTCAATAAGGAGTCAGCCCCTAGAGGACATGATCTGAGGTGTATTTTCATTATTTTAATTGGTTCACCTGGAGGAGGTGGGAACTAAAACTTGTTCTGCAGCCTACCACTAGGGGTAGTTTTGGTCCTTTTTGACTTCAAATTTTGTAGTGTCAACATTTATTTATAAAATAATACCGGATTAAGATACACAGCTTCATGTTTTTTTTATTCTAGTCAAAGTCAGAAATAGTATCATAAAAAGGGAAAATTCATCCAGAACTACAATATAAAGAGTAAAATCACTCAGTTCCTCGTCGTTTATGAGGTCACAACATAAATAGTAACTAGAGTAATTGTGGGTTTCTTTTTTAATGACTCAAAGTTTTTCTGAAGTTAGTTGAAAATGATTTTCAATCTAAAAATAAAAACCTGAAACACACAAAGCAGAAAATCTTTCTAATCTGGTTCATTTGCACTCTTCAATTTTCATCATTTGGCAGTTTGCTTTTCATCAATTTGTTAGATTTTTGGGCATCTTTAGCTCACTGATTTGATTAGACAAGGAGAGAAGCCCAAGTCTCCCGAGGATGTCACTAAGCAACCAGAGAGTAAACAACTCTGAAGGCGATGGGAGCTATGATGGTGCCGTCTCAGAGGTTTTATACCACCAGTCCAGATAGAAGCAAGCTTGACTTCATTTCTATTCAGTCAGTGTCTTATTCAGGTTTTCCTGCTCCAGTACAGATAACTCCATTGACTGTATCTAAAAAGCTCCAGCTCTTCTCCCAGTATGGATAATCTGTAAAGATTCGTCTCATTTGTATAATCTTTCAGCCTCAGAATAGTCTCTTTTTTTTGCCACTTTTTTGATCTGAGAGCGTGGGAAAGAAATAAGAGCTGGAGAGGCTGAAAGCAGACAAATGTGGGAAAGCATGAAATTGTTGAAATTAAAAGCTTGCAATGAGGTTAACTTTGAAAGAAATCAGGTCAAAATTAAGACGACTGAATTAAATGATTAAATTGACTTTTATTTTAAAATTAAAGAGTCTAAATCTTAAGTGTAGCATTTTTGACTTATTTAAAACTGATGAACATACGAGTTTTCTGCTGCTTACGCAGTGACTCACCTACCTACCCTGAAATAATCCAGCTAATCCCCCAGCTGATCAAGGATGAAACCGTCCTTGATTTGTCTGCTTTAACTAGAAAATACAATCACTTCTGCTCTGTTAACATCTTTTATCTGCAGAGAACTGGGATTAGGCTTGGGTTACGTAAATCATATAAATGTATACCTGAGTTCTTTAGAGAAGAGCAGCATGCAGGTTGAAAATATGAAATGTCTCCCTGATGGTGGTTTCTGCATCATTTCCTGCTAAGATAGTTTGAAATGAGGTTCTGCAAAATGTTACTGTAATGAACAAATGCCATTTTAGCTGCATTAAGTTTCTCTTTAACTGTCCTCTGTTTAGAGAAATAGTGATTAGCTCTGACTAGATATGCGAACTAACAGCTAGTCTGAGCAGGGCTAACAACAGAGATTTGTGATGTTAAAACAACAAGCTACCCTATAAATCATCTAATCATTCATGTGAAGCATGGATATTTAGGAGGGTTTCATGGTGTTTTGCTCACTTTAGCACTTCCTCTTCCACCTGGAGGCACTTCCTGTAGGGATTTAATGTTTCTACCAGAATAACCGTGAGATATGCATTATACCTTGAACGTAGTTCAACTTTCAGTGCTTACTTTGCTAAATAATAAGGTTCCACTCAAAAACATTTGAGTTAAGAGCTGCATTTAGTTAACCCACCTCTAGCTTAGCGTGTATGCTAGCAACCCTTCACACTAGAGCGAGATGATTCCTGAAACAGAAAGCTAGAATCTCACTGGGCTGGCACTGCTGGACATTTAAAATGTGAGGAAATATGCAGACTTCCACTTGGCATCACCACGAGTTGAAGCCTCCAACCTTTTTGTATTTGTTAAACCTGCAAACTCTCATGTAGATTATGTTGCTACTGGCTCCATACACACTACTGAATATTTCTTCCCTCCACGTGATCTGAGTTTTTAGAAAGAACAATTATTTTAATGGCATTTCCATGTGAACATAAGATATGGAGCTATACAGAAACTATAATGTAGCGTCCAGTTTGGCACATGCCCACATCTACGTTGTGCACAAACAACAAGTTGTCCTGAATGATGTTTCCTGATCTCGTCTCCATTAAACTTTAACTGTAAATTTTCTAAGAGGGAAATGTCAGTTTTTTTTTAGCCAAGCTAAGAATGTTCTTTCTGTATATTTTGACATGTCTTTATTGTGTTAGCCAGGTTTGCAGTGGATGGAGGTATGTCCATCACATCATGAGTATTACCATAACCTGGTGAACGTTTGGAGACATTTTTAACTCTCTCCCAGGAACACTTCTCTCAGCGTGTCATCGAGTCGCTGCCCAGTGGGACGCCAGCTTTTCCATGAGCTCCTTCTCGATCTGATCCCAAATGTGTCTGTTTTCCAGGGAAGCAGGAGTTCTTCTCCAGCCAAACGCTGAAGCCCCCACCTCCTCCAACGCCCCGTCCAACACCAAGAGGGTACCTGTTCCTGAGCACATGGAGGGGGAATTCAAGAAACTTTCTCCCAACTGTCTCCTTTTAACACTTTAATCCTATTACTGCCCTCCTCCCCACACACTCTTTGTGCTGATACATAGCCACACAATCTGCACCCCCCCCCCACCCCCCCACCCCCCATCCTGTTATAAGTCTGTGCAGCCATCATCACCTGTGTGAACCGTACGCTGAAGCTGATCCTGAAGCCGCTCACATGTGCAGCCTGAATGACACCCCACCCCCACCCTCACCCCACACGTATTGTCTTATTTCTAACTGAAGGTGGCTACACGGAGCAGACCTGGGGTAGGAGGTAAAGGCCGGTGCAGGTCTGACTGACTGGACCGTTACTGCCGCTCCCTGATAGGCTGAAACCACCGGGCTGCTTCCGCGTTAGAAAAGAGCAGGTTTTTTGTTCTGTCTCTCTGTCTTTGTCCAACCTCTCCCAGCATGTTTGAGCTTTGTTTCTGTGGAAGATTAAACCCATTTAGCATAATCGTCTGTGACTTTGTGGTCATGATGTGTTCCCTCTTGTGTCCGAGCTGTAGTGAAGTGTCCTGTTATGAATGTGGTACTGATTTCAGATCGGCCTTTCATTTGATAAACATTTCTGTGATTTTCAGTCCAGAATCATGACACGACTAATGTCCACTTCCAGAACTGCGTTATTTTATGGTGAAGTTTTACAGCTTTAGTTTAATCTCCATATTGTTTTGTTCTTAAGTGCCTTTCCCCCTGATTACCAAAAAAAAAACTCAAATGCACTGCATCTTTTGGTGAATAATAAAGAAGAAAAAACACAATTTCAAAAAGGTGCTCTTTAACTAACTGGAATGATGCATCCTCTGGAATATGTGCGTTTTAAGTAAAACAAAAAAATGTTAATGTCAGCAGAAGAAAAGCTTGTCATAGGATGTGCTGCTGCATCCATCTTCCTAAAGCAGGTGTGTGAGTGTGAGTGTCATGTACAACATTCATCTATCGTAGTGTGTGTGTGTGTGTGTGTGTGTGTGTGTGTGTGTGTGTGTGTGTGTCATGAGAT
This sequence comes from Nothobranchius furzeri, assembly GCF_043380555.1. Taxonomy (NCBI): domain Eukaryota; kingdom Metazoa; phylum Chordata; class Actinopteri; order Cyprinodontiformes; family Nothobranchiidae; genus Nothobranchius; species Nothobranchius furzeri. The sequence continues at coordinate 55,474,615 of NC_091745.1, forward strand.
CCCTCATTGTTTTTTTTTCTTTCTGAATGGATCCTGAGAATGAATGTAAACATCCTTCTCATATTGTATGTGTAATAAAACATGACCGACCAGTTAACTGAAAATAAAAAGTAAAAACTATGAATACACCCAAGCCTCCGCCTCCTCAATCTGTCTTTATACATATATTTTTTTTTACCTGAAAAGAGGAAATGATTCATCATTATCACTGGAGTAAAGAAATAAAATACAACACCACAGTGGCAGGAAGTAGTACTACCAGGTCAGGTCGCCACATTGCAGCAAACAAAAGTGTGTCATATTTTCTTTCATGGCCCATGAGTCATTAGATAATTGTTATTCATGCCAAGCTTTTCCCAGAGGGAACATCTCACAGAGATGGGACTTGTAGTTTTCCAAAGACACATTCAGATATTTATGAGTGCTACAGAATGCCCAGGAGTCCAGGATAAATCAAAGCAAGGCAGCTTTATTTATATAGCACATTCATACACAAAGGCAATTCAATGTGCTTTCCATTGGCAAGGTCATCAACTACTTTAAAATCAGTGTGACAGAAAATACTATTTAGAAATGAATAAATAAGAAGGTTAAAGGGTGAGCAGTTACAGTACAGAATGTGCTGTACAAGAAACATTCATTCAAAGGCTGATGAAATCATGAAGGTTTTCATTTAAAAGTCACTATAGTTGGGGCACATATGAAGTCATGAGGAAGTTGATTCCATCTGTGTGCAGCATGGTAGCTAAAAGCAGCTTCACCCTGTTTGGTTCTGACTCAAGGTTCTACCAGCTGACTGTTTCCTAAGGATCTCAGAGCCCAGCTGGGCGTATATGAAGGAGATCCGACAAGTATTCTGGTCCCATGCCATTAAGTGATTTATAAATGAGTAAAAATACGTTGAATTTGATTCTGTAATTTACTGGTAACCAGTGTAGAGATTTAAGAACAGGAGTGATGTGCTCGGTTCTCTTGGTTCTTGCTATGACTTTAGCAGCAGCATTCTGAACAAGCAGCAGTTGCTTCACAGCTTTTTTGGGATGAACAGTTAGACGACAGTCCAGCCTGCTGGTGATGAACACATGAATGAGTTTCTCTAGGTTTGTTCTGGACATGAGACCTCTGAGTTTTGCTATTTGATGAATATGATAAAATGTTGATCTAGTTATAGCCTTAATGTGACCAGTGAAGCTCAAGTCTGAATCAATAATGATGTCATCCTAGCCTGGGTCTTTGTCTTTATTCCTCTGGGGCCAAGCTGAGCAATAACCTCCATCCTATCCTTCTTTTTTCCTAATACCATGACTTCAGTCTGGTCTTTCTTTATCTGGAGGAAGTCTGACTGCATCCAGTCATTAACTTTCTCCAAACACTGACAGAGTGACTGCAGGGGACGACAGTAACTAGGTGATAGAGCTAGGTAGATATGGGTGTCATCTGCACAACTGTTGTTGTGTGACCTGACCCAGGGGGAGCATAAAGACTGAAGAGCAGTGGTTCAAGAATTGAGCCTTGGGGGACCCCACATGCCATGATAATCTGTCTTGATTTAGGATCACCAGTAGAGACAACATAATCCCCGTCTTCAAGATTGATTGAAACCAACTATGGACTGAGCCTGAAAGTCCCACCCAGGTTACGAGCCTATCAAGAAGGATGTTGTGGCCCACAGTATCAAAAGCTGCACTGAGATTGAGCATCATTAGATGTTTTCCCTGAAACTGCATTTACATCATAATCATTTAACACCTTAAACTGTGCTGTTTCAGTGCAGTGGCGTTGTCTAAACTGCCTTAATGGAAACTGAAAACTCAGAACATTTAACCAAATTTACTGTAAATAACCACAAAGGCAACCCGAGGTCACTAATTAACCAGTTAAGCTGTTATTTGCTGTTCATGGCAGTGGCAGAAGCAGCTGTATCAGCACGGTGGAGTCAGCTGAAGGAGCGAGTGGCAGAACATCTCAGGGTTTGGAGTCTTATTTCATGATATTTGAACATTGTGCCTCTGATTGGATAATAGCAATGCAACTCTTCCACTGACTCCAATGTTGGTGTTTTATCTCCACAAATAACACAAGCCTGGAGGAGTTCAGCTGTGTGGTGGAGTTGTGAACACTAATGGTGTTACATCTAACCTGAACTGATGACAGCGAGGCTACTCGGGTGTTCTTGTTCTATAGATGATCCTCAGGTTGAGAAGCTTCACTCAGCAGAAGCAGCTGTAACCAGAAATCAATCAAACTAGCGGATTAACATTTATTTTCGTCTAAATGAGAAATTAAACTATGAAACTAATGTAGATACGACTACAACTAATGATATGATTATAATACAATATGAAATCATCATCTCTCTCTCACTCTCTCTGACAAAAAGACACAGACTTAGGCCAATATGTATGGAGGTTTTCCTACATATTATTTACATATGCACACCAATAATATTAATACTATTGATAGCATGGATGTAAAGGCTATGAAATAAAGACAATATAAGGTAGAGGTGGAGGTTTAGGATGCCATCATTTTTGTTTAATTCATTTATTTCATTCAAAATAAAAACAAATAAAACATATAAACAATAAAATATACATAACAACAAAAAAAATCAAATTTGAACAAAAAGGAGCAGAATGAAGAAAACGTTTTATAATTTCTGCCCCCTTTTCCAGAAGAAATAATCAATACAATTTCCATTAGTCAGACACACAAACAGATTCAGTTAGAACTTTTTCTTGTTCTTAATTCCAGAGTGACCATGATCATTGATTTAATTTATATTTTCATAATTACTTAGTACACTCAATTTGGTACATTTTTTGAATATATTAAATGACAGTTTTTTTTCCTTTTAAGGTTATTCCATAATTTAACACCATTTGATGATCATCAAAGCTCTTTTCTGTAATATAAATAAGGGTTGTGTATAGTTTTTGTATGTTGCTCCCCAGATTTCTACACAATATAACAATCAGTGAATTGTACAATGCCAACAAACCAGAATTAGTCAGTAAAAACTTGACTCTATGTAATAGTCCTTAAAGATTTGGCAATTTTACCTCAACTAATATGTGGTTTCCATGTCAAGTCTTCATCAATAAGAACTCCAAGAAATTTAGTTTCTTTTACTCTTTGAATTTCAATCCCATCTATTTCCAATGACACATCTCTGTTCTTTTCATCATTAAACAGTATAACATTTGTTTTATTAAGATTCAGTGTCAATTTATATCAAACCAGTTTTTAATTTTAATCAGTTCATCATTTATCACTTTAGCCACCTCCTCAATATTTGAGCCTGAGTAAAACAGTGTTGTATCATCTGCAAACAGAATGGTACTGAGTGTCTTAGATACACTTACCAACCCGTTAATAAACAAAATGAACAGTTTTTGTCCGAGGAACGACCCTTGTGGCACTCCACAATTAGCATCACATAGTTTTTATTCATGATCTTTTATCTGAACAAACTGTTTCCTTTTTTCTAAATAAGTTTTAACCCACTGATGAGCCACACCTCTTATTCCATACTGTCCCCTGTTCAGTAGGGGCGGGACGGCGTGCTGGGGGGACTGTGGATGGCTGGTATTTACTTGGAGACGGGCATATGTTTGTTTAGAAATCTCGGAGATTTCAACAAATAAATGACCGAAAAAACTACCAGGAACCATTGTACCCTGGAAAAAGGGTCTGGATGTCACAAAAGACCCTCCTACTAAAAGAAAAACCTTATCCCACCCAAGGATAAAATTTAATCACCGGGGGAGGGGCATCAAAGGTGAGGGGGTGGGGGTGGGGGGGGCACCAAATTGCGCCCTGGACATAGACCTGTGGGGCTTAAAAATCCCAGAGTTTCACAGTCTATTAGCTAATGCAGGAGGACGGTTTAGGAGACCATTTTCATGTTCAGCCTGCATGAAAAACGCTGTGGCCAACTCTAATCAGAAATAATCATTAAGTAAATGTTTTTCAGGGTTCCACACCTTTAATGATCCCAGTTTGTACCTGGTAATTAAAACAAAGTTCTTATTTTATTCATCAGCAGCTGAAATCACTTTATTAATTATTCCTGCTGAAATAACCGAAAAAGATTAAATAACGGACGTGAAGTTTTAGAAGAGTTTAGAATTCATGGAGGTCTGTAGGAGCGGCGTTTCATAGATGAACAATAACAAACATCTAACTTTCTGAAAACCTAAAATAAATCCATAAATATACAGTAAACCATTTTAATCCTGTTACCTTATGCATTATGACCTGCAGATTAAAGGAAGATAAAGGTCTGCAGTTTCCCCAGTTCACAATGTGTGGTAAAACCTTGGCTGTGATTGACAAATACAAATATTTGGGGCATTTCATAAATGATGACTTGGCTGACGATGATGATATTGATCGGCAATGCTGTAAGATGTATGCACAGGCCAATATGCTAATTTGTAGTGAAAAGGTTACTCTTTAAAGTACTCAGTAATATACGGCACATGTGGTCCTGCTACAATCAAGTCTTCGGCGACTTAATGTAGCATATAATGACTGTATAAGAATTTTGCTAAAGACACCTTGTTGGGAAAGTGCAAGCCACTTGTTTGTTTCAATGGGGATGAATACATATTCATGCAATGCGGAGGATCCTGGTGTATAGGTTTATCTGCAGACTAAACCAATGTGATAATATAACTATTAAGGGCCTGACTAATGTCTACTGTAGCACCACCCGCTTTCAGTCAGAATTGTGGCATCACTGGTATAGCAGTCTGCTCTGAATTATTTGTTTTTTGTTTTCTCTTATTTATTGCTATTGTTGTAATAGGGTACTTTGGATCCTCAGTCTGCTAATAAATGTTGATTACATCTTTATGCTGCACATGAAGTCATTCTAGAAGTTTTAATGAGTTCCAGAAGTTTCTCCTGTCCACTTTCCCTTTAGGACCTCCTGATTAGATTGTGCTGTACCATGATGAGTCAGACTCCTGAACAGGGGGAGGTTTCTGTGAGTTAAGACACCCAGGATACGAGATCAACACAGGTTTTGTTTTTCAAAGCAACTGAGTCACTTAGTTTGTATTTGAAGACATTTGACTAGTTATTCCAGGTGTTTTATGAGTAAACTGAGCGTTTCAAGCTAGGCGTCTCCTTTAGTGTGAGCCGAACTCTCGTTTCTATCAGTCCTGCCCGATCCTTCAGTCTGAGTTCTTCTTCCTGAGCAGCCAAGTCAAGCGAATCGAGGCAGATTGTATCCCAGCAGGTCCTGGCTAAATGCCGAATGAGCCCCGGAGTTTCCTCTACTTTCCACACACCTCATTGACCCTCTACACTACACAACAAAGTCACTCTCATCCTTCCGGGTGTTTATTTTCTTCTTCCTCCTTTGAAAAGTAAAAATAAAACGAGGAGAGAGACGTATTAAAAAAGTCTTAATTTATTCTCTGACCAATAGAAAATACAACTACAAAAAAATTGAAATGAACAAAAACAAAAGAAAAATACAGCTTATTATCTTGGCTTTGCTTCAAATGCAACACGATGCTAAAAGTTAAAATATCCAAACAATCTATGTACCGGTGGTTGTTCTGAAAATATATGCATTCTAACCACAATATTTACAAATGAACTACAGTCTGCACTAAGCTGCTGATGTCATTCATATCAAAGGAAGTGCCATCTTTACGTCAGAGTTCAAACAGCCACCAACACGTTAACTCTGACAAACTGAAAATGACTTTTCCCTGCCAGGCTCAGTGTACATTATCAACAAGTCAAATAAAGTGACTAATGTTCTGTAAGCCAGCAGGAAAAAGCCCACCTGTGCTGGTTCTGTTCTCCAACAGCACGAGAGGGGCCTGCACCTCCTGGGGTACCAGCTTTATTGGGCTGGATCTGTCTGAAGGGGATCAGACAGAAGCACAAACAGATAAAAGTCATTAAGCTAATCCACACAGCCCCACTTTGTTTACGCCACAGCTAATGAGGATAAACAAGCAGGGACCTGCTCCTCGGGTGAGAGCCTGTGGCACACGCCAGAGCAGGTGTAAGCAAAGCTTCACTATTTATCTGTAAACCCAGCCGGCTTCAGCAACAGCCAACAGCGTTCTCTGACTCATGGAGGTCATGGGAAGACATTGTGCCAGTCTCCAGCTGACTCAGGAACCACCTCCAGGTTGAGCTCTGGCGTCACCTCCACTGAAGACGCTAGATCCTCTTGACCCAGGGGAACGTCTTGTATCTGACCTGGAGGAGAGGAGAGGGGAGGGGACAGTGAGGGAGTTTCAGTGAAATACTTCCCCTTAACCAGAGGATGGATCCATTAGCACCTGGTCAGAGCAGCAGCAGATCTCATTCCGACCAAGATTTGCCCGAGGCCACCATCCAAATGAAACCATTTGTCAAAAAGCAATCTTCCTTTTCACACTGCAACTTTTCTTTTATATTTCAGTTTTTCATCCTCTAAAAAAATGGCGTACATTCAGCTACATGAACACACTCAGACAGATGTTAAAATGACCGTCGATTTGGAATAAATTAGCACAAAACAGGAATTGGGCTCCAGGTGGAGGCTTCAGACCCGTTCCTCTGAGGCTGCAGGCTCCACGCTGAATTCAATTTCATAGTAGGTCACTTAATAATCTGCGTATTTGTGCTGCACTTGTCAAACTCCTCAGACTCAGATCTGTGAGACTGCTGGAGCAGAAATCTGAGCTTCCAAAACAAACAACAAACAGACAAGTTATTCAACAGATACATGAAAAGGATCAAGATTTAGTCAGAGATGGCGTCAGATGAACGTACAGCTGTCTACACTCAGTGAGACTATCTCAAAAACAGTCCCAAAAAACTCTTCTTCCAAGCGCCTTCCTCACCAACAGCTGATCCAACGCCCACTAAATCAACAAACTGGAACTACTACGTCGGGATTGTTACAGAATCATGGCTACACCCACAAATACCAGAGCTGCACCTGCAAATACCAGAGCTACACCTGCAAATACCAGAGCTACACCTGCAAATACCAGAGCTACACCAACAAATACCAGAGCTACACCAACAAATAATAGAGCTACACCTGCAAATACCAGAGCTACACCAACAAATACCAGAGCTACACCAACAAATACCAGAGCTACTCCTGCAAATACCAGAGCTACACCTGCAAATACCAGAGCTACACCAACAAATACCAGAGCTACACCAACAAATACCAGAGCTACACCTGCAAATACCAGAGCTACACCTGCAAATACCAGAGCTACACCTGCAAATACCAGAGCTACACCAACAAATACCAGAGCTACTCCTGCAAATACCAGAGCTACACCTGCAAATACCAGAGCTACACCAACAAATACCAGAGCTACACCAACAAATACCTGAGCTACTCCTGCAAATACCAAAGCTTCACCAACAAATACCAGAGCTACACCTGCAAATACCAGAGCTACACCTGCAAATACCAAAGCTTCACCAACAAATACCAGAGCTACACCTGCAAATACCAGAGCTACACCTGCAAATACCAGAGCTACACCTGCAAATACCAGAGCTACACCTGCAAATACCAGAGCTACACCAACAAATACCAGAGCTACACCTGCAAATACCAGAGCTACACCTGCAAATACCAGAGCTACACCAACAAATACCAGAGCTACACCAACAATACCTGAGCTACTCCTGCAAATACCAAAGCTTCACCAACAAATACCAGAGCTACACCTGCAAATACCAGAGCTACACCTGCAAATACCAGAGCTACACCTGCAAATACCAGAGCTACACCTGCAAATACCAGAGCTACACCAACAAATACCAGAGCTACACCTGCAAATACCAGAGCTACACCTGCAAATACCCGAACTACACCTGCAAATACCAGAGCTACACCTGCAAATACCAGAGCTACTCCTGCAAATACCAGAGCTACTCCTGCAAATACCAGAGCTACTCCTGCAAATACCAGAGCTACTCCTGCAAATACCAGAGCTACACTTGCAAATACCAGATCTACACCTGCAAATACCAGAGCTACACCTGCAAATACCAGAGCTACTCCTGCAAATACCAGAGCTACACCTACAAATACCAGAGCTACACCAACAAATACCAGAGCTACACCAACAAATACCAGAGCTACACCTGCAAATACCAGAGCTACACCTGCAAATACCAGAGCTACACCTGCAAATACCAGAGCTACACCTGCAAATACCAGAGCTACTCCTGCAAATACCAGAGCTACACCTGCAAATACCAGAGCTACACCAACAAATACCAGAGCTACACCAACAAATACCTGAGCTACTCCTGCAAATACCAAAGCTTCACCAACAAATACCAGAGCTACACCTGCAAATACCAGAGCTACACCTGCAAATACCAAAGCTTCACCAACAAATACCAGAGCTACACCTGCAAATACCAGAGCTACACCTGCAAATACCAGAGCTACACCTGCAAATACCAGAGCTACACCTGCAAATACCAGAGCTACACCAACAAATACCAGAGCTACACCTGCAAATACCAGAGCTACACCTGCAAATACCAGAGCTACACCAACAAATACCAGAGCTACACCAACAATACCTGAGCTACTCCTGCAAATACCAAAGCTTCACCAACAAATACCAGAGCTACACCTGCAAATACCAGAGCTACACCTGCAAATACCAGAGCTACACCTGCAAATACCAGAGCTACACCTGCAAATACCAGAGCGACACCAACAAATACCAGAGCTACACCTGCAAATACCAGAGCTACACCTGCAAATACCCGAACTACACCTGCAAATACCAGAGCTACACCTGCAAATACCAGAGCTACTCCTGCAAATACCAGAGCTACTCCTGCAAATACCAGAGCTACTCCTGCAAATACCAGAGCTACACTTGCAAATACCAGATCTACACCTGCAAATACCAGAGCTACACCTGCAAATACCAGAGCTACACCTGCAAATACCAGAGCTACTCCTGCAAATACCAGAGCTACTCCTGCAAATACCAGAGCTACTTCTGCAAATACCAGAGCTACTCCTGCAAATACCAGAGCTACTCCTGCAAATACCAGAGCTACACTTGCAAATACCAGAGCTACACCTGCAAATACCAGAGCTACACCTGCAAATACCAGAGCTACACCAACAAATACCAGAGCTACACCTGCAAATACCAGAGCTACACCAACAAATACCAGAGCTACACCAACAAATACCAGAGCTACTCCTGCAAATACAAGAGCTACACCTGCAAATACCAGAGCTACACCTGCAAATACCAGAGCTACACCTGCAAATACCAGAGCTACACCTGCAAATGCCAGAGCTACACCAACAAATACCAGAGCTACACCTGCAAATACCAGAGCTACACCAACAAATACCTGAGCAACTCCTGCAAATACCAAAGTTTCACCAACAAATACCAGAGCTACACCTGCAAATACCAGAGCTACACCTGCAAATACCAGAGCTACACCTGCAAATACCAGAGCTACACCTGCAAATACCAGAGCTACACCAACAAATACCAGAGCTACACCTGCAAATACCAGAGCTACACCAACAAATACCAGAGCTACACCAACAAATACCTTAGCTACTCCTGCAAATACCAAAGCTTCACCAACAAATACCAGAGCTACACCTGCAAATACCAGAGCTACACCTGCAAATACCAGAGCTACACCTGCAAATACCAAAGCTTCACCAACAAATACCAGAGCTACACCTGCAAATACCAGAGCTACACCTGCAAATACCAGAGCTACACCAACAAATACCAGAGCTACACCTGCAAATACCAGAGCTACACCTGCAAATACCAGAGCTACACCTGCAAATACCAGAGCTACACCAACAAATACCAGAGCTACACCAACAAATACCTGAGCTACTCCTGCAAATACCAAAGCTTCACCAACAAATACCAGAGCTACACCTGCAAATACCAGAGCTACACCTGCAAATCCCAGAGCTACACCTGCAAATACCAGAGCTACACCTGCAAATGCCAGAGCTACACCAACAAATACCAGAGCTACACCTGCAAATACCAGAGCTACACCAACAAATACCTGAGCAACTCCTGCAAATGCCAAAGTTTCACCAACAAATACCAGAGCTACACCTGCAAATACCAGAGCTACACCTGCAAATACCAGAGCTACACCAACAAATACCAGAGCTACACCTGCAAATACCAGAGCTACACCAACAAATACCAGAGCTACACCAACAAATACCTTAGCTACTCCTGCAAATACCAAAGCTTCACCAACAAATACCACAGCTACACCTGCAAATACCAGAGCTACACCTGCAAATACCAGAGCTACACCTGCAAATACCAAAGCTTCACCAACAAATACCAGAGCTACACCTGCAAATACTAGAGCTACACCTGCAAATACCAGAGCTACACCAACAAATACCAGAGCTACACCTGCAAATACCAGAGCTACACCTGCAAATACCAGAGCTACACCTGCAAATACCAGAGCTACACCAACAAATACCAGAGCTACACCAACAAATACCTGAGCTACTCCTGCAAATACCAAAGCTTCACCAACAAATACCAGAGCTACACCTGCAAATACCAGAGCTACACCTGCAAATACCAGAGCTACACCAACAAATACCAGAGCTACACCTGCAAATACCAGAGCTACACCTGCAAATACCAGAGCTACACCAACAAATACCAGGGCTACACCAACAAATACCTTAGCTACTCCTGCAAATACCAAAGCTTCACCAACAAATACCAGAGCTACTCCTGCAAATACCAGAGCTACACCTGCAAATACCGAAGCTTCACCAACAAATACCAGAGCTACACCTGCAAATACCAGAGCTACATCTGCAAATACCAGAGCTACACCAACAAATACCAGAGCTACACCTGCAAATACCAGAGCTACACCTGCAAATACCCGAACTACACCTGCAAATACCAGAGCTACACCTGCAAATACCAGAGCTACACCAACAAATACCACAGCTACACCTGCAAATACCAGAGCTACACCTGCAAATACCAGAGCTACACCTGCAAATACCCGAACTACACCTGCAAATACCAGAGCTACACCTGCAAATACCAGAGCTACTCCTGCAAATACCAGAGCTACTCCTGCAAATACCAGAGCTACTCCTGCAAATACCAGAGCTACACTTGCAAATACCAGAGCTACACCCTCAAATACCAAAGTTACACCTGCAAATTTATCTAGCTAGCAGGACACTGCTTCGGTAGGAACAAAAGCTCCAGTAGGAGCAAGAGAAGGGGCTCTGTTTAAGTCCATATAGTCTGGTGCACCAACAGTAGCGTCACATACTCAGGTTGCTCCACTGATTTGGAAGTAACGACCATAATATAATATACCCAGCCTGCTTCCCATTGAACTGCTCTGAGCCAAGAACACATGATTGGCACAATCTAGGTCCCAGTGGCTTCTATCTCTTAGTTTCAGTCAGAACAGAGTTGAGAGAATTCCTGACCAGCACCGGACTATGAGGAAGATCCTGGAGGCTCCATGGCTGTAACGCAGGTGTATTATGTTAGGAATTATGATGGAAAAGGTTCAACAGACAACAGGTGGAAAACATATGATAATGTTGTGTTTGGTTGTTTGACCATATCTGTTGAATCTGGTGTTCTCTTGTATTCTGGAGACGTGGCCTATGGGGAGGAATCTGAAGAAAAGGGATTGGACCTTTCAGTTGTGTTTTTTCAAAATGTAGCTCAAGAATATGGCTTATTTCAGGAACACATACTTTACCTTTAAATCAAAGTCAAACATAACCCTCTGGAGAGCAAAGAGATGTCTGGATCAGGCTAGGAGGAAATCAAATCCAACATAAAGCTAAGAAGACTGGTCCCTTATGGTTCGGAATGAACATTCATGTCAATCATACGTAGAAACGTTAGGTCTTAATAGATTGATAAAAAAAAAAACGTTAATGAATGCCACATTTCTAAGAAATAAAACTCCAGACTTTTGATGAATGAGTTTCCAGTGGAAAAGCAGAGATCTGCTGCATCGAGGAAACTAAACCCAACTTCTAGGTTATACACTATACAAGGTTATACTGTATAGTCTTCATGAGGAGAGTTCAATTGTGCTACATACAGAGATGAGCTTAGAGATACAGAAGGATGGACTCCAGTTAATTCAGATAAAGACAAACTAGATGGCCCCTCACAGCTCATTGAAACAAGGCTTTAATGTAAACTTGTTTTGAATCATTTAGAGCTCCAAAGTTCTGCTGCTTTTTAACTCAAAGTTCACGGTAGGAGCTTTCAAAGAACCCTCTGAGCTGCCCTGGGACATGAATGGGGCTCAGTTTTGTTCTGGAGCTTCTATGCTGCACCTTCAATCTGTGCAAGTTAAGCCCGGGTAACCCTAACCCTGATTTTCCATTCCAACAATCATAAGGACTCGTCTGATTGTCATAAAGATAATCTCATCAGATATTCCTACCATCTTTGGTGAAGAGCGCTCTGGTCTGCCCAGAAACGTGTTGGAACAGCTCTGATGATAAATCACAGACATTAAAAGTGTTGGCTTGGTTTGATTTTGCAAAGAAAGAAAGAAATGTAACGTGATGAAGGAACTATTCCACCGAAGGTTATTTACCCTCTCTCCTCAGGAAGAACTAATCAGCATGAGACTGCCTCAAGATCATGCATTTGCTTCTAAACTGTTTCCTTTTCAGCTCAAGAGAAGAAAGAAGATGAACTCTTTCTTTTTAATAAATCAAAGAACTCTATTTTAATAAAGCTAATCAAACAAAGTATTAGTCCAATAACCAAATGTGAACCAATCTGTAAAATGACAATGTTCAGGATCAGTGGTATTTTAATATTAATAAGTAATATGACTTTAATCTTGCTGCACTAGACATTCTGATACACGTAATGTTTAAAGTCACATGACACCTTTTTTTTTCTCATCCAATCGGAACCTTCCTTTCTGAAGCGTGGCATAGAGATACAGAAGACTTCCCACTCAGACTTGCTTCTCTGGATACGAGAGTTCTGATGACAACATCACTCACACATACACCATCCATCTCACGTCTCATTCACACCAAGATCCATTCATCACCCAGAGTTTAGAGTTAGTCTTCTTTAATATTGTTTAGAAATAAATCTTCTTAAACTTTTTAAGGGTGACTCTCTCTTCTCTTGTCTCTCAGTTAATACGAAGTGGTTACATAATCCCTGCAATAAAAAGTTCCAGTCTTCTGGTTTAAATTATCCAAAGATCCATAAGATTGATTTCATATTTCCTATGGAATATCACAACTTATGGTTCATTAAATAACATGTAAATTAAATCATTACAGAAAGAAAGAAAGAAAGAAAGATATATTTTATTTAGTGCCTCTCAAGATAAAATCCTGAGGCACATCACAAGAACAAAAAATTCAAAATACAGAAAATCTTCAAAAAGTGATTAAAAAAAGATTAAAATTAGAAAAAAAAAATTAAAAATTACGAATTGGGATTAAAAATTCCAAGGCAAGGGAATGGGAAAATGAATAGGAAAGAGGGAAATCAGTGGATCCCAGCAGAATGGGTAGAAAAAGCAGATCAAGGAGAGGGTGATGATAAAGGTAACACCAAAGCCAGCCTGAACAGCTGAGTTTTCAGCTGCTTTTTGATGGAGACCACCAAGTCCACTGATCTCAGATCTTTGAGGACAAACACATTTTCTGTTGTGTAGCCAATTACAAACATGTTTGTTTCCTCTGAAGTCATGTTTGATCTGGAGAGATATTACAAGATTTCCCATCTGAGAGGTTAAATGTTGAATATGGAACAATTTAATAAAAAGCTGTATTTAAAAAATATAATACCTCCATGGGGCGTTTAGAGGTGTGCAGAATGAAGGTACAGAATTTCCTTCAAAGGCTATAGTTTAATTAAAAAATATTCAAATATTTCTGTTGACGGACACAACACTGGGTTTATGTTTACATCTTCCAGCCAGCAGAGGGCACCATTGCGGGTTGCCAAATATGGTAAACAGTCCGCTTGGCACAGTGAGGCTAGCACTGTGGAAAATGGCGGACTCGGCAAGTCAGGCAGCTGCTTCTGAGCCCAGACGATGTTGTAGATAAGTAGATAAGACACAGATGGAGTTATGGGAATCATAAATCATCTCTTTGTTAGAAACATTCTGGAAGGAAGGGGTCTGGACTGGGAGGGTGGTTGTTAGGTCTGTGATCATTTCTCTTGTTCTCTGGGAAGCATGGAGATGTTCTTTTGTGACTATGTTCCTCATTCCATGCTGCAATATGGAATTACAATGGTTCTGACTGAACCCAGAGCAGTTTCCTAGTTGTTTTAATAATTCTCAATGATGTTCCACATCAGCAGTGTGCCTTTTCACACAGCATGGTCAAAACTGTTACATCCATCATTTCTTTATCACCGCACGAGTGGTCTCATGTTTGAAAATCCTCCAACAATTTTATAATCCTGCAATGTGAACCAGGCTCAGCAAGGAGGTCTCAGGACAACCAAGCTTCCTGGAGCACTGGTGTCTGAAGGCCCATGCTCACGCTCAGGCACAGATGCAGAGTTCTCCATGCAGCTGAAAGGACCCAAGGGTAAAATGTGTGGAAACAATAAAGGGAATGATCTAAGCAATGGATAAATAATAAACCTTTGGGAGCTTTAGGTAATGTGGATGTTCATGAGTGTGAAGTGCCCCAAAGATTTGGAAGACAACTTTGGATCTCGTTTAGACAGAAAGGTCTTTTGAAGATGTGTTTGTGGAGTGTTTCTTAAATCTGTGCAGGATTCATAAAAAAGCAAGACGATCACTGAAACACCAGCACAAAGTCGCCCAGCTGTGGCTTATTCATGATGTGAGGCTCCTCCAGCAGGTTCATCACACTTAACGCAGGAAATAACAGAAGAGATGACATGAAACTGTCTCAAGAGGTCCGCTGCAGCTCCTCACGGTATCATCACAAGAGCTGAAGCTCCCAGCTAGGAGAGGACATTGGTCAGGTCTGAGAGCACTGGAGCTGCTAGATGTCAAACTCAAAGCCACAAACTACAGATTTGTAGTAACTGACTCTGCCACTTACACCTGTTATCCTTAGTCATGTACTGTATGGTTTCAGGGCACAAATCATTTTCAGGTTGGGTTTGTTTTTAAATAAGTCATCTGATAAATAATCATTTAGTGGTGACATTTGCTTAAATGCACAAAACTCAGCCGAGGCTGAGAATAAAGTCAGTGTTTGTACAAATCAAAGTTTATATATATATATATTTTTTTTTTTAATTAATAGACTAAATGTTAACCTTTCACTGTGCTTGGGGACAAGAAATGTCTGATGTCAGAGCAGGTTTAATAGAAAAACGCTGTAAAAGGCTCCAGCAGACAGGAAAACCTTTTATGAGGGATTTTATTTCCTGAAGCTGCAGTTATTTTGTCCCACACAAGCCTCCGACTGTGTCATGATTTTCCTGTAAAAAGGATGCTGATGGAAATCATTTCATGGCTGCATCAGCATGGAGCCACACTTCCATAACCGAAACAAGGCACCGGCTGTCGCTTCAGTCCCACTTCTGTTTTCTGTCACTTGTGGGAGCTTTCGGTGCAGCGTGAACAGGTTGCAACCCACCAAAATATAAAACCGTATTGTTCTGTTGTCAGGTGTGAAAAGTACAACAGAGCTGGTGTGTGTGTGTGTGTTCTGCTGAAACATGTCACAATGTTGTATAAAACATCTAAAGCTGAAGGGTTTGAGAAGCATTAACTTACTTGATCAGGTACCTTGGTAGGTATCGGGTTTATAACCTTTACATTGCAAGTCCTGTAGCTGTGTGAGATGCTACACTGTAAAAACTTGGGGCTTTTGTAAATGTCTAAAAAACATGAAAACTTAAGATACAACTGTGCAAAAACATAGACTTTATGAAAAAAAATAATGCTATTTCAGAGGCATAGTCTCATTTTCTGTGATGTGTCTGAGCTGTCGTGTGAGAATCAATTACAAATGTATGTTGCCTGGTCTAATGAGTCTCAATTTCTGTTGAGACATTCAAATGGTAGAGTCAGAATTTGGCGTAAACAGAATGAGAACATGGATCCATCATGCCTTGTTACCACTGTGCAGGCGGGTGGTGGTGATGTAATGGTGTGGGGGGTGTTTTCTTGGCACACTTTAGGCCCCTTAGTGCCAGTTGGGCATGGTTTAAATGCCACGAGCTAGCTGAGCATTGTTTCTGACCATGTCCATCCCTTCATGACCACATCAGCACTTCCAGCAGGATAATGCATCCTGTCATAAAGCCCCAATCATTTCAAATTGGCTTCTTGAACATGATGATGAGTTCACTGTACTACAACGGCCCCCAGAGTCACCAGACCTCAACCCAATAGAGCATCTTTGGGATGTGGTGGAATGGGAGCTTCGTGCCCTGGATGTGCACCCAACAAATCTCCATCAACTGTAAGATGCTATCCTATCAATATGGGCCAACAATTTAAAGAATGCTTTCAGCACCTTGTTGAATCAATGCCACATAAAATTAAGGTAGTTCTGAAGGCAAAGAGGGTCAAACACTGTATTAGTATGGTGTTCCTAATAATCCTTTAGGTGAGTGCATATATATATATATATATATATATATATATATATATATATATATATATATATATATATATATGTATATATACATATATCAGAATCAGAAAGAATTTTATTGCCAGCGCTCCAGCGAACCAGAGCATAGGAACTTGACTCCACAGAACAGCCTGACCAAGATTACACACACACATATAGACAGAACAGGTACAGGCAGACCACAAGAGCAGCCATAACGGCGCTCATTTCAATAGATGAAGAGGGGATTACATGAGGGGAGGTTGGGTGAGGGAGAAAAAGGCTTAACAGAGTTACACTGGCAGGGTGTAGCTCTACTATGCAAAAAAAAAAACACCTCAATATATAAGCACGAACGACACAGTTCACAACATGAGACCCGGTGGGGTGGGGTGGGGGGCGCTGGGATCCTGGTTTCCTCAGCGGGAGCAGCCTGTGTGGCGCTCGGCCAACTGAATCCACAGGTGGGTGGGAGGTCATGGGAAAGCACAGAGCACATTGAGTGCCTCCATTTTGATGACCTCGCTGCGGAGACCACAATCTGAAGGCGGGGTGGGGGGTGGGGGGTGTTCACAGCATTTGTCTGCATTCCTTCCATCGTGGGGGTTTTTGCACGCAACTCCAAGGCTGCTTATGGCGTCAGATTGGATAACAGGACTTTGTTTGGGTCAGGCAGAGATAATTTTCCTCTCTGCCTTAAAGTCTGTATTGATCATTCAAGTCCTCCAGTGAAGCCAATTTGGTGATTAAACATCTCCACACCGTCCGGTGACCCTCTCCGAGATGACATCCATTTTGCGCACTAACACCGGTAGCGCAGCTAAGACATTGTCCAGCTTACGATTCACCTCGAGTAGCGTCCCAGTCTGTGAGGTCTCCGCCCGGACGGTGCCGTCCATGAGTGCGGGTCGCCCTCCAATCGCTCCCGTCATCCCAATTTTTTGGAAAACCAGATATCCTCCCACTCCAATCAGAAGAAATCCAGTGATCATCAGGCCAAATATCCACACATCTTCGACGTCCTCAATGGACAGCTGAGAGAGACAGACGACATTCCACTTCTTCCAGGAATCGAGCATATATCCCGCTGCGTGTGTCCCGTGAGGGCAAACGCGAGCCCCCTCCTCTGTTCTCATCGTAGAAAAAATCTTATCAATCGCGTTGAATGACCAATTAATTAAATCCATTTCTGAAAAATAGTGATTTCCAGAGGAAATGCAGAAAAGCGCTCTGTAGGTAGACGGGACAAAAAGAGCCTTGGGAAAAAGATAAGGGAGCAAAGCAGAAGCGACTGTGCTCTGTGAGTGCCAGGAGAAGAAAAATGTACCTTACAAGCAGGCAACCTGAGTTCCAAACTGAGCAGGGGCAGTAAATAAATAAATAAATAAATAAATAAATAAATAAACATCTAGTGTGGGCCCTTAGGCAAGACCCTTGGTGCTATTCGCCTACCTTACGCCATGATAAGAGCAGCCGAAATGAATGAGATGTCGGCTCAGATGCCCCTCGGCCAAACAAGGTCAGGTGCTGGCGAGCCAGAGCACCCTGATGAAAAACGGACTACTAGAACAAGATGGAAATAGGAATGTTGGAATTCTACTACCCCAGTAACCCTAGTCAGAGGGGTTACATGCAGAGAGTGCAGGAAGACTGGTTACTTCGAAACTCGCACTCAAATATAACAGCCAAACCACTAGTGACTCAGTGTTCCAACATCCAAAAATGGCAACTGCTATCACGACTTGAGATTGATGAGAAACAACTCAAATGCTACGGGAAGGGGGAGCCAGGACAAAGGGGAGTTAATATCAACTCCCCATCCAGAGATTGGGTATGAAGTCACAATAAGTGACACAATGCTGAACGACGCAGCAACTGACCTGAGAGATAGGATAATAAACACCAGGCAATCTCAACGCCAACTACACGGCTGAGTGAAGTACCATCAAAAATCCTTGAAGATGTTTCAGGGCTCTGTCACTTAAAGAAACAAGTTGTTGTTGGCCATGCCCACCCATCCCCTGACTGGCTGCTATGAGGTGATGAGCTTAGATTTCTGGAAGGGACTCAGGGTAGAGCCACTGCTCCTCCAGTGTTGACAAGTGGGGACTTCTATGCTAATTTTCCCTATTGTGATGTCACAATACGAGACTTTATCAAACAGCTGGTTGAAGCATGTGATTTCTGATGGCTAAATAATTTGGAGTGTTTGTAGAGGCAGTAGAAACCTACATGGCAGCATAAAAGAGTGCTAAAACAGAAATTTGCTAAATATATCCTTTTTAAAGACATACGTACCACCCACCCTCTTTGTAGGTGTGCAGGATCATTCCATGTTGAATAGCATTGGTAGATTTTTGGGAAACAAATATACAAGATAAAACGTAACGAAACTCAAAGTGATGCTCTGGATCCATTACCAGTGACACCCTAGAGAATAGCAGTCCAATCTTTACACTCTGACCTGAAGACCCCTCATCAGCTGGCATTTGTGAAGCCACTTCCCAAGCAGAGCAGAAATCTCAGCACTGCACTCGTCTTCAGTAAGCACCAGTCAGGCTCTGAGGAGGAAAGCCTGCATGAAATCAATAATGACGTGGATATAGCTGAGCCAAAGGCCATCCACAGCCTTAACCTCAACCGTGACACTGTCAGGAGGAGATAATAAATGAACATTCACTATATGCATGAGGAGGAAGCTTCAGGTGGATGGACCCGTCTGTCAGCACGGCTTTCCTGCTTTAGAGGAGCTTAAAAATGGATGTGAACAGACACCAGTGTTGCCACTGAAAAGACTCATTTTAAACAGATAATGGGACCAGATGAGGCACAAGAGGAAAAATTTCACATGAAAGATGATTCTGTTTAGCAGAGTGGAGAGCCAGGTTTCCACTCAGCCATCTAGAAGGCTCAAAGGACACTTTTTAATGTTCGATGCAAACAGAGCGTGGATTATTTGAAAACTGTGACCACAAAATACACATTTAGATATGAACATCACAAAACTGTGAACAGGGACCCTGATCCTCTTGTGTATGCTGCTCCTGAGTGAAGCTGCACCAAAAGCCCTGACTAACAAAGCACTCAAGCCTTTTGTTTTTCCAGGTAACCCAGAAAAAGTGCCCGTGTGTGTTTGTAAGAGACGCTGCTCACCGTAGCCGTGCGATCTCTTCATGTGGTTTTTCATGTTGCTCTTCTGGGTGAAGCTGATGCTGCACACTTCACACTTGAAGGGCTTCTTTCCTGTATGTTTCACCATGTGGACCTGCAGGGCGCTCTTCTGGTTGAAGGCTTTGTCGCACTGGCTGCACTTAAACGGCCGCTCGCCTGCAGAACAACAAAAACATCAGTCTGATTAGTATTCAGTGCGGATAAATTAGCATTTTTATATATTATAAGGAAGGTTGCAAACTATGATATACTGACTTGGATTCTGGTATAATTAATGCAACTAATTGACATCCACCTTAAAACTAGATAGACAAATACACGCTCTAGCTCGATGATTTTGACAGAAATCTTGAGAGGCGCTCTGACTTTAAAAGACAACCTTTTCCACCAAAGTCAGTGAAAAACATTTTTGGAACACTGCAGAGCTTGGCACCTCTAACCCCCTGACCAACCAGAGCTTTTCTGATAACGAGAACCTCCTGCACAAATCCATGAAACCTGAACATACACACACACACACACACACACACACACACACACACACACACACACACACACACACACACACACACACACACACACACACACACACACACACACACACACACACACACACACACACACACACACACACACACACACACACACACACACATTTTAAAGGCAAAGGAGGTCCAACCCTATAGCAATAATGTGTAAAGTAAGTGCACAACTAACCAATTGGCTAATGTCAGGATAAACACTAAAAACACACAAGCTATTTTAGAAGAAGCAGAACAGTTAACAGAAGGGGCACAAAGCTACAATGTACATTTGATCTCCTTTCAAAACAGCTAACTGAAAACCAATAACTGAGTATTCTGTTACTTTAAAGTCAAATTTGGGGGTTGGACATTGGTACTGGAACTACTAAGTGCCTCTTTATAGCAACAACATCTAGTCATCTTAGGAATAAGCCAATCAACTTGGCACAGCCTAATGAGGAAATGTCCAGGATCAATTACAAAAACTAGGAAAAACTGCCAAATGTACCTGCCAAAAATCTACTTAGAAAATTTCTATT
Source organism: Nothobranchius furzeri (assembly GCF_043380555.1). Lineage (NCBI taxonomy): Eukaryota > Metazoa > Chordata > Actinopteri > Cyprinodontiformes > Nothobranchiidae > Nothobranchius > Nothobranchius furzeri. Next base: position 55,495,485 of record NC_091745.1, read on the forward strand.
GCTGCTTTGACTCTACTGCCAACATCACCTACACCCAAGAGTAGTCTGAATTAGCAGTGAGCCATGTTTGTCCTGGTCTGGATTTGTGGTTAAAAATTAAACTAATGAAGCTGCGTTGAAAGCAGTTTCTGAACAATATTGAGAGGTATCTGTTGAAGACTCCTCCTCTCCACGTTCGGACAACTCAAGAAGAAGAGTTCTCGTATCCAGGTGTGTTGTTCTAATGTGATGGTAGAATGGAGTTTCACCTCTACACTGATGACTGTCAGATCTACTTTCCCATTTCTAAACGCTCCTTGGACTGGATACAGTCATTGGTTGGTTACTTAAAGTGACAGTGTGTATTTTTCCTGGGGACGGGGCAGTAGATACCTAAATAGTTGCAAGCAAGCTGTATTTTTGTGTTGGTGTTAGACCTTGCAACGGATGCCCATCAGGGTCAAAAAGCCCTGGGGAGTGCAAACTTCAGCAAAATAACAAGCACATGGCCATCCTTGCTAAGGTCTTACTCAAACACAAATATACTGCTTGCAGTGATTTAGGTATGTACTAGAGGCTGACCAACATAGGTTTTTTAAGTCTGATGCCGATACCGATTTTTAAATAATTTTGTTGCAGATGGTCGATTTCTAAAGCCGATTATTAAGGCTGATATATATATATATATATATATATATATATATATATATATATATATATATATATATATACACGTTTTAGCAGAACACTGAATGTGAAAGACAACTGAACACTCACTGTGTGCAATATAAATCAAATAAGTCAATAAATCTCTTAATATTTATTGAACTTTAAATATAAAACAAACTCAAAACATTAACAATGTGCAAACTGTTTCAGAACAATAGAAAATAAAACAGATACAAGTTTTTTTTTAAAAGTTTTTAAAATAAAGAAGATCAAACAGTACCCAGAATAATGGTGCAAAATAGTGGCTGATCAAGGTAAAGCACACTACCACAATGTAGTAAAAAATAAAATCTTAATTATATATAAAAATAGTGCAAACATTAAACACCAAACTTAAAGGGATATTCCACTCAGCCAATATAATGGTTGGCCTACTGCCCCTTCTCACCAGGGACATTACACAGGGTCACTTCACATCACTTTAATTCTCTGGTCTCTTTGTTCAAGTTAGAAATTCATGCTACACTTTAAAGCTGCTACAGCAAATTAGGAAAACAAGTTAGCTTAAAACTTTTTTTTCATGCTTCTTAACTCATTCACTGCCAGCCGTTTCCTGATCACTAACGGCCTTCGCTGCCAGCGTTTCTGACCGTTTTTACTGTTTTTTTAAGAGTCACAGAACGTTGCGCGCTAGGATGATATTGATGCCAAAAAAACCAAAACAAAGAGGAGACTCACCTCTTACATCAGGAAGAGTCCGCGTGTTTCAAGCGTTATCCGTTCTTTCATAATCTGTTGTCGAATTGTGATCGGCAGACGTTTTTCCGGTTCGCGCCTCACTTTTTTTTACAGGAACAGCCCAAAACGATCTCCAAACACATGGATGTTTTGCTTCCTGATCATGTGATGTGTGACGTATGCGGATGAAGATCGGCTTCAGGGCTGAGATGTTTGTTCTCTCAGCGCGGGGGCTCGTTCCGATGCTCAAACAGTAAAAAAAATGCAAATGACGACTTTAGTCGTCATTGGCAGTGAACGGTTGGATCTAAAATGACGACTTTAGTCGTCAGTGGCAGCGAATGAGTTAACAACCTTCTAACATATATAACATATTGTGGAGATGGGGTATTTGTATATAAAACTGCCAATAACATGTTTCGGACCTAAAGCAACTACTGGACCATTCAGTCCTCTAACAATGCGGGCTTCCGGTTCCGTTGGATGCGGAACCATTGAAGAAAGGGGAGGGGTGATTGTTTCATCACCGTGTTTGCGTTCATAACCTATTGTTTGCTGATTCACTATAGTTTCAAAGTAAAACCTACATTCTGCTCTAACAGTTAAGCCCAGTTCACATAGCAAGAAAGTTATGCCAATTCTACCCTTCTGACAATCCTAAAGAAGCGCCTGATTACTAATCAGAATTTCTTGGTACTGTATGTGTGGTGTGTTAAAGAGTACTCTGGTCTGCTTCAAAGGATGTTTGGAATGCCCAGATCTTAAATCAAGGATATTCAACATATTGGATTATCTTGGTCCGATTTTGAGGAAAAATGAACGTGCTGCCTGCTAAATGTGACGTGTAGCCTATCAAACAGAGAGGTGACTGAAGCACACTGCATGCTCCTCACCCACCATCTTTGTTTACGCAGAAGTCACGTTTGATCTCAAGAGGTTTTGCGAGATTTCTAATCTGACCGGTAAATGTTAGTGTGAAATCAGTTCATGTGTAATGTCTAGTTTTTGCAGTGCTGATGCACACCACACACTGTAGGACCAAAACTATTATATTCATGATTTTTAATACTATAGTTGGTGTGTTTCTAATGTTTTTCAAGGATTTTTTAAAAATTTTGCAGCTTGAAACGGGCCTTAGTGTGTATGTATTCTGACTGTATTTGACTGAGTAACACAAACAGGGAGGCAGCAGTGATGACAAACATGAAATTGAAGATTGGCATTTCAAATTTATTTAACCCTCAGTGAGCTACACAGAAAACAGTGTCCTTAAACAAGACACTAAACTGTTTTACCTGCTCAGAATTGCTCTGCTTTGTGAGGAAATTGAAGAGTTGAACATAAACCTACTTCCTACCTAAGAACCTATTTTTGTAGATGTGAAGCTCATCACAGGGCCTAGACAAGGTTAAAAATATTCATTCATTCAAAATATTAATTAAAATCCAATATTTAATTAAAAGCGCAGATTTTATTTTCATTATAGATATAAAAGCCTTTTATCTAAGGCCTCTTGGTATTTAATTGTGGTATTAATCATAACACTTATGTTGCCATCAATGCTGGCGGATGCATCTTATTTGTCCTTGTAAACATTTAAAGTGTTTCTTGTTGAAAATATGCACCAAATGAATGAAACCATTACAACTAATATCTCCCATTGAGGTAACAGCAGGTTGGTATTTATGTAGACTATATTTTCTACAGAAAAAAAGGTGTCTGGTAGAAATGTTGACATAGACAGCTGCCCCTGTGAAATTTTCATTTTTAGACACTGTTTGTGACTTGAGGGCGTGAATGATGCCACCATTGGACAAAGAAAGGCCCAATAGCTCAAAAGCTGAGCATAAAGGAATAGAAAACAAGCAGCTTGCTGAGCAGACACTGGGAGAGACAGTAAACTAATTGAAGAGCCTTCAGAATGTGGTTGCAGAAATGTTTTAAATGGCCACAACCTGCTGTCTTCTGCTTGTAAAGCATCCTCAAAATGACAGCAGACAATAAAACGTCAAAAGGAAATGACAGGAATAATGACCTCACCTGCTTTCCATGCTTCACTGCAGCTAATCACAATCTAGGGTGATTACCATGGTCCTTCTACAGATGATCGAGCTGAGCACCTCCTTGGATTTAAAGCTGTTGTTTAACTGCATTAGACAAAAGTCACTCAAGGTGACCTTAGCATGAAAGCAAAACGGTATAAATGAGGTCACCAGTCAGGATTCTCCTCCCTTCTCTCAGGCTGTTACTTTACAGTTCTTATATTGTAGTTAGCTTTGACTCTAATACTCACTATAATATATCCAATAAATACACAAATCTATGAGATATCATGTAAATCTCCATTATTCTGCATGGTTAAAAAATGTACACCATTGGTGCAAGACCCAGATCACACAGGCTATGAATGAAACAGTATAGTAACTTGGTATCAGGATTATTGTAATGAAATTATCATGCTTATCAATATTATCACTGTATTCAAAAATGTGTTGTAAGACGTGTACAAACTACAGTTACTATAGTTACTGACAAGCTGTAAAACTGGGAAAAAGGTTCTTATTTTAAAGACCACAACATGCTAAGAAATAGCCACCTTTACATTAGCTGCAACCCAGCAAACAGATGTAGACGGCTTGTTGGAGTCACACCGATTAGCTTTCCTTTTGGTGTGCAGACTTAAAACTTAACAAAATTTTAAATACAGTCACGCTATATATTTACTCTTTGTGAGGGCTTAATAATCACCAGTACCCTTACCCTGGGAAGCTGCATCTGTTGGTAAATTAACTGCTTAATGTAGCCTTTTAAATACCACAATTACTAAATGCAAAACCACTTCAGTAATAACAAGCACAGGAATCCTTACTAACCCAGTAAAACTGGTACCCGTTTCCTCCCTGGTATAGGCACACAGCTGCAGTATCCCTACAAAGCTCCTTTTAAATTTGTATGATTGTTTAATAAATATTTGCTATTTGAAATATTTATTTTATTTAGCATTCTGTGTTTATGTAAGGTGTCACCGTCCTCTCGTCTTCAATCTAAATCAAATTAGAAAAAACACAAATGCTAATTAAACTGAAAATGATCTAATTAGTGATTTAGCTCTTGTTAGTGAAATGTGGCTCAGTGTACGAGCTGCTGCTGTAAATAAGTACAAGAGCAAATTGAATAACGCTCTGAATAAATGCCATCAGAAGCAGGACTGAGCTAGAATGCTCAGGTTTTATTTAAAGTGAGGACACGGAGGTTGCTTCAAGACCTGCACAAAGTTAGAGTGAGCAGCAGACTGACATTTCCTCTGAATGGCTTTTTAAAAGTAAACATCAGCACAATGGTGAGACAAGAGCTGTAAAGGTGAACAGGTGTTTTCTATGTTTGTAGGAATTTTTAATTGAAAGTTAGAACTCTTCTAATGAGCATAAACAAATCACAGTAGTCTTATGCTAATTATTTTAAATTATTGCAGAAAAACAAGTGAGAACACTCATTACAGTTTAACTGACCACCTCATACTGATGACTCTCTATAAATCACTTTTTTAAAATCTTTTGTTTTCCTCTTGATGCGTCTTACCTGTGTGTGTACGGTTGTGTCTCTCCAGCTGACTGCGTTTGGCGAACGCCTTTGCACAGGAGGAACAGTTGAAGACTCTGGGTTTCTGGGAGCTGGGTGACGGACCCGGCTGGTGCACTCGCTCATGCTCCTGAGGGACAAAGACAAATGTATTAAACTGTTACTGAACCAAGGCTGTACCAAAATGTTTTATTACACATGGTTCTATATAACAGAACACATAAAAAATGGCTTGCTTCATACACATCTCTTTTGTCATGACACAGTTAATTTGTAAAGTACATTATCATTATCTATCATATATATATATATATATATATATATATATATATATATATATATATATATATATATATACACACACATATATAATACAGTAAAGGCCAAACGGTTGGACACACTTTCTCATTCATTGTGTTTTCTTTATTTCCATGACCATGTCCATTTCCAAAGGGCCCAACAAGTGCTAAACACCTCTGGGAACTCCTTCAAGACTGTTAGGAAACCATTTCAGGTGACTTCCTCTTGAAGCTCATCAAGAGAATGCTAAGAGTGTGCAAAGCAGTAATAAGAGCAAAGGGTGGCTATTTTGAATAAAATAGAATATAATAATACATGTTATTTAACAGGGCCTTTCAAGACACCCAAGGACACTTTACAACAATGGGGAAAAATAATATAACAAGATAAACAGTACAGAAATATGTAAAAACACTAGGATGCTAAAATTTAAAACAATGTATTAAAACTATGAGGTAAAAGCCTGTGTGATGAGGTGGGTTTTGAGTTTTGATTTAAAAAGTGCAAGAGTGAGTGGTGCGTAGATCAGGGGGAAGAGAATTCCAGAGGTGGGGAGCAGAGCGGCTGAATGCTCTACTCCCCAAGGTGACAAGGCGAGCGGAGGGAGCCGAGAGTTGAGGAGCAGTAGAAGAACAAAGAGCACGGACAGGAGTGGTGATGTGAATGAGATCAGATATGTAGGATGGAGCCAGGTTATGGAGAGCTTTGAATGCGATGAGCAGAATTTTGAAGCTGATTCTCTGTTTAATGGGCAGCCAATGAAGTTGTTGCAGGATGGGGGTGATGTGTTGAGATGAGATGATGGAGTCCTAGTGATGACACGAGCTGCAGCATTCTGGAGAAGCTGCAGTTTATGGAGGGATTTGCTTGTGAGACCAAAGAGAAGTGAGTTGCAATAATCAATCCTGGATGTGACGAGGCTGTGGACAAGGATGGCAGTAGTGGAGGGAGTAAGTGATGGACGGAGGCGGGAGATGTTACGCAAGTGGAAATAAGCAGATAAAACATGTTTTCAGTTATTTCACCGTCTTTGGTTAAGTACATAACTCCACATGTGTTCATTCATAGCTTTGATGCCTTCAGTGAGAATCTACCAATGGTCATGAAAATAAAGAAAACACACTGAATGAGAAGGTGTGTCCAAACGTTTGGCCTGTACTGTGCTCAGCTATGCAAACCTGTTATAAGTTTTAATATATATTTCTGGCCCTAGCTAATCCTAGGTGTGCTTTTTTGTGCATAGGCTTTAGGAGACGCTTCCTTCGTAGACGATACCCATGCATGCCCTTCCTCTGCAGTGTGTGCCGTATGGTGTCATGGGAAGCGGTCACTCCGGTTTGGCTTTCTACTGCTTTAGCTAACTGCAGTGAACTTGCATGGTGATTTTCTTTAACCCTTCTCATCAGATGATTCTCCTGTCGAAACGTTTACTTCTGTGGACGGCTTGGACGGCTCTGTAAGATGGCTGCACTTCCATCTTTCTTAACATTTTGGATCACTTTTGCTACAGTATTTTGACTGATATTGCTGATCGTCTTGTAGACCTCATTTTTGTATAAAGAAATTATTTCCTTTCTTAAATTTTGTGACATTTCTCTTCTATGTGGAGCCATTGCTTACTGCGTGAAATGGGAAGGGCTTTTCTTTGTTAACTAATGCCCCGTTTATAGTCACCTGTCTGCTGGACACCTCTCAAACAAATCATTAGACTCACTTGTGGTAGAATGCCTGTTAATTTGAATTTTGTAGTCTAAGTGTGTTTTTTCTCCTAAGACTATAATTGGGGTGTACTCATTTTTGTAACATGTGCTTGAATGGATTTGTTAGGAAAATACTTTTTGTGTGTGTGAAACTGAACAAACCTTGTTTGTAATCAATGGCCCACATTTCTGGAAGTATTTTGGTTTGAGGGTTTTCCATCTTGCTATTCTCATCATAAATGCTAATTATATCCCAAGGGAATACAGTGTTATTCAGAACGTCCTTCGCAGTCATTTCTACTTTTTTCTTTAGTGGTAAACTAATTAGGTTTAACTAGTGTTTTCATTTTTCTTGTTTCCAACCTAGAACAAAACCTCTGTTCTTTGTTTTTCTTCTTGTTATTTTTTACCTACATCGATCAGAGGAGGAGGAGATGGTGTCAACATGCACCACACTTTTATCTTTTCTCATGAAACAAGAGATCACTGAGCATTACACAAACACACCGCTTAAGCAAAGCACCAAATCTTAGAATCTTGTCTTGGTTTTTCTTCTTTTTGAGTGACGCAAGTCAACTTCAAGTTAGTTGAACTCTTTAAACTCTTACGCTCTAAAACAGTGATAATTAAAAGGTTTGGTCAATAGTCCATTTATATGAGTTGTGTGTCATGTCCTGAGTTTTAGCGCCCCCCCCCCCCCCCCCCCCCCAAGATGCTTTACAACACAATTAAACATTCACTAAACACCTAGCTGAAGCACTTCCTGTAAGCATGTCATGATATTCCTGTTGGAATAACCAAGTCATGCAGAACAGATAACAGCGTAAAGATTAGAGTGATAGAGTGATCTACAATAATAACGTTTCAGAAACTTTCCACGGCAACTTACTTTTAAAAATCTGAAACATTGCTTTAAGAAGTTGCACAACTTCAAAGCAAAAATGAAGTGTTTGCAGAGGATCACTCAGGTTTGTACTTTCTCCAAAATAGGGATGTTTTGAAAAGTGGTAGTCTACTTCAAGTGGAATGTGTCAGGAAATGATTACGCTGAACTTGATCTATTCTTGAGAGGCAATAGGCAGCCATTTATATGTTGCCTGGGGGATGAATCACTCATCTTTCCATCAGTGGACAATCGCCCTTCCCTTGTGAGCCATTGCTGCCCCCATCAAAACAAATCAATGAAACTAATATATCTAAATTCCACAGTTGGGAATGTATTTGTGAAAATCAAATTAAGATTAAGACAATTAAGACTCTAACGAAGACAGTGATGAAATGTTAGTTTTTTGTGTGCTCACACTTATTAAAACTTGTTTCTCACTCGAATGTTTCAGCCTTCCTGCTGTTTTTTTAACAAACAAATAAAAAAATACTTGTGAAAACCACCGGGGATGAGGCGTGGAAATGACAAATGAAGTAGGAGAATGTTATATGTAATATATATTTTATAGTAACTCAGTAATTCATAGTAATCCAGGTGGGATGGAGGTGTGGTACTGAGTTATAAGGGTTTTTACTACCAGGTGATGTAATCTAACTTGAATAAAATGTATAATATTACATATTTGTACTAATGAATTATTATTAGTAATGGCAAATAAAGGGGAAGTGAGAGTATACGTTATGTACCTTATTATTATATTTCCATAACTTCTTTTTCAGAATTTAGATTTTTTTGTTTTGTTTAGAATTTAAAGAGCAAGTCACCCCCAAATCAACTTTTTTTTCTGATAAACTATATAAATGCGTGTCTAATCGTGCTGCAGACACGTGTAGTTAATCATTTTGTACTTTAGTGCATTTTAGTTAAAATTGTAATTTTCTGCCTAAAACTGTCAGTGTTGTGCCGTTGTCAGGTAAAAACTCTGCACTGCATTAGAATTTAAATCTGCCACCACTATTGGCTAAGAGGTATGCTATGATGTAAACTGGTCCTTATGATGTCACAATTAGAGCCCTGCATGGGCCTAAAATCTGAGCCCGTGTCCGGCCCGGCCCGAGGGGGTGGAGCCCCAGCCCGACCCGGTCCGAAAAGGTTTTCAGGATTCTCTGGCCCGACCCAAGCCCGAGTCAGACTTTTTTTTAACCAACTAAATGAAAACAAAGTGGTCAATCCTGACCAATGTGTTAAAAGCCGTGCCGAATCCAATCAATTTGTTTTTCCCCTCATTTACCATCACAGAGATGACGGCGCAGGCTCTGGTGGTAATCAAGTTAAATTTGATCTCTTTCCAACAATTTTCACAAGAAAACAGAACAGTTAAAAGCAGGGCTTGTGTTGTGTTGACCGGATAGTTCCTGTTTTTGACCGTTTATTTTGACGGAGAAAGAATAGAAAGAATTACCCCGACGCATGCAGACGAACTGACATTTTATTTTACGCACATCGCAGATGTTGCTAAATCACCCAAGAAAAGATTCCCATCTGAACATCTGAGCTGGACACTGCTCAGCGCAGCTCGCTGCCAGCGCATATGTGCACAGCGAGCTGAAGATGTGGAGAGGGGCTTGAAGCGCGTTGCAGAACCAGAGCGCATGCGGGAAGGTTCCTCCCACTGAATCGAGTGTTTTCCAAACCCTGTCTCTCAGAGAGACTTGTCACTTAGATAATGTTCCCTGATTATGAAACTTTGGCTGGATAGTGCTTGTTCCTGTCTCGAATGAGGCAACGCATCCAGGAGCCGTCTGAGGAGAAGCCCAGAATCTCACATCTTCAGCTCAGAAAGCGCCTATGATTACGCACAAGCGTGACCCGTCAACCCGGTCTCACAGTAAGACCGGGTTGGAATTGTTCAGGTTTACTCAGACAATCTTTACATAGAATTGACTTACAGATATAAAATTAATTCAGTAAAATATAAAGCATTTTATTTAAATATCCATTCAACAAGCACAGAGAGCCGCATCAGATTCAGATGAGCCGGAAGATTCCTTTGACTGAATTCAGTCGGAGGAATCTTCCCGCATGTGCTCTGGCTCTGCGATGCGCTCCAAGCCGCTCTCCACATCTTCAGCTCGCTGTGGACCTTATGTACATGGCACGCTGACAGTGAGCTGCGCTGGGCAGTGTCCAGCTCAGATGTTCAGATGGGAATCTTTTCTTGAGCGATTTAGTTACATCTGCGATGTGCGTAGAATAAAATGTCAGTTCGTCTGCATGCGTCGGGGTAATTCTTTCTATTCTTTCTCCGTCAAAATAAACGGCCAAATACGGGAACGATCCAGTCAACACAAGCCCTGCTTTTGACTGTTCTGTTTTCTTGTGAAAATAGATCAAATTAAACTTGATTAACACCAGAGCCAGGCGCACTGCGCCGTTATCTCCGTCGCTGTAAATGAAGGAAAAACAAAATGATCGGATCCTTTTCAGACCTTCCCCACCTACAAAGTTTAATTACAACAATCAAACGTGACAGAGCCTGGATTTGTATTCTGAACAGTCTAAACATGTTTTAAAAAGAAACGTATGACAAAAGTGGCACCTGCTCAGTAAAACCACCAACAGGGTGAAAAATATCAAAATATTGTAGGCAGAGACGGGCTACAACTTCTGGATCATCTTTATATAAATCGTTTTATTGATTATCTTTTTATGACAGATAACTTTGACGTACACGAGCGACCGGTACTGGCTGCTGTCACCTGTTGTGAGCAGCGCTCTGGTGTCTGAGGGTAGGCCCCGCCCACAACGCCGCGGCTGCTGTGGCTCCCAGTGTTTTCTTTACTGTGGGAAATGGGTAATAATGGCTCTTTGATGGGAACAGGTTGCCGACCCCTGGTTTAAGTGTTTCAATTTTTTCTATGAATTCGATTAAAAATAAAGGCGCCCGGCCCGGCCCGTGTCCAAGGTAATCACACAGTCGTTGGCCCGAAGCCCGGTCCGAGGGCCGTCGGGCTTCAGTGCAAGGCTCTAGTCACAATGCCATTGTGAGCCTGTGTGTGTGTGTGTGTGTGTGTGTGTGTATTTGTTAGCGGCTCCGCCCTCTCGGTCTGCTAGGCAACAGCATTTGTTGCATTTTTCAAACATGAAGAGGGAGTGAAGGAAGTTTATTGAAGGGGGATACTTGCTCTTTAAACATTTACATTTTTGCTCAAAACCAACCAACCAATCTTAGCAAAAACAATATGTGACATGGACAAGATATTAAAGGATCTATGAGAATGTATTTAATTTGGCTTGATAATGTTTTTTTAAAAGCTAAAATGTTTTGAGCAAGAAACTAGATCTGTCGGCAAACTTCTTCCATTGCCTCTATAGATTTAGGATGTTTGTGTGTGTGAAATGGCTCATCACAGAGCACCAGTAAGACACACACCCTTGATGTTAATGGCTGTTAATAGTCTGAAGCCCTCTACCACTGTCAGCCAGGCAGAAAATAACTACAAAGTAAAACCGCCATTCATTTGTCAATGTTACCAAGTTAAACAGCCATTGATTTTGGAGCTCTGGCTTTGTACCTCCAAATTATTATCCACGGTCTAACAAAGTGAAAAATAACTGTGCTACTAATTTATCCTTCTCACAGATCCCAAGCTGTATCCAGGCTTTAGAGAGAAGCTAATGAATAGCCAGGGGACCTGCAGAGAAAAGAGCGCAGTCACTCTTACTGTGACATCCGCCTTTTCCCAAAGTCCTTCGTTACACAGAGCAAAAAGTACAGCTCAGTATAGTGGCGCACATTTACAAAAGTCTAAATCCTGTGACACAGTGCCTTTCTGTAGAGAAAGGACACACAGGAGAAGAAAAAAATCTGGAGTTTCAAACCATGTCCTCCTCATTTCAGGCTTGAGTATTTGCTCCTCATGAAGAGGGTTTGCTGGAACAGAGGAGAACACACACTCTTCACCACAATTTGGATGCAGAGCACAGCCTGTTTCTGTGTTTTCTCAACAGCAGAGACCGAATCTGTCTGAGGTGCTGGTTAAGGGCACACCCTTTGTAGCAAATACTGAGAAAAGATTTAGTTCAAGGAATTTCCTTCTTACATATTCAGAAAACCCCTCTATGAATAAATATTCCCTATGTTTCCTATTTGTTCCCTTGATTTTGAATTTACAGGAAAAAAATAAAGCTCATCATTTAATTAAATACATCATTTCTGTCTAAATGGCATGCCAGATGGTCTGGAGGTTTGAGAGGGTTGGAAAAACAAAGTGAAAATGATCCGTGCCTGAAGAACAGAAAAACACTCTCCACCGGGCAGAAAATGCTTTAAAATGTAAGGAATGAACCACCATTCCACAGGATTATGACAGATTAAAATATGCACATATAACCTCTATGAATAGTTGCAATACCTGCAGAACTGTACCCCCCCCCCCCCCCCCCAAGTATGTTTGTTTTACACTGATGCTCTGTATCTCACTTTACACCTGTATAGTGACAATAAAGGCATTCTACTCTATTCTAATAAATTAAAACCACTCTGAACTCATATTTTAAAGCATCGTTTGTAACAGCGCTCTGCGTTCTGACCTTGAGGTGGGTGGCGCGTTTGAAGGCCTTATTGCAGATTCTGCAGACATGACAGCGGTCCTTGCCGTGAGCTTGCTTGCAGTGGCGTCTCAGTGAATTAGGATTGTCAAACACCTGGATGCAGTAGAAACATTGGTTCTGGCTGTCCATCACCGACTGGGGGTCTTTCTCACCTTTACTGCCGTCGCCTGAGTTCTGGATTTCAGACCAGCATATAGTTCAGGTTTATCCTCATTTGGATAAATGTGGTGTCAACATTGTTAAAGACAAACACACTCACATTATATCCATTAGCAGATGCACTGTTTGTAGACTGGGGTTGGTGGCTGACCAGTATGACCTGTTGGCCTGGGGTGACTGGTTGCCCCGGGATATCAGACTCATTCAGAACAGATGAAAATGTCTGGCCCTGAAAATTAAAAGGCAGTACCGTTACACTTATTATAGGCTAAACTGATTTCTGCTGATCTAAATGAGTGGCTGTGTCTGTTTTAGTTACCTGTGCACTGAGGTTTAGAGTGACACCATCCAGCATGCCCTGAGCATCAGAAAGGGTCAGCGTAACGCTGCCATCGCTAGCCACGGCTCCTGGTGACATGACCAGGCTCTTGGGTGCAGCCGAATGAGACAAAGTGGTGCTGGGAGGCAGTCTGGTGACTGACGGGAAGCAGACAGAAACCATATTTAATAAGTCGCTGTTAAAGAAGAATGAACAAATATAGACAAATGTTTACAGAGTCTATAATAAACTACACGAAAGTTCCAGTGTTTGAATAAAAGCAACTCATTTAAATCCATATTACCCCTGTCCTGGAACATCTTCACTGGCTCCCTGTCATTTTCTGAGTATAGTTTAAGCTATTGACTTTTGTCTTTAAAGCACTCAATGACCTGGCTCCTCTCAGTCTCTCTGACCTGCTCACTCCCTGCTGCTTTGCACTCCTCGGATGCGTTACAAATCACGAGGTGAACAAGCATTTGTGCATGCTGCCCCAAAGCTGTGGAACTCTACCAATTGCAGTTCAACAGGCTCCATCACTGGCGGTTTTTAAATCTCGTTTAAAGACTCACTTCTACGACTTGGCTTTTAGACAGTGACTCGTTTTATTGTTTATTGTATTACTGTTTTAATGTGTTCTTAGTGTTCCTAATGTTTTATTTGCTTTTATTGATCAGTATTTTTATTAGGGCTGTCACGGTAACCGCAAAAATGAAATATCGCAATATGAAGAAACCCACCGTGCTGCATCATGGGCCACAGCGATTACTGAACTTGGTTCAACTCAATGATGCATGTTGAGAAGGATGGCTGCACTGGTATCAAAACAAAACGTTACTTCGCTCCTTTGGGAGCACTTTGGTTTTCAGTACGTCAGCTGCTGCGCAGCCAGAGTCCTTGGCCGAGACAGAGCTGCCACCAGCGGCAAAGAAATAATAATAAACGCTCGGAGACCTGCTGAAGTCCCGGACAAGCACTGCTTCTGCAACCATCCCGAAGAGAGTTTGAGCTGAGCTGGAGCTCACTCGCTACCTGCAGGAGGAATGCATCCACCCTAAAGAAACCCCCCCTGACATGGTGGAGCAACAACCGGGAGAGATTCCCTTTGCTCGCCAGTCGCACGCAAGTACGTGTGTGTTAGTGCAACGAGCGCACCATCCAAGAGGGTTTTCAGTGTTGCTGGAAATGTTGCCACCCCTCTCAGATCCTCTCTCAAACCGTATATGGTTAACATGCTGGTTTTCCTTGTGGGTAACAAGGACGTGACCGAGCTATAAATCACCGTCATTCGTGTGTGTGAAAGTGAAAGTGAAATGATAGTGCCCCGCGCCCGGTACATGTAATTTTTTATGCTTGATTTTAAACAACTAAACAAAATGGGGACTTGTTTCTTATATGTTAGATGCTGCAGCCAAATTTGCGTTTAAAAGTTTAACCTTCTCCTGAATTTTGTTGTTTTTAAGTTCAGTCGGACTCCGACTGTCGGACAAACAAACATTACTGCGATCTGTGTTGTTACTGCCCATTGATCTGCATTCAGTAAAGTGTTATAAAAGAAGGCACGGAAATTTTTAACCTTTTTTAAATGTGTAAACATTATGTTTAGATAGTACTGCAATAAAAAAAAAGGTGCTGCAATAATATCGCAATATTAAGCCACCCTGAATCACCGCAGGGGGAATTCCTCAACCGTGACAGCCCTAATTTTTATCCTCTGTTTTTTGTTGCTTTGATTAGTTGTGATATGGTCCAGCCTGTGCAGCACTTTGGAAAGCTCCCAGATGTGCTATATAAATAAATGATGGTGAATAAAATACAGGTGGAATTGTTGAAAATAAGAATTTAACAGCTTTGTAATTATCCTGTGCTGATCTGGACTCAGGAAATATGTCAGAAAAAGAACATTGAGGATAAAGACTACTGTTGTTACCGTACCTTGTTCTATTGTTAGAGTAAAATGCCCTGATTAAAACTAACATGTTGGGGTTAGGGTTATTTATATCTTTTGGAAATGAAGACGGAAATGTTGAGAGAAAAATATTTTTATCTAGATTTTTTGGAAAATTTGAGACAAAAATGAAATGTTTGGAAAGACTATCATGGGCTTCTGGTATTTTTTTTTTTTCTTTTTCTTTTTTTTTTTTTTTACATGTCCTGTCTGGCTGTGAAGCAAGCAGAATTGATGTCTGAATGCTGGTGACAAGCCTTACAGATTTATTCGCAGGTGGAGCATCAAAGCGTTTGCTTTTAATGTCACGCCTGATACTTAAAACTTTATTGTTATTGTTGTTGAATGCTTTGTAATTCCGACCAGACACGGAGACAGAGGTGAAAGAGAAAGGAAAAGAAAAGGTGGGGAGAGAGAGGGGGGGGGGGGGGGGAAGGTCCACAAAAATAAACAAAAATGAACAAGAGTCTGCTTCTAGACCTGCAGAAAAAAAAAGACAAAAAAAAACAAAGGGACACAAAAAAAGGGACACAACAACAATACAACAAGATCTACCTATCACTGCGTCAACTTGATGAAAAGAAAAAATGTATATATATAATCAATATTGCTTAACTGAAGAATCACGATAATAAATCACAACGCATTAAGTGCCCACCATAGTCTTAAGACCTGTGTTTAACGTGCCCAAGCCCATACTTTTGAGAGCACCATGTGAGCACCTGTGTGTGTACACGCGCTTGTTTATTTAAGGTTTTTCTATAGGAGCGCCCAACAGAGAGTGTGAGGGACCACAGATCCGCCCCCCAAAGATGCGCAGGAGACGGGGGGAGCTCCAAGTCCCAGAGATCCAGGCGCTGCCCCAGAACGCAGGAACCCCAAGGAGACTGCAACCAGGAAGGCCCCCGCCCCCCTCGAGAGGCACAGAGGATCGCCCCGGGGGGCCACAACCAGCAGCCGGCAGAGTCCCTGGAGATATCAGCGGCAAGCCCACAGGCCCGCCCGCAGCCTCCCACCCCCTAGCCGGCCGAGCCCGGGACCCAGCGACCCGGGACCCAGGGGCGACCACCCCCGCCGGGGACCCAGCAGAGCCCAGGGACCCAGACCCCACCAGGCAGCCACCGGGATCTAACAGGCAGATGCCAAAATCTTAAACCCCCAGACCCGGTTGCCACGAACACTCAGGCAGACCAAGGCACAAGCCCCCACACCAGGTGTGGCAGGGGGAGGGGGGACAGAGATCTATATCATCAAGAGAAGTTCCAGGAGAGGGGAGGACCCAAAGGCCCCACCAGACATATACAGTCATACACAAACACAGTCACACGCTCCCTCCCTCATTCTCACACATGCACATACAACCCAAGACTTACAAAAATGCACGCCGGACACCCACTCATGCTCCCCATACACACCCTATTCACTCTGGTCCCAGTACTGCTGCACATTGGGTACAACCATCACCGGTAACCAGAGTTTGACCCTTTCTGCTGGGGTGCTGATGAGCAGGCTCCCCCGCCCAACGCTGAGCACAGCAACCCACCACCCCAGACCCCAACCAGACGGCCAGATCTCCCTCCTAGCCTCCAGCCCCAGGAAGCCTAGCAACAACAGAGGTGGCTAAGACCCCTAGTCTCCCTCCGCCTGCTCCAATATAGTGTTGTGTGATCATGAGGTGTATTCCATGGCTGTGGTGAGTGGGCAGTGCGGGCATCATCCAGCATATGCCAGCTGATGCCACTGCACCACCCCACTTACACCCTCAGCCATCAGTGTCTAAGTGCGGTTTAAAATTGGAAGTGGGCACCGGCACTCGGGAGGAGGCTGAAATATCCCCCTGCCAAATGCCGTTGAATGTGCTCACTCCCAAGGCCCTAAGTGTGTGTTTGTGTGGAATGTCGTCAGTGGAAGTGTATAAGGTGCAAATAAAATTGGGGGGGCAGGTTTCCACAGGAATGCGGAAATGGGGTCCATACGCGCACTCCCTGACTTGCCTACCCCCCAAGGTCCTATGTGTATGTTTGTGTGATGATGTGAGGGAGCAGGAGGAGAGAAATATGCGGGGATGGGGAGGAATGGCTGGTTGGGCTTAGCCCTCCAGGGAGCCAGCTCCCCTACTGGCCCCAATAGGCACCTCTGTTGTCAAACTGCCACCCAGGGCATGGAGACCCCAGCCCATCCTGCCAGGGCCCAAAGCAGCAGCATTACAGAGCCTCACAGAGTCCGAGGGCACCAACCCAGCCCAACCCCAGCAGAATATCTATGCCCACCCCTGCATTTGCACAACTTCCAGAATATATAAGACATGGGACATCCAGGTAAGGTTGGGTCCTCCCCCTCCTGGACCTCCCCTTCCCCTGTGATGGAACGGCAGAGGAGCCAAGGTCTACCTGAGGCCCCCGAACCCGAGCCAGGCACTGCTGGGTGTCCCTGCCTTCTTCCCGGCAGCATACATGTCAGGACCCGACCCCCAAGGCCCCGCCCAGATCCCCACACGGGGCCGGCCACCCCCAAACCCCGAGCCCCCAGGCCGCCACTCAGTGACCCATGGCCGCTGCCAAGATCCCCAAGGGGCCCCACTCACAACCGCCAGCAGTCCACCCCCCGAGGCAACCCAAGCACCTCCAGAGGGGGGCAACGGCCCCCCCCAGTCTCAGACACCCCCAGTGAACCCACCTCCAGGGAACATCCGGATACTCCAAACTCAGACCGCACACCCCCCCACCCACACCATCCCGCAGGACAACATCAACGGCCCCCCACCCTCGCTATGTGATGGAACCGATCAAAGGAGCCCAGAGAGATTCATCTGAAGTGGAAGCAGAGGCTATATCAAGTGCAATATGATCTAACAAAAGATTTCTATACTGGTTAATGCAGGGAGTTTCTTTATTTTTCCAATTCAAGAGGATAGTTTTCTTAGCGATGCATATGGCAGTCAGAACCACGTGAACCAAAGATGTTGCAATCGGGACATCGTCCAGGTTTCCCAGTAAACAAAGAGAGGGGGAAGTTGGGATATGACATTTCAGACAATTTGACAGATCCTCACATACTCTACCCCAAAATTCCTGGACAGGTGGGCAGGACCACAGTGCATGAATGTAATTGTCAGGAATGTTGTTTGTGCAGTGTGTACAGGTGTCAGACGACACAAACACCATCCTGAACATCCGATGACCTGTATAGTGTACTCTGTGTAGAATTTTGTACTGAATTAATTGTAAATTGGGGTGTCTGATCATTTTAAAAGTTTTTAAACAAGTTTGGGACCAGAAGTCCTGGTCAAAGCTGACTGATAGATCCACCTCCCATTTTTCAATAGGGATTGCAATTTTATCGTCTATTTTGGACAGTGTCTTATATACTTTAGACAGTATTTTGGGGGGTTTGAGATTATAAAAGTCTAATACTCTTGGTTGTGTTTGTAATTCTATTTTATTGAGCTTAAATTTTTGTTTGACTACAAATTTAATTTGGTGATATTCTAAAAAGCTATTCTTATCCATTCCAAATTGGGAGACTATTTGATTAAATGGAATGAAGTCCAATCCTTCATATATGTGTTCCAGGTATAGGATTCCTTTATTTTTCCAGTCCGGAAGGTTCATCATTTTGTTGTTTTGCAAAATGTCAGGATTGTTCCAGATAGGTGTGCATCTGCATGGTACTAGTGAAGACTGTCATTTTAAGATACTCCCACCATGCTGTCAGAGAGGTGCTGATACTAATACTTTTGAAGCTTTCATGTTTTCTTATGCTTGGGCTAATAAATGGTAAGTCTGAAAGCTCTATCGTATTGCAAAGTGTCTGTTCTATATCTAACCAGGACTCGTCTAATGGGTTATCTTGCAACCATCTTGGTATATATTGCAGCCTGTTGGCTAAGAAATAATAATAAAAGTTGGGTAAATCCAGTCCTTCTCTGTCTTTGGTCTTCTGAAGCGTTTTTAAGCTAATTCGTGGGGGTTTATCCTGCCAAAGGAATTTAGTAATTGAGGAGTCCAGAGATTTAAACCAGTCAGCTGGAGGTTTGTTTGGGATCATCGAGAATAAGTAATTTATTCTGGGTAAGACCATCATTTTAATTGTAGCAACTCTCCCCATGAGTGATATTGGTAAGCATTTCCATCT
Source organism: Nothobranchius furzeri (assembly GCF_043380555.1). Lineage (NCBI taxonomy): Eukaryota > Metazoa > Chordata > Actinopteri > Cyprinodontiformes > Nothobranchiidae > Nothobranchius > Nothobranchius furzeri. The sequence continues at coordinate 55,514,510 of NC_091745.1, forward strand.
AGCAAGATCATCTTCCACTTTCCTTAAAAGGGATGTAATTTAGTTTGGTTAGATCTGCTAACTTGGGAGAGATATTAATTCCCAGGTATGTGATATTCCCTGACTCCAATTGTGTATTAAGCAAATTGACAAATGAGAAACTAATTGGTAGAACTGTGGATTTTAACCAGTTTATAGAGTAATCTGAAACTCTGGAAAAAGAGTTTATCAGTTCTATTGCTTGGGAGAGAGAGGATTGAGAATTCTGGAGAAAGAGTAAAACATCATCTGCATAAAGACTGATCTTATGTTCCATTTTCTTACACTTTATCCCTTTAATATCTGTTGTTTGCCTAATTGCTGCTGCTAGTGGTTCAATAAAGATAGCAAATAGTGAGGGGGAGAGTGGGCATCCCTGCCTGGTCCCCCTCTGAAGACAGAAGCTAGCTGATATTTGGTCGTTCGTCCTGACACGTGCTGTTGGTGAACTGTATAATGTTTGTAGCCAGTTTATGAAGAAGTTCCCAAAACCAAATTTATGTAAAGTTGCAAATAAGAACTTCCAGTTAACTCTATCAAAAGCTTTTTCTGCTTCTGGCCGAGACAGAGCTGCCACCAGCGTCAAAGAAATAATAATAAACGCTCGGAGACCTGCTGAAGTCCCGGACAAGCACTGCTTCTGCAACCATCCCGAAGAGAGTTTGAGCTGAGCTGGAGCTCACTCGCTACCTGCAGGAGGAATGCATCCACCCTAAAGAAACCCCCCCTGACATGGTGGAGCAACAACCGGGAGAGATTCCCTTTGCTCGCCAGTCGCACGCAAGTACGTGTGTGTTAGTGCAACGAGCGCACCATCCAAGAGGGTTTTCGGTGTTGCTGGAAATGTTGCCACCCCTCTCAGATCCTCTCTCAAACCGTATATGGTTAACATGCTGGTTTTCCTTGTGGGTAACAAGGACGTGACCGAGCTATAAATCACCGTCATTCGTGTGTGTGAAAGTGAAAGTGAAATGATAGTGCCCCGCGCCCGGTACATGTAATTTTTTATGCTTGATTTTAAACAACTAAACAAAATGGGGACTTGTTTCTTATATGTTAGATGCTGCAGCCAAATTTGTGTTTAAAAGTTTAACCTTCTCCTGAATTTTGTTGTTTTTAAGTTCAGTCGGACTCCGACTGTCGGACAAACAAACGTTACTGCGATCTGTGTTGTTACTGCCCTTTGATCTGCATTCAGTAAAGTATTATAAAAGAAGGCACGGAAATTTTTAACCTTTTTTAAATGTGTAAACATTATGTTTAGATAGTACTGCAATAAAAAAAAAGTGCTGCAATAATATCGCAATATTAAGCCACCCTGAATCACCGCAGGGGGAATTCCTCAACCGCGACAGCCCTAATTTTTATCCTCTGTTTTTTGTTGCTTTGATTAGTTGTGATATGGTCCAGCCTGTGCAGCACTTTGGAAAGCTCCCAGATGTGCTATATAAATAAATGATGGTGAATAAAATACAGGTGGAATTGTTGAAAATAAGAATTTAACAGCTTTGTAATTATCCTGTGCTGATCTGGACTCAGGAAATATGTCAGAAAAAGAACATTGAGGATAAAGACTACTGTTGTTACCGTACCTTGTTCTATTGTTAGAGTAAAAATGCCCTGATTAAAACTAACATGTTGGGGTTAGGGTTATTTATATCTTTTGGAAATGAAGACGGAAATGTTGAGAGAAAAATATTTTTATCTTGATTTTTTGGAAAATTTGAGACAAAAATGAAATGTTTGGAAAGACTATCATGGGCTTCTGGTATTTTAAGGCAAATGTTAATGATTGATGCTTTTATTGTGATAGATTGAAATAAGTTCAACAGGGTGTGTTCTTGAGATGCTGCTGTGAAAGTCCAGGAACACTTTGATTTGTTGTTTTGTAGTTTACCCCATTAAAGCAGAACACTCTGAACAATTAACATTAACAAACACAGCAGAGCTCAGGAGAACAAAGGTGTTATTTTATCACAACATTCAATTCTAATGTAGAAATCGGGAAACAAAACAAACATAAAAACCCTTCCCCTTGAGTTTTTTCTTCCTTCTGAGCAGCACTAATGCATCATCACAGGAATGCTTTCCAAGGTGAGCCAGGACGTGTGTTTGAGTAGAACCTCTTTATAAATAGAGATAGCTGAGATGACAGAACGTGTTTTGTTGCGTCTGCGAGCAGCAGATGATCAAAGCCCTCTAGGTGCTCTGCTCTCAGACAAACACAGAAACAAAAGGAAACTGAAATGTTCTGGTCACAGAGGAGCTTCCATATCCCATTAGAGGTGAATTAACACTTTGATTTGAATTAAATAGATAAGCCAGTTTCAAACAGCATCCCTGTCAAAGAGCAGGTTGGACTGTATTTGCATACAGAGTGATAGGTAGTCTAATCAACAAAAGAGATGCTCTCAGTGTCTCAGAGATGCAGAGGGATTATTTTTTTCACTCCAGTTGAGAGACGAGGGTAATTAATAAAGAGAGATATGAGAAAGGAAATTTGATTACGCCTTTAGGTGACGAGCAAATAGGGCAGCCGTCTTTCACAATGCAAGTCCTAATAGATCTCAGCACAGCTTCATTCCTGCTATCACACACAGGTCTACACAATTAGAATGTGTCATTAATTCATAGTCCTCCCATCTTATGACATTTTTGTTCTATGATAGACAATGAAATTCTAGGAGTTGCTTTGAGACATAAAATCTGAGTCCTAACAGGACTGTCCACTGGCGCTCTACTTCTCTCAGGAAAGAGGTTAGAGGTTTATTCCAGTAAAATGATCTAATTTATCAGAAAACTCAATGATGCTCCTGCAGGAGGATCTTCTGACTCAATCCATGTTTGTGAAGAAAAGAATCATAGTTAAGTTCATATCTCAAAACTTGATAATCCCAATTTAAAGCTGTTAATGCTCAAGCTAAAGACAGTTACTTAACTCTTAACCTGTTTCCAGATTGTTGCAGCAGCATGTGGAAGACATAGCTAAGTTAAGAGAGATAAAGAGCCTTTCAGGATTCCAACTTCTGTTATTTTATTTCTCCTTGGTCAAACAGAAAGACAGCAGCCACAGTCCTGACCTGTCATTTCAGTGCTGGCTGTGCTCGGAGGTAGAAGCTGGTCATTGGTGATGGTCAGCGTTGCACTGGTGGGCTGGCTAGTTAGTGGCGATGCAAGCCGGATGCTGCCGTTCATCTCTGCACCACTGGAGCTGGAGTTCTGTGAGAGCAGGTCCTGACCTGTGGGGATATTCGGGGAAAGTTTTTTGAGATTTGAGGAATTAAAAAAAAAGATAAACCGCAGTCACAAAACAAGCATGCAATGCAAGCATTGCATATTGAATTATTTGCCAGAATTCCCTAAAAACCTGCCTTCGATAATTTTAATTATCTTTGTCTTAATCCTAAAACTTTTATGTGCACTGATTCAGGTGTCGTTTAATTTCTGCTGATGCAAAAACGTTTCTGATCCTTAAGGAATGCAACACACACTTAAGCCTAATTTATACTTCTCTGTCAGCTTCGTGAGGGAGAGACGCACACACACTGAAAGACACGTTTTGCTCCCAGACTTCTCCATCAGCTGGCGATTGTTCCAAAACAATTCCCCGGAAGACAACAGAGGGCGTAGCGCTATTCTGACGTGTCCTGCCACCGCTACAGTCACGGATCCGGTCCATGAGAGCGTACCTACTATTGCGTTTACATTATTTTAATGTAATTCTGTGACTTTTGAACACAAACAAATTTGTCCCCCTTCCACCTCTTTATGCGATTGGCACCTCTAAACTCACGTTTCTCATCTTTTCCAGCCACAAAGAAAACACTTGCTACATGTCTTTGTACTCCTTCAGTCATGGGTGAATAAACGTTCATATTTTCAGAATTTTTCTACGATGTGTTCTTCGATCTGTTCCATGTCTGCTGCTAAATATCTTTTATTTTTGGAGGGGGCAAAGGCAACGCTGTTGACGAATTTACAGGAAGCAGCATCCTGACCAATCACAAGCTTGCTGTCACCCTCTGGGAAGCCCGTTGGAAAGTTCTTACGCCGACGCATAACAGCGTTGCATGTGTCCGTAGAGACGCAGATGGAGAAGTATAAATTAGGCTTTAGAATAATTATCATCTCCAGTGGGGTGGTGGTAGATACAACCAGGGTAAGAAAAATGAGAGATAGAAGCATCTGCTGAACATTGCCTTCACAAAACAGGGCAGGCATGTCAGGAAAATGCTATTTTAATACCTCTTCCAGTGTCAGACATAGTCTGTAGTGTGGTAACACCTAGATGCTGCCATTTTCTGTTAGAACATCAGAAAAGCCCTTTATGACTCGAGAACATTGCAGCAGAGTTTAACAAACATAAAAATCACTCTGACGAACCAGGGCAATCTTTCTCTCCGTCGCCTTTATATCGGATGTGTTTTTGACACACGTCCTTCATGCAGCAAGTAGAACTGTGATCAGGAGCTAAATAAATGCAGATTGCTTAGACCTGCTGAATGTCACGGGTACTTTTGTGCAAATTTATAACTGTTGTGTTGTCTGAGTTGTAATTCTGACACTAATTCAGAGTCAAATGAGGTGCTAATAAAATAAAAGTAACATAGGCACTGTGCTTTCTCATTTGCTCATGAATTAAATGCAATCAGAGCTGCAGAAATTAGACAAAAGATTGTTTCTATCTTTGGAAAGAGGGAAATTGACAGAATACCATCTATATGATTCATAAACTAATTGTAACCTAAATATTTTGATAAACATGTTGAGACCCATTATTAAGTATCATAAAGTTGCCTTCTCTAAAACTCTATTGAATACATAATATTTGCGTTTTCCTCCCAAACTTAGGTAAAGCAACACCTGACACTTTCTGCATTGTATTGCATCGAGAGAAAAAGTCTTTTTTTGAAACATCAAGTTCCAATAAAATAGATCGTCTCATCCAAGGAGGAATGGTGGATCTAAGCATGTGGGCCCAAATACCAAAGTTACATGTTTCCAGCTGTGAACTGAATATGAAATGTATCTCCAGATGATACAGTCAGCTGGAAGAATTCATAACTTCCATTAGTGCAACATTTTCATTTGGACGGTCATAGCTTCTTCCAGCAAAAGGACAGGACTGCAATTTATTTCTCTCTGCTTTCCTTCTCTGCCCACTAGTGTTTGTTTTTCTGAGAAAGATATCAATAAGCACACCAATCCTTTAGGAATTTTCTCTTTTCATGCTTATTTGTTATTGATGGTGTGTAGCAGACCTCTGCGCTAGAGGAAAGTCGAGCTCAGTGAACTCTATAAAGCTTTCCAAACCTGATATGGTGAGGGTGATTTCCTGAGGGTTTCCTGCAGCCGTGCTGGAACAGGCACCTGAGGCCTGAGCCTGGGCCTGAGCGAGGGCTTGTGTCAGACTGGAGTTGTTGATGGTCAGAGTGATCTCCTGACTGTTGCTGCCACCTGCCACCAGACCACCGCTGCTCATGACATGGTTCAGGTCCTGAGAGGCTACATTGTTCACATGCAGGCACAGTTGGTGATCAAATCATAACAGAGAGAATAAACCATTTACAAAGGTCTCCTCACACACCTGCAGCGTCCTGCTCAGAGAGCCCAGTCAGCGAGACCTGTGGGGACGTGATGCTGGAGGGCTGCAGGGCCAAGCTGGTCAGAGGGTGGATGACAACGTTGGCAGACACAGAGGGGTCAGCTGAAGACATGAGCTGGCTGCCAGAGTGTGGCACCAGGCTGGTGTCCACGCTCAAGGGCTGAGATAGGAGACCACCCTGCTGTAAGGTCTGCTGGAGGAGAGCAGGGTCGATCTGCGGGAGAACGAGCTAGTTCAGGTGAAACATCAAGTGGAACACAGCAGGGCTAAGTCTCGAGAGCAACAGCCACAGTCCAAGTCAAACTGGGAGGAATTTATTTAACATTTGAGAAGATGTTGGACAACTTTTCCAACATGGCGGAACACATTCAGACTGGCGTTATTTGTGGAGAAAAACATCAACATTGCATTGTTTTACCAAAACAAGAGGAGGGAAGAAGGCAGAGAAAGAGTTGTGTTGCTGTTAGCCAATCAGAGGTGATGCATTTGCATATGGAACTGTTGGTAGTTCCATGTTCAAAGTAAAAGTCACAAGGGGATTGTGCGTTGTCAGTGTTGGCTCCTAGGCTATGGAATGAATTTCCTTAAACCATGCATCAGTCACCTTCTTAGCTGGTTTTACCTTTTTATTAGCTTTTATGTTTTAATGGCTGTTTTATATGGTTTTACTTGCACTTGTTGCTAGTTGCACTGTCCAGCATCTTAGGCGTCCAATAAGGTCGTTGAAGGGGCTTTACAAATAAAAATAAATGAAAAATATCATGAATATTAATGAGTATGACTTGTATTGCCGTCGTTTTCTGCTCCCCACTCCTCCAACTAAATAGTACTTCCTGAAACAGGAGCGCCAGAGCTTTCTTTCCACAGAAAATGACTCATAAGGCATTTGTTAATTCATATGAGAGACCACACCAGATTTACTGAGAAAATGAGACTTTTAAAGCAGAGAGAAAACAAATTAAATTGTCCTCTCGCAATTGTCTAAAAACCTCAGCCGATTACACGGCTTGGACTGAAAGCAACTTTTGGACCATCTGGTTCACTGTCTCACCAAACCGCAGCACTTCTGCATGTACCTGGGTCCTCTACTCATTATGCACTTATGTATTTAGCAGCAGGACACCACTGGTGTGAGAGGTTCTCCACTCAATAATATCAGAGAAGGAGAAACAGCCGGCTGCTACCACTTCAACTTTAGGACAAACTACCAGAGTCCCAAAAAGAAAAACACCATTTGGAACAACAAAAGAAATTTGGAATTTGGACCTAGAAAATGGCGACTGGTGTTTAGTACTATCTCATTTATAGAAGGAGGAGGAGGAGGAGGAGGAGGAGGAAGAAGAAGAAGAAGAAGAAGAAGAAGAAGAAGAAGAAGAAGAAGAAGAAGAAGAAGAAGAAGAAGAAGAAGAAGAAGAAGAAGAAGAAGAAGAAGAAGAAGAAGAAGAAGAAGAAGAAGAAGAAGAAGAAGAAGAAGAAGAAGAAGAAGAAGAAGAAGAAGAAGAAGAAGAAGAAGAAGAAGAAGAAGAAGAAGAAGAAGAAGAAGAAGAAGAAGAAGAAGAAGAAGAAGAAGAAGAAGAAGAAGAAGAAGAAGAAGAAGAAGAAGAAGAAGAAGCTTCATCTTTTGACAGGAGGTCAGAGTGGAGCTGCTGCTTCTGGTATCTGATTGGGATGCCTACTGGTTGCCTATCTTTGGAGGTTTTGTGGGCATGCACTACTGCGTGGAGACCCTGGGGCAGATCTGGAAACCACTTGGGATTCCCCTGGAGGAGTTGGGAATGCTATTCGGGAGAGAGATGTGTGGGTTTCTCTCCGGATAAAATGGACTAAAAACCAGGGGGATTTTAATGAGTTTCACATTGTGAAGCTCTTCAGAGGCATACTAATTTTTTGTAAATTATCTGTAAAAAATAAACAAAAGATTAACTACTGTCAAATCTATGGACATCAAAAAAGTCTAGTAACTTCTATGGAGGCATTTCAAGGGCATCCATTGCAGGGACCTTCGATGTTTGCTTGTTAGTTGTATTTTTCTCCAGTTTTCTTTCCAACATCTAAACGATTAAAGTGTCTGTCTCCATTTAGAGCAACTTTGCAAAAAATGCTAGGATGGCAAGGGACTGCAAGGTGCTTGATGAATGGGAAAATGCAACCAGAGTGATTGGCAATCAGGGGCCGACACACACATGCAGCTGAGTTCCAAACATCAAGCCCTGCACTAAAGGACCCTGTAGATAATCATGGGAGAGACGGTCGAGTTAAAAAACAAAGTAGCAGAACTAGCAGAAATAATGAAGTGTTTAAATCACACTGCTAAGAAAACACAGTCAGCGATGAATGAAATGAATTTTGGGAAGTTGCTTTTGATTACTGTAGTTGGTGCTGGGTGGCATAGAAAACACCTGATGAATGTATTTGCATGCAAATGTGGGCCTTTTGTTTGTTGCGCCTTCGTCTACGTCTGTGGCTACAATTACACTTAACTCATCAACACAACTTGTAGGCAAGTAGTTATGAAGTTGAAACTATAACAGCAGTTTAATTTGTGTCTGCCGCCTGAGTGTTTGGCTCAGCAGAGAAAGTGTTGTGACAGATCCTGCTCCATAAGCGCAAAGGGATAAATGCGTATCTGAAGGACAACTACACATTAGTAACAGGACAAAAATACTGGAAGATACACTGAAGGATAGGACTAGAAATTATCTTTAAAAAGCCTAAGGCTGACCAAAGCTGTTTAGAGTAAACAAACAGCAGAGATGTGGTATGCAACAGGATGGGAGGGAGTAGATGTCGACCGATATTGATTTTCCTGTTGCCGATACTGATTTGTAGAAGACGTGATCAGCTGATGGCTGATATGTACTGCCAATTTTTGGGGGCCAATATTCATGGCCAAATAGACACCTTCCACCGTATTTGCATGCTAAAATGTCACTAATAACATCATTTGATGCACAAAATTTCTGAAGCTAAATCAGTTATTGAAAATTGAATTTAACCAACTGTTAGGTCATAATTGTGTGCACTGCTCAGTGTTAAAAGTCAGACATCTAAATAAAGTAAATCAAACAAATTCATAAACTGTATTAAATATTCAAAATAGTTAATAATAAAAAATGTTGTTAGAAAATAATTTTTTGAAAATGTTTAATGCAGATGCTATTCAAGAATTTAAATATTCTCTTAAATTAAATTCTGTTACGGCACCAGGCTGCCCAGGGATGTGCCAGACTTTAAAATCGACTTTATTAAGGTGGTATATCGGCCGATGCAGATAAATTAAAAAAAATGGTAAATATCGGCCCTATATATCAGTCAAACCCTAGAATGGAGGACGTTTCTGCTTGTTAAAGCAACACTAAAGAGTTTTTAAGCACTTTAAGCTATTTAACCCTCCCACTGTCCTAATGGGTGTGACCCCGCGAGGAAAGTTGACCATTGAGCAGGGTTGATGGTTTATCCCTTGGGTCCATGTGGCAGGGGTGAGGAGTGAGCACCACCTCCCCCTTGCCACGTGGACTTCAAGGGATAAACCATCAATCCTGCTCAATGGTCAACTTTCCTCGCGGGGTCACCCATAAAGACAGTGGAAGGGTTAGGCTGGTTTTTGAACCAGAAACGTGAACAACTTCCCATTGGACAGCACTCTGTAGCCCTCTGCTGACCAGAAACTGCACTAAACAGTTTTGCGGTAAGAGTAGGTGCCTGCCCGGTAGGTACACTAGTGGGAGGTCTTTACCTGTTTAACTGCAATAACTTAATGGTATACTTCATAAAAAAATTTAAGTGAACCTTAAAAGGTCATTTGGGATGTGTTTTCTTCTTATTTTAATGCTTTTCTGAAAAGGATCGAATCGGGACTCGGTATCGGCAAATGCTCAAAATCAAATGACTCAGAATCGGATCGGGAGCAAAAAAATAACGTGATTGGAACATCCCTAACCGGTAGCTAATATAAAAGCTAGCAGTTAGCTTTACAGTTTGCTGATCAGCAATAAAAAGCAGCAGAAGAAGAAAAAGAATAAGAATTTGCATTTTTTATGGAACAATGACAGAGCCTGGAAGTAAAAGTAAGGGTAATATATCTTTGGAGGTAAGGCAAAGAGCTAAAGCCAGTGTAAATATCAGTGTGGCCTACACTTGTTTGAGGGACTTGAAGGAGGCTAATGGAGAAACAGCTCCTTACTGCTCATGGGCAAACCGCTTGTCCAGGTGCAGCCAATTCAAAAGCATTTAACTGTTGTAATGAAGAGGCTCACATTTTCTAATTCTGACTGTGGTTCATGAACATTTAAATATTTAAACTCCTCCAACTTCACATTATAAGGTTATTGAAATGGAAATCTATGGTTGTAAACACATACCCAGCAGCATCAACATGTATCACATGGCTGGATCAGAGGTTGTGTCAGCCAGATATTTATTAATATTCCTGCCAAATAATAACTCATACTGCCAAAGTCACAACAATGTAAAAGTAATGTTTGCAGGAACTACTGTGAAAGTTATGATTGGAGCAGTTTTAATGCTTTGGTTTTCGCTTCACGGTGATGGACGGGCTGAGTGAGGTCCAGTCCTGGTCCATGAGGAACACCATGTAGACACTATTTTTACAAATAGAGGCCACTGAGGGAGCCATCTACAACAGGTAAGATAAGAATTATATACAACTTTTACAAAACCCGGTTAATAGGCTGGAAAATGTCTCTAAACAAACATTTAAGGGTGTCTGTTTACTGGTCTTATCAAGAATATTTGAATGTTTATTTAAAAAAAACACTATGATGAGTTTTCAGAAGCTATGATAAATTTATAATTGATTTTATTTGTATAAAGAATCGGCTCCCGGCTGTTCTGCTACGGGTTTCTCCCTTTCAATAATGTTTAATAATGACCCGATCACTGGAGGCAAAAACATCATCTCTGCCACAACATCTAATGTTAGTATGTATGTGGGTGTTATTAAAATAAGTTTTAGGAGTTTTTAAGAAAATCTTTCTTCAACTATTTCAGTAAAGGAGCAGCTGTAGCTAATGCATTGTGGGTATCATTAATAGCAGATAGCTTTTTCCAAACACACGCATGCGCCTCCAAGGACAGCTCTATAATTAACACTATGAGTGTGAATGAGGACCTCTGACCTTATCAGAGGTTAAAGCTGCTCAGTACCAGCTCTGTGAAGATTTAAATTGGTATTCTACATACATAAAGAAAAGAAAACACAAGTAACCACTTGCTTAAGCATAAAAACCATGCTTTGTGTGCAGCCAGAAAAACTCAATTTAAATTCATTACTTTCACAGCTGACTGAACAAAACTCATCACACTTTCTGCTGAGTCTCCTTCTGTTGCTCCTGTCAAATGTTCTTTTAAAGCAACACCATTGGACCTTTCTGCTGCATTTACAGTCACTATTATTATTATTGTTATTGTTATTATTATTACTGGGTGAAAAACAGTCAAACTGCCACTGCAGCACTAAGAGAACAGGGTGATCTCAATAAGTCTTTATGAGTCACTGGGGCAATAACGTCCCGGCAGGACGGCTCCATCCACCAGATGAGTATTTATTGCAGGTAAAGCCATGAGTTTAATAAAAGTAACACAGCAGACTGCTGGGAGTTTGCAAAAAGGCATCAGAGCAACATCTCTGACAATATGAAGAAAAATATTAGAAAAACAAAGTTTGAAGTCTTCAACCACAATGCCTACAAGGGAGTGAGTCGGTGTAAGAAAACACACTCTTCAGCTAACACAGTCAAGCACAATGATCATGATGGTGTGTGTGTGTGTGTGTGTGTGTGTGTGTGGGTGGGTGGAGTGGGGATTATGAACTGAAATATGTCACAATGATGGGAGGAAATCTTTAGTGGCTTACATTTAAAAGTACCAACCCAAATAACCCACACCAGGAACACTGATCATCCTTCAGTCTCGACACTTATTTATAAGACTGGGTATTCAACAGGCTGTACATCACTGTGGAAGCTTAACCATTCAGTTCAATAGGAGGTGTGTGTGTGTGTGTGTGTGTGTGTGTGTGTGTGTGTGTGTGTGTGTGTGTGTGTGTGTGTGTGTGTGTGTGTGTGTGTGTGTGTGTGTGTGTTTTCACCTGTAATGTGATGTTGTTGATGCTGCTTGCATCGATGCCAGAGATCTGAACGTTGGGGCACACCAGGTTGGCCTGGGTCAGCTGCAGGTGGATTCCATCCAGTGTTGTCAGGCCATCGGGGAGAGACACGGTCAGGTCTCCAGCAGCTGAAAAACACACAAACACACACGCACGCATTCACACAGACACACACACACACCTGAGTACGGTGTTACATTATTTCCTGCACCCATATTTGTTAAGGTTTCTAAAAAAAACTTCCTAGCTAGGTTTGACCAAAGCGTGATGAAATTTCAGCCACAGCGTTGTTTCAACAGGCCCAACAACTTAATTCTGTTTCCCGTTGGTCAAAAGCAAACGTTCTTCTGTTCACATTTCAGTTACTAACGCCTGATCAAGGTTGCCTCACATCTGACTCATGTAAACAAAACCAAGAAGCAACTGAGAAGAGTTCAGGGCGGGCAGTCTATGTGCACAACAACTCAGACTCTTCAGAGAATACTTGTCTCCAAAAGAATAGAACCTGTTCAAAACTGCAACACAAGAAAAAGACAACTGAAAACTGCACAATACTAGTAGATATTCAATAGTGCAATAACAATGTTAGCTTAGACACTCCTCTGTTTCTGATCCATCATGGCGACACCTGCTTCCACATCTCTGTAGTTTTACAACCTTTTAAAGCAACATCAAGAACTTTTCATCATCGAGCTATTGCTTTCAAACTGGTTTCAGTGGTTCTTGAAGTAAAAATCCGAACATCTTTTATTCTATGTGTGTGTGTGTGTGTGGGGGGGGGGGGGGGGGGGCGCAGGTGGTTTCCCCTTTGTTGCCCCTGATAGAACGGACTGATGGTGACCTGGCGTTGTTGTTACTACACGTGTAAGTATTAGTATTTTTTCTCCAACAGTGTGGATCCTTTTCCTTCGTGGCTAATTAAGTATCAGTCGTCTCATGATAGCGTTAGCTTGTTGTTAGTACTAGCTTCAACAGGCTGTCACAGGGTGGTTTACAATGGCTGTAATTCCACTTTCAACCAGTAGGAGAGAAAAGTGGGGAAACTCATTTAGTGTTGCCTTAAGTCCCACCAAGAGAACAATGGCAAAGACCTGAAATCCAAAATGTTGCTGGTTGAAAAGTACAAACATTTCTAAAAGCCAAATAGTAAAAAGAAAGGATGAAAACAAACACGTTCAGCTGGTATCATAATACTTTCATCTATTTAGGTGGATAATATTTAACTTAGTGAACTCAATGAGTTCCTTGCAATCTAAGAAAATTGCAACAATTAGTTTGAAATATTTTGTGCGGTTCTACTGAGAACATGAATCAACATTTTAGGACATTTAGGAAATGTTTCAGAATCCCGTTCAGGTTTTTTGTATCCACCAGTTGCAGACCAGTGACATGCTGGCTTTTCCATCACAACCAGTTGATTGAGTTATGAATGATTTAGTAAAGGTTTGGGCTCATCGCTGCTTCCAAAACTCAGCTAGTTTACCAAAATCCTTTTTCTTTTGACAATACAAGCAAGTTTTATTTGAAACTATTTTAACTTTTCTAAAGATTACGTGAAAGTGAAGCTGAACTTTAGAAGCTAAAGATAAGGAAATCTGACTATAAAAAGGCAAAAGTTTAGATTTCTAAAAAAGGCTTTAGAATGCTGAGGCTTTTGTCATTTCTTACAAAATAAAACCTTTAATGCTCAACTTTTCAAATGTGAACCCATCTAAAGTGCTTCTTTAACAACCTTTAGTTCCTTATAGTAGATCTAAGCTGATTAAAGCCATGATCGGGGGCTCTTTGACTGACTTTGGTGTATAAAAGAAAAACCCAATACTGTGTTTTCATTAAAGAAAAACGTGGAACAGAGAAGGTAGCTGGTGGCAATAAAGGACCTTCATCCTGTGGGTTCTGGACTTGACAGACTGACATAAATGTCTTACCCCGAAGAACAAACCTTCAGACTGGTGGAAACCAATGAAAACCAGCAGGTTGACCTGCAGTCAGCGACTGGTCAGGACATAGTGACTATCTGAGCAATGTTTGAGATGTTCCTACAACACCTACCTGACATGGAGGCTGGCAGGATGGCCTGGCCGACTAGTCCTGGCTGCAGTAGATTCTGGTCAAACTGACCCGTCATGACTTGGTTAGCTGGGAGGTAAATGCTGGGGTCTGAGTTAGACGTCTGTAATAAAGCCACGGGGTGCAAAGACTCTGAAGCAGCCGGCTGCTGACCCTGACCCGAGGCCACAGCCTGCCCCGAGTCCTGACTCTGTCTGGCGTGGCCACAAGACGAAGAAGAGCGCTTGGATTTTCGGCTGTCCCCGTTTGGACGGAAGTGACACTGAATGTGGGTTTTTCTGTGGCCTGAAGTTCTGAAGCGTAGTTCACAGAACGGACACTTGAAGGGTTTGGAGCCGGTGTGGAGGCGCATGTGCACCTTCAGGCTGCCTTTTGTGGAGAAGGAGGTGTTGCACATGTGACAGCAGAACAGCTTCTGACCTGCAAATGTTAAGAGATGAATTATCATCCAACTACAGAACAGGAGTCCTTATGTATCACAGCTTGAGGTTAAACATTCAGACTTGTTCCTTGTGGAAAAATCCACCTGTTAAATTAGTTTTAGAAGTATTTTATTTGTAACAAGAACGGCCTGTTTTCGTTTTGCAATTTAAAGAAGCGGGTTTAAGCAAAGACAAAACAAACTAAAATGTATTTGACCTAAAAATGCACCAAAAAAACAACCTCAAAATGGTCCAAATACTTGAACAGTGGTACTAATGAAGTGAAAAACACTGAAATGGGACTGAAGTCAGTTTAGATTGAAGTTCCGCCTCAAAGAAAAGCCTTTTTGCCCCATCAAGATTAAAACATCACTTGAGTAAAAGTACAAAAACAATAAGCTGTTTAGCAGGAACCTCAAATACAAGCCGGCATGGTGAGGTCATATTGGCTCCGCTCATCGTTAAGCTGATAAAGCACCAACCTGTGTGTGTTTTCACGTGGCAGTCCAGAGTGGATTTCACAGTAAAACTCTTCCCGCATTCATCACATTTGTACGGTCTTTCTCCCGTGTGGATCCTGATGTGCCTAAACATCCAAACACACGGTCATGTGGAATTTAAAACGGCACAAGGGACGCACCAGAGATTCAAAGCAGCAACCAGATCCAAAATGAAAGCTACTTTTATGTTACCAGTTAAATAATAAAATAGGAAATACATATTGCATTTAGCTCACTGTGGAGCGTGTGAGTACGGTAGTTTAAAGGATGGAGAGCCTGAGGCTGAGTCCCACTCTAAAAAGTCTAGAAACACACAGCTGTGTCTAGAGGCCTTTGTAATATAAACCACCAGTTCAACTCAGTTTCACACTCTTACCGGTATGTTTTTTAGGTCTTATTGAGTATTAGAGCTTATAAAGATAACACAAGCTGTGTATAGGCTTCTTTTGTTATCTTTAGATAAATTAATAATCTTAAGCATACATCACTAGGAACAACTTCAAACACAGATAAAAGGAAGATAGTTGAAAGTGACTGGGGGGGGGGGTCCTTCAGTCAAACACAACAAACAAACAAAACTAGGTTCCTTCTGGTCTTTTTTTAATCTGAATGTTTGCGTTATTAAGCTCCTACTTCGGTGGTGTCTTTGTTGACCCTAGTTCAACCCTCCCAAAGGACCGTTCTCTGAAACACTTTTCATGTTTGTTCTGCAAGAAAATATTGCTTTTCTTAAATTATATCAATATGAATAAAAGCTTGTTAGAATAAAAGATTACCTGCACCATCTCAAAGATCAACACATGAAAGATCCGCTTAGTGTTTGTTTGTGGAACATCTGTCTTTTACACAACTAGACTAACCCCTTCTTTCCACCGGAGCCGTCAGCAGCACGTTACTGCAGCAGCACGTCTTGCTCGCATAAGCTGCTGCTTGGCCCTTCCCACGAGACGCGAAGCAGCAGGGGAGCCGCTGTCACCGACAGAGCACAAAGTCACACGAGTGACTTTGTCAGTAAACACAACAACAAGCAGGAGAAAACTACAACATGGCTCCAAAAGTTTTGTGTTTTAGGTTCTGTCTGTTTTATAATCGCCAATACGGACCTGAAAAACAAAGGAGACCGCTAGCTAGGTGATAACATCTCACGGGGCTGCACAGTTAGTAACTTTTTTTAAAGTAAAGCAACTGGAAGGCAGTACGTTTCTTTATTCTGAAAATCTCGAGAGCTTTGCTCCGTTTCCGCGTCCGATTTCCTGTCTTTCCTTCCCCAAAAATGTCGAACTTGACCCCAGGGGCGGATTTAGGACTGAAGAAGATCTGGGGCTTAACACACACGCGCGCACACACACACACGTGACACGCACTAGTCAACATCATATATATTTATCTTGTACCACATAATTTTTAATCTGAAGCTACATATTAAGCATATTCAGGGCAGAGTATTGTTCCTGTTAGTGTTTAGTGTGAGATGATAGTAAATATTCCCGCATTCTTTCTCCAACAACTTTACCTGATAGTAAGCTAACTTTAGGCAAACCAGCAGCACAACAAATATTTTCAAATAAGACTCACAAACCTGAGTCAACACCAGTCTCATCAAAGCTGGGGTTCTGTCGTTGTACTTTTGGTCTAAAAACGTCCTTATGTCCATCTTCACTCATGCGTTTCAGGCAGAGAGTGTGGAAGAAGCCGGTGTCGGTACAGTATCTGCTCGGGTGCAAGATCGGCTCGGGGTCCTTCGACTGCCGATGACGTCAAAGTACGGCAAATCCACTCGGACAAAATACACTACACATCTATACTGTTGGAAAGAATTTAGCAGTTTCGTTATTAAAATAATGTTTCTTAAGACGTAAGTTTGTGTTTATAATAGTATTTGTAAAATAAAACACTATATTTGATTCATGTTGAGCTCCTCTTTGAGCACATCTCTTGAAGAATCACAGGTATTAGCAACACCTGTGAAATTGTATTTGCAGGAAAGAAGTGTGTCCCGTTTATTGAAGTATTTGTGTTGAGTTTTTGACGTCTTGTCCATGCGTAGTTCAGTTACGCTCATAGCTGCTAGCCAAAGCTCTGGAGTTAAAAGTTTTCTGGCTTTACTAAAATACCTGTCTGTACTTATTTGATTGATGGTAGTTTTACTTTCTATTAGACTCCAAATGTAATCATTTGGCACGTTTCTAATTCATAATTTGTAATAATGTAATCGGCGATATTAGCATTAGCATTCCTATGGGTTTTTCCATGTATATTAGCATTGCGCTAACCACTCGCTGCCAAATTGCAGCCTTTGCCATTAGAAAATCTCCTTTTGTCACATCGCAATTTAATTGCACATGCAGTTAATCGTTCAGCCCTATTATACTTGCAGCTCTATGCTAAAAGTGTATTTTCAAAGAGGTAATGATGGATTTCTTTGTAAAAGTTGTCCATCTTTCCAATAGAAAAAATTTGCCTGGACCAACGTCACGTGATAACAACGTTACGTGATTACGTAATTCCGTAAGGTTCATGTTCAGCCAATCAACTACTTAGACGTCATCGGCAGTCGACGGACCCGAGCCGATCTTGCACCCGAGCAGATCTTGTACCGACACCGGCTGCTGAAGGCCTTCTTCTTCAGTGGTGGAAGTTCAGGCAGGCTGTATACAAACTACTGCCAGCTGCTCCCTCTCTGTTGGACTTTGGTACTGCATGTTAGTTCCACGATTTAGATCCGGGGCTTTTCATAAAACATTCGGGGCTTGAGCCCAAGTAGCCGGGCCTAACGCCGCCCCTGCTTGACCCGTTTCAGAGGCGCCGCGCGTAGAAAATAGAAACGGCGCGTAAGGGCCGCGACATGCTGCTCCTGAGACGCGGCCGACTTGCGCTGCTGACGGCTCTGATGGAAAAGGTTCTGCTGACCACAGCGGTTCCTATCAGCAGCTGTGATGTGCTGCTGCAGTAAGGTGCTGCTGACGGCTCCGTTGGAAAGAAGGGGTAACAGCCTTCTGACTCAGGTGTCCAGTGATGAGACATCAGGACGTTTCTGTCAGACAGCTGCAGGTTTTTGTTTCTATGGTTACAAGGTGAAGTTACCAGAAATCTCTTTGACCTTTAGTGTTTACAACATTACAACTCTACTTTGTGCAGGAGGATGCAGGACGCTGTAGGGTCGCTGATTCAGAATTAAACTGATTTTTTTCTTCTGAGGACATAAAAAGTAAGTTAGAGCAATGTCCTACAGTAAAACTAAAGTCATCTTATTGATCAAACCAAAGTCACATTGATCATTACCACAGAACTGAGCAAAATGGTGAGTTTATCCTTGCTTTGCTACATTTCTAAACATTTTAAGTGATTTTTCTCCATCAACAATTCTTTTTGAAAGTCTTTTAATCATATGTTTTGTTTTAGACATCAGAGGCAAATCGATAATGTGATTTTCACACTATTAGGAACACTTACTGAAAGCTTAATTCTGACAAAAGCTAAGATTGATAATAATCAGTTCTGGCACATTACTCTTTAGTTGAGCCATTAACAGTTGACCAAGGAGATTCTGAAAATGTAATAAAATGTGCTCCATGCTGAGGCTTTCACACACTGCTCTAAAGGTCTGCTGTGAGCTCAAGAACACCTTGTGAGCCGTTTTCTGTGGGGGAAAAAAGCTCTGATGCGCCTGTTTCAGGAAGTCAAGTTTAGACAGAGGAGTGAGGGGCAGAAAACGTCAGAATTACGAGTCTTGTTCATTATTATCAATGGTGTGCAAATGTCTCACCTTTGATTGGCTAACAGCAACAGGACTCTATCGCTGCCCATGTTAGCAAAAACTCTACTCTCTCCTCATGGTTGAAATCAGAGGTGGGCGGGGCCATGAATGCTAATCTTCCCTGTAACATAGGTAAGACTGGCTGTTTCTGACCCAATCCTTTTTCCATTTGCAGCTAATACAGCTGATGGGGGTAGAAAAAAAAATTCACATTCAGCATGCAAGTGAAACTCAGCGTGACAGATTGTATTTCAGAAGTATTACAGTTTCTTACTGAATGAGACTTTTTAAAACTACTTAATTGGAGGTGCTGTGTTGTTTTTCTAAGGCTGTGTCTATTCAAGGTAAAGGCCAATTAGGACATTTAAATGTTTCGATGCATGAATCGGATTTTCAGCTGAACAAACTCTTTGTAGCCGTTTCCTTGTCACCTCAAACTCGACTTGAGAGAAGTATTCACTGCTGCTGCTCACGAGCAGAGACGGAGCTGAGTCAGGCTGAATCGATCAGATCAATACTTCCGCCTCTCAACTTCCTCCGGGTGAGAGGACACGGAGCAGTGAGACACGTTTTAGCAAAAACAATAATATTTTACGTGGAGTTGATGCAGTTCATTTTATTTGTTTCTCATTGATGATCAACTGTTTCTGGAATTACAAGGATTTTATCTGACCCAATGTATGAAGGAGAAGAGTGAGGTGTTAGAGAGGTGATAATTAATCTACACTGCACTTTCACATCCTGACATTGAGGTTAATTTCAAATTAATTTCACCAGATGGGATCAACGAGACTTGATAAGGTCCACATTCACAAAGACTACATAATCATTATCATCCTCAGTCAGAGTGGTGTCCATGAACAACTCCCACAGACTTTCATTATGAACATCCTTCCAGGCTGAAGAGTTTCTCCACTAACTACTGATAAACATGCATTAGCCTTTACCTGACGAGGTCGCTGGGCTTCTTGAAGCTCTTGGGACAGAAACTGCAGCAGTTGGCAAACTTGGGTTCGGTTTCCAGCTCCACAGCTTTGTCTTTGATCTCACTGATCCGATCCCTCTCAGCCGCTGACTGGGCGAGGATCCGCTCCGACACAGACGCCTCCTCACCAGGATCTTTAGCCAGCTCGGCGGCCTGCTCTTCGGTGAAAGTGATGATTTCCAAACTTCTCCTCTTTGATGTTTTCTGTTCAGCCTCTACATCATCATCCTCTTCTTCCCCGTCATGCGCATCCAGACTTATGACTGCAATTAGAAGGTTTGTCACGCCTTATAGCAGCAGGTGTGTAAATGAGAAGGGTGATGTGGTTTTTCTAGAACACACAGTAGTTATTAAATGCCTCACAAGCTAATTACTTAGTTAACCTCTGCAGCTGTAAGGTAGGATTTCAGTTAGAAATGTAAACCAATAAGATGTCGCCCTGACACCGATCACTGAATTGAGGAATTTATTAGACTTTTCCTGACATACCTGACCTCTTTTATAAAGGCAAAATAAAAGGAGATTGATCCTTTTTTATGTTCCTTCTCTTGAGACACACATACCAGGACTTTCAGAAGGCAATATAAATTTAACACTAGATGTGCACATTTTTGGTAACTAGACATGTTCTACCACATAAATTTGTACATTATCATGGGAAGTTTTTACTGTATAAACATTAGGGATGCACTGAAAATCCGGCCACTGAAATTTTTGGCCCAAAATGACCCAAAAGTACATTTTGGGTTCTTGGCCGAAACACCTAAATCACTGAAACAACACAGTCAAAACAGGCCATCAGGTGAACCCCGTTTTCGTTTCACCTCGCTCCGCCCTCATGTGGCAACTTGCTCTTTGATTCATATAATCAGTACATTCAGACTGAATCACAAAAGTAAAGTTTTTCCCCTTTGAGTAATGCTGTTTTATTTCGATCGCTGGGATATTCATATCAGTTATGTGACGCACTTTTTGCTTTCACTTTCACATTTACATCTACAGGAAGCGGTGTCTGAAAAGGGCAGGGAAAATCATCAGAGACCATAGCCACCCATCACACGCACTGATCACCCTGCTGCCCTCTGGGAGGTGCTACAGGAGCCTCCGGACTAAGACCACCAGGTACCGGAACAGTTTCTTCCCAACAGCTGTCAGACTCCTGAACTCTGCCTCCTGACATATGACCCACGTTAAACTCATGAACTGCTTGTATTAACTACAGCCTGTACATACTTATAGTCATAGAATATTCATAAGATACTTCATACCGTGTACATTATAACATACGTAATAGATCCACTTCTGTAATTTACTTACACATCTATATTATTGCTAATATACATTGTAATACATCTATATCACGGCTAAAGCACTTCTGGATGGATGCAAACTGCATTTCGTTGCACTGTACCTGTACATGTGCAATGACAATAAAGTTGAATTCTATTCTATTCTATTATTTACTGCGTAAGACCGGCTTTTCTTTTACATTCCTGCTACGTCTGTCACTATTAGCGGAGTTTTTAGCATCCTTTCTAACCATGTCCTGAACACAGTGAAATAAGCTTTGGATCATGTGTGTGACACGTGTTTACTTTCATGAAGCACACAGACTCAGCATCCCCTTCTTTTTCACTGGACGAGTGAACATCTTCATCAGAGGGTGATTATTACTCATCAGAGTCAGCCATTACTAGACAAAGAGCTTTGAAAAATAGTGAACACACCTGTCAGTATTGTAAGTTTCTCCTCTCTGATAAATAATATTCACAATCTGTGCT
Organism: Nothobranchius furzeri; assembly: GCF_043380555.1. Classification (NCBI taxonomy): domain Eukaryota; kingdom Metazoa; phylum Chordata; class Actinopteri; order Cyprinodontiformes; family Nothobranchiidae; genus Nothobranchius; species Nothobranchius furzeri. The sequence goes on from NC_091745.1 coordinate 55,535,775, forward strand.
TTGCTCACCTCCCCCTCAGTCGGGAATCTCTTGACGGAGGGGAGGGGCAGTTTTCAAACTCTATAAACTCTTAAAATGTCAATAGAAACACACAAAAGTGTGGCTCAGATTGAAGTTACTCATCTCCAATGTCTTCTGGTGAAAACTTCATGAAGGATTATATTTTCAGCTGTGGCTCGTTAAACGCAATATTGCAACTTTGGCGCTTAAAGGGTTGATTTTACTGTCCATGTCAGTAGGCCTTTCAGTTTTAAAGTGACAATGTGTAGCTTTTACCATTAATCTCTGGAAATATCCACTGAAATGTTGTTGTAAATGAATTAAAAGATGCCCAGCTGTTGAAAAATATTGGTGGTTTTATAATATAGAAAGAACCATAAAAATCGGGTCTAAAATACACGGGAGCAGGTCCAAGTCCCTGGGCGACACCATATTGGATGCCATGTTTTCTTCTACAGAAGCCCATGAGGACAGAATGCATTTTGTAACAAATGGTTAGTTTGTTGTTTTACATATTTACCTCTTCACTCATTGCCAGTGATGAAAGGGAATCTGCTGTTCTTGTTATTTTGCTGGAGGTTGTGATCCCAAGGATTTTTGACCCTAACCGTCATCTGTTGGTAAGGTCTTACTTGAACACAAAAATAATGCTTGCTTGCAATGATTTAGGTATGTACTGGCCCCTATCGCCAGGGAAAATACACAGAGTCACTTTAAGCCTGTACATTTATAATTTTTTTTATTTTATAAATATTCTATTTGTTTCGTAGCCATAAATGCTATGGTTCTGATTATTGGCATAATTTATTTCGGTGTTTCATTTTCGGTCTTGGTTTCCTCATTTTTGGTTTTGGGTTTTGGCCAAGAATTTTCATATTGGTGCACCCCTAATAAACATGTAACCTCCAAACATCGTTTCAGCCTTCTTACCATGTTCCTGAACTCCGTGCTCCTTCTTCATGTGCCTCTTACATAGTAAAGTCGTCCTAAAGCTCTCGGTACACAGCGGACATTTAAAAGACTTGGCGTGGATGATTACGTGGCGACTCAGGCTACCGTTGGTGGTGAAAGACGCATCACAAACATCACATTTAAATGGTTTCATGCCTGTTGGTGAGAAATGACAAAGAAAAGGAATCTCTACAGCTTCCAGAAAGTTAGTTTTCAAAGTTTATGAGACAATACAAGTTATTCATTACACATAAAGTAAAGCAGAAAGCAGAATTTTTTTTCTAGTTTAAAGGAATATTCCACCCCTAAGTGAAATTACCCAGAACTTGATAAGTGGGAAAATGCATTTAGTAACCAGCCCAGTCATTTTCCTAATCTGGCAGTATTCTGTTAGCTTTAGCTTAGCATAAACAACGTAAGTGAATGGTAACAACTAGCATCACTGTAAGATGCTGCTGCAAGGCACAAGGACATGATGCAGTGGCGTGATGTCTGGCTGAAATTGTCACTTCCAGGCTTACCGAATAACATTTACAAAATCTCGCCCTTACGATAGTAAACAGCGGGTTTAGGGCTGCAGCGTCATGTCCTTGTGCCTTGTAGCAACACCTCACAGCGGTGCTTTGTCATTATACAGCCTCAAGTCTTAATCTGTTCCTGTAATTCCTTTGTGTTATTATTGAATGCTGGTTACAACATTCAAACTATAGAGATCCTGTTTCACTTTATTCAGCTTCCTTACGTTTTTGGAACTGTTTCAACTCCTTCAAATTTTCAGCTATATCAGCTAATTTGGTATCCAAACGTTCAGCTCGTTAAGCTCTTTCTGGGCATTACTTTTGGCATTGACTCCTTAAATATTTTTCGAGATCGTTTTAAACTTTTTTTTCATTGAAATAAATGGGATTGCTCAATTTTCAACAAAATCCTTTCAGCTTTTTGATCTAACCACCAACCAATCATTCATTTCAGGTGTCGTCACATCTTTTAAACTTTGTTCAGAGGTTTCAGTTTTCTGCTGTTTGGAATTTTTTTCCCCCACTGTTCACCTACGTTCTGGGCTTCATTTCACTTGTTAGTGATTTTTGCTCCCAAATGCTCAAAATACATTCAGCTCATTTTGACAATTTAGCTTAGTTTCAACTTCAGTTCAGCTATTCAGCATTCAAACAGCATTTCTGCAAGAAATACAATTCATCTAGTTTTAATTTGCAGTTGATATGATTATCGAGGTCACCTAGAAAAATTTAGGATCATTATTGAGGCTTTTTCTTACTTTCTCACACAAAATGTTCACCGTTATCATTCACTTACATTGTTTATGCTAAGCTAAAGCTAACTGGAGAATGACTGAGCTTGTTAGAATTGCTTTCTCCCACTCATCTAACTCTGGGGAATATAGCAACAGACTTAATTTCACTTGCAACTCTGAATTGTAATATTCTAAACTTCCAACAACACTTCACATTATTATTTTACAGATTATGTAGAGTCTAATTAATTACTGAAACTTCAAAAGCATGGACTGAATACAGTTTAGACTTGGTTTGATTTATTAAGAAAAAAAGTTTGAAAACTGTTTGCAGCTATGAAACAAGTTTACCTGTGTGAGTGTTGAGATGAGACTTGAGCACTCCGGCTGAAACAAACCCGCGCCCACAGAGGTCACATCGGTATGGTTTCTCCCCAGTGTGGGATCGGATGTGCTGCTTCAGATGACTCGACTTTTTAAAACCTTTAGGGCACCAGGTGCATCTGAAGACACAAAAACCATAACGAACATTTGCAACGTTTAATTGTAACTACATTGTTTTAAATTTGCTGCATGCATGGAATAACTGGAGTAAGTTGGTGACACAGGCAGCAGTTGCTGGACTCTTGAATTAAAATGAAACAAGAAAGCATGAAAACTGTTAATCCAACACTACTCTGAAGGCTTCCTCTGTGTTTTTTGGACATAATTCACACAGTCGTTCCAGTTATTATTGGCATTCTTTTCTCAATTTACTGTACTAACCATCTTTTTCCAAAAGAAATTGACTCATCCAGCTTTATGTTTATATTATCCTGAAACATTCCTCTCAGATGAGCTTGTTTACTCTATCCCTATTGACTGAACCAGTGTCACACCAGGACCTCCATCAGTGCCTCAATACCCTTTTGTTTCCGGTCCAAATCCCAATAAAGCTTTTTAAATGGTTTGTTTTCAAAACTATTTCTTCTTTCACCATCTATTCCAAGATCAATTTCCTGGTCTCCTCGTATAAATGCAGGAACACAATCTCTCATAAAATAACGCAACAATGCTAAGGACAAATAAACAAACAGGATAAACATGTTGACAAGGCAAAGAGGAGCTGGCAGGCAGGTTGTTTAATTCTTGGATAAAATCGGAGCTCATTTGCTTCAGCTCTTATTTTACATCAGCAGGCTGCTAATGGATTGTTTTCTAATTTTAAGACAAATACCTCTGCTAAGATGATTACCAAGAATATTAAGTATAATAAATGTTTACACCAGAGTGGTGGAACTCTCCTCAGCCATAGTCTGAATGATAGTCCAACCTCAGGTTTTGGGGGGTAATGTGCTTTTTAACCCTCACAAGGACATTTGAGGGTTTATGACTTGTCCCCTGTGGGGGGACTTCAGAGTTTGATTCCCATTACCAGTAATATGTCAGATTTCCAGTGATTGCTGGACTCTGAGCTGCCCTTTGCTGCTAATTCTTTGTACATCTATGATCAGAGTTTAGAGCCAAGTGAAGGAGGGTCTACAGTCAGACTGCATAGCTGCTTTTGTGGAATATGTGGTCCCATTGGTCCTGGAATGGTTTGCAGCCAAGTGTGGAAAAGATGGGATGAAGATTAGCACCTCCAAGTCTGGGACTTCCGTCCTCGACATAAAAAATAGATTTCTAACTCTAGGGTGGGAATGAGTCACTGATCCAGGTTGAGGAGCTGGAGTATCCTGGGGTCTTGTTCATGAGTGTCGGTAGACTGGAGCCAGATGTTGATGAAAAGCCTGAAGTAGGGATGCACCGATACAGATACTGGTATAGGTGCCGATACCGATACAAATTCCAGTATCGGTATCGGTAAAAGTTAACCGATACCAGGGACCGATACCAATGCAGTTGCTTGAAAATGGCTTCACTGTAACTTGTCATTTCATTTCACCTAATATTTTAGTTTTGTGATGATTTTTATTCATATATTTTACTTTTCATCTACCTCACAGTATGTTCCTGTTGAAAGCAGAGAAGAAAATAAAATCTGTATTCCAAATCATTGCATTTTTTTGTGTGGTAGAAGTAGCTGTATCGGTAATCGGTATCGGCGAGTACTCAGATCCAAGTATTGGTATCGTATTGGTTTGGAAATAAGGAGTATCGTTGCATCCCTAGCCTGAAGGCAAAGCTGCTGATCATTATAACCCTAACCAATGGTCTGTGATTTGGATAGTGACCAGAAGAGAGAGGCTACTGATTACAAATTAGTTTCTTCTGCAAAGTGGCTGAATTCATCCTTAGGGACAATGGGAAGAGTTCAGAAGAGTTACTGGTCTGCATTAAAAGGAGTCCTTTGAGGTGGTCTGGGTTTGGCTAAGGAGACCTCCATCGGAGGTGTTTCAGACACATCCCACCAGAGGGAGACCAATGGGGGAAGACCCAGGACTGGATGGAGATTATATCCAACAGCTTGCTCCAGATGAGCTAGAGATGGTAAAAGTGAGGCAAATCTAGGGATCTTTGCTAACTCAGAACTGATGACTTCAGATTAAACATGCTGGCCAAAACAATGTAAAATCTACTTTAACCCGTTAAAGAGACAGGTACACTGATATGAATGATTATATCTGTGGGTCAGGCCCACTAACAGAGCCCTTTAAAACGTTGTTGCCTTATCTTCAGAGGATTCTAAAATACAGACAAATATAAATAGGATGAGAGCAGCAAATGGCATTCAAAGCAAATGTCTGGTCTTCAGCCGGACTGGCAGAAATGACCAAGAAACAAAGCCCAGCGTAGTCTTAAAATCACCTGGGCAGCATGGCGCTTAATCAAACTCGAGAGTTGTAGCGCAATCAACCTTAAATGATGAAATGAGCACACAGAAGCCAAGATTGAGTCGCTCCACTGCAAGTCAAGGGTGGCCTGAGTAATTTTAAGACTTTGAACTGCAGAGCTGCTACAAGGCTTGGAGTTTAAACAGTGGAGAGGTGGCAGTACTCTGCATATTTACACAGAGTGACTCTCGCCAAAGGAAAAGGGTCCAAAACAAACCTGTAGGTTCTCTTTGTGCTGTCTTCACTGTCTTCCTGGTAGTCTGGTGTTTCTGTAGTCAGCTGCAGCTCATTCTCACCGCTCGGCTGAAGGAGCCCATCTGTCTGGATCGATAAAAGATAAAGACACAATATAATACTCATTAAAGCAGGCAGGGTCATGTTTATGATGCAGACAAAACAATGAGAGGAAACATGCTTGTTTAGTGGAAGTTAGGTTACAATTTGAGTTGAACATTGATTAAAGTTTTATATTAGCAACACAATAATTAAATAGAGATTTGTTGCTTTTAATTAAAAAGTACAAGATCTAAATATTTAAGATTAAGACCCTGAGTACTCACCACCTCATTGCCAGGGACGTGAAGCAGATTTGGGGGATGAAAGCTGGAGGAAAGAGCCTGAGACTCCAGAGTGCTGGAATCCTGCAGCTGCTGAACAGCAGAAAACTGAGGCTGGTTGTAGCTGGAGTCGGTGATGCTGAAGCCTGGAAGCAACAAATACAGCAGCACTTGTTAGCTCATAATGTGACTGACGGATGCACATAAAATCAGAGGGATGTCCAGCCTGTAACAGAGGGAACAATCACTACATGTAATAATATTTATTATAAAGACAGTAGAAGTCATATAGAAACTGTAAACATAGATTCTGAAATGTGTGTTTTATTTTTGATCATGAAGTTTTCATTAAAACTTAACTGAAGCATCACAGTAATCAGCACTCACCCTGAAAGGTGAAAGATGAAACTCAAATGAGATCATTGGATGTAGGTCTACAGCTCATTTTCTCTTGGAATTAATCACAATGAAGATGTTCGGCATAGCTAATGTCCCCCTAGCTAACAAAAAACGAGTTAGTCAATTTTACAGCTATTGAACTAAAATTTACAAAGTTGGAGCAGAGAGTCATCCTAAGCACATCCTCTGAGCGCTGACTGTGCCACGTGGTGTGAGATCCGGACCAAAACAATTATAAATCCACCAGGTCTCAACATGAGATGATCCTATTCTAAAAAGCTGGGCGATTATTTTCAATGCTAACATTTGTAGAGTGCAAAAAACCCCAACATAGCAATAAACATTAGGATGCAGTTGCTTCTGCAAAATGCTTGCCTCACTGCAGGTTTATGCTTCAGGAGGAGCCATTTACTAGGGATGGACAATGTATCAGCATCAATATTGGTATCGGCCGATGTAAGTCATTTTTTAAAATATCGGTATCGGTCCGATAAATAAAACCAGGCCGATATTAACAACCGATATTTTTTCCGTCTTGTTTCCATTTGTTTGCCTGCTTCAGAGGGTGAGGGGGTGATGTGTATTTGTTTAGTCATGTGACAGTGAATGTAATAATCTCAGAAGTGTAAATGTGTGTGGTGTGTGTATGTAATAATGTAAATTCAGCTTTAATGATGATTATTTTATACAAAATCAGCTGATTTTAGAAGCATTAATGTCAGCATATTGATATTGGTCCAAAAATGTCATATCTGTGCATCACTCAATTTTTACTCAACAGTTGTTATTTTATAGACCTACTCTGCAGTTTGGGAGCTCAGGGAGAACTCAGACTGACTAAGTAACTAAAATCACAACGTACCACTGCGTAAGTTACTTTAGCCATATGGAAATAGCTCCTAGGCTAACATGGCCCACGAGCCTCTACTTGACAAATAAAATAACTAACACTACACTTAAATCTCAATTTAGGGACACTTTGCTAGTTTTGAATGTTTTCACTCACTTATGCAGAAAAATACAAGCATTTGAAGAACTGCTAATTTCAAATCTCAGTCCTGTGTGTGTGTGTGTGTGTGTGTGTGTGTGTGTGTGTGTGTGTGTGTGTGTGTGTGTGCGTGCGTGCATGCGTGCGTGTGTGTGTGTGTGTGTGTGTGTGTTACAGCTGTAATTAAACAGATGAATCAGTTTACATGATGAGATTCTGTGGTAAGTGAACAAATAACACTGGATTTTTTCAAGAAGCCCCCAGGGTTCGGTGTCACCAGTTGTAGCGCTTCAATCACACGACATAAAACCGCTTCAGCCCTGACAGCCTGCCACAGGAGGGTTAAAGCATGATTTCATGTTCAAGAGCCTTCTTATCTGGATACGTGAAACGTGTCACCCTTCAAATTTGATGACAATCAAGGCCACATGGCTTCCTCCTTGAACAGATTAAATCCCACATCTGTTACAGCCTGATCCAAAGGTTATATAGAGCCTCCTGGGAGAATGGGAAACAGAGATCTATCACCCAGATGTTAGATGCTCACTTAATTTGCTGTCAAAATTCCTCTGTTTGATTAAACAGACGAGAAGAGTCAGTACAGTAGCAGCTTGGTGAGTTTGTCAGAGGAAACAATAAAACTTGTCTGGGAACATTAGACTTGTTTAAAGCTGGAGTTTGTTGTTTAAAAATTCTAAAGTAACTTTAAAATTTTGATTATCTGACTCTGTTGTTTAAAGTAGGTGACCTTTCTTAATTAATATTTCCCCTAAGTCCCACTCCTGGTCTCTACAGCAAAACCAAACATCTACACAAGCCTAGAGTGTTTTGCATATTCACAAGAAGCAGATGTCAATCAACAAAAATGTGCCCCAGTTCCCAGACTGCACTACGAGGTGATGCACCTAACTCAGCTTAGCACACTAACCTAGCTTGAATGTTAATTCCACCTGCATTGAGTTAATGTAAGACTTTAAACTTTGAGCTAACTGTGGAAGAGTAGGGAGGGGAATGAACAGGGATTCATCTTTTGTGCGTTGAAGCTGAGTGACTAGCGTAGCAATCAACTTTACACTACTCTATTGATTTAGCCTGTTGTAGCTAGTAGGTAGCAGGGGTGTGCTGCCATCAAATGGCGCTTACACATTAGGGTTGGCACGGTCGGTGTTTGGTAGGGTTGGATGGCGTCAGTTCAGTCTCGAACGGGCGGTGTAGTGCTCACATACAAATCTGAGGGACTTCTCGGGGATGCGTAAATACCTGAGTCTGTGGCGGCGTTTAATATGCGCGGGTAAGTCCGTGGTGTCCTCCATAATAAGGTAAACAAAGGGGGGGCGTGAGCTGTGCTGCTTTCGGAGACTCTGAACCACATTATTTTATTAATTTGCTGTGTGTGTCCTCATAATCTTGTGCCACACTGCCTGCTTGCCGGGGCAAGAGCTCCGATGCAGAGGACAGGCACACAGAGAGAAGAAGGAGAAGAAGAAGAAAAAAAGAATGATTTCTATAGCGCCTCTCAAGATAAAAATCACGAGGCGCTTCACAAAAACAAAAAATGTAAAAATATAAAAAAGCATTTAGAAAATGTTTAAAATATATTAAAAATGAGCAAAAATAGACAATTGTGATTTAAAAAAATGTTAAGAAAGAGAGAGAGTGAATAGGAAAGAGGGAAGTCAGTGGATCCTGAGGAAGGTGGAATAGGTGGGGAGAGCAGAATAAAGAGAGAGTGGTGAAGAAGGTCATACAAAAGCCAGCTTGAACAAGTGAGTCTTCAGCTGCTTTTTGAAGGAGTCCACTGATCTCAGGCTCAGGGGGAGAGAGGTCCAGAGTCTGGGGGCCACAGCAGCAAATGATCTGTCACCTTTGGTCTTTAGCCTGGTGCGCTGCACGACCAGTAGGCTTTGGTCACTGGACCTCAGGGACCTGCTGGGGGTGTAGGGACTAAGAAGATCACCAATGTAAGATGGTGCTTGTCCATGTAAGGCCCTATAGACCAGAACCAGGATCTTGAAATGAACCCTGAAGTTGACTGGCAGCCAGTGAAGCTGGAGGAGAAGCGGGGTGATGTGGGTGTGTTTGGAGGACTTGGTCAGAAGCCGAGCACAGGCATTCTGAACCACCTGTAGACGGTTCAGGGAGGTTCTGCTCAGACACGTGAAAAGAGAGTTACAGTAGTCTAAGCGTGAGGAGATGAAGGTGTGGAAAACTGTCTCAAGTTCAGAGCGAGACAGAATGGGACTCAGCTTAGCAATGTTCCTGAGATGGAAGAAGGAAGAGTGAACAAGAGAACTGACATGAGAATCCAGGGTGAGAGCTGGGTCAAAGGTCATGCCAAGATTCCTGACGGAAGGTTTGGTGTGAGAAGCAAGCTGACCAAGAGAGTCTCTGACTTTGGGAACCAGCTTGTCTGTGGCACAGATGAGGATCTCAGTCTAATCGTCATTCAGCTGTAGAAAGCTCCCAGCCATCCAGGCTTTGATAGAGTCTAAGCAGGTGTGTAACAGGTGCAGCTTAGACATCTCATGGGGCTTAAAGGAGATGTACAGTTGGATGTCATCTGCATAAAGATGGTAGGAGATTCCTTTGAAGGAGCTCAGGATGTGCTGAAGAGGAAGCAGATAGAGGAGGAAGAGTAGAGGCTCTGTTCTCTACCCCCGTTCCTACTGAACGGCAGCTCCGTGCTACAGACAGAGAAGTTTACTCAACATCCAACATGAAAATGAATCACGCATGCGGGACCGTAAGAGATAGAGCCGACTCTAATGTATAAGCACCCGGATTCCTGCCTGTTTTAGATGTCATGTTTCCCTGCTTGAACTCCGCAGATTTAATTAACCCTCCTGCATTTTTATGGGGTCAGATGGGCCCCAGGCGCTTCTTCATTTATTTATTTATTTTTTTTTTTCGGAGCGCACCACTTCACTCTTGCCAAAGGATAAACTGTTTAACCACCCCTTATCCTGGCGGGGTCACTTGATAGGACAGTGGATGGGTTAAAATGAGCCCCCGCAGAACCCGAAGAAGATTGTGGAGATCATCAGCAGTTAGAATCAGGTGTGTCGGAGTAGGAACTTATCGAAAACATACAGCCACAGTGACCCTCTGTTAGTGCTTCAAGGCTGTGTGTGTGTGTGTGTGTGTGTGTGTGTGTGTGTGTGTGTGTGTGTGTGTGTGTGTGTGTGTGTGTGTGTGTGTGTGTGTGTGTGTGTGTGTGTGTGTGTGTGTGTGTGTGTGTGTAGTGTGCAGTGTGCAGTGTGTGCAGTGTGAGGTGTGGTTTTCAGCTCCTTAAAAAATGAGGTGTGACGGGCTGGGGAGCTAAAGCATGTTCAAATTTCAAAATCTTCTCCTCCAATCCTTGATGATGTCATGCTACAAAGCACAGCTTTAAGCATCATCCAGAGAATCAGCTTGTGTTTGTACCTTGAGTTAGAGCCTGCTGGTCAAACGCAGGCTGAGGAAGTGCTGGTGTCTCAAACTGGCCGATATTTTGAGGCAAAGCATGCTGGGTAGTCACGTACGAGTCTGTCAGTACAAAAAACAAGAAAAGAAGCAGAACAGGACACTCTAGATTACTCATTTGAGGATCTCTTCATTTTTTAAATTTTAAACAAATTCAGTAAACACCTCTCTGATAAAAATAAATACCCTTTTTAATTGCTTTTGTTGATTTGCGTGCAATGTTTTGAGTTTGTTAAAGGTCAGATATTTGTGAACTTTTCACTTCAGCTGTAAAAGTGAGAAATATTCACAGAAAGCTCAAAATGCAAACTCAGTCTGCTTTCAGAGAACATTAAGTTTATTTAACCATTTACCTTAAGCAGCACAGACCCTCTGTTCACCAACTGAGATGGTCCATTTAGGACTTGAGCAATGTCTGAGTTTGAGACTAACTCCGGTTTCACACGGCAAGCATCAGTGGAACAGAACAGCAGCGAAGCGGCACCGCTTCAAATAGAATCCAATTATAGTCTATGGAGTGTTTCAAACCAGCCGCTGCAGAAGCGGCATGCCACGCCGCACCGCTGAAGATAGGATTGAGTTCTATTTTTTCCGCAAGCCGCTTCTGGGACACTTCAATTTCCGCAGTTCACATTGTGCGAGACAAGAAACCACATGGTTTCAGTGTAGAATCCCCGGTTATTTTCAAAATAAAATGCAACGTTGTGATGTTATATATAACTTACGTCAGTACATGTGACCGAACGGCTTTGTTTACCACCAGTTTCTTTCGAGACGTGCAACGGTGTGATCCCTCGAGGGGGTTGCGATCTCTCGATGAGGAAGGTGTCGGAAGTCTCGAGGGATTTTAGAATCTCGTGCTTAAAACGAGGCGCAGCGAGGAAGCCGTGCCGCGGCCAAGACTCTCCCGGTGTGAAAAGGACCGCTTTGAAGTTCGCGAGTGAGCCGCTCCACTGCTGTTCCGTTCCACTGACACTTGCAGTGTGAAACCGGGGTAAGGTGGTCTAACTTCTGAAGCATCTGGAGGAAAACATATCAAATTCAATATTTATAGATTTAGTTAGGTGAGACCTGGTCTAACTCTTCACAAATAGCAATGAGAAACATGAAAATATGACATTCAGGTTCAGCCCACTAACTAGTTTCTGTAGGCCTCATTACTGACCTTTCTGTCTGTGTGAGTCAATATCTAACTCCCTAGGTTTTATTTTGATAGCTTAAATCGAAGAGATACGGCCCTGGATAATAGTTGGAGATGGGGTTCTTGCCCTCCAGCTTGTCTGGACGTTACCCAGATGTAAACAATAACAAGGAATGGGTCTATTGAATGTAAAGAATCTTTGCCCAAATTAAACCTTTGAAGGTCCTATAGAGCTCCGGGAGTTGACGTCACTTCTCCCGGCATGCAACAGTTCAAATCGAAACGGCGCCATCTTGGCAGGTATAAGCTGGCAGCTGGACTATTTGTTATTGTCAGAAAACTCAATCAGACAGGAAATATGGTAGATTCCTGTTGTGCCCCAGGACGCAGAACAGACGCGGACGACATAAGGAATGAGCCATCTACAGGATTCCCCAAGATCCGGAGCGCCGCAAACGTTGGATCATTGTAATAAAACGCGCTAGTGACCGGGCTAAAATGAAACTGTGGGATCCCGAGAATAAAGGTTTTTGCTTATGCAGCGACCGCTACATATCAGATACTTAAACCAACGTTTCCTCTACTGTGTATGGTATTTATTTTAAATGCTTTTATTACGATTCTTAGCGGGCTTCCTAAACTTATTTTGGCGTGGCTTTTTCCGTCTTATTACTCATAGCAACAAGTAAACATCACGTAAAACGTTGCCTCGTGATTTCTGCGTGCTGCCGTTTACGTGTTTTATGATCACAGCAATTAACCGGCTAAAGCCTGATTTATGCTTCTCCGTCTGCGTCAGTGCGGAGAAACGCAATGCCATTATCCGTCCTTGCAAGTACGTACGGAGTCGAGCCCACTTTTTTAAACATCCGTCGAACAAAACGGATTACGCTAGCTTGTGATTGGTCAGGACGCCGCTGTTGTTTACAGCGCCACCATTGCAAAGAGAGCCGAGGATAACTAGCGGCAGACACGGAGAAGCTTGAAGAATATCTCGCGAAAAAACTCTAAAAATATGAACGTTTCATCCTCCCGTGACTGGAGGAGTGAAAAGATGCGCAGAAAGCGTTTTATTTGTGGACGGAAATGACAGGAAATGTGGGTTTAGAGGTGGGGAGCGCATGAAGCGGTGGGAGAATGAGAGACAAATATGTCTGTGTTAAAAGTCTCTTATATACACAAAAAACACAATATAAACACACTATCTTGGACCGATACATGACAGGATACCACAGAACAGCGCTACGCCCTCTGTTGTGAATTATTATAAGAGCATGGGGGGGGGGGGGGTTTATTAATGCTAGTAACAAATGGAAATGACTATTATGTTAGTTCATGGAAATGTTGAATTTGAATGTTCACCAAGGACATATTATTTAATTTGATTATTTAGTGTAATGAGACAGTATTTCTGATTTGAAATTAGTTAAGAGGCTCAGTATTGTTTAATCTTTAAAACTTCATTACCCATGAGACTTAGCGTGTTCCCAGAAGGCTTAACAAAAAACCAGGAAGTGAAAAAAAAAACTGGCGCTAAGAGCAGACATGTGATTTTCCTGTAAGGTGTTCTAATTCACTAAAGTTCGAGTTCAGCAAGACAAAGTCTCGTCTCATTCTTTATTTTGAAGAAGCTCGGTTGAGCTACAATATTTTTGGTGCCGAAACACGGGATAAAGATGACTGAAGGTGAAGATAGAGACCTCGAAGGGAGACTGGATACAGGAGGACGCATTGAAAAGGTGAAACGTAAACGACGGACAATTCGGAGTTCCACAACGAGACTATTAAACCAGATCGATGCGGAAATGTTAAAGGATGATCCGGATTTAAGCCGTATGCGGGACATGCTGGCAGTTTTAACAGCAAAAGAGGACAGCCTACAAGAGCTGGATCGTGAGTTGGAGGAATCCACTTCACTGGAGGATATGGAGGCAGAAGTTGAACTCTCGGAGGAGTATAAGGATCGCATTATCGGAACGAAAACCCGAGTACACCGCATTCTGAGGGCACGGGAACCCGTGAGTAATGACAATCGGCCGCCGTTTCGTGTGAGTGACGTCAGTGCAAATTCCGCTGTGTCCCAGCAGAGCAACCCTTCAGTTAAACTGCCTAAGCTAGTGATAGAGAAGTTTAATGGTGATGTAAGCCTATGGCAAGAGTTTTGGAGCCAATATGAGACGGCTATTCATAGTAACCTCACCCTTTGTAAAAGAGAGAAATTCACATATCTGAAAACGTATCTCACCAGCTCGGCAGCGAAGGCAGTAGCAGGCCTCACTTTAACAGATGCTAATTATGACGCAGCCATTGACATACTCCAAACCAGATTTGGAAGGAAAGACCTCATAGTAAATGCCCACATGTCTAAGCTTTTGAACCTCACCCCGGTAAGAAGATCCTCTGATGTGACGGCATTACGACATCTTTATGATGAATGTGAAATTCAGATAAGGAGCCTAGAATCAATGGGGGTGGTATCAGACAGTTATGGAAGCATGTTATGCCCCATACTTCTCCAGATGATACCAGAGGATATGGCTCTAGAATACAGCCGCCAAAAGGGAGGAGAGGATGAATGGAAGGTGCCTGATGTGCTTAAGTTCCTCCAAAAAGAGGTTCAAAGCAGAGAAAGAGCCTTACAAATGACAAAATCATATAATCAAAGAGAGAGCCAGCCGTCTCAGCGAACTAGCCACAAACCAAGTTTTGGGAATGACATGAAACTAAAAAAAACAAATGTTACATCTGCAGCTGCACTGCATACAGCTAGCCTGAAGACACACAACTGTCTATTTTGTGATAGTGGCGACCACAAATCTGAAAAATGTCCAGATACAGATATTGCTGCACGCAAGGAGAAGCTGAAGAAGATGGGCAGGTGTTTTTTATGTTTGGGTCCAAAACATATAGCCAGATTCTGCCGAGTAAAGGGAATATCATGTGCATCCTGCAGCGGAAGGCATCATATTGCTGTTTGTGAAGGAAATAATGCCTCAATACCAGCAACACCTGAAAATACAGACACTGTCATTTCATCAGTCATTCCCCAAGTGGATGAAAGGAAACCTAACAGTGAGAACACCGTGTTGCTACAAACTGCCAAAGCATGGGTGTCTGGTCCTGCAGGTCGAAAATTAGTGCGCTGTTTGCTGGATGGAGGAAGCCAGGGAAGCTTTGTGCATGAGAATGTGGTGAAGGTCCTAAAATTGCCTGTAGTTGGTCAAGGCACGTTTAATCTCCACACCTTCGGCTCCACAGTTCCAGTGACTGCGAAACGCAATATAGTGAAACTCTGTCTGGAGAACATTTGGAATAAAGAACAAAGCATTGAAATAGAAGCAGTAGTAACTCCACAAATATGTACAGCTGTAATGCAAGTTCCTGGTGATCAGATACAGAAGGAAATGAAGAGAAGATGTCTGCCGCTTGCAGATTCACCTGGAGATGACAAACCTGAACTTTCTGTGCTGATTGGCTCAGACTATTACTGGCAAATAGTCACCGGCCGAGTAGAAAGACTAACAGAGAGTCTGGTCGCATTAGAGAGTACCTTTGGATGGACGGTACAAGGTCCTGTGTCACTCTCCAGAATGACGGAAACAAGCTGCATGCACATACAGCTCACCGAAACTGCTCCACTTGACAAACAGTTGCATGCGTTTTGGGAACTTGAGTCACTTGGCATCACTGATGGAAAGACTGAATGCCTGGAGGATGAAGAAGCTCTACAGCGTTTTGATCAAACAACCATCTACAAAGATGGGCGTTATGAAGTGGAGTTGCCATGGCGACAAGAACATCCTCCTCTTCAGAACAATTATCGCCTAGCAAAGAAAAGATTGGAGGGATTGAAAAGAAAATTCAAAGGAGATGTAACTCTCTACAGCAGATATAATGATGTGATACAGGACTACTTAAAGGAAGGAATGGCTGAAGAGGTCACACAAGACGATGTAGCATCACCAGACAGCCACATGTATTATTTACCTCATCATGCCGTATTGAGAGAGGATAAAGCAACAACAAAATTGCGTGTTGTGTTCGATGCTTCATCTCATGAACAAGAAAGTCCCTCACTTAACGACTGTCTTCTGACGGGACCCAATCTAAACCCAGACTTACTAAGTGTGCTGATAAGATTCAGACTGCACAAGGTTGCATTTATGGCAGATATCAAGAAGGCCTTCCTACAAGTATCACTCAAAGAAACAGACAGGGATGCAGTGAGATTTCTGTGGTTCAACAGCCCCCCGACTGAAGAAAGGGATGAAAAACCACGTGTGTTAAGAATGACACGAGTCATATTTGGCGCCTCCCCAAGTCCGTTCTTGCTGGCAGCTACTATAAGGAAACATCTTAAACAGTTTGAGCCAGATTACCCGGAGGTGGTGGAAATCATTAGAGCCTCGCTCTACGTGGATGATTTCATTGCAAGTGTACAAGATGTCTCAGAGGCACATGCATTGGCACTGACGGTGAAGAATATTATGACAGCTGCTGGAATGGAGCTTTGTAAATGGATGACAAACTCTCCAGAGCTAAAGGAAAAATGGCAAGAGAGTCAAATGCACTGTGCTGTTGAGCATGAAGTTCACGGATCAGTATTGAAGGTTTTAGGTTTAATATGGAGACCAGCCACAGATGACTTTGTGTTTGACCCCAAAGGCTTGCTCCTGATCCTAAAGCAAAGGGAGAACACAAAAAGGAGCGTCCTACAGTCAGCCGCTCGATTATATGATCCGCTAGGATTTTTGACCCCCTTTACCGTCAGAGTAAAGTGTCTGTTCCAGGAAATGTGGGAGAGAGGGCTGAGTTGGGATGAGGAACTGCCACCAGATCTTGCGCAGAAATGGCAGCAGTGGTGCTCGGAGCTTCCTCAGCTACATCAGCTGTCCATCTCAAGGTGGTATAACACAAACGTTCTGCCCAAGAACAGTCACACTTTAAGACTGCATGTGTTTTGTGACTCGAGCGAGAGGGCTTACAGCGCAGTTGCATATTTGCAAGGAAAAACTGATGAGGGAGAAGTGACAACGAGCCTGGTTGCATCAAAGTCCAGAGTGGCTCCACTGAAAAAAATGACATTACCACGCCTAGAGCTGATGGGCGCAGTGATCGGAGCTAGACTAGGAAACACTCTAATGAAATCACTTCACCTGGACCAGTTCCAGCTCAGGATGTGGACAGACTCAATGATAGCACTGCACTGGATACGCAGCTCTGCTCAAAAATGGAAACCCTTTGTGGCAAACAGGGTCATGGAAATTCAATCTCTGACTGATCCGAGGTCCTGGTTTCACTGCCAAGGAAAGATGAACCCAGCCGATCTTCCCACCAGAGGACTTAGCATAAAGGAGCTAAGGCAGAGCACCTTATGGTGGGATGGACCTCAGTTTCTGACGTTCCAGAATCAACCAGAAAGGAGTATGGAGCAAGTCTTGGATCAGGAAGTGAACTCTGAGCTCAAACCTAAACATCAAATCGCTGTGCAGCTCATTAGTCAGGATATACAGCAGTTTGCACCGGTGTTCCGCCTAGAGGACTACAGTAATCTGAAAACGGTGTTCCGGGTGACAGCCTGGATAAGGAGATTCATAACCAACACACGTAGTAACCCCAAACTTCGTGGAGAGCTGACAGCAGAAGAGCTGCAAGGCGCAGAAAACTACTGGATCAAGATAACTCAGAAACAGAGCTTCAGTCAGGAAATACACCTTCTCAAGGCTGGGAAAGACATTAACACTGACTCCAAAATACGAGATCTGAAGCCATTTCTGGATAAAAATGACCTGCTCAGTGTAGGAGGCAGGCTGCAACATTCTGATCTTACCTACCAAGAGAAGCATCCATGGATTTTACCCAATGACCACAAATACACAGAGATGCTGGTTCGATATCAACATGACAAGATGATGCATGCCGGAGTGAGAGACACGTTGATACAAGTCAGGGAGAGATATTGGGTTCTGAGATCAAGACAAGTAGTACGCCGAGTGGTATCAGGATGCACGCTTTGTAAAAAATTCAAAGCAAAGGCGGGAAGACAGGCCACTGCTCCACTCCCAAGAGAAAGGATAACTGAGTCACCACCATTTGAGATCACTGGGGTGGACTTTGCTGGACCACTCTATGTGAAACAACAGTCTTCCATGACAAAGGCTTATATAGCTTTGTTTACCTGTGCGGTAACAAGAGCAGTTCATCTGGAGCTTGTGACTGATCAGTCCACGGAAAACTTTCTGCTAGCTCTAAAGCGATTTATCTCAAGAAGGGGATTGTGCAAGGTGATCTACTCTGATAATGCCAAAACATTCAAAAGAGCTGATCAAGATCTGAAGGAGCTGTGGAAAGGCATCAAGGACCCTCAGCTACAAGAGTTCTTTTCAGAAAAGGGCATCTCTTGGAGATTCATAGCAGAAAGAGCAGCCTGGTGGGGTGGATTCTGGGAGCGTCTTGTGCGCTCAGTCAAAACCATCCTGAGGAAAGTCCTAGGAAGAGCCAAGCTTAAATTTGAAGAGATGTGCACTGTTCTGACTGAGGTTGAAGCTGTTATAAACTCTCGACCTCTCACTTACGTGCACAGTGACGTCAATGAGCCACAGCCCTTGACACCTGCTCACTTCCTGGTGGGTAAGAGACTCACCTGTCTACCGCCCAATTCATTTCCAGCTGATGCTCTTCGTCCTACAGCCAACAAGGAGGAAATGACACGGAGATGGAGATACAGACAGAGACTGATGACAACATTCTGGAACAGCTGGCGACGAGAATACCTGTTGGACTTAAAGTCAGCCCATCGCTGTGAGACACCAAAACCCTCCATACCAAAGGTGGGGGATGTGGTGCTCATAGGTGAGGACAACGTACCCCGACAGTGCTGGAAACTTGGAAGAGTTGAGGAACTGTTCCCTGGCCGTGACGGGTCTGTGCGTTCATGCTTGGTCCGCACCAGCACTGGGGCTGTCTTGAGAAGACCTGTTCAACTGTTGTATCTTTTGGAACTTTAGATGAACTACAGTTCATCGGCGGGGAGAATGTTGTGAATTATTATAAGAGCATGGGGGGGGGGGGTTTATTAATGCTAGTAACAAATGGAAATGACTATTATGTTAGTTCATGGAAATGTTGAATTTGAATGTTCACCAAGGACATATTATTTAATTTGATTATTTAGTGTAATGAGACAGTATTTCTGATTTGAAATTAGTTAAGAGGCTCAGTATTGTTTAATCTTTAAAACTTCATTACCCATGAGACTTAGCGTGTTCCCAGAAGGCTTAACAAAAAACCAGGAAGTGAAAAAAAAAACTGGCGCTAAGAGCAGACATGTGATTTTCCTGTAAGGTGTTCTAATTCACTAAAGTTCGAGTTCAGCAAGACAAAGTCTCGTCTCATTCTTTATTTTGAAGAAGCTCGGTTGAGCTACAATACCCTCTGTGGTCCTGCCGGGCAATTGCTTTGCAACACTCTCCAGGAGACGGAGAAGTAAAAGAGCAAAACGCTTCCGTCAATCCGTGAGTGTCTGTCCCTTGCGGAGCTGACGGAGAAGCATAAACCAGGCTTAAGCTGTATTTCATTTTTAAGCAATGGTTGATCAATTGCCAGATCACACATAAAAAGCACTTTGGATTGCTATCATCAGTCTCACCGAGACAGATCTCAGACAGATCCTGAGACGCTCCTGCCTGACATATTTATTTAATTCACGGAAAACAATCAAACTAGTGATTTCTCTTGGCGTTCAGTTTATACATTCAAACAGCACAGCACTCTATTTAAACTACTTACGTGTAAATCTATGTTATTTGTCCATCCATCCATTTTCATCCGCGTATCCGGAGTTGGGTTGCGGGAGCAGTAGCGTCAAGAGGTCCAGACTTCCCTCTCCCCAGCCACCTGAGCCAGCTCCTCCGGGTAAATCCCAAGGGGTTCCCCGGCCAGGTCCGGTAAGAAGTCCGCTCCAACAGCTTCTGGCGTCGGTGCGGGCATGTAGCGTCGAGAGGCCCAGACTTCCCTCTCCCCAGCCACTTGGGCCAGCTCCTCCGGGGGAATCCCAAGGGGTTCCCCGGCTAGGTCCAGTAAGAAGTCCGCTCCGACAGCTTCTGGCGTTTTTAAAATGTATCCCAGGGGCACGGTAAGGGTTGGAGATGTTTAGTCTATTTAATTTCTGTCTATATAAAACGATTTCTTCGGTTTTAAAGTGTGAAGTAAACTCCGACGAAGTAAAATCCAAGCCGATCCCGTTCACGTTCATGGTTAGATCCGTGTTTGTTTAGCTTCTTTTACCTGCCAATATGGCGTCTACTAACTGAGAGTCACGTGGGGTCCGGAGCTCTATATCATGCAAAATCCGTTTCTTGAAGCTCTTGACCATGTTTTATTGCTATTTCCTCAGGAAAAAACAAACTCAAAGCATGTGATGGCTTGACGCATGTATCCTCCTGTCTCAAGTTGCTTCTCTCTCCAGCTCTGGTAAATTCTGCTAAGCTATCGCAGAAGCCTGGGTGGGGTGTTGTTACGTTGTCAATGCCCCACCCCTCCTAGCTAGGTGTCACACTCTGTCCTGTCTCCCCATTCTGTTCAGTCCTGTGTCCTTGTTAATTGCTCCCACCTGCCTCCCAACTCCTCCTGTATTTAAACCCTCTCAGTTCTGTGTGTCTTGTCAGTTCATTGTTTCGTTGTCCTACGTGTCTCATTAAATCCTTATTCAATGTTCTCGTCTGCCTGCCTGCCTTCTTCACCCGCATTTGGATCCTCACCTCCGCTCCACTCACCGGCACGTTCGTGATACTAGGTAATCTCGAGTCCAACTCCCTCCTCCTCTGGACTGTAAACACCCCAACAACCCATCTCTCTATGTAGCCAGCAGGGTTTTAATCTCCACACTTATAAAAAGTGATTCTTATTCAGTCTGCACTTTAAATAATAACTAGAACACAAACAGATTTTTGTCAGCGAGAGGAACTAGATCCTTGTCCAGTCTCACTCGGCTCTCATAAACCAAGCCAGAATTTAACAGCTTGTTAAACCATCACCAGTATCGGAGAGGGTTTTCAAACTGATTATTTCTTCAAACTGACGCCATTCCAACATTACAACCACCTGATGGATAGACCAAAGTGGAGTCCAACCAAAATGCTAACCGCTAGCTGAATAGTAATAAAGTTTGGTAGGTGAGCATCAGACACTGACCAGGACAATACTCAAGGCCAGAAAACTGCAACCTTCTCAGCTGCTTCTTCTACATTCGAGTGGCGCGCGTGTGCGTGTGTGTGTGTGTGTTAGAAGTTCGACCCTTTGAAGGAGAATTCTTCGAGAGGGGGAGGGGGCCCTCGGAAATTACTGAGTGAGACATGTCAGCATGAATCTGCGGTTTCCGGGTCTGCAGCTGTGTACTATTGTGGAATTTCCAAGGGACGAGGCAGGATTTGGTCAAATCCAAGTGTCTTATTTCCACGCTGAAGTAATGGCTCATAAAAATAAGTTATATTTCATAAAAAAACAAAAACTCAATAGTGCCAACTGTAATATTTTATCATATATTGTGCCCATTGTTACTCTGGGGGGTGTAGAATAGCACGATACACACCCTTTTAAGGAAAATATCAGAATCTGCAACCTGTGACTCTTTGGACCTTCAACAGTGACTCGTAATAACTCTGACTAAAATGATTCAATTAAATAGATAAAATAAACAGTGCAGCCTTAAGCAGCTATTCGTTTTTTTTCATGGCCTAACTGTATTGAATTTACACAACAGAATCACACTAACAATAACAGACATATATTTAAATAAATAAATATAAATAAATAAATATATTTAAATATATTTTTATATATATTTATATATTTCTACATAATTTTCTAAACATTCCATGGAAAAATAATCCATACTTCTTTTTGCAAACCATGTTTCTCTTATTTATTTTAAAACCTAATAATAGGGACACAACTGTGTTTTTTAAATGACAAGAAATCTTTTATAGATGTTTGAAGAGCGAAAAAACTCACTTTAATTTCAGAAAAAGTCAGAATGCCGACTTTAATCTCAATATTGTTCTCAGAAAACTGAGGGGAAATAAGTGTTTTTCACCTGCCCTAATCCTCTTCTGTTGATAATGAAGAGTGACTTTTTAAAAGCTTCTGCTGCAACGGCTTCAGCTCTAAACCTGTGGACTCAGGGGGAAAATGGTTCTTTGGGTTGCTTGGTTGCAGACCCCTTTTTATTCTTAGAGCGTTTCTCTCTAACCTTCTCCTTGAACGAGTGGTTGGTCGTTCAACGAGCCCTCCAGAGTCACTTGATGGCCTCCACTCACAACTTCTGTCTGGCCCAGCTCCAGCATGCTCTGCTGATCTGCGGTGGTATTAGAGGCCTGCTGCAGGGACTCTGTCTCCATTTCTGCTGGCATGTCATGGGTCACGGCACCGTTTCCCAGTGGGTCCTCACTCGTCTGTGAATGCATCTGCTGGGCCAGTTCGTACCTGGTGTGACGACAAAAAACAGCAATGGTGTTCGAAGATCTAGCACTCAGAGGGCCAACAGCCAAGAACCCCCCACCAATATTCAGTCAAAGCTCAGACCTGTGTGTCTTCATGTGTTTCCTACAGTTGGGCGACGACTTGAAAGTCTTCTGACAGTAAGGGCACATGTAAGGTCGGAGGTCGCTGTGGGTAGTCATGTGGCGCCGCAGACTACCGCTGGTTGTGAACGTTGTGTCACACATTAGACACTTGTAAGCCTTTAGGCCCGAGTGGGTCCGGATGTGAGCTTTGAGGACTCCTGAGGAGGCGAAACCACGACTACATTGAATGCATTTATATGGCCTCTCTCCTGTATGTGATCTGAAACACAAGGACAGACGAAATACAGGATTTTAAAAGACAAACCATAGTTTTCTCTGTGAGTCACTGCCTGACAAATGTCAGGGGATGCTTCATCCCTCCTAACTATTCACTTCTCTCTCTCTCTATTCTCAGCCCATCTCACATAAATTCAATTCCACTTCCCTTGGTGCTTTCAGCCTATCCTCCCCCAATTCATCCCCTCTATCAACATCTCTCCATTTCTCTCTGCCTCACTGATTCCCCTCTCTTCATTGGGGGATTCGAGTCAGCTAGAAGCAAACTCGCTGAGCTGAATAATGTTTTCAATGGGCCGGGTGTTTGAAATGATTATCTAACATTACATTACGACAGAATGACGTATTAAGAGCAAAACCAATTACCTGACATGCTGTTTTAGATGGCTTGATTTCTTGTAGGCTTTACTGCAAAACTGGCACTTGTATGGCCTTTCGCTGCCCACCACATCCAGGAACTGTGGGAAACCAAGGCGAGGGTTCTGTGATGTAACCAGGCCTGTTCAAAATGACACATAGATGGAAAGCAAGGTCTTTCACGTGAAAGCAAATGTAATCCGCACACACATTAACATCTAGTAAACCATGAACTAATGCATTTGGCACACCTGTGGGAGCAGCTGTGGCTAACCAGGACAAGAGGTCATCTGCAGTTAATTACACTAAAACAGTTTAGATCAATTCTTGAAAACAACATATCTAAGGTAAAGATGTACTTCCCTCTGATGGAGTGCCCTAGTTCTGACAGGACTGACGTGTTTGTACGTTTACTCATAACCCTGATCATGCAGAAATACTCTCTCACTAGGTCAGACATCCTGTTGCTGCAACGTCGCATTTTCTGGGAAAATTATCTGCTGCTTGACAACTTATTTTCTATTAAACCGTATGAAACAACAAGATATGCCTTATCTGTCTCCTTTACCACATCTGCCATAACAGCCAGTACTCATACCATAGTCAGTGATCAGGATAGGTTCCTGTAGGGGGATGTCAGGCAAGGGTAAGATGCTTTTGGAGGCTTTAGCTTTGTTGGCTTTCCGTGGAAATTTGTTCTTCTTCTGCTGCAAGCCTTTGAAGTGAGAAGCAATGTGCGTTTTCCTGTGGCCGGAGGTACGAAAGATCTTGTCGCAGTGAGGACATGGGAAAGGACGTGCACCTGTATAGCACAGGAGGGAGAAGAATCACTTTAGAAGGGCTTCTAACATCGACACTAAAGCACTCTCAAAGATCAGAGGACTCAAAAAGTTTATTTAAATACTGATCAAAATGTATTATCTTTAGAGAAATGAGAACTGATTTTAATAAAAATGTTAAAAGTAAATATTAGAGAAAGTATTTCAGCTAGTGGCAACTAATATGTTTCACAGGGAAACCAAGTTACAGAACAAGGAAAAGTCACAAATATATGTGAATGGAAGCAGATTGGATGAAAAATTTTAAAAAAGCCGCCGCTTTGAACACAAACTTAACTGTTCCTTCAACAAGAGCACCGGCAGCTTCAGTGGAAACAAAACAATTGATCTGATCTACTATTGTTCAATAGTAAACATTTACAGAACTAGTGTAATATAATTATAGCATTTGATTAAAGAGGCCATATCATGGAAAATCCACTTTTTGGAGCTTTTTACCATGTGATATTTTTATTTTGTCATGGAAAAAGCTGTGTTTTTGGCTGCTTTTGTGCATTTTCCTGTTCCAGCAGCAAATTTGGAGTTTTACTTTGAAAATCCTGTAAAGCCTCAATGGAAACTAATCTCGTCATCAGGCCCTGCTCCTCTCCTGGAAGCTAGTCTCTGATCTGAAACCCGCCTCCCCTGGCCAGTACAGGATATGTTAGGTGATTATTGTTTGGTAACACACTTGGTAGTCCAGTGGTTAGAGTGCCTGACTTGTATGTAGTTTTGCTCGCATTCGCATCCCAGTTGCAGCAGTAACTATACTTGCCAGTATTATATTTTCAATCCTTTATTGGCAAACTGTTTAAAAAGTAAGGACCATTCTGTTTTTTACTTTCTTTGTTTATTTGGCCAGTGTGAGTCAGTGTGAGGTGAGCAGAGTATCAACTAAAATTCTGCTTGGAAATGACCAAATTCAAAGATCTTTAGGGACACATGCTGGTGACGGCTCTGAGTCATCCAGGTCATGGTGATCAAAAAGGGTTTAAATGAAGGGAACTTGACTTCTTTGGTTTCTTGAAGACATTTCGCTTTTCATCCGAAGAGCTTTGTGAATTCTGACGGACCTCTCCACTCCCTGATGAGTCATTAGCCTCTATTGTGTTGATTTAGATGCAGGAAGGTGTGACCTAGACTGAAACTGCTTAGGAATCATCATCACCATCAACCTTTATTTATAAAGCACATTTAAACTGTGACAACGCCAACCAAAGTGATGCACAAGACAATAATCACAAATAGATAAAACAAATAAAAACTATTACAAAACAAGAAAAAAAATCAGGAAAGCACAAAGGTTAAACATTTTTAGCCAGGAAGGCCAGGGAATAGAAATATGTCTTCAAACGTACTTTAAAAGTAGGAAGGGAGGGGGCAAGTCGGACCGTCAGGGGGACTTGGTTCCAAAGTTTGGGCGCACAAACTGAAAAAGCCCGTTCGCCACGGGCCATATAGCGGGCAGGAGGGACGAGCAGAAGGTGCTGTCAGAGGACCTTAGGGTTCGCGCCGGAAGATAGGGACTCAAAAGATGTGCCAAATAAGAGGGGGCCATTTCATGAATAGTTTGTAAACCAACAGGAGAATTTTGAACTTAATCCGAAACCGAACTGGAAGCCAGTGTAAATTTGCAAAAACAGGGGTGATATGCTGCCGTCAGTCTATGCCCGTAAGAAACCTTGCGGCAGCATTCTGTACCAATTGGAGGCGTACCACTGAAGAGGAGGGAATACCATATAAAAGAGAGTTGGCATAGTCCAGACGTGACGTTGCAAAAGCATGAACAACTGACTGAAGATCTTTTTTGTTCAGGACAGATTTTAGTTTGGCCAGCCGGCGAAGATGAAAAAAACACGACCTGACTACCTGATTTATCTGTGCATCCATTTTAAAAAAAAGCATCCAGAGTGACCCCCAAATTTGTAATTGTCAGCTTCACCAAAACTGACAATGAAGGGGGCAGAGATGGCTCCACAACCGAGGGGGAGCAGGGGGCAAAGAAAACAGCCTCCAGTTTGGAGCTGTTAAGATGGAGAAAATTAGCCGAGAGCCAGGACCTGACTTCACTCAGTCAGTCAGTCAGTGGTTGCACAAGGTCAGCAGATTTTCGGGCCATATAAAGTTGACAATCATCAGTGTAGAGATGAAAATTTACCTGGAATTTTATAAAAATTGCTGCCAAAGGTAAAATATATAGATTAAAAAGAAGCAGACCTAAAACGGACCCCTGGGAATGAGATTCAAAGCTGTTCAAGCTGCCTTTTGTATGACCTTCTTCACCACTCTCTCTTTATTCTGCTCTCCCCACCAGTTCCACCTTCCTCAGGATCCACTGACTTCCCTCTTTCCTCTTCACTCTCTCTCTTAACATTTTTTCTTTTAAATCGCAATTGCTTATTTTGCTCATTTTAAATATATTTTTAAACATTTTCTAAATGCTTTTTTAACCACGATAAGGTGACGGTTCAAGGAGGAGCAATAATAATAATAAATATTATTATTATTATTGTTATAATTATAATTATAATTATAATAATAATTATTATTATTATTATTATTATTATCATAATCTGCACCTGGGTTTAGAATGAGAGTCTTCCAGAGCTACAAACATAATGATGTTCTACAAGTTTTGTAAACCTCGTCCTGAGGTATGCATGTTGAGACTTAGAGGCAGTTCTGGTGCTCACCTGTGTGTAGCCGCATGTGTACCTTCATGCTGCCAGAAGTGGAGAAGCACTTCAGACAGCACTGACACTCAAAGGCCTTGATGCCGGTGTGCGTTTTCATATGTGCTGTGAGGGTGCTCTTCACAGCAAAAGCTCGGAAACACTGTTTGCACTTGAAAGGCTTCTCGTGGGTGTGGATGCGGATGTGGCGGACCAGGTCACTTGGTTTTTTGAACTCCTTAGAGCAGTATGGGCAGCCATGCCAGCGAATCCCGTCCTCCTCCCTGATCGAGCCTAAACAGGTGAGAAATGTTTCTTCGAGTAAATGTTTTATTTGATAACTAAATATAATCTAAACATCCCCAAATCCTGTTCATACCTGGCATCTGTATAGGTTTCTTAAAAATGCTTCTCTTCTTCTCCCTCAGCGATTTGTCTAGGACTGGGTCTTTCTTGCACTGTTTAGCGGCGCCCTCTGTGTTTTGGTTCTGAGACTCTTGGGACGCTGTGTCGCTCTGAGGTTGGACGACACTCAGTCCGCTGTTCTCCAAAGCTTGCTGCAAAAACAAACCATTACAGAGTAAACAAACAACAAGTAATTGCAACTGTCAAAGGCTAGGAGAATACTGTCAATCAACGAATGGTTTAGAAGGAGGGAAAACATTTAGCTCCAACAATAAAGCCTTAATTCAAATTCAAAGCTCAGTCATAATCACATCCGATTGCCTTGGTGGTTCTATTTAACTGTGCTTTCAAGTCCCACGGATGTCGCTTCCTGGAGGAAATTGTGCGGTCTTATCTTTCCACTGGCTGGCTGATGTTTCCACTACAGTGAAGAAACCTGCATTTCATCTGATTTCCGATATTCAGGAACATTTTCATGTCCTTTTTATTTTTAATTCATGTTTCTTCATTTAAATCATTTCCAAAACTTTGCACTGGAAGCTGAACAGAAATCACAAAGGTATCAATTTGTTGGTCAAAATAATATTTAAAACAACTTTTTGTTCCTTCATTAAAAACAACCGTTTCAAGAAATGTTTTCTTTTTAAAAACCTTGAATTGTTAAGTGTCCCTCACTCACCTGCAAGATGTCCTGGTTGATGGCCGTTTCCATGGCAATAGCTGGCTCTGGTGGGTGAGGCTGGGCCACCTCCCCACTGACTTGTTCTGACAGCTCTAGAAGCTGCTGGATCACATCCGTCACCCCCTCACCTCCTTCGGAGCCCCCCGCGGTCTGACCGGCCGTCTCTGTCTCCTACAGTCGGAGAGACGGGGTAATAAAGTGAGAAAAGAGCAACAAAAAAGATGAGAGGTGTGACAAAAGGACTGGGGGAGGCCAGAATTTTATGGCTGACTAACTTTTATTAGGGAGCCTCTGGAGCATAAAATGAGCTAAGGATTGGGTTTTAGTGAACAGAATGCCAATGCCTGAACCTGTTCGACTCACCGACACTCTGAGACTCAAATAACAGAATAGATAGACGCGTCACAGCCAAATGCTGATTTCATTTGTGTGGATATGTGGTAGACAGAGAAACGTGTCAATGATTTAATAACGGACTAATTTAAACAGGTTAAACACATGGTGGTCGACTGGTTTGAAGACTGTAGATGTTGGCGTAGAGAGCTCTAGCATACTCTGCTGCTTTTCTGCTGAGGCTATAGCTATAAATATGCAGCTGCATACAGTTAAATAAAACACACCCTCTGCTAGTTGAGATCAGCTGTGACTGATGTATTCATCGGTCTCATCC
Organism: Nothobranchius furzeri; assembly: GCF_043380555.1. Classification (NCBI taxonomy): domain Eukaryota; kingdom Metazoa; phylum Chordata; class Actinopteri; order Cyprinodontiformes; family Nothobranchiidae; genus Nothobranchius; species Nothobranchius furzeri. The sequence continues at coordinate 55,563,801 of NC_091745.1, forward strand.
ACACCCATCTTTACCCAACAGCTCTGGACAAACACACGTGCTGTAACACGCCTTACAAATCCAATTAAGCTAACTTTGACTGTGACAAACAATCAGATTAGTACTCTAGTGTATTTTTGTCAGCTACCTAAAATCACACCCAGTTATGAAAGTCTTCTATCTGTCACGAGGAATAGAAAATGTGGAAAATGACACCACAAGCCAACCTGATGCATAAAAGAGCTCCAATATCATCAGCCCAGCATGATGTCATTAGCACTCTAACATCTCCTTCCTCTAAATTACAGTCCCAGCTAGGAACTCTTGTGTGACTTATTACTTCCTTTCAAAAGTCTCAGCACAAAAGGAACACTTGATTATTCTCAAAGCATGAAAATGTATGAAAAGAGGTGGTTTTTTGCTCATGTTTAGTACAAAGTGATCTCTTACTGAAGTGCCCAAAGGCACCTCTATCACGGAGATGTGCATCTTGCTGATGTGGGCATTCAGACTCCCCAGCTTCTTAAACACACAGCTGCAGTCCAGGCACGGGAACAGAGGAACCCCTTTGGTCTGGAAGAGAACACAAACACGCAGAATATTACCACCAGCTGCACAGGGATATGTTCCCCTCATCTACTCTATGTTCTACATTTCAGAAGCAAATATATGATTACATTAGCTCCATGTCAGTAGTTAACCCCACAGGGAAACGTGAACGGTAAATGGTAAACACTTACAGAAGAAAGAGGAAACATTCCTCAGTAATGATTCCCTTCAACACCCGACATTGATGCCTGATATGATTGTAAGTGGAGGGTTTGGAGGAAATCCACAGAGCAGACCACTTAAAATATGTTTCACTGCTTTCCACAAGGGGCTGATGTGTAAAATTATTAAAACCCTATCTGTGTCTGTGCACTTATGTCAGAAGCTGGAAAGGTTTTTTCAAGTGCTGTGTTTCAGTCAGAAGGACGCATCTGGAGCAGGTTGGAGTGTGGAGACTCAGTAAGGTGTCATCGTTGCCGTGATGGCTGGTTAGTGGGAACCAATATAGCAGGGTGACGAAGGGGTGTGGTTGTTGGGAAGTAAGAGAAAAGGAGTTAAAGAGCTGAATACAAACAGGGAGCGAGGAGCGAGCAATGACTGGTAGGGAAGAGGAATGACGTTGGGTTTATGGAAGACAGACGGGAATTACAGAAAGTTCTGGAGCTGCTGGTGAAAGACATCAAAAAGGTGAAAGTGAGACGAGTTCTGAACCTAAGAGATACCTGAAAAATAAAAGACTTTTTAAAGAGTTTAAGACACCTAAACTTCCTGTGGAAAAATGTTAGACTGCTCTTTGAAACGCCAATACGAGTTCTGAATGAGGATGTTCGATATTAGCGGCTGATGTTGGCATTAAAAATAGATATTGGAAATTATATTTACTCATTTAATGACATGACCTTTACATGCCAAGCACACATAAATTCCCCTCTCACTCATATTGTCCAAATATGACAGATCTGGGGTTCAGTTTCTGGGATATTTAGTTTGTTTGACATAAACGGCCTAACTTTTGTTGTCACAGTGCACAGATGATGTTTCATTTAAGTATGCACAATAGAAAATATGTAATGGTATTTACCTAATTAATTTAATTTAACCCTTATTATGTTAGAAAGCTGTTTACACCTGTGGTGTTAGCGGGTCCATTTGGACCCATGATTTAAAAATGCTTGAAAATACTTAAAATCATCAGTTTTCTTCAAATGTTATGTTTCAGCTAATTGCTGGCTTAGTATGTATTCATATAAATGGAACCAGTGTGTGAATAGTTTTTTAGTTGGCTCCACAGACACAGTAACTTAAAATATACCACTCGTTTTTGATTGCAAAAACTGTTTAAATTCACTAAATGTATTTCTTTTTCTTATAGAATGAGTAATAATAAACTAGAAATGGGTTATAAACTAATATTAGAGTACACCTACCCAAAAAAAAATTAGAATTTTTTTTTTTTTTTTTTTTTTTTACTATTTAAAATTATTAACAAAAGTGACATCTTTGGTGTTTCGGGTCAAAACGGACCCGCATAGATAAATGGTAGGCTAAAGACAACAAGTCATTTTTTCCCCATAAACCCAACTTTTATTTAACCAAACCAATTAACCAAACAACTTAACCATAAAATGAACAGTGATAAACAACACTGTGTGTGTGGTTGTGTGCACGTGTATGCACCTGCATTGACCATAAACTGAACATTGAAAATAATATGGTGTTAGCGCAGGTATGTTGTTCTGAATTAACCATAATCTAAACAATGGAAACAACCCATAATTTGAACTGTGTGTGTGTGTGCGTGCGTGCGTGCGTGCGTGCGTGAGTGAGTGAGTGAGTGAGTGAGTGAGTGAGTGAGTGAGGGAGATAGAGAGAGAGAGAGAGAGAGAGAGAGAGAGAGAGAGAGAGAGAGAGAGAGAGAGAGATGTGGGCCATAACTGATCCTCAGAGCAACTCATAGCTTTTAACCCTCTGGAGGCAGGCGTTGCAGAAATGCAATGTTAAAACCTACCTACCTGGTTACTCCACATACTTATTTCATGAGCATTTTTTAACTCAGAAGTACTCATGAAGGACTTAGTTGCTCGTCCTTTAATCAAAACTTATTTTGAGTCTGAGAGGGTTAAGTGAGGCATGCAACAGCCAGTTTTCTCATTTTGGACCCGTAACACCACAGCTGTAACTCATTTTTTTAGACCTTTAGAATTTACTAAAATTGTGAAAATTGATTTTGCTACATTTAAATAGGTGTCTGATGATTAGATGAAGCCTCATTCCAGGACAAAAAAGGAAAGTGTACTTTTTACACAGTTAAACTTGAAAACGGGTCAATGTTGACCCTAATACAACAGAAGGGTTAAACCTTTTTTAAAGTGCGTGGGGGGTCCTGCATATATTGGTATTGTTTTATAGTGAAATCATAAATTAAAGGTAAGACTATCAGATGTTGGTATTAATCCAACAGCAAACATCCCTGGTTCTGACCTGACTGGAACCTCCCATTAAAAAATGTCTGAACTCAAAAATGTCATGGTGTTTTACAGCAACAATGATTCATAAACGTCTTCGCTTCCACGTGGTTATTACAGAATACTGATTATTTACGGCAGAACATAATGGAAGTCACTTGGTATTTCTGTGAGAGTACAATGGTGTTCTGCTGAGCTGTGGTGGCCTCATGGAGGGGGACATCGCCTAGCACTCTGCTGCTAACCACTTAAACATTCTCCCCCTCCTAATAATAACATTTTACTTTCTTTGACATTAAATGTGCTACAACTAGTTTACCTGTTTATAGATCCACTAGGATAAATACAATAAAGTTTATCGCTCACCAAATAGAATATTTACTAAGAAATCACAATGTAACCATAGAAACATTACTTGATATATATGTTGTGTGTGTGGATGCGTGTGCGCGTGGGTGGGTGGGTTGGTGTTGGTGTGTGTGTGTGTCTGCTCTGTCTTCTCGATGCCCAGTGAGTCGTGGTTGATGGCTGCTTATACTGAGCTAGAATCCTCTGGAGCTTTCTTCCTGTTAAAAGGGAGTTTTCCTGTCCACTGTCGCTAAATGCTTGCTTAGTATGAGGATTGCTGTAAAGTCACTGACACCAGTCAATTTGCTGGGTTCCTTATATAGCAAACTTTTTACTGATTGTCTTACAGTTTTTTTTTTCGATGGCTAAAACTCAAAAAGCAAAAATGAGGCACAATTTTCACAACCTCTACTTCTGTTCCCAATTGCTTGACTCAATTTATCACTACTTAAGATTTCTTTATCATATTAGAACTCTGATTTTCCTCCTTTACACTCTGATGTCAATTTCACATTACCTTGCTGTCAAAACACAACACACAATTTTCAGGTTTACACACACTTTCCACATAAATTCTCAAAGCTTCAATCAACAACACACAAATATTCAAATCTCTAAACTTTCGGGTCTGGCAAGCAATTTGCAATCAGGGACTGCAACATAAAAGTAAGTTTCCACAAGGCTACCCAGGTGTATGAGTGGTTTCAGGACCACCCACGGTTTTCCATTTTATACCTTTCCACCGCAGTAAAAATAAAATGTTTTGTCTCAAAATTTGTGTGTGTTTGTGTGTCTGTGTGTGTGTGTGTGGGGGGGGTAACTGTAAAAATAAAATGTTTAGTCTCAAAATTTGTGTGATGTCTAACGTTTGTCTCAGAGAAAAGTGGGCACTGTCTGAATGAATGAATTCATTGTGTTCCCTTTCGACAACTGTGTTTTCAGTTTTGCTCTTCAGTGTTCTTTCCATGCTTGGTAGTGTTCACGCAAAGGCTACCTGTGTTTAAGCAATGAATGGTATGTGTGTGTCATGTGAAAATGTGGCTGTGTTTACCAAATGAAAACACGTGTTCCATTTTGGGAACACGTTACGATATGTGGTGGCAGGGTTTTGTTGCAAAGGGAAGCCACGGTTTAGGAAATTGTGTGTTATGTTTGGGGTTTTGTGTGTGCAGTTTTGAAAGAAACGTACAGTTTTGAAAAACGCATTTTAGCAATCGACAAAGACTGTAATGAACTGACCAGTATTAGAATGTTTACTATGTGAAGTGCCTTGAGATGACTCTTGTCGTGATTTGGCGCTATATAAATAAATTTGACATTATATAACAGATCGCGTGTTAAATTAGTTTTTGAGGTGGCGACACCTGATTGTTACTGTGGCCGTGCTCAGGAGGCAGATTACCGACCGCAAAAACAGCGGAGTGCTCATTGCTTGGCAGCCGCATCAGTGATTGGTGCGTCACCGCAGGACAAGGTGATGCGCCCCGCTCCACAGCAGCGAAACGCATCAGGCGCAAATAAAAGACAGAAAACATTTAAGGAAATGAGCCGACATGAACGATCGCGTGTTAAATTAGTTTTTGAGGTGGCGACACCTGATTTGATAATGTTACTGTGGCCGTGCTCAGGACGCAGATGTCTGGAGCGCGTCAACAATCAGAGCTTTGCGTGCGCAAGCTGGTTAAGGTTAGGATGGGGTGAGGGGAAGGTTAAATTGCAAGAGGGTAAACGTCACAATTTGGTTAAATGTCCGTTTTACGGCGGGTGTCCATACCGACGCTCTGGCACAGCGCGTTGCCCCCCCCCCCCGGACACGCAGGAGCTTGTCACCTGCTGACAGCAGGCTGCTGTCTTTTCCTAGGGCTGCATCTTGCCGGTCATTATCACGTGACATGGACTAGTCGATGACAGGCATAAAAAGTCACTATAGTGAAGTCAACTAGTTCATACAACCCCTATTGCTCCCCAGTGTTCTGCAGCATAATCAGCACGTTCTCTTTGAACTTGATATCAAATTTTCGCCTCCTCTCCGTCTCCGCACCTGCCAAATCGCGGTCTATCACTGGCAAATCAAAAGTGAGACGGATGACACAACCCCCCCCCCCCCCCCCCCCGCCCCCACCCCCCACCCCCACCCCCGGTACTTGCTTGTTAGCACATTACACCCGGCCATTATTCGCCTCCGCCGACTCCGACACTGGCCAAAATATGATACCCGGCCGTTAATTGAATACAGGAAAATATTAGAGGATTTACGGTATTGCAGACTGTCTTAATGGCCAGCTCCAAAAGCAGTGAAAAACTTCCAGGTGGGAGTCTCGCTGCTTTTGAATTTGGCCTGTAGGACAGATTTATTTCCAGGCAAACAGGATAAACATATCCCTGACTGTTATAGTTAATGTGTTGTTGATCTAATTTATCTATAGCCATAACACTGTTGACAACTCTGTTCTTCCTTCACAACCCAATGTTCCACTCACTCTGCAGCTTTCTGTGCCCCTTTTATTATTTTAAGTTTTTTTAAATGTACCGACACTTTGTGTCCTGTTATTTTATAAAATGTGATGAAAAAAAAATAAATGTTTTTGCTCAATTACTGGAATTTCTTTGGTTAAGACAAAAAAGGAAGGAAGAATCATTTATGCCAAGTTATTTCTACAACAGGCCCATTTTAAGTCCATCAGTTTCTTAGCAGCCAATAGAAATGTGTTCTTTACTAACTTTACTTGGTTTAAAAATCTTACTAAAATAAACCTGAGAGGCTTGCAAAACCCAATCATACTTGTTATGTAAATATTAGCTTTGTGGATATTTGTAGATATTTTTACAGATAGATATTTGTGTGCAAAAAAAACCATAAACTTAAATAATTTGTCATTCTTTATTAAAAACAACAAAATACAGGTATGCAGAAAGTGTGGGAAAATGATAATGTGAAAGTATTGCTCTTTAAATGTAATACTATTTATCTTTAAAAAGAAAAACTCTAAAAATGTCCTGTACAGCAACATGACAGACGAATGGCAGTCTGTCTGTCAGAATGTGCTGAACAGATTTGCTCTATCAAGAGGAGCCTGTTGTGTACGAGGTTCCCTTTGAATAAAAATTTATGTGATTGTAATATTGCTTTGGGTTATGTATCGCCACATTAGCATGTAAATGCTGAACCAATCTGGAATAAAGAGGGTTGATAGAGGACAAACGAGTAAAGGACAGAGGAAAATAAAAACAACTAGGAAACCAACATAAAAAACAGCAACCAGCTGCTGCACCTGTAAAGAAACATTTCTAAGAATCATCAAGAATATGTGGGATGAACAACTATAAACATATAAACAATGAACAACAAACATCAACACATATATAAACCATGAACAACAAACATCAACAAGCATGTGTTTGTGCGTGTGCAGGAATGTGAAGTGCCACAAGCACCAGGAAACCAGCAGCCACCACAGAGCACAGAACCAACTCAGACCACCTCCCAGATAGCCGAGCACCTTGCTACAGATAACTCAGCAAGACCACATCCAAAACCGGGCTGACACGGGTCATGGGCCACAGGACACAGTAATCACACAGCAACTCTACCTGAAACATTAAAATTAGAATCAAATACAACTGTTGTTCAATATGACATAACTGTCATGATTATGAGACAGACTAAACAGACTTTTAGCCAGACTGAAAAAATGTTGCCATTTAGCCAAAGGTGGACAGTTGAGAGCTTTCGGTTGAACGTCCTGAGTGAGAGTGGCCAGAATCAAGTAGCAGTAGAGAAAAGTGGAGATTTCCAGCTGAGAGAGTTTGGAAAACAGGAGACTGAAGGACCTGAGTGAAGTTGGTCGGTCCCCCACCTTCTTCAAATCCAACAAAATTGGAGTCAAACATTTGTGCTATGTTTGTGCTGGTTTGTGCTGCTAAAAGTTTGTGTTTGTGCTGATTTTGCTTTAAAGATATTAGTGAAAGGTTCAAGGTCAAAAGGTCAACCAGCCCGAGACTCGAGTGAGGCTACTGAGGCCTTTCCACGGAGCTAGCTCTGTGGTCACGTGGGTTTGAGGCGGCGGTCACGTGGGTCTGATGCTCATTAATTATACAGAATTTTAGGAATTTAATACACTTAAACAGAGGAGTGACAAAAAAAATTCACCCCCCTCAGAGCTGTTATGAGTGTAAACTAGATCAATTAAACCAAAAACATGTTTTGGAACCAGGCTGTAAACATGTTTATTTCTGCTGTGAAATTGGTATTTTTAACTTCTGACACCAGCCCCCAGCGGATGAGGATGGAACTGCAATTTATTTCACTTCTGCATTGGCTTCAATTTCAGACCCGCATTGAGGGGGCTTGAATTGAACGCGTCAGATTTCAGCCATTATTCATGGCCTGATGCAATCTAACATTAAAGTGAATTATTTTGAGTTAACTAATAAAATACATTTTAAAACTCAATTAAAAGTGTCTCGTTAAAAAAAAAACTTCCAAACAGCTGGTGTGTTTTAACATGATTTCTAGTGTGAGACATTAGAAATACCGAACACATGTGAACATTTTCTTTTGAAATCTGACTTCTTTTCAGTTGATCGGTTTGAATTAAGCAGCAGGAATGGCATCAGAAGAAGAGTTAAACTGGTAGGTGTTAAAGAAAGGTCTACAGCTGATTGCTCTTTCTTACACAAACACACTTGGGGAAGAAACCCTGCCTTCAGACGTTTAAGCTAATAAATGAATGAAGTTGATTTTATCAATAAAAAGACTTGATAGACCCACATGTCTAGATTAAATGCTGAAACTGCATCATCACAGGGCTACTGATCCAAAGACATTGTGCACTTGAACCAAATTAAACAGGTTGAACATCACATCTGTACAGCGAAAACCTTCAGAGAACTTAACCTCCTGCCATCACATATGTAGACATTAAGGGTGCATGGGACCATCACTGATCTGTGATCTGCACTTTCTGTTTATCTTAGACCTTTTATTTTGACTCAATAAACAATGTTTTAATTTTTTACCAAATTAATCTAGAACATTTTAATTTATTCAATAACTTGTTGTTTTTTATGATTATTAAAAGATCATGTTTGCTTTCTATGCTTCTGAGGTCCTGCAAAATTCAAACCAGCTGGGTAAAATAAATAACACCTCAGGTCTCCAGAGGTTTTAAAGGAACCTGCTGTGTTTCTGCTGAGGAAGCGGCACCTGATGCAGCCGGTCAGATGGATGTTTTCGTCTCCGTGAGATCTGAGCACACTGCAGTAATGTTAAACCTCTTCTCTGTTTTAACCCTTTAGATTCATAACTGGTTTGGGTAAAATGTGGAAATTAGCAAACAATAGGTGTTTATCTTTAAGTAAATATGCCTCTGCTGAAAAGAAACTTGAGAAACTGCTTTAAACACTTGAACAAGAACTTATTTTCTCTCATGTGTGAAACAACATAAGAACACAGAGGCAAATAACACCTGAATCCAATTGATCTATTAAGCTGGCTGAATCATGGGCAAACTTGTGGAAATTAGACATGTGATTCAAATGGTCCTGCTGCATTGTCCTTCAGGAATAATTCACTCACGTGGTTCCAACCAGCGCTGTGACAAAGACACACTGGGGCTGACTCACGTGCTCGAAAATAAAAATAACTAAGCTAGAGCTGGAGCATCTGGTTTTGTTTTAATACAGAGATCACTCTGATCATTACATAAATAATAATAATAAATACATAAATAATAATCTCGACTTTACCTGATGGCTTATGACAGTGATTTGAACCCACAGCCCCATTTAGGTAAAAAAATAAATAAATAAATAAATAAAAATATCAGCTATTAAACAAAAACGAGTAAGGCAGGCTTCGTCTTCCTGACGGGTGTAAGCTTGCTGGTGGAACAATAAAGCAGATACACACCGTTTCATTTGGACTGGTGCTCGGCGATCAGACCATGTAGTAGCTTTTATATTCTGTTACCATTTAGTGCCATTCACCATTGCTGCAGACCTACTATACCCTCCCGTGAAGACCATGGAGGTGCTCTACAATAGGCTGACCCAGTTCAGGCTGTGGGCGCCACAACAGCACCAATAACAACCCACACATTAACAGGCTTGGTTAGTTAATGCCAGAGATGAAGATCCTCAGTAGAAATTCTCTCCGGGGCAGGCATCGATCTGAGCAGACAAGGGATCGTTAGAGAGCTACGTTGATGTTAAATTAGCTGGGACAAATCAGGAGAACTCTTAAATATGGCTGCCATGTGTTTTTAACTCAGGGGGAGAGAGGCGAAGCCACTAATTTGACCCATTTCCTGTTTTCAGTCAGATAATATGACACATTGTCATGGTGAAACGAAGGTAATACGCTGTTGGTCTGAAGGTGTGTGTGTGTGTGTGTGTGTGTGTGTGTGTGTGTGTGTGTGTGTGTGTGTGTGTGTGTGTGTTTGTGTGTGTTTGTGTGTGTGTGTGTGTGTGTGTGTGTGTGTGTGTAGCTCCTGACAAACAGTCAGGATGTGAATTACCATTTTCCAGCTGCTTGTCTCTGCTCAGCAGCCAAGTTACAGTTTGTTGCCCTCCTGCTCTGGCCTCAAATAAAAGCCAAAAAAGGTTTTTGCACAATAATATGATGTCACAGTGCAGCTGGCCTTTGACTAACATCAGAAATTTACCGTGAACAACCTGACCTCTGACTGGCAGCTCCTAATCACTTCATCTTCATCTTGTATTTGTTAGAAATAGTAAAGAAACACTAAATTGCTTTAAAGACGTAAAGCTCTTGCTTTCAAACTGGTTTCGGTGGTTCTTGAGCCATAAACTTGAGAAACTTTACATTGGGCAGCCTTCTGTTCACCAAAAACTGCATGCAACAATTTTGTGGTTCATTCTTTAGGACAACAGCTGTTTAATGTTCCAGTAGCTAATACAAAAGGCTAGCATTTAGCTGCCTCCACCTATAAAGGACAGGTTATTCAGAGTTATCTCTGTAGTTATGCTGCTATAGGCTTAGACTGCTGGAGGACATACTGACCACTTTACACACTCTACTACTTCTTCTACCACTTCTCTCTAACTGCATTATTTCCTGCTATTTCAGCTGGTAACTTTATATTCTCTCTAAAGCCATTTTTAAAAAAACAATGCTGTCAATTTGCTGCAACGCCATGGCGGCATCAAGGAGCCTTAGGTTGTTTATAAGTTGTCAGGCCGTGGTGGTAATGTGGCGCAATTGTGCCCATTTTACAAAAGATTAGGCATTGTCGGCATAAAGGAGATATGTGGTGGTCCCTGCACTGCCGTGGACTTCCATTTATCTTGGACATAACTTGTTTTTTTTATTGCGATCGAAGCCGAGCTCATTACGTTTTTTTAACAAGCCGCTCCTAACGGTGTCTGTTCCCCACAGTCCCTGTGCAGTCTCTGGTGATCTGACCTCCAGCTTTAATGGAGAGACGGTCCCGGAGCCTATGCAATTTTCCAGTTTGACATCTCAGCTGATTTTGATCAGAAAGCAAAACTTACGGACCGTTTTTACTTTCATTATCAATATAGTTGCAGGCCGGAGCTCGGCATTAACTCCCAACGTGATTATGTCACCTCCCTCTGTTGCGCCAAGGCAAAACAGCCGTTTATAAGACAGAAAATTACTGCAAGATTACTACCAAGCAAGGCGGAACGAATGCCGCAAAATTTGCGTATCACCATGGTATGTTTATAAGACACACCTTTGCGGAAATACTACGCTGATTAGCCGGTACGGTAGGTCTTGTAAAAAGGGCTAAAGTGCATTTCTCCCCAGAAGAAGCTACAATGATGTTCTGCTGAGCTGTGGTGGCCACAAGGAGGGGGCCATCGGCTTGAACACATCTGCTAACCACTTAAGCTGGGCGAAAACTGTGCGACTTTTTCACTCATAGCACTCCGCTTCAGCTCAAACTGTACGACTTCCTCGCAGGGCAGATCTCACGAGTCATGCGCTCACACTGCACGACCCAGTTCTCGGATGCGACCTGACTGCTCACACTGTACATCTGGTAGCGACACGTCGGCCCTAAAAATATGCTAAAAATAGCAGTTTTTGCACAACACATCAGACTTTTTTGTCTTGTTTTGCCTGTTGTCCTTCGGGAGTGCTGCAGGAGTACACACAGGGATTTATGGGGGTTGGATGAGGAAAACGAAATAAAGAAAGTAAATTTGTGTTTTGTGATCAGTTTAGTTTGACATGAACACGACAAACACGCTTTCTTGACAATCTTTGTGAGTAAAAAAATGTGTAGAAACAAAAACGAACAACGTGTGTTATTAGGGAAATAGCGGGCGAGCGGTGTTCATGCATGATTGCGCATGCGCCGTGAGCGGTTCTGATACTTTTTGGGTCGCAGCCGCTCGCTGCGCCGCTTCAACAGTGCGATACCCTCACGAGGGACGAGCAAAATATCAAACACGCCAGAAGTTTGTGCGAGATCACGATTGCTGATCGGTAGCTGGTCACGTGGTGTTAATCGCCTCTCGTAACCCCCTGTACACTACACGACGCTCGGTGCAAAACTCGCCCCAATCTTGTGGATCCTCGCACGAGTGGAAAATCGGCTCAAAAAAGTGAAAAAGTCGCACAGTGTACGCCCGGCTTTGTACATTCTCCCTCTCCTGATACTAACATTTTACTTTCTTTGACATTGAATGTGCTACTACTAGTTTACCCATTTAATTATAGATTCACTAAGAAAAAGATAATAAAGTTTATATATTACTAAATAGAATATTTACTTAGAAATCCCAATGTAGCCATAGAATTACTACTTGGCATATATGTTGTTTGTGTGTGCGTGCATGTGTGTGTGTGCATGCGTGCGTGTGTGTGTGTGTGTGTGTGCGTGTATGTGTGTGTGCTCTATCTTCTCGATCCCCAGTGAGTCGTGGCGGATGGCTGTTTATACTGAGCCAGGATCCTCTGGAGGTTTCTTCCTGTTAAAAGGGAGTTTTCCTCTCCACTGTCGCTAAATGCTTGCTTAGTATGAGGATTGCTGTAAAGACACTGGACCCTAGTCAGTGACTCGATGTAATCTACTGGATTCCTTATATAGGAAACTTTTTACTTATTGGCTCAATGAACTTCCCTTTATTGGAATGTTTACTTTGTGACGTGCCTTGAGCCTTTCAGTTCACCGATTGTTAATTAAAAGCAAAGGAAGAAGATCAATGTGTTTTTTTTTTGTTGGCACCATGGCAGAGCCTGGAAGTGAAAGAAAAAGAGTAATGTCTTTGAAGGTGAAGCAAAGAGCTAAAAACAGAGTTGACATCAGCAGAACCTACACTAGTTTGATGGAGCTGAAAAAGGCTATGATGGTGACCTGGCTTTGTTGCTACTGGACTTCTAATTAAGGGTGGATCTTTTTAATTCATGGCTTATTTAGCATTAGTTTACTCATGTTAGCGTTAGCTCGTTGTTAGAGTTTGGGTTGTTTCTGATTACTGGACAACCCACTCTACCTCCTGAGCTGCTACTGCTGCCACCAACAGCGGCAAAGCTCTGAGGAAGGCTACAGTGATAGTCGAAATGTCAGCAAAACAAGGTAGAAATAACACTATTGCTTAAAGTGTTAAAAAAAGAACCGTAATGTAGTTGGATGAAACACGCAGAAAGAACGTACAAAAGACATTTTCTTTAAATTGTTTTACAGCTGAAAAAGTAAGAAGCTTCCACCAAACTCAGCCTGTGGATCAAAGGCACAACTTTTTGCTCTAGAGCTAAAACTAATAGCTAACGAGAATATTTGTTTGTTGCTAACTCTCCATCCTAGCACCAAAGCACGAAGCTCGTTCTCTGCCTCAACTGTTAACGCTGCCACAAAGTGTGTCTGAATCTGAAGGCTTTTGAAAAAAGAACTGATCCACTGTGAAATTCAGGAGATCCAAGCAGCAACCCACTTTGGTCTTAACTTGATTCAGACTAGCCATTAGCATATCATTCTTGAAGGGTGAGAACTCCATTTTTCTCCTAATTGAAACCATTCAGGATGTAACAGGTAAGATGGTGACTATTTAAAAGATCTGCATAGAAACAGACTACAAGGTGGCCTAAAATCCCTTTTAGGGGACTATTTGGGCCAATAACTGTGAATCATGTGCAGCTAGTGTGTAACTGCACGCAAAAGAACTGAAACTAAAACACAGAGAACAGTGATTGTGTGCTGTACCATTGTTACCTCAGAGTGAACCCTTTGAACATGAGAGTGCAGGTTCCCTTTCTGGGAGAAGGATGCAGGGCAGAACATGCAGAGGTGAGGTTTCTCTCCTGTGTGTTTCACCATGTGAGTCTGCAGCACCACCTTCTGGTTGAAGGCCTTGTTGCAGTGTGTGCACTTATAGGGTCTTTCACCTGAAGGGAAGAGAAAAGGTCAGTTTAAGCAGCAGCCGAGAATTTAATTCGTGTATATGGTGTAATGAGCTCAAAGTTGTACTTAAATAAATACATTTGCAAAAATGTAGTAAATGTTGCCATTTTTGATAGAAAATTCAACTACAAGAAAATTCTTCAGTGAGATTTTAAAAAGGCTTTGCTATACATGTGTTACAGCCAGACCAGCTCATTGGTGTGATGCAGCCTTCTGTCACCATAAAGACTTTCCTAAAGCTAGAACAGATGGGCTTCAGCTCTGTGAACACCAGAAACAGACGGCTTGTGTTTGTTTGTTTGTTTGTTTTATGTGTGTGGGTGTTTATCGTCACTGGAAGCAACTCCTGACCTCCGGAGCTTATAGGCTGATTAAGATTCAAAGCACAGCATCCTCCACCATTAGTCATGCAGCCAGCAAGCCAACAGAACCAATTAACACGTGGATGATGTGCAATCAACATGTGGATGAAAGCTACTGGCAACGCCGCCCTCAACCCAAACAGCTGAACAATCTCAGAGCAACACAGCATCAAGAGTTTCAAAAGGCCCATCATCACTCCACACATGACAGAGGAGCCATGTGTCGTGGTACACCGTGCGGTTATGGAGAAGGTGTTTTTTAATCGGGGAGGATTAGGAGTGAGCCCATATCAGACAGATGGGAGACTCGAGCTGTTGACGCCTAATATTGCCTAGATTTCTATTAATGAGACAGAAAATGTGTTCAAACTGTTGGAACTGCTGTTTGAGTCAACATCACTCAGAGGACACCTGCTCGGCTCCTACAGCCAGGTGTCAGCATCTAAACAACACAACTAACCCAGAGCACAGGTACGTCTCACTCCAACAGGCTTGGTCGGTCGGATCTGTCCATCAGGGAGAAAAAGGCTGCTGCTGTCAGCTCACCACAAACCCAGTGCATGCTAGGCAAAGAAGCTTTCCTATCAGACCTTTCTGTGTCACAATCACAGGCCAAATCTTTCTGTGACATCATAAAATGCTGGAAATTACAATAATATGTACTGTTGTAGTTAAAAAGTGTGTATTTTTATTATAAATGTCTAAAAAAAGTCACAAATAGATTTTCTGTCTACAGTCGATCTGTAGCCGTCACCATGTTTGCTGAAGTCAATTAGACACTTAAGTGCGGCTGACTAATTTTTACACATTAAAACCCAGAGTTCAAGGCAAAACCAATTACATAACCCACTGTGTCCATGGCAACAATGACATTCTTGTCTCTTCAGTTATTAATGATCGGTCAGGACGGTAACAGTTAAACACAGTGTTTATCACTGTTACATGGAGGATAACTAAACAAGAGCAGTTTAATAAATGCATTAAGGCACCGTGACGGGGGCGGGGTAGACAAATTACCAACATTTCCTGCACCAATTCACTTGTTTTCTCTTTAGCTTTAGCCATCAGTTCCGTTGTCGCTAAGCTACAAACCCAGCACCCCAATGCATTTGTGGCTATATCTGGTGATTTTAATCATGCCTCGCTCTCTGCTACACTTCCAACATTTCAACTGTTTGTCAGCTGCTCCACCAGAGAAAACAAGACATTGGATTTGCGTTATGCAAATGTAAAGAATGCATACATGTCCAAAACAAGACGTCCTCTGGGACAATCAGATCACAATCTTGTTCTTCTCTGCTCAGAATACAAACCACTTGTTCAGAGGCAACCTGTGACAAGAAGAACTGTGAGAAAATGGTCACAGGACGCTGAAGAAGCCCTGCAGGGTTGTTTTGAGACCACAGATTGGATGACTCTCTGCCAAGGATATGAAGAGGACATCAATGCCATGACTGGATGTGTCACTGACTATATAAACTTCTGTGTGGACAACAGCATACCCACCAGAACAGTGAGATGCTTCGCTAATAACAAACCCTGGATCACCAGTGAACTGAAGAATCTGCTAAATGAGAAAAAAAGAGCCTTCATGGAGGGAGACAGGGAATTATTGAGGAGTATACTGAAGCAACTGAAGATCAAGATCCGAGACAGCAAGGAGGCATAAAGGAAGAAGCTGGAGAACAAACTACAGAGGAACAATATCAGAGATGTCTGGTCAGGGATGAAGAAGATCACAGGCTTCAAGCAGAGAAAGGATTGCACAGATGGCAGCCTGGACACAGCCAATGAACTGATCAAGTTCTTCAATAGGTTCAGTTCAGGAACAATCCCAGCATCCTCCTTGCCTGTCCCCAGCCAATCAGACATCCCATCCTCCTCTGATCCAACATTTTCCTGTCACACGCCAGCTCTTTTTTCCTCTAAAGCAGTCATGGACTCTTCTGGTTCTATAAATCTGTCTTTAACCAAGTCAGGAGATGCTGCTGCCCCATTTACCTCCCCCTCCCACCTATCTGTCTCTAGAAGTCAGGTGAAGAGGCAGCTGGAGAGACTGAACAGGAACAAGGCTGCAGGTCCAGATGGTGTCAGTCCCAGAGTACTGAAGGCCTGTGCAGAGCAGCTCTGTGGGATTCTGCAGCACCCCTTCAACCTCAGCCTGGCCCAGGAGAAGGTTCCAGTCCTGTGGAAGACATCCTGCCTTGTTCCAGTTCCAAAGAAAACTCGCCCATCAGTCAATGACGGCTACAGACCAGTTGCCTTGACATCCCACATCATGAAGGTCCTGGAGAGACTCCTGTTGGTCCACCTGAATAAGCAAACTAGAACATATCAGGACCCGCTGCAGTTTGCTTATCGCCATGGAGTTGGAGTTGAAGATGCCATCATCCAGCTGCTTCAACCAATCCACTGTCATCTGGACAAAGCAGGCAGCACTATCAGGGTCATGTTCTTTGATTTCTCCAGTACATTTAACACAATCCAGCCTGATGTACTTTGCCAGAAACTCCAGAAGACACAGGTGGGGGCCTCAACTATCGCCTGGATTAAAGACTACCTGACAAACAGACCACAGTTTGTGAGGCTGGAGAACTGCACATCAAACCAGGCGATCAGTAACATTGGAGCACCACAGGGGACTGTACTCTCACCATTTCTTTTCACCCTGTACACCTCAGACTTCCAGTACAAATCAGAGACCTGTCATCTACAGAAATACTCAGATGACTCTGCAGTTGTCGGGTGTATCAGAGATGGACAGGAAGCTGAGTACAGAGAGCTGGTGGAGCGCTTTGTGGCACGGTGTGGAAACAATCATCTGACCTTGAATGTGAACAAAACAAAGGAGATGATTTTGGACTTCAGAAGAAACAGGGTGGAGTCAAACACTGTTTCCATCATGGGAGAAGAAGTGGAGGTGGTTGAGGAATACAAACACCTTGGAGTTCACCTGGACAACAGACTGGACTGGAGAAAGAACAGCTAAGCCGTTTACAAGAAGGGACACAGCAGACTGCACTTCTTGAGGATGCTTAGGTCCTTCAATGTCTGTAGCAAGATGCTGCAGATCTTCTACAAGTCTGTTGTTGAGAGTGTAATCTCTTCAGCCATCGTCTGTTGGGGTAGTAGCATCAGAAGCAGGGACCTGAAAAGGCTCAACAGCCTAATAAAAAAGGCTGGTTCTGTTCTGGGGACGACTGTGGAACCACCGGAGAAGATAATGCAAGGAAGGATTCTCCAGAGAATCAAGAAAATTATGGACAACCCTGAGCATTCTCTTCACAAGACTGTCCGACAACGGAAGAGTGTCTTCAGTCAGAGGCTTCTTCAGTTTTGCTGCAACACTGACCGCTACTGGAGATCCTTCCTGCCAACAGCCATTGTAATATACAATAACTCTTTATTATTATTATTCTGAGCTACTACAGCAATCAATTTCCCTCTGGGATTAATAAAGTATTTTTGAATTGAATTGAATTTTACTAGAAGCACACTGGAGGTTTCCTGCTCACCTGTGTGTATCCGTATGTGTCTGATGAGTTGGCTGGGCTTTTTGAAAGCTTTCCCACAATGATGGCAGCCGTTGGTGAACCCGCTGCGGTCAATGTTTTTCTTGTAGTTTCTGGAACTGGCCGACAGCGTCCTAAGAAGGGAACAAGCACAGACGATGCTCACTGGTTTCTTTAAAAACGCATTTGCAGGAAAAAAGCAAAACAAAACAAGAAAACAGGCCTCTAGATTACTAAAGAGAAGGTTCTTCAGTAATATGTCAACGAGACTTCTTTTTTATTTTACACAACTAACATTTTTGACAAAAATGTTATAAACATTAGTGACAGGACAAGTTAGAGCCACAACAACTGATTAAAGTTAAATCTTCAGCACCAATGATAACAGAACAGCTCACAATTGTTGCAGCACATCAAAAACGCTCCTTCGGTTTTGACTTCACATGCACTTATCAGGTTACTCTGTGTGTGTGTGTGTGTGTGTGTGTGTGTGTGTGTGTGTGTGTGTGTGTGTGTGTGTGTGTGTGTGTGTGTGTGTGTGTGTGTGTGTGTGTGTGTGTGTGTGTGTGTGTGTGTGTGTGTGTGTGTGTGTGTGTGTGTGTGTGTGTGTGTGTGTGTGTGTGTGTGTGTGTGTGTGTCAGAAGTTGCAGCTGACCTCATCCTGATGTGACTCTTGGTGTGCTCCTTGTATTCGGTGAACATCTTGAACTCCTTGCTGCAGCTTTTGCAGGTGTACGCCACCCTGACGCCCGACAGCTCCTTCTGGTGCTCGTCCAAGTGCAGCGAGAGCTGGCTTTGAAGAACAAACTCATCTCCACACACTGAGCAGATAAGGTTCTGTAGGAAACGAAACCAAGGAAAAATAAAACTCGGAGACAAAAAAAAGGTTATAAGCGATGAACGAGTGTGACAGCTTCCTGCGAGGCTTACCTCCTCCTTTTTGTGAAGCATGATGTGGGATTTGAGGCCTGCGATGCGGGAAAACCTTTTATTGCAAACAGGACAGGTGAAGTCGCACATGGTGTGTGTTGATTTGTGCAGGGTGAGGTTGAACTCCACATTAAAAGTCTGCGAGCACTGGTCACAGCGATAAGGCTACAATGAGGAGAAAAGGTAAATTGTAGCGTGAACGACACACACACACACGTGGTGAGAAGCCTCTAAAACTCACACTGAATCAAATATTATCAGTAATTCTCATGAGGCAGAAATGCTTCCAGAATTCATTTCCACTTCTGTGAGAGGAGCCGAGTTGAGTCAATTTCAGAAAGCTTTGTGAATCTGGAGAAGGCTGAGAGCAAAGTGGACTCTGGTGACTGGCGGACCCCGAGGCTAGCTCTCTACAGCTTGGAGGCAATTCACATAAAAGCCCTTGAAATTGAAATGGTCCAAAAGTACAGGTTCAGTGAAGGGAGGTGGGACCAATCACTGCATTTCTGCATGAAAAAATAGAAACCCTGATAGTAAAGAGAGCTTTTCTCCTCAATCATTCTAATTATAACACTTATCTCTTAACTTCTGTGATGAAACAGGTGTGATGTTTGAGAATGAGAGGGAAAAAGAAAAAAAAATAATTCAAGCAGAAAAGAAAAATATGGCCCTGCTGAGGCTGCTAATAGGTGATAAAAAGCATAAATACTTAGAACAGACCAATAAACCGATTAGCCAATTAAACACAGAAACCTGCGATAGATCCGCATCAGCTCATTGCTTCATAAGAGTAAATATCTGCACTAGAGTCTTCAGAGAAGCCATTACTGTCTGCTCATCACCACAGAGGCACACAGAACTTCAACTTTTTATTTAGGTTTTGTTATTTCATAGAAATAATAATGGAACAGGCGTACTTTGGCAAGAAAGACAATAATAAATAAATACATTTATGGCTATAAGGTTTAGTTTACAATGAACTAAGCTAAACTAATAGAATCTAAACTTGGAAGCTCAGCAGCTACGGTGAGGAAGGCACCACATTCCTAACTTCCAACCAGGATTTTAAGAAGAGAGCAGTGTTCCTCCCTGAGACCAGGGAAACTGAACTTGCAGAAAAGAGTCAGACTTCCTCTCCACAATTGAGTCACCTGTTCAGCAGCTCACCAGGCTCTGCAGAAGACTGTTAATCACCTGCTGATTGAAATCAGGTGTGTTGGAGCAGAGAAAACAGTAAAACATGCTGGATGCCGGCCCTCAGGGCAGGGAGTTGGGGATCGCTGCCCTAGCTTTTGGAACAAACTTCACCTCTAGATTAAGCAGTCTTTATCTTTTTTTGTTGTTTTATGGTTATTATCTTTCTGTTTTTTAATGATTTGAATCTTTTTATTGTAACGTTATTGCGTCGTTTGTTTTATCTGCCTCTTCACCACGTACAGCACCTAGGGCCTTCTTGGCTGGTGGCTGGAAGGCACTTTATAAAAAAAAGATTGACTCATTGACTGATTGCACAGTTTACACGT
Organism: Nothobranchius furzeri; assembly: GCF_043380555.1. NCBI lineage: Eukaryota > Metazoa > Chordata > Actinopteri > Cyprinodontiformes > Nothobranchiidae > Nothobranchius > Nothobranchius furzeri. The sequence continues at coordinate 55,583,860 of NC_091745.1, forward strand.
CCTCAGTTTAGAGCATCTAAAACCTATGAAAGAATATGCGACCCAAAAGTGACAATGTGTCTGTTGACATATTTCCCAGAGTTAGAAAAATGGGGGGAAACTATTTAACCAGCCCAATAATTCCCCTGACCCTGCTGTCCTCCTTTCACTTTGGCAATAAAACACAGTAGGTGAATGGATCCAACTAGCGTTGTGTGTAAAAGAGTTCTTAAAATCACTCAGTAGTGATCCCAATTCTGCTCAGTAACCTAAATAATCAGAATGACTGCAAGTGAAAATAATTAGTAACATAAAAGAATCACAGGGGCCATGCTAGACTCGGGACTACTTTATGACAAAGCACAGCTAAGCCTCCGCTGAAAGGTACAAGGCAGCCCCAAAGACACCAGCTTTTGTAAACACAGATGCACACGTTGTTAGCAAACCGACATAAAATACACACGCATTGTTGCCATTGTGTGTGAGTGTGTACGTGAGTGAGATGTGGAATTAATTTCTGCACAAAGTCGCTGCGCCGAGCTCAACCCATGCAGCCTTGTGCAGGAACGGAGACCTGACTGGCTGATTCTGATCAACACAAAGCAGAGCTTTACCAAATACCTGGACCTGCTCCACCTGTCTGGTGATCCAAAATAACTTGATTTGAATGACCCCTGTTCCCCCTGCAGACCATAAGGAACTTGGAAAACTCTTCAGACAGCTCTGCAGATAGCCTACAATGTTACTCCTGCATGATTAATAAACAAGGAAAGCAGATTCAAGGAGAAGGCACTGCTCAGTATGTGCGTGTTTGTGCGCGTACTCACAAAACGGAGAAATGACTTCCTCCCAGACATGCAGAAGTTTAATTAATCAGCAGTGGCGGTTGGTGAATTTATTTTTGGGTGGGGCGCAGTCATGCCATCTGTGGATGGTAGATGCACTAACCACATATCACCACTAGGGGGTGCCAAATCACCATTATTATGAAAGAATTAATGTTTTCTAGTCAACACTGACAGTAAATAAAAGGGCAGAAAAAAAGCTAAATAAAGGAAAAACACAGCAATGCAACATGATCTCTTGAAGCAGCCGTTTAAATTAAAGCCCCCTCCTATTCGTTGTATTTGAGACGGGGATCCAGTGCACATGCACGAGTTAGCATAGGTCGGTGGTAGAGACTGCTTCGCCAAAAACGAACAGGAAATATGTTGCAAGACAATTTGGTCACGGTAAAAGTGTGAGAGAACATTTTTAATCTACACTTCAATGCAGATTATACACAGCATTTATCATCTGTATGATTATAGATCGTTTAGTTTAATTTTCATGTTTTTTTTATATTTTGTGATTCCTATCTTCTTCCTCTTCCTGTAAAGCCAGATTTAAACTCCTCCATCTGCGTCAGGATGGATGCAAGCAACGCCATTATGCGTCCTTTCAAGGGCTCTCCAGCAGGCTCACAAGGATGGACAGAGTCGAGCTCTCGTTTCTAAACATCCATCTGTCAAGATGGAGAACACAAGCTAATGATTGGTCAGGACACCGCTGTCGTCTACAGCGCCGCCATTGCACCCTCAAAAACTTAAAGAGAGCTGAGGACATCTAGCGGCAGACATGGGGAAGCTTGAAGAGTCCCTCGTGGAAAAAGTCTAAAAATATAAACTACTTACTCCCCCATGACAGGGGGAGGAAATGGTTTTCAGAAAGCGTTTTTTTTTGTGAACAGAAATGATGGGAAACATGGGTTTAGAGGTGGCGAGTGCATGAAGAGGTGGAGGAGAATGAGTGACAAATTTGTCCGTGTTAAAAAGTCTCAAATACAAAAAAAAACACAATACAAACACACTATCTTGGACCGGATACATGACAGGACACCACAGAACGGCGCTACGCCCGCTGTTGTCCTGGCGGGGTATTGCTTTACAACACTCCCCAGGAGACGTCTCTCCCTGATGGAGCTGAAGGAGAAGTATTGACCCTTTGCATTGACGTCACCTAATCACGTGGGTCCACCATGCTGGACGTAAACAGTGAGCGACACGATTACTAAACAAAGAGAAAAGTAGAGCCTGAAATTGTTTTTGCGATCAAAACCAAAACAAAACTCCTCCAGCATTCCTTCAACTAGTTCATGCCCAGTTCAGTTAACAGAAGAAGAAGCGCATCTAGCAGGGGCTCATAGAGAGCGATATGTTAACTAGCTTACCAAGGTTAGCTTACGTTCTCTCTGCAGCTGTTCACTAATGTAAACATGTTGCTGACTTTGCCTAAATTCACCCAGCTGGATTTATAACATTATGTTATAAACAGCGTTTCACTTTACACCAAAGCTGATTGTTAAAAAGTCCGGATCCCTTGTTGCTGGTGGTGTTACCGGGTTCAGCTGCTGCTCTCACACCGGAATGAGAAGATCTCTAAACGGCGACGCTCAAATAAATAAAAAACGTAATTTTAACACACGTAATCATACATCGGAGCTTTAATATTGTTAATAATTATCTCGCTTTACACTACAGTGGACGGCGCGCATCCTCCGTGGTGAAATATCCATCCATCAGGATTATCAATAACTAGTATAAACACATCACATTTATCCCTGTCCCTGTCTTCCTCGTGAAATAAATGAACGTCAACCTTACCCGGTAAAAACATGTTCACTGCAAATCTGAGGGCTGCTAGTTCACTTGACGCGGTAGTTCATCTCCGTCCTCAGTCTTCATCAGTTATTAAAAAACTAAACGAGTTGAGTTTATAACCTTGTCTGTTAGTGCAGCCAACCACGCAGCAAACTAAAACCATTTTACTGTCAAATCAACTAAATAAAAGTGTTAAAAGGCTACAAACTGGCTTGTTTTGACTAGCTTCACTGGAGTTTCTACGGGTGTAAACGGTCTTGTTGCCATCCATCATGGCGAAGGGGGCGGTCACATGAGTGGCGTGACGTCACGTGCAAAGGGTCAATAAATTGGGCATAAGGCACACCCCCTATGGACGAACCGCCACTGCTAATCGTGTTTTAAAAATAAAACTGAAGTATTGCTGTTTAAGACATTTATAAGAAATCTTCAAATAAAAGAGAAAACTTGAAGCTGCATTATTTGCACATGCGTGCGCGCAGGATTTAATGCTAGTTCTTTAACAACGTGTGCATCTGCGCTTACAGAAGCTGCGTCTTTGGGCTGCCAGCGGAGGCTTACAGCTGTGCTTTGTCATAAAGTAGTGCCAAGTTTAAAATGGCACACAACGCTAGTTGGATCCATTCACTTACTGTGTTTTATGCTAAGCTAAAGCGAAAGGAGCATGGCCAGGTCAGGAGAATGACTGGACTGGTTACAAATTGTTTTTTCCACACTTATCTAATGCTCTATTAACGCTGGCGAATAAGTCAACAGACAAAATTTTAATTTTGGGTGGAATATCCCTTTAAGGATCACTTCGTCCAACATGTCAGCTGGAAATCACTGTGGTTTATATCTGTTAATCCCTGACTGGTGTGTTTTACCTCTGTCAATATGGTTGTTATGGTTACGCAGCACCTCCAACACCTCCATGAGTATGTTGATCAGTTTCACCTACATCTCTTAAACTTTGACCTCCTTTATTTTATTCATACCTATGATAAAGGAAGAGGAATCCTTCTTGAGAAGGTGATTAATTTAACACCATGTAAAGGTTAAATAAAGGATCTCCACTGAATACGGGAAACAAGACTAAACATGGCTGCTACGGAGGAGCTGCAACTCTCAAGTACGTCTAGATGAGCTCTCAACTTTAACAGCTCGGATTATTGTTGAGGCCGCTGTTCATTAATTTAAAACTTTGCTAGAGGAGTAATTTCATGAATCTTGCAGGAAAGCGAATGCATAAGCTGAGAAAGGCGTGTTAAAACCATCACTTACTAAATAAATTTAAAGTACAGAACAAAACCACCTCTTCAGCTGATCTTTTACTTAACAGCAACCAGAGCTGACATTTCTGTGATTTACCCACCTTATCGTTGAGCTCATGCTCACGGAGATGCTTCTGCAACCTGCTCTCTTTGGTGAAGATCTGGGAGCATATCCTGCACTTCTTTTCCTTTGCTCCATCACTGAAATCTAAAGATGCAGGAGAAATCTGCATCTTAATGTGACCTGGGAGTTTTCTCTGGATTAGCATTTTAGAAGAAATGATTAAACAACTGTTTGGATGTTAGTTTAACAATCTTTTTATCTGTTTTCTAAACGTGCATCTTCTTTCTTATCAGACCGTGAGGTCTGCAATCTGCAGCTCTAGGGCCACATGCAACTCTCTGTAGCTTTGGCTTAATTAAATACATCTCTGTTACAGAATGATACTATTACAGATATCAATCAGTTTGCAATTTAATTAATTCAAAGTCAGTCTCATACAGAACAAAATAAAAAAAAGCATGTGTTCAATAGAAACCTTACAAAGGTTTGTAGAAATCTTTTAAGAAAAAAAACATTAAAAATCTAACAAACACATTTTATGTTTAATCTGCTAATTTATTGGAATGCAAATATACGCATTACTTTTAAGTGGTTATTGTTGTTCAACAAATATAAAAAGCACTTGTGCCTTTAAACTTGATCAAAGGGCAATTTAAGGTCTTTTTCTTTCTTCATTTTTATTTCATAATGTAACCTATTATATTACATTCTGTAATAATGAAGCTTCAAACGGGGTTTGCGACTCTACACATTTTATTTTTAATTGTAATCCCTAGATTTATTGACTTTATTGCGATCAGAATCCAATCATTCTGATTAGGGTTTTTGACTTTTTCACAACATCAGCTAGTGAAAATGTACAATTTAAAAAGCTAAATCTTACGAGCACTTTCTCCAACTTACGCCTGTCACAACATTAGAGCCTGACACAGCTAGCTTTGACTAAACACTTCTGTCCCCTCTGCAGCTGGACAGCTGCGCCACAGACGCAGCCAGAGCTCCACAGAACCAAAACAACAAAGGCACACATTTAGCGTGCTAACCGCGAAGCTAAAGCTAGCTAGTTAGCAACCACAAGCTAACAACGACTTTCTAAAAAAAACAATGGATTGGTTTAAAGAAACAATGGTTAAGTGCCGCTACGCGGAGTGGGTCTACGGGTCCTCTCCTCGCGGACACCAATTTAGACTGGAAGCCAATAAGAAGAGCCACCGAAACGTTATTAATATCATTCCGCCTCAATCACTCCTTCGTCGTACAAAGCAAAGCCCACCCGCAATACTATATCCGGGGACTATATACACTACCTTCAAGTGTTATTATATAGACTGCAGCGGTGCTTCACGAAATAATACCAGACTTTTTGGATAGCTCGTAACCGCTATTTTTTATTTATTGCAATTTGGAACTTGTTACCTGGTTTGTCCTCCCTGTCTAGGTTCAGTTTGCGAGGCCGACCCCGCGGCATAGTTCCTGTACTCAAGACGGGTGTGCTGTGAACGATTTGCTTTTCAAAATGGCGATTCGGTCATCTATGCAGAGCGCAGCGAATCCACGAGAGGCGCTCGGAATCACGGACTAGAGAGACATCTGCCGTCCGAGTCACCGCACCAGCAGCTCAGGTGTGCCCAAGTCAGACGAGCCACACTACAAGTACTACCTAATGGCCAAAAAAAGAAATACAAATTATAGAAAAGGCGCATTCAGACGTTGAAAGTCAATTTTAATGGAACACAAAGAATAAAATGTAAAAAAAAAAAAAAAAACATTAATCATCATGATTGTGTTTACCAAAAATAATCAAATAAAAACTGATTAATTTAAACTCTTGAGAGCAATGATTTTATATGTTCAAATGTAGGCTAGTCATAATATAATGGACAGTTTAAGTCACACAAGAGCCAGATATGTGTTTATTGCAGCTGGGGCCACTGACACAACAAGTGTTTAAAATCACTACTAAGTGTTTTCCAACATCACAATATGAAAAGATCCCCGATGGCACAACGCTGAAGCAGTAACCTATGAGATGGTGCAATATAATCAAGTGTTATATGTTTGCTTCAGTTCCCAAACATGTTTAATACATGTCTTTTGAAGAATTATTGTAAAATATATGTACTTTAATTGACCACCAGTAGAGGGAGGTAGTGAGTTGTAAATGCTCCATTGGTGTTTCAGTGATCCTGGATGTCAGTCCGTTTATAGGTATTGCTAATGACTCTTCAAAGAATGAGGTGTAATTAACTCTGTATCTGTGAGATAAATGTTCTACCTCCATATGTCTTCCTATTCTCCAAGCTAGAGCCTTTCACTAGGTACCACTGCACAAGGCCATGCTGTTAATCCATTCCGGTGTTTTTCAACTGTACCAATTCCATTCCAGAAAGTCTAAATTTTCATCAATTCCTCATGCAGTGGTTAATTATTATATGGTGACTTACAGGTGTAAATATGACCACCAGCAGCATAATGCAGGTCTCCCAGTATCAGAGGTCTGGTCTTGTAAGAAGTTCTTAATACTTCTGCAAAAGTAGGTGTAATAAATTGACAGCATTGTAAAGATTCATACAAAAGTTCATGCATGAACGGCTGTGAAATCCTTGCGAAGGTAACGAGACATTTGATTTGCTTCCTGGTAAGTTTGGCACTTTCATCATTCGCTCACAATGACAGGAAGTCAGGAGAATTTATTTTTACTGCACAAAGCGAAGCGAGCGTTAGCACTAGAGCTTTGTAACGAGATGATTGAAGATCAAAGGATGTTGATGGTGATTTATTTGTATGAAGGCAACACGATCAAATAAACCCTGAGGGCCAAAGTCCTAATCGTGTTTTATTCTGGCTTAGCAACAGTCAGGAAACATGTGATTTCTGTGTTTCAACAGTCGTTGAAAATAACCCAGACACACTAATGTGACACATTTTCTTGTCCATAAATAGATCTGCATAATGCATGTGTGTTGCTGGACATAAATGTGTGTGAGAGTCTGCTGGCCTCAGCAACAATGTTCTCACAGATGGGCCTACAGGTGGAAAGCAGTGGCTCGTCTGTACTTTTCTTGGCTTTCTAACAGGTAAAATGAGAATCGTCACATTTAGTTAGCAAGCGATCGGCTTAGTGCACGCTCATTTTGTAAGAGTGTTTGTTCCGCAGGAGGCATGGCAGCTATTTAGTGGGTTTCTTTGCGGGTGAACAGGCCACAGATCTCACCGCAGAAAACAAAAGCCTGGACATCCCTCTGACCTTGTGAGATCGTTCACACCCCTCTTTCCTCCCTTTCCCTTTTCTTTGCTCTGCGGTGTTCCCTCTTCCCTCTCGTTGCAGTCAAGAGGAGAGAGATCAATCATTAAAACTGTCATGAGCTCTGGGAGTGGGATTGCCAGGAAGCCCGCCTCTTCAGGAGACATGCTGAACTCATGTTGGGAAAAACACACTGAGGGAGACTAAGCCAGAGAGTGAGTGAGCTGCTGTTGTTGCGTCCCACCTCTTGCCTTGTCATTCATGCTAACAAGCCTCACCAGCTGCACTGACATCAGTGATACCGGTCGTACTTTTCCACAAACGACTCTAGACATGAGTCAGACTTGGAAATAGGGTGCTTGTTTGCAGCACTTTGCAGATGAGGTATCCTGTGAGAAACTCCTACACAATTAAAGATTCATCCCCTGATTTCTTAGGCAGCCGGTAGCATCAGTGCACCTCAGTGACACCAGACTGTTCTGTGGTGTCCATACTGGTTCCTTTTCCTAACTAGGACACAGTCGGAAGTGAGTCCACCTCCCATCACAGGAAGTAAAGACAAAAACCAAGTCAGACTCAAACAAAGAACACATTCTGATCTAATGTTAGCTTTTTGTAGAACAAAACTTGGGTGGATATTGCTTTATGGGGAAAGGGGACAGGTGACTTCAGAAACAACCTTTTTTCTTCACATTTCATGTCCTGCCGGTGTTTTTTCTGCTAGGTGTGGCAGCGTCTGTCTCCCTCCTTTCCCTGTGTTAGAGAGCGCTGTCTTGATCCATGAAACCAATCATTCTTCGACATCAGGTAAACAGCATCTGACAGCTATGGTCGCTATGGGCATTCTCCCCTGTGACCATCTTCAGCAGGGGACTAGTAAGGTGAGGCCATCACTCAGCAACGCTCTCTGGATGAATGCTGCTCATACTTAGTCTAAATTCAAGAATTTCCCCTGCTTTACTTTACTTTTATTGTAAACATTTTAATCAGTTTTGTGATATGTGCACTATCAAGGCACGAGTGTTACATCAGCACAGAGAAAAGGAAGTACACCCTCTTTTAGTTGTATAAGGACATACCAAAGTGATCTAGTCTTTAACAGATGCTAAACTTATTAAAATTCAACAATAGCAAAAACACACCTAACAGATCCCAATGTGTCATTATTAATTACACAAAAACAAATCATTATGTCTTCCTTGAACATAGCATAGCAATCTAGAAGGTTGCTTTCGATCAAATGATCAGCATTAACCTGACCTCAAAAGCTTGAGTTTTGGCAGTTTGTTGGTCTGGAGCATACTGGTGTGTGTGTGTTAGTACTAGTGCTGTGAAAAATAGCGCGTTAATTTAGTTCATCAATGTGAAATGTTTAATGCATCAAAAATTAACGTAATTAATGCAGTTTTTAAAATTTTATGTAATCCGACACCTCAAACTCGTGAGCGGCTCTGAAGGAGAGGGCAACGTTGCGCTATGCTGTTGTCTGACCTGCTGGAAGTGATTAGAAGCAACAGAAAAAGAAAAGGAGAGGAAAAGCTTTCTAGCATGCTATCTTACTAGCACGGACAATGCTGTACATGGAGCGCTGTCTAGATCGGTACAAAGCAAAGCCCAAAATGGACATTGGACACTGTCCATTACAGTGGTGGTTGAAGAGAGAAGAGGCACATTCCAGACTGGCACCTGTTGCATGCAAGCACCTGTCAACCCCTGCAACCACAGTGCCTTGTGAGAAGATTATTCTCACTCTCAGGTCACATCGTTGGTGCGCTCCAGGAAGCTGCGTCCAGCGCACGGTCCATTCTCAAAGTGGCGCAACCAAAAGAAACTATAATTAACCCACGATTGTAAAAACAAAAACAAAGTCAGGCTCAAACGCATGGTGATGTCCATTAATCTCAGAAGGATTAAAGTTCTTTTCATAACAATTTTGGGTCCATCAAAGAAAGATTATTCACAAGTGGGATACATTTAACGCAGCTGCCATTGTTCCCTGGTCTAAACTCACCTAAAAGTCAGACCTCCGAGAAAAAGTGATAAAAATACAAGAGCTCCATGTTACAGTCTCCAGGCCTCAGATATCAGGTTAAAAGCTTTACTTTAAAATAAGGATGCACTGACACCAGTGTTGGTTCGGTATCGGTAAAAGTGAACCAGCACCAATGCAAAGTGAAAGTGGCTTCACTGTATCTTGTCCTTTCTGTTCACCTAATATGTTAGTTTTGTGATAGTTTCTATTAATGTATTGTATTTTTATCTACCTCACCATCTTTTCCTGTTGAAAGCAGAGAAGAAAATAAAACCTGTATTTTTTGCATTTTTTGTGTGGTAGAAGTATGAGTAATCGGTATCAGCGAGTACTCTGATCCAGGTATCGGTATCGTATCGTTTGAAAAAAAAAAAAAACAGTATCGGTGCATCCCTACTTTAAACTTGTCTGGCTAGTTTTGAATGGTTGAAGGCAAAACCGTTTTTCTGGAAAAAAAATATGGCGGCATGATTAGGGTTTCTGAATTAATCAAGGACCTCTTATACAATGCCGTTTGGACAGATGAGACCAAAGTGGAGGTGTTTTCCCCATGGGACGACGATGGCAGATGTGTTAAAGCTGTTATGACAAATCTGCAAATAAGCTAGGTTTTAATTACAAACACAGTCACAAAACACTCACCCCTCCCTTTGGGTATCTTTCCTGAGATGCTTCTAACCAGAGACCTGCAATGCTGGACGAAACAAGATGGTGCCAAACACCAGACACCGTTTTCCAGATCCAAACGCCTTTTGCTGTTTGTGACTTTACATGGTGTTTTTCGTTTAGGGACTCTGGTAATTTGTCCTTAAGTTGAAGTGGTAGCAGTCGACTGTTTCTCCTCTGATATTATTGAATGGAGAACTTATCACATTAGAAGAAGAAGAAGGAGAAGAAGAAGAAGAAGAAGAAGAAGAAGAATATATCATTTCTATAGCGCCTCTCAAGATAAAAATCACGAGGCGCTTCACAAAAACAAAAAAATGTAAAAATATAAAAAAGCATTTAGAAAATGTTTAAAAATATATTTAAAATGAACAAAAATAGGCAATTGTGATTAAAAAATGTTAAGAAAGAGAGAGTGAAAGAGGAAAGAGGGAAATCAGTGGATCCTGAGGAAGGTGGAATAGGTGGGGAGAGCAGAATAAAGAGAGAGTGGTGAAGAAGGTCATACAAAAACCAGCTTGAACAAGTGAGTCTTCAGCTGTTTTTTAAAGGAGACCACTGAGTCCACTGATCTCAGGCTCAGGGGGAGAGAGTTCCAGAGTCTGGGGGCCACAACAGCAAATGATCTGTCACCTTTGGTCTTTAGCCTGGTGCGCTGCACAACCAGTAGGCTTTGATCACTGGACCTCAGGGACCTGCTGGGGGTGTAGGGACTAAGAAGATCACCAATGTAAGATGGTGCTTGTCCATGTAAGGCCCTATAGACCAGAACCAGGATCTTGAAATGAACCCTGAAGTTGACTGGCAGCCAGTGAAGCTGGAGGAGAAGCGGGGTGATGTGGGTGTGTTTGGAGGACTTGGTCAGAAGCCGAGCACAGGCATTCTGAACCACCTGTAGACGGTTCAGGGAGGTTCTGCTCAGACACGTGAAAAGAGAGTTACAGTAGTCTAAGCGTGAGAAGATGAAGGTGTGGAGAACTGTCTCAAGTTCAGAGCGGGACAGAATGGGACTAGTGGTGTACTGCTGCTAAATACAGGAGTACGTAATGAATGGAGGACCCAGGGAAGTACGGAAGCTTAGCAGTTTTGCAAGACTGACAACTGGATGGTCCGGTGGTTACTTTCAGTCTGAAATGTGTTATTGGCAGAGGTTTTTAGACAAATGTGAGGGAACCACTTTATTAAGTTTTTTTAATATCCAGAACATATTTATAGCTATATGATAGAACTTTGTTAAGAGTCATGAAACAATGTTTTAATTTGTTTTCCAAATTTGCCATTGTAGCTTTAAGTGTCTGCCCCGTAATCAGAAGGTTGCAGGTTCAAGCCCCACTCAGTCTGTCACTGTTGTTGTGTTCTTAGGCAAGACATTTAACCCATGTTGCTGTCAGTGCACCCCAGGGTAGCTGTGGCTACATTGTAGCTCATCACCACCAGGGTGTGAATGAGTTTTTGTGGGTGAATGACTGATTGTGTTGTGGCTTGGGGGTTCTAGGACTTTAGAAAGTGCTATATAATATATAGGCCATTTGCCTTTTACACACAAGACCACATTTGGTTTAAACCAAACACAGAACATCAGAACAACCCCTGTATAACAGCTGCCAGCATGGTGGTGGTGGGCTGATGATTTGGGCTGCCTGTTGTCATGGCAAATGGCCTGTATTTGATGATTGGCCATGATCATGACCTCACTGGTAGGTAAAAGTGTTTTAGAGTCACTGAGTCTGTCCAAAAACAAAAACAAAAAAAAAACTGTATCATAAAACTGGAGAAAGACCACAAACACAGCAGCATCAACCAAACAGCTGAAAAAGAAAATAATGCAATGGGTCGGTCAAAGTTCAGACTTTGCCGACGCTGCTAATGGTGGTTTTACAAGTTGTTGAATTGTGGCATGGAGCAGCTAATTTTTCACACACAGATTTTCGTTTCTGGATTTGTTTTTGTTCAATAATTAATGAGAATGTGTTGGGTGCTTTTCTGCAGTTGAGCCTTGATGTGAATAATTTTAGAATGCATTGTCCTGCTTTGTGAAGCCCAAAAATCAGAAGTGGTTGTACTCTTTTAACACTTACCATGACTGTACGAAGCTGATTGTCATGTTGTGATATGCAGGGCTGAAAATAATGTCAGATTAGACTTAGATGTGTCAAACGTAGTGCAACAATCATAACTATATACATATAAATAACGGGCATTTACCATAATCGCACCACTTGTTTCTGCCAACCTTTGCCTTTTGTCTTACAGTCTTCACAGAGTCATCAACAAGGAAGAGGAAGAGAAAAGGCAGCTTATTCTGCTTATCTGCTGTTTAGCTTCCCATTTTGTGTTAAAGTGGAGGTGTGTGTGTGTGTGTGTGTGTGTGTGTGTGTGTGTGTGTGTGTGTGTGTGTGTGTGTGTGTGTGTGGGTAGGTGGGGGGGTGGGGCCGGGTTATAAAAACAAATCCGAGCAGAAAAAGACAAAAAGGATTATCACACACGGACACAGACGCAGATCTTAACTACTTGCTCGGTTCACAGTCAGCCGTGCCTGAAAGATGAAATAGCTGTGCAGGAGTGTTTTGTAATCAATAATGCATGGCTGTCCATCTTCGGAAAAGAGAAAGCCCCTCCAAACACACCGGAGGCATCAGACACTTTTCATTTCATGCAGAAGGTCACCGGTGCAGCCTGGACATCCCCACAGCGCTGAACAAGAGAAAGCAAGCGTATGAAGATTTATTTTAAGTGTTCCTCTTCTACATGAATCTGTGCCCATTGGAAATATCTTTATTTATGAGCAGCTCTGATGAAGACTTTACCATGCAATGAGGCTGGTCATGTCACGTGACCGAAAACATAAAAAGATGAGTTGAGTTACACTACAGCCTGAAAGTTACACTAGTACAGTCATATATGTAATACGTCCCATTAAAACAGTCTGGAAGCTGACAGGGATAGGAAGTACAGCAAACAAAGAACTAATATCTGCAATTGCAATGGGGTGGGGGGTGGTAGGTTTCGCCAGTTAGTCATTTTTAATTACCAAGCATATTGTATATATTTATCTTATCTCAACAGGAAAATGAGTCTGACATGCACACATGTGGCACTCAGACTCACATGTTAGACCTCACTACTTCTGCTTTTTAGGATTTTTTTCTGTATTCATATATAAATAATCAGTTAATTAGAAAACTTGTTATGCAGCAAAAGGAATATTTATCTTATCACACTAAAATCCGACTCAATCAACTGAAGGACATAAAAGATGACATTTTATTTTGTTAGCTGTGATTTTACTTCTGCACTAGAGAAGATGGGGGAACATCCTAAACACACAGTCCTTTAGTTAAGCTGAATGATTCATCAGCTTTTTATTTGCTTTATTTTAGCAAATCTTCAAAAATGAATTAAATCAAATATGAGTTGAATAAACTGCCATGGATTATTGTTGGCTTGGACCATTTTTAGAAGGATAGAAGAATTACTTTATTGTCATTCTCGCATGAGGCATGTTTTACATGTTGGTTTGCATTTATTTGAGCAGGGAAAGCAGAGGAGGATGTTACTTATTGGAACAATTTGTGCTTTGAACAGAGGTTTTCCTACCAAAAGTTCATTTTTTGGCAACTGGTTGGAGACTCAAATTTGCAGAAGTGTTGCAAAAAAGATACCAATTTTCTTTTGAAGAATTGGTTGATTGATTGATTTGTACTTGTGGCACAAGTGCACTTTGCATGAATGCAACATGACTGATTTGCTCCTGGTGAACTAAGTAAAATGTCTTCAGGGTTTTCCAATTCTGCCACAGAAATGTTACAGTTTGTCTTTGAAATGTTGCAGCACATTTGAACAACTGAACTGAGAATCTGTTTTATTTGTGACTGTTGCTTAACAGTGTTTTATCTGGAACACAGCACATCAGTTGCATGGCATTGTGTGTGACAGGAGAAAAATGGATTTTACGAATGCAAAGGCTTCTCACTACCCCAGCACTTATCCACATACATAAGTTAGAAGTGATGCTGGAATCATCAAGGAGTGTTCCCAACTTCCTTGTTGGTGATGTCACATTTAGCCTAAGAAGCTGTTGCAATTTTGTAAAAACTAAACTAAGATTTGAGAATTGTTCAAATCTGAGAACTTTCTTAAAGAGCAAGTTCAATGAGAAACTGTTTTTATTTTTTATTTTTGAAATATGATCGATCACTCGACTTTCTTATGCAGGCGGAACAAGAAAAGTCGTCTGCCCCTAGTTCCTGCATTAGCCACCCATAGAAAATTGAAGAAAAATCACTTGGATTTGAAAAGCTGGTCATATCTACATCACACTGAAAATTAGCATTCATGGACTTGGCTCACGCTGGGGTAGGCTAGGAGAGAGCAGAGCATGTCCGAGCTAGTAGAAGCTAACCATTAGCATTAGCAACTCCACAACATAGAAGAACTCCTTCAGGCTTGTGTTATTTGTGGAGATAAACAATCAATGTCAGAGTAAACTAATGCCACTTACATCCGCTCCACTCCGCGCCGCCCACCCCAGCCTGCCGGCGTTCGTTCCACACTGCCTTCGGAAAGCAGACATGATTGAGCACATGGGCGGTCTCCAAAATTGACAAGAAAAACAGATATCAGTGATACCAAGAACGCATCTCCGAGCACGCTGGTGGGACAAAAGAACGTGGAGAAGTCTGCAGTGTCTCCATTAATAAACAAAAGCCTGAGCAGTCTTGCTTTTGGAGACTCTCTGTGATTGCATTCTGCTTTGCTGCTTCTGGCAGCACTCTGTGTGTGTGTACTTGTTTTTTTACGTTTAAAAACGTTCATGTATGAAAGGCAACACCACATGAATGTAAACCCCCAATCAGCCAACAAAGCTAAATTACATCATTTTACAACAATTCTGTCACGATGGTCGACTGGGTACGGAAGTTGAGCTTGGTAAGGATGTGTGATGTCTGGATTATTTGGTAGAGAACTCTGATCATGGGTTTCAATGAAACGATGACTGAGTGAAGAGCCGGTGCGGTGTCTTCCATATATAGGCTTGGGTGTGACTGGGAGAATGCCGGTAGTTCCCGCGAGGAGCATGCTGGGAAATGAGGTCCAAAATGAAGGCCGGTTAGCTGGGAGAGGCCGGTCCGGGGGCTAGGGTTCTGACAAATTCACACACACACACACACACACACACACACACACACACACACACACACACACATATATATATATATATATATATATATATATATATATATATATATATATATATATATATATATATATATATATATATTAAGAGATGGGACTTTAACACGTTAATTATGATGAATTAATCAGAAAAAAAGACGCGTTGAAAAAATGTCACGCATTTAATTACAGCTTGCATTTCAAGCAAGGCGGAACCTTTGTCATTGCATGACATTCTCATAGACCGAATATTACTGACGCACACCACACGGTGCTCTATTAATGGCTGCTAAAATGGAATGAAAACAGAAAGAAATTGCCTTGCTTGGAGTGATGCAGGATTTTGGAAACATGTCAGCCTTTTTTTTTTTTTACTTGTAAAAAAAAACATTCCTGACAGCCACAGACAACTACAGTAGCGGAGTGGAATGCACTTCATTTGAGAGTTCTGTTTTCTTACAAATGTAAACCAGGATAAAGGCTCCCAGTTTATTGCCGTAGATCAACCTTTATCAACTTAGACACACATGTAAATGCACTGTCACAAATTTGTACAAAATCATAGTTCCTGAAAGGTAGAAAACTCCAGATTGCTGCTTTAATCTTAGTTCTAACAGACAACTTTGACCACTGGCAGGTATTTCTATTAGTGACTGTATTAAAATATGAAGCATATCAGGATATCTAGAGAAGAGTTGTGCTTAAGAAACTGTAGTAAAAATGTTTACAGCCTATTTGACTTTAAATTTGTGTGTGTGTGTGTAGTGTGTGTGTGTGTGTGTGTGTGTGTGTGTGTGTGTGTGTGTGTGTGTGTGTGTGTAGTGTGTGTGTGTGTGTGTGTGTGTGTGTGTGTGTGTGTGTGTGTGTGTGTGTGTGTGTGTGTGTGTGTGTGTGTGTGTGTGTGTGTGTACAGTTCTATTCTTTGGTCTGCTCACTTCAAAAGCTGGTAGTATACTTTTCTTGTAATGAACTGAACTAGAGGACCCGTGATGACACCAAACACGGTAAGACGTTTTAACAGTCTTTATTAGCCTGATCTACGAGGAGGTGTTACATGAGGAATACTCAGGTAAGGGCAGAGTCGAAGGCAGGCTTGGGTCAAAGCCAGATCGGGACGAAGCAGGTACAAGGAGCAGGCTAGAGACGTGGTCATAGACAGGGGAGGGTCGTGGTGGCAGGCAGAGTTCTTGGCGATGGTCAGGCGTGGAAACAAGGTCACGAGAATCATCAGGCAGGAAAACAAAAGGCTGGAAGATCTACTAGCAGGAGCATTCAATAATCTGGCTGATTGCTGGTGGTTGACTGTGGAATATATAGCTGGTGAGGCATGAGCTTGATGGTGAGTTGGCTGTGGTTGCTGGGGAAACAGGGCTTGGCTGGAGCTTGATGAGGGGATCAGGTGTGATGCATGAAGGCTGATGAGGTGAATGATGGTGCATGGAGGTCAGGACATGGCAGGATCATGATATTTCTATCACAATTCTAATTGTTATTGTTGGATCATTTGATAATTTTATAATTAATCTGTTTTCTGGATTTTGTTTTTGAGTTTTTACGATGTTATTCTCTGCTTTTCCTGGTGATGATTGATAGCTCGTGTAGCTCTTCTATTTATGTCTCAGTACTTTTATAAACTGCAATGGACTGGCTCTCTGTCCAGGGTGTACCCCTCCTGTTTGCCCAGTGACCGCTGGAGAGAGGCACCCCCCCCCCCCCCCCCCCGCCCGCCACACACACACACACCCCTACGTGTATAAAGTGGGTTCAGCCAATGGATGGATGGATGGATACTTTTATAAAAACAAAACCTTCTTGATTACCTATATGTGAACACGTCTCCACACTAAAACAACGTGCTCACCAGCTGTTTTGATGCCATTGTCTGTGTCAGTTTCTTCACACACGTCTGGATGTTAAATTATTCTGAGTGGTCCTCTCACTCCTCTCACTGCTACAAGTAAAAACATGCTTTCCAAACATAACGAACCTCTTGTGCACCTAGCAATGCTGTGATTTTCTGTCTTCAACGTTGATATGGACATGAGCAAAAGCAGAATCCCCTCCCCCCACTTCCTGTCAGTCAAAACCTGTTCCAGTCACATTTGCCTAAACAAACTCACACCTGAAAGAACACAGGCACCTTACCACAGTCAGAATACGGAGTTAATGCTCCTGTACTGAGAATAGAACATGTGGATAAACCCTCCGCTGTACGGAGCCACAGCCTCGTGACAGCTCTGATCAATTAGACACCATTAAAGGCTGGTCCCAGAACAGCCACGGAGACTGCCTAATGTCTCCTCTTCACTCTGCATGGTGCTAACAAAACCCGACTTCTCCCTCACCCAAACCTAATTACAGGTAGAGATGCACCGTGTGAGATGAAAAGCAGGGAGATGCTTTGATGGATGGTGAGCCCCTGCAAAACAGAGCAAACAGGTAATTAACGTAACAATAGGGAAGAGGCAGAGGTCTCACGCACAAAGGCACTGGAGCAGAGGCGTGCTTATGTATGCATCCGAGGGGAAAAAACGGCAAAGTGCAGAAAGAGAAGGAACCGAGGAGGAGAGCAGAAAAACTTTGATGTCTCGTGAAATGCTTTGTGCCTCTGGAATTGCTGGCGGTCTTCCGCGGCACTGTGGGGAATGACCAGACGCTTAATGGAGGTGTTGAAACCCTGTGCCTGAATAAATAATTTATTCCTTGACAAAGTATACCTCATTAATGTTTCATTACGGCATATTTACGAGTGAATCATGAAGATGTGATGGCTGTATCCATTTAAATTGTCAGATGTGTAAGAGAAACCCCCTCCTGCTCAAACAGCGTTCAATTAAAGCGTCTCATTTTATGTCAGTTTTCAAACATCGTGTTTTACCACAGCGCTCAGACAGGTTGCACTAAAACGATGATGTGAACGCAGCTTCACACTCCAGCGGCTCATGAGAATAAAGTGCACACCTCATGAGCAATAGATGTGCTGGGGGAGTTGCACACAGTTGTGAGCAGCACTGCATGATTCCTCTGTGGACAACATGTTTTACTTTTGTCAAGGGTTCTATATTAGGATGGCAACTATTGCTTAGCAGCACTTTAGTTGGATAACCTCTGCTTCTTATTTTTCAGTTGGTTTTAGATCAGTTTAGGGATGATACTCTGCACCGTTTATAACAGAAACAAACAGGTGTAGGTGAATGGTAAAGAATAGCTGAAAGGTTTCGTATGTGGACATTTTGCTCGTACAAAAACACAGAGGCCATGTTGTTTTGGAGGAGTTCTGAGAATAAAATACAACTTGTGATAATGGAGCTATGGAGTGGGTTTTCTTTCCAGCAACAGTGAACCATGCAGCAAAGACGGACTTCTACATGGGCCCAAACCCTGAAAGCAGTGTAGGAGTCAGCTTGGCCACCATGTTGAATGTGACACAGGAACTGCCACTAAAGCCTAATCTGGTGTCTGTAATGACTGTCTGGTCTGTGGGCGGACAGCCATACATCCAGTGGCTGTTGACAGTTGGCATTGTTGTGGAAGGGCATTATGTTTAATCATATGTCAGAGTATGATTAGAGACGTCAGACTTTCCCACTAGCTTTCAGTCAAATCACTTACTTCACTGTAAAAGTGTGTTCTCTGTGTAGAGTACCGGTTCAGTCGTGCATCTGAAATGTAAATAACAGATATATTCTTACATTCTCAACACTTGTGTGTGTGTGTGTGTGTGTGTGTGTGTGTGTGTGTGTGTAAGAGGTCTTTTGAATTTACCTAAGAATGACCTTGATTCCGACAGGACTGTCTAGTCTGAATACAAATCTTGCTTTATCAACTTTTTTCTCCCACTAAAAGACACTTTAGACAAACTTCTGTGTTTACCTGCAGTGGAATGGTTTTTGAAACACGGTTTTAGGGAAATTCCAGCCAGTTTCTTTCTGACTAGCTCTGACCTCCATCAGAACTAATCTCTGTCTCTCCAAACCGAGGCTGTTCAAACACTTATCTACAACAGGTAAGACGTCTGTTGGTGATAACATCTCCACTTCACTAGATGTGAGCCGATGAGTGAGGAGAACAGAGGGACTGTGCTACTGGCATTATTAAAGCTGCAAAAACTAATTCCAAAAACAAATTATCGGTAGCTCAAACATTTTTTCATGCCTCTTAACAACATTCTACCATAGCTATAAATAAGTTGTGGAGATAAAAACAAAATAATAAAGTGGTGTTCTCGCCTTTTTCTAAAATGTTATGCTAATGATGGAAAGCAACTATTGGACCACCAAACCGCAGCACTTCCGCGCTTCCCTGTGTCCTCCATTCATTATGCACCCACGTATTTACCAACACAACACCGCTGGTGCAAGAAGTTCTCTGCTCAATAAAATCAGAGAAGTAGAAACAGCCAGCTGCTACCACTTCAACTTCAAACCAAAGAGAAAAGCATCATTTGAAGTCACGGACAACAAAAGACATTTGGACCTAGAAAACGATTGGTGTTTAGCGCTGTCTCATTTGTGCTTGAAATGTGGGTTTCTGGTTACGGGAGAAGCATCTCTGAGAAGATAACCGAGGGGAGGGGTGAGTGGTTGGCTACTGTGTTTGCGTTTAAAACCTAGCTTCTGTAAATTTGCTAAAGCAGCTTGAACACAGCAGTCTTCATTACAGCACACCAAAATCCATTTCTTTTAGTAGGAACTCACTAGAGTTGTGACGTTCATGAACAAACCGATTCTTTTGAACGGCTCATAAACATGAACGATGGGAGCCGAGTCGCGGCTGGGGCGGAGCCGTTCTTTCTGTCGTTCTTTATTTTCCTATGCGTGTTTCACACAGATGCACGCAAATTAGCTCCTATGTGAGACAGAACCGTTATGGGGGTAGTGACGATGGTTCACGAACGAATCAAATCTTTTGAACGGGTTTTCAAAGTGAACGATGAGAGCCAAGTCCCTGTAGAGAGCCGTTCGTCTCATCTTCCGGTGACAAACCTTCCAGGAAGTCGGTAAAGCGTACCTGCTCAAACCCCACCCACCACTGTGACGGTCGTAAGAGGAACGCTACCCAACACTGTGCGCCCTCACGGACACCTGAGGAACACGTTGCACTTAATAACCCCCCCCCCCCCCCCAGCTTCACTTCATTCGAAGGAGTCAGTCTTTTGAACGGCTCTTTGAGGTAAACGACCGACTAATGAACGGCTCCCATAAAAGAGCCATAAATGTCATCACCAGTACTCACCCCTTACGTATATTTGATGTGCAAAACATTTGTTTACTTTTAATCAGCTTTTTAAATTGTAGTTGACCTCATATTGACCCATTAAAATCTTCTCACTAATGGTTTTGTCCTTTTCTTCTTCACAGTTTATTTAATGGTGTTAATAACCTGCTATGCATTTTATTGTGGGCTTAGGTTTAAATAAAGCTGTTTTTGGTAATCCTAATAACCGACGGTACATCAGCTTAGATCAAAATCAGACGCGGACTCACAGAAAAAGGGTGTAAACCTTGTGCACAATGGCCTATCACATGATTGAAGCACACAGTAATTCTCAGTCTATGGTTGAAATGCTCCTGTGGGATTAGTGTTGTGGGACAAGACTCCTTTGTTTTGGATTTCAGTGTTACATTCTCTCGGAACACAAATGATTTTGCAACTACAGGACTGCTTTCTGTTCAGCCCCTGTGAGTAAATGCAATCATCCAAATGGCACTGACCCGCATATCTCATTACTCTCTACAAACAAAGATAAGACTCATGCAGGCTGCAAATCACCTTTTAAAAAAATACAGTAAATAATTCTTCCACATTTACAAGCTTATTACAATTAGGCCACAACGAGCTTGTGTGCAGCACCAAGCTATACGTCCTGGCAGCACAATGCCGTTGTGTGTAAGAGATGTGGGTGTGAATGAGAGACTTACCAATGCTTTCAAGAGGGACGCTCTGAAACTTCCAACACACATTTGTCATGCTTTTTAGTGATTTACAAATGAGAGGCATGGAGGGCTTTGTGAGGGAGAGAGCAGCTTTGTGCGTCGCTGCCTACCAACGGCATATAGATGGAGCTGGAAACTGTGTTTGTGTGTCAGCGGTGCTGATTAAACGGAGACACACACCAGAGCTACTGAGAGGAAAGGAGATGATGAAGATGACACATGTTTTCTCAAGAGTTCCTATAATGTAAATGAAATAGAAAAAAAGTGGAATGATGAAGAAAAGCTTAGTATAAAAAGTGTTTTTTCATCTATTAAACTCCCCTGACACCACACCCGCTCTTTCCAGTGGCTGCACATAACTCACACACACACAAGCATGCACACACACATTCTATCACTTAGAGTCATACTAACCACCATATAATAATTCAACAACTTAGGTGCGCTGACTTTTTGTTTTTTTATCAGTTTTTCACCACTCTGACTCATTTCTGATGGTTTAGGGGCGGCTTGTTCGAGCCAGGCAGCTCTAGAACAAAGATGAGAGGGAAGAGAAAAAAAGGACAGAGGAAGAGGGAGGAGGGACAATCTAAAAACTACCCATCCCCCTCTTGGTAAGAAAAAAAAGCTTTGCCATTATTTCCTGCCTCACTTTCCATCATGCCTTGTGTTGTTATTCAAGTTTTAGTTGCTATTTGCGAGGAGTCAAAACAATACAAGTGTGAAACAAGTATTAGAGTCAAAAATGGTGTGGAGGTAAAGTTGTTGACAGGTTTGTCACTCGTGTCAACAGGTTTCTCATGCTAGTGACTCACAAACACACTCTAGCTGCAAAATTTCTGTTGGAAACAGGAATAAATGAATACGTAGAAGAGTCAGATGTGTGGATCGTGGTTTCTACTATAGCTACTGTCATCAGTCATGGTTGTGTGATCCGGACACACACAGAGAGAGAGAGAGAGAGAGAGAGAGAGAGAGAGAGAGAGAGAGAGAGAGAGAGAGAGAGAGAGAGAGAGAGAGAGAGAGAGAGAGAGAGAGAGAGAGAGAGAGAGAGAGAGAGAGAGAGAGAGAGAGAGAGAGAGAGAGAGAGAGAGAGAGAGAGAGAGAGAGAGAGAGAGAGAGAGAGAGAGAGAGAGAGAGAGTGGGGGGGTGGGTGGGAGTGGGTGATGTGGAGTGGGATGCTGTTGCTGCTAGTTGTGTTGTTGTGTAGGGGTTCCCAGCTCCGTCTCCAACCATCACTTTGACAAAGTAAAACTAGAAAGGGCTAATTACAAAGTCAGTTACAGCACTCGGGGGCAATACAAACAACAGCTGTCTGTGGCGTAAGGAGGAAAGTCACACACACACACACACACACACACACACACACACACACACACACACACACACACACACACACACACACATGCACACACACACACACACACACAAGCCTTGGATATAATTAGCAAGATCAAGACAAGTAGAGGGCGATACAAAGTGTCTGTTGTGTGCTCTGTTTGCGTCAAAGCAACCATTTAAGTTTCGCAGTTGCACACAAATGCACAGCAGCTTTATGTTCAATGTCCGTGAGTGTGTTCGTCTTTAGAAAACAGGTAAATAAAGTTAACTTTGACAAACGAATATACTTTTCAGCACGTTTGTTTTCTCGGCCAAACTTGACTTTTGAAGAAAGAGCGATGCAAGTTCTCTCAAAACGCTAAACGTCCGAGCTTCATTTTGTTTTTCTCAAATGTTCTGTCATTTTAAAATTTCCATGTAAAACTGTTCAATATCCAAACAAATCCTTAAAAACCTAAATATTTTGAGTTATAATTAAGTTTTGATGTATTAACTGCACAAGAAGTTAAAAATCATCAAATTCAACAGAAATGTTAGAGTTGCTGCTGATGGCTTATTACGATCACCTTGGCAACCCCTCAGCTGCAAACAAAAATACCCAAATACAGGAGAACAATAAAAGTTTAGCCCCAAACAAACATTTTCTGTTTAAAACATATAAATATTTTATGTGAGCGGGGGATTGTTCTGTGTCTACTGTGCTTTACGGCGCTATAATGGGGTAAAAAAAGACCCCTTCCTTCCAGCTTTGGAAAAAAGAGTTTAAATTAATGGGTGGGTTTCTGGGTGCACACTCTGAGAGAAAACCATAAGTCCTACATCAATGGAAGACACTGTGGATGAAAGGAAACAAAAATACCACCATGTTTAAGTATAATTGGGTACTGTAGAACACATGTGTCAGACACAAGCCCGCGGAACATTTTTATGTGGTCCGTGGCATAAATATCAAGAATATGTTAAAACTGACCCACAGGCCAATTTTACCGAAAAGACTACAACTTCCATGATGCTTTGCAGCGTTAGCGCGAAGCCGAAGCGCCCCCTCCTTTGTGTTTTTTCCAGCGTCTGCTGCCGGTGTCTGCAGCTCCGCTATCTCGGACAAACTAAACACTCCTCTCACTCAGCGCCGAGTTTACTCAGCTTTTCCTCCCCGATACACAACAACGTGGTCAAGCTGCTCAGACGCTCTCCATGCTCACCAGCATAAACCTATGTGAGCACCTGTTGTCATCTAATGTTGTCATTATTATGATGAAGATGAACAAAACTACAGGAGTCTCCTCCTCAGCTCGGAGCTCCTCAACCCCATGATGCAGGTATCTGGCTGGAACAGGTGAGCATCACAGTAAATCAGTGGAGCAAACTGAGCTTTAAATATGTTGGTTTTATGCTTTTTCTGCTCCAAAACATGAAAGTTAACAGGTGAGATATTGCATTTTCATTTAAGATAAAATTATATCTTTATTATGTTGTTGGCCCGTGAGAAAAGATTTAACCTACAGTAAACAGGAAGTGGAAAGGCTGCAGATAGATGAATAGAATAGAAAATCCCTTTATTGTTCCTCAGTGGGGAAAGCTAGACGTCACAGCAGCGATGACACGTATTACAGGAGAAAAAAAGGAGAATAAAAAAATAAGAAAAATGAATAAACAACAAGAAAACATAAATCCTGAATAGATTTTTTAAATGCTGAATATACGACAAGTAATGAATACCACTGATGTGTTTTATTTAAAACTGACTTGCTCGTGTGTAATTTGGTTATTACACATTCAGTGTTAATGCAAAAATAAGTTTGTTTCCAAAATAAAAGGTTCAAAATTGCATATATGTTGATAAAGAAAATGTGCAAATTTGCCGTCACTTTTTAAAAAATATTAAGTTTTGCCCCCGACTTCGTCCCAGATTTTCATTTTGGCCCAGTGTGAATTTGAGTTTGACACCCCTGCTGTAGAAAAACACTGGTGAGAGAAAAAAGTGTAGCCGTATCAGAAGGGTAAGTGCAAAAGGTAATGTGAAAATGTCATAAAATGTTATAAAATGATGAAACATAAACGTTTTGTGCAAAAACCACAAAAAACATCAAAATATGTTTAAAGACTTGAAATAAAAATGCTGTGATTTGTTTAAACAATGGTCTTATCACAGTGAAGTCTGGCAGCATTCCAAAAAGAGGTGTTTTTTTTTTGTCAAAATCTCCTAAGTGTGTATTTGATCTTCTGCACAGTACTAGATGTTAAAGTACACAGATTTTTATTCTTTTATGGGATTTTTCCACAGGAGGAGACACAAGCCTGCGATAGATTCAAACAGCAATTGACCTATTTCACAGCGGAAATGGTCACTAGAAATATTAGATAAGGCACAGGTGTTTAAACATGGGCTGCATTCCATTTAGAGGAAGTTCTAACCTATTCATTAACAACCAACAGGTGCAGCTACAGAGGTGTAATGCAGCACTTGTAGTTTTGTTATTCTGTGTTTCTGGAAAGAAAATAACTACTAAATAAAAAAAAATATCATCTCTTAATCTTTGAACTTGATGGTGACAAGTTCTGTGTTTGGGAAACAAGTTGTCAACATTATGTTTCCACAGACAGAGCCTCAGCTTTTCATGTGTAACAAAATCAGTCATATATTTGGTGTTAATAAAAAAATCCAATGCAAGAGAAGGAAGGTTTGAACTTTTTCCTGCTGATGATGGTGGGAGAGTGTGTGGAGGTGGTAATAATGGTGTACGTGTTAGAGAGGATGAGGGGAGGGTTAGCTGAGTGGGTGTGTAAGCAGGTTTTAGATTGGAACTTGAACTCCACTATTTCAGTTTTTGGATGTAACTCCAGAGCAGATAATGGAGTCTGGAACACAAGATCACTCATGGTCTTGTTTCTGGAAAAATATGACTCTGGTTTTATTTTTCTGATCTAAGGTCTAGTCCACACGTAGCCAGGTTTTTTTTTTAAAACAAATATCCGCCCCTCCAAAAACTTGCATCCACACCACCTCGTTTAAAAAAAAACTCTGTCTACACGTACCCGGATAAATACGTTGTTAAGGACATGCCAGACCTGTAGGCGGCAGTACTTCCCCCGAATTGTATCCAGTCAGCGTAACTTTTCGTCTTCCTGCTCGAAGTTTTCCCACCAACTGGCAGTCCTTCCCGGTCTGACCCAGAACCTGCGTCGGTGTCTTTGCCGAAAAACCTGCCTTGGACATGGAGAAGCCAGGTGCCGGGCAATAGCCGTTCTTAACCTCGTCCTTCGTCTGTGGTCTTCCGCAAGTGTCATGGTTCTGCCTTCTCTCTGCTTCTGCTGCTATTTTCCCTTCATTGTTTGCAGGTGAGTGTGTTGGGGAGCAGCAGCAGCTGCTGCAGCTAATTGCCATCAGCCTGGCCAGAGGATTTAAGGAGCGGTGCTGCCACACCTCAACGCCGGTTGATACTCTACTGTTGGGTACATCTAGCCACGTCCTTATCTGTGCCTTGACTTTAAGACTCGTTTACCTGAACTAACCCAGCTCTGCATTCTTGTCTGTACCAGCCCTGGATTCCCTCCACCTGCCTGAGGTGTGATTTATCACAAGTGTCGTTCAGCTTCCCTGGCCTCCTGCTCTCCACCGCTCACCTGCCTTCCTGGATCCAGCATCACCTCCAGCGACCATCTCCTCCCTGCATCAAATTGACTTGCCTCTCCCTCCTGCCCCTCGTCCTGCTCAACTCAGTAAGCCCGTTCCTCTCATGATTATTCATCTCCTGGTTCTCAGTTTCTAATCACTCTCACCGTTCTTCTTAGAGTCGGAGTTGCCTTGTTTCCTGTCCCGTTTGGATCAGCGCCCTCAGTTTTTGCTTTGTTTTCTTTATAAAATAAAGATTTTATTATCATCTCTTACCTTATCCCTGAGTGATTCTTCATGTGGGTTAAGAAATTACCACCCATCATGACAGAATCAACCGGCCAAACTACCGATCCCATGACAGAATCACTTCCTCCGGCGTTAGTTTCCACATTAACCCAGCACGAAAGATCTATTCAGTCCGTGCTCGAACAGTTAACTATCACCAATCAACGGTTACTACAACTCGACACCGAAAACCACCAGCTGCGGGCTCAACTCAGTGCTACAGCCTCATCCAATCCCTCCGCTCCACCCACTCCGTCACTTCCGGTTCCACCATCACCAGGTCATTTCCGGGTCGCAGATTCTCCCACACCAGACACCTTCTCAGGTGAGCCCGGCAAATGTCGGAGTTTTTTGTTGTTATGTAAATTAGCGTTCGAACGATCTCCTGACACTTTTTCAAGTGATCCGGTAAGAACTTCGTTTATTGTAGGATTATTACGTGGTAAGGCATTGCTATGGGCCGAGGCTAGGAGTCGCCAGCCTGGTTTTTTACTCGATCCTCTCCCTGAGTTTCTGTCTGAATTCACACAAATTTTCGACACTCCCAACAACCCTGCGGAAATAGCTAAGCAGATCTGGAACTTACGTCAGGGGAGATTATCTGTACTAGACTTTGCCATTGAATTTAGAACTTTAGCATCCATTTCCACACTTGATGACGCGTCGCTCCGAGCCGCCTTTTCTCAGGCCCTATCAGAAGATCTTCAGGATCAGTTAGCCTTCTGCCCAGATTCTGAGAACCTGGAGAGTCTAATCTCCCTTGCCTCTCGCATTGAAAAACGCCTCAAGAACCGGCGTAGGACTTCCCGACAGCTGCCTCCCATCACTGCCCCTGAGATGCACACCGCGACCCTGACACCACCACTGTCGCAGACAGAACCTATGCAGCTGGGCAGGGCTCAGCTAACTCCTGAGGAGAAACTGAGGCGGAGGACTGCTGGTCTCTGTCTCTATTGTGGTCAAGCAGGTCATATGATCTCACACTGCCCTGTTCGGCCAAAAGATCGCACCCACCAGTAGGTCCAGGGTTACTGGTGGGTGGTATTGCTAACCCAAGACCCCTGTGCTCCATGAACTGTGTGGTCTCCTTTAATCACAAAACCTTCTCTGCAGTTGCCTTGGTGGATTCTGGGTGCGAACGCAATATACTGGACCAGGTGGTGGTGCAACAACTGGAGATTCCCACAGTTCTTCTTTCTACGCCCCTCCGTGCGTCCTCCCTGGACGGTTGTTCCCTGACTACCATCACCCACCAGACGGTTCCCATAAACCTACTGGTATCCGGTAACCACCATGAGGTAATCTCCTTCTTTGTGTTTCCGTCCCCTCAGTCACCTGTTGTCCTGGGCCACGAGTGGTTAACCACGCATAATCCACAAATTGATTGGAGAACAGGGAGTATCTGTAACTGGAGCAGTTTTTGTTTGTCCCACTGTTTATCATCTGCCTCTATCCCTATACTCAACCCCAAGGCCAAGACCCCTGAGTCTCCTGACCTGTCCGGAGTACCTCCTGAATACCACGACCTCCGGCAGGTCTTCAGCAAGGACCACGCCTCGACGTTACCACCCCACAGACCCTTCGACATGCGCATCGATCTCATCCCAGATTCCAAACTACCCACCAGCAGGTTGTATAACTTGTCTAGACCAGAACATGAAGCCATGACTCAATACATTTCGGAATCCCTTGCTGCGGGCATAATAAGACCTTCCACTTCACCCCTGGGAGCGGGATTTTTTTTTGTGTCCAAGAAGGATGGATCTCTACGTCCTTGCATTGACTACCGGGAATTAAACCACATAACCATCAAAAACAAGTACCCACTTCCCTTGCTCTCATCCACATTCGACCCAGTCAATGATGCCTCCATATTTACTAAACTCGACCTCCGAAATGCTTATCATCTAGTCCGAATCCGAGAGGGAGACGAATGGAAGACCGCCTTTAAGACCACTCTCGGGCATTTTGAATATCTGGTCATGCCTTTTGGACTAACCAATGCTCCCGCGGTCTTTCAGTCCCTGATTAACTCAGTTCTCAGCGATTACCTCAACAAATTTGTCACTGTTTATCTGGATGACATTCTCATCTTTTCCAGATCTCCCACGGAACACCGCCATCATGTCCGAGCAGTCCTCCAACGCCTCTTAGAGAATCGTCTTTTTGTCAAGGCAGAGAAGTGTGAATTTCACTCCTCGTCCGTCAAGTTTCTCGGCTTTTTTCTGGAGAGCGGAAAGTTGAAGGCAGATCCGGAAAAGATCAGAGCTGTGGAGGAATGGCCCTCACCCACGACCAGAAAACAGCTGCAATGGTTCTTGGGCTTTTCCAATTTCTACCGCAGATTCTTTAAGGACTACAGTACCATAGCCACCCCTCTCACACAACTCACCTCCATTAACAAGTCTTTTTCTTGGACTCCTGAGGCGGAAGAGGCCTTCCTGACACTGAAGAAGCGTTTCACCCAGGCACCCATCCTCACCCGACCAGATCCTCTCCTGCAATTCACCCTGGAGGTGGATGCGTCCGACACCGGAGCAGGTGCTGTATTGTCCCAGGTCTCCCCAGTCGATAAGACCCTGCATCCATGTGCTTTCTTCTCTCGTCGTCTGTCCCCAGCCGAGAAGAACTACGACGTGGGAGACCGGGAACTGCTGGCCATAAAACTGGCGCTGGAGGAGTGGCGGCACTGGCTTGAGGGGGCGGAACATCCCATCCTGATTTTGACTGATCATAAGAATCTAGCGTACCTGAGGGAGGCCAAGAGGCTTAATCCCCGCCAGTCACGCTGGTCTCTGTTCTTTTCCCGTTTTAACTACCTCATTTCTTACAGACCCGGAACCAAGAACACCAAACCTGACGCCCTATCCCGCCTATACGCCCCGGACAGGGAGGTTGAGTCCACCACTATCCTTCCTCCATCCTGTATCCTTGGGTCTATTACTTGGGACATCTCCACCAAGGTTCTAGAGGCCCAGCAGACGGACCCTGAGCCAGGTACGGGCCCCCCTAACCGAACCTATGTTCCCTCCTCTGTTCGCAGTGCAGTAATTAAGTGGGCCCACACCTCCAGGTGTTCTATCCACCCTGGCGTGGGTAGAACTCTTGCCCTAATCCGTCGGACGTTTTGGTGGCCGTCTCTCTACAGGGACACTAAGGAATTCATAGGTGCATGCCAGGTTTGTGCCCGAAACAAGTCGAGCAACCAGTCACCTCATGGTCTCCTCTGCCCCCTGCCTATTCCATCACGCCCCTGGTCCCACATAGCATTGGCCTTTGTTACCGGGTTACCCGTCTCCAGGGGTTTTAATACCATACTCACCATTGTTGACTGGTTCTCCAAATCCTGTCATCTTGTCCCTCTTAAACAACTTTCAACCTCTGCAGAGACCGCCAACCTCCTCATCTCTCAGGTTTTCCATCTACATGGGATCCCCTTGGAGATTCTCTCGGACCGGGGTCCTCAATTCCTGTCTCGAGTATGGAAGGAGTTTGCCGCCCATCTGGGGGCTCGACCTGCTCTGAGTTCTGGCTTCCAGCCACAAACCAACGGCCAGTGCGAGCGGATGAACTAGGAGCTGGAGGCCATGCTGAGATGTGTCTGCTCCAATAACCCGTCTGGATGGAGCGACCAATTGGCATGGATTGAGTATGCACACAACTCTCACGTCTCCTCCACCACAGGTCAGTCCCCATTCGAGATCTCTCTGGGTTATCAGCCACCTCTGTTCCCCTCCGACTCCGATTCCCCAGCTTCAGTTCCCCAGTTCATCCGTCGCGCTCGGCGCACCTGGAACCAGGCCAGAGCCGCTCTCCAATGGACTGCCGACCGCAACCGCCGGCTGGCTGACCGGCGCCGCCGTCCAGCCCCCGCCTACGCTCCTGGCCAGCAGGTATGTTTGTCAACCTGTGACATTAAACTTAAGGGTGCCAATAGGAAGCTCTACCCCCGGTTCATCGGTCCCTACACCATCACTGAAGTTCTCAGTCCTGTTTCTGTGCGCCTGTCCCTGCCCTCGTCCATGAGGGTCCACCCGGTCTTCCATGTCTCCTTGGTCAAGCCCTTCGTGTCCAGTCTTCTGTGCCCTCCTGCTGAGCCTCCTCCTCCTGTATGGCTCTCTGACGGCAGTCTCGGCTACCGGGTCCGGCGCATCCTGGATGTTCGCCCCCGGGGTCGCGGTCGTCAATACCTTGTGGATTGGGAGGGATACGGTCCGGAGCATCGTCAGTGGGTTCCTGCTTTATGGATTGATGACATCTCTCTCATCAGGGATTTTGAGTCCTCCTCCTCCTCCTCCTCGGCTGGGCCGCCGGGTGGCGTCCCTTGAAGGGGGGGGGGGGGGGGGATTGTCATGGTTCTGCCTTCTCTCTGCTTCTGCTGCTATTTTCCCTTCATTGTTTACAGGTGAGTGTGTTGGGGAGCAGCAGCAGCAGCTGCAGCTAATTGCCATCAGCCTGGCCAGAGGATTTAAGGAGCGGTGCTGCCACACCTCAACGCCGGTTGATACTCTACTGTTGGGTACATCTAGCCACGTCCTTATCTGTGCCTTGACTTTAAGACTCGTTTACCTGAACTAACCCAGCTCTGCATTCTTGTCTGTACCAGCCCTGGATTCCCTCCACCTGCCTGAGGTGTGATTTATCACAAGTGTCGTTCAGCTTCCCTGGCCTCCTGCTCTCCACCGCTCACCTGCCTTCCTGGATCCAGCATCACCTCCAGCGACCATCTCCTCCCTGCATCAACCTGACTTGCCTCTCCCTCCTGCCCCTCGTCCTGCTCAACTCAGTAAGCCCGTTCCTCTCATGATTATTCATCTCCTGGTTCTCAGTTTCTAATCACTCTCACCGTTCTTCGAGTCGGAGTTGCCTTGTTTCCTGTCCCGTTTGGATCAGCGCCCTCAGTTTTTACTTTGTTTTCTTTATAAAATAAAGATTTTATTATCATCTCTTACCTTATCCCTGAGTGATTCTTCATGTGGGTTAAGAAATTACCACCCATCATGACAGCAAGGAGCAGTAATTCCGCTTGCAAAAACAAACAAGCAAAAAGTGCTTGGACAATCGATAAAGCGAGCGCAGCTCTGAGGGCATCCATGCTGTCGGCTAGTGTAAACACAGGTCGCACACGTGATGTCAGCATTTTTTGTCGTGGAAAGTGATGTTGCGAACCTTAAAACTCCGGTTTTGTCTGTCCACACGCAGACACCCAAAACGGAGAAAACGCAGATCTTCACTTTGGCCGGAGTTTTTAAAAAGATCCGTTTTCGTGTGAAAAAACTCAATTTTCGTGTGGATGACAGGCCAAAACGTAGAAAAATATCTATGTTTTGGCAGATCCCCGGCTACGTGTGGACAGGGCCTAAACCTGGAATTCTTTGACATGTAGTACAGGATCGGTTTTGACCACAAGATTTATCTCAAAGGAATGCTCTGCTGTCTCTGATCTTATGGTGTCTTCCAGATGTCAGTCACAGTTCTGTTGGACCAGTAAACCAAACAAGCTGCTCGCGTTCTCCATCTGTTTACAAAAATGCCGGAGCACAGGAGCTCCAGAAAAACATGTTTATCATTACTCAGGGTTATCTGATAGATGTCAGCAGCAGACCCTTCCATCCATCCACTCAAAACCTCCAGAAGAAGACCATCCTCACCAGGTTCCCAGATCACCTCGACTGACTCCTTTCAGTGAGGAGGAGCAGCAGCTCTGTTCAGAGGAAAAGCCGACAACATATGGAGGAGGTTCCTGTTAGGCAAGGGTTGGATGGAAGCCAGACAGATAAAATGAAGGGCCTTAGCCATTCAGATCAACTTCTACTTGACAAAGATAGAGCAGAGAAACTCCCTCGTTGCTGTAGATGAAGCTGGCTGCTTGCTCCATCCTACCACCACTCTTGAGCAAGACACCAAAATACCTGAGCTACCTCCTTATGCTTACATCAAATTTTAATACCTGGAAAGCGCATTGAATTGCTTCTGTGTATGAAATCTGCTATAGTAACAGTGCTGCCTTACCTTGATTTATTTCCATTTTCTCAATCTGAAATGTTGTCACCCATCTGCAATTCATGAAGGTCAAAGTCAAATAATGCAATCACATTCAATCACACAACTCAAACTTAGGACCAAAGCATCAGGTCTAAAGCCTGATTCCTACATCTCCGTCAGCTTAGTTGTAGAGTCATGCTCATGCTTGCAGATGTTTTCCTTTCAGACTTGCCAGGGGAGTTTTATAAAGCAATTTCTTGCAGGGACAACAGATGGTGCAGCACCTTTATGATGGTCTCTG
This sequence comes from Nothobranchius furzeri, assembly GCF_043380555.1. Classification (NCBI taxonomy): domain Eukaryota; kingdom Metazoa; phylum Chordata; class Actinopteri; order Cyprinodontiformes; family Nothobranchiidae; genus Nothobranchius; species Nothobranchius furzeri. Next base: position 55,616,376 of record NC_091745.1, read on the forward strand.
GTCCATGATAGTGTGTTTACATTGTGTTTGTGTATTTCGGAGACTTTTTAACACGGACAAACGTGTCCCTCATTCTCCTCTACCTCGTCATGCAGTCACCACCTGCAAACCCACATTTCCTGTAACTTCCTGCCACGAGTAAAATGTTTGCTGAATATTTTTGTACTTCTTTAGTCGTGGATGTATAAATTTTTATCATCTGACTTTGGCCATGAAAAATATTCAATCTGCTTAATTTCTGTCACAAGATATCTTTGGCACTTTTTTTTGGGGGGGGGGGGGGGGGGTACTGTTGATGATCTTAAAGGAAGTCATCCTGACCATTCACAGGCTTTGGTTTTTGTTGCTTTTGGCAGATAGTTACTAAATTCAGCATGTCTCAGTTAACCTGTGCGGGTTTGCTGCAGTCTTTGCGTCGACGCAACGTGGCGTTGTGTGTGTCCGTACCGTCACAGTCGCTGAAGTTGAAACCAGTCTTCGCAGAAGCACTCTTCTCATTTTAAAATGGTAACCTTGTTAGTTGTTAACACTCCTTGCAAGATGCATCTAGGCTATTAAATATTTTAGCAATAAAAATATTATTACATCAGAGGCCCAATAGCACCTTGGTGTACCTGTATCATCCTCTTTAGGGTCACATAGGGGTGGAGCTCATCACCTATGTGAGATGTGCAACAAACAGTCAATTACAATCATCAGCTCCAGATCATGAACTTGCATCTGTTTAAGCTTAGATTAAAAAAATGTTATTAAAAAAACTTTATTGTCCACCAGGTGCAACTGCTTTGGATATAATCACACAATAGGCACGCATAAGGAGGCAAAAATAACTAAATATTTTCTGCAGATGTATTGCAGTCAAAAGGGTTTTGCATGTGCATAAGTACACTAACTTTCCAAGCTAACTTAAGATATTTTTGTGTTTTATGAAATCTGACCAAAACACACAAGGACAAACGTTTCATTTATTAAAACAGAGCATGGACAGTGGCATAGATCAAAAATGAATTATGACTCTGAGCAAATGTCCATCTGGAGTCCCTGAAATATGCAGACATGCATTAGATGTTAAATACTCAACATTTAGTAATATAGTGGCCAAAATGCAGATTTAAATACAGTACAAATAAAAGTCAAGGTAAACAATATTAAAGCTAAAGTTTTGACACCCTGACATCCATCCTTCTCTGAATCCTTTGTAATGTGCAGCTTTTCGGATTGTGAATATTTTTCTGGGTAAAGAAAATCACAACAACTTAAGTAAATGCTGACATGTCTGCTTCTTAATGCTGCTTTTATGTCTCAATACAGAATGTTTTCAGAGTGTTTCACATTTGTTTGGAAAGTTATTTTTCTTCATTTTGTTATTATTCTAAACAAAAATGCCAACTGTCTAAATTATGTTCTTCGTTCAGATATTGGTCATGCTCATCATCCAAGTTCCTTCAAACACAGAAATGAGTCCATAAGCAACCAGTGGTGGCTGGTAGGGATGGACAATATATTGAAATCAATATCGGTATTGGCCGACGTTAGTCATTTTTTAACATATCGGTATTGGTTTAATAAATAAAACCGGGCCAACATTAACAACCAATATTTTGTCCATCTTGTCTCCATTTGTTTGCCTGTTTCAGAGGGTGAGGGGGGTGATGTGTAAGTCATGTGAACAGTGAATGAAATCATCTCAGAACCTTAAATGTGTGTGTTTTATGAAATCTGACCAATAACGTAAATTCAGCTTTAATCATTTATTTCTATACAAAATCTGATGATTTTAAAAGCATTAATGTTAGTTTATCAGTATCGGCAAATATTGGTAATCTGCCATAACAGTGACCTTATTATTGGATATCGGTATCGGCCCAAAAATTTCACATCGGTGCATCACTAGTGGCTGGTGATTTTTCTTTTTGGTGAGGCACATTTATAGCCTGGCCTGCCAGACTCGTCCTCTAATTCTGCACAGAGAAAGAGTCTGGTAACTCACAGGCAGAGAGGCAAATGAGGGGCGGGCTAGACTTAGTTCTGCAGATCAGGAGATGAAACCACAAATCACTGTGATGCTGCTCAGTGCACGGCATTCTGGGAACCTGAGACCAGGAGTTTCATTAAACCAGAAACTGTAAGGAAGATGTTTCAAACTAATTTAACTTGATTATATTTTCTGAATAAATTATTTCAGATTTACAGATTTTCAAGCGCGAAATGACAAAGAATAGAACTGTGGTTCCCGGTCTTTTTTCACAAGGACCCCCATTCCAGTCCAAGACTAGCCCCCCCCCCCCCCCCCCCCCCCCTCCAACTCCTACCCAATACACCCAGTAAAAAGTGAATTATTATTAAACAGACATACACAATTATAACTTACACCGAGTTTTGATTCTAACATTGGGGTTTTATAAATGTAATTTTTAGAAATACTATCCAACCTCAGCACAGATAAAAATGTGGGGACCCCTTTGGGGGTCACGGACCTCAGCTTGGGAACAACTGGATAGTAAATGCTATCTCATCTGTCTTATATATATGTATATATATATATATATATATATATATATATATATATATATATATATATATATATATATATATATACATCTATTAGTTTTTTTTAGAAAAAATGCTTTTAGCACTTCTACTTGTTGTGGTTTTAAAGACATTCAACTTATTTAGAACAGAGAAAAGAGCCGCAGCGAACTCCGTTGATGTCTAAGTTGTTTATGAGAAACTGAGCTTCACTGTGTGTGACGTCCGCGATGCTGTAGCTTTTCAGCTGTAGTCAAAAATGGCGTCTGGCGACAGCGCAAACATCTTTCTTTAAAGGAAAGGCTTTTAGCTCTTCTACTTGTTGTTTTAAAGACATTCAAGTCATTTAGACCAGAGGAAAGAGCCGCAGCGAACTCCGCTTCAGTCGCCATGTTTATGACAAACTCGGCGTTATGGTGTGTTACGTACGCTACTCAGCGCTGATTGGCTCGGTTAGGATTCTCAGGGGGTGGGGTTATTTGAATAGGAGAGTTCTCAGACCCTTTCTCCATGCAGAATTAATAGAGGAGGAGTCTGGCAGGCCAGGCTAGCACATTTATGCTGTCTGTAAATGTTAGATGTACTAACCACATCTCACCACTAGAGGGCGCCAAATTACCATTATTATGTAGATTGTTTACAGTCTAGACACCACATTCCATCATTTTACGGTTCATAATAAAAAAAAAACTCCACAAGGTGTCCTCAGCTGCTCAAAAACAGACAAAGGAAGGCGAGCTAAAAAAATGGGCGGTGAACTGTTGAGAGCGTCTGGTTCCAGGTGAACATCCTGATCTGATCCACCCGGTTTCGGTCACAACCCTCTGCGACCAAAGGCTCTCATATTCTTTGTATTGGAGGGATCCAGCGCACATGCACTGTCACGGTCTGAGGTGGATTCCTGCTGTCACTCCCTGTCTTTTGAGTTTTTCCCTCTGCAGGTGGGTGTGTCTGGAGGTTGACCAAGCTGCAGCAGATCTGCTCATCAGCTGGCCAGGGGTGTTTAAGCAGCTGGGAGACTTCTACACCTCGCTGGATGATTACTCTACCTGGGTACCTTCTAACAGCCACTAGTTTATCTTATTCGAGCTTTTGAGAGTTAGATTGTGTTTTTGGAATTTGGAGTTTAAGAATTTAATGAGTTTTGGATTTTTGCCTTTTGACCTCCTGCTCTTGTTCCCAGACAAACCTACACACTCATCTCAGACTGGCAGAACTCTGGAGCCCACACCATCTGGAACTCCAACCCCGCACGTCTCTCAGCCTCTCCCCTGGCCAGAACCCCCTCCAGCTCCCCACCTAAACTTCCTGGACCTCCACAAGCTCAGCTCCCTCCACGTCTCACTTCTTGGATCTCAGCCCCTGCAAAGCCTCTCAACCCAGACCGGACCACTCCTCCCTCAAACCAGTTCCCTCCTCTCCAGACCGTAAGTCCTCCGCACAAGTCTGATTCCTTGTTCCCTCCGCAAATTGGATCTAACTCCGATCTGTCCACAGATTTCCCGCACCAGCTTCCTTGTGCAAGAACTCAGCTACGTTTACGCTGCTTCCTTGGTTTCCCTTTTAATAAATCCTTATTTAAACATTTTACACCGTCTCAGATCTGATTCTGTATGTCGTGGGTTAGATTTCTTCACCACAACATGACAGAATCATCCAGCCATTCCTCTAACCTCAGTACAGAATCAGTTCCCTCTGTCGTTTCCGCCACCCTGGCTCAGCACAGTAATTCACTCCAAGCTCTGTCCGATCAACTCTCCCACACTAACCACACCTTGTTTGAAGTAGGAACGATGGTAAAGGAATTAAGCCACAGACTCACCTCCCCGGAGCAAGCCTCATCCCCCGCTCAGAGTCTGCCCGGACCCGTTCTTCCTGCACCATCCAGTCTGCCCAGCTTCCGGGTCGCTACCTCTCCTCCACTGGAGACGTTTGATGGCAACCGGGAGGTTTGTCGAGGTTTTCTCCTCCAATGCCAGCTGGCTTTCCAGCGATCTCCGGAGTCTTTTTACACCGATGAAATTAAGATCTCCTACATCATCGGCCTTCTACGAGGTAAGGCACTCCGGTGGGCGGAGGCAAAGAGCCGGAACCCGCACTTCCTTAAGAGTCCGTTAGATGAGTTTCTGGCAGATTTTAAAATGACTTTTGACAAACCTGAGTCAGCGGCTGAAGTGGCCAGACAGATTTGGAGCTTACGTCAAGGGAAGCTCTCAATCGCAGATTTTGCCATAGAGTTTCGGACCCTAGCCGCCACTTCCACCCTCGATGAAGCCTCACTTAAGGGGGCGTTCACCCAGGCTCTTAACGAGCAGCTTCAGGATCAACTCGCTTTCTGCCAAGAACCACCTGATCTCGAGAGTCTCATCGCACTGTGCAGTCGGATGGAAAAGAGACATAAGGCACGCCAAAGAGGTAACAACTTCCCATTACCTTCTCGTCTTAACTGCCCGCAAAATGTGAATCCAGCAGCTCCAGCTCCGCCCCCCAGTGAACCCATGCAGATTCGTCGAGCTAAATTAACCCAAGAGGAGAGAAACAAGCGCATGTGTTCAGGAGCGTGTTTGTATTGCGGCATGTCTGGGCATTTTGTGGCTAACTGCCCCAAGCAGTTAAACTCCAGGTCCCATCAGTAGCCCCGAGAGTACTGGTGGGAGGTTATCGGTCAGATTCAAACTCTCGGTGTTTGCTGGAATGTTCTCTGTCACATAATCACATTACTCTTCCCTCTCTCGCATTAATTGACTCTGGCTGTGAATTAAATCTTCTTGACCAACAGCTAGTGGAGCAACTCCTGGTTACCACTTTCCCTCTTCAAACACCCTACCGTGTATCCTCTCTGGACGGGGGCTCCCTCACTTCTATCACTCACAAGACGGCACCCATTCGCCTTATGACGTCAGGTAACCACAGTGAAGAACTCACCTTTTTTGTATTTCCTTCCCCTCAGTCTCCTGTGGTCCTGGGTCATCCCTGGCTTAAGAACCATAACCCCCATATTAACTGGGTCACAAACCAAGTGGAGATGTGGAGCAATAACTGTCATTTAACCTGTTTGGGACCAGCCCGTTCTAGTTACGAGCCTCGAGCCCTGAAGACCACACCACCCGACCTCACCGGGGTTCCGCCTGAATATCACGACCTCCAGCAGGTATTTTCTAAACATAAAGCGTCCTCATTACCACCTCACCGCCCTTATGGTTGTGCTATAGATCTTCTCCCTGCAGCACCTCTTCCCTCTAGCCGTCTCTACAGCATCTCCAAGCCTGAACGTGAATGTAAGGAAAAGTACATCTCCGAGTCCCTGGCATCCGGCATAATTCGGCCTTCCACCTCTCCTCTGGGTGCTGGCTTCTTCTTTGTCTCCAAGAAGGACGGCACCCTGAGGCCTTGCATCGACTACCGTGGCTTAAACCAAATCACCGTAAGAAACAAGTTTCCATTACCCTTACTGTCATCCACATTTGAACCCATACAAGATGCGACCATATTCACTAAGCTGGATCTTAGATATGCTTACCATCTGGTTCGCATCAGAGAGGGAGATGAGTGGAAGACGGCTTTCAAAACACCAATAGGACATTTTGAGTATTTAGTCATGCCTTTTGGCCTCACGAACGCACCCGCCGTTTTTCAGAACCTGGTTAACACTGTTTTGAGTGACTATCTGAACAAATTTGTCACAGTATATCTGGACGACATTTTGATCTTTTCGAGGACCCCCGAGGAACACACTGGTCATGTCCGAGCCGTTCTCCAACGCCTGCTCGAGAATCGGCTCTACGTTAAGGCGGAGAAATGCGAATTTCATGCCCCATCTGTTAAGTTTCTGGGTTTCGTACTGGAGAGTGGAAGGCTGGAACCTGACCCCGAAAAGGTGCAGGCAGTAAAGGACTGGCCCACTCCTTCCACAAGCAAACAGCTACAGAGATTTTTGGGTTTCGCAAATTTCTATCGTCGGTTTATTAAAGGGTACAGCCAGATAGCCGCCCCTTTAACACAACTAACCTCGGTAAAGAGGCCTTTCAGTTGGGATGCTGAAGCCTCCAGGAGTTTCTGTGACTTAAAGGAGAGGTTCATTCAGGCCCCAATTCTCACCCGTCCAGACCCTGCAAGACAGTTTACACTCGAGGTCGACGCCTCAGACACTGGAGTCGGGGCTGTGCTTTCTCAAACCTCCCCCACTGATCACCGCCTCCATCCCTGCGCCTTCTTCTCGCGGCGCCTCTCTCCTGCCGAGAGAAATTACGATGTGGGAGATCGCGAGCTCCTAGCTGTGAAACTCGCCTTGGAGGAGTGGAGGCATTGGCTGGAGGGAGCTGAGCACCCCATTGTGATATGGACGGATCACAAAAATCTCTCCTACCTCAAGGAAGCTAAGAGACTCAACCCACATCAGTCCAGGTGAGCCCTGTTCTTCTCTCGTTTTCACTTTATCATTTCTTACAGACCTGGCAACAAGAACATCAAGCCCGACGCCCTCTCACGACAGTTCTCGGTGAATTCGGATCCCGAGCCCACTACCATCATACCACCAGATTGTGTCCTGGGAGCAGTTACCTGGGAGATAAGGGATCAGGTGCTCGAGGCTCAAAAGAACTACCCCTGTCCCAATCAGGTACCCAACCGCATCCTGTTTGTTCCTCCTTCCGTCAGACATAAGGTGATTAACTGGGCCCACACCGCCAAATTCTCTGTCCACCCTGGTGTCAGTCGTACCGTAGCCTTAATCCGGAGGTCTTTCTGGTGGCCAACTATGTTTAAGGATGTCAAGGAGTACGTTTCCGCCTGCCAAACCTGTGCCCGCAACAAGGGGAGTAACCAACCCCCTTTTGGACTATTACATCCACTACCTATTCCCTCCAGGCCCTGGTCCCACATTGCACTAGACTTTGTCACCAGTCTTCCCCCTTCTCGAGGCTTTACTGTTATTTTGACCATTATCGATCGTTTTTACAAGGCTTGTCACCTAGTGCCGCTAAAGGTTCTACCTTCTGCTGCTGACACCGCCACTCTGCTTGTTAAGCATGTTTTTAGGCTCCATGGCATCCCTGCGGAGATACTTTCAAACCGCGGCCCGCAGTTTGTCTCAAGGGTGTGGAGGGACTTCGTCACCTGCTTAGGAGCTAAGGTGGCGCAAACATCTGGGTTTCATCCGCAGTCTAACGGACAATGCGAGAGACTAAATCAGGAGGTGGAAGCCATGCTCCGTTGTCTGTGTTCCTCTAGCCCTTCCAGTTGGAGTACCCACCTTCCATGGATCAAATACGCCCATAACGCCCATGTCTCCTCCGCCACTGGACTATCCCCCTTCGAGGCCTCGACAGGTATTCAACCCAGTTTGTTCCCCTCTGAGTTTCCCTCCACAGTTTCCTCCGTTCCTCGGTTCCTGAAGGGGGTCCGACGGGTTTGGGCGGCCACGCAACAGGCCCTACAGAGGACTGCAGAACGCAACCGGCGTCTGGCCGACCGGCACCGGCGTCCTGCCCCAGACTATGCGCCTGGACAGCGCATCTGGCTCTCTACCAGGGACATCAGATTAAAGGACCACTGCAGAAAACTTTCCCCCACATTCATCGGTCCCTACACAATCTCTGCTGTCATCAACCCGTCCTCCGTCCGCTTGGATCTACCGCCCCACATGAAGATACACCCCGTTTTTCATGTCTCCCTCCTTAAGCCTGTCATCTCCAGTTCCCTGCGCCCTCCTGTCGACCCTCCGCCTCCTGTGCGTCTCGCTGGCGGGGGCCTCGGTTACTGTGTCCAGCGCCTTCTGGATGTGCGACCTCGTGGCCTGGGTTTCCAGTACCTGGTCGAGTGGGAGGGTTATGGCCCGGAACATCGGCAGTGGCTCCCGAGGTCATGGATCGATGACCCCTCTCTAATCCGGGACTTCGAGATGGCCCGCTCCTCCTCCTCCTCCTCCTCCTCCTCTGCTCGGCCGCCAGGTGGCGTCCCTTGAGGGGGGGGGGGGGGGTACTGTCACGGTCTCAGGTGGATTCCTGCTGTCACTCCCTGTCTTTTGAGTTTTTCCCTCTGCAGGTGGGTTTGTCTGGAGGTTGACCAAGCTGCAGCAGATCTGCTCATCAGCTGGCCAGGGGTGTTTAAGCAGCTGGGAGACTTCTACACCTCGCTGGATGATTACTCTACCTGGGTACCTTCTAACAGCCACTAGTTTATCTTATTCGAGCTTTTGAGAGTTAGATTGTGTTTTTGGAATTTGGAGTTTGAGAATTTAATGAGTTTTGGATTTTTGCCTTTTGCTCTTGTTCCCAGACAAACCTACACACTCATCTCAGACTGGCAGAACTCTGGAGCCCACACCATCTGGAACTCCAACCCCGCACGTCTCTCAGCCTCTCCCCTGGCCAGAACCCCCTCCAGCTGCCCACCTAAACTTCCTGGACCTCCACAAGCTCAGCTCCCTCCACGTCTCACTTCTTGGATCTCAGCCCCTGCAAAGCCTCTCAACCCAGACCGGACCACTCCTCCCTCAAACCAGTTCCTTCCTTTCCAGACCGTAAGTCCTCCGCACAAGTCTGATTCCTTGTTCCCTCTGCAAATTGGATCTAACTCCGATCTGTCCACAGATTTCCCGCACCAGCTTCCTTGTGCAAGAATTCAGCTACATTTACGCTGCTTCCTTGGTTTCCCTTTTAATAAATCCTTATTTAAACATTTTACACCATCTCAGATCTGATTCTGTATGTCGTGGGTTAGATTTCTTCACCACAACATGACATGCGCCAATTATAGCATGCGTCTATTGTAGAGATTGCTGCACCTGAAAGTAACAGAAAATGCATCACAAGACAATTTGATTGTGGTGATAGTAATAACATTTTAAAACTACACTTCAATGCAGCGTATACACAGCACTTTTATTCTGTATGATGTATAGATCTGTATGATGTTTTGTTTTATATTTTGTGATTCCTATCTTCTTCTTCCTGTGAGACTGGTGGGGTGGCATCGTAACGCCCCCTATTGACGAGCCGCTACTGCAAGCAAGAAGCATGTTCTTTCCAAAACAGCTTTTAAGCAGAGGCGGGTTTAGCAATTTGGGGGCCCAAGGCGAACACAGACATGGGCCCCCTTACACAAAATTTTCAACAATCTTACCTTTAACTGGATTTGCGAAACTCTCCCCTCTTCTGACATGAGTTATTTTCCCTTTTCCTGCATTTCCCCCCTTTTGAGTGCTTTCAATATTTGCTCTGCTTTCTTTTTCCTGTCAGTGCTCCTGTGCTTTAGCCTTAGTTATTTTTTTTTCTATTTTCCATTTTGGTTTATGTTTTCCTCCCTTTAAACATTTTCCATTGACTTTCCTTTCTGCTTCCTTTTGATGTTTACATCGAGATACGACGTCACTTTCAGAAGTGAAAATAAAAGCTTTTATGAAGCAAGCTGCTTCTTTCTCTTATTGGAGCCACTAGGATAACTCCATGTCATGCTTAATGTTTTGACTATCGCTTTGAGTTTGTTACGAACGCTGCCGCCTCTCCTCTTCTTCTTCTTATTTGTGGTCTTATGGCACTTGGCAAACAACCATTTGGTACATTACCGCCACCAACTACCAATCACTTCCTGTTTGTGCATCGCCCGTCTTAATGACCCTCTTATGACCATAATTATAACATTGCAGCCTGGTATTTTTTTTATCTTATGGCTGTAAAATTGTAATAAAAAGTGCAAAGTGTGTGTAGCTCTTCTCCTTTTTTCAGATCAACCTCAGCTTTCAGTGTATGGTTTGTATTTAGAATTTATTTCTATTAAAGCCTTTAAAAAATCAGCTTAAAAGTGGAAAAAAGCAAAAAACGGATTTGAATTTTTTTTACATTTATTACTGAACAGGAACTTCAAAATGACTGGGCGAACAATTTGGAATGAACAATTTAAACTTTGAACTGTAATGCATCTATTCTTAAAAAAGTTTGAACCTTGGTATCTTTTTTAGCTGTTTTTAGGACCATTTATTTTTGTAAACTTTCAGATGTTTTTATTTGATGTGGTAGACCTTGAAGCAGTTTCTCTCCAGCTGCAGGCAGAGTCCTGCACACCTCACACCGCCATGGGGTGCTTCTCTGGCACACCGTGCACTGATATACCAAAAACTTTTGTTTTAGCAAAAATAATTATTTATTGTAAAAAGATAAATAATGCTGGAATGAAGCTGAATCTTACAATTAGCAAATAGTTGAGGGTTGTTCAAATAAAAAAAAAAGACTGAACAAACATTCATACCCTGGTTCACCGGAGATCTGTCCTTCGTGGTCACTGTCTTCAGATATAAGCCTTCTGGGATGCCTAATAGATTGTGTTGATTTTCTTTGAGGCATTTCCATAATTTCATGCCAGCTTTTTATGCTAATTAGCTTCCCCGTTCTGTTCTCCTCTTTCACCGTGGCGCGGCGCTCTGTTTCAATCAGGCTGTACAGCAGGATTTTCCCTAACTCTGATTGCTTCATGCTATAGATCATTGGAAAGCTGCTTTTATGTACTTTTAGGAACCGTTGGAATTTTTGAATCTGATCAGCCATTCAAAAGTTATAAAACGGAGCATTTTGGATGACAAACTCAGCACGTCTCTGAATCTGTGTTTTGATTTGTTGCACTCAAGACAGGGAATCCCGGTGGCTACCGTAATGTATTGTATATGCCCGAAAAGCCCCATTTTTAATCTTTTCAGCACTTTTGGAATTTTAATGATATCTTGAACGTTTCAGGAATTATGGTAATGAGAAGCATGTCCAATCCCGTCTGCGGCGACAGGTTGGTAATAAGAATATTGTGGCATTAACAGAGGGGTGCCGGCGGTCAGGGCTAGGAGGCCCCCCAACACAAGGGGGCCCCAGGCGGCCGCCTACCTATGCCTAATGGTAAAACCGCCTCTGCTTTTAAGATGTGTTAGAGGACTGTGGTCACTTCCAGAGTTCTTCAGAGTCTAACTGGTTCATCTTTTATTCCATTGTTGCTGCCTCAGAGCGCCGAAGTGATTATCTTTAAAAGTCTAATGGTGTCACCATCTCTACAGGCTCTGCCACAACATAACAAGTATCAGAGCTCAGTTTCAAGTTGAGAAAGCATTCTTGAAATTTACCTCTGACAGATGTATTCACTACTGTATGTGTGAGACTTTAGTCACAACCAAAGGTATTTCAACAAAAACAGGTCACCTGATTTCATAGCCGTCTCACCATCATCAGACCATTTTTACCAAATAAAGAAAACACTCATTTACCTACAGTGTTTGGGAGTAACTAAATAAAATTAGTTAGAATACAGTATTTAGAAGATGAGTAAATGTACTCAGTTACAATAACTATTTTAAAACATGGTATTTAGAGTCGTTACTTTCTTAATACCATTGGAATACGTTTTCCACTTTTCAGTCGAAAGATAAATAAATACATTTTGGGCAACGTGTGTCTCTGCGTTGTGTAGGTCATCTATCCCATAATGCCCCTAATCAATGTGCCTCTGTAACCATAGTAACGCTATGGATGAAACCATGAGAAGGCTACACCTCCGACTAGCAAGCACCAGCGTTAGCATGAGTGGCCAGGTATGCATTCAGACGAGGAGGTGGAGTAGGTGGAGCCACAACCGCTGCCAAATCAACCTACTAGCAGTATAAGAAAAACTGCATTCACTTCCTGGAAATTCTAGCAGTTTTTCACTCTAGAAAAGGAGCGAGGTGCGCAAAATCAGACAGTGCAGTGCAATCTTTGTCTCCCAGCTAACAACCTACTAGCTGCGTCCTAAGACTCAACACCTAATGTGAAGAAACACCTTAAAGGGATATTCCACCCCAAAGTGAAAATGTATCTGTTATCACAGTCCCCAGAGTTAGATAAGTGAGAAAAAAGCATTTTGTGACCAGCGCAGTAATTATCCTGATCCGGCAGCAGTCCATTTGCTTTTGCCTAGCATTACAAAAATGGAGTGAATGGGAACTAGTAGCACTTTGTTTGCAAATGACTCAAAAATGATACCAATTATTCCTGGTGAGCTCAATAATCATGTCGACTGCAAATCAAAAGTAATTAGCAACATGAAGAATTTGCAGAATCTGTTGACACTTTGATAAATAAAGTGACAAAAAATATTTAAATTGTTTTATTTTCCCAATCAGTTCATATTCCTTAGCATAAACATGTCCTCTGTTTTCCTGCGGGAGTAGCTACCATCGCACATTGTGGTATTTAATAGACTTAAATGCTGATTTTAAGGAGAAGTTTTCCAAGTATTTAGAATACAGTACCAGGATTAAGCCAAGTAACTGAATATGTTACAAAATACTTTTTAAAGCAGGTATTTAGTATTCTGTAACTAAATACATTTACGAAGTATTCTCCTTAACACTCATTTAACCCACACAGAACACGACATTTTGTAACCCTTATGTAATAAATCTAAAGCAAATGGAATTAAACTGTCATATTTTCCACAAATAGTTGAAATATCCCATTCTGTACATGGAAATGTGCAATTAGATCAAAGCTAATCTGATACAAGGGCATCCCTCCAGAAAAGTTTTGCTTTGTTCAAATCTTGCAAACAAAGTGAAGTGATACGTTTTGTTTCCATCTTACGAGACTTCAGGAACACATTTGGACAATGGTGCATTTATCGCCGGATGGAGGGCTTGCTAAATTGGAATAATAGAACCTCATGCCAGACAATAATGGGGAGTTAAGTCCTTTAGGGCAAGGAGCTGGAGAGATAGCCAAACAAAAGATAATCAATATCATATGTTGTGTCGCCCAGGGTCTAGACTCCATACTCATCACATGCCTCAGAGCGGTTGTCTAACACCAATTCAATGTCAGACACAAAGTCAAACAGGCACGATGTCCAGGGCAATGTGCTAATTAAATCATCACCATGCAAATAAACACAGTGGGTAACCTGACAGCATTCAGCTCATCATCCAAGAGATTCTGGACAGACAAATAAAGGAATGTCTTGAATGCATTCGCCACTTTATTATGTACATCTTGCCAGTACTAGATTAAACCCTCTTTTGCCATCAGAACCGTTTTAATTATTGGACACTATCTGAGCTTTGTGGCATTGTGCCTTATCCCGCTGGAAGTAGCCATCTGAAGATTCCATGTGGTCCTAAAGGGATGGACGTGATCAGAAACAAGCCTCAGGTAGGCTGTGTGTTTAAACCAGGCTATGGTGGTACTAAGGGGTCACAAATGGGACAAGAACGTAACCACAATTACACCAGCAGCCTGAAGCATTAATACAAGGATGGATCAATGCTTTCACGCTGGTGACACCAGATTCTGACCCGGCCATCTGAATGTTGCAGCGGAACTCCAGACTCATCAGACCAGGACAGGGTTTTCCAGTCTCTCCTGGTCCAGTTCTGGTGATCCTATGTGAATTGTGGCTTTGGTGTACTATATTTGCATGGAATCAGTGGTTATCCTACTGTTGCCAGCTCTGTGGCTTAGTGGTGTCTGCCCTGGAACTGGGAGACCAGGGTTCAAACCCCAGTTGGGTCACACCAAAGACTTTAAAAATGGGACCCAATGCCTCCCTGCTTGAAACTCAGCATTAAGGGGTTGGATTGGGGGGGTTAAACCCCCATATGGTTCCCGAGTGCAGCTGTGTCTGCAGCTCACTGTTCTCCAAGTCAGATAAAGAGCAGCATTTCACCACACAGTGTGTGAGACAACTAATGGGTCTTTGATCTTTCTGTTATCTAGAAGCGGCCTGGCATTCTCCTCTGAGCTCAAGAACACACTCGCTGGGCATTTCCGCTTTTTCAGACCATTCTCTGTAAACTGATGGTTGTGGGAGAAGATCCCAGAAAATGATTGGATGCCACATTCAAAACACTTTTCTTTTTCTGATGGTCCGATTGAACATCAGCGAGTTGTCTTCACCCTGTCTAAATCTCTCAAGCCATAATTTGTGACTGAAGGATTAGATATTTGGATTAACAAGCAAATGAACAGGCCAGTGAGTGCACAAGTGAAAGTAAAAAAAAATGAGAATATGGTGCAAAAGTCCATTTATTTAAGTTATTTAGCTTAGACTGAGAGACCATATAAAGGCTCAGGAACACTTTGCAGGTATTTAAGATTCATTAGCTGATTAGACTGTGAGCCTAGATTATTGAACCACATATTTTAATTGTCTGATATTTTGAATTTGGAGTTTTCATAAGCTGCAAGCCATAATCATCACAATTATCGCAAAGAAAGGCTGAAATGTCTGGCTTTGAAGGCAATGACTTTGCCTCATAAAGTTTCACTTTTTATGGTGAATTGCTGAAAATAAATTAACTTTTGCACCATATTCAGATTTTTTAGGTTCCATCTGTATATTGCACTTATATTTTACATTTAGAAAATATGTAAACAGGTTGGGTAGCTTTTTTCCTCTGAAGAGACATGTGGGTGCACAATCATTAGACGTAAAAGGATGCTACTCGTCACTATATTGCATCTTCAGATTCCTATTTGTGCACTACTGCACAGAAGGAGGTTTAGCTGTGATGGCATAACAGATGCTAGTGTAATCTCAACATACACAGACTCCATTCACCTTTTCCTGCCCCCATCACTCCCACATACTACTAACACCCTCTCTTTCCTCTCGGTTCCTTTTGAACCTGGGCGAAGACAGAGCTGGCTCTGTTTTTGGATTAAAGGGCCACAACAGGAGCAGACACTTCCCTTTTTCTTTGTCGGGCTTTACGTGACAGGGTCAGAGTCGCCAGTAAGATAAACTGTGCATGTTGATGGCGGCGGCAAAGGCTCCCTGCCTGGCTTCCTGTTTGCCTTGTGTAAGTCAGACGTGGGATCTTCATGTGGGCTCTGCAGGGTGACACAAGATTTCATGATAAAAACTCCAGGCTGCGATATTCTTGGTGTTTCCCTGATGGCTGTTTTTGTCTTATTGTTTGCTCTCCCGGTACTTTGTCTCTGAACATGCATGGCTGCCTTTGAATGAGGCGAGGTGTTCAAATGTGTGTATGTGCTCTGTGCAAAGAAGGATGAGTGGGGTAGTTTTGCTGTAGGCAGTATGGAGCTACTTTCAGAGTGCATGTAAAGTCTGCACTTTAGGTCATCGGCTCTCTTGTAATCAGCTGTGCAGTGTTTATTTGTGTGGCTGCATGTGCTCCTGCATCTTGCAGCTGTGTGTGTGTGTGTGTGTGTGTGTGTGTGTGTGTGTGTGTGTGTGTGTGTGTGTGTGTGTGTGTGTGTGTGTGTGTGTGTGTGTGTGTGTGTGTGTGTGTGTGTGTGTGTGTTGTAGAGTGATAATTCTGCTGAGAGGTAGGCAGACAGGAGGGAAGGGTAAAGGAGGAGGAGGAGGACTGAAGACAATGTCAGCTCTGCAGTATGATCCTGTATCCATCAGGCAGCCTCCTGCAAAATGCACACACACACACACACACACACACACACACACACACACACACACACACACACACACACACACACACACACACACACACACACACACACACAGGAAATGGCCTCAATCAGTGTAGTTTCTCATTCCAGATGGGATTATGATGTTATTATTGCACGATTACACAACATAATTTCATTAGTAATAGAACACAACCTGGGACTTCTCAATCAGTCACCTTCCCCTTCGTAATGAGAGGACTTTTCAACAACAACAACCACTCCCTCTTGGACACACACACATGTGCACACATAAACACCGCACACACCCTGAACTAACAACAGTAGTCAGCCATTTACCTTTATCTTCATCCTCCCTGCTGCTGCTGCTGGCAGATTAGCCATTGTAAGCATGGTGTAACAATGTTTGTGCTGTGATGAATTCCCAATTTTATGCCCCCACATTCATCCAGTGATGCAACAAGATCTGTGTCTCATCACAGAGATGTATGTTTTCTGGTTGCTGTTTTGTTTTTTGCAGGTGGATGTTGTGGCCACAGCTGTGAACAGCTCTGCTAAAATAGCATTGAATGATCACTTGTGGGTGGATCCAGCCTCACTTCCCCTCCCCACCCTGTGGAATTTGATAAGTTGGAAACGAAAAGAGAAGAAAAGAAGAAGAATGAAGACAGGGTGAAACATCTAGAAAGAAAAGGAAGGGAGGGGAGGAGTGTAATCAGGAAATAGAGGAGATCCAAAAAAGTTGTTTGAGATCGAGTCAACAAGATAGAGACAAGAGAGAGAGAGAAAGAGGGGGGGAGGGAGGGAGGAGGGAGCAGCCCTTCCTCCTGTACAGTAATGAAGAAGTGAGCGGACACAGGGAATTCAAAGTGCAGCCTTTGAGGAAACATTTGTGCTACAGAGAGAAGGCCTGTGTCGACAGCAGGAGTCACACATTTACACTGATCAAGAAGGAAATGAGGACTCCGAGGCTAAAGAAGGAGTATTTATTTTATGGCTGTGCAGAGGAAATTAGATTTCAGCTGCTAGCCTGCTACACAGAGTGAGGTGTGGAGTCAGAGGCCAACAGGAACATTGCCGTATGTGTCTAATGCAAAAGAGGGAATGTGATATATCCCATGAATTTTTCACGCTGCGTGGCTCTGAGATATGTGCTCTTGGGCTGGTTAGGCAACAAAGCCCCCACCACAGTCACCATCAGCAGAGCCCCCCCCCCACCTCAGCACTCCCTACGGCATCTCCTTGAGCGCCCCCCCCCCCCCCCCCCCAACTCTCCTTTGCCAGCTGACAATTAGCACGCGGCCGATAATGCACTACAACCTAATTGACCACAAGGGGCTGAAGGTGTCAGTCACTGGAGAAGGTTTGTGATAGCGGCACATTCTGGTGCAGAACAGGACCATGTAAAGATAAGGTGTGTGTGTGTGTGTGTGTGTGTGTGTGGGGGGGGGGGGGGTCTACTTTAAAGGAGAAAGTGGGTCACAACATGAGAGAAAAGTTCAGTTAAAATAGCAGTTTAACAACTATTTATGATGTGTTGCTTGACTTCTGCAAAGACGCACAGTAAAAAATAGGGGCACAGAAAGGGTACATTGTTGTGCCCCAAGGGACAAAAATGACATTAACCCAGCCATAGGACAAATATTGGACCTATGGGTATCTATCTGTACCGTTCTCGTTGTCTGAAAGGTACATTTATGTAAAAAAAAAAAAAAAAGTGGAAGTGAGCACATCAGTGGGGTTTGCATAAAGTATTTTAAATATATATTTCAGGTGCTCTTCAGGATCTAATACATTTTTTATTAAAAGCAATAAAAACATATTCGTAATAAGACAAACATTTTTCAGAGTGCCTCAAATTACCTATTTTTCTTCCCCATCCACATTCCGTACATATATATGTTAGTTAGTAGGAAAAGGTACACATTTGTACCCATTCTTTCAAAAGGTGTAATTTCTGGTCATGATCTCTTTCACTAAAAACCATCCATTAACAAAGCTATTATCCTGCCCTTCCCAGGATCCACTGATTTCCCTCTTTCCTATTAATTTTCTCTCTCCCTTTCCTCATACATTTAATCACAAATTTTTAATTTTTTCTCATTTTAAACTTATTTTTATCATTCTTTGAAATCTTTGTTATATTTGAATGTTTTTGTTTTGTGAAGTGTCTCAAAATGTTTATATTTTATATTAAAGATTGTTTTCTTTATTTCTTTTACTTCTGCAAATGGATTTCATAGTTTCATTGTTCACCATTGTGCAAGCACTGAAAGATCATTGTAAAATTATTTGTTGGATAAAAATATTAACTAAAAATTAAATAACGTGTGAACTAATTAATTATTTTTGAAACGAGACAGTGTGGCTTAATTTTCTTATGGAAGCATACATATATGGATAACAAACGTTCTAATAGCATTTGATAGCTTTTGACACATACTATTGATGAGTTTGTAACAGGTCTGCATTGTATTTGGAAAGTAAATAATTCTAGCAAGTATTTTTGAGTTGGTATCTAGGGTCTAATATCCTTGTGATCTTGAAATAAAAACACACACTTCTTGGCCTCTGTTGTTCTGTGCAGCCATTAGTGCCTCTGTGCTGTCCTTCCGACTGCATGAAGTTACTGGTTTGGCATGTAAAAAGATACAAACTACAAGGGTACACATTTGTACCCACAGTTAATGGTATGGTGGTACCTATGAGGTTACCACGCCAGTGACAAGACATTGTACCCCTAAAGGTACAATTCTGTACTTTAATTTCTGAGTGTGTGCGCCTGCTCTGTGGTCGACATCTGATGTCTTCAGGCCATCACTTTTACGGATTTCTCAAAGAATCAAACATAATTTGTGAAAGAGGGAAAAGTCTGGATTGCTGCATTAAAAGTGGTAAGATAGATGTATTTCTTGGGGAGCTGCTAAATCTTTAATTTGTCTATTTTTATCTTTACTCTCAGTAACCCACAAACATAATTCATAATGAAGTTCTGTATTGCACACACAGGGATTACACACACTAATATATAAATCAGCACTGGCTGGGAAAACTGTACATCGTTGTGTTGATACTAGGGTTAGCTATTATAAGAGCTGCCCTGAGGTGTGTGTGCATGTGTCTGCTGCACATGCACACACAGCATGTGTGCAGATTGCATGCATGCATTGCCTGTCTACATGCATCCCCAGAACAATAGAGAGGATTTTTTAAACCCATCTGTTTTTAAGGTGAAGGTTCACTGAGGTGTATTTTAAATTGCTGAGTGGGTGCAGGCTGAAGGGCGTTCAGAAAACGTCAGAGAGGCTGCTCTGCCGACTAGTTCAGAGAAAAAGAGACGGAGACGGGGAGACAGAGGGGGAGAGGGAGAGGACACCTTGGTGTGTGTTTGACTTGACATTCCCTCAGACCAGGGAAAGCAAGAATGGAGAGAAAGATGGCCCTCTTTTAGCAGGAAGTATCTGACCAGTGACTAATGCATTACAGGCTCTGTTTTGTTTCACCACACATATGTCTGTGTGTATTTTTACCCAAAGTATGTTCACATCAATGTCTTTTATTTTGCTCAATAGCTTAGTTTTAATCAAGGGTAAAACATTTTTTATGAGTGTGTCCTTCTGTGTGCTCAGGTGTTCCCATGCTTGGGTCTGTTGATTCTGATTACTGCAGAGGCAGTGATGCATTTTAGTAAATGGGTGTGTGTGTATCTCAGGAACCCAGATGAAGCCTTGAGCAGTTCGCATCCTAAGAGCCGCGCCTGCCGTCACAATCCAAGGGCTTGATGCTGACAAGATGTCCGTGTGTCTCGAGTCACTGGTACATCTGCAGTCAGCTACACAGCTCCTTGTCACTGCACTGGAGCTGAGCAAACAGCCCTGACCTCTGCATAACACCCACAACAACACAGAGGAGTGACAGTTATTACACATGACTTAGTGCACATAAAGCTGGAGCTCATTTTGTCAACGACACTCCGGGTGGATCTGAATACCACACTAATGTCTGATAGTAAAGAAAAAGCACACATCTGAGGGGTGATAAGTGCTGAGTCACCCAGAAAAATGTTGTGCTCTTTTTACTGGAACCAAAAAGTGTACCTGCCCAGTTTCATATGTTCTGGTGATCAGATTAATCTTCAAGCTTTTCAGGAATTTCAGGTTCTGCAGCTGATGTTTTATTGGCTCGTGCTCTGTCTAATGATATAGCTGTTTACAGAGTAAGCCAGTAAAATAATCAATATGTGCATTCAGAGCCACAGGTGGCAGCAAAATGTGTTAACTTAAGTGTGAGTTGTTAGTATGCTGTGCAGTTATTGTTGTGCTCAGGAAGCTTCATTTGCATATGCGTAAAAGGGTTGAGAACCTGCTTGGCAGAGTGTGAACAACATACCAGCAACAATCATAAACAGCAAGACAACAAATGTGTTCACGCTTTAAAAATGTTTAAAATTGTATAAGCATTTTGGTTAAATAAATACATAATGAGTTTGTTTCCACGTGGAAACAAGAATCACTTGAGTAGTTTAACAGCATTTCAGAGTAAACATATCAAAATATTTAAGTTGTTAATACACCTTTGGTGCATACAAGTAAATTAGACTCAATTATTGATGTCTGGTTGTATTTATAAGTAATAAACTTAACTACAGAACTATTTTGCGTACTTCACAGACAGAGCAGTCAGAATGTGGGCTAACAATGGGGTGTAAGGACCCTACAACTGTCAATATAAAGTCACTCGGCAGACAAAAGTGTATTGTTACATTTCTATCGAGTATTTGTTGTTTTCTGTGCTAAGACACGACTAATAACCCGTGCGTGAGTCTAAATGTGTCTGTAACCCTTCACGCACTTTTTCCGGAGTCCTTCCAGCGGTATCAACAACTTTTCGCTGATGAGACAATAGCAGATAGTTCCATTTAATGTGGGCGATACCATTGCTTCCGGGAAAAGGGGTGTCAGGAAATCATCCCAGCTCTCACTCAGGAATAACGTGGGATTATTTAACAGGCTCAGTTGGTGTTTACTAACAAGCAGCGTGCTTTTAGGTATTGCCGACGCAATAAAATGACATAAAAGTGTCAAACACGTGATTGCTGAGAGTATTCACAGCTCCAGCCTCCCCTCGCAGGACGGAATGGACTCGACCTACTCAATCATGCACTTCAGCATACGCCGCAAAGAGCATGCTTTCACCTTTAAGATTGTCGGTGCTTCCTGGAGTCACCCTGGATTACTGCCGTGGATAAAGCAGGTATGCCTTGTGTTTTATTCTCTTTTACACACACGCACACGCACGCACGGATCCCGATGAAGCTCCCTGTGTGTTTCCATTGGGCTGGAAGTGGAAGGCGGCTGTCTGATCTTGGATGTATAAATAGGTTATGCAGGCAGGAGTGTTGTGGTTGATTAAAATAACACCAATATGTCCTTTCCGGTTTCCCGTTGGCGATCAGCTAGTTTTCTACACGTTTATTATATATTTAGGCTCATTTCTACTCTTTGCACTTTATGACTTATATCAGTTTGATGGGACATTGGTGTGATGAAGATCCAAGTAGAAAGCGGTTTTTAGAATGAAATCAGAGTGAAATGGTTTGATCAGGGGTGAGAAAGAGCACCCCCTGTGACATCCTTGCAGTGAAGAAAACTTTCCACCAGCTCACTCCTCTCCTCCCTTTATTTTTGGGCAATGCTGGTATCAGACAGATGGCAGACACTGAGATGGAGAAGATGACAAAAGGCAGCTCGGCTCAGGAATCATCAGGAGGAAGAACTGTCTCTCCTGCTTTTCTTTTTTAAAGAAAGATTATTTAGTTCACTCAGGTGCAGATAGAGGTGGTGGACGCTGTGGGGAGGTGTGTGTGTGTGTGTGTGTGTGTGTGTGTGTGTGTGTGTGTGTTTGGGGGGGGGGGGTGTACATCCATATTAGGCAGTCGTGTCCTACATAATAGACGTGGCACAACTGCCACTGAGCAAGGCACAGGTGCCAGCAGTCGATACTCTTTTAGTCACTAAAGAGAGGATCTGAAACCGCTGGCAGCTCTTTGGTGTGTCGCATTTAATGCTTCTTTCAATCTCTGCGCTTTGCTGTGCGTGCGCGCGCGCACGTGTGTATGGGGGGTGCAGAAACATGTGGCGTAGGGGGAGCCAAGGGAGACTGTGTGTGCGTGACTGTGTGAGAGTGTAGTCGTGTGGTCCTGTAACTTTTTAGCAAGAATAATGATGCACGTATGCGCGGGCGTGAGCTGCATGTGCGTGCGCAAAACCATCCACCGCGGTCGCAGCGGGTTTCTGGCATGAACAGGTGACTGTGCCGATCCTCGAGCGCGTGCGTGCACAGACGTGTTGGAGGCTGATCACAGATGTTGTGAACGTGCGTTTATTCACGCAAGAAACCGTTTGCACATATGGAGCGAGGATTGTACTTTATAATCACACACACACACACACACACACACACACACACACACACACACACACACACACACACACACACACACACACACACACACACACACGTGCACGCGCCAGCTGATCCTCCTCTAGAGGAAGCGCTCGAGACATAAATGAAACAAAGAGACAGAAGAATGCGCGTTTCCCGAGCAGAGACTGACGTTTGGAGACAAGGACGAACACCGCAGGGACAAACTTTTCCTGCTCCTTTCATTTGTTTGTTTTATGACTAGATCTGGAGCTTATTTCCATTTAAGGTGGATTCAGGCGCTCCCAAAAAGCTCCGCCATTCCAAAGTTCTCACACGTGATAGGGAACGGCTAGGAATCAGCTCAGTGTAATGTCAAAGATTACTTATTCATTTATTTATTTATCTCAGGGAAGGCGTTGGTGTTATAACAACAAACTAAACCAAATCAGTACTGAATTATAAAAAATAAAAAAATCTATCTGAAGAAAAAAATGATATTAATCAAAAGATAACATCATTATCTCTAAAGATGAATAAACTTTGACCTCTGCAGAAGGAATCCAACAATGTCAAGGAAAACGAGTTACGTCTTCTTTTTGATCAATCTCCTTGCGAAATTAATGTAAACAGTTTATTTTTTGTTTTAACTCTGGATAGTGACATTTCCGACAACACCTGAAGGCACCAGCAGCGAAACGATATATGAGAGAGAGAGAGAGAGAGAGAGAGAGAGAGAGAGAGAGAGAGAGAGAGAGAGAGAGAGAAACCTGTGCTGTGAGAGCACAGCCAGGAGACAGGAATTCAGCAGAGATAACACAATTTCGTCAAGATTCGGTCGATCTTGGTTCGGTTCGCTGCTGACAGCACTAGGACACACCGCGGACCCTCAGCCGGAGTCTCTGCTGGATCTGGATTTTGTTTTTGGAGAACTGCTCCGGTCTGAGTTTTTGAGCTGGCTCGCGTTGTAATTGGTAGGAAAGTGGCTGTGTATTGTTTCGTGTGTGTGTGTGTGTGCGTGTGCGTGCGCGCGCGTGTACTGCTGCAGTTACAGTTTGACAATTTATAGCACTGTTTTTGTTTTAACTTCATTTCCTTAAAAAGTTTCTCAAATTTATTCAGCAACAGAATCTGAAAGTTGATGAGCTCCAGTGGAGATAAGGGTTGTTTGAAGGAATGTTTGTCCGATAAGTAATGACGATGATGATGATGATGATAAAAAATACTAAATATTATTAGTGTTAGTGTCGCACCAGGACATTTGACAGAAAACCCACAGTTTTATTATCTTACAGTGTTATAAAGTAGCACGAGAATGCTATAAAGTTCTCATGCAGTAAAACGAGGCAGCTGGTTTCAGAATAAAATACACGAGAAGCAGAGTCATCGTTAAAGCAACAGACAAGGAAAAAGTTAAAGGAAGCATTTTGTGATTTTGAACTTCCTTCAGGAGCAGTCCGTGTTATCACCACAGACAGGTAAAGCAGAGCTTACACACTCAAGAAAGAGGAGTGTGAGCATGCCTGAGGGGTGCTCGACAGTCCCATCTTCATCAGTTTAGGGAAAAATAAAAGGGATCTAATACGCGCGCGCGCGCGCGCGCGTGTGTCTGTGTGTGTGTGTCATCTCCCACAGAAGAAATAACCCCCCCCCCCCCCACACACACACACAGAAACTCAAAGACTTATTTATTTATTTATTTATTTATATTTAATTGGACCAAACTAGCTTTTATTTGCCGTTCCTTCAGTTTTTGATTAATCTCACCTTTACTCCTTTAAGGTGTTCTGGAAGCACACAGTTTTTTTTGACTGTGATGTCACACAGAAAGAGAAAGAAACAGAGAAGTGAGTGGGTGAGGGAGGGAGACAGCATGTTGTTTTGCAGACAGGATTACATTGTCTCCCTGATGTCAGTTAGCAGACATGACTGTATGTTTAACATTCTCCACCGGCTCTGGTCACCATGGCCAATGGCCCAGCGACCAAACTTTTTATTATTTAAATGATAACTGGGTGGTAAACAGCACCACACAGCTGCTGTTTTCAGGTGATGATGGGTAGTGATCTAAAGATAAAAATAGGAATGATCGCCACCCAGACCTCATGATTTTTTCAAACAGCAGATTGTAAACAAACAGGATTATCTGATGGCTATTGTACTCGTCGGTTCTGGTTTACTTTCAGAGAAAAGGTAGATGGGGGAAAAAAATCAGGCATCCGTTTTACCCCAACACTTGAGGTGTTTATTGTGTGTTTTTGGAAGACGACTTGATGAGCATTAGATGTGGGATGGAGACAACTTTAGCTAATCTGGTCTGACGTGACTCACCAGCTTTTGGTGCTCTGAGCCTGCAGCACACGCTAAATCTCATGTGACTGACTGCTGTTTCCCCAGACACGATTCCCCAAAACATCACCCTCCTGTTTCCTACCTTTGCAATGAACATTTTTGTTTTGCTAACAAAAGGCTGATTTGTCAGGACACTTGTTGAGCTCTGTACGCAGGGACAGTGACGGGTCTATTTTATCACTTTACGTCTGCAGATGTGACGTGTGCTTGTGCCTTTGTTTTACAGATGTTGCAGGAAAAAGAAACAAGGCTTGCTTCGCCTTTTCTTTGACAATCAGATCCCCGGAGACCTCACAAATGACTCGAGTGGAGATTTTTCTGCTCTTGATCTCCTTCCATTGTTTGCCTTTTCATACAGAGAATAACCGCTGCATCAATGGGGCTGTTTGTCTTTAGTGTGGTGCTCGTGCGTTTGCTTTCACCCTCCACAGGCTTATCATGATCAAACTTTAAACTCCAACATGACTCTTTATCTCTCCTAAAGAGCCCCCCTCCTCTCTTTTCTTGTTTTCGCCGTTCACCCTACTCCCTTACGCCTCCTTTTATTTCCTTCTCTGCCAAATTAGCGCATGCATTTTTCCTCTTGTTCCTTCCGATTATGGAAGTGTTTTATTGGCATGGTGAGAAACAATGAGCACAAGGCCGGCCTTTGTGGTGGCAGAAATGCATTTTTAACCCATGTGGATGAATGGCGCCTCACATTCCACAGCACCAGGCCCTTTGCTGAATGGCAGCACTAACTCGGCTGTTTTCATTACTCATTACTGCCTTCTCGTGCCGTTTTACTGTGGTCATTTATATTTATTGACAGAATCATCTTTGAGCTTTTTGAAAACATTTGGAATAAGATGTGTCTTCTGCTGCGACAGGTCTGTGGAGGTATCTGCCTCTCACAGACATTTTTTTTCTTGCAATTTTAATATCAGACAAAGATAACTTGAGTAAATTAAAAATAATGCAGTTTTCAAATGATTTCATTTAAAAGTCTACGGGGAAAAAGTTGTTGCCCCCAAACCTTAATAACTGGTTTTAAAAGCCCTGGAGGCATGCACTGACACTAGTCATAAATCTAACATCGAGAACCGTGCTTCCACTCTAGGAGATCTGGGATATTTCAGGGAGGAGGAAAATTGACCAGGAGACACGATGACTCGGTCCTCTCAGCCTTTGTGTCTTCATACAAAATCGGCCCTTTCAGGACATTGCCAAGACATTGCTAGGATATAGCGACAGCTTTGGCAGTGAGTGACGTCACTGATCAGTCAGTGTGTTTACATGCGCATCAGTAAACCAAAGTTTTGCCCTAACAAGACTCATGTTGTTTTTTGAATGCTTGTAAAGGCGTTAATCTGGTTGAAGGCAAATTGAAGCACCCAGATACTGCAGTAGGAATCCAAATTCTTTTTGCATGTAAATGAGTCAGTGGAACCAAACCAGTTGGACGCTCGCATTTCAAAAGTGATGGGATGATGTTGTTTTAGTGTTAGTAAGACACACACCTTTCAAAAAGTTCCACTTTTCTCTCATCAGTCCACGGAATATTTTCCCAACAGTCTGGGGGATCATCTGGAGGTTTATTACCATAGGGTCGACTTAGATGTCCATCAGTGTGCATACAGATGCATTGAGTGCCAAAAGGCGTCCACAGATTTTAATCCATTGGGAGGACTGGGAGAGTGTCTGCATGACATAAAAAGTGCTGTTCAAAGACCATAAGAAGGGCTCTGTGAGACAACAAAGCCATGAATTGCAGTGTTGTGGGAGTGGCTTTTGTCACATTTTTTTGGCTTTGAGAGTTTAGAAATAGTGATTTTAAAGCAGCACAAATGCCAGTTATTTTCTTTACCATGTATTCTGCTTCACCAGTAACTTAGTTGTCTTGGCATTGTCTGCCGATATCGGTTCTTGTTGAGTTACAACCAATCAGCATGAGTCCCACTTAAGCTCGGTTTATGCTTGACGTCCGCACGGCTCCGCGCGGCAAAATTGTGTCATTTTTACAACCACGCCCCTCCACCGCGCCTCTGCACGGCCCAAACTTTCCGCACCGCGCACCTAGGAAATTTTCTAACCACGCAGACGGTCGGACGCGGAAAAACATGGCAGACTGTCCAGAACTAGTATGGCAGAGGTTCGTAAATACAGACATTTGTATGATTCAGCTCTCAAAGATCACATGATCAACATGTCGTTAATAATTCTTGGAGAGAAATAGCTCGCACTGTCGGAAAAGACGAGGACGCTGTTAAAAAATGCTGAAATGCCATGTTGTAAACAGTAATTTCTACTTCTACTATGGTGTAGTGTTGGATGCATGCTGCAGAGCTCCATGTTGCCCCGTTCAGTTTGGGAGAATATTGGCTCACCGCAGAGACAAGCCGCATGAACCATAAACGCTGCAAGTTTTGGAGCGCATTCCATCTGCGAGCCGCATCACCAAGCGGAAAGTAAATGCGTCAAGCATAAACCAAGCTTAAGCGACTCTACTGGGCCATTTCTCCATTTCAGGTACTCTGCTGGCTTCTGAAATGGCACGGAAAGTGGTCCGATTGGGCCGGGATGTTGAAATGGACCCACAGATGCTGCAAAGCTCTGTTAAAATTACCCTGAAGGTCCGATAGTGGTAACGGCCCTATTGTGGAGGGGTTTCCAGCAGGAGCAGCCTGTTAAAGGTCAAAGGTCAGATTTTCTCCTTAGAGAGCAGATTTCCTGGTTCCATCAGCGGCAGCAGGTGGTCCCGAAACACCAGATCAGCTCCAGACCATCACACTACCACCACCATGTCTGGCTGTTGGAATGATGTTGTTTTAGTATTAGTAAGACACACACCTTCCAGTAAGTCCCACTTTTCTCTCATCAGTCCACAGGAAATTTTCCCAACATCAGAGGTTTTGGAATTTTCCATGGATGTCAGATGTGTAAGGGATCATACACTCTACAGTAAAATCAGGGGCAAAAACCCAACTATTAAATGTTTTAAGTAAAATGTTTTTTAGTTATAGAAACCTAGTGTTTGGCTTATTGAATTTCTGATTTTAAACTTTGGTTTTTGGCAGAAAGTTGGAAAAAAGTCAAAATTCCTGTTTGGGGTCTTTTTAAAATCACATACCGGTGAGTATTATCATGGGCTGAGGCCTGGGTGGGTGGTATCTCACACCTTACAGAACCACTACTTATCTTCCTCAGCTGGCTAATGTCATTCAGTTGAACCCTTTCAGCTCCCTTTACTGTAATTACTGCTCCGCTTTGACCAAACTCCTTCATCTCCGTCCCAATCTCACACATCTAAATTTAAAAAAGAAAATAAATTAAGACATCAAGTCAGAAGACAGATAAGCCTGTCTAGTTGTTTTTGCTCTTCCTTGTTATGAAGAAGATCATATCAATCCTGTTCTACATGATGACAAATATGTAACAGCTCTCAGAGGCTTAAATAAGTTTGTGTGACATATTGAGGCTGGATTAGGAACAGAGGCAGGAAGCAACTCCAAGTTCACAGCCCATTTTACTGCTCCTCTATTTGTTATAAAACAAATAACAAAAAAAGAGTGAGGAATGCGGTTTGCTGGTCGTCCAGACATATTTTTGTCAGCTTCATCCAGGGTCTCGTGTCTGTTCTGCGGTGATGGCATTGATTCCCTGCTGCATAGTGGGGGTTTTCTCTCTGAAAGGGCAATCTCTCTGTGTTAGCCTTGAAACACCAAGCTCCTGAATTAAATTATAAATGAGCCCTCCATAGGAAACATATTGCTTATCTACCGCCTTGGATAATGAGAGGGAATTCAGATTCACCAACACATTTCTAGATTTCCCCTCTTGGAGGCCTGTTTCCTTTTTTCTTTTTAAACTCTGGTAACAGGTGGGCACCTAATCCACGTATTTGGGTCACACCTGCACCCTCTGCACCCACTCAGATCATTATGGCAGGACCGTCCCGATACCGGGATGTGAAGCGCGATAGCTGTCTTAAATTTGTACCAAAGAAACTGATGTAGTAATCAGAGGATTAGGATGGATGAGGGGTTAATGGGGTAGAGTTGGTGGGGGGTGAGGGCGGTTCAGTCAGGGGGGATTTAGGCAAAAGGCCGTTTTAGCCTCCACATGTTAAAGAAGAGGTGCATGCCAGGGCTATGACACCAAGTTAAACACGTTCTGTCTCTGAATGAGAAACTTCATGAGATTCTACAGGAAGTTTTTATCTCCAGCCTTGCTGTTATATGATTATATGACCCCCCCACCCCCCACCCCCTGAAGTTCGTCTCTGCTGTGGAAAACCCCTCTAAGGGCCTGGAACTGCCTAAGCATGATCTTTTCATGACAAAATGCTGCATTTCAACACATATTCAGATTTCCTTTTCTGTTTCAGGTTGATCCTGTTTCAACAAAGTTTCAATTTTGGTTTGTTTTTGGAAATAACTGACATCCTTCTTCGAAATTTAGACATTTTTAAACATTTGCTTAAAGACATTCAGAATAAAAACAGCCACTTAATTCGATACTTTCCAACCCCTATTTATCGTAAATGTTTGCGGTCATATTGGAGTTACTCGCAGCGATGAGCACATTCTCAACATTCTTGGAATTCCCTTTTCTAAACCGAAAAGAAATTAACCTTTTTTAAAAACCAAAGTGGTGGCATGAAGTGATACTAAACAGGAATTCAGTGCAGTCTGCCTAGTATACGTTTGTATAAAACATGTAGGTGTGTTAAAGTTTTCACCGACTGCATGTTTCCCCTCCCCAGTCTGCCGTGTAAACCAGCACTACTGGTTGGTATTGAATAATAACTGCTGCCAGTAATTAGAACTTCACAATACCGGATTTTTTTTTTTTGGTGAGATATCACAGAATCGGCCGCTTTCATCCCTTCCTTAGTCTGATTTCTCATAGCGATGTTCACATTTTCCATCTTTTAGCATCTCAGCTCTGATCTAAACCAAGTGTGGGCATTATAGTGTAATAAACATTTGCAGTATTGATACTGCACCATCAGAGTTTCACATATTGTGCAGCCTTAGTTATCATGGGGAGGCTAGTGGTGGTTTGACTGATAATCTAATGGGTTAGAAATCAAACTCATTCACTTAATTGATTATTAAAGTGATAAAACTTATTTTAGAGCCAGCAGGATCTTGCAGGAAGGGTTGTTTGGATAGGTTACGAAAACCTTTGTTGGCTTTAACAGGAATTTTTTTTATCTATTCTTTTTTAAGTTGACCCTGATCTTTTATTCTCCTTCAGTGAACAGCAGTTCCAGGTTTCTTTTTCAGTTTGTTTAATATTGACAGCACTAACATCAACAATTGAGCAACATACATTTCTTTGTGATTTATCTCTAGTTTCCACAGTAAACTCACTGGCAATGAGCCAGCATGTAACACGTGGGGGCTTGTCCGGGATTGCGCACATGGATCGCATATCATACTTACAGAACAGGTGCCACATTTTGGTTGTACTGTAGAAACTGAACATACATTGTAATAATTCAACCAGCAGATAGAATTGAGTTGGATTAGTTGAAGTTTTGCCAAAATCAGTTTCAACAGAAGCCAGTTTACATACAAGCTGCGTTACCAATTGATGTCACTCATGTTGACTTCCTGCTGTCCACATTATTGATGATCCAATGTAATAACAGTCAGCGCTGAGTCGAACGCGCTGGGTTCATTAACAGTGCTGATCGGGTCTGAGTTGGCGTTATGGTTAATAGATTTCTGCCTGCTTGTGTGGAACCACACTTGGCATTGTGGCTGTGGGATTAAAGACGAGGAATAAGCTTAGCTGGGAGAAACACGTGTCTGTGATTGGGGATTGGGAGAGGAAGAGAGAAGGGGAGAGGTGTCATAGGAAGGAACAGCACTCTTTGTCTGGCCCTGATGTCACCATAGTAGGACTGCTCTTATTGATCCACTGGTCTACACACACACATTTGGCCTGGGCTGCATACACATGCACTCATATCTTAATTAGTTAGCAACGGAATGGGAATTTAAGGAAGGATAGTGTCAGTCTGGTTACATAAACAGCTTTTCTGTCTCCTTCGTCTTTTAAAATCACTTAAATAGATTTGATCTCTTAAACCAAATAGAAAAATGCTTGCTTCTGTATTTCAGTGTGCCTAATAAAGCCGTTTGACATGTTCGCTAGTTCAGTTTCAAAATATTTTAGTAAATACTATTTAAAATCATCTCCTCAGACTCTTACCATTTGAAAGAAGACAAATGAAACATCTTTCATGCCTTTTTTCTTCCTCCTCTGTCAAGTTTAGATTAAATGTCCTTTTTTTGAGTGTGACAGATAGAGACGAGACCCAAACTTTAGCATGTAGGTGTTTGTGTGTGAGCTCGGCAGGGAGGGGACATGGCACCCAAACTTAATCCAAACTCACAGCAGCCCAGAGGGCATTAAGGGTGAGTGGGGGTTGGGCATACTGTTTCCTAAGCAGAGAGGCTCCTTTTTAGCATTCTGGTCCATTTCATTAACAAAAGGTCCTTACGGAAAACTTAAGGTTTCTCAAAACTTCTGCTCTGTGCAGGACAATCAAAAATTTCAAGGAGTTAGTTGATAAAATAATTAATGCAAGAACTTAAGATTCACCAAAAGGTTTGTTACTTTGTCAAGGTCTCATTTGAGCCTTCCCATGACTGGGAAGGCACTGACTGCTCTGGAGTCTGACTTACAAATACATGATCCCGAAATAGAAGTTTGTATTTTATTTTTGACTTTGATTAAACTATTTTGTTGTTTGAAACTTCTTGCTTATGATTTTATCAATTCCATACTATTCAACCAACACATTCTCACTCCCAAAGCGTCGAAAACTGACGCTGGGTGACCAAGCATTTTTTTCCGATGCGTTAGGACTGCTTGAGTGTCGTTTTCCGACGTTCGTGGTAAAACAGACATTTCACTCACACTAACCTCTAACCTCTTGCTATTTTATCTTCCCCTCATCTGCATCCTAACCTTAACCCTGTTGCTCATTCTAAACTTCCCGTTAACTGTGTTGGAGAGGGACGTTACAACTAGGAACAAACTTTTGAATGCACAAGAGGGCAAAGGTCAGAATTTGGTGAAATGTCCATTTTACTGCGGGCGTCAGAATCCGACGCTCTTTCACAGTGTTGGGAGTCCCAACGCATCAGAAAAATACGCTTGGTCATCCAGTGTCAGTTTTGGATGCTTTGGAAGTGAGAATTCAGCAATACGCTAACAAGAAAAGTGAAATAATATTTAATATTATGGCAAATTTGACTTAAAAATGTAATAACTGTTCCTGGCATAGCTTGTTTATTACAGTTATAAATCTTGTATGACCTAATGAAGTCCATGAATCTGGACATGATCACTGTTGTAAAAATCTTCCTCTGTTATCTCCTGTTCTGACTAAAAATCCAGTTTAAATAATTCCATCAGTTTCGAGCCATACATCTTCCATTTAGTCAGAGCAAATGTAAGCTAGTTCACCTTTACAGACATGTCGGCTCCACACCCCCGCCCTGTGTGTACGAGCAGCCAGTTTGCACTAGTGTCTAAGGGGCTCAGCATTGCCCCTATCAGTGAGGCAGGGTACTGCCTGCCTCCCCAGTGCATTTTCTCTGCGTGTTAATGGCCACTCAGAAAGACTAAATTATATGTAAGACTGTATATCATCTTTATGTGCAGCACATGTGAAATAAAACATGTATGTTGGCGATAAAAAGGCAGACAGCAGTGAGCAGGGACCAACTTCAGTCGGACGGAGAGATTCACCGATTTGAACTGGTGGTTCGTTAAAGACGTTAGTGATGCAACTACAACAGTAGCTGTGTGTAACGGACTCAAGGTGATGTAACTATCTAAAGATGTATTTTAATACACTGTTAGTAGTTCACTTTTTATAAACAGAAGAATAGGCTGTTTTTATCATCAGGGAGTTTAATTAAACACTCTGTATTGACTTTGAGACAAGAAAAGAGAGAGATATGGGATCGTTTGAGAATCTTTAATTTCTGAATTATAAATTCTAAACAATCTACCAGGACTACTCTGTGATGGATGAGAATGGATTCGGATGTTGTGTTGGTGCGTGTGTGTGAGTGTGTGTGTCTGGTTCAGATTCTCTAGGATGACGTAATCGAATCTGGTCGTCTTTGTTATGACTAGATATCACGAGGCTTATAAAGTGATGACATGAGCCGCTATTTTGCCGTGTACGTACCCAGTGGGGTCTCCCAAGTAGATCAGGAATTGCCAGGTCTGGAAACCTCGGATGTACGGTGGAGCTGTCGGTGCAGCGATCACAACGTTTCAAAGCCCGTCTGGAGGGTCGGCCCGGTACCGTTCAGCGGCGTCAGCAGGTGCTCTTATTTTGAAAGGACGTCGTCTGGTTGTTAAACGACGAAAATCTCCCGTTTCACAGTTCTTAGTTTAAAGAAAACGCATCCGGCCAGGCTGCGCTTGTCTTTAGGATGATGGTGAATAGAACTGAAGTCAAAATGGAACTGACTTAAAATGGCGTTGCCTTGTTTTATATCTCTGAATTGTTGATAAGTTTCAGTAAAGTAGATTGGACACTTGAAGTCAACACCAGATTCTCCTGCGGCAGCCGAAAGCTCTGATTGGTTGGAACAATGTGTCATGCGTTTCTATGGAGATGAGGATCAGTATGTCTGCACCGTAGTCCTGGTTTCATTAAACATAATTCATGACATATTTATTTCACAGATCATTCACTTGATTATTGTTGATCAACATCTGTTTTGCTTAATAATTTTAATCACAAATAAAGTACTTTGATTAAGTAAAGCTTCTTCTTCTCCTTCGGACTCTTCTGATGGAATGTAAACAGTCTGAGGAACAACCCGACCTTGGTTTTTCTACACGGTGTTATTGTGCCCAGGGGCCAGCTGTATGGAGTTGAAAACCATGAACTTCATAACCTTACATGTGCATCAGTCAAAACTGATGGCTATATCACAACGTATCTTTCCCTGTCTCTCGTCAGTAAGAACCATGGTTACATCGATTAATTCTTAGTTTAACTGCTGTTTTCATTTTTTTGAGGCTCATTGAACACCTCGTCTCTTTTAGCGAAAGCCAAGTGCGGCACACTGCCCAGCTGCTTCGGGAGCATGTTGGGACAATATTAACCAACAGACATACATCCAGTCTCAACTTTAAAGACAATTCCTTATTATTGTATAATTTGTGCAGTCAATCAATCAATCAATCAAATTTTATTTCTAAAGCGCTTTTCAAACAAAGTGTTATTCAAAGTGCTTTACAAAATGACCCCAGATTCCCATAACAGGTTAAAAACATTAACAAACATATGCAATCACACGCACACACACACAGACTCACACACACACACGAGTAAAAATTATATTAGGCTGAGTCCAGATGAGCCAAGTATGGTAACGCAAGGAAATGCCATCAAAAGGAGCCGTCTGTCCCGGCAGCATCAGGTCTTCCACACTAACTCAGGGCGCTCAGTGGAGGGGGAGCATAGACCCCCACCTATAGAGCGTCCAGGAAGCTACAGTCGACCACCGCTCCTGGGGCAGAGGGCCCCCACAGAGGAAACACTGGATTAAAATGAGTAAAAATGTAATAAAAGAGCTAATATAAATGACAACAATTAGAAAATAAGTAATAAATAAAATCATATAGACAGTAAAATAATAATTTAAATAATAAAACTGTGCTAAAATATAATCATATAGAACATGCAAAGCAAGTAATAAAATATAATCATGTAAAATGAGAAATAAAACTGTAGTAAATATTTAGATAAAAGCTAACCTAAAAAGATGGGTCTTGAGTCTTGACTTAAAAACATGAACGTTCTCTGAGGCCCTGAGGTCCTCTGGCAGCTCGTTCCAGAGGCGAGGGCCATAACACTGGAAGGACGCCTCGCCGTGAGTTTGTGTCCTGACTTTAGGGATGACCAGGAACTAACAAAACTCCAGAAGCAGGGGTGGACATTAACTTCAAAACCAACCGGCCAGCCGGGCCGGTAACTCTGAATATTTACCGGCCCCGCCAAGAATCTACCGGCCCCGCTGGTCAGCCGCCAAAACGAGTCAAAATAACAACTGAACCGTTTTAAATGTAATAAACCTTTATTTTGTACACATTCACAAATATAATAACGTATTCAAGTTTGAATTTGTTTGTTCCCTCAACAAAACACGATTTTGTCGTCGCATACTTCCGGCATACAACGCAGTACATCACCAACGCCGCTTTGCTGTATTCGAGCCATTGACTGTGTTTGAGATAAGCCAGTTCTGCGCAGGTTAGACCAGCGGTGATAGGCGAGCAGTGCATGCCGGTTAGATTTGTGTCCGAATTGACCCGACTTGCTCTAACGTCATGCATACGTAGGCATCGATAACCTCGTGAGATCAAGGCGGCCGCAGATTTTGGAGCAAGGCGCTGCAGTTGCTCTCTACCGGCTGCAAAACCTAGAGGATGATGGGAAACGCCTGGCTCTCACCTGATCTAAGATCTGATTGGTTCACATTTTGATCCAAACATCCGGTGGTAGAACATGAAATGTTAGTTGGTCACATGTATTTTGTAAATCATGTTACGTTGATGATAACAACAATATAGGCCATAAGGAGAAATGTGTTTTGTGTTCTTTTGTCACGTTTCCTATGAGCACACTGAACAGCTGATAACCTTTACTTATTATTACAGTCATGTTTTCATATAGAATATATGATATCCACAAGCGCGTGAGGATGTGTTTCTGCTGCTAACAGGCACCAGAATTAAAATTGAAAATTGAACAAGTGTGAATGCTAACGCGATATCTTCATCCATCGTCACCCCCGAGCTACACATGTAGGGAAGTCCAAGAGATTCAACTGGCAGAAACAACTGGTTCACACCACACACTCTCTCACTCTCACTCTCACTCACACACACACACACACACACACACACACACACACACACACACACACACACACACACACACACACACACACACACACACACACACACACACACACAGAGGAAAAGAGCTGAGGAAATGGAGGACACCAAGTAATTAAAAGAAAAACTACAGCTGAGCCGAGGCGCGCCTCGAATGGGGCGCGTCTGAACTGAGGAGCAGCGAGCAGCGGCCGGACTTCGTGAGCGATTCGCTTCGGGCGCTTCCGCGGCCGGTGTGTCCCCGGCGTTAAACGCCGGCTTTCAGCCACTCCCCCTGCTGCTTCCGTCTGCTCTCGTCTGTTTTCCAGGCGAGCCGCTACTCAACTCAAATACGGCCATTCTCCGCGCCTACCGTCTTCTTTAAACCGCCAAGAATCATTCCACCTACGCACACGCTTCTCTGCTTCATACCGTTTCGAACTGTCTCGCTTCTCCTCACCAGTTTTAAAGCGTTTTGCCAGAGAATTCATCAAGAAATCCAATCCCTGTGGTGGCGCGATCTTCCTGCGTGCTTGTGTGTTTCTAGCGTGGTTCCACTTCGTCTTTAATAGTGAACTTATAGTTCACGTGACAATAACTAGAATCGTGCAGGACGTGCACGAATCGTACAAGTGCAGTACGTGGCTAGAGGCGCGCAGGTTCACGCGCGCGAAACGAAAACGGCAGCTTCCTACAGGGCGGGGCCATGATGTAGGTGAAAGCCGGTGTGTAAATGACAAATAAAGCTTGGGCGCCACCTGGGCGGTAAGTCGTCAAGTATTTACCGCCCGACGAGAAAATTTAGCGCCATTGGCGCTCGGGCGCTTTAAAGGTCCACCCCTGAGAAGGAATGTCATTTTGCCCTCAGAGAGACAATGTGTAGTTTTTACCATTCATTTCTGGAAGTATCCACCAAAATGTTG
Organism: Nothobranchius furzeri; assembly: GCF_043380555.1. Taxonomy (NCBI): domain Eukaryota; kingdom Metazoa; phylum Chordata; class Actinopteri; order Cyprinodontiformes; family Nothobranchiidae; genus Nothobranchius; species Nothobranchius furzeri. The sequence goes on from NC_091745.1 coordinate 55,652,908, forward strand.
TTGAAAATGAATGAAGTGATGCCCAGTTGTTGAATAATATTGGCAGCTTTGTAGCATATAACCATAAAAATCAGGTCTAAAATACAATGGAGCGGGTCTAAATCTCTGGGCAATGCCATATTAGATGCCATGTTTTCTTCACTGAGACCCATGAGGACAAAATGCATTTACTGATTTGTTTGTTTACTTTTGTCCTTCTTAAATGTTGTCTTACACATTTACCTTTTCATTTGCTGCCAGTGATGAAAGGGAGTCCAATGTGCTTGTTATTTTGCTAAAGTTTGCACTCCCCAGGGCTTTTTGACCCTAATGGGCATGCATCCATTTCTAAGGTCTTACTCCAACACAAAAATACTGCTTGCTTGCAATGATTTAGGTATCTACTGCCCCCTATTGACAGGTAAAATACACACTGTCACTTTAACAGTGGTTAAGAGAAGTCCAATAAACAGCTGAGGTAAACTCACATCTCCCTGCAACTCCAGCATTCATGTTTATCTTTAAAGAACAGTAACGTTAGGCTACAGCAGCTCTCACAATAGCCCTTTATGAATCATTACAATATTTAAAAATTATGTTCAGATGCTTACAGTGTTTCATAATAATTTTAAGATGAACGCTAATGATTTTCTGATGTGTCGGTTTATTTTTCTGAGCAGAGTGAATGTCTGAACCCCATTTCAGCCCTCCTATTTGAACAGATTATTGTAGCAATAAAAATATGTCTAATATGTAAATGTCACTGATGAAGTGCACTGTCTTTTATTGATTAATCAAACAAAAGAGGATCAAAAACATCCTTCACAGAGGGGAGGGAAAACATTGCGATAATGTTTAAAAACCAGATGTGGGCTTCTAAATTATTTTTAATATGTTGAATTGTTTCAAATCACATCATGAATTGTATTGAATCAAAAATCGTTTTGAAATCAATAGTGAATCGTGAGCAGGGATGAATCGTATTAAATTGTATCGGCTCAGAGTTTCACCGTACGGTTAATGTATCGTATCGCTGGCAGCGCATCGAGATACGAATCAAATTGGCCTCAGAGGTGGTGATTCACATCAGGGACCACAGCAGGCAAGAACTTCAATCTGAAATAAATAAATGGTAAAGAGGAGGAAGTTCTGGGTTACGTGTTGTTTAAATAAGTTGGTCTTTCCCTCTTTAGATTTCCCTTTAATGCAAATGACTAACTGCCACCACCACACACACACACACACACACACACACACACACACACACACACACACACACACACACACACACACACACACACACACACACACACACACACACACACACACACACACACACACACACACAGTACTACCCCATTTCCCTCTAGTACTTATTGATCTTGCTCTATTTTCATTTCAAAAACAACTGATTAAAGTTGTTCTACTTCTAGACTTCACCTACATCAATTACCTCAGATTCACTACATCAGTAACATCAGCCATTACAACTTTTTAGGCTTCTTTTCCTTTCATTTGGTCCAGTTGGAGACAATGTAGGGAGTTATTGGATGTAGTTAGTTCTGACTGAGGGCCAGTGATGTCTGACTAACTAAACAAGCTGGAAATGTCTCCAGGCTACTGCAGCTAATCATTCAGGCCACAGAGGAGCTGATCGTTAGCTGCTGATGGCAGCCCAACCTCGCCTGTATGTGTGTGTGTGTGTGTGTGTGCGCGCGTGTGTGTGAAGGAGATGAGGGCATGAATGGATGGAAAGTTGGACCTTGTTATAGTTTTTTATCATCATACAGAAGAATTGTTGGCTTGGTTTAGAAGTGAAACTGTATTTGCTTGACAATGACAATTTGGCTTTTCAATAATAAAAATGCTATTAGATTTCATACATTGGAGCCACAGATGAAATGGGACAACATTTATTCATGGAGCTTATTGTGTGAAATTGATAATGGCTTATTAATTAAAATAAAACTAATAGTATTTTTATTCAGAAACATATTCGCTTATCACTTTTTAGTGTTGGGATAAAGAATCTCAGTTGTTATTTTCTGTTTTTACTCTACTTCAGTTAATTTTCTTTAATGACTGTTTGGAAATCTTGTTAAAATGTCATCTACTAAAATTGTAATGCCTGTTTTATCAGTTTTTTTTTACTTACACTGTTAACTTTAGATTTTCCTTTTACTATCTGAATATGTGGACTGAACAGTTAGAGAAATATATATATAAAAAAGCATTCAGGCCAAATCATATTTCTGATTTATTTAGATAATGGCAGTTTTGTCATTCAGACAAGAAGTTCCCAACATTTTGGCTTCCAACAGACAAATAACAGCAAGCACTTGCAACCTCTAATATGGTTGTTTGAATTCTTAAAAATAATGTTTCAAAGCTAAATAAATGTAAATATACTGTAGATAAAACACAAACAGTTTCAACATGCATTCAATTCAAATCAGTTCAATTCAAAAATACTTTATTAATCCCAGAGGGAAATTGATTGCTGTAGTAGCTCAGAATAATAATAATAATCAAGTCATCAAAGAGTTATTGTATATTACAATGGCTGTTGGCAGGAAGGATCTCCAGTAGCGGTCAGTGTTGCTGCGAAACTGAAGAAGCCTCTGACTGAAGACACTCTTCCGTTGTCGGACAGTCTTGTGAAGAGAATGCTCAGGGTTGTCCATCATTTTCTTGATTCTCTGGAGAATCCGTCTTTGCATTATCTCCTCCAGCGGTTCCACAGTCGTCCCCAGAACAGAACCAGCCTTTGTTATTAAGCTGTTGAGCCTTTTCAGGTCCCTGCTTCTGATGCTACTACCCCAACAGATGATGGCGGAAGAGATTACACTCTCAACAACAGACTTGTAGAAGATCTGCAGCATCTTGCTACAGACATTGAAGGAACTAAGCGTCCTCAAGAAGTGCAGTCTGCCGTGTCCCTTCTTGTAAATGGCTTCGCTGTTCTTTCTCCAGTCCAGTCTGCTGTCCAGGTGAATTCCAAGGTGTTTGTATTCCCCAACCACCTCCACTTCTTCTCCCATGATGGAAACAGTGTTTGACTCCACCCTGTTTCTTCTGAAGTCTAAAATCATCTCCTTTGTTTTGTTCACGTTCAAAGTCAGATGATTGTTTCCACACCATGCCACAAAGCGCTCCACCAGCTCTCTGTACTCAGCTTCCTGTCCATCAACTGCAGAGTCATCTGAGTATTTCTGTAGATGACAGGTCTCTTGATTTGTACTGGAAGTCTGAGGTGTACAGGGTGAAAAGGAATTGTGAGTGTACAGTCCCCTGTGGTGCTTCAATGTTACTGATCGCCTGGTTTGATGTGCAGTTCTTCAGCCTCACAAACTGTGGTCTGTTTGTCAGGTAGTCTTTAATCCAGGCGATAGTTGAGGCCCCCACCTGTGTCTTCTGGAGTTTCTGGCAAAGTACATCAGGCTGAATTGTGTTAAATGTACTGGAGAAATCAAAGAACATGACCCTCATTGTGCTGACTGCTTTGTCTAGATGACAGTGGGTTGGTTGAAGCAGCTGGATGATGGCATCTGCAACTCCAACTCCATGGCGATAAGCAAACTGCAGCGGGTCCTGATATGTTCTAGTTTGCTTATTCAGGTGGACCAATAGGAGTCTCTCCAGGACCTTCGTGATGTGGGATGTCACGGCAACTGGTCTGTAGTCGTCATTGACTGATGGGCAAGTTTTCTTTGGAACTGGAACAAGGCAGCAAGTCTTCCACAGGACTGGAACCTTCTCCTGGGCCAGGCTGAGGTTGAAGAGATGCTGCAGAATCCCACAGAGCTGCTCTGCACAGGCCTTCAGTACTCTGGGACTGACACCATCTGGACTAGCAGCCTTGTTCCTGTTCAGTCTCTCCAGCTGCCTCTTCACCTGACTTCTAGAGACAGATAGGTGGGAGGGGGAGGTAAATGGGGCAACAGCTTCTCCTGACTTGGTTGAAGACAGATTGATAGAACCAGAAGAGTACATGACTGTGTTAGAGGACAAAAGAGCTGGCGTATGACAGGAAAATGTTGGATCAGAGGAGGATGGGATGTCTGATTGGCTGGGGACAGGCAAGGAGGATGCTGGGTTTGTTCCTGAACTGAACCTATTGAAGAACTTGTTCACTTCATTGGCTGTGTCCAGGCTGCCATCTGTGCAATCCTTCCTCTGCTTGAAGCCTGTGATCTTCTTCATCCCTGACCAGACATCTCTGATATTGTTCCTCTGTAGTTTGTTCTCCAGCTTCTTCCTGTATGTCTCCTTGCTGTCTCTGATCTTGATCTTCAGTTGCTTCTGTATACTCCTCAATAATTCCCTGTCTCCCTCCTTGAAGGCTCTTTTTTTCTCATTTAGCAGATTCTTCAGTTCACTGGTGATCCAGGGTTTGTTATTAGCGAATCATCTCACTTTTCTGGTGGGTATGCTGTTGTCCACACAGAAGTTTATATAGTCAGTGACACATCCAGTCATGGCATTGATGTCCTCTTCATATTCTTGGCAGAGAGTCATCCAATCTGCGGTCTCAAAACAACCCTGCAGTGTCCTGTGACCATTTTCTCACAGTTCTTCTTGTCACAGGTTGCCTCTGAACAAGTGGTTTGTATTCTGAGCAGAGAAGAACAAGATTGCGATCTGATTGCCACAGAGGAGGTCTTGTTTTGGACATGTATGCGTTCTTTACATTTGCATAACACAAATCCAATGTCTTGTTTTCTCTGGTGGAGCAGCTGACAAACTGTTGAAATGTTGGAAGTGTAGCAGAGAGCGAGGCATGATTAAAATCACCAGATATAGCCACAAATGCATTGGGGTGCTGGGTTTGTAGCTTAGCGACAACGGAACTGATGGCATCACATGCATTTTCAGCAATGGCTGAAGGTGGAATATAAACGGTTGCTAAGACAACACTGGTGAACTCTCTTGGCAAATAATATGGGCGACAACTTACTGCCAAGAGTTCAACATCTGGGCTGCAGAGAGAACATTTCACTGAAAAATGACATGGATGGCACCATCTGTTGTTGACAAGCACTGCCACTCCACCTCCTTGTCTTTTCCCACTCCTCTTCAGATCTCTGTCTGCTCATACAGTCAGGAATCCTGGCAGAGAGACACTGGAATCGGGGATATGGTCCTGCAGCCACGTCTCAGTCAAACACATAACACTGCACTGCTGATACTCTGGCTGAGTCCTTGAAAGGGCTTGGAGTTCATCCATCTTGTTGATCAGTGATCTCACATTGCCCATTATATTCAATGGAAGAAATGGTTTGAATTTCCTCTTTCTCTGTCTGCGCTTTGCTCCTGCTCTGCATCCACGCTTCTTTCGTTTTAGCTTATTTGGGATTTGTGGCTTCAGTTGAGGTATTATTTCAGCCTTTCCAATGTTAATCAGCTGCTCCCGATTGTAAACCAGCTTGTTGCCATGGTTACACATCATAACAAATGCTCAAAAAGTGAAAAAATAGAAGTAAAAATCCTCTAAGCTTCACAGCACCAGAAACAGAAAAGTAAAAGGTCCAAAAAATTCTGTTTTTCTTAAGACACTAGAAGAAAAAAGGCCAAAAAAAGGCAAAACTTACATGTAGTTAACAGAGCTACTCCAACACGCAGCCACCCTGAGCAGCGCGAGAATTGGAATTGTACCTCTTCTTCCGTTTATGGCAACTATTTGTGCTTTTGCATCAATTATAGTAAATATATTTTATTAGAAATTGTTTTTTAGTTTTACTAAATTAATCTGATAACCCTAAACCCAGAGTCTCTGGATCTTGATTTCACCAATTTCTACTTGACTGCAAGCCTGACAATCTCTCCTATATATGGAAATAAATAGTCTGACCACGACCCATTGAAACATCCCAGTGGTCGAGCAGAATCATCGGTTGTCTTTTAAACTATCTCTGCATGCATGTGGACAGCTCTAGCACCAATCAGAGCAATGAACAATAGCTGTCTTTCCATCTTAAGTGTGTTCTTGCTGTGCGTTATTTCTAATTCCATGTTGTCGTTCTTTTTTAAAACACAGAAACGGTTTTGTTACCTGTTATTGACGCTACAGTTTCGCCGACGGCTGCCGGCTTCTTCAGACTGACGCTGAAAATGGCGCGTCTCTTCCTTCTCCGTTTATCTGCGGGCAGCAGAGGACGTTGTCGCCCTCTACTGCCTGCTCTCCCCTCTCCGACGATGCAGTCCCATGTGTGGTCCAGCGTGTAAACGCCGTTGTCCCTGTTCATGGTCCCACATCCACGTCTCTTTATCTCGATTGCTTCCTTGATCCACTGAACAACAAAAATACAAAAGATTGACTGTTTTGGCAGTGAGTGATGTTACTGATCAGCGCCAAAAAGCATCCACAGTAACATTAATAACATTAAAAGCATTTATTCTATCGAAGTATATGATAATTTAATCCATTCAGAGGACAAGAGCTGCTGTGTGATGCAAAATGTGGTGTTCAATGACCAGAAGACGCTCTGTTTTTATGGTGCTCTGTGAGACAACAAAGCCCCATTAGTTGTCATCGTGGGGAAATTTTTACGAGTTTTCCGGTGTTGGGAGTAGGGTTGCAGGGATTAACTGGTAAGGACATTTTTACGGGGGGTTAACCGCGGTCAATAGTCAAACCAGTTAATCCCTGCAACCCTAGTTGAGAGTTAGATTTTAGGCACAATTGGTGCTTATTTTATTTTACTTCCATTCTGCTTCACCCATCAACTCTTCTAATTTTACTAAAGCCGGTTGTCTTGGACAACATCTGCTGATGTAATTTCCTACTGAGTTACAACCAGTCAGTGTGAGTAAACCAAAGGTTCCACTCAGATACTCCACTGGTCCGGTTGGAGTACCTGCCCCTGATCAGGCACTCAGAAAGTTCCTGAAAATGGCCATTCGGTCGGCCTGGTCAAGTGGAGATGCACGCATGTTGGGAAGTTCCTAAAAATGTACTCATGAAGTTTCGATAATGGAAACAAAGCTAGTGTAACCTATTCATTGCTACGGGGCAGTCTGCCATACTTTTTCAAAATAAAGGACTTAAGTACCTTTACTTCCTCATGTCTCAAAGAAAAGCCCAAGTCTAAAACCATTTCAAAAGATTATCGTACCTACGTAAGCCAACGCTACATTTGTAGTTTTTCTTTGTCGTAGCTCTGGTGCAAAGCCCACCCAACAAATATGAGTGCTTTGAATGGCAAGACTCTTCAGGCCAGTGGCAGATCTATAATGGAGCGCGGGCAGACCGACCTGCAGAGCAGAATCTTTTGCTACTGTTACAGTCACAGTCACGTTTTCTAGGCTACTTGACTGCTGCAGTTAATGCTGTAAATAAGGATTCCCGTAAATCAAAGCCCAAATATTAGTATTTTAGATTGTTCCACGTATATTCATAACACTCTACTACAATACTCAAATACATTTAACCAAAATCTTTAAAGGACAAAGATGAAGTGCCTTATCCCAGAAAATGTTGTGCTTAGAGGTTTAGTTGTGATAGGCAACAAAATCATCTGCGTTTCCATCTTTGCCTTCATTTATACCTGTATTAAACCGACACTAAAGTTATGGGTCTCTCTGGAGGTAAGAAACAACCTCTGGTGGACTTTCACTGATGTCCCGTTGAGTCCGTTGGAAAACCAAAAGCTTACCAGATTGTTTGAGCCTGGTAATTGAATTGGATTTCTATGTAGCTCATCATCACCAGGGTGTAAATGTGTGTGTGTGGGGGTAAATTACTTGTTGTGTTGTAAAGCACTTTGGGGCATTGTAGAACCCTGGAAGACAGCATATACCTTTACATTTACCATCTGTAGGAAATGTACACCAATAATCATAACAGTGGGTGGATGTTTAGGGCATCCGCGGGTCCTTAAAAAGTCTTAAATTTGCTTTTCCAAATTTAAGGCCTTAAAAATCCTTAAAAATGACAAACAATGATTAAATACAGTTTCCAAAGGTCTTAAATTACCAAAGGCCCACTAAACAAGAATCTTTTATTTCTATAAAATTTTCGTGAATTTCTAGTTAGTGTTCAGCATTTTTTGTGTATGATATTGGCATAAGTGGAACCATACACATTCAGTTGGTTGTGAAAGGGGGCTATTTTTAGATAGCACATTAGCTGGTTAAGCTAGTGGGAGCTTGCACCATGGGGGAGTGCAAGTTTAGTGGTAACTGGATGGCTAATCCCATGTTCGCGACGTGGTTAGCACTGGTTCCAGGCAATAGCTGGAAATTATAGCTTAAATGTAATTTAAAAAAATAGCGTAAATTTGGCCAAAGTGGCCTTAAAAAAGGTCTTTAAAAGTCTAATATTTGGCTCCCTTAAACCTGCAGATACCCTGGATGTTTCATCCCTACTGTGCTAGAAGGCAAATGTTTAAGTTTCCCTTAGTTATTATTTTTGTCCAGAATCTCAAAAGGAATCTAAATAATCAAATCAAGAGTTTATAGTTAAGGAAAACGTGTGGCTCTGGTTTGGGGAATGCTCAATCCGATATCTTCGTGAAACAAAGTTGGGAGGACCACCACTGTCAGAGTCGTACTTCTCTTACGTTTTTCTACACCTCCAGATGGGGGACCGAACAGGCATCCACAAGGCAGAAATTGGAGGCGCTCTGGCAGGGTCAGTCAGGCAGCAGGGTCACTGAGTACAGAGGTGAGGAGGAGGGTGGTCACCCAGGGGCTTCTGAGTTCATCCCAAACAAAATAAACATGTGTACCAGACACACGGTTCGATGGGAGTGTGTGTGTGTGTGAACGAGAGGAATGCAGGGATGCAAAAGCAGGTTGAAGGTCTAGGTAACCTCTTTTCTTGGAATATTTCTTTTCTTAAAAGTACAAAAACATTTTTATTCAGAAATATGAAAGGAGTCAGTTACTGTCCAGGCCCAAGCGAGAACCCAAAATGGATTGTGCGGCAACTATTTATTTCACGTGAATATCTTCCTATTACATCATTCTGATGAAAAAGTAATGACTCGCATTAACTCATTCACTGCCAGCCATTTCCTGATCGGTAAAGCCCTTCACTGCCAGCGTTTCTCACCGGTTTTACTGTTTTTTAAAGAGTCAAAGAAGGTTGTGCGCTAGCATGATGTTGACGTCAAAACAACCTAAACAAAGCGGAGACTTACCTCTTACATCAGGAGGAATCCACGCATTTTGAGCTTTATCCGTTCTTTCATAATCCGTTGTTGAATTGTGATCGGCAGAGGCTTTTCCGGTTCGCGCCTCACTTTTTTTACAGCAGTGGCCCAAAACGATCTCTTAACACATGGATTTCCTGCGTCCTGATCACGTGACATGTGATGTACACGGATGAAGATCGGCTTTAGAGCTGGGATGTTTGTTCTCACGATGCGGGGGCTCGTTCCGATGCCCACACAGTAAAAAAATGCAAATGACGACTTTAGTCATTGGCAGTGAACGGTTGGATTTAAAATGACTACTTTAGTTTGTCAATGGCAGTGAATGAGGTAAGAAGGTGTAAAAAAATAAACTGGATGTGGCTGAGCCATCTATTAAACCAGGGTCCATCTGCAATGGCAGCAGGACTAAAAACAATGTTTTCAAATGTAGATTTAATGTTTATGTTTATGTTTATGTATTTAGCAGACGCTTTTGTCCAAAACGACTTACAAGGGATAATCAGCATGTTGCCCTTGAGGCTAACAACAATAGTAACAACAACAACTTGACATCAGTCATGGAGAGGAGGGAACAAGGAGTGGACAGTAGAGAGGGGGGACGGGTGCAGACAAGGTGCTAGTTAAGAAGATGCTCTCTGAAGAGCAGGGTCTTCAGGAGTTTCTTGAAAATAGAAAAGGAAGCCGCAGTTCTGGTAGTGTTAGGAAGGTCATTCCACATTTGTGGAACGATGCATGAGAAACGTCTGGATTGTCCTGAGCGTGGTGTAGGCACTGCTAGCCGACAATCCTGTGATGACCGGAGCGGCCGGGCTGAGACGTAAGCCTTTGCAAGATGATTCAGGTAGATGGGAGCCGTACCGTCTCGGACTTTGTATGCTAGTGTTAACAATTAGAATTTGATGCGTGCTGCTAGCGGTAGCCAGTGGAGCTCAGTGAACAGAGGGGTGACGTGTGCTCTTTTAGGCTGATTGAAGACCAGATGCGCCGCTGCGTTCTGGACCATTTGAAGAGGTTTCACAGTACAGCCTGGAAGACCAGTTAGAAGAGCATTGCAGTAGTCGAGGCGGGAGATGACAGTAGATTGCACCAGGAGCTGGGTGGCATGTTGAGGTTAATAAAGAGCTGTTTCTTTTCATGGAATAATTGAATTGAATTTAAACAAAAGGATTACACCAATCTATGTATGTTTTTTTACATAATTTTCCACAAAAATCAAAACCCCACTCTCATTTTAAAATATTTTTGTCTTAAGTAACTAATTGAAAAAATCAAGGTGGTTTTTCAAAGATGAATCCCAAACCAGAGTCCGGAGTTTTACCCCAGATTTTTTTCTCTAAATTCTTATTCTCGTTTACCCGAGAAATAAGACAACTTCCTTTTCAGTGGCCCTAATCTTCTTCTGTGGATTTTATGGAAGATTGTTAAGTGTCTCTTTTAGAAAGTGTCCTGTAACAGCTGTGGATTGAGGAAAAATGGCTCTCCTGACAAAGGGGCTGCAGACTCCTGTTGTAGGACAGTCAAGCCTATCGTCTCTGCTCAAAGACCATCGGTCCAGATAGCAGCACCTCCCTCCTCCCATCTCACTTGTGAATCTTTTGTGAGATTCTTTTGGGCAAAGTTGTATTGTGGGTAATAAAGGCAAAGGGAGCCAGGATGTGCAGACTTTTATTATCTCTGGTTGTGTTGCCTTGATTTGGATTATTCATTTTAACTCCTGCAGAGTTTCTGGTGCTTTGTGTTTGACCTAACATGCATGAAAATTCAGTAAAATCCAGTAATGTTTCCTGTTAAAGGGATAAACTAGATTTTTATTTGAACTGGAATAATGCTCCTTCATTGTGTTTCCTGGGCTGCAGTCTGCTGCTTACCTCAGTTCCCAGCTGCCCCCTGAGTCCATCTGTTGCTCGGGGGCCTCGCAGTCCACTACTCAGTGAAAAAGAGACCAAAGACAGAGAGCCCCTCTCCACCCTCCCCACTACCACTAAGGCCCAACCCAACATCCACCAGCAGCAGCAGCACTCTTGATGTTTGTGAAGAACCCCCCCACACCACTAACACCCTCCCTTCAGCTATCATCATGGCTTCGGCACCTTATTACTACATTGTATCCAGATGTGAGGAGGATGGAGGGGGAGGAAGGGTAAGGGCTACTAGCGCTACCCTCCTTTACCACCTCCAGCACTGAGGGGTTCTTAGATAAGCTCAAAACAACCCCAGGAGCTGACTAGGGCTGTACGTCACTGATCTTTGTCCGATGTGATTATGACCATTCACGGCCAGGGATCCAGTCGGTGAAAGGAACAACAAACAGTTCATACCCCAGTTACAACACAGTGGGATTCATCATGGGGGTACATTTGACGTCACACAACAACATGAAGAAGTGAAATATTGTTTAAAAGAAACTGGTATTCAGTTTTAACACAACGTTTACTTTTATGAGACAAGGACATAAAATGATTATTTTGAACATCAGTGTATCATGCATGTCTATATCATCTCCAGTTAAGGTGCTGGCTGGACATCTTTAAAAGTCATGTTGGAAGTGTTTGCATTTTGTTTTGGTTAAGTTGTATGAACCCTGGATGAAGGGAAAACAGTTAACTTTAACTGTCACACTGGTTAGTCAACCAGTAGGGCTAAAAGTTGTGTCTTCAGAATCATCAGTCTTGTGTCTGCAGTAGCAGCAGCTCCATTCTTCACCAGCAGGTGTCACCACTGCTGAAGTAAAACTGGTACGCAGCAAAAATGACACCAGAGAAAGAGCTGAACAGGAAATATGTCTGTTAAGCAAACAGCTTTTGCTGAACTTAATGCCCCAATGGACTTCTAGGATTAGATCAGATGAAAGGTCCCAAACTATGATCTCAACGTTATCTTGGCAAATCTCATTTATGTTTGATGCTGCAAATTGTGGTTATTTACTCAGAAGGTTTGCAAGTCTGGTTGAAGAGTTGTAGACTGTCCATCTAAATGTTGCATCAATCAGATTTCCTCACATGGAGAGAAAGGCTTGACAAAAGGGGAAAACATCAAACCCACGTAGTTATCTCTGTGTCGAACACCTGCTACTGTTGCCTGATCTAGGACATCTTTGTCTGACTTCTTCCTGCTTGTTAGGTTTTTCTCTATCCAAACCACCTCTGTGGGTAAAGAGTAACAGTGTAGATGCTGGCTGATTGGTGTTTGCATTGCAGGATATAATTACCCTTATACATAAAAGCTATTATTCCTGCCTATTGCATTCTTTGTGCAGCGGTTGCTGTAAGATGACTCAACAAAAGTGAGTCACCCCCAGTTTTTGCATAACTTCTATTAGTTTTTATTTGAAAAAACACAAAATGTACTAAGTTAAAAGGAACCTTTCTACCATCTCACATAAATACCAAACCTACATTTCTGCTTTAATCCCACACTCTTTAGCTAAAAATCTGTTGCTCTTAAGCATGGCTGGCTGTGATCATCTAATCCCTCGGTGCACAATTCTATTTTAAGAGCATAGCCACTAATCCCATCAGATTATACCTGACCAACTCAGTAAAATCACCTAATTAATTGTCTTACAGATGGCTACAAAAATAGTTTTTTTCTTAAATAAATAAATAAACTACCATAAATCACTGGGATTTGCTCCATTTCTAGTTTTAATCTCATGTTGAGTCTCCAACAAAGAAGCAATTTCAATCCTACGTTGGGAATCTGCATTTAGAAGTTCTTACGACTTAATTAATGTGATTTTCTTCTAAAGTTATGAAGGTCTTCTGTGTGTATGACTCAGTGAAATTCAATTTCTAGTGCTAGGCTTGAGTCTCAGAAGCAGTTGGGATGCTTAGGTTTAAGTACCTGTGCAGCAGGCTCCACAGGCACCGTTGTGCCAGATAGATCTGTGTGATATTCTTGTACATATTAGGATTTGTGAAAGCTGGTGCTGCCAGCAGTGAGCAGAGGATCAGTGTGAGCCAATTTTCAGTGTTTAAGAAGGAGCCAGTTTTTATCAGATTCTGAATTTTTCATGGAACACCAAACAGGAGCAGTAGAAAGGCTTTTAGTGAGGCTAAACATGCTCTAAATGAGTGGAAACGTTCCTGAGTAAAACACTAGAAAGAATGATTGACTCATGCAAAAATAAAGTGCATTACATTATTACATTACAATATATTGTAGAATATTCATTTACCGTATCATTTATTCTCGTGTGCAAATCAAACTCCAATTTAGGGCTGGGTGATATTTCTTCACTAAATATTGATATATTATATATATTTTGATAATTTTCTTCCTGTAGTTAGGCTTTTTTATTCTATCTATCGGTCTGTCTGTCTGTCTGTCTGTCCGTCCGTCCGTCCGTCCGTCTATCTATCTATCTATAGGGTGGCCCATATTATATACTAATATCATATTCACAATAGTACGAGTATTACTAGTGCTATTACTAGTAATTTTTTCTTGCCCAGAAAAAAAAACTATCTCGTTAAGCTAATTCCATGGCGTAATTGCATCCACCACCCGAGGATTACACTCAGGTGTGTCATGCAGTGCAGAATTGTTAAAGGTTTGTAAACAAACATGGCTTGAAACTCATAGTATTCTTTCATGAACCAACGCGTATATGAGTGAATATATCTTTCAGTGGAATTTTGGCCTCAGCAGGCCACCGTACCTGTTACCTGATTATACGGGGGAGGAGTTCATGTCTCCCCTCACAAACACTAACCCTGTGGCAGCCACAGTGAAAAGGCTTGCTGAAATACGAAAAAAAAAACAAAAAAAAAACACAAAGCCAAATGCAGAGTTTTAGGGCAGAACGTTGACCTGAAGATTTTTATCATTGTAGAAAACGACTTTACAGTTTGAGATGACACGTGTGAATACATGTAAGGACCACTTAGAGACGGGACAAGCAGCAAGCTAGTGGTAGCAATGCCTGCTAACTCTAGAAACTAGCTGGTTGTGTATTTATTTCGATATAAATGTTACAGAGTCATATTGTTTCTTCTTTGAAATTATATTGATATTTAAAAAAAATGATAAATTGCTCAGCCCTTCTCCGACTGCTAGGTGGTAGCAGTTTTTACTGCCTTCAGTCTGACAGGATACGATTTCACGATAACATTGGATGCGTTTTTGACGCATCTGCCCTGAGTTTTCCTATTAGATTCAGTCTTAAAAAGGACAAATATCATCTGGCTTTAAGCTTCGTTATATATCTTATCGCCTGCCCTCTATTGTGGCATTTATCATATCATCAGATTCCTTCCAAAGCACACCTACAATATAAAATAACACTTGTGATTCTTTCATAACTCCGAGTTTGTATCTCAGACGATATTTGTTGTGTAAGATAACTGATTACTGTAACCATATATGAGTCTGTCTGTAGAGGCTGAAGCTGTAAAGTTTCTGCAGTGCAAATGCACAGCTCCATCGGATTTGCTTATCTTAGTCATACAAATTCATGCCGGTTACTCAGCATTGTCCTCGTCTTCATGTGTGCACGCTTGTTGTTAGAACTGACTCCTTCCTGTTTGTAGCAGCCTTTGCACAGTGCAATGTGTCTTGTAAAATTGTCCTCCTGTGGTAGGTAGAGAAAACCATCTAATCCTGGATTTCCTGTTGCCGATGCCGACTTCTCGCCTTGTTGGTTTTCAGCAGTCATGAAGGCGACTCCCTCTGGAGTCTGGCCTCTCTGGGGAACGCCATGATGCAACAGTTGCAGAGCGGAGCTCTTGCAAACTAGCTTCATATAAACATTTCTTTGGTCTTTTTTTAATGTTTAAAACTCAAAGCCCTTTAATGATCATTGAGTATCTTTTTATGTTCTTTTAAGTATCTATAGAAGCATATCATTCAAACTCATTTATTGCCATTTCATATTCTTTATACAAGCTCTATTCAAATTCAGTATCTCCAGTACAATAATTATACGAATAAATAATGAACAGGGAACAAAGATCAAGCTGTAAAATAGTTTGTATGCCAGCTTGGCTCATTCTTAAGTCCACTCAGATCCAGATTCGACCATTTAAAAAAAAATCTGTTTTTCTTGGTGATTTTCTTTTTCAGAAAAAGTTGAAGACCACTGGCCACTGACACTTTGGTTATAGGGCCTTTAAGGTGGGATAATTACATAAACATAAAACTAGGGCCTGACCGATATGCTTTTTTTGGGACAGATACCGATACCGATATAAAACTTTTGACAAAGGCCGATTACCGATATAATGGCCGATAAATCTCCCTCACAAAAAAATGAAATAAAAAATTTCTTAAGCTTAAACCCTTCATTCTCTGCCTTTTGATGCAAACTTATTTCTCTATTACACACCAAAGAACTGTCTCACTAGGGTTTCCAAGTAATGCAAATAAGATTTAATTAGCAGATCTCAAAAACAACAGAACACGCAAACTCAGTCACAGCATAAATCTAACATTCAAGTTTTTTCTTGTAAATTGTGGTTTCCACAAATACATTTTAACTTAAAGGAATATTCCACCACTCAGTAAAATTGTGTCTTGTTAAGATTCCCCAGAGTTCGACAAGTCAGAAAAAGCATTTTATAACCAGCCCAATATGATCTGGCAGCAGTTTCTTAGTTTAGCATAAAACAATGTAAGTGAATTCACATAGATTATAGTGTTTTTTAATGTAGGTGAATGCAAGCCTTCCCTTCCATTGCTTTATGCTAAAACAACTGGTTACAAAATGTTTTTTCTGACTTAGCTAACTCTGGGGAATCTGACAACACACACAAGTTTAGGGACAGAAGATCCCTATAAGAATATTAAAATAATAAAAATGCAGCAATAAATAAAACGTAATACTTGTGCTTTGTAACAAAGTAACACTCTGTGGAAGTTCACTTGGTGAACTTATTCACCCTGGACAGGAAATAATTGCACATAAGAAACCTAAATAAGAATAAATAAATACAAAAGTTCCAAAACAATCATTTGTGTTCAAAGTTCAAAGGAGTGGAGCCACACAACATGAGCTCATAAAGCTGGCGCCATCTGCTGGATAGGTAGCGCAATATCGGCCGTCTTTTTGGCCGATAGCCGATACTGTTAATGACCCCAACATCGGCCAGCCGATATATCGGTCGGGCCCTACATTAAACCGTATATAACATGGGAGCCATTCGGTGTGGATGTGTGTGTGTGTGAAAGGCTGGACTAGCGACCCGCCCAAGATGTACCCTCGGCCTCTCTCCTGGTGACAGCTGGGATTGGCTTCATCTCCCTGTGACCCTGAGCAGGATGGAGTGGTTATGGCAAGGGGTGGAAGGATATGATGTCAGAAGATAGATGCATCGAGCAGGATGGACTAACTAACAGTGTCACCATAACAAACTCACCACTTTTGAGTGACAGTTTGGTTTAGCCCTTTGACCTTTTACTCTATTTCATTGATGAATCGTTGAATCTAGAATACAACAGTGAGTCTTTAACTGGACTGGCATGACACCGATGTAGCTTCTGTGTGCATCCAGATGTCTAAACACAGCTTTTGGTGCAGATTGGGTCTTGGTGGTCAGCTTTATTGTTAACAGGTGGGCTGAGGAATGCTGCTTGTTTACCAATAGGAAGTTGTGATCTGGTTTTCTGAATCCCACCTGCAGGAGGTGGGAGTTCGAACTGAAGCTGTGGATCAGAAGAACTGTAGAGTTTACATCCATTTATCTTAAACTTCTACATATTGTGTGTTGGGGATGTAACCAAATTCTCATGTATCTTTTCTTCCCATTCTGCAGTAAACGTGTCATCTAGGTGTTTATTTTTATGCTGTGATATTCTGTAACAAAACCCATCAAAGTCCAGCTCGTGTAACTGCCAGCTAACATTTTCAGTCAAACTTCTGCAGGCTGATGAAAATTTGACGCTTTCTTCTTCTAATCTTTTAAAATGTTTAGTGTTTGGTGAATTTGTGATGGGTTTGTCCACTAAAATGTACTTTAGGAATGAGGAAGAGGGCTGCGAAGTGATGAGGGTAAGCGCTTTAGCCCCAACGAAAGCAGAGCTTTGGAGTGAATCTCAGCTGTGGACTTTTATTCTGTAGTTTCTCTGGGCTCACAGGCTTTCCTCTCAAAGTTCAAAAGCATGTAAAGGTTAAATAGTGACTCTAAATGTACCAGTTAAATACAAGGCTACAATCATACCACCCCCAGTATACGATTAGGACTCATGTCCTCATCAGAAATATATACACCATGTAAGTCTCTACCCCTAAAGGTACGGCTGTGCCGTGCTCTCACTCAGCGTGTTTATATGCACATCATAAAACCAAGTAATTGCCCTAAATAGACCGATGTTGGTTTTTTAATGCATGTAAACGTGTTAGTCTAGCTGAAGGCGAATTGGTTCTAATCCTGCTGAAGAACCCACATTATGTGGTAGGAAACCGACTGCATCTGCATGTAAACGGCTCAGTCAAGCTGATACCGGTAACTTCTGGAAGTGACGAGACCGAATCGGTCTTCTGATGATGTCATTGCCACAAAGTAACACGTGTAACACCATCAAACGGTAAAGTGCATACCAAATGAGCTGTGCTGCAGCGTTGTTGTCCATTCCTTCGGCCATTGTGCATATCTTGTTGTAACTTCATCTGCTTCACTCACGCCAGCATTTGTTTACTATTTGTGTTATAGACTAACAGGAAGAATGGTGACATGAAAGGGCACATGTCGCCACCTACTCTACCAGAGTGGAACGGACTTCATTTGAGAGTTTGGTTTTCTAACTTACATGTAAACTAGGATAAAGGCTCCCAGTTTATTACTGTAGATCGATATATGTGCATGTAAATGTGCTGACTGACCTGTAGTGAATGTTTAATTTCAATGGAATACACAGAAACATCAAATCTTACTTTTATGGGAGGCAGATTTATTCTCATCTAGTCAGGACATATCGATCAGCTGTCCACATTCCATCAGGATGCTGTATAAAGTAGATCCTGTCCTCAATGTTTGGATCACAACACACATTCACTCCTTCCTGCCTCTGTTTGCCACCTTCATTCTCCCTTTCCTATTTCTCTCTCTCTCTCTCTCTCTCTCTCTCTCTCTCTCTCTCTCTCTCTCTCTCTCTCTGGTCCTGTTATCCATCTCCTGCCAACTTTACATTACTATTTACCACTTATCTTCCCCGTGTCTCCCGCCCTCTCATTATTCGCTCAGCTGTCCTTGACATTCATCTGTTCCCCGCTCCCTTCTGATGCTGCCTTGTTTTGTGCTCCATATTGGTTCAGGATTTTTTTCCCCTACTGGATGGGTTAACAGGCCGGCATGATTTCATCAATGTGAATCAGTCAGCCCGATAAGACGTGACCCAGATGGGATCTCCATCTCTTCATACAGCCATCCATTACGACCACCCGGCCACATAAGCTCTCGCTCAAGGTTCTGCCTGTCAGCGTGCACTTTAAAAATATGTGTCATGCTGTTTCAGAGCCGTCCTTTGTAAACAACTCTGTCCCATTTAAAGGACTAACTATGTTTGTTATTCTCATTTACATTATCTATGTAGTGCTCCTGTTTATTATTATTTTATGGTATGAAATCCTGGGCAGATGTTGTGACACACACACACACACACACACACACACACACACACACACACACACACACACACACACACACACACACACACACACACACACACACACACACACACACACACAAACAAGGGCCAATCGTCCATTTATTTTAACAATATAAGCTTTTAGTTAAACCTCTTTCGAGCACATGTACAAACTCCAAGATTTGAAGCAAAGTTGACTGTTATTTCCTATCAGGATCTATCAGGAGTTGTGTGTTTGTAGCTGGGGACAGATATCAAAGCACAAAGAGGACT
This sequence comes from Nothobranchius furzeri, assembly GCF_043380555.1. Classification (NCBI taxonomy): domain Eukaryota; kingdom Metazoa; phylum Chordata; class Actinopteri; order Cyprinodontiformes; family Nothobranchiidae; genus Nothobranchius; species Nothobranchius furzeri. The sequence continues at coordinate 55,671,900 of NC_091745.1, forward strand.
CAAATGCAGAGCTCACACAGTTTTAGTCAGCAGAAGGGATTCCTGGAGTACAACACAACCAAAAAGTCCAAATCTAACTGAATACACTTTTACCAAGTGTTTCTGAGAGCAGGTTCACATCACACAACAGGAGAAGACAAACTGGCAAAGGAAACTGTTGCAAAGACGCTTAAATGGAGAAGCCAGGACCCAGGTGCAAGACATGAGGCAGATTAGTGAGAAGCCTCATGTCGTGAAGCTGCCTGTAATGAGACAGGAAGTGAATGCACAAAATAAAACAGGAAGTACCAGAAATACAATAAAACCAGAAACAAGACTGCAAAGCACTCAACCTGCAGAATCACCCATGACAACATATTTTAAGGAGTTCACAGAGAAACTTTTTTTTTTACTTGGTACCCCTACTTCCTGCATTAACTGCCAATAGAAAATAGATGGGGTACTCTTGGGTCAGAAAAAGCCACTCTGATCTACATCACACTGTAAATTAACATTCATGGACTCGCCTATCGACCGAGATTGATTTAGTGTCCAGGTGAGAGCAGAGTGGTCTCAGCCATCCATCTATTTTCTATACCCGCTTGTCCACGCAGGGTCATGAGGGACTGGTGCCTGTCTCCAGCAGCGAGCAGGCGGGGTACACCCTGGACAGGCTGCCAGTCCATCGCAGGTGTCTCGGCTAGTAGAAGCTAACAGTTAGCAATAGCAAAACTGCAACTCCTTCAGGCGTGTGTTATTTGTCGATGAAACACAAATGTCACAAAGCTAACTGAGGCAGCGAAAGAGTTGTGTTGTTGTTAGCCAATCAAAGGCAAGATGTCTAAATATCACATATAATAACGAGGAAGACTCTAAATCCAGTTGTTTTCTGCCCCCACACTTCTCCAACTAACTTATACTTCCTGAAACTAGAGCGCCAGAGCTTTTTTCCACAGAGTACGACTCGCCAAGCATTCATGTATACTAGAGACCCCTGCAAATGTGTTGAGAAAACGAGCGAAGAAGAGCTTTAAGTATACATGTTAATGATCATTATAGAATTGGGTTTTAACCCTCTCACTCTCCTAATGGGTGTGACCCCGCGAGGAAAGTTCACCATAGAGCAGGGTTGATGGTTTATCCCTTGGGTCCATGTGGCAGGGGTGAGGAGTGAGCACCACCTCACCCCTGCCACATGGACCTCGAGGAACCATCGATCCTGCTCTATGGTCAACTTTCCTCGCAGGGTCACCCATAAAGACAGTGGAAGGGTTAAGGACCAAAAATGTGATGTTGAACAGAAATGAGTGTATGACAAAAGTAAGACCCAGACAAAGCAAAAGCTGGTAATTCATGTTTTTATATGCAAACAGGCCATGGAAGTAAGATGCAGGGGTGACAGCAGCTGGGTAAAATGTTACAAAAACCTCTACATGAAGTGTTATTTATAAATGATACATGAACAGGTTTTGGTTTTACACAAAGTTAGACTCTACAAGTTTCTGTTACCATGGTGATCTAGCTGGCTTCAAAGAAATATAAACTCAGCATAGCTGTCTAAATCCCCCTGCCACTCACAGCTCTGAGGAGTAGACAGTGAGTGAAGTTAAACTTATGAAACACAAGAAAGGCAGGACCACCAGCCACAAGAGTGTTTTAGCTCTGAACGTTTTCACTGATGTCTCTTCTGGATGGACCCGATTCATTCAGACTATTTTTTATCACAGTACAGTGGCACAATATATCACACATTTATCAGTATTAATATGAGAAATGTCAACATCAACAAGGATTTTGTTATTTCTAAGTATACAAACTCAATGGAGAGACTGGATCTTCCAAGCCACAGAGAAAAGGTTTGATATCATCAGCCAAACTTTTTACTCATCAGATACATTTTAATTAATTCCCTAACCTGAAACAAGTATAAAATAATCAGAATAAAAAGCTGATGTAAATATAAAAAGCTCATCTTTCAAATAATTTTTTATTTAGCAAAACATTTTATCCATGTGACTCACATGTATTAAACTGAAGCACCGGAAATCCCACACATGCGTGGAGAAAACGTGCTAACTCCACACTGCTGGGATTCAAACCTGCAACCTTCTTGCAGCGAGGCAGCAGTAAACTGTGCCTCCGTGCAAGTGCCATTAGTGGATTTAGACTTTCTAGTGTTTAGTTTTTCTTTATAGTCTTTTTCCGTTAAAATCTGCGTTACCTTTTGCATTTTTATTTATTTATTTTTTGGAATGTGTGTTTGTACATCACATCAGAGTGTGAACACCTTGAACAACAACTGCCTGTTTGAGCCCACACACTCTTTCTGTAGCAGAACCATCAGGAGATTTCACTGGAAACTCTTCCATCCTGCCTGGCAGTGTGTGTGTGTGTGTGTGTGTGTGTGTGTGTGTGTGTGTGTGTGTGAGTGTGTGTGTGTGTGTGTGTGTGTCTGTGTGTGTGTGTGTGTGTGTGTGTGTGTGTGTGTGTGTGTGTGTGTGTGTGAGTGTGTGTCTGTGTGTGTGTGTGTGTGTGTGTGTGTGTGTGTGTGTGTGTGTGTGTGTGCAGACGGAAAGTAAGACTCAGAAGCAGCTCTTTTGCCCTGCGATGTTTTCATATCTGATCTTGACAACTTTAAATTAAATGCTGTTCAGGTAAAGTCAGGTTTGAAAACACGCAGCGTGTTATCCAGTAAAGGAGTAGGCAGGCAACGCTTTAAGCTTTTTTTTTTTTAAACAAGCTTTAAACGAGTCGATGCAACGTTTGAGAATGTTTGTCAAAGTTTAGTTACGAAGCAATGTGATGACTGAGAGCTAAAAATATGTTGCCAATAGATAGCATGTGTGTCATTTTAAAAACTGTGGAATACCGAGGTTGTATATGTAATTGGTGTCAGACCCCAGGCTTCTGGTTGAACAAGTTTCACATCCTAAAACATGTCAAATCAGATCTTTTTAAAATGGAAACTTTTTATTTTCACTTTACAGTGTTTGGGTTTTAAAGTGTCATGAGTAGCACCTTAAAGCTGTAGATGCATCAAAAGGAAGATCGCCTAGTGATTAGAGTAGGTTCTCATCATGGTCATTGTAATTAGAGATCGATTAGTGACCCTTCGAAAACTTAATGCTGAGTGTGAAGCGGGGAGGCATTGGAACCCATTTTTAAAGACTTTGGTATGACCCAACTGTGGATTTGAATTCACAATCTCTCAGCCTCAGAAGAGACACTCGCACCACTCTGAGCTGGTATGTGGTGATATTATGGTATTTTTAGATAAATCAGAAACAATTCAGTATCAGCAGCTCAGAGCTGTACCAGAATCAGATATCAGCCTCAGCCTCAGTGGCACCCCCAAGGGGTGGCCAGAGGTGGCCATGGCCACCCCAAGAAACTTACTGCCCTCCCCAGGAAAGACCAATGTCAGTAAATCATATTAATGTTAACTCAAGCTGTATTTTCATCTTATTTATTCAAGACATAAAATGTAAATCACAATAAAACTGTATACCATTAATAAGTAAAAAAAAGATTAAATTCAGTTCATTTAATAAGCGCCAAGCCACGACCAGAGTCGTCTCAAGGAACTTCACACAGTAAACATTTCAATACAGGTCAGTTCATTAAGCCAATCAGTAAAAAGTTTCCTATATAAGGAACCCAACAGATTGCATCGAGTCACTGACTAGTGTCAGTGACTTAAAGCAATCCTCATACTAAAAGCATGTAGTGACAGTGGAGGGGAAAACTCCCTTTCAGAATCAGCAGCAAAAACATATATATTTTTTTTCTAACCTTTTTCTAACATTAAAAAAAGTGTTTCTAACTCACATAGTTTTTTGTGAAAAAAAAAAACTATGGAGTTAGGTAAGTTAAACTAAAAAATAAAATTCCAAAATAAATTTTGGATGTAACATTTCAGATAACTGAAATGCATTTTTCTGAAATGCTTTCTTATGGGAAGCATGGGGCTGGGAACTGTCCTATTCAAATAACCCCACCCCCTGAGAATTCTAACTGAGCCAATCAGCGCTGAGCTGCGTACGTCACACACACACTGAGTTTGTCATAAACATGGCGACTGAAGTGGAGTTCGCTGGGGCTCTTTCCTCTGTTCTAAATGACTTGAACATGTCTTTAAAACAACAAGTAAAAGTGCTAAAAGCATTTCCTCTAAAAAAAAGCCGTTAGCAACTTCGCCAGACGTCATTTTTGACTACACCTATAAGACTACAGCGTCACACACAGCAACGCTCAGTTTCTCAAACAACGAACACAGCGGTGGACATCCCTGCAGCTCTTTCCTCTCTTCTAAATGACTTGAACATGTCTCTAAAATAGGGCTGAACGATTAATTACAAATGCAATTAAATTGCAATGTGACAAAGGGAGATTTTCTAATCGCAAAGGCTGTGATTTGACTGGCTCGCACAATGCTAATATGCATGGAAAAACCCAAAGAGATGCTAATGCTAGTATCACTGATTACATTCTTACAAATTACGAATTAGGAACGTGCCAAATGATTACATTTGGCATTTAATAAAAAGTAAAAACTGCCATGAATCAGATAAGAATAGACATATATTTTATTAAAGCTAGAAAACTGTAAGAGACTTTGACTCCACTGAGTTTTGGCTAGCAGCTATGGATGTAACTGATCTACGGAAGCCATTTTTGACTACAGCTAAAAAACTACAGCGTTGCGCGGTACAGTCGGCATTTACGCTTTTTTCCTGATTGGTTATTTTAGAGCTGGCTAGTCCCGCCCCTCATGTGCTTCTCTGCTTGTGAGTAACCAGACCCATTCTCTAGAACAGAGGACGAGTCTGGCAGGCCAGGCTAGCAATGCAAGGCATCGTCGCAGACTAAACATCCCAGAGTTACCACAAGGACCCATTACGTGTGCCACCCCAAAACTTTCTTTGGCCCCGCCTGGCCAAAATTTTCTGGAGTCACCCCTGCTCAGCCTTGGAAATTGGTCTCTGCATTTGTACTGTGAAGTTAGGATGCCCACGCTTGCCCACACTGGGTCTTAAATGACATTACAAGATGCTGAACTTACTAAAGGTTTGTTAACAGTGGCACTGAAAACTATTCACATATTTCAGAAGTTACGTTTGAAACTGAGTTAGCTAACTAGATTTTTAATATATTACTATTATTAATTTCCATTAAATAGACTTTTTAATTTGCAAAGAAAATTTGGTGCATGTTGTTGTTTCTGTAGCTGGTGCATTTTTAAATTTGACCCTTGATCGTCTTCAGAGATCTCACTGTGAACCTGCTGAAACCCTGTTCAGATTGTCTTCTGATGATTCGATGAGTTCAGCCATGTGTGTAAAATGATCAGTTGCATCATGTCTGTTTCCCAACTTTAGCAGGTCACACTTCCTTACGTGTGTTAGCTCTTACACCAGAGGGGGTGACAGTTTGAGGGACTGGTGGCCAACACTGAGGGCACTGGTCTAATTGCACTTCAGAGAGACTGATCCAAGATCAGCTGTGGGGGCCTGCACGGCTGTGGACAGATGAGGGAGAGCAGGAACAGGTTCTTTGAAGAGTGGACCGGGGGGAGGGGGGGATAGACAGAGGAGTTTCAATTTAGATAAAAATTGAAGACCATTTTCATGAGTGACGGTTCTGCTGTTACTCTGTTTTAGTCCGATTCTGCTCCTATCAGCACCAATCAGCAGTCTGGGATTAAGATTCACGGTTTTAAAGGTAGATTATAGCAAAAACTGGGGTTTTGTATGAACTAATAATATCTTACCTGTTGTAGACAACTGTTGGAACAACATCAGTTTGGAGAAACACAGATTGGTTCTGACCCGATTGATGTGCTAACGACTAGTGAGAATTAATTACGGCCATTATGAAACAAGTTTTTTTTCTAAATGGAAAAATTCACATTTATTCTAACAGAAATTTGTTTTTAGTTGGGCAAAAATCATATAAACAAGTAGAATGAATGTGCACATATTAAACAAACTAACTAACAAATGAATAAAGTGTTTAGGTTGTTATGTAAAAATATTTAAAGAAGAAAGATAAACTTTTTTAAGGATTCAGCCTTAAAACCTTAAAGAGACAATGTGTAGTTTTTACCGTCAATCCCTGGAAACATCTCTCAAAATGTTGTTAAGAATTAATTAAATGTTGTTGAAAAATATTGGCGGTAACCAAAAACATCAGGTCTAAAATACATGGGAGGGGGTCCATCTTTCTGGGCGACGCCATATTAGATGCCGTGTGTCCTACGGGAGCCCATGAGGACAAAATGCATTTACTGATTTGTAACAAATCGTTACAAAAGTTTCACCATTCATAAACGTTGTTTTTGCCACTCGTTGCCAGTGATGAAAGGGAGCCTGATGTGCTTGTCATTTTGTTGAAGTTTGCACTCCCCAGGGCTTTTTGACCCTTATGGGCATCCGTTGGTAAGGTCTTACTCCAACACAAAAATACTACTTTCTTGCAATGATTTTGGTATCTACTGCCCCCTATAGCCAGGGAATATAAACACTGACACTTTCAGCCTTAAAAGTTGTGTGACATTTTGTTTTATTGCTTTTATTTCTTTTTATGTGTCATATGACATTTTCTTATAGCATGGTCTTTTGTTTATCCCAATTTTACTGTGTAGTGGCTATGATTTTATCTTGTACCATGCCTTGGATAGCTTAGACTGGTGGCAGTAAGGTGCTTTATAAATAAATAAAAGGAAAACATTAAATTTTGAAGACACTAAGCTCCATGATTTTTAGTAAATGAACTATGTGAGAAAAAATAAACCTTCGGCAGTGAACCACATCACTAAGCCCTCCTGTGTCTTAATATTCTCTCATGAGCTTTTTGTAACTGGGAATTATGACCATCAGATCCTCTTTTTTTCCTAGAGGTCGTTAAATGTATCCTAGCAATCCACTAGTGCTCCTTATTGGCCGTGGTTCCCAGAACTCCTGACTCATGAACAAAGAGTGATGGATTCTCTGTTTGATTAAAGATAGTTCGTAGGAAGAGATTGGATCATGGCTCAACAATCCGCCCCTCTGATTAATCATGACATAAACATATAAAACAGAGGGCATGCTTTAGTGAGGAACTCACTATTTAATATAAAATAAGACACATTTTTGTGCTTTTAGTGATGTTTGGCAGATCTGCATGTCAACAAGCATATGATGCGAAACGTGTAATAAGACTAAATTACTCATTTTTAACTCTTTAAAGTGTAAAACAAACTCACTTCACATCTGGACTTTGACTTTAAAGTTAAAATAAGAGTTTGCTTCAGTTTTTGAATTTTTATTGAGTCAAACTTGACTTTAGGAGCTTAAGGAGTGACATTTTCTTCTGTTGGTGAGCTGTAGTACAGTAACTGTGCAGTTTTACAGTAACAGTAGATCTGTGAGTGTGTGTGTGTGTGTGTGTGTGTGTGTGTGTGTGTGTGTGTGTGTGTGTGTGTGTGTGTGTGTGTGTGTGTGTGTAGGCCAAGTGTACTGTGTGTATGGGGGTGTATGATGATGAGGAGGTTGTGCTGTGAGAACCCAGGGGTTAACGAGCTGTGTGAGAAAAACAGGCAGTTGGAGGAGGGCAGGACGCACGTACGCGCGCGTGCACACACACACACACACACACACACACACACACACACACACACACACACACACACACACACACTTTCCCCTTGCTTTATGTAGAGCTAAATTCCTTGTTCTGATTTTTCCAAATTAAAAATGAGAAAAATGGGACTTTTTAAAATCAGTTAAATTTACCACCACAGACAAACAAACTACCTAATTATAGACATTTGTTCCTCTTCTATAATTTACATTTTGACAGTATCACACTATTGTCCAGAATAATGGCGATCATCCAGTCCAAACCATGGAGGTGATTTGAGTGCGTCCACGTCTTAAAGCTGGGGTCCATTTGTCTCTCTCCCTCTAAAACTCGTCCCAGCAGCATAACGTGACAGTATTGACTCAAACACCTGCCACTTTCTCCTCACACCCAGTGCACATTTTTTTCCTCTACCCAAAAGCTCTTCTCACGCAAATGGAGGAGGGAGCTGGATCCCTTCTCAGCCTATTTATCGAGGGGGGAGACAGACAGCGTGGACTCCCTCTATTGTTCTGGCTGGGTTTAAGGGATGGGGGGATGAAACCGGGGTGAGGGATGGGAAAGAGACTGCAACAATGCTGCAAAGCTCCCCCACTGCTCCCTCTGCTTATGAGAATGACCCGCTCTGACATAGCAGGGAGTAGAAGGGGAAACTTTACTATAATACAGCTGCAGCTGCGGACATCTGGCCCTACACCAGACCTGAATGGGAGTCGGAGCTGAGCTGAGCAAGGCAGCAGTTTCCTGATTTACATGGGAACGACACAAGCAAGTCATGTTAAGGGCTGTGTAGAGGTCTAAATACCAAATGAAGTGTAAAAGCAGAACTTATTTATTTAAAAACTATATTAGAGGTTATATTAAAACGTGTATTAAATCAAGTGTACAAAGACATTATGAAGATGTAAATGAAGATAGTGTCTGTGATTAGGTCTGTCAGTTAGAACAGGAATGTAGTAAAGATGAAATGTGTTTATTTTCCTTTCCTTTGAATGAAAAACAAAAACCAACTGCAGTGGTGCTCCCAAATGTTTTCAATGGGGGGCCAGTGAAAACTTTGGGGTGGCACACTGAATAGGTCCCTGTGGTAACTCTGGGACATTCAGCCTGTAGCTGTGGGTTGCTTTGCTCTTTCATTCTTTTCAGCAAAAATCAACAAAACAAAAAGTCTATGCAGACAACACATTTACGTCAAACATTTCAGAAAACAAAAGACAAACAGTTATTTCAGTTTTTGTTTCTATTGTTGTTTTACAAAAAAAAGTTCATGTTGCCTTTTCAACACAAACATCCACAAAACTATTAATTATACTTTTTTTTTTTTTTTAGAAAACACTGAGCTGCAGTCACATAAATATCTATTTAAATGGTGATGTATTTGATTATTTATTAAAATTTCATCAAAACATTTTTATTCACTGGCTTCAAGACTTAAGTCTTGATCAAAGAAGATGAATGAATGATTTGTGTGAAGCCCCCGCCACCCTCTGGTGATGTCACTGTAAACACCTCCATATTTCACTCAAGCTATCTAACACAAACATCTGCATTATAATCCAGATAGGGTCTGTGTGAGGTTAGATAAATAATAATAGATAACAACATATCAGCCACAGCCTTTGTCAGAGGTTTTCTTTTTTGTTGGTGCAAATAATGCACTCATCAAACCTCGATGAAAGAACTATGCGCAACTGCTCTGTAAAGGTGAAACTGGAAAAATTAGAATATGTTGCTAAAGTCCATTTAAGTCAGTAATCCATCTTAGACTGAGAGACCATCTAAAGGCTCAGGAACCCTCTACAGGAGTTCTGGATTCATTATCTGATTAGAGTGTGACACTGAGTCTAGAATAGTGAATCTTTTCACAATATTCTAATTGTCTGAGACTTTGAATGTGGGCTTTTCATCAGCTGTAAGCCCTGGTTTAGCATGTAATGAGTTTATGTCATATATTAGTTTGACCTTTTCCGTTTTTAAGAATTACTGACATAAATTCACCTTTGCATCATATTCTTATTTTTCTAGTTCCACCTGTAAACCACAAGCGTATCACCATTGCAACAATGCAAATAATCGGGTGGACCTCAGTAAATTCTTGTGCATCAATTGATGTATGTTTGTATCTATCTATCTTGTGCTTTTTTTGGACACGCACGCACGCACACACACACACACACACACACACACACATGCACGCACGCACGCACGCACACACACACACACACACACACACACACACACACACACACACACACACACACACACACAGGCAAAAACATTGTCTCTGATCTGTAGGATGCAAATGCATGAACAGTTACATAAAAGCTTTTCTGGAAGCTACAAAGTTTGCTGAATGGTTTCTTTTTGTCTTCCTCCCTAGCTGACACAGTTGTTGCCCTAAAAAGTTTCCAGAGTGTGTGTTTGTGCACACATTCTGTAGGTGTGTGTGTGTGTGGTGTGTGTTTCCAGCTGTGCTTCACGTTTCTCTCTTCGTTGTGGCGCACACAGCAGACCTCTTTGTCTGCTGGTTTGAAGTGGGGCGGGAGGTGAAGAGCAGTTTGTTCATAATGGATTATTGATCGGTCTGAGAATACGTTTGCTGTGCAGTGTGTGTGTGTGTGTGTGTGTGTGTGTGTGTGTGTGTGTGTTTCTGGCTCCATACATCCCTTCTGTTCCTCGCTGAATGTCTCCACTTTATGAGCAACTGTATAAAGTGTTTTTTTGTTTTTTGTAAAGTGTTCAATGTATGTTATGTTCCACTAAGATGTGTGTGTGTGTGTGCCTCTTTGTATGTACCATTTCAATGCTGCCTGAATGAAACAGTGTGTGTACACAGACTTTCAATCGACGCGTGGAAAATATTTGAAGCCCTGTCTGTTCTCAGTCCTCTGCATGTACGTGTGTGTTTTGGGGGCTCTAACAGAAGGTCTAGTCTTCACCCCCCCTTCCTTGTTGTGTATTTTCTAAATAACATCTAATGCTCATCCCTGTGCTGATTTGTGGGAGGGAAACAGATCCCGTCACGACTAAAGGATGTCCCCCATAAGAACAACCTCCAGTCATTAGAGGCGATAAGGTGACAGCGTGAGTGAGTCAGTGTGTTATGAAAGCCAATCTCCACAACCCTGGATACAGGAGATTTGTGCCAAGTCTGCCTCCGAGAGGACGGAGAGGCTTCCTGTCCTGATGAAAGTGTTTTTGTCAGAAAGTAGAAACCTTTATTGTAAAAGATCAAGCTAAACACCATGGCTTTTCTGTCTGCTCTGGTGCTGTTTTGGGACAAAATATGAAAAAAAAAACTTTGTTCCTTTTTGAAGTTGGTAAGTTCATGCTCAGACCTGTAGAGGGCGCTGTGGACAGAGCTTGTCTGGAGTTTTAGCCAAAAATGAAACTTTCAGAAAGTAATCACGAGACTCCAAGTGACTAAACTCTGGAGTCGACTAATCAACGTGACCCGCAGAGCTGATGTTAGCTATCACAGCAACAGCTGAAATGAGTCTGTTTGATGTTGAGACTTTTCCATTTTAAGTTTATTTTAAAACAATAAAGAAGTTTTTCAGTTGAATGTTTGCAGAGTAATAAGGGACCATGAAGGGTACAGCAATCTGTTAAGGAACTGAAACGTGATGGGAACAGGCAGAAAGAGGAAAAAACAAAAGATTATTTATTAATAATACTAATACTACTACCACTACTACTACTACTACTACTAATAATAATAATAATAACATTTAAGTTAAATAAAAATATGCAGTTAACCACAGACCATAGTAGGGCTAATATGTCGGGCCAGTATTTGACATTTTTTATGCATCGTTATCAGCTGATATAACTGCTTAGTAAAGCTGATTTAAAGTCAGGCACATCCCCGGGTAGCACGGTGCAGCTGCAGGATTTAATTTAAATGTATACTTACGTTCCTGATCAACATCTATAATAAATGGTCTAAAAATCATTTTGAACTAAAAGTCATTTATTTACCGGTTCTGAATGTTTCAAAATGTGGTCAGTTTACTAATTTGTTTCATTAACTTTATTTAAATGTCTGATTTCAACAACTGAACAGAGCACAAATGCATGATTTAACAGCTGATTAAACTCAGTGTTCAAAAACTGATTCAGTTTCAGAGGTTTTGCAAATCATCTGATGTTATTAGTGACATTTTAGCATGAAAATGAGGTGGAAAACGTCTAGATATTGACCATAAAAGTCAGCCCAAAATATCGGCTGACCATGACCTTTACTTATCAGCAATAGAAAAACCAATATCGCTCGCCCTCTAGACCATAGTCCTCTCATTTAGAGGTAACTTGAGATCCTCAAAGTAATCCAAGAATGGTTACCAAGTATCGAAGATTTCTTTGTGTTTCTTTTGAAAATATTTTTTGTCTTAAGAAACATCTCGTCTCATTTCCATCTAGAGCTCATTTGAAGATTCCTGTTCCCATTTGAGCAGATTGTCTGTTCCATCCAGGAGCATTTCTGATATAGGGTAAACTGAAGGTGGAAATACAAAGAGAGCAGTCATGGAGTTTGAAGAGATTTTCTAACTAAAGATTTTAACAAATTCTTCTCAACCCTAAATAATACCCTGTCATTCTAGGCCTTCACGTTTTTATATTTTACTTTAAATGTAGGATCAGTGTCCCGTCTTCCCTCAGTATTCTCATTTTTCAGTCAGTAGGAGCATGATCTGTGAACCGGCCCTTCTTTGGTCTATATGCACAATTTAGCGCTGCTTGTTTAAAGATTTGCTCCAGATGTGGACCTCAGCCCGGCTGCTCTGAGAAAGCTCGGATGGGAAAATTAGAGCGGATTTCCTGCTCTTGGCCTTTCTCCTCCCACTACGGTTCAGACAAGAACAGAGGAGGTTGAGCGTGTTTAGATGAAGGTGTGTGTGTGTGTGTGTGTGGAGGAGGAGGAGGGGGGGGGGCACTCATCTTCAGCTGAGTCTTCATTCTTTCTCCAGTGACTCAGGACAGAACATTGTAAGTGTGTGAAAAATAGAATATTTGAATTAGTCATAATGTTTTGATATAGACACATGACTTGGTATATATGTTGTGTGTGTGTGTGTGTGTGTGTGTGTGTGTGCGTACATGTGTGTGTGTGTGTGTCTGCTCTGTCTTCTCGATCCCCAGTGAGTCATGGAGGATGGCTGCTTATACTGAGCCAGGATCCTCTGGAGGTTTCTTCCTGTTAAAAGGGAGTTTTCCTCTCCACTGTCTCTACATGCTTGCTTAATATGAGGATTGCATCAAGTCACTGACACTAGTCAGTGGCTTGATGCAATTTGCTGGGTTCCTTATATAGGAAACTTTTTGCTGATTGGCTTAATGTACTGACCTGTATTGGAATGTTTACTGTGTGAAGTGCCTTGAGACGACTCTTGTTGTGATTTGGCGCTATATAAATAAACTTGAATTGAATTGAATGTAAATAAGTCAGATACATACAGCATAAAATAAATATATATTAAATATAGAAACTGTATTAAAGTAACATAATAACATGAAGCAAGTATTAAAGGGACTTTACAGAGTTTTGAATTTTTATGCTCGCGATCGCCCCCTCAGGCCAAAAGCGTAATGGCAGCTTCAATAGTAGGCTCGTGCACGAGGTGCGCATGCTGTACGTGCACACTCCTTAACAAAAATAACAGTTGAGGTCATGTGTGTGTGTGTGTGTGTGGCCCAGAGGACAGAGGACAGGAGAACGCATAGCTAATTAATTAAATAATTTGGTTCGGTATCTTTCTCTTCAGCACAGCCGACAAAGGTTTAAGATGGGTCAGTCCTCCTGCATGCTCTTGAAAAATTGTTACAAAATGAAAGTTGAACCCACATCTTTTTTATCTGTGAATTCAATGCCATTCAGCGAGTCTCAAATAAAAATGTGGGCATCTTACTGTTCAAAAACATACCAGTAATGTAAAAAAGAAACTCTAAATAAACTATGTTAACATCCAGAATCAAACCCGGGTTTTATGCACGAAAGTCCGACATCTTACTAGGCGAGCTACCGCGCCAGTGACGTCACTTGTATCTGTACCACTTAAGAACGGTTCGGAGGGCTATGCCTGAGCGGGAACGTGCATGAAGCAGCCTGCTCGACCCGAGCAGCTCTCTTTTTCTGTGATTTTACAGAAAAACAGGCAATCACAGTAAAAATGCCAGTGCTCATTCTACAGGACCAGTAGCCTGGCAAGCCAGACTAAATAAATGTATTATTTAAACTTTGCAAAGCAAGAATTTGGTCTAGTTCACTAGGCTACAGGTCCAGGGCATTGCAGGAGAATGTATGAAGAAGAAATTTATTATTTCTATACATGTTTTGGCTGTCAAACTTCCATAATGCCCCTTTAAATATGTTGGCATAAACAATGACGTTAGAAAACCAAACTATAATCTAGATTAATTTATATAAATCCAACACACTTTATTCCAGTGTACCGAGTCTCGAATGGCCGTTCTTTTTAGGACCCGTCGTTTTCTAAAAGCTCATTAAAATGTGTGTTTGGATCAGCGAGCAGCATTTATATTTTCTAACATCTAAAATAGCAAAAAACCCTGTCGTTTGTTTCTTACGTGTTTCAACAGGTTTGAGGATAATTAGCTGCAGGATGTCATTGATTCTGCAGATTGAATTCAGTAAATGTAAAACCTCTTTTCTCTTTTGATGACTGATTATTAATAATCTTGTTCATCTCTCCAGGACAGTTGGACTCCTTTTGTCTTCAGCCACCGTGTTTAAGGAGCCTATATTGTTTCCCTTCTGGTGGTTAATCTGATTACATTTCAATTTGCACATGTGACTGTCTGGTGGATGACAGGCTTACTGTTGAATCGTCTCAACCCCTCCCTGCCCTTCTGACCACCAGTCACCCAAGGCCATTTGTTAGGAAGTAAGGTCATTATCCCCCGTCCTTAGCAGCAACACAAAATGAAATGACCAAGTATAATAAAGAACGCTAGGATGTGGAGACAGAAGGCAGACAGAACGCTGAATAATCCACTAAATTGGGTTGATTTTCATAAAATTTCTGCAGCTTACAGGTTGAAATATAAATGCATTTAATTAATATGTGTGTGTGTGTGTGTGTGTGTGTATGTGTGTGTGTGTGTGTGTGTGCGCATGTGTGCGCGCGCGTGTGTGTGGAGGTGTGTTTTACTTCCTTTTACCATTTGTGACCTAAAAACACATTAAAACCATTGGAATTTTCATGAGCTAACGGTTGTGAAGCTGTTTTGGACTCTTGTGGGATTTGGATCTCCAAATGTCTGTTTTTCCATTTTTACTGATCTCTTCCTCACCACTCCACCTCTCTTCCAGCGACATGGTCTGTCGTATGCCGGGGGAATAAAGCCTTCGTCAAGACAAGACAAGAATGGGGTTTGATGGGATTATTAATCGCATCATCATGTTGTAGAAAAGATGTTGCTATGGAGATGCTTGATGCAGCTTTTTGTTAATTATCACTAAGTTGAGATAAGCTTGTGGGATGTGATCCGATAGGTATTTTTCTCATGAGAGAACTCTTGATGTGAAGTGTGATAAAAAGAAAAAAGTTAAACCTGATGTGATGTTTGAAACACATCCATAAGAGCTAGGGCAAGCACACAAGAGAAGGAGATGAACAAAACCATCAGGGTTTGTCTTAAAAAATGTGGTGTATTATTTAAAGGTGCACCATTTTTTAATGATTATTTCTGAATATAGTCAGCCTGAGTGTTTCATGCAGGCAAAATATGAAAATATTTCCTACATCTATCTCCTGCATTAGCTTCTAATAGAAAATAGATACTGAAACTCTTGGATTTGAAAATAATGACAGAGTGACATCACACTGTCACCTAACATTCATGGACTTACCCATCTTGACTCATGACGGGGAAGGCTGTTGTTGGTTTGGCGTCCAGGAAACAGCAGAGAACGTCTTATCTAGTAGAAGCTAACCATTAGGATTAGCAACTCCACCACACAGCAGAACTCCTCCAGATTTGTGTTATTTGTGGAGATAAATCATCAATATTGGAGTCAGTGGTAGAGTTGCGTCGTTGTTATCCAATCCGATGCAAGACGTCCAAATATCAGGAAACAAGAGTCCAAAATCCGACGTGTTGAGCTCTCCTCTGATGTGGTATTATGCCCCCCCCCCCCCCCCCCCGCGTAAGATTTACAAGGCATTAATTCCTGCTACAGACCACTGCAAACGTATTGATTAAACGAGGCTTCCACACCTTTAATACACGTGGCAGGATGAACAAAAATTTTTCTATGTCTGAGATAATTAACGGTCCACAGATTAATTTCTTCTATGGTTGTTGTGCATACAGAGACTCAAACCTGTCTTCTTTTTTAAATACTTTCAGTCAGTAAGAGGTCTGGATCAGATAAAAGGTTTTATTTTTCTGTTTTTTCAGAGTCAGCCAAAGCTGTTCTCCTGACTAGAGTGGTTCTTGTTGGCTGAAAGCCTGAGATTTGTCAGCCCTCCAGCAGGAATCTCACCGAGGCTGTTCTCCATAGCCTGTATCATTCTAGATAGATAAGGGACTCTGGTGCAGGGTAGTCATTTTCAGTGCATGAATTTAAGACAAATGATTGTTCTTGTGCTAACTTCCCTCCTCCACCACCCGATCCTCTTATGATTATGATCAATTTTCCACTCGTAATTAGAGCCTGGCAGTAACTCAGCTTATGGGCTCTGACATTTTATGTAATAGCCTATAATATTGTTGTCAGTCACATTTCATATAGTTGGTGCTCTAAGCCAGGCTCTCCCTTTTTATGTTTCACGAGTTTTGTGATGGGAGTTTAGCTGTTGATTCTGATGTTTCCCTGTAAAATATGTCAGTCGGATCAGTGAAGCTGTCCTAATAAACGACGTGTAAGTGAGCTGACACGTGAGTGCCAAGTACGGCATAAAACAAATCACGGTTTTATAGAAACGACCACAGCCTAATTTAATGCAGGCTTTGATCAAATTACTCGTCGTGCTTCTACCTTGATTTCTCTTTCTGTGTGAGTCGACCCCATTCTGCTCCAGTTTGAGAAATGGAGCAAAGCAAACTGTCTGAAGAGCCACTTCCTGTTGTGTACTGAAGATCCCTGTCATGTGATAGTGTCATTTGAGGCGGTTGCATGGGGCCAACACGGGGAGGGAATATGGTGGCCGTGCTGATCTTGCTGATGTGAATGTGACTACCCCCACCCCACCAGCTACCACCCTGATTGTGTAAAGTGTCGACTCAGCTGCTGTGGCATCACGGCCCACTTGCTGCACACTGCTCAGGCACTATTGCAGCACAAACACACACATACAGATACACATAAACACACCAGTGGTGCACAGCGTGAGCTAAAGACACACTGTGGGCTACACACATGATAACGAATCATCCAAACTCAATTTGAGTGATCTAGGTTGTGGCTGTTCATTGGACAGGGTATAAATAAAGTATCATGTTTCACTTTAAACACCCAAGTTAGCATATACATATTTATTTACTTTTATGTTATTTTTAAAGCTATGAGTCTTCAATGATCTCCTGTTTAAAGCAGCAATATGTAAGAATTCTGTTGTGAAAAATTTGACAGTTTTTCTCCTTTTAAATAAACACTAAAGAGGGACAGAGTTACTATTTACGATCTACCAAAGCTCGGAGATCGTAGAACCGTCTATTTACGTTCTATCACCCGTGCCATTATTTGCGGACGCGTCTACCGGCACATTTTTTTCAGCCGAGTCGCGCTATTTGCTAGTCTGCTTCTGTCGGCACGACAGACGCACCAAGAGCAAGTTTAAGCAGTGTGTTGATTTGTTTAGCTGGGGTGCTCCGTAGAGCTGAGGAAAATAATCTAACAGTCAATGCAATAAGATGCGGACATAAACGATTATGAATCATTGAGGAAGCACATCATACCCTTATTATAGCGGCTAGTTGCTAGCATTAGCCACTAGCCTGCTCCATCTCTAAGACAGCAAGCTAACAGCAAGATCGCAGACTTCCACATTTCTTCTAACGCTGATGATATGTTACCGTAATACATGTAGTAAGTACTCCCAAGAGTGCTAACATCAGGTATAACAAAGTATTTATGTACTTATCAAATTACTGTGTATGGTAATGGTAAATGGTCTGTATTTGTATAGTGCCTTCTTAGGGCCTTCACCCATTCATTCACACACATTCACACGCTGGTGGTGATGAGCTACAATGTAACCACAGCTGCTCTGGGGCGCACTGACAGAGGCGAGGCTCTGCACAGGTGCCACCGGTCCCTCGGACCACCACCAGCAGGCAAGGCGGGTTAACTGTCTTGCCCTACCTTCCAATTACTGGACAACCCGCTCTACCCCCTGAGCTACTGCTGTCCCACATATGTTTGACTCGTCTTGGCTTATCTTCTGGTCCTGTTCTGTAACCAGCAACAGCCATGAAACTCACGCAACGGGAGAGAGAATGTGATTTTTTTGCTTAGATGAACGGACTGCAGTAATAACGTTTGACCACAGGATGTCATTCATACATATTGCACCTTTAAATAAATGTCAACTGAATTTTCAGACAATTTTAAGTGTTTCTTTCTAAACGGGATAAAAATCACTAACACTCATCTGTTTGAAGAAATAGTTTTCATCCTACATTACTGATGACCTAACAACTAGTCTGACAACCATCATTATGCAACACTATAATTTTCTAAATCTCACAGAACCATTAATTTTCTAGACATAGACATAGGAATGGTCCTGTTCTCTTGTTACCGAAGGATGTTTCACCTCTCATCCTTAAGCCTTTATTTAATTGACTCACATGCTTTAGTAGATTTATACAATCACACTAATAGGTCCTGTTAAGTCACATCAATCACTACCAACATCAGAACTGATGATGTCTTTTTGGATGAAGGTGAATATCTCGGTTGTTGTTTTTGAATCCTTAGGATTTATAGAAGAAGGTTTTTTTTAGAGAGCCTTTTTTATGCTTGCTGAACTCAGCTCCTGGAAAAGAGCAACATTTTGCTATAAGCTGTTAAATATCCATAAAACTCCATGTAAATAACTGTGTAAGAATACATTGACGGTGGTGTAAAGGTTAATGAAATAATGTAGCGCTATCCCCTGGGAAATGGAGGATATGTTTAGCTGTGGTTGTACTAACAGTTGGCTAGGTAAGATGGTGATGATCTGAAACATACTTCAAAATACCCCTCATGATTTCCTTCTGATGTATTTTGGTCCACCTGCTTGGCTGCACACCTAAGTAGTAAAGATGTTTCCTAAACATAATGTTAAAGCAACGGACTCTTTCTTTTCTCACTCTGCTCTTTCCGTTGTCTTTCTTATTTCTGCAGGTCCTTCCCTGGAGAAGTCCCTGTGATCAGTGAAATCTTCAACCAACAAAATGGCAACCTGAAGTGTTGCGGATTAACTCATCCAACGCAACGACACCTTGACTGATATGATGACTTGAAACCCAAAGTTGAATTATTCAGACAAAGAAGTTCAGTCTCATATATTTGTTGTCCCAGAGGAAGACGCGGGACTGGAACAGCAAATGATTTTTTGCTTATATGGTTTAACTCTGCCTTATTATTGACTTAATAGGCGAATGATTGAAGGTTGACAGAATAGAATTCTTCCCTAGATGTACATGTGGAGATAGCAGTAATTTTAAGTGTTATTACGCTTGTGAGCGAGCAGGTGCACAGGCTGGTTTCTGCCATACTATGAATCCCAGAGACAGTGTGGAGGTAATGGAGACTGAGGCAGGAGGTCAAAAGGAGAAGCTGATTGGAGGGAAAGCCAATCCTGGAAATGAGATTGAGGGCGAGGATGACAAAATCCCTGGAGCTTACAACTGCAACATCTGTGGACGCAGCTTCCCTTTTCTTAGTTCTTTGTCGCAGCACATGAGGCGACACACGGGCGTGCGCCCTTACAAATGCCCCTACTGTGACCACAGGGCTTCCCAGAAGGGCAACCTCAAGGTCCACATCCGCAGCCACAAACTCGGCACACTGTCTAGCCACCACTCCAACGAGGATGAAGAGGGTGGGGCAGAGGAGGAGGAGATGAAAGTCTCAGAGGGTCTCAATGGAAGCACCAGTCCAACGAAGAGCAGCTCAGCCTGTAACAAGGTGATCAACGGGGACGCTGGTGAGGAGAATCGGAGAAAGATGTCTGCCCGGAGCATGAAAAGGGAAAAGTCTGTAACCAACCAGAGGCCTTTCTGTTGCCGCCTGTGTGGCTACGAGGCCCAGCGAGAAGATCAGCTCCTCAGCCACATTGAGAAGGTCCACATAACAGCAGACGCAGCAGAGGAACCCGTCCCTGTCAAGGAGGAGGACATGACCGAACCCGATGTCGCCCAGTCGCAGAGCGATGGGACGTTCCCCTGTGAGACCTGTGGTCAGGTCTTCACCCAAGCCTGGTTTCTGAAGTCACACATGAAGAAACATGCCGGGATACTGGACCACTGCTGCAGAATCTGTGGGAGAAGGTTCCGCGAAGCCTGGTTTCTCAAGTCTCACATGAAAACACACAACACCAAATCCAGGTCTCGCTCCAAAGCAGACTCAGCTGAGCATCCGGCCACTATCAACGATGTAGCCCAGGATCCTGACGCCGTCACTGCCTCCGTCACATCTGTTTATCACACCTGCTCCAAATGCGGGAACCTATTCCACAACAAAGAAAGTCTAAGAGCTCATGAAAAAGTTCACAGTCAGAGCTTTGGGAGAAAGTCCCCCATCCGGCGCAGCCCTAGCGACGACGAGGACTCGCCAGCTGCTAAGAGACGTTTACTTGAGTACCTAAGCCTTCAGTGTGTTGAAGTTAAGGCTGTGAAAGAAGAGGAGGACAGTGAGAACATGATTATGGGTCAAAGAATTCCAGAGCTGGATCCAGTTTGTAGCTACCAGGCTTGGCAGTTAGCCACTAAAGGAAGGGTTGTGGAGCCTGTGGAGCCCAATTACAAGGCCTCCTATGGAGGAGGAAGTATGGAGGAGGATGCCCTTTCTGAAGCCGCTGTGGTTTTTGAGAAGGAGAGCAGTCGTTATGTCCTGCAAGGTCAAGAAAAACGTATCTCTGGCAGACGCAGCAGCTCTGGGGTGGGAAGCCACACCTCATCAGGGGACAGGACACCTGAGAGCCTCAGCGACTCTGAGTACCGACCTTCATGTCGCCAAGACAGACGACGATCATCCCAGCCACAAGCCTCCTCCAAGGGCAACGAGTGCTTCGAGTGTGGCAAGACGTTCCGCAGTCGTCACCAGATGATCGTCCATCAGCGGGTCCACAGGAAGGACGGGGGCAGGGCATCTGTGGGAGACAAAGAGAGGACAACAAGGAACGAGCAGTGGGGCCATGCCAGTGATGTAGAGTCAGGCTCCCCGAGCAGACCCAGCACTCCCGGGTACGGAGACTCTCCACCAGCCTCAACTCTGGGAGACCAGGCTTCTGAGATGGGTACCTCAAACTCTGGAGAGCTTGCAGGTTAGTAAGACACTACCGTCAGTGTTTTTGTTTTACGAACACATGCGTGATCTAAATCAAAACAGTCGTTAAAGAACACTTAAAACCAACCCAAGATGTTTTAGGGGCAGGCGATAGTTTTTTTAAGCTCTCAGCTGACACCTCTGTGCTGCTGGTTTAAACATCTGTTGCCAAATCTGATTTGTGAAGCAAACGGCTGCTCTGCCCTTAGAGGTGGGAAATAGCACCACCATGTGGTGAAGTCGTACCACTGCAGTGGAAGGAGTTCAGTTCAGGATGCACAATGTTTGCAAACAGAATTTCTATTAAAAAAGAGCGCTAAACAGAAATTTAACAATAAAGTACATTTTTGGGGCTTTCCAAATCCCTTTAATGTTTTCTGTGTGTATAAATTAATAAAACAAATGCCGAGGATGTAAAACAACACTTTAAAAGGCAAAGCATACACAAACGTAACAAGACTTCAGCTGGTTTCTCCACCTTTTTCTTTTCTTTTTGGGGCACCGGTTTTCATAGAAGATGGTAAAGAATTGTAGTGATGATCTTGAACTTTCCAGTTTGCACAGATGTTCAAAAATAGCAGCAGAATTTATTCAGGCCCGATAGAGCTGTGTGCTATTTCAGGTCTTCCTGTCTCAGGAAACCCCCCCTCACCCCCCACATCTCAGTGTGAATATGAGTTTTTGTTCTACTTTAACCCACTAGCGCCGTTTATCCTATGAACGACTGTTATCAAGGATTCACTTCTTCTGTTTAGGTAAATTCAGCATAGAGAAAACATTTTTCTAACTACTCAGATTGTTTGGAGATTTGCATTTGTGGCTAAATATAAATACAGATATGTGTTTCAGTCAATAATCCTACTTAGAATTACAAAAGCATTATTTAAAGGGGTCAAAAGTAAGAAAGATGTATAAAATGAGCCTTTAAAACATCGTGTGATACTTTTACTGTCAGTCATCCAACCCTTTTATGAGCCAGACTGGTTATTTATAGTGACACCTCCTAATGGATGGAGTTCTGCTGGCGTGGAAAAAAAACACCCAGAGGTTACTCCCAAGAACTACTCTGTAGGATGCAAATGGTTTATGGATTTGAAAACATTTCTCACCATTTCTTGTTGAAAGTGAGTTGAAATATTTATATAAATCCATAAAAACATTTATAGTTTCTGATTAGTGTTTGGCTTGCTAGTTTAGGACACAGGAAGTGTGTGTGTGTGTGTGTGTGTGTGTGTGTGTGTTTATTTTACTCTTATATTAAAACATCTAATGCTAAAATGATCATCACATTGTGATTCTTAGTTCCTGATGGAACCCCTAAGGAGGTATTTCAGTTAACAGGTCATTGTCGCCCTCTTGTGGTGAGTGTAAAGAGCTGCATCCCAGGGACAGTCTTTGTTATGTGCAACAATAATGTCCACAGACTGTGGACAAACCTGTTATATTAGGTGAAAAATCCAGATTTTATGTCCTTCATTAAAGTTTTAACTTGTCTGAATGCTAATGAATGTCTTGAATACTTGTTTTTATTGTTTTATGTTATGCCTCAGCTTTTTCATTTAGGGCAAAGTAGGTTTAGTGAACACTACTGCCCTCTGGTGGAGCTTCACTAATTCTGTGTCCTGATAAGTTCTGCCTCTAAATTGGATGAGACTCTGATCTCTGATCTTTCTGTTGCTTTCCTTCTACAGATGTGAAGCCCTTCGTCTGCAGCATGTGTGACTTTGTCACCTCCGAGTCTCAGGCTTTTTCCACCCATGTCCGAGTCCAACACCCAGCTGTCCCCAACGACAGACATGAGCTTGTTCCCAGTCCCACCTCCAGCCTGGACAGAGGCAGCTCTAGTAGTTATCCCAAACTAAAAACTGATTTTGTCCAGGGGCTAAAGACCTCTCCACATGATCCCACCTTGACCCCCGTGGATCTGTGTGTGAGGGCGGAGGGTATCAGAGGCACAGCCTCCTTAACGCTGGACAGAAAAAGCCTCCCTAGCCACAAGTGCTCCTTCTGCTCACACTCCACCTCCTACCCCGAGGTACTGTGGATGCACCAGACTGTGGCTCACCGCATCAACAGCAGCAGCTCCAGTTTGGCTCCTAAATGGGCTCTTAAGACCAACTCAAAGGGCTCCAGAGATGGTGTGTTAACGTCTAGGAGGCGCACTGGACCCCCACCGATGCTGGAAGGGAAGGAGTGTCAGCCCCTGCCTCCAGGGATGCGCCTCCAGCGTACACGGCCTCCGATCTGCTCCAGTGAGGTTCCAAAGAAGAGTAGGCCACTCAGTCATGCAACTGCTGCATCCTCCTCCTCCTCCTCATCACTCTCCTCAGGCCCCTGCACCTCTTCCTCAAGGGGCTTCTCATATGCATCAGCCAGCCGAGCTGGGAGAGTCCCCGTACGGTCAGCAAGTAGCGGTATCATCAAACACACAGAAGATCAAAATCGTCGCTTCAGACCCAAGGTGGATGTCTACCCACGAGGAAGCTCTCTGGCTTCTTCTGGCTCCTTGGAGAAGAACACCGGGAGCCTCTCCCGTTCCTCAGCTCCAAATCCGGGCTGCGCTTCCAGGGCGTCGGACCGCTACTTTATGCCACAGGAGGGTCTTGGCTTCATGCTGTCCAGCAAACACAGCCGAGCTCAGGGTTCGCCTCATCAGCAGCTAGCCAGCTCCCTCAGCCAGAGTCGGCCCAACATCTCAAGGCCCTCCACCATCATTCAGAGCTCAGTCACAACTCAGAACTCTGCCGGCTTTCAGACCCATGCAGATTCTGTGCAGAATTCTTCATCCCCCTCCTCTACCTCCTCCTCATCCTCCTCATCAATCCCAGAAGGTCGTAGAGACGTAAAGCAGGACCTGATTGCAGAGACAACGGAGCTGCCAACCGATGTCCTCAGATTCCTGAAGAACTACAGTCCTCAAGAGCTGGCTGCTCTGTACCACCGCTGGGGCGCAGCTAACGTCCTGCTGGATCCCACAGGTGAGGCACTAGCTTTCCTCTCTACTGGTTTACACTTCAACTAGTTGTGTGTTTGTGGAAAAATGGCTCAGAGCATCTCAGCTTCGGAGGAGATGTAAAGTGTCAGGAGTCATAAAGTGACGGTTGAACTCCTGATGCTTTTTATGAATCAGCAGCTTGTTTCTGGGCTGTTTGAGTACAGCTGAGAGGTGGAAGTGTGTGTTCACTAACTCACCTTTTTGGGGGATGGTGATTGATGCGTACACACTAAACTGGCGAGGGAGTCAACCTTGTAAGGACACACATCTACGGGAGCTTTAATGTGGGCCAGTGTGTGCTCGTGTGGCTCTGAGAGTTCACATGCAAAAGCGGCGTGTGAATATGCTAATTTATTTTCCTAAACAGCGGAAGACGTGAGAGAACCTTTGCTTCCTCTCGGGTCTGCGAGGCATGCCCGGACTCCTGCTCTACTCTCTCATAAAGCTGTCACGAGCGGTTTGGATCACGGCTCCTCGTGACGATTGGCTCGGGCAGATGCAAACACGAGAGAAGCACAAACGGAGAGATGCGACGGAATAATTACCCCACCAGCTGCGTTGGAAATTAGCGAACATCCGTAATATTTGCCCGTTTTCCCGTTGTGTCTCTGAGGTCAAGTGGGGCTGTGTGGAGCCAGGGGTCAAAGACAACAGCCCCAGAGCGGACGCGTGACATCGCTGTCACCCGTCCAGGCGCATATCGTCACCATCCGCCTTAGCCCTTTGAGTCACATGGTATAAAGTGACCTTTTTTGAGCAACTGAGTCCCGTTTCTCCCTGCGATGTGCATGAGTGAGTGTGAGCGGGCCTGCTTGTGTTTCGTGTTCAGCTCTGTCTTGTCTTTCATTAGTGCGTCAGTGAGAAGGGCTGGCGGCTCAGAGTAGAGGTAGACCTTCCAGAGGCCAGCAGTCGGGCTGCCAGAGAAACTCTCCGTCACCTCTTCCTCCTTCCTGCCCCCCCCCCCCTCCCTTTACTCCTCCCCCATCACTGCCTGTTCACAAACAAACAGCTGACTTGGCCCAGGTGCATCCCAGCCTCTCGAGCACCAAACCCTCATCTAAAGTCAAGTAAAAGAATCCACTGAAAAACAAAGGAGAGATTTCACCAAGAAATGGGTTTTTAGGTTAAAAACAAGCTTTTATCTGGTGTAAACTTCTTTTATGGTGCATTTTTAAAAAATATTTTTGTTGCACAACCTCTGTTTCTTTTCAGAGATCATTATATTTGTGCTGAGATGAAGCTATTTGTTTTCCAAACCAGCAATGTTCCGGCCTCTGTCCAGAGAAACAGAGTCCAACCGGACCGATGAGCTTAGATTAGGGTCGTCTAACACAGAAATAAAACATCAGCCATGATCCACAGCCAGATGGCATTTTGGGGTCTGGGAAACATTACATTTTTCTTCTGGATTGGCAGAAACCATTACATGGTTACTTTAACAGAATATTTTGTAAATTAAAGCAACTTAAAGAGGACTTCACTGCAAAAACGTATCAAGAAAGATAATAAAAGGCTCCTTTTAGATATTTTATCTAGGGATGCACGTATCTGCCAATGTTAGTCATTTTTGAACGGAGGCCGACCAATTAGGGTTTTTTAAGGCCGATGTCGATACCGATTTTTAAAGAAGTTTGTTGCTGATGGCTGATATCTAAAGCCGATTATTAAGGCCGATATATTTATGTTTTAGCAGCACATTGATTGTGAATGACAACTGAACACTCCCTCTGAACAATATAAATAAAATAAGTCAATAAATCTCTTAATATTTATTGAACTTCAAATATAAAACAAACTCAAAACATAAAAAAAAAAACTGTGTGTTGGGGTCCTTCGGGTCCTTTCTTTAGTCTAGTAGTGGCAGCAGTTGGCCACACAGCTGCCTGATTTGTTTCATTTTTTATTTTTTATTGGCTTTTAAAAATAATTTCAGCCGATATAGAAAAAAATTAATATATATATATATATATATATAAATATATATATATATATAAAGAATACATTTTATACTATTTTTTAACATATCCGTAGCGGTTCGATAAGTAAACCTGAGCAGATATTAACAACCATCTGGTTTCCATTTGTTTATCTGTTTCATGGAGTGAGGGGAGTGATAATGTGTAATTG